>NW_025334013.1:10000000-11200000 GCF_019186645.2 Phyllostomus hastatus | reverse complement strand
CATGCCCTGCAGCTTGGTGGGGGCGCTCGTGGCTTCGCCCCTGCACTTTGCATGCCGCCTGGCTTCCGCTCACTCCCCGAGGAAGGGCCCGGAGAGCAGCCTGCAGCTCGGTCAGCGCTGGGCTTCAATCACAGCCTTCCAGCTCTTCCTCAGAGGGCTCGCACTTTAGACAGCATTAAAGACAGACAAGAAATAGAGATTTTACCTTTTAACTTTTTTCTCTTCACTTGCAAGTAAGTAAAAGTGACGTTGCAAGAAGCCGAGCTAGCTGCAGGTCAGTGTGGCTAACCGTCAGGGATCTGTGAGCTTGGGAGGTAGGGGTTTTGTGTACGATTCAAATGCAGAGGAAGTTCTCAAACCTCGTTTTGTCCTTACTTGCAATCTCTTTCCTAACTTGATAAGAAAAAAAATTTCCTAAGTAGAGAGTTGGGCCAAGGGAGAAGGGGAGGGGACATCTGACCCAGCTGCTGGAAAACCCTACCCAAGTAATTTGAGGGCTGACCTGGAGGTTTTCAGACCGATGCTTCCCTGTATTGGTTTCTCTCTTTTGTATTTCCCTTTTGGGAGTTTTAGCCTGGATAGGTAAGGAAGGGAGAAAGTGGCTGTCCCCTCTCACCTGCTGCCATGGCTTGTTGCTTTCCTTGGACCCTGTGGTTGCTGTCACCTCAGGCTTGGAGGTCGCTGTCGTGCTGTGCCAGTGGTGCCCTTGCTGTGCTCTGTGGCTGTCCTGGCTTCCCTCCCCCACGCCCCTCATTCTGTCTCAGCTCAGCCCTGGTCCTGGATGCTGTGGCTGTCTCTGGGGAATTTCCTTGCTTCATTATTAGCATCTGATGAGGATGATTAGGAGGTGTGAAATTTCCCGATGAGCTCCCCTCTGGACCACCTGATTAAAAAGAAAACAAACAGGTTGATTCAAGAGGTCCCATTAGTGATTTCTGACATAAGCACCAATTGACTGATTACAAAACAAATCTCATTAAAATTGAGTTCTGTGCTTCGAATGGTCATGGCTGCTTTCCAGTCTCAGCCAGCGTCAGTAACACCTCCATGATGGTGACTGCGAAGTGTACGAGTTAGGAAATTGAGTGTCCGTGTCACAGAATGTCACTGAACTCTGCGCTGTTCTGCTTGTGCTGTAACGTGACAGCGAAGGAAGTGCCCGGGGAGCTGGGTCTTCTCTCCCAGTACTGTTCCCAGCGCTCCGTGTGCGGTGTTCGCTCCTGCTGGTCGTTAACCCGCACAGCACATCTTTCCCTTTTTCCTCTGACAGCGGGACGGGTAAACTGCGCTGTGTCCTCGCGCTGTGTGGTTTGATGCTTTCGCCCCCAGGAGGGGTTTTTACCTGTAACAGCTCTCGTTACTCTCTCAGCTCCAGCCTCAGACGACGAGGGCAGCACAGCAGCGACCGACGGCTCCACCCTCCGGACCTCTCCCGCCGACCACGGTGGTAGTGTGGGCTCAGAGAGCGGGGGCAGTGCCGTGGACTCGGTGGCTGGCGAGCACAGTGGTAAAGTGTCCTGGGGTCCTGATCTCCTGCGCAGAGGGTGGGGGCGAAACAGGAATCTCTGCCTGGGTCCTGGGATCGGTTTGGGCAGAGGGAGACTCGGGGAGACTCGTCGGAAGTCTCATGGAGTTCATTTGACCTCACCCCTGGGGTTTCTTGTGTTCGGTGATAATGGCTTAAGCTCAGGGAGTTTAATACTGAAGTAGCTTCTAGGCAGCTTTTACTTATCTGTTAGTGGAAGAAAGCAGTGGCATACCCAATCCCAAATCATGATTAATCTAAAGCAATTATGGTGAGACCTTGAAATCCATCATACTGTTTTTTTTCCTCTTGTTGGGGGAAGATCTTTTGGGCAATTACTGTTAATGATCTGATGTATTAATACAGCAGGTCATCTTCACAGTGTGCTGGATGATAGGATGGGGCTCTAGGATGAGGGAGCATGGCGAAGCCATTTGGGGCTGATCTTATAAATCGGTCTGTGGATGTGAGAATTTTTTGTGTGGAGCAGATTAAGAGTAAAAGATAATGCCCAGATTCCCAATCCGTGTGTGTTCTCTGGAATGTGAAATGGAAACGTCGGCAGCTGAGGCCAAGGTCGGTCCTGTAGGCAGAGGTCATGTTCTGCAGAGGGACGTGTGGCCGCCCGAGAGTCACTGGGGCCACAGTGCTGTGGGGCCAGAACTGTGCATTCCATCCTTACTTAGCTTCACACAGGAGAAAAAGTTTGTAAACTTACCAGTCATCTTCCAACTATTGCTGACTTCAGAGTGCACTGGCTTCCGTCGTGCTTTGGGAGCTGACTCGTGCTTTTTAAACCATTTCCCTCCAGTGTCTGGCCGGAGCAGCGCTTACGGCGACGCCACAGCGGAGGGGCACCCGGCGGGACCAGGAAGTGTCAGCTCGAGCACCGGCGCCATCAGCACCACCACTGGCCACCAGGAAGGAGAGGGCTCCGAGGGAGAAGGAGAAGGGGAAGGGGAAGGAGACGTCCACACCAGCAACAGGTCAGGGCCTGCGCGTTCTCAGCGGGGGCTTTCCTGCAGGGGAACATTCTAGGGACAGGATCCATCGCAGGAGGCGGAGTGGGCCCAGGGGTATTTAGAAGCGTGTTGCTAAATTTCCAAACATTTGGGTGACTTTCTAATTGTTTTTCTGTTACTGATTTATAGTGTAATGTACTGTGGTTGGGAAACATATAATTTTAATTCTCTGAAGTGTTTTGAGATTCAGCATTGCTTCTAAAATGATCTTATGTTTTTTGGGGGGTTTTTTTAGTTGTTTTAGCGGGGCAATTTAGGTAACCTAGCCATATTGATAATGGAAGTCTCCAAAGTGGTTTTAACGTTTTTCCAGGAATAAGTTAAATAATCAAATGACTTGTTTGAAATAATACAATAGTAGAATTGTTTTCATTTAAGTCACAAGGAAAGAAAGTTGCAATTTTTGGTAGTGTTGAATTTTTAGTATTGTTCCAGGAGTCTTGTCTAAGAGTTTGAAAAGCCAGTGAGCAATCTGGCATGATCTTGGTCCAGGTCCGGACCTTGTTCAGTTGGCCGACTCTTTCCTTTGTGTGTGTCTGTTCATTCACACGCAGACACGTTTTCCACGTCTGAAGATTTCACTCCACCTCAAAGCTTAGGTTTATCCTAACAGTGCCGACCCGCTGCTTGCCGTCCCGTCCCGCGCCTCACCCACTCCTGATCAGTTCCTACGTGTGTGGGGGCTTTTATGTGTTATAGAATGCTAAAGGACATTTAGCTCCTTTATTTGAATTCTTTTTAGAATGATAATTATTCAAATAACACACTGTACTTTCATTCAAACTTATTATTTTGAGTTGTAACATACAGAAATCACATTTAAAAATACATAGGCATGTGCTTTCTTATATTAAATAGTCCACAAAGTAAAATGAAGACTGATTCACTATAAAGTGAATCCATTAATTCACTCAGCAAATGCACTCTGAAATCTGTGTAGGACTGTTAGGCGAGACTGCCAACCAACTTGTCACCAAGACCCTAGTTAATGTATTTTCACTGTGGTCCTTCTGAATCAGTGTATTCACTAGGGACCCAGGGGCACACACTTAGTTTGGAAGCCCAGCTGCATAGCCGTAGATGAAGAAAGCGTAGGTGGTGGCCACCTGAGTGGAGGAGAGAATTCACGGGTCCAGTATGGGGAGGGTAGTGTTGAAATGGAATTTTGCACTAGGGAAAATTGCGGACGAGGTGTGGGAGGAGAGGGTAACGCAGCGACTGGCTTTCCGAAGGACTTGGGAAGCGTGAGAACGAAAGAGCTGGGTCAGTGTGCAACGGGACGATACAGGATGGATGGGTAGGAGAATGCCAGACAAGAACGCCGGGAGGCTGGGTGCGGCCACGTGCTGGAGAAGAACCATAGTGCTTACTGTGGATGGTTTGGCTTGATTTCCATACTGAGAATGGCCAGGACCTGATTGCTTGAGCAATATTTAACTTTCCCATGGCAGGTTTTCAGTACCATTCATTGTATTTTGCAATAGTTTTGCTCCCTTTTAACAGAGTGAGATTTCTCTTACATTGTTGGTGTGACAGATAGGCGTTTATTAACATTTTCTAAATGCTAGGATTGTTCCTAAGCAGTAGGTGCCTTGTTTACCTCAGTGGCTGGAGGGAGGGCCTGCAGTCACCTCCCCTCCTGTAAGTGGTGGCTCATGTTTCATGTATTTTCCTTGGCCTTTCAGGCTGCACATGGTCCGTCTGATGCTGCTGGAGAGACTGCTGCAGACCTTGCCCCAGCTACGCAACGTTGGAGGTGTCCGGGCCATCCCGTACATGCAGGTATCCCTCGGCTCGGTTCACGGGGTCGGGCGCTTTGTGCTTGAACCGTCCTTAAGCATGCTGGTGTCTCTCTTCCGGAGGCTCCGTAAGGCTTTGGAATTAGGTCATAAAACAATGGAATACAATTTTGAACTTAAGTCACAGCCCTTCATTTTAGAGATGCGAAGCCTGGGGTCAGAGAATTTTTTTTAAATGTCCCCAGTTGTCCAGCTAGTTATTGACAGAGCCAGGAGCAAAAGTCTGCTCCAGTGATTCTTAGTCTGTGGTGACTCTTCACTAAGGTCGGTGGTAGAGTGTGGTCTGTGACAGCTGTTGTCCCACTAGCTGCCTTCGTCTCGGGCAGAACTGCTCTTCAGTTCTCAGCAAGCACAGTGCCCTGTCTCAGCCCACTTCCGTTGGATGTAACGTAGCTTAGTCATTTAGTTTTGCAAACTTTTTGCAGAATATTTTCTGTGATGTCAAGTGTGTTATGTATCAAAAATGGACTCTTCTGACTCTGGAGACTTAAGCTTTGGATACCTTGGGATTTGAAACCTCCTCACGGGTAACGGTCGTGGCTGACAGAGGAGTCAGGAAGACTGGGGCTTCTTCTGAAACACCCGGTGTTTTGAAGGTATAGTTCTCTAGGGACTTGGCCTTCACGTTTCCTCTGTCTGCTGACTCCCAGGTCATCCTGATGCTCACTGCAGACCTGGACGGAGAGGATGAGAAGGACAAGGGGGCCCTGGACAACCTGCTCTCCCAGCTGATTGCCGAACTGGGCATGGATAAAAAGGTGAAATCGAAGTCACACTGTGTGAAAAATAGGGGTCAGCTAAGACCAGTTCTCCATTTTTGTCCCTCCCTCAGAGACTGTCCCCCAGTTTCGGGGGGTGCCCTCCACGAGGACTGTAGTTCTGTTGGTTCAACAAAACTGTTTTCAGTGCCTGTTGCAGCCCAGGCATACTCTTGGGTCCGGGCATGAATGAGGAATAAGACTATAAGTCCCTGCCTTCGTGGACCCTCTGTAGTTCTGTGAGGGGAAGACAGTGAATCTGTGGTTTCTGTCTTCATACGGCCTGTAAGAGCATCGGGCTTTCAGTGATGCAGGTATAACCCACAGACAGATGCGCTTGTTTTCTCCCCGACTCCCCCTGAGGAGCGTTTAGCGCTGAGAGGCTTGAGGGAATCTCACCAGAGGTGCCTCAGGCTGCAGAGCTGGTGTGAGCTTCTGGGCTCTGCTTCTGCTTGCAGGACGTCTCCAAGAAGAATGAGCGCAGCGCCCTGAATGAGGTCCATCTGGTGGTGATGCGGCTCCTGAGCGTCTTCATGTCCCGGACCAAGTCCGGGTCCAAGTCTTCCATATGTGAGGTACTTGGGCTCCGAGCGTCTGGGTGCGGGGAAGGGGTGGTCTGCGTGGGGCTAGGGCTGTGGGCAGAGGCGGCAGGCAGTCCACGGTTGGAGGGACGCCCTTGTTGCCCGAGGGAAGTTAGAGTCTCAGCTGTTACCTCTTCAAGAGCAGAGCCTCCGCCTTTCTCAGAATCCCTTACGAATCTTGATCTTTGCCAACAATCCCCCCACTGGCAGGGTTAAAGGGTTTGGACGGTCCGTCATTGAAAAGCAGGGGGCTGTTCTGCGGGCACGGAATAGCTAAGAGGATTCACACTGTGTGTTGCTATAAGTACAGCAATAAGGCAGAGAGAAAGCCGCGTGTGCGAGGTGGCAAGGAGATTAACACAAAGCAGAGAAGGTGGGAATGGAGGCTGAACTGCGTCCAATCTTAATGAGCTTAGGAGCTGTGGGGTTTGCTGGGATTTGCAAGGCGCTCCTAATGGTTTTATTTACAGTAGATTTTCTCCTACTTTTTTATTCATGTGATTGCTCACCCCATCTTCTTTGGAAGCTGGTTCTATGAGGAGAGCCCCTAATGGGGGGGTGGGGTTGCTAAAAAATGCCTCTAGTGGAAAGTTTTCTCTCCTTGAAATGGTCTTCTTTTCTAGTTGCCCAAGGAAAAAGAGGAAATCCGTCCCCTCCAGGTGGAAAGATCTAATCCATGCCTCTTGGCCAGTGGCGCTTGTGTAGGGAGATTAGCGCTGAGAGCCATGTTTTTGTCTTTTCTTCTACCATGCCGCTATTCAAGAGTTGGGGCAGTGCCTGAGCTGGTTGGGAAACTTTTAGCTCAAGAGACTAACCCACTTCACGACAACTCACTCTGTTGTGAGTGCGTCTCCCCACCCCAGCGCGCAGCTGCATTTACAAGCTGTTCTCACCCTCTCCCTCCAGTCGTCTTCCCTCATCTCCAGTGCCACTGCAGCGGCCCTGCTGAGCTCGGGGGCTGTGGACTACTGCCTGCACGTGCTCAAATCCCTGCTGGAGTACTGGAAGAGCCAGCAGAATGACGAGGAGCCCGTGGCTACCAGCCAGTTGCTGAAACCACATACTACTTCCTCCCCACCCGACATGAGCCCGTTCTTCCTCCGCCAGTACGTGAAGGTGAGGGCTTTCCCTGACAGGCGCCACTCCTGTCCCTCGCCCGGAGCACACTCAGTGAGTAGAGCCCAAGGAGCTGCAGGAGGGGGCCTTCACTCCCTGGCGGGGTTTACTCTCAGCGCGATTTAATAAATAACCAGCTGCTGGGGTCCTGAGTCCTGCCACTTGGGGAACCTGAGGAATTGAATGACACCAGACTGTCAAGGTCCTTTCACATTGAGCTCCTGAGAAAAAGATGATGTGGTATAAGGTCATGTTGTCAGTGTGGGTCACGTCCTCAAGTGTATGTCAGATACTCCCCCGCTGTCATCAGAGGCCCTGTGATGCTCTGGGTTAGAAGATGGGCTTTGGATCAGGTGTGTCTGGGAACAAGTGTCTAGGAACAGTTGTCCTCGCTAGCCATGAGGCTTGGAGAAGTTCTGTCTGACCTCAGGAAGCCTCGGTTTGAATGCCTGGAAAATGAGGGCACAAGAGTATCTGCTGTGTAGGGTGGTGGTGGGTGTTGAATGAGGGGATGTTTGTAAAGCACAGTGCCTAGCACCCGCCGAAACTCAGTGAATGTTCACTGTCGCCGTTTCTCTTCCGCTGTGGCCCTGCGATGGAGCTGAATGGGTTGGACTAGCTCTGCTGCTCCCTGCGTGCTCAGCACCACTTCGGATAGCCTAGGAGTGTAACAGGCATGCAGTGGGAGTCTGAGCATGTCCTTCTCTTTTTAGTAACCTTTGGCGGTTTTTTTAAAATTACTTTTTGACCAAAAATTTCTTTGAGGATCCAGCTATCTCCCTTCCTCTGTACCTTACTCACCTACGACACCTCCGCATGCAGCCCTACTGACTCGCGCGTTTCCCCACATGCGGATGTTACCTTTGTGCGTGCTGTGCCTCCTGAGATTCTTTCCTTTCCCTCTGCATCCCTCCCTTCCCCTGGTGAGCTGACGCCTGTTCCTTCCAGACCAGCTCAAACACTGGGTCCTAGGAAAACCTTCCCCGGCACACACCCCCTGCTGTCACGTGGTCGAGACGACGTCTCCCTGGGCTCCCCGTGCACACGTGTGGAGGCTTCCCTTGACCCTGTTGCAAAGACCGTATTTCCTTCCTCCGTATGCTCCCAGTGCTTGGCCTGGAGCCGATAAATACCTGGTGATGGAATGTGTGAGACACGCTGTGCAGGCTCTTCTCGGGTACCACACGGCTTGCAGGATAGCCGCTGTCTGCTGCCCTCCGATTTCTCCGCACCCCTGCCTCTCTGAGTGATGTGAACCCAGGTCTCAGCTGGGTTTAGTGGCCCTGGCCCGCTGGGCGTACTGGAATATGTCTTGTTGTTACGAGAGTTTTAGTTCTAGGGAATGAACACATCTCTCATAGAGAGTCGGAAATCTTTCCCAGCTCCTGTTTCTTCAGTATTTTCCCGTTCTAAGTTTTGTGTGAGTAGAATGCAATCAATACAGTGTCTAAAACTATGGAGTGAAATGCTAGAACTTTTGAGAGCAGTGCGATAGCTCCACTGTAATCTTCGCACGGAATGACATTGCCCGGGAGCCTGGGAGTTGCTTGTTTGTGCACTGAACCATCAGCCAGTGCCGGCTCCAGCTCCGGGGGACGCAGTGACCAGTGCTAGCATATAGGTGTGCAAGTGAGCAGGAAACCAGCCTTCCTCTGAGTGTGGCCGTGGAGGCTGTCGGTCACGGGTCCTTACATGTGCTCTCCTCCCAGGGTCACGCTGCTGACGTGTTTGAGGCCTACACGCAGCTTCTGACCGAGATGGTGCTGAGGCTTCCCTACCAGATCAAGAAGATCGCAGACACCAGCTCTCGGATCCCGCCGCCTGTCTTTGACCATTCGTGGTTCTACTTCCTCTCAGAGGTGAGCGGGGAGAGCAGCGCCCGCTGAGGGGCGGACACATCAGCTGTGACTGCCTCTGCGGCCCCCTTTCATCCTGACGCTCCTGCAGTATCCCCCTCGGCCCCGCCCCTGTGCGGCAGGTGCTGCAGGGCGGGGCAGAGGCGGGTGTGCAGCTGTGAGTGTGTGGAACACAGAGTTTCTCGTGTGTTATCATTTACTGATCGTTGTGTTATCTTCCACACCAAACTGTAACCCTCCTTTGCCCCCCCCCCACCCCCCAAATGTGGCGAAGCTGTGGGAGATGTGCCGCAGAGCAGGCCATCCGCCTGACTTCTGGTTCTGCCCGTTGGACTTGCCCCACACATGACGACAGTGGACAGATGTAACGCTTCGCACTCAGTCCGGAAAACAGAGCAGACCTGGGAAATTAACAGACTCTAATGTAGGGAGCTGGTTACACAGCGTCGAAGCAGCCAAAGAGTAGAAGGGAACACTGGGGTGCACAGAGGTGGTAGCTGCAGGCGCTGCCAGCAGCCTCGCGTGTAAAGACGGAGGCCCAGGGGCCTAGGGAGGGTGCGGCTGCTGGCCCTTCGGGGCGCTAAAGAGAGGGGCTGGGGCTGGACGACCCCGGAAGCACTGGAAGGAGCTGACGGTCAGAGCCAGCTGCAGCCGGTCTGTCCCTGAGTGGGGAAGAAATGGTGGGGCCCGCCAGGGTGACGGGCTCTTGCTCGGATAGCAGGCAAATGGGAAAGAGCAGCTCCCTCCATTTTCTCCTGCCTTCCAGTGTCCCTCCGGTGCTCCCCAGTGCAGGACCCGAGCGGGGGCCGGTTGCAAAGATGCAATGTGGTTAGCATAGTTCTGGACTGGACACCACAGAGCGGGGTGTGTGGTGGGCTGGGTTTGGAGCTGGCCGAAAAACAATCGCTTAGCAGCCACGGAAAGCTCGAGATTAATTCTGGGAAGAATAATTTGCTAGCGAACTCCAGATGACCACTTCAAGCTGTATAGCTGTAACAATCTTAACCTCTTTCCCTACCTCTTTTACCTGAAAGAGAGATTTTGAAAATCTTTTTAATAGATTTGAACTCTGGGAGGGCCAGAGTGGAGGCCAGTCTTCCCTGAAGATCCCTGAGTGTCCCTGGAAGGGGCGCAGGAGTACTGCTGCGTTTCCCTCGCTGGCCTCTTCCTTCCTATGCCTTTTTCCTGGCCGCTGCACGGAATACTGACGTTCACCAGAGGCTAGCCTGGCCGAGAGGAAATAGCTTGGCTTGTGTTTCTCGACAGGGTTTTTTTTTTTTTTTTTTGAGAATTTTTGAGTTTATTTGAGCCAGACCAATGACATGATGGGAAACGAGCTCAAATGCTTTGTAGAGTTAAGTTTTGCTCTCACCGGTTTCAGTGACAGTTCACAAACCCCAGGGCACCCGGGCTGGCACAGACACAGTTTCAGAGTCCGTGACCGCGCTGTTTCTCCCCCCAAGTACCTGATGATCCAGCAGACGCCATTCGTGCGCCGGCAAGTCCGCAAACTCCTGCTCTTCATCTGCGGGTCCAAGGACAAGTACCGCCAGCTCCGGGATCTGCACACCTTGGACTCCCACGTGCGTGGAATCAAGAAGCTGCTGGAGGAACAGGGGATATTCCTCCGGGCAAGTGTGGTGACAGCCAGCTCAGGCTCTGCCTTGCAGTACGACACACTCATCAGCCTGGTACGAGGGGGTGGAAGCCGGGGGGTGGGGAGGGGGCGTGTGATGAGGCTCAGCCCAGTAGGTAATCCGGGTGGAGCTGCACAGGGCTTGCAGACGTGTCGAGGGCGTCCTGGCCAGGGTTAAGATCAGGGTAAACCCAAAGTCCCTGACCGGGTGCTACACCATGTGTACTTGGCCTCAGGGTCTGCGATTTCCCCGTCACGTTCCCACCCCCACCTGGCTTGGCTCCTCCGTGATGAAGGGGGTGGACGTGGGTTTTTGCCAGTGTCATGTGTTCGCGTCACGGGCAGGAGCAACCTGGTGCTCGCGCACCTCTGATTTTTGTCCTTGGATGCTGAGGACGTGCTGTCTCATGCCTGAGGATAAATCGTGTGGACTTTGGGGAGTAACTGCGTGTATCGCACAGGAGCATCCAGGAAGAACACCTTCAGTGTTGCAGACGCCTGAGCTAGCGTCCTTATTGTTGTGCTTTAGTGAGAAAAGTGTAGACTGGACTGAGGGATTCCAAGTCACGGCCGGTCTCTGCTGCAGTACCGAGTGGTCTGAGGAAGCCTGGAAACAAAGGGGCCTTTGTGTGGTGGGGAGTTGACCGTGGGAGGTTCCGTGAGAGCCTGGTGTGTGGGCCTTGTCCCAGGGTCCCAGGGCATTGGACCCACCTTGCAGAGGGCGCCATGTTCAGTCCGCATCCAAAGCCGGGATGCAGTCCCCTCCAGGCAGCAGGCGTGGTACCGGCTGGGCGGCTGGGCGGGGTTGCTCATTTTCGGCGACTGGCTTTTATTTCAGATGGAGCACCTGAAAGCCTGTGCGGAGATCGCTGCCCAGCGAACCGTCAACTGGCAGAAATTCTGCATCAAAGACGACTGTAAGCAGTGCTGCTCCTTTCGGTTGCTGTTGTCATTCACCCCTTCCAGAGCTATTACTGAAGCTACTGCATGCCACGCGCTAAACTGGGTGCTAGGGATACAGACGGGAGCGAGATAGTCACGCGCCGCCTAACGCTGGGGGTGTCTCCTGAGAAGTGTGTCATTGGCCGTTCGTTGTTGTGCAGCCATCATAGAACGCACTGTACAGATCTAGACGGTGTAGCCTACACACACCTAGGCTGTGTGGCATGCTGCTGTGGTACGTGTCATCCACTGTTGACCGGATTGTCGTTCTGTGGCGCGTGACTGTGTAGACAGCTCTGCCTAGCAGAGAAGGCGAGTGAGAGCTTAAAGAGTAATGAAAGGGTCAGTGGACAGACTTGGGGTGCCACAGTGGCACGAAGGAGGGGTATCTGAGCTCTCTACTGTGATAGTGAAGCTAAGGAGGTGTGTATGGAGTTTAGAGAACCACCTGACTCAAAGAAGTAGGGGCAGGGAGCCAGTCTCTTCACAGCTGTCATGACACTTGTCGGCTGCTCCCACAGAGGGTGTAAACTCTCGGCGGCGCTCAGCAGCCAGGACTCAGAGAAGGAGCTGGTGCAAACAGGGCAGTCCTGACCACGTGGCGCAGTTACTCCTGTTCTCGCATGTGAGTCGAGTTGTCGTCTTAGGTTTGAGCCACTGTCTCCTCTCCCTGCAGCTGTCCTGTACTTCCTCCTCCAAGTCAGCTTCCTGGTGGACGAGGGCGTGTCCCCGGTGCTGCTGCAGCTGCTCTCCTGCGCTCTGTGCGGCAGCAAAGTGCTCGCCGCCCTGGCCGCCTCGGCGGGGTCCTCCAGTGCGGCTTCCTCCTCGGCCCCTGCCGCTGCCAGCTCTGGACAGGCCACGACGCAGTCGAAGTCGTCCACTAAAAAGAGCAAGAAAGAAGAAAAGGAAAAGGAGAAAGAGGGTAAGAGTCACTCTCTTGTCTTGGTCACAAGGGTGGTGTGTTCTGATCTCTCTCGGAGCACAAGGTTTAGTCTCTCCAGAAGTGGCTTTTATCCTGGCCCACGGGCGACCTGAAACCCGAATGCCTTCTAGTGCCTATTTGGCCTCACTTTCAGTTATGTTGAAGGTGACACCTTCAACAGTGTGATGCCCCATTTCAGGTGACAGTGATAGGGAAGGTCACAGTACACTGGACAGTTTTTGCTAGGCCAAGTTTCTTCTTCTGTGAAACAGTAACACTTGCTCTGTGGCCAGCTTGTCAGTGTTCAGTGAAGTGATGTTCTTAAATGTGCCTTGTAAACTGTCAAATGCTCTGCAGATGTAACCCATTGTACCCGACTTCTTACCATCAGAAAGGCAAATGCCTCTCTGTTTCACTGCTTTCCGTGGTCCTCGGAGGTCTGGGACAGGTGACCAGGGGTGGAAAGCAAGGAAGGCAGTTCTCCCAACTAATTACTCTGATCTCTCTGCGCAGGTGTATGGTAATGTATGGTAATGCTTTAGATAGCAAACATCGAAAAGAAGTTTCTCCTCCAGTGGAACTGTTGTTCATTTAGTGCCAGGCTAATGTAGGCACTTTATTCCATGCTTTCTGGGGGGCATCACTGTATGTCTCATTTGGGGTTGACCTTTTCTCCCCTAGGAGGCAACCGAACGTTGTCTTCAGATTTAACCACTTAGTTCAGACTTTTAGGCATGGACAGCCTTCCCTCCCTCTCTCCATGGTAGCACCGACTCCGGGACTCAAGACCACTTCTTCCTGTTCTTTCTGCCCTGATCTTGCAGGTGAGAGCTCAGGCAGCCAGGAGGACCAGCTGTGCACAGCTCTGGTGAACCAGCTGAACAAATTTGCAGATAAGGAGACCTTGGTCCAGTTTCTGCGTTGCTTCCTGTTAGAGTCCAACTCTTCCTCGGTGCGCTGGCAGGCCCACTGCCTGACACTGCACATCTACAGGTGAGGCCCCGGGCTGCTGGACAGTCTCCTGGGGCTGCAGCTGGCGTGGGCGGTGCGGCTCAGCCTCGATTTGACGTTACGTGCTCGAGGCCATGGTGTCAGTGTTCACGGCAGCCTGAAAATCCTCTTAACTATTACTGGTTTCTTCACTGAGTTACTCTGCTCTTTAGCTATCAAAGTGATGGCATAAGCAAAAGATGGTCTGTTTCCCACTAAGAAAGCTATGTTTATTATTTTTTAAAGGTTTTATTTATTTATTTTTAGAGAGGGAAGGGAGGGAGAAAGAGAGAGAGAGAGAAACATCAATGTGCGGTTGCTGGGGGCCGTGGCCTTCAACCCAGGCATGTGCCCTGACTGGGAATCGAACCTGTGATACTTTGGTTCGCAGCCCGCGCTCAATCTACTGAGCTACGCCAGCCAGGGCAGAAGGCTATGTTTAAAAGTTTGTAAAATGACCAGTCCTGGTTCTTTACGTTAACAAAGCTCGTTACTGCCGTTGAGTAACATTGGATGTTGGGAATAGGCCACCTCCTGAACACAGGAAGGGGCTGTGCTACATCCGTTAGGGCCGATTGTCAGAAGAGCAACGGAACCATTAGTTGTGGGGAAGTAGATGTGTCCACGAAAACAGTGCCTGGGCCTTGCCGATAGAGAACCTCAGGGTTTTCTGGTGCTTGGTGACGTGAGCTGTCATCTCTCTACAGGAACTCCAGCAAATCTCAACAGGAGCTCCTGCTGGATCTGATGTGGTCCATATGGCCGGAACTGCCGGCCTACGGTCGGAAGGCCGCCCAGTTCGTGGACCTACTTGGCTATTTCTCCTTGAAAACGCCGCAGACGGAGAAGAAGGTAAGCTGCTTCTTTATGGTCAGAGAAGCTAACTTTCCGTTTTTAACCTTTTTTCTCTTGAGTTAAAAACCTTATGACCAACCCAAAGGTAGTACGTAAGTATATATCTATATACGCACGTACGTATATATCTATGTACACATGCATATGTATCTGCATATTACATATATACACACACTCCCAGTGTGTATACTACATAGGTAATACACACCAGCGTGTAAGTACAGTCTGAAAGTGGCTTCGCCAATAGAAGTGGATGGAGTGGAAAGAAAATGTAACTCACTAAACTTGCTTGGGAATGACAGTGCCCCTCTGGTTTTCCCGACAGCCCCGATTGCATCCCCCGGTGTTTCTGCAGTTAGACAGCCTTTTCGAGGCTTCCCCGTAAGGGTGAAATTGATCTTCCTCCACAGGGTCTGAAAAGGTGGACTGTCGTAAGGTTGTGGCAGCTTCTAAAGCAGAGAGTCCTCTTAAACAATTAGGTGTTAGGCCAGGCTTTGCATAGTTCTGATGGGGGCTGAGGGATCTGGTACTTCTGCAGACAGAAGTCTTTTCCAGTAAGACTTTCCTTTGCACTTTAACTGTGGTCCTTTGTCAACTTCTGTTTCAGTTGAAGGAATATTCACAGAAGGCAGTGGAGATTCTGCGGACTCAAAACCACATTCTCACCAACCATCCCAACTCCAACATTTACAAGTGAGCTTTGTTCTGCTTTCTCCCTCTTTGAAGCTCAGCCAGCAGCCTGAGTTGCTCTTTCCACACTGACCGGCTCCTCCGTACGGGTCCACACGCCCCTGTCTGGTGGTCTTGCAGCCCCTCCCTCAGAGCTGGGGCCTGGCCCACGGAAGTTACACGAAATACGCTTGCTGGATTTGGGCTCGGTGATCAGTCATCTAAGAAAGTCTCTAGTTCCAAGGGTCTAAGTCTGAATCAAATAGGACAAGTTCACAGAAAATGGCTGCATTTAAAAAACCTTTTGAAAGAGATTATTGGTTAAATTGACAATTTATTACTTTCATGGTTTAATAGTGACTGTTCTTTTTTTTTCCTCCAAACTTGGAGGTACAGTTTCCATACTACAAAATTTACCTATTTTTAAGTATACAGTTCAATGATTTTTAGTGTATTTTATTGTGACTCTATGAGTCAAACTTGAACGTAATGTTTTAGGGTCCCCCCGACCTCAGGACAGCTCAGAAACAGGAAGCAGCTAAGGTCGATTAGCTGCTGTTTCCTTCCTGTGACTTCCCGACCCCATTGGCATTTCTCACACGTCCTCATGTTCGCACTAGGGTGGGGACCGCCTGGGGTAGTGAGCCATGGCCTTTTCATGGCTTCTTGACGAAGCTCAGTGCTTTCTGAGATGGAAATGTCTTTATATGCTGAGACTGGTTTCTTCTTTAGCACCTTGTCTGGCTTAGTGGAGTTTGATGGCTATTACCTGGAGAGTGACCCCTGCCTGGTGTGTAATAATCCAGAAGTGCCGTTTTGTGTAAGTGACCTCTTCCACGTGGACAGTCCTGAGGCTTGCAGGGCCAGTGGGTTTCTCATTTCCAGAGCCTGGTTGTTCCCGCATAGGTGTTCCTCTCCTAATGCTCGGTCAGCAGTGGTCTGAACCCTCACCTGCCATGCTTGTTACTGTAAATAGCAATTTCATCCGTGGATGAAGAGTGGGTTACATTGATAAAGTTTGAAGAAGAAAGGGTGAGCCGTTCACCTTGAGCTAATACAGTGTTTTGTGTGCACTCTTGCATTTAGTATATCAAGCTGTCTTCCATTAAAGTGGACACACGGTACACCACCACGCAGCAGGTCGTGAAGCTCATTGGCAGCCACACCATCAGCAAAGTGACGGTGAAAATCGGAGACCTGAAGCGGACCAAGATGGTGCGAACTATCAACCTCTACTACAACAACCGAACCGTGCAGGCCATCGTGGAGCTGAAAAACAAGTACGGGCTCCTCGTGCTTGGGGAGGGGCGGGAGGCGTGGAAGGCCTAGTGCCTGGCGTTGGCTTTGGCAGCTGGAACCCGGTAAAGCAGTGCATCCCTAGAGGTCCAGTATGTCCTCTTACCCCTGCAGTCATGGCTGGGGGACAAAGTGAAATACCGGTTTCTAAGGATGTCCACAAAGGTTATTTTAAAATCACGTCCAGTGGAGCCCTGGGGTCTGGGGAAGCCCCTCAGCAGCTTGTCTAGGGAGGCGAAGCTGAGTGAGGAGACTCCAGGCTTCTTGCACCCATGCAAACTGGAGCGATTCCATTTTCATGTACAACCACCTCCCTACATTGGAAAGCAGTTGTCATTTCTTGGGTTTGGGCGCTATTCTCTTGCTCACGGAGCAGGCAGTATTTCTCCAGAAGTCTCTCTAGTACGTAGTCCTTCCATTTCTGCATAGTGCCTTCCCTCGATACCTGCTGGTGTTGGATCTTTGTAGCTCACGGGTGCTAGTGTTTGAATCGGGGCGTGCCATCTACGGGCTAGAGAAGGTGCCCAGGGGTTACAGTGCTGGCTTCTGTGAGACTGACACGCTGCCTACCACGCTCACAGGGCACCTTGTGGTGCTGGCTCTTACAGACACAGACCTTGTGTGGTTGAGGTTGCAGGCTTTACTGCTGGGCAGAGAGCATGGGTAGGTGGTACCTGAATATTAAGACTCACCACTGCTGTTCTGCACATGGAGTGGAAGTATTGGTATTATTCCAAGAGACAGAGTAGAGCTGGAGTGTGTCAACCAGCAGCCACCAGGAGCTCTGCTTGAAGGAGGCTTTCTGGTCTCCTTTGCAAAGCAGAGTTAACACTGGTGACCCGTGCGCAGCAGCTACTCGCTGGGATGGCCCAAGTCCCTTCTGTGGGAAGGGGTTTGACTTTCTCTGTGTGGAGTCAGTGCAGCTGCCGGTAAAGCTCGTAGGCTCTGGAATGAGACTGTGGAGTCACATCTCAGCTTTGCTGTCCATGTCTCTGACCTTGGAGGAGTTATGTAGCCTCAGGTTCCTTAACTTTAAAGTAAAGAGAGGTAAGCTCACTTTCAGGGCATGGTTTTAAGGATTAAATGAGTTAGAGTGTGTGTGTGCATACATATGTGTGTGCGTGTATGTAAAGTGCTGAGAACAGAGCCTACCTAGCACATGGTGAGTGCTCAGTAAATGCTGCTTCCAATTGTATTAATGTAGTTACCCTTAAGTTATTACATGCCTTTTCTCTCTCTGAGTCTACTTGGCACTTGGTCCAGATTCTGGTACGCCCCTCTGCCTCACCAAAGCGAGCTGACCTTTACCCTTCCAAGGTAGTTGTCAGGGTGGGAACTCAGGCACCGTCCTCCTGGTAGTCTTGAGATTATAGGCTTCAGTGTGCCCGAATGTTGGAGGAATGTCTTTCCTTGACAGTGACTTCTGTTTCTCTGGAATCTCAGAAATTATCATGTGGAACACCTTAAAGCCCTTGTGTGTTCTATCTTTTTTAGTAGAGAAGGGGTAGTAGAAACATATTTTTAAAATTAGGGTGCTATTATTTACCAGATTCCCTGCTTTTAGAGAAACTGCTTCATTGCCTTAGAAAAATACACATGGACAGCCTTCATCTCATTAGAGCATTGTCACTGAAAGTTGAATGAGAGGCCCCCAGGCCCCCTGTCCCGCTGCCTGACACTGTCTCTCCTAGGCCAGCTCGCTGGCACAAAGCCAAGAAGGTCCAGCTGACCCCCGGGCAGACAGAAGTGAAGATCGACCTGCCTTTGCCCATCGTGGCCTCCAACCTGATGATCGAGTTTGCCGACTTCTATGAAAACTACCAGGCCTCCACGGAGACCCTGCAGTGCCCGCGCTGTAGTGCCTCGGTCCCCGCCAACCCAGGGGTCTGCGGCAACTGTGGAGAGAACGTCTACCAGTGTCACAAATGCAGGTCAGCAAGCAGGTGTCACCCGGGCCAGGGCCATGTACATTCCTTACATTTTTCCGTAAGCACCTCAGGGCGGGCAATTTCAGTGTCTGGGCCCTCATAGTAGGGGGTTATGGGTATGTAGAGTGTGGAGTCCCAGGGTGGAAAGAGGAGGAGGGAGGGAGGGAGAGGGAAGAGTAGGGTGTGTGTGTTGCCCCTCCTGTGTGGGCAGGAGTCTGTAAGTTTACTTCTAGGTCTTCTGTTGTTACCTGGTTGCTTAAGTCGTCCTCACCTACTTGTTCCTGTCCCTCCAGTAGTCCCCACAGTAGTCGACAGAGTAGGTGTGGCACAGTCCATTTCCTCACGGGTCACCCCTACCCCACCAAACTTCCGCTACACCCCTGACCCGGACACTTTGATCCTTCAGGTCCATCAACTACGATGAAAAGGACCCCTTCCTCTGCAACGCCTGTGGCTTCTGTAAATACGCGCGTTTCGACTTCATGCTCTATGCCAAGCCTTGCTGTGCGGTGGATCCCATTGAGAACGAAGAAGACCGGAAGAAGGTGAGGCCACACCCGTCCTGGCTCGGGACCCTGGCTCTGACATGAGCTTTAGCCGCAGCTGGGCTAGGGCCGTGTGCTTCTCCGGCTAGCCCAGCCGTCTCTAACTCAGCACTGTTCTCAGGACCGAGTTTGTGGGCGGGAGCAGATGACGGTTTAAGGTATATTGGGACCCATGGTTTGTGTAGGATGTTGGAGAACTGTTGGTGATGGACTAAAATATCTCGAGGGGCAAATAACTTTAGATCTGGAAAGGTGGGAGGGGGTTGGGTGGCTTGCCCAGCGTCTTCTCCGCGGACTGCTTCACGTTGCAGCTGTCGGTCTTCCCTCAGGGTTCGCTCATTCAGGGGCCACTCTCGGCCAATGGGACGGGCGGGACTGGGTGCGGGGGTGAGAAGACGCGGACTGTTGGGGTAACTGCTGGGAGCGTCAGGGGAGACGCAAAAGATCTTTTGGCTTCGGAGTCAGAAGGACCAAAGTTTCAGTTTCAGCTGTGCATTTTAATACTGTGGGACCTGCCATAAATCACCTATCAACACTGCACTTTGTATGTGTGCCTTCCCCACAGGAGTATTGCAAAGAATAGAAGTAGTGCATTGAACCCAGGACATGACCTATAGGGAACGTTTCAGTGGATGGTTTACTCATTCAGATTGTGCCTGTCTTTTCCTCTCTAGGCTGTTTCCAACATCAATACACTTCTGGACAAAGCGGATCGGGTGTATCATCAGCTGATGGGACATCGGCCACAGCTGGAGAACCTGCTTTGCAAAGTGAATGAGGCAGCGCCTGAGAAGCCGCAGGTAATCCCAAAGTGGGCGGGGCATTCGAAGGGTGTTCTGGATCACAACCGGAAGACCGCCCCCTGGGTGAGACCACCCCCTGGGCGAGACCACCTCATGGTGGAGGCTGACCGCTTCCCTCTCGGGTTGCAGGATGACTCGGGCTCAGCGGGGGGCGTCAGTTCCACCTCAGCCAGCGTGAACCGCTACATCCTGCAGTTGGCTCAGGAGTACTGTGGGGACTGCAAGAACTCCTTCGACGAACTCTCCAAGATCATTCAGGTAGAGAAATGGGGGTGACTTCAGCGTGCCTGGCCAGCAGTTGTCAAAGCAGCCCCGTTGCGCCCATCCAGCAGCCGCCCCAGCGCTCCTCTCCCGTTGCGGCTCCTGGTGCTTGGCAGGGCGCAAGTTCATTCCAGGAGACTGGAAATGGAGATGACGACAGATTTGTTTTTCTTGACCATTCACAGCCCATCTTTTAGTAGAGGGGTTACTGGTTTTAAAAAATTGGGTGCCAAGAGTCTGTTCCTTTTTTCTGATACATGAAATACTGGCAGGCTAGATGGGTGGGGCATGCCAATGCTCTTCAACCAGGGTGGGCCTTATAGCGGGTGGAACATGGATCCCCAGGGGATGGAGGCTGCCTGTGGGCAAGGAGAGCAGCCAGTGTCCTTGCCCCAATCACTGGTGTGTCGTCTTTGCTGCGTGTACCTGCAGTTCTGACCGCTGTTTTGTTCTTTACGAGACAGTGCCGCAGGGGAGCTAAGGGTGTGGGCCTGCGATCGGAGGCCGTTCTGACTCTGCTGCTCACCACGGCCACGCCAGCCCCTAAGCCTGCTTCCTTCTCTGTGAAGTGGGGACGGAGTGTCTGACTGGTGGGGTTACCAGGAACGTTGAGTCAGAAATGCATGTAAAGTGTTTTTTCTAAACCAAAGCTGGTTTCTAGTTAACTTCTTCTTCCTCCTTATTTTAATCGCTAATTTCTTTCTTTGCCTTTTTCGTAGAAAGTCTTTGCCTCGCGCAAAGAGTTGTTGGAGTACGACCTGCAGCAGAGGGAGGCGGCCACCAAGTCGTCCCGGACCTCTGTGCAGCCCACCTTCACGGCCAGCCAGTACCGCGCCTTGTCCGTGCTGGGCTGCGGCCACACGTCCTCCACCAAGTGCTACGGCTGCGCCTCCGCCGTCACAGAGCACTGCATCACACTCCTGCGGGCCCTGGCCTCCAACCCAGCCCTGAGGCACATCCTCGTGTCCCAGGGCCTCATCCGGGAGCTCTTTGACTACAACCTTCGCCGGGGCTCCGCGGCCATGCGGGAGGAGGTCCGCCAGCTCATGTGCCTCCTGACTCGGTCAGAGCCTGCGCCGGCGCCGTGGGGCTAGTACTGCCTGCAGCTCGGGGGTCGGTGGCAGCAGCCGTGCCAGGAGCACTAGAGGGTGCAGAGCGTCCTGCTCTCATCGCCAGACAGGTCGGCTAGCTTACCGTAGAGGAGAAAGTGGGGAGCTGTCCCAGGCGGTGAGGCGTGAACTTAGGGAGCGTTTGAAACCCTGTGGAAATAGTGTATTTGGTTGGTTCCAGTGAGAGTTCCTGAGGAAATGGTCTCGGGGTTCTGGGGAAAGAGGAGACGGGAGTGACTGGGCAGTTGGACTCAAGACTTGCCCATGAGAAGACAGTGGAGCAGTGGAGCCTCGTGAACCCCAGTGAACCCAGGTTTCGGACCCTGGGTCCGTACGACCCAGCCTTAGTATCCATTACTTTGTACTGGGGGCCTGGTGCGAATTCTTTAACTCCTGGAGCCCAGGTTTTTCTTATCTGAAAAGTAGTGATAATAGTAAATGCCTTAAAGGCTCCTGGTGAGGATGAAATGAAATAATTCACGTGAATAACAGCTCATTTGTCGAGTGTGTGGTGCCTGCTGATAGAGGGCGTGCCCAGAGCTGGGCGTGGCTGTCTGCGGGGCATGTGGCTGAAACTCCGGAACCTGTTGGGCGGCTGAGAAATATCCCTCACTGTATTAGTTACTCTCTCAGCAAATATTTCTTGAGCGTCTGCCGAATGCCGGGCACTGTGCCGGACTCAGAGGGCACGGTGGGAAGGGAGACGAAGTCCCCGCCCTCCTGTAGCCCCCGTTCCAGGTGGGAGGACCGCGGCGCACAGTGCCGTGGCAGGGAGTTAGACGGTGAAGGGAAGTGAAGCGGGTGGGACCCTGTCTGTGGGAGGGGTTGCTGTACAGGACGGGGGTCCAGGAAGGCCTCGGGGGGTGTGGCACTGGAGCTGAGAGCTGTGTGAAGTAGGAGCAAGCCGCGCAGATACGTGAGGCGTGAGCTGCAGTGTAGGAAGCGTGCGTGGGAGGCTGGGAGGCGGGCTGTGCCGGGAGTGGGGGGGGGGGCGTGCAGCAGGGAGGCCTGTGCTGCTGCAGTGAGGGACGCCTGGGGGAAACGGACATGGGAATTCAGGAGTGGGACGTGGGGGCCGCATCCTGATGGGTCTTGTAGGCCGCCGTGAGGACTCCGGGCTTTATTCAAAAAGTGTTGGGAAGCAAGAAAGCGATATGGTGCAGTTCTTGGTTTTTGTTGTTAGTGTGGACATAATTACAAAGGGGCATGGGTGGAAAGTGTGGATGCCCCGTGGGAAGCAAGGTGGAGACAGTTGGAGAAGATGAGGAGAGAGTTGTTGCCAAAACTGAGCGTGAACGCTGAGATTGGGGGCTGTGACACACCACATGGCGCCTGAGGGCCGTGCAGCCAGGGACGGGGACCAGGAGGGAGGCTCCCCTGTTTGGTCTGCCCTTCCCCCATCAGGGGCTGTGACTGGCGGTGTCACTGCACACCAGGGCGCCGTGGGCTGGCGCTGCGGTCTTGCCCCAGGAAGGCCACATAGCCCCAGTCATGGACTTCCAAGTCTCTGGGCTCCTCCGAGTGGAAAGGGGGGCACAGCCAGTGGTGGGTAACGAGACCCTGTTTTTGCTTCTGCAGAGACAATCCGGAAGCCACCCAGCAGATGAACGACCTGATTATTGGCAAAGTCTCCACAGCTCTGAAGGGCCACTGGGCCAATCCCGACCTGGTGAGCAGGACAGGTGTCCCCTCTGACTCCTCCCACTGGTCCCATCGTGATGGCCAAGCAGCATGGTCACTTGCCAAGCTCATGTCCCAGAGTGGTGTTCCCGGGTCAGACCCTGCTCTGCAGAGGAGAGGAAGTGGGCGGTCGGCTCTGGGGGGTACAAGGGCCTCCATCTGTCCTTCCTCTTATGGTGCCACTGTGACCAAGAGTTTAGTTCTGAGTCCTGGGTCAGAGCTTGGACATGAGCCAGCCCTGGGATTGACCCCTCAGACCCTTCTCTAACTCATGCCTCTGGCTGGCCTTTCAGGCAAGTAGCCTCCAGTACGAAATGCTGCTGCTGACGGACTCGATCTCCAAGGAAGACAGCTGCTGGGAGCTCCGGCTGCGCTGCGGTGAGTCTGGGGAGTGTCCCGTCGGGAGCTCTTCCGAGCCGGGAAAGGAGGCCACGAGGCGCAGTCCCAGTGCAGAGGGGAGAGGCGGGGAAACTGCGCTTGGATGGCCCGTGGGAGGTGGAGGGGGCGCTTTGCGGTCCTGACTCCGCCTGCCTCCCGACCCCAGCTCTCAGCCTCTTCCTCATGGCCGTGAACATCAAGACCCCCGTGGTCGTCGAGAACATAACGCTCATGTGCCTGCGGATCCTGCAGAAGCTGATCAAACCCCCTGCTCCGACCAGCAAGAAGAACAAGGTACTGGGCAGGGAGGTTCCGAAGGCAGCCTCCACCCCCCGCGCCCTGGCCAGCACTGTGCCCTGCCCTGCGCTGACCTCCCCTGACCCTGGGAGAGAGCACCGTCACTTCCTTTGCCGCAGTTCAGCAGAGATGGTTGGGATTTTTGAGAAGGATGGTTTCTCAGAGGAAGGTCAGGAGTAGAACAGACACGACAGTCCCGCAGAGGACCACCTTTCTGCCACTGCACTGGGGGCCTGCAGCTCCCGGACAGCATGGTGCTCTTCCCCGCCCCGTGCCGCAGCGTCTTCATTTACTGGCATTGCAGCCTTGGGAGAGCTATTTAACTTAGGTCCCTCACGTTTCCCATCTGTAAAATGGGACTAGAGTCTCCGCCTCGAAATGGTGTGAAGAGTAAATGACTTAACAGATCAAACGCTCAGAGCAGGGTCTGGCCCAGTTAGTCCTTAGTAAGTGTGACCTGTGGCGGTGTGCTGCCTTCTCTGCCCAGAATGCTCCCCTCCCCTTCGTCAGCTGCTCCTTGGGAGGTCCACTTCTCTGCCAGGCTGGCCGCACGCTCCTTGCATCCAGGGACTTCTTACTTTTTACGTCCAGTGCATGGTGTGGTATCTAGCATACAGTAGCCACGCAGTAAATCATTGCGAGGTGGATGAATAAAGCCAAGTTCTTACCCTAAAATAACTGGCCTGCCTGTACCAGCTTGTAGAACACGCGGGCCGCAACTCTCTCCCTCGGCCATGCCCGAGGCTGGCTGCCTCCCTCCGCTCTTTGTGGTCTGTGTGCCGTGGCGTCCCTTGACGGGCAACAGAGCCTTCGTTGCAGGCGGGCTGCCTTCTGAGTGGTAAGCACTCGGGAGGAAGCTGGGGTTGAACGGTTGACCACATTTCCCTGTAGCTGGTCTGCCTGGACAGTCCTCAGAAGAGATTGGACTGAGGTACCTTCCTTCCTTCCCTTTGACGAAGGTTCGTTTCCCTGAGCTGGTTCGCAGAAAATGAATTGGCCCTTAACCGAAAAGAACCACCTCAGCCCCACTTCACTGTCATTCTTCCCACAGTGCAGGGTGAAGGGAGGTTCCCGCAGAGTTCTTATCCTCTGAGCCCCCGTGCCTATTGTTTCTGTCCACGTTTTGCTGGGTTTGGCCTAGAGAGAGCTGCCCACGGTCCCGGTGGTGCAGCGTCAGCGCTGGTGGGACCGCTGGATCTGGGCAGGAGAGGCAGCTGCTGCCGGGCTCTCTCTGCCGGGCGCTTGGATCAGGAGCCTGCTGGCGAAGCAGTGCTGATTGACGTCTTGAGTGCTCCCCGTTTCCCTGTCTAGGGGACGGTTTGGGGAGTACATATGGGTGCCCCTACTTTACGCCTAAGGACAGTGCTGTCTTGGGATCAGGAAGGTGCTCGCGCAATTGTCCAAGGTGCTGGCTGAACCAGCTGTTTTCTCTGGAACCCACTTGTGCTTGCGAGGCCGACTGGCAGGCAGACAGTGGTTGCTCAGAGTTGGGCACTGGGTGGACGTTGTCTTCACAGACGAAGAAGCGAGCCTGTCACCCGTAGAGGAGTTGACATGGCTCAGTGAGCCAGTGTCTTCCAAATGACTCGTGCATGTCGCAGAGTCGTGCACGGGTAAAAGACGGATTGTAGCGTCACGCAGCGTGAAGTTCACTGACTGGTTTCCGGTTCCACACGACAGCCGATCTCTAAGAACCTACCATCTGAATTTTGGTTGAAGTTTGGTGTCGTATCAAAGAGAAAATGCACAGTTAATTGAAAATGGCATAAAAAGACTCTTTTCTGGTTGTTTATCTGTGTGGGGCCAGAGGCTTTTCATGTGCTCGACCAAAGCAGCGCGTCACCACCACTGCTCGACAGCGGGAGCAGACCCGGGCGTCCAGCTGTCTCGTGAAGGCAGTCATTCAGTTACCTTCAGAATGGAAACTGCCCCTCCTTTCTCTAGATTACTTTCGTTTTGGAAAATATAAAATATGTCATTTCATTGTCGGGTAATGGATTTAATCTTATTTTTCAATGAGGTGGTAAATATTTTAAGGACGTCTCAGTTTTGACTGTGAACATGGCAGACACCCGTAGCTAGAACCACACATCGAGAAGCTCTTCGGGGTGCTCAGTGACTTTTAGGAGTGTGGTGGGGTCCTGAGGCCAAAGAGTTTGAGAATCGCTGGCTTCGAGTTCCGATTAGTAATGGCTCTTTAAATTCTGGAGGCTGCGCAGGGACCCCTTTAAGATTTGAGCTCGGGAAACTGCGCGTCAGCCTGGGGTAGGAGTCAGTGTGTGTGGCTGCAGGACTGTCTGCAGGGAGCCGGCTCACCCTCGTCCCGCACAGTCAGAGCCAGCGACCTCGGGCTCGGTGCGCAGATGCTGCTGCCAAACCGGATCCGAACGCTTTCCCAGAACGTGCATCTGGGCACGGGAGATATGGTCATCGGTCCTTCTGATCTTCTTGCCTTCGCGCGTGTCCCCGTGGGGTATCAGTGCCCCTGTGTCGGAGCCGTGGCTCAGGCGCGCCCTCACGCACCCTCCCCTTGTTCCGTGCACTCCTGCAGGACGTTCCCGTGGAGGCCCTCACTACGGTTAAGCCGTACAGCAATGAGATCCACGCCCAGGCTCAGCTGTGGCTCAAGAGAGACCCCAAAGCGTCCTACGAGGCCTGGAAGAAGTGTCTTCCTATCAGAGGTCTGTTTGTTTCTTGGGAGACCAGTCCTTCCTGCCCCTGTCCTGACAGCTGCAGAATCCGCCCTGTGCTCTCGCTTCCTTTTCCTTACTCCCCCCGCACCCCTTTGTCTGCCAGGGATAGATGGCAATGGGAAGTCCCCGAGCAAATCAGAGCTCCACCATCTCTATTTGACTGAGAAGTACGTGTGGAGGTGGAAACAGTTCCTGAGCCGTCGGGGCAAGAGGACCCCTCCCTTGGATCTCAAGTTGGGCCATAACAACTGGCTGCGGCAAGTGAGTGACCGCCTCCCCTGGGCCCCCGCTCTGCTGCCCCGGCTCCAGAGAGCGAGCACCTTCCCGCAGGTGCCGCGCTTCCTCCCGTTTCTCTTTGCTTTCTCGCTTCCTTCCAAGTGGAAGGGAGGGTAGGTCGAGGTTCTCGGTTGTAGCCACCAGCGTGGTGGACAGGCCAGAGCAGGACTTCGGTGCCCTCTCATCAAGCTTGTCTCGCTCCTGCTCTCCCCCCGACCACTTGGTGGAACTGGGCCGCAGGGCCTGCAGTCCCCTCTCCCCGTCCGTCGTGCGCATCTGCCTCCTGCCGTCCTCTCCTTTGTCCTTCCAGCTGATGTCTAGCAATTGTCTTTTCAGAACCCATTTGTCCACTGACACGTAGAATGGGGAATATTTGGCATGTAGGGGTCCCCAGGACAGAATTGTAGAAGTCTTTGCTAAGGAAAATACCCACTTGTCTTCCCAGTTCAGTCATCTGAGGTCTGTTCTCCAAAGTACTAGATGGAGAGTCTCATGTAGGACACTCCCTAGCAGCCGCTGTCCCAGTCTGTGGCAGTCAGATCTGGGGTAGCATGTGATTTTTGCCTTTAACCTTTTCCTGGAGCATTGCCCAGGGGACTTGGGGGCAGGTGGTGGTTGACGGCCCTGCAGGGGGCGTGCCGAGAGGCCGCCACCTCAGCCAGGGGCTCCCTCCTGTGCCCTGCAGGTGCTCTTCACTCCGGCGACGCAGGCTGCCCGGCAGGCGGCCTGTACCATTGTGGAAGCTCTGGCCACCATTCCCAGCCGCAAGCAGCAGGTCCTCGACCTCCTCACCAGGTACCACGTGAGGGTGGGAGGGAAAGAGCGGTCAGACCACGTCTAGGGCCTTTTCTGCTTTCCCAGGGGAGCTCGTAGTTCAGGGTGAAGGGAGGCGCACCCGTGCTCTGTTTCGTTCCGTGTGTAGGGCCACAGGGACAGAAAGGGTGGAAAGCTGGGGTTTAGTGGTGGCAGTAGCAGCAGTGATACAGTGTCGGCACCAGTTTATGAGCATATAAATGCTTGGCGTGTGCTATCTCATTTAATCCTCACAGCAACCTGGGCTTAAAGGGGCTGGTCCACTTCTCCACCGGATGGCAGCGTTTGAGTTCAGGCGGTCTAATGCCAAGGCCAGCGTTGTTGGCCACCCTGTGGAACACTCCCCTTCCCAGAGGTTCGGTCAGAAGCAGGCTCGCTGCCCAGATAGTCACTGTCCATACTTTGGTGCTCATGCTAAATGAGTGTGGTCATCGTATGCCATTCCCTGGTGTGTGCTCCGGGCTCTTTGGGGAGTTCCGTGTGGGAAGTTCGGGTTTTCTCAAGGAAGGGGGAGTGAAGGCCAGCACGTGTGGAAGGTGGAAGGAGCGTGAGGAACCAGGAGGCCATAGGAGCTACTTGAGTTCTCTCACGGAGCCTGTCTGTCTCGGTGGCAGTTACCTGGACGAAGTGAGCACGGCCGGCGAGTGTGCCGCTGAGTACCTGGCTCTCTACCAGAAGCTCATCGCTTCCGCCCACTGGAAAGTCTACCTGGCAGCCCGGGGCGTCCTGCCCTACGTGGGCAACCTCATCACCAAGGTACCCCCTGCGGCCCAGGGGAGCCCTTTCCCTAGTTCCACCAGCGAACTCTTTCTCTGATACATGCTTTGCAATATTCTCTTGTGCTGAGAAGAAATGTTTGTTGGAAATATTATTTTTGTGACTCTATTACATTTGTCAAAAGGATGTAGCAATCTTTTGGGGGCACTTAGGCCCTTCCAATTTTTAAGCAGTCCCTGACTATCAGTGCAGCCGTGCTTGGCTTCTTGGACGGGGGGGTCTGCAAAGGTTCAGCCTCAGGGACCGTTAGAACAAAATGTGAGGACTACATAGTGTCTTTGGTTGGTGCTGCAAGCTCCCAGACTGGCGGTGGAGGTGACCAGTGTCATCGGCAGTGCTGTCACACTGTGCTTCTTGTCCTGTCCAGGAAATAGCCCGCTTGCTTGCCCTGGAGGAGGCCTCCCTGAGCACCGACCTGCAGCAGGGCTATGCCCTCAAGAGTCTCACAGGTAGAGAGAGCCGCCGGCCCTTCCTTTGGGGCCCGACCCCGAGTTCCTGGGGTGTGGAGTTGGCTCCCTTCCCTCACATGTTGGCCGTAGTGCACATACACGCTCTGCACGCTTCTCCTGACCTGCAGGTTTACGTGTTTGAGCGCCTGCTCTCTGCTTACTAGTTCTGTTCATGGAGCACCTGCTCTGTGCCAAGCACCGAGATGGCTTTTTCCTTCCTTTGAGTTGCCAATAATCTTTTGAAGACACAGCCCTTCCTCGCTTATGTTCTCATTCAGAGCTCTTGCAGCAACTTTTCCCTGTCCCCACAGGCCTTCTCTCCTCCTTCGTCGAGGTGGAATCCATCAAAAGGCACTTTAAAAGCCGCTTGGTGGGCACTGTGCTGAATGGGTACCTGTGCCTGAGGAAGCTGGTGGTGCAGAGGACCAAGCTGATCGATGAGACCCAGGACATGCTGCTGGAGATGCTGGAGGACATGACCACAGGTAGCGCTGCCCGGCGGCCGGAGCCCAAGGCCTCACGTCTCTTCTGGGTCTGCCTGGGACACCGGTCTGATCTCCTGAGTTCTGCAGAGCTGGGGGGCCGGGGGGGGGGGGCATGGTTGCGCCTTCCCGTGAGGAGGGAGGAGGAACTCCTCCGAGAGAAGACTGGGTTGTGGAGCGGCAAAGCCCCAGAGCGGGGCCCGGTCGGGTGTGGGCTTTGGGGATGGCGCCGGGAGCAGGAAGAGGCCAGGGGCTCTCGGGCTGGCGTCTTTGCTGGTTCTGGGAGCCCTGAACCGCTTGCTCTCGTCCTCGTCTCTCCGCCGCTCTTCCGTGGGGCTCACCTCGCCGTGCCTTCGCGTGATTGTGGGTGGCCTCCTCTGTTCCGTCGTTCAGTTCATTGAGTTTTTCTGTGCTCCGTGCTACCTGTTCGTCCACCCGTCGTGTCCTTTTTGTTGATGTTTCTCATCCCTTTTATAGTCTTTCAACATCAAACGTGTTTCTGTGCCTGATAATTCTAAAATTGGAAGTATTTATTGATTCCATTCTGCTCTTTGTTATTTTGGCTCTTGTTTATCGTGCCTTAGGTTTTTTTTTGTTGTTGTTTTTTTTTGTTTTTTTTTTTTGTATTTTGTGATTCTTGACTGCGTGGGGGATTTATCTTTGGAAATTCTCCAGGACCTGAGTCAAAGGTGGGGTTTTCCAGGGAGGATTTGAAACAGCTTCCACGAGGCCTCTGGGGGCACTGCCCTCCCGGGGCTCCCCGCAGCAGCGTTCTGAACCTCGGGCTTTCAGACCTCGTAGGTGGTGGGGGTCACAGACCGCTGTGGGCAGCTGAGCTCTCAGAGATTCCTCACGCCCCCGGACTCGTTGCCACATCTTACGGGAAGACAGTATCTTCTTATTTGCGTGGGGGAAGGGAGAGTCGTTTCTAGTTGGCCTGTACACCGAGGCATGCAGCTCTCTCAGGGTACCAGACGTGTGTGTGTGTGTGTGTGTGTGTGTGTGTGTGTGTGGTGTTCCTGCTAGACTTTCTGCCCGGCAGGCTTGGGGCTCTGTGTCCGGCTCTGAAATCTTGGCAGGTTATGGAAACCGAAGCTCAGGGCAAAAGCAGCCTCGATGTTTGTTTTTTCTTTTTCTTCCTTTCAGATTTTACTTATTTTTAGAAGAGGGGAAGGGAGGGAGAAAGAGAGGGAGAGAAACATCGAAGTGCGAGAGATACATTGACCACTTGCCTCTCTCCCACTCCCAGTTGGGGACCTGGCCTGCAACCCTGGCATGTGCCCTGACTGGGAATCGAACCAGTGACCCTTCTGTTCTCAGGCCAGCGCTCACCCACTGATCACACCAGCCAGGGTGCCTCCGTGTTTCTCTAACTTCCCTGGTCACTCTTAAATTTGGCTTTTCATTCTTTGCTAGTGTGGCAGTTCACCGATACCTTTTAATTCAGTATTTTAAGTTGTTTCTAAGTGGTGAGAAGTGGGAAGTCGGTCAGGAAACACAGTCTGCTATGTTACCAGACATGGAGGTCCTGTTGCCATTTTCATTCCGCCATGCTCAGATGGTTCGTGACCTTGTTGGTTGGACCCTTTTCAAGAGGATATTTCTCCTTTCTCATGGGATTTGAAGTTATGTCTTGGCTTGCAGAAGGCAATCTACATGACCTTTTAGAACGAAGCTTATAACTTCCCTTGGATTTGACTGGAATACCGTTAGGATCATGTCCGAGTGTCAGATACTTGCCATTGTGGAGCCCCTGTATTGGTCAGGAGAGTGAGAGGTTGTGGTTCTGCGAGGGGACGTGTGTCCAGCTAACCACGACGCATGGCGTGGACTTGGGCGTCGAGGCTTCCGGCTGGAGTGAGGTCTGTCTGAGTATTAGACCCAGCCGGCCTCACGTCTCCGGCGGAACCGTTGGCGCTGCCGCGTGGGGCACTTGGAGGCTGGCCAGGCAGAAAGAGGCGGCTAGCGACGGGGCCTCGCGAAGCGTCGCCGTGGTTTCTGGGTGAGAACTGCTCCCCTGGCTGACTTGGCCACTCTGGTTTCCGGCAGGAACAGAATCGGAAACCAAGGCCTTCATGGCCGTGTGCATCGAGACAGCCAAGCGCTACAACCTGGACGACTACCGGACTCCCGTCTTCATCTTCGAGAGGCTCTGCAGCATCATCTACCCCGTAAGCGGTGGTGCTCCCCGCGCCCCTCCGCGTGTCCGCGGGAGCCTTTCCGCCGTGGACCTCCTGGCGGCGCGTTACAGTCCTCAGCCGTCTTACCACCTGTGGGCCACTGAGTTACCACTTTATTTCATTTTAATTTTTAAAGATTTTGTTTATTTTTAGAGAGAGGGGAAAGGAGGGAGAAAGAGTCATTAGTGTGAGAGAGAAACATCGATCAGTTGCCTCTTGCAGGCCACCAACCAGGGACCCAGCCCACAACCCAGGCGTGTGCCCTGACGGGGAATCGAGCCAGCAGCCTTTCGGTCCACGGGCTGGTGCTCAGTCCACTGAGCCACACCAGCCAGGGCCAGCCAACATTTTAGGAAGCGCCACTGACAGACATAAAACCAAAAGCAGCCTCATAATTTTCCTGTTCCTGATGATGGAAAACTGAAGACCTTCCTTGGTCTTATTTGCCAAATATAAAGTCAAGGTCAGCCTCTTTTGTTGTTGTTGTTAAACTAGGTCTAATCTTCCCTTGCCAAAATCCCATTGCTCGTCAATCCAACATGCTATGAAGGAACATCGAGCTGTGGTATAAGGACATTTTCACACACCCTCCTCCCCGTTTTGGGCGCACGCGCATTCGTGTCTGTTTCCCTAGCCCGAGCCGTAGAGAAGCAGGGTGTGATCCAAAGACCCCTTCCCGTTACCGAGCAAGGGAGAGAAACACCGGGATCCTCAGTTACTGATGAGAGGTCATCGGGGTCGGGCATGCCTGATGCTGTGTAACGTAGAGCACACCCTTTTCGGGACTTGAGGGCCACCGGTGACAAAGTCACCTGCCCCCAGCTTGGTCAGCATCCCATGAGACAAGCCGGCGGAGGAGAGACCCCCACCCCCACTCCGCTGCGCGCTTATTTTGGTGTATGGGTTCCACATGCCACTCCTCGTCTGCCCACTTTGTGAAGCTCTCTCTCCCAGTCCGCCCGAGGAGACATGCTTGAGAAATGACGCTGTTTGAATTATATTTGGAGTTTTTGAATCGACCCAAGCTCCCTGTTCTTTACATCTTTAAATGTGCAAGGGGCTGGATGAGTCTGGTGTGTCCCTCAGAGCAGTCATGGAACATGGTATAACTCTAAAAGGCCATGGCCATCCCTCTACATGCATCTTTATGCCGTCCCTCCTGATGCCTCCTTCTCTCTGTCCTTTAGGAGGAGAATGAAGTCACGGAGTTCTTTGTGACCCTGGAGAAGGACCCCCAACAAGAAGACTTCTTACAGGGCAGGATGCCCGGCAACCCTTACAGTAGCAACGAGCCAGGCATTGGGCCACTGATGAGGGATATAAAGAACAAGATCTGCCAGGACTGTGACTTGGTGGCTCTCCTGGAGGATGACAGTGGGATGGAGGTAACAAGCGTGGGGCAGTGCCGCCGTGGTTCAGAGTGTGGGCCGGGACCAAATCCAGGTTTCTGCCCTTAGGGGCTGATTAACCTTGGGCAGCTAGCTTGCCTCAGCTTTCTCATCTGTGAGTGGGGCTCACGATTCCTACCGGCTTGATGTAAAAAGTTAATAACCTGTCAAAGGCCCTGTCCCCGCCTGCCGTGCTAGTCGTGGCGCAGACTCACTGTTCCCGTTGCTCGGGCAGAGGCCTCCCGGTGACTCCCAGCTGATCTCCGTAACTGCTGGCCCTTCAGCTCTCGTGCAGATGCCCGGCTCTGTGTCTGGTGTTATTGTGTATCTTGGTGTTATCATGTACATGGTGAAAACCATGTCGGGTGCAATAGAAAATTGCCTTTTCTGGTGCTGAGGCTGAAATGGACTCAGGCTAAGAGAAGGTCCTTGGCAGGGATTCGTAGCCTGGGGTCCATGGTTCGGGTTAAAGGGTGTTTGTAACCCATGAGATCGTGTACAGAATCCTGTGTCGTGCACACATGCACGTTTTTAAGAGAGGGAGACTCGATTGATCCTCGACACATGAAAGTCAGGAATCGAGCCGCCGCTCTAAAGTGCCCTTTGATCTTGACGTGTGCCTGCCCTCCAATTACCTGGAATAACAGCCTCGTCTGCTTTTCCGTTCAGCTTCTAGTGAACAATAAAATCATTAGTTTGGACCTTCCTGTGGCTGAGGTTTACAAGAAGGTCTGGTGCACCACGAACGAGGTACGTGCTTGTTTCTTCGTGCTTGGGGGTGCGGTTTGACTTGCTGATGTGTGCAGACTCGAACCGGGAGGAGCCGCTGTCGGCCGTCACTTCCCCAGCTCGCAGCAGCGCTGCTGGGGCGTCTGTCTGCCCCTGCTCGTGCCTGTGTGGGGAAGCCAGGCCTCGTGTACTCCTCTGAGGCAGCTGGCCAGTGCAGAGCTTCATGGGAGGGTGGGTGGGTGTGTGTCCTAGCGGTGCGCAGGGGGCGGGGCGAAGTCTCAGGAGCACAGCAGCGGGGACGCCTGCTGCCTCGTACCCGTTGAAGACAGACACCTCGTGACTGAGGTTGATCCCCAGCTTTTGGGGGCCTGCTTACTTCTCCGAACATGTTCCTGGTGGCTGTGCCAGGGAGGCGTAATTTCTGTCTTACTAGCTGGGGAGTTGAGGCTCAAACGGGCAGTTAGTGCTGAGGAGGGGGAAGGGAGGCAGAGGAAGCCCAGCTCTCTGGTCCTCTTGGCCACCTCAGTGCTCTGTCTGCTCGTGAAAGCCCGAGTCAGTTCCCGTCCCCTCTCTCCTCTTCTCCTGACCTCCCGTTCCTTCCTTCCTTTCTCCCGCCTTTCTTTCTCCCGCCTTTCTCGCTTTCTCATTTCTTCTCATCTCTTGTCCCTATTAAGGGGACATTTAGTAAATGAATCAAAGAATTGGTTCCAGCAAACTAGGGTCCCAGTGATGCACTGCAAACTTTTCTAGACTCCCAAATATTTCTGTAGAGTTTAAGAAACCAGATTGGTAGCATGCTGCCAGCCTTTACCTGGTATGTATTTTTGCTCCTCCCATTTCCCCACTGTGCCGGGAGTCCTGGACAGCGTTTACTGTCGGACGGCTGCCGGCTGGGTAGATTCGGTGCTGCTGGCTCCGGGACATGCAGAAGTTTGCCCCTCCAGTGCGTCTTGTCGCTGACATTTTAGCATCAAAACAGAATGATACAGACTTAATCCCTGAGGCACATAAGAAATTCAGATCAGGCTTCTGTGGGCATCCTTGTAAGTGGTGGCATGGAACCCAAAGAATACACATGGGCACCTCCTCTTCTGAGCCATGAGGCAAGGTGGAAGTCGAGGGTCATTCGACCCCCGCATTAGTGTGTTTGATCCACTGAGGGGTCATTCTGACGAGTCCTGAGTTTGTAACAGCTTTTATTTGGGGCTTCATCCACTCCCCTTCTTACTTCCCAATGAACAGCCCATCTCCTTGGCTCCTGACTGGAGCCTGTCCTCTCTTCTAAGTCTGTCCGTGGTCTGTGGCTGTTCCCTCTCTCAGCGTCCACAGCTGAGAAGCCCTCCTGACAAGTTCTCCCCTCCAGGACTTTCTTCCTCCTGATGCGGATCATGGGCTCGGAGACGGCATCGTTTCATATAGCGCGGCCTCAAGTGCCCATTTCTCATCTCCACTATTCTCATCTCCATTATGTTCTCATCTCCATTATATTCTCATTTCCATTATATTCTCATCTCCTCTATTCTCATCTCCATTATATTCTCATCTCCACTATTCTCATCTCCATTATTCTCATATTCCCAGTGAGAATAACGGAGATGCTGGAGCGCCTGCCTCATTACCTGGAGTGCAGTGAACGCTCACGACCCTCCAGAACGCTGTAACCTTCTAATTACCGAAGACGTACTCCTTGTTAACCCATCAGTGTAGAGTTCCAGACTGAGGAAGTTCAGATGAATTTGCACCTTGCCAGATGGTTACATGTAGGCCTTAGGCTCTCCGTAGGAAAAGATTGATGTATTGTCTTTCCTTGCTTTTGGTTCCTGGGACGTGAGTCAGAGCTCTTTGATCCTGTTGACCTCCCTTGTCTTGACTCTGAGTGGAAGTCCTTCCAGGTTAGAGCTTTTGTCCTGAAGATGCAGGCCTGGCATTAGACCTGGGCTTGTAGCTGAGTAACTTTGCACAAGCTGCTTTAACCTGGAGTGAAGGGTAACGTGAAGTTCTTAATTAACACAGGACTTAGCACAGAGTAAAACAATGAGTAATAGTGGTTAGTGTTGTTACCTAGAATTTTAATGGAATTAAACAAGATAACGTCTGTAAAAGGCTTCCTACAGTTCCTGGCCTAAACAGATACTAAATAAGTTAGCTTTCTTTCCCCTAAGACAGGGGTATCAAATTCATTTTCACTGGGGGCCACAAAGCCTCATGGTTGCCTTCAAAGGGCCGAATATAACTTTAGGACTGTGTACATGTAACTACTCCCTAACTAGGGGCAAGGAGCTCAGCACTGCTGCCAGGTAGAAACAAGGTGCCCGCCAAATAAAACAAGGTGGAGGCCGGATTTGGCCCGTGGGCCTTGTGTTTGCCACCTGTGCCCTAAGTGAAATGCAGTGCGTTTGGATTCCAGGTTCTGTGGTTCACATCTTGTAGAGAAATAGAAGTTGTCCGTGTCACTGAGGCATTAAGCAAGACCAGGTGTTGTTTCTTTGCATTTTCTGGGCCTGATCACAAGTACCTTTCTCCAACTTCCTCTGCTCAGGGAGAGCCCATGAGGATTGTTTATCGGATGCGGGGGCTGCTTGGCGATGCCACTGAGGAGTTCATCGAGTCCCTGGACTCCACGACAGGTACGGCCCCTTCGCAGGTAACTGCTGCAGGCTGAATTCGGGGGCCGGCACTGGTCAGCGGCCCATGTCCTGGCACCTGGGGGTGTTCTGGGCAGATGCGCTCTTATACGTCTGGTTGGAATTGAAGGGAGATTACTTCTCCAACTGAGGAAGGAAACAGGTATCTATGGTCTGATTCAGATACCTCTGGGGTTGGGGAGGGAAAAAACCAACTTTGGGGAAAAGACTGCAAATTAGCAACAAATCTGAGGTCAGATTTATTTTTAGCTTTCTTTTCCACATCCCCCAATTAGTGGTTGTGGTGCTTGTATTGTCACATATTTGAGTAAATAATTTTAACTGATTGGAATATTTTAAAAAGCTGCTTGAGTGAGGTAGTGTAGTTTAATATCTAATATCAGTCCCTTTTATTTGCTGTGTCTTTGCTGGAGATGTGAAAAAGGGAACGAGTCGTCAGCCTGGAAGAGGGCTGTCAGTTTTATTCCCAGTTTTTTTACTCACCTTTCCCCCTGCCTCTGCTCGGCTTCCCTGCTCCCCCAGATGAAGAAGAAGACGAAGAGGAGGTGTACAAGATGGCTGGCGTGATGGCCCAGTGTGGGGGCCTGGAGTGCATGCTGAACAGGCTGGCGGGGATCAAAGATTTCAAGCAGGGACGCCACCTTCTAACGGTGAGTTGGAGGCAGAGCAGCGGGACCAGCTTTCCGCTGTGGGAGAGGCCCCTGTGGAAAGAAGTTCATGGTCATTGTGCCGTTTAGCCCTAGAGGGCAGCATGGTGCCGTGGACCATGCAAGCCGGTGAAGGACCTGGCAGCTTCCCTGAGCCCTCTGTGCCCAGGCGCCCTTTCCCCACTACCCTCCTCCTGGCCCACACCCCAAACGCCAGTGTGATGGCAGCCTTCTGCCATGTCCCTGTAGTGACCTGTGGAGCCATGTCTAATAGTCTTTTCCTAAAAAAGGCTGTACTGAGTCTGTTATTATTTTTTTTAATGGATTTTATAAGTAACTTTTTCACTTCTTGTAGGATTCTGTTTGGTTACTCGTCTGTCTCATTACTAAAGAGCAGAGGAGTCCAGTGGCAGCACAGATATCACACTACGATTATTACCTCCAGTGGGTGTGAGGACACACATCACCGTGCCCACGTTTTAAATGACCTACACAGGCCATGAACTTTGGAGTCGTCCTGTTGACCGTTAGTTTCGAGTTAGTACTAGAATTCCCCCCAAGACAGCAGAGCATCACCTGCTCCGTTAGGAATTTGGTGTCTGCTCTAGGTTTAGAGATGGTAAGAGATCCACCAGCCCATGAGGGCTCCTGCTGGAGAACACTGCCGTTCAAAATACCTAGCTGACGTGAGATCCCAGCCACCTTACCGTGTCCCCTTGAGGATTACTTCCCTCTGTGCCTTCTGGGTTTCAGGAGGAGGACCTGCTGATGATACATAACCTCTCTTAAACATTTCCTTCCTGCTTGTCCCTGCACCTCCACTCTCCGATGGTCTCATGGGTCTTGACTGGCTTTTCTTGTCAGGTGCTGCTGAAATTGTTCAGTTACTGTGTGAAGGTGAAAGTCAACCGGCAGCAGCTGGTCAAGCTGGAAATGAACACGTTGAACGTCATGCTGGGGACGCTGAACTTGGTAAAGAGTGTGGGCTGCAGGAGATGAGGACTGAGTCTTGAAGTCCTGGGTGGGAGAAAGACAGCGCAGCTCTGGACTCAGATGAAGTGGTCTGTGGCCTTCAGGCCCTTCGTTTGTCTGTCCGACTGGTGCGGAGGCCCCTCCAGGATGGTTCAGGCTGCCCCTTCTCCTCCTGCTGGCTCACCCCCACGCTGCTGCCGTGACATCCAGGAGCTGTCTTGTCCCCTTCCGGGGTTCAGATCAGAGGCAGAGGAAGTTAGTTCTTACAACACTCCAGACCACACACCAGTGGAAAGGAGTGCTGCTCACCTCGGGGCAACCGGAGAGCACTCTGGGACACGACATTTTCACTCTTCTCAAAGGCCTGCGTGCTGGTCTCACTCTGAGAACACGCACGCACACGCACACGTGGATGGTCTCCGGGAAACGAGGCCATGAAGGGTGTCTGTAAGGAGCAGATAGCATCAGCAGTGAGTGGCTGTGTCGTTGCCCCAGAGTGACTGTGTCTCCTCCCCCAGGCCCTGGTGGCGGAGCAGGAGAGCAAGGACAGTGGTGGGGCAGCTGTGGCCGAGCAGGTGCTCAGCATCATGGAGATCATTCTGGATGAGTCCAATGCCGAGCCCCTGAGTGAGGACAAGGTGAGTGTGCCTGACCTGTGGATCTGTGGGCTCTGAGAATCTGCCCTGTCTCGTTGCCAGCAGTGGGCTTGCGTGTGTCTGTGTCAACAAGAATCCTGGAACCTGCTCAGCTCATAGGAATGGCAAGGCTCAGCTAGTTAATGGTGACATCATTGCACTGAAGCCTGAAAGAGGTGGATTCAGAGGAAATAAAGCTGCTAAGGGTGTTCTTTCGCTCAGAAGCGCTCATTAATGGAGTTCTGGCATGTTCTAGCTGGCAGACATGGCCCTGGTCCAGCCCCTCATTTCACAGTTGAAGAAACTGGGCCTAGAGAGACAAAGTGAGCTGTTCAGTGTTACACATTTGGAGGCCTAGAACCCAGGTCTCCAGCTCCCAGTTCAGTTTCTCTCTGCGTATCATCGTGCAGAGAGATGCGCAGAGAGAATGCTGCGCCATCACCGTCCTCCATTCTCGTGGGTGCTGATGTTTTGGCTAGAGAGATGCCCAGATGAGTTTCAGGTAGCAGCATTCTCTGGGGGAGGGAGAGACTGCATCGGTCTATTTTGAGCACTTGAGACTATTAAGAGAGCCATCACAGACACTGAGAAGGTAATTTATCAAGTGGAACTCACACTCTTTATTCCCCAGAAAGTGCCGAGACACCGTTCTTTTAGGGCTGCTTTGGTGGCTGATGGAGGTGCTACAGCCAAAGTCCTGACCCGATTACGGGCCCTTCCGCCCTCCCGCCCTCTTTCCTACTGCAGGGCAACCTCCTCCTGACAGGGGACAAAGACCAGCTCGTGATGCTCCTGGACCAGATCAACAGCACCTTCGTTCGCTCCAACCCTAGCGTGCTGCAGGGCCTGCTGCGCATCATCCCGTACCTTTCCTTCGGGGAGGTGGAGAAGATGCAGATCTTGGTGGAGCGGTTCAAGCCCTACTGCAGCTTCGATAAGTACGTTGCTTGGATTTCATGCAGCCAAGGGAGAGTCCCCGCGACAGCGCTGAACTAGTTCTGGGAGACGGAGGAAACACCCCTGGGATTTCTGTTAGGTTTCTGTGTGCCAGTCTGGCTGGTCTTTAAGAGGCTCGATTTAGTTGGAGATTCTGTAATTAAAATATAGGGTCCGGTGGAAGTAAGGCCTGCTTGAGTGTGGTTGGTAGGGTAATAATATGGGTGTAATAATTTATAGTTTTAATTTGAACATTTCACCTAAAATGTCATATGGTGTGCTTGAGTGTGATGTTGTTATGTTACAGAATTACATGCTTACGGTTTTGTAATAGGGGATTTTGTAGTTAAAAAAGGAGGTGTTATTTGTGCCGGACCCTGTATATTGTGTTAAATTGGTGAGTGGACGTAGGATGGGAGGAGGGTAGGACAGGGCTGGGGAGATGTTGTGTGGGCTAAAGCGTGAACACACAGAGAATGTTGGGAGTCTGGGTGACGGAGCAGGTGGCAGGGAGAGTGACAGGAACCAGACCGGCAGGTTCTTCGTGCCAGGCCACGGAGTTTAGAGTTGATCCCGCAGACTGTTGGAGATTGTTCAGCTGTGTTATTCCCTTCACACCTTCCGCCTAGGTATGATGAAGACCACAGTGGCGACGATAAAGTCTTCCTGGACTGCTTCTGTAAAATAGCAGCCGGCATCAAGAACAACAGCAATGGGCACCAGCTGAAGGACCTGATTCTCCAGAAGGGAATCACCCAGAATGCACTTGACTACATGAAAAAGCACATTCCCAGTGCCAAGAAGTAAGGAGCAGCTCCAGCAAAGTGCCTCCTTCCCTTCCCTTCTCCCCGGTTCCTTTTCTCCTCCATCATCTTGGCATAATTGTTCCCTTTTACCCGTCTTGGACAGCTCCCTCCTCTTCTGGAAACTGCCAGGGTGACCCCTGAGCTGCTGCAGAGTCCTTGGGCAGCAGCCTTTGGTTTCTGTTTGGAGTACCCCTCTCTCTTGAGTCCTGGCCACGGTCCTTCGTGGTTCTTGGTGGCATCTTGGAGGCTCGTGTTCAAACGAGCCGGAGTCAACAGCTGGTGTCTGGGTAGCCTCTGCCTCTCCGGCCTGCTGAGCAGTCTTCCTTTGCTTTGCAGTTTGGATGCTGACATCTGGAAGAAGTTTTTGTCTCGCCCGGCCCTGCCATTCATCTTGAGGCTTCTCCGGGGGCTGGCCATCCAGCACCCTGCCACCCAGGTGAGTAGCCAGCCTGCATGTAGACCTTGTTCTGCAGGCAGGACACGTAGGGTGAGGAAACCACACACTGTGTTCCCCTCTCCCGGGACTGAGTGATGATGATGCCATCATGATTAGCCTTGAGACATGACCTCCCCTCGTACCTGCAGCTCCTGGAGTGGGCGAGGCTCTTCGGGGTCGCCCGGCTCAGCTCTCCGTGGAGAGGGTGAAGTGCTCTTTGTGATTTCCTCACGCAGCTCCTTCTTACCTGGGGCTTTGTTGTCTCGCGGGGCAGCTGAGCCGCAGTGGGAACTGACGTCGCAGTTTCTCCGCGACGTCGGGACACTCATCACCGCCGATTTCTGCTCTGCATCGGGCAGTTGGAAACTGGGCGGTGACAGAGGCCCTCTGCCACTCTTCCTTTCAGGCCCCCCGTGCCCCCTCCCCCCCCCCACCACCACCACGGGGCTGCGGCATCCATTAGCCCTCATAGGTCCTGACTGGTCTGCGAAGGAGGCCAGGCTGGATGTTTATTTTTTATTTTTTTAAGATTTTATTTATTTTTAGAGAGGGGGGAAAGGAGAAAGAGAGGGAGAAAAACATCAATGTGTGGTTGCCTCTCACGCTACCCCTACTGGGGACTAGGCCCGCAACCCAGGCATGTGCCCTGATGGGGAGTCAAGCTTGTGACCCTTTGCTTCGCAGTCCAGTGCTCAGACCGCTGAGCCACACCAGCCAGGGCTGGATTATTAAAAACTCTTCATGTTGAGATCATTGTAGATTCACATGCAACTGTTAAGGAACGAGACAGAGAAATCATACATACAGATACCCACTGCCCGGTTTGTCTCAATGGTAACATCTTGGAAAGCTAGCAAATACCACAGCCAGGGGGTTCACACTGGTGCAGTCCAGGTCCAGGGCAGCCTCAGCACCACTGGGGCCCTCCTGTTGCACCGTGAGAGCCACCCCCACGCCGCTGACCCCTGGTCTGTGCTCCATTTCTGTAACTTTGCCATTTCAGGATCATGATATAAATGGAATCATGCAGCATGTAACCTTTTGGGGGCTGGCTTTTTTCACTCAGGATAATTTTCGGGAGATTTCATCCAGGATGTATGCAGTGTTGGTTCCTTTTCATTGCTGAGTGGTGTGCATGGTGCGGATGCACCACAGCCAGTCTGACCCATTAAAGGACTCCCGGGCTGTTTCCAGTGTGGGACAGTCACAGATAAAGCTGCTCCCAGTGTTCGTGTGCAGGTTTTGGTGGGAGTGTAAGTGTCCACTTCTCTGGGGTGAGGGCCCAAGAGGACAACTGCTAGTCGCGAGCTCAGTGTCACAAGGAGCTGCCGAACTGCTTTCTAGAGCAATGGAGGCACGTTGCAGTCCCCCCCGAAGTGCACAGGTGATGATCCGCTTTTCCTCCGAGTCCTCGCCAGCCCTGGGGGCGTCGCTGTTTTCTCTCAGCCGTTCTGATAGATGGGTCCTGATGTCAGATGGGTCCTGACATCTTAGTGTGGTTTCCATTTGTATTTCCCTGACGGCTCATGAACCTGCACATCTGTCTCTTCATGTGCTTCATCTGTGTATCTTCAGTGAGATGTCTGTTCATGTCTGTCTTTTTTTTTTAATGTACAGTTTTTAGAGTCCTCAGGGCTGGGCTTTTTTCCTGTTTATAGCGTTCTACCTTGAATATTGTTCTACATTCTTACTTGGTGTCAGTTTTGATAGCTCATTTCAGAAACGTGGTGTTAATAATTTGGTTGTAGACGAGGTTCTTCCACCTCTCTTACCCAGATCTCTCTTGTTCTAAGCTTTTGTTCAGTTTGGTAGAGATGGTCATAATTAATACATCTTTGTGGTGATAACTTTTCCTACGTAAGAGTCTTACGTTGTTTTTCTTATCCTTGTGGCGTCTCTCTCGAGTGTGGATAAATGAAGAGACTGAGCTGGCAACACAGTACATTTAGAACAAGTCTGCTGATTGTCAGGCTTACTACTAGTTACTAAATCGAATTACTTTCTTTAGAATAAGGCTTATCTAGGTAGGTACTTGGCATTCACACTTCTGGCCATTCACTTTTATCTCAGCACTTACTTACTGAGCTCCTGTTGTGTGCCTACGCTGTGCGAGGCCGAGGAGACCAGTTAGTGAGGTGGAGAGTGAGTGGATTCCGCAGAGACCTGGGAGGTGGAATAAAGGGACCTGGAGGTTGGTTGCGCGTGGGGAGTGAAGGAGCTGGACGAATGAGGGCTCCATTCGGTTTCTGGATTGGGTGACAAGGTGGATGGTGGTGCCAGAAGGAGGGGGAGCACCTAGGAGGTTTGAAGGAAGGTGGGGGAGGGTTCCTGACGTTTTCTCTTAACGCACGGTCTGTCCTCCTAACTGGAATGTGCCCTGTAGGAGGGTACGGTTTTTCTTACCCCAGCACCTGAAACGCTGCTTCACATGCAGCACACACCAGAGTGCTGAGTGCAGTCCGCCCGTGGGATGGCTCGGTGGCCTCTCGCACTGCGGGCTCGGTGTCCAGGAGCCTGAGACACGAGGCACCCTGTACTTCCGCTGGGGCGCAGATCTGAAGGGTTAAGGGCAGACTTACGGGCTCTGGCGAGTGGTCTGAGTTGGGTGCTGAGCTTTCACCTTGCACGTTGACTTTGCTGTTTTCAGTTTATTGTCAGACATGCAGAGCTTGTCATCGAATCACTCATGGCATGGGTGGTGCGGGTCTCAGTGCGCTGGTGCTGTTCCCAGCAAGCTTGCCCGGAGAGCTTTCTTAGACCACACCTGCCTTCGGTGTCCCGGTGCCCTCCGACATCGGTGCAGAGCGCGGCGCTGCAGTGCATTGGCTGCCAGCCTTTTTGGGCACAGCGGTTTCCTGTTGCTATATGTTTTAAAGTGTTTTCTTACCCCCAGTCCCACTTGCAGTTGTACCTCTGGACCCTGAGGTTGAGAAAACTCCTGTGCTCTTTGGTTTGGTGAACCCAGGGGGCCCTTGGTGAAGACTGCAGCAGAGTCCGTGTGAACGTCACGGGCCTGCTCTGCCCGGCACCGTCCCTGAGGCCCCCGCTCAGGCTTCTCTGCAGGTGCTGCTTCTCCAGGGAGCCTGCCCTGAGCCCTTTCCCGGTGCCTGGGCGCTTTCCATGTTGCCCGACTCAAATGGTCACAGGAACCCTGGCGCTGCCCATGTTTTATAGACAGAGATGCTAAAGGGCATAGTGATGGGTCAAGGGTCATTGGCGGAGCCAAACTCTCTCCTGTTTGTCCAAACCGTTCGAAGTGTAGAATCAAAGGGTCTATTTGAAATTTGACCAGATGACATGAGATTGTGCACCGTCTATTTTTTCTGAACCTTGAAGCTCCTGGGAAGAACGCTGGTGAATAACTAGAGGCCTGTGTCCCTCTGGTCCTTTCTTGGCAGGCTCTGATTGGAACTGACTCCATCACAAACCTGCATAAACTGGAGCAGGTGTCCAGCGACGAGGGCATTGGGACCCTGGCAGAGAACCTGCTGGAGGCACTGCGGGAGCACCCGGACGTGAACAAGAAGATCGACGCCGCGCGCAGGGAGACCCGGGCCGAGAAGAAGCGTATGGCCATGGCGATGCGGCAGAAGGCTCTGGGCACCCTCGGCATGACGGTAAGGCCGCTCCCTGAGCGCCCCGTTTCTTGCCCTGCTGTTGAGACGGCCACGGCACAGTCGTTTGTGCATCGGGACAGAGCTGGGGTTGGGGAGCGTGAGCGTGAGGGCTGGGCAGAGGAAGAGGAGGGACCTGGGTGTGCTGGGCTGGCCACTTTCCTTAACCTTCCCAGCAACCCTCAGGGCTGTGGCTGTTACTGTTCTGCTCTGTAGATGAGACTCAGGGTACGGGACTTCAGTTCATAAAACAAGTAAAAGTGATGATAACCCTCGAGGATTCACTGTACGCCACACACTGTACTTAGGCGCCTTACTTGTAGGATTTTATTTAAGCCTTCATGTGGTTCTATGAGGTATTAGTCATACCCATTTTCCGGATGAAGTGACTGAGGCTGAGAGGTGACATACACAGGCCAGGGCACATAACTAGTAGGTGGGCGGTGGGGTTTTGAGCCCGGGTCTGCACACGAAGACCTGTGCGCCGTGTTTGCTGTCCCGAGGCCCTGCAGGGAGCACAGCCCTCCGAGGGCCCCTGCAGGCAGCGTCGGCAGTTGGGACTCCCGTGGGAACAGTAAATGACTCCCAATGCAGCGGCCTTGGCTGCTGAGAGCTGGTGCTGCTGCCACAAAGGAGGGGCTCCTCTGGTGGCGAGTGGCAGCTTGCCAGGCTTCCAGCCGGATGGTCCCCTCTGCCTCCGTGCTTCCTGTGGGAAGAGGGTACAGGAGAGTCTGGGTCTCTACCCTCATCAGAAACCACAGGGGTTTCCTTTGATGCAACCGTCCTTTTAGTGTACGTGGAGGGTCAGGCCTGTCCCCAAGTGTCCCCAAGCTTAGGGCGGGAGGGTGTGTGGAAATCCCCTCCTGACATGTCATCTGGGGTTCCCCCAACAGACAAACGAAAAAGGCCAGGTCGTGACCAAGACGGCGCTCCTGAAGCAGATGGAGGAGCTGATCGAGGAGCCGGGCCTCACGTGCTGCATCTGCAGGGAGGGGTACAAGTTCCAGGTACGGGCCTGGGCCTGGTGGCGCGCCTGCTGCCTCCCTGTGCTGGCGGGCCTCGCCTGCGGGCCTTTCTGTTCCGAGAGGGGCTGGGACTTGCCTCTTGGCCTCTGTTCTTTACAGGCAGGAACATTAGCCCTCCCTGTCACCGTGGCTGCAGACGGCAGCCACTCATTGGATCCCATCTCTGCTCGGCCCTGGGCCCAGAGCTTTACGTCAACTGCGTGATTTTGTCTTTAAACTTGTGAAAAGTCCCAGTTTGCGGATGAGAGAGCAAAGGTCATGGCGTAGAGCCAGAGCCCTGGGCTTTCAGAAATACAGCATGCAGCTTCCGTTCAGGACACCTGCGCCAGTCGTGCCCCCAACCAGAGTTACACCTGAGAGGCGCAGAGCACCGAGGGCCTCTGCGCTTTAGGGCCTGTTTGTTGCCCTAAAGGCCTAAAAGGGGGGGCCCTTTCTCTCCAGCTCGAATTTACTGCTCAGCACCCACGCTGTTGAAGGGCGAGCCGCAGGCCCTGCGAGTCCTGCTGTGTGTGACACGGGCTCTCGGGGGCTGCCTGGTCGTTTTCGAAGAGCAATGATTTGTCAGGAAGGCACTTTACTCTGTTTTTAGATAGATGAGGTAGAAAGAAAAGCACAGTTGAGGCCCACGTTTCTGCTTTTCCGTCTGCACAGCGTCCGCTTAGTCTGGTTGCTCCCCACACTCCGACTGCGCTGTGCCCAGCCCAGAGCTTGACCGAGAGCCTGGGGCGCTGGCCCTTGCTCCCCTCCTGGGCTATCCCCTCCTAGGAGGGCAGACCCTCGGGCCCCTTCTGCTCTGCTTCACCTGTTTCCAGAGCCTCCTCGGGTCTCTCCTCACCTCTCCTCTTTCTGTCGTCCTTGTAGCCCACGAAGGTCCTGGGCATTTACACCTTCACCAAGCGGGTGGCCTTGGAGGAGATGGAGAGTAAGCCCCGGAAGCAGCAGGGCTACAGCACCGTGTCCCACTTCAACATCGTGCACTACGACTGCCACCTGGCGGCCGTCAGGTGGGCCCGGCTCTCGCGGACGGGCTCCTTCAGGGACCGCTGCCTCCTACGGCCTCCGCTGCAGACCTCCGTTTCTGCACCGAGGAGGGCCGCTTGTCCGAGGCCCTGGATTTGGGGGGGGCGGGGCCACCAGCCCTGGAGTTTTAATGCTGTTCCCCAGTCTCCCGGGGGCAGGGTGTTCGGCTGCAGGGTCACTCTTGCCGTAGGACTGGGAAAAGATTCATGGCTTTGGCCCACGGCTGGGGAAAGCCGTGTTAACGTACCTGAAGCAGTGCACCTGTATTTGCTGTGTCAGGGTCACGAATGGCTAATGCTCTGTATAGGGTCAGGGCACGGGCTGGCTTCCTCAGCGGTAGCAAACCCTTCTCCGCCTCGCTCGTTCAGGGGCCTGGCTGCCGAGTGAGCTCCAGCAGCCATGCGTCCCTGCTCCCCCAACGCAGGTTGGCCCGAGGCCGGGAAGAGTGGGAGAGTGCCGCCCTCCAGAACGCCAACACCAAGTGCAACGGGCTCCTTCCGGTCTGGGGGCCTCACGTCCCTGAATCAGCTTTTGCCACCTGCTTGGCAAGGTGAGTGTTGAGCACCTTGCGTGGTAGGAAAGGGGACTCCCAGGAGTTGGGGGGAATCGGCTTCGGCCAGCCCGGGGTGAGACCATGTCCTGTTGCCTTCATTGGGAATCCGTGTCTCTGCTTGCTGGCAAGGGGGCTGTTCGGGGGGGAGAGCAGCTGTGCTGAGAGAAGCGGGCACCCCCGGCGTCCGGTGCGCCGTGGAGAATGTCTGGTCGCTCACTGCCCCTCCTCCTGGGTTGGCCCGAGGACGTGAGACACGGGTGCCTGACTTGGTCCTCGAGGCCGACGTTTCCCAGCGTTCCCGTCTACAGCGTGTGCCTCTGAGGTTTAAATGGTGAAGAGGAATAGCTTAGTTACACGGGAAGGTCAGGCCGTTTCGAGGCCTTCCTTGTCCTAAAATCCAGAGCAGAGGAGCTGAAGCTTCCTAAGGTTTTGGCCCCTCACTGGTGCCCTGTGTGGCGGTGCCGCCCCCCCAGGCACTCGCCGCAGAATGGCCGCGGGGCAGCGATGGGGACGGAAGGAGCGGACGGCAGCACTGAGACGCTCCCCGTGTCTCGCTGCTGCACACACCCCGCAGGCAGAGGGACTGAGGAACTCACGTAAGGGCACACGATTAGTAAACGTAATAGATTGTAATGTAAATTGACATAGAAAAAACCTTTATTTGGAGGTTGAGGAGATGATTCTCATGACTAGATTCCCTTGTTAGTCAGAAGGAGTAAGTTCTACTTTTTCTTCCAAAATGTACTTTTGGTGTGGCCACCATTTGTCCTGTGACAGTGACCCATCGAGAAATGGGTCCCTCAGGGCCAGTGGGTTCTCGGTAGAGCTCGGAGAGCATCACTTTCAGTCCCAGCAGAAGTGAACGTCCTCTGCCGTCCCTTCCTGGTGGCCCCAGTCCTTGTCCTCGCCACTCCCTTCTGCCCCACTGTCTGCGTGCGCGACCCGTGCAGCCGTCGGGGAGGGGGTCCCACAGGGGGCTCTCCCACAGGGGCTTTCACCAGAAGCTCGCTTCCATGTCAGCGTTTATCTCGCCGCCCCCCTCCCCCGCCCCCAGGCACAACACTTACCTCCAAGAGTGCACAGGCCAGCGGGAGCCCACGTACCAGCTGAACATCCACGACATCAAGCTGCTCTTCCTGCGCTTCGCCATGGAGCAGTCGTTCAGCGCGGACACCGGCGGCGGCGGCCGGGAGAGCAACATCCACCTGATCCCGTACATCGTTCACACCGTGCTTTACGTCCTGAACACGTCAGTACCACGCACCCCGCTGGGCAGCGTCCAGCTGGCCCGGCGCCACCCCCCACTTCCCCACGTTTGCCCTAGCTAGTTTCAGAGCGGATGTCTGCCCGAGGCAGCCTGTGCCGGAGTAGGAGTGCTGTCTGTGGCTTTTGGGCGACTCCTTTCCCACACTGTCCCACCTCCCACCTGGGCAGCCAAGGGCTGCAACTCTGCACTGACCTGGGCACAGAGTGGGCAGAAACGGGGAGAAGCCAGACCATTGAAGCTTCTGCTTCGATGTAGCCTCTACTTCCCCTGGCTGGACTCTCTTCTCTCGGATGGGGGAGGCATGGGTCGGAGCTGCACACGGTCGCTTCAAGGGCACACAGGTGTTACAGGTGAGGGCTTCGCATCTAGGGGACGCGCAGAGCCAAGAACCTGTTCCATGAGAGGAAACTGGAGTTGCTTCCCCCGTCTCCTCTCCGCTGAGCCACGTTTCTGGCAAGTGTGAGTGGAGAGGAGGGGGTAGAGATGACCTGGGAAAGCCAACTGAGCAGGAAGGCAGCCAGGAAAGATTTACGGTTTTATCCACGCGTACACTGTGGGGTAGGTTGGTACGTAAAAGTGTGATTTTAAAGACGCACTTAGGGGTAGAGAATAATATATTTTCATTCCACTTCCGGATTTCCAAAGCAGATGAAGAGATTTAATGTGCTTTAGCGCTTAGATCTGATGTGTTAAATGGTTTCACGTTTTGGGCCCCTCTCCTCCAGCGAGTCTCACAGGTCCGGTGAGCAGGGAGTTGACGGGCCGTGTACAGCCCCCCGGGGCGGCTGCAATTCAGCTCAGGCAGCAGGACGGTCTGCCTCACGCCCCTTCTGGCCCTCTCTCCGCAGCAGTGCCGTCCTGGGCTCCCCTCCCATCTCCGTGTGGGTTAACAGGCTGACTGACCTCCAGGCCGCAGGCCTCATTGTTAAAGAGGTGCGCGGGCGGGTCTCCCTCAGCGCATTACATCATCTGCTGAACTGTTCGGGCTGTCGGAAGAAACACCTGCATTGCTGACAGCACAGACGTTCCCCTCTCCAACCCTGCTTCGGGCTGAGCAGTGCTAATTACGTGCTTGCAGCCTCTGACCGAGCCCTTGGCTTTTGCAGAGACTTGCCTCTTCTTGGCGGCTAGGAGGGAGAGTGGACTACCCCGTTCTCCGGGGAGGAGAGCAGACCCACAGGGCCAGTGTGGTTCGCCCAGCAGGACAGAGCTGGTGATGTCAGCCATCCGAGTTGCTCGAATGCTGGGCATCCTAACTCCTGCTCAAGTTCCCGAGTTGGAGGGTGGGGGGGACGCGGCCGTGTCACAGTTGTCTTGGTCAGCGTGGGGCCGACCCGCAGCCTTCACAGAGGCACTGCTTCTCACCCACAGACTGCTTTCCTAGCCGGTCATTTCCCGTCGCCATGAGCTTGGTCTCAGGGCCTAGGAGAGGGCTGTGGCTGCCTTTGTCTATTGAGGCGAGTGTGTGGCACCATGGTCCAGAGCAGAGCTGAGCAGGACCCACGACGACAGCAAGCCTCTGGCTCCCAGCTGTGGGGAATCAGGTTGAGCATGTTCCCGGTTCCATGGGTGCCGTGCCTCAGGGAGCAGGTGTCCTGGCGCCGCCGCTCCCGCCTACCCACAATGCCGTGTTGGCAACGGATCCTCACAGCTCCCGGTGCTGTGTTTATTCTCTTCCCCGCTCCCCCCCCCCCCCAACCCTGCCACCACAGAACTGGGGCAGGGTGTCCAGCACTCCTGTCCTGAGAGCGCCATCCAGGGGCTCCGAAGAGAGAGTGGCCAGAAATGCCTGGTCGGTGCCGGTCAGGGAGCATGTGCCAAGGCTTGGTCACGCAGGGAGGACGGAGTTCACCTAGCCGGACAGGCTCTGCAGCCTGACGGCCTGGGTTCGCAGCCCAGTGCTTTCCTGCCCCAGTGTGAGACTTTGGGCAGACTGTTAGCTCTCGCTGTGCTGCAGTTTCCTGTCTGTACACCTGGGACAGCGCTGGCGCCTGTTTCAGGGTCACTGTGAGGGTTCAATGAGACAGTCCGCATGGAGCTCTTAGAATGGTGTCTGACGCCCAAGTTCATGATTATCATTCTCATTACAGTTTAGGCAAGAGTGAGAACAAGAAGCGGTGTTTCCCTGGAAGTTGTTCTGACGAAGGAGACAGGGCTCAGGCACATGAGAAAACAGACAAAATAGCAGGCCGTGGAAAGCCGCCGGACACAAGCAGAGTGTGGACCCCTTAGCAGTAGTGAGGCCGCGTGCAGGCAGGGAGAGTGCGGGAGGTGGGCTGGGAGTCACGGACTCTGGATTCGTGTCGGCTCCCACCACTGACTGGCTTGTGACTTCAGGAAAATCACCTCATTTCTCTGGGCTTCAGGTTCCGAGTTAAAAATGTGCTGGCTGTCACTTCCGGAGTTACGTGGTCACTGACATCGGCACGTTTATGGATGTGCCTGGCACACAGGGCACGCAGGAGCCCCTGGTTTGGACCTGTGCAGGAGCGGAGCCGGGGGAGGGGCCGGGGAGATGCCGCCAGGACGGACTTGGACGGGCAGCAGCGGCACTCGGGGAGGAGCGGGGGAGTCCAGCGGGGATGGGAGTGGTCCACGATCCAGGTGTTCTGGACACTGAGGACGAGACATTGAGCACGGCCTCCCCTGCCCTTGCTGCTGGTCCCTGGCATCTGCCCTGGCTTCACCGTGCTCCTTTCGTTGCAGAACCCGAGCAACGTCCCGAGAGGAGAAGAACATCCAGGGCTTTCTGGAGCAGCCCAAGGAGAAGTGGGTGGAGAGTGCCTTTGAAGTGGACGGGCCCCACTACTTCACAGTCCTGGCCCTGCACGTCCTGCCCCCCGAGAAGTGGAGAGCCACGCGAGTGGAAATCCTGCGGAGGCTGCTGGTGACCTCTCAGGCCCGGGCAGTGGCTCCGGGAGGAGCCACCAGGTCAGTGTCTGCTTTGGGACAGGAAGCTGCCACCTGCCCCCGGTTGCCTGGGCCACATGTGCCCAGCGTGTGCCCAGCGTGTGCCCGGTGTGTGAAAGCTGCCTGGGTGCATGCGTGTGCCGAGGGAGGAAAGGTGTGCTCATTGGGCTTGGTCGTCGGTGCTGACCCATCTCAGTTTGCGCTGCCGGGAGTCTGGGCCCGATGGCTGGCAGGTGCCTGGCTGCCTTCAAGCCTGGCGCTCAGCCCCTAGAAAGGCAGCCAGGCTCATCTCTGGGAGATTTGAGGGGAAGCTGGTCAGGCCCAGGGTGGCAGGGAGGAGCGTCGGGCGTAGACGAGTGATGGGGCTCCCGGTCACCTGGTCTGGGCGTGAACTAGGAAGCCTCTGCGTGGCTGGAAGGAAGTGGTCTTTGTTTCCATGCCCTGATGCAGGGGTTCAGGTCAGATGGGAGGTGCCTGGAGAGAGGGTCCGAGAACAGCAGCAGGGGCCCCTGAGATGCCCATGCGAACGGCCACGCACCCGGCCGACTCCGCCGGCACCACCCTTGGCCCGCAGTGTCCCTGTGCCATCTCTGCCCGCCCTGGGCTGCAGAGCAGGGGGCACATTTGCCAGTTTGCTTCTGCCACTCAAGGGAGGTCTTCCTTCTCGAAGATCTGCCCTCGGGGGTCTGCTTTCTCTCGGACCCGGGAGAACATTCCCACAGTCGTCGGCCAACGAGGGAGCTCAGGAGTTTTCAGGCCCCTGATGGTGACAGGCCAGGCGGCAGTGGCCATGTGCCTGAATGGACACCCCTGGTCTCTTCACTTCCCTTGGGTCGCATTCACCGAAGGGTGCTGGTCATGGGCGCCTCGTGCGCCTGCAGGGAGACTGGGGTGGCGCTCCTTGGTTGCATGAGGCCAGCGTCGGCGCCTTCGTGAGGAGTGGGAGGGGGCGAGTACTGTTGGATTCCTGTGTAACCCCTGCCCCCGTTCCAAACATTAATAGGCAACTAACCGCCAGAGTCTCAGGTTCGATCTGGTGGGTGCTACAGTGAGGCTGGCCTGCTTCCGTGGCACGTACAGTGGGCACTGCTGGGCGCAGGCACTCGGCGGCAGGTGTGACGTCTGCGCCCACCCACAGGAGCCGTTTCCTTCATTAGGAGACTGGGGTTCGTTCCTGTCCCGGGCAGTTCAGGAAGAGCCGATTTGGTCACAGCCCAATTAGGAAACCCAGTGTGAGCTGCACTCCCGCGTTGCCATCTTCTCCGTAGCAGTTAGTCACCTTCACTAATTAGTCTTAAATAGTTAAGCTGGGTGGGGTCATTCAGGATGGGTGCTCACGGAGGCAAAACAGTCACCGCGGAGGGCCCTCCCTGGTGTGGCTTGGGGGCCGAGCGGGGCTCCTGGAACGGTGGCGGAGGAGCCGGGTGTCAGCGCAGTGCGGAGACACCCTCCGTGGAGAGGCCAGGCTGGGAGGACACTGGAAGGGCGCCGTCCCGCTGGCTGGGGCGGTGTCGCCCCCCCGGGCTTTGTGCACTGTGGGGAGGGAGGCAGTGGCAGACACAAACGTAGCTCTAGGAATCTGCCCCAGGGGAGTCGACCCCTTCTGTGTGTCCCACACTCGCAGAGCAAGGGTCCGCTGCCGGGAAGTTGCGTACCGGGGCCTGGGACTTTCTTGTCATCCATCCTGTTTGCACGGAAACAGATCATCGTCCTGACCCCCAGGCCCACCTCACGGTCATTCTCACTCCAGGCAGCGGCACCCCGTGCGTGGCCGGCAGGGGAGAAAGCGGGTGCTTTGGAGGGCTTCGGGTGGAGGGTGGGTGCAAGCAGCACATTTCAGCAGGTGGAATTCTCTCGTCTTACTGCTTGCTTTCCTTTTGGGAAAGAGCTGGCGTGCACTGACTGGAAGCGGACGGCTGGAAGCCAGTTCGCAGACGACACTGCTCGTAGACTTGGGTGGTGGAAACCGTGTTCTAGCCCCGATTCGTCACTCCCTGGGCAGAGAGGAGCCTGGCCTGGTCTGTGTGTCCCGGCGGCTCTGCCTGGCGTGACTGTCCCTCCCAGCAGGATCGTCTGCCGAGGGGGCAGTGGACGTGGTGGCAGGCAGCCCCAGGTTCCGAGGGACTGGCTGGCCCTAATCCTGGCTGCATCAGGGATTAAGGAGAGGCGATCGATACTGGGTAGGAGCCAGTGGGTGTGGTGAGCAGCCTGGGATTATCCCGGAGCTGGGGGGCATCGGTGGTTGCGTCCTCCATCCTGGACGGTGCCATTGCTCATCGCCACTTTCCACCAGCGCGCTGTTCTCGACACGCACGTGGCGGGCCGGTTGCTGTGTCGGGTGGCTTTAGGCCTGCTGACTGAAATTCTCACAGTGGGAATGTGGAGACCGGGGAGGGCCGTGTTTCCTGCTCCGTTTCCTAGGTCCCGTCGAGTCCACGAGCTCTCACGGGGGCCCCCGGCCTGGCCTGGAGGCCCTTGGCTTTTGGTTGCCGAGTCGCAGCTTAGGTCTCCCTTTCTTCCGAATCACCCTGGTTTGGAGGAGAGTCCGTGCTACAGATGAGTGTTTCAGGGGACGCGTTTGCAGGGAATAAACCGCCGCATCCTGAGGCTTCACGAGATCTCGTGAAGGGGCTGAGAAGCTCCTGCCCTCGGCCCCTTCTTTCAGAGAAGACGGACGAGTGGCTGGCACGGAGTGACACGGATGACTGTGACTCCCCTGCCCCGCCCCGCCCCACGGTGCCCTTCCATGTCCGCGGGGACACGCAGGCAGCCGGACCTTCTCTTGCAGGCTGACGGATAAGACGGTGAAGGACTACTCTGTGTACCGCTCTTCCCTCCTCTTCTGGGCCCTCGTCGATCTCACGTACAACATGTTTAAGGTGAGGACGCGTCAGAGGCGCGGTGGGTGGCTGCAGGGGTGTCCCGTGACTTGTGCTGCTGGCTCGGACCCTGCCTCAGCTGGCAGGTGGCTGCTCCCTGCTGGCCTCCCCCAGAAACGTGCACCCGCCACGGGGGCTCACACCAGTCCCGCCCCGGGCTGTCTCTGCCTGCTCCCGGGTCCTGCTGCAGGCCCACTGCCGCCGGGGGTCTTCCCTCCTGAGTTGCCCTTTGCTTGCTCCTGCCCCCTCGGTTCCGATAAACTCCACTGCCCTGTCGAGTGTGACTTGGCCAGCCCAGCTTGCAACAGGACAGCCTCTCTGCCTGGAAGGAGTCAGAGGGCGTCGGCTGCTCCATTTTTGTAATCCGAACAAAACAGCTCGATCAAGGCATCCTGACGATGCCCTCCTCTTTGGGGAACGCAGGTGTGACGTGTGCAGGGAGGAAAGGATGCAGCCACTTGTGGTAGCTTGTAGGTTCGAGTGGCGTGGTGTGTGACGAAGGGGCTGAGAGAGGGGCGAGGTGAAATTTCGTTGTTCCTGGGGAAGAACACACCCTCCAGGGGGACCTCTGCTGATGAGGGGAGGGGGAGGCTTCCCGTTCGCTTCGTGGGGCTGACCAGCCCGGCCGGAGGCGCCGCCCTCCGCCCCCGGCCCGTCTCCTGCTGGTCCTTGCAGAAGGTGCCCACCAGCAACACGGAGGGAGGCTGGTCCTGCTCGCTGGCGGAGTACATCCGCCACAACGACATGCCCGTCTGCGAGGCTGCCGACAGAGCCCTGAAGACCTTCCAGGAGGAGTTCATGCCGGTGGAGACCTTCTCGGAGTTCCTCGACGTGGCGGGTCAGTGGCGAGGTTCTGTCTCTCAGGGGTCTGCAGCAGGCCCCCGTCTGTCTCCGGGGGGGCTGGCCGCAGCTCTTCCCTTCACCTGCCAGAGGACGCACTGGTGAGAGCCAGCCTGGCAGCCCCCAGAGGGCCTGGGGAAGACGGGCAAACACCCAGCCCCCCCGTAACGAGAGCGGCTGCTGTGACGCGCGCTGGGGCCTCGCTGCGCCCCAGGCCTGTGCTGCCGGCTGTCCGCAAGGCGGCCCTGGGCGAGGTGGGGACTGTGGCCACCCCACTTTGTAATGGGGTGACTCAGGCTCTGAAGCTTCTAGGGGGGCATAGCTGGAAAGTTGGCAGAGCCCCCCTCTGGTTCCTGACTTGTGATGATAGTTCAGAGAAGGAACATGGCGTTTACCCATCTTTCTCCTGCCTCTTTTTTTTTTTTTTTTTAAGATTTTAGTCACTTATTTTTAGAAGGAAAAAGGGAGAAAGAGAGGGGGAGAGACATTGATCAGTTGCCTCTCATACACACCCCAACCTGGGACCGAACCCGCAGCCCAGGCACGTGCCCCGGCCGGGAATCAGACCAGCGACCTTGCGCTCTGCGGGACGACACCCAGCAGTCTGAGCCGCAAGGGTCAGGCCCTCCTGCCTCTCACGGCACAGCTGCCCCGGGGCACGTGGGAGATTCCGACTCTGGTTCTCAAAGCCGATGACAAGCGTCAGAGCACCTCTGACCGTCAGGCCAGGGCCGCACGTGGAGCCCCTGTCCTGGGAGCCGCCGCCCTCAGACGGGCCCCCGTCCCGCAGCTGGTGAAAGCGGGGGTCGCCATTCTCTTCTGCACACAGGTTCCTCACACGACAGATGTGGCCTGGTCACTGCAGGCGCATTAACACCTGTTTGGCTTCCCTAAGGAAGCACCAGACGACCACAGGGGGGAGGTGACCTGGGCGGCTGGCTGCCTGGGGACACCTGCCTCGGACTGCGGGTGCGGGGCCCTCTCGGGCTCTCGGGGAGCTTGTTTCATCTCCCCTCACGTTCATTGTGGGGGCGTGTGAGGAGGCAGGGAGACGTGTCTCCCGGGTCCCACTAGGACTTCTGTGTTTGTGCTTGTCCTCTGGGAACTGCTCTCCCAGGTCTGCGGTGGAGCTCTGTGTGCAGTTGTTCCCTCAGCTCAGCCGCGACCGATGGCGTTTCCCCCGAAGCCCTGGGGCTTCCGCCTGGTCCTCTGCGGTGGCCTCGGTGGGGACTGTGCACTGGGACGGGCCTTCGCCGGCCTGGTGCCTCCCCTGTTCTCTGGATCTCGGTGGCTAGCGCCGCTCCCGCAGCTTCTTTGTCAGCCTCCCCGGACGCCCCACGTGCGTCCTCCCAGCCCTGACTTTTCCCGTAGCCACTGCCCTTGCTTTCTGCCCGGGGAGCGGCCCCTGGCGGAGAGCCAGTGGCCAGTGCGTGTGTCCTCGGGGCCAAGCGAGCGTGTCGCCTCGGGGTCTAGCGAATGTCTGAGCAAAGACTGTCGCTGTGAATGTGAGCCTGAGCAGGAGAAGGGGGGTGGGCAGGGCTTTGAGGGGCGCCCCGGCCTGCAGCAGGGAGGGCGAGGGCCCGCTGGCGGGGGGGCTCTGTGACCAGCACTCGGAGGCCAGGTGTTCCCAGTGTGACTTTACGACTTTGTTTACACTGGTGGAAAATTCCAGAACATCAGACACACCCCATTTGAGTGCAAGGACAAAAACACCTCCCAGAACCAAGAGGTGACGATCGGTCCCACTCCTCTGTGCTGCGCGGACTCTGGGGAGAGGACCGCAGTCGGCGTGCTGCCAGGCCTTGGGGTGGACAGCTCCACGTTTGCTCAGCGTGAGCGCCCTGCTCTGGCTGGGGTGGCTCGGTTGCTTGGAGCGTCACCCGTAGACGGAAGGGTCACGGGTTCGATTCTGGTCAGGGCACATACCCAGGTTGAGGGTTTGATCCCTGGTTGGGACACGGACGAGGAGGCAACCCATCAGTGTTTCTTTTTCACACCCATGTGTTTCCCTCCTTCTCCCTCGCCCTCGCCCTCTCCCTCCCTCCCTGCCTTCCTCTGCTCTCGGAAAACAGTGAAAAAGTGTCCTTGGATGGGGATTGAATAAAATAAAATGTGAGCACCCCCTGCCTGGTGAGGGGGGTGGGCAACGGGGGCCCTGATGCCGACCAAGCACCTTCTGTGCACTGGGCGCTTTCACACGCGTGGCCTGATCTGATCCCCACGGCGATGCAACAAGGACTCGTCACTGTCCCCGTGTGACAGTCGAAGAGACGGAGCTCCTGAGTGTCAGCACCGTGCTGGAGGGCCCAGGACTAGTGGCCAAAGCTCAGATGAGCCCACAGTCCTACTACCCTTCTCTGCTCCTCCAGCCTCCCAGGTCCCTCTGGAATGTGCTGGAGGCTGTGGACACTTTCCCTTCCCCAAGGCTCCCCCCGCCGCCCCCGCTCCACTTACACTCAGTTGCACTGGCCCTGCAGGCCCGGCCGTGGTCCATGCACCTGGGTTAGGGGAGGGGCGTGAGGTCGGGCCCTGCCACTGTGACGCCTCCAGGAGGCCACAGGGCCTGGCCGGGAGCAGGCCACCTCCCCCAGAGCGGGAGTGTCCGCTCTGAGACCATCTGCCCCATCCCTGCTGCCCTCCCAGCAGCCGCCTCCCGGGGCTTGTGGGAGCGCAGTGTGTCCTCTCCGGGGACGCGGCCTCCGTGACGCGGCGGGGCTGCGCGTTCCCGCTCCCGACTGGCCTCTGTCTCCGCTGCAGGTCTGCTCGCAGAAATCCCCGACCCAGAGAGCTTCCTGAAGGACCTGTTGAACTCAGTCCCCTGACGGTCCCCGGAACCGCCGCTGCTGCCGACTGGAGCCGGCTGGCCTCCCACCCTCGGGCCCTCCCCTCCTGCGCATCAACTCCCCGCAGGACGCTGCGTCGTGACCCCTCCCCCACCTTCTCTCGGAGCGGCTCGGGGTTCTAGGCCTCCCGTTTTATCCCGTGTGTGTGGTGCACTAGCTATGAAGTTGTCTGTAGCCCGAGCCGTCGAGGGACCTGTACGCACCCAGGAGCCACGAGCTGGCCTGGCCGACTCAATACTTGAGTGTGCACATCTTGAGAAATAAACGAATGACTTAATCCACATTGAAAACGAAGGTGTTGGCTGCTGCTTAAACTCTTCCTTAGTGGTGCTGGCCGAGCGCTCCGCCCCGCCGCCCGGCCCCTCCCGATGCCGGCACCAGAAGACGGACGTGTCTGGAGCGCTGTCTCGGGCCCCCCACTGGCACCCAGCGGAGCCGTCTGCTGCCCGCCCGCGAGTCGGGGCGCTGCCCGCGTTTGACGAGCACGATCTCTCCTAAACAAGCCACTCGGCCTCTCTCCGTGTTTTGGCCTTAAGAGCTGGAACCCAGAGACACGTGGGCCCGGTGCTTTTCTAGTCCGCGCCCAAAGGCCGGCTCAGGGCAGCAGGGCCCGGGTCTTTCTGCAGCTGCGGCACTGGACACTCGCCCGCCAGCTGCAGGTCGGGGTCCTCTGGTGATGTCTCTGCGGGCTCACGTGTTAGGAGAGGGCCCGGGGTGGGCTCTCCGTCAGCACAGTCGGCACCGCCCTGGCCGCGGACCTCCTCTCCGCTGGGCACGGTGCGGGTGTGCTGCTCTGGCCCTGCCAGCCCCTCGGGGACGGCTGCTCACCCGGCCTCACTGGCCGAAGGCCGCCGGTCAGTAGCTGCCAGGGTCACAGGTTTGTGCCTCTGAAACCATGTTCTCAACCCCTGTGGCTCCTGCCCCCGGGGGCTAGGAGACCTGCTTCCCCAGGTTCGTGGGCAGCAGCCCTCTTGCCAGTGAAGCAGCAAGGCTCCTGAGAGCCTCTCCCAGACTCTAGGGCACGGCTGACCCAGATCGCCTCTTGGGGAGGCAGCACTCCCAACGCCCGTCTCCCGATCTCTGACTCCCCTGCCCGCTGCTTCTCTGAGTGGCAGCCTTCCTTGTCTTGATGTCCAGTCTGCGTGGCTCAGTCCTCAGGCCAGACCACTGGGGGCGGGAAGTGCCTCTGGGCACCTTTCGAAGACATCCACGGCCAGGACTCGGTGGCCCTCCCGCAGAGCTCCAGGTGGGGTGGCCGGGAGCAGGCGTGAGTACTGAGCTTGGGCCAGCTGGAGAGGAGCGGCTTGTTGTGGGAGCCTGGCCGGCGGCAGATGAGCGTGCAAGTGCCCGCGTGCACGAGTGCACGTCCGTCAGCGTTGGGCAGGAGGCCTTCTGGGCTCCTGACTTGGCCGAGGAAAGGGCGCGGCATCGCCAGCCATGTCAGGGGCTGAGTCCGCTCAAACCCCAGCTCCACCGCCTCCTGCGTCCTGGTCTCCCCGCCTGCAGACGGGAGCACCGCGTCTCCGGGGTCGGGGGGTCGCCAGGCTTCCGTGCGGTTATCTGCTTGCCACCTAGTGAGGAAGTAGCCTCTCTGAACCACTAATGAATTTACTTCCTGTCCACGAGATTCTGACCTTTTCTTTATTGGAGCTCCACGTCTCAGGTGAGGTCAGGTGTGTCCAGTGAGGGCGGGGGAAGGACCTTGGTCTCGGGGACCCTGGCTTCGCACACTGAACACGGCAAGTTCGTCCCCTCCCGTGGGTCCCTTGTCCCCCACCTTCTGGTGGTCTCCCCGAGAGACCCCTGCAGGCACGTGTTAGCACGCAGGGTGGCTGTTACGTAACGTCCTGGCGCGAGTAAACTGGGGCGGCTGGGAGGGCAAGCAGGGAAGGTGCCTGCGTACGTAGGGTTGTACCTGCTCGCCAGGTGCTGGCTGGCTGTTCCGTGTGGCGCCACGGTAGGCTGAGCCGTGTTCAGAGCGACACCTCGGGGCACTGAGTGTTGACAAGGCGGCTTTGGAGGCCTGACTGTGGACTGGCACCTTTGTCCTGCAAGGCTGCCGTCACCAAAGCTCGTGACGAGGGGCCTGCCTGTTTGTTCCCTGCCCGTTTTCTTGCAAAAGCCTCAGAGAAATTCAACCCCAGCCCAAGTGCATCGAGCCTCTTATTTTCACGGTCACGGCTTTTCCTGTGTCCACACGATCGCTCCCCCTGGTTGCTGCAGTCCTACATGGGCTGCTGCTGCTGGGCGGCCCGCAGGTCTGTGACAGGTCCCGGGGGTGCCCGAGGCAGGGCTGCGCAGAAGTGGGAGCTAACGGTCTAGGGAGGGAACTCCGCCTCCTGAAGGACACCAGGCAGAGCTCAGCGCCTTCCGTCCCGAGCCACGTCTGGGCTGAGTGCTGCTCGGGCTCCTGTCTCTCAACCGGCAGCTCCACTTGGGGAATTCGGGTGACTCCAGGCTGAGTTATGTCTAACCATGGCTGCAGTTTCTCAGCCTCGGAAGTCTGCGTTCAGCTCTAACGCTGGAGCAGAGCGGTCACCACCTTCTAGACTTGCTGAAGCCTCTGGAGTCCTCAGTCGGGCTCGCGGGTCTCCCGGCACCCCGCTGCCCGAGGTCGGGACTGCTGGGGTCTGCGCGGGAGGCTGGGTGGCCCCTTCGCCCCCGGGCTCCCTCCCCTCCCCCCAGCCATGTTTGCAGAGACACCCTGCAGGTCAGTGGGGGGAGGGGGCACCTTACAGGTGAGGACCAGCCCCAGAGGAAGGGAAGGGACTGGCCTTCGGGTGGCCAGGCGGCCAGCAGCGCGCGGGGCCCAGCAGTCCACTCATCGCTCCCTCGCGGCCTCGGTGTCAGCTCAGTGGTGGCAGGCACCGGGCTCGTGCGGAGGGTGCAGCCTCGCGTCCCCCGTCCGTCCCGTGGGGCCTAGATGCCCACAGGGGGCGACAGGCGGAGACCCTGAAACGTGGGCTGGAAGGCGGGGCGCGGGCCAGAGGGGCTGTGGTGGCCACGTTCTAATCAGGCCCCGCTGTGACAGGTGTCCTCTTGACCACTCAGCCAACTCCAGAGGGACAGCCCATCTGTGTTTGGCCCTGGGGCCATGCCTGCTGCTCCGTCCAGGTGGGCGGCCTTGGAGGGGCTGGGGACCAGCCAGAAAAGGAGATTCACTCTGCGTCTGCTTCAGAACCCAGCCCGGCTCTGGCCCCTCCTCCCGACGCTGCACTCTCCTCTGGCCCCTGCAGCCCCCTCCCCAAGGCCCCGGGCTGTCCATCCATCCGCAGGGTGGTTTCCCTACGCAAACTCTTCCACTCGGGCACTCACTCCCTCTCACGGTCCCGGCCCTGCCCTGCGGGCACCGAGCCATCACCAGCCCCCGCCCCCAGCTCTGCCCTGCTGGCGGCTCCCCCTTGCTCACTGCCGCACCTCGAGTGCCCGGCGCAGGGCCTGCTCCGCAGCGGGCACTCCGGGGGTCCTGTGGGCAGTCGGGGTCAGCCCTGCCCACAGTCCTGTGTGGACTTCTGGGATGATGGCGGGTCGGTCAAAACCCCACCCTGGGAGGGGGAGGAACGGGTGGGTCCCCGAGGCCCTTCTCCACCTTCCCTGCCCTTTGCTGAACCGGCCGGAGGCAGAGCTGGGCCCAGACCCAGGCCGGAGCGCCCAGGCCCGTGTGCCCACCGGGACTCCGGCACCTGCCACACCCCGAGCCTCCTGTCACAGCAACCCCAAGGGCAGGGCCGTGTCTCTGCTAGAGCTACCTCTGAGCTCCCGGGCCTCACAAAGCCTTTTGAAGCCGGACTGTCCCCCGGCAGCACTGAGGGAACCCCGTCAGGGACAAGATGGGCCCGGGCTGAGCCCCTGGAGCCCCCCCCGCCTGCCCACTGTTCCCTGGGGGCAAGCCTCAGGCTAACTCCTCTGGCGTCTCCTGGCCACCTGGGCCCCCCCCCCACCCCCCGCCAGGACTGACTCCGCGGCTCAGGTGCGGAGGAGGACGGAGCAGGGCAGCCTCCGAGCAGGGCAGCGGATGAGGACCGGTCTTTGCCGAGGGCCCGTTGAAGCTGGCGCTCTCTGCCCACTGTGCTTCGGTTGCTCCGCTGCTGTCCCACGCGACTGGAGGTGCCCCCTTTCCCGGATGAGTAAACCGGGGCGCAGAGAGGCTAGGGGCCTGCCTGGGTTCGAGCAGCCGAGACGGGCAGAGCCCAGTGAGGGCCCGGACCTGCTGGGCTCCCAGAGCCCCTTGTGAGCGAGAGTGCGCCAGCGCGTGGAGGCCCGGGAGGATGGGGTGTATCGGGGGGTTCGGGCCGTGACCCAGCTTTTGCTCCCTGCTGTCCCCAAGGTCCTCGGTGGCCTATGCCTGAGGATGCGGCAGAAAGCGTGCGTTTCCCGGACTAAACGGACTGGTCTCGTGAGCTGACCTGGTGATGCGTTGGCCTCCAGAGGTGGGCAGCGTGGTGTGGGGACGCTCCGGGGCTCCGGAGGGGCCCGGCGCTGCCGCGGGGCCGCAGGCCAGTCTCCTCGCCCGCCTGTGAATGTGGGGGCAAGCCCTGAGCCGGCACGGTCCAGGCTCTGGGTCTGGTGGCCGGTGCAGCTGGTGTGCTGCGCTGAGAGGAGCCCTGAGGCGCCATGTCGCCTGGCCTCCCAGCTGTCGGCACAGCCGTCCAGCTGCGGCTCACGCCCACACACCGCCTGGGCGCGCGCTGGCCTCGCCCGCACGTGAGTCCACTGCTCGGTGACGCCTGTTCGGTCCTGGTGGTTGTTTCTGACTCCGCGGCTCTGCGGTCCCCGCCCTGGGGGCCGTTCCCTCCCCGCCTGCCATTGTCTGTTGTCCCATCTCAGAGCCGGGCTGGGGCTTGTGTGCTGCCCCCTTGGCCTCCTGGACAAGCCTGGGGTGGCTCCAAGGTGTGTCCAGGGGCACAGCTGGGTCCCTGCAGCTCAGGGTGTGGAGGACCCCCTGCCCCCGGAGAGCACCAAAGCCCAGCCCAGGAGGGGTCTGCACCAAGGGCCCGGGGCCTGCACCAGCCAAGGCCTCACCTGTGGACCTTTGCTGATTTCAGGGCTTTGGGGTGTGCTCTGCCCCTTTGCTCTAGGGCTGGGATGGTGGGGTGCAGAGAGGGGAAGGGCTTGCCGAGGTCCCCGACTGGCAGCATAGCCTGTATCCGAGGCAGACAGGTCCAGGCACCTAAGCTCAGGGGGCCTCCAGGTCTGCCACCCGAGCACATGAGGAGTGATTCCCGGGTGCCGGCCGACGTCGGTGAGAAGAAACAGCAGGAACAGTGATGGGCACGGGGGGGGGGGGGGCGGCGTGGGTGCTCTCCTTTGGGAGAGAAAGTGGCAGGTGGCGTTCGGAGCACCCAGCACAGCCCCGGCACCTCCGCCAGCTCACCTCGCCCATGCGGGGCGCTCACACCCATGCAGGTCTCTGCCACCGTCCACGCACCCACGAGCGCCAGTGGCTCTGGAAATGGGTGGAACTGATGGGGGAAAGGGGGAGGCTGGCGGGGCTGAGGGGCTGGGACGGGACCAGAGTTAACCCCGGTAACAAGTTCACAGGGACACCAGTGGGTGGGCCCAGGGCTCCCACGGGCGCTCTGGCCATGGGCAGAACTAGCGGGAACGGGGGTCTGGGCTCCTGGCACTTCGGACTCTGTCCCTCAGGCCCCTCTGCCACCTTCGCCCAATGACCTTGTTGCCCCAGCCCGCTAGGTCCCCACAGAGGCTCCTGCTGGACCGCCATCGGCTGTTACGGGTTTAGGTAGTTGGGGACCCTCACATTTGCGTGCTGAGCGCCTGCTCGGGCCAGGCATGGTGGCCGACCGGCGGTTACCGCATGCTGGTTCCTGTTGCACAGACGAGGAGCCCGAGGCTCCGAGAGGCAGACTCACTGCCCAGGCCCGCACAGCCCCGGGTGGGATGCTGCCACCACCTGAGCCCTGCTCATTGGCCTGGTCCTGCTCCCCAAGGGACCTGGGCGTGGGTTCAGTCAGCTCTACCCAGCTCCCAGCAGGAGGGCACAGCCTTGGTAGCTGCTGGGAATCCATTGGGTGTGGGGGCTGGTGGGGGGGGGGGGTCCTAATCAGGGCAAGCGGAGCAGTTAGAGGGTGGCTTTTGTTTGGTGAGGCCCCAGTCCCACGGCCGCCCTCAGCCCCAGCCTCTTCACGTGGCAGGAATCTGCTCGTTCCTGGGGACGGGTCAGCGCCCCGCGGAGCGTGGCCGCAGACGGGGACACAATGCCCCTCTGTGTGCTCTCCGGCTGCGGCATGGTGGTCGGTGGGCTGACTCTCTTCATGACACGGGACACTGCCAGCGTCTTCATCTGCCAGACCGGGCTGCCCCGGCTCGGTGGTTGTTGAACACACAGATTTAGGCACACTCGGCCCCCAATTTTGAGCAAGCCCCCCCCCCACTTCTGTGGGAGAAGCAAGACCCAGGTGCAAATCCTCATTTGGGGGGCCCAGAGAGCAGCAGGTGCTCCTGGAAGTTGGGGAGAGCCTGGTGTGTTTGGGGAACTTCAAGGTTGACAGGCCTGGGATGTTGGGAAGGGGGTTTGGGGGTGCCGGGGAAGAGGCTCACCCTGAGAGCCACCAGGAGCCCGAAATGTGGTGAGCAGGGGAGGCAGGTTCCAGAAACCTCAGCTCTGGCCTCTCTGCAGCCGCTGCCCCTTCACAGGACTCTGGCTGGCCCCCGTGGGCCGGCCCAGGCCCCCCTGCAGCCCAGCTCTGGGCAGGGCCCTGAAGGCCAGGGCTGGGTGGTGAAGTGGTTGGCTCAGATTCGCATCCCTGGGAAGGGAGCTGGGCCAGAGCTCCTGACACCTCCCCGCTGCCTCCTCTGGAGCCGGGGGCACAGCCTGCCCTCCTGCCCCGCCACCAGGACTGGCCGCCCCTCGTGGTCAACGGAGCTGGTCCCCTGGCCCAGAGGTCGTGACACCATCTACCGGGAGAGCTCCGTCTGCCTGGGTGGGGTCCCTACCAGGCAGAGGCTGGCATGAGTCTGGGCACCTGCGCTGAGCAGGCCAGAGGGCGCAGGGAGGCCGCCACACAGGCAGGATCCTGAGGTCTCTGTCTTTTGGGATATTCCCAGTGTGCTCTGGGGCCATGGTCCTCCCCTGATGGCTTGGGGCCTTGTCTCCAGGAGGCAGGAACTCTCCTGGTTAGTGGGTCTGTCCCCGAAGGTCAGAGTGAAGGGCAGATGAGTTTTAGGAGGTGGAGGAACAGAGAATGGGCCGTGTGCGTGTCCCTAAGCCCAAGGGTGGGCAGGAGGACTGGCAGGTGTCCACAAAAAACCACGGGACCCCCTGGCCTGTGAGGAGACAGCTGCACCCACGCTGGCCTTTCTGTTTGTCCACAAGGCAAGCCCTTTCCAACCCCAGGGCCTTTGCCCACGCTGCTCCCTCTGACCGGAAAACTCTTTCCCTGGCTTCTCAACTCTGGAGGACACGCACGTCTCCATTCACGTCACCTCCAAGGGGCCTGTCCCAGGCATCTGTCCCATGTCCCTCTGTCTCGGAGCACATGTCTTGCCTTGAAGTTCCTGTGTTTATCCACCTGGTTGTGTGTTACCAGCTGGCCCCCGGCTGGTCCTCTCCTGCTCACAGCCGTCTCTGACTTGGGTGTCATCATTCCTTTAAGACTCTGAGCCTGAGGTCCCCAAGGGCAGGGATGCAGGTCTCTGTGGACCCCTGGCATTGAATCAGGGAGCCTTGGGGACGCTTCGCCAGTAGCCCCGTGGTTGACTTGTCCTTTCGAGGACTGGCACCTCAGCGGGACTGAGGCAGCTCTCAGCTTATTTCTGTTCCCAGCCCCATCTGCTGGGCCTGGGCTCCTCTCTGCCTGTTCACCAGAACCTTCCTGACTGTCCCGGGGGCAGGGACCAGGCGGTTGTGGTGCCCTGCATGCCCCATTGCCTGGCTCGGGCCTGCACAGTCTCAGGTGGCTGAGGGGTCGCACATCTAACGTTCCACCCAAACCCTGCACAGAAGCCCCTCTCCGCACCCCCATCCCCACGTGTGAGGAGAAGCCCAGGGCCGGCCCTGGGGACGTCGTCTCAGTGGGAGCTGGAGTCCCTCCTGCTTGGCATGCACCTGCCCTCCAGGTGAGCTATGGAGAACAGAACCCAGACCGCCGATCGGAAACAGCAGTCCCCCCCGCTCACCCCCCCGCCCCCCGCATTGTACAGATGGGGGAGCCAAGGCCTGGCCCGGGTGTGAGGAGCCAGGCAGCATCTCGAACCCGGGACTGGGACTCAGTCCCCATTCTGCGGGATTTGGGGGGCGGAGGCTGTTCCCACCTCGGGGAGTGGCGTCCCTGGCCGCCCAGGTAAGACGTTCTGTGCTGAGCTCAGCTTGGGGCTGACTCACGGAGGCGCCTCTCCCAGGGCCTGGTGGAGTCGCCGGCTGCAGGGGCCTGGTCTCCTGGGGCTCCCACGAGGCAGCCCGGGGCTCAGGGCCCGTACACGTGCGGGCTGACGTGGGTGCCGCCCGCCTCCGCGGAGCCACAAGTGCTGAGCTGGGGGACCGCCCTCAGCATGGGCAGGCCCGGGCCCAGGGCCTGCTGACTTGGGGGTTTTGTCCTGTGCTGGGCTGGGCCCGCCCTCCCAGAGGAACCTTCCTGCTGGTGCCAGGAGGTGCCCTGGGATGAGGAGGCAGATCAGGGCCAGCCCTACACAGCGCACAGGCCTTCGTTTGCCGGCCCCGGGTGGAGGGAGTGGGTGGCAGGCTTCTGGGAAGACAGGGCATGGGCACAGCCCACCACCCTCGTTGGCACTGCAGCCACCGTGATGTCTGCCCCAGATTGTGGGCTCAGAAGAGCAGGGACAGAACCACCCCGCTCTGCCAGGTGTGACCAGAGCCACACGCCTCAAGAGTCTTCCGGAGGGGCTCAGGGGTGATGTGAGCCCCTTCTGAGCCAAGCCACACCCTGAAGGGGGGAGCGGAGTGGGGGGGGGCGAGGGAGTGGGGCGAGGTGGGGCCAGGGGCCTGTGCACAAAGGGTGGGGTCTCGGCCGGCCAGTCCTGGGTGTGAGTCACCCACTGGCTGTGTGACATGGACTTCGGTCTAGTGTCTTCCCCGGTGTGAGCCTCAGTGTCATCTGCTGTGAACAGGGTGCAGCGATCCTTACCTTGAGGGGCCGTTGTGAAGGACCCGCAGTTTACTGAGGGCTTTGCAAACTGTAAAGTGCTGGAAAAAGTGGGAAGCTGTGGTGCTACCTGCCACAGGCAGGCAGACTGCTCCCGGGTCCTAAGCTCAGCCCTGGGGAGGCCTGAGGGCTCTGCTGAGGCCCCGAGAGGCTGGGGCGCCGTAGCCCTGGGGGGTAGGGGTGGTGCCCACCTACCCTCCCCCAGGAGAGCCCCCCCACTGAAAGTGAGGACCCCCAAACTCAGGTGCTCCCACTGGGGGCGGTCACACGGCAGGTGCCGTGTGCCCCGTTGCAGGGCATCTTAGAGAACACGGTGGACAAGGGCCGGGGGCCTGGCTGGAGTGTCGGCTTTGCATTTCCTCGCCCTGCGGAGCTGTGGGCATGGTGGTGGCAGTGGCCCAGAGAGCAGTCGGGGCCTGAGCCGGGGGAGATGGCGCCCCTTGGAGGTGCGGCCTGGTGCAGGCGTCAGAGCCCAAAGTGCTGAGAAGCGGGTCCACGAGGGGGAGTGGCCTGCAGGGTGTCAGAGCCCTGGGAGGTGTGGAGGGTGGCCTGGTGGAGTGGCAGGGCCCAAGTGGGCACCCCTGTGCATGGGGGTGGGGGGTGGCAGTAGTGGGGGATTGGTTACATAAAAGGAGGCTTATCTAATTGATAGATAGAGGATCCTGCACAACCAATGCTCCTTTTTTATCACAGAATCTCACAAAACCACAGGCACGGGACTCTGTCACATAACAACATCACACTCAAGCACACCGTTGGACATTGTAGGTGAAATGTTCAAGTTAAAACTGTGCACTATTCCACCCATACTATCGCCCTACCAGCCACACTCGAGCAGGCCTTGCCTCTGCCGCACCCTGTGCATTAAGGACAAAGAAGCCCAGGTGTTCACATCAGAAAGAGGAGTTACAGATCCGGAACGGGAGAGAAGGAAAACGGATCCCGTGGTGTTGGAGTTGAAATCCGAGATACCGGTGTATACTCATGGTTATCAATAGAAGAGAGAGACAGAAAAATGCAGGAGTGAGTGTGTGTGAGGTATTTACCATGTGGGGGGTGTGTGTGTGTGAGTGAGTGTCCGTGCGTGCAGGTGAACACACACAACCCCGCCCCCGCCCCCGCCCCCGGCTCTGAGTCCTGAGCAGCCCCCAGCGGCGACGAGCGCATCCCACACCTGGACCTTGGCGTCTGCGTACCGTTCTCCAGGACCGGGAACAGGGCTCCTGGGAGGCAAGGCCGACTCCAGGGCCGAGTGGGGGAAGTACGAGAAGAAGCTGGAACGTCTTGCTGTGCCAGAAAGTAAGGAAACGTCCAGGAATCGGGGAGACGTGACACAATGCCCAGGAGCCACTGGACGGAACACCCAGTGGCCGCCGTGGGGCAGTCTGAGCATCGACATAAATGAGGGTCGTGAAGGGTCACTAGCTGTTGACTGCAGTGAGAAACCATGAGTCCGCGCTGCTGCCAGTAAACGAGTGGGGCGATTGAAAGTGGATGAGGAATGGGGTATGTACGTAGTCTCAAAAACACATACTAATTACGGAGGGAGAAAGGGCACCTTGACAGTGGAGAAACCTGCTGGACGCCGCTTGAATCGGGTGGCCCGATTCATCATCACCAGCCGAGGGACAGATTCAGAGCCCAGTGGGTGCCGCCGGGGACAGGGCTGCCGCAAATGAGCCTCGTCGTGAAGAAACGCCCGGCCAACCCAAGCTCTGCGGAATAACTGACCTGAGGTCCTCAAAGCGTCAAGGCCGAGGCAGGAGGTCCGACCCCTGGCTGGTCCCTCGGGGGTCACGGGCGTGGCCAGGACAGCTGGCACAGCCGGCCTGAGGCCCGCGGCGCGGACGGTGGAACCGCGGCGGCGCCAGGTCCCCGAGTTGGCGGGTTTGCTGCGGTTGTTCGGGGAGATGCCCCGTGTGCAGAAAACAGACATGACCGCATTTGGGACAATGTGCCTCAAGTTAGCAATGTACTCTCCGAAAAAGCCCTGAGAGTAAGTATTCTATGTGCAGATTTTCTCTACATCTGAAATGGTTCCAAAACTTTAAAGGGCGCTAGTATGAAAACCGGCGAGTAGAACACACGACAAGGAAAGAATCGAGGTAACGAGACTGACCGTCTGATGGCAGCACTTGGGCAAACGCTGACAGTGCGCGCTCAGCTGCAGTCCGTCAGCACACCGGGGGGCGGGGGCTGCCCAGCTTCCCGAGCCTCCCGGTCCTGTCTTCTCTTCGTGTCCACCCCTGTCCCTTTCCTCCCTGCTCCAAAGCTGCCTCCTCCAGGAAGTCCTCCATGAAAAGGTCATGTGTACTGGGGAAGTGGTCACCCGGCCTTTCCTGGATCCTGGCCTCCGGCTCTGTCGTAACTCACAGTGGCCTGTGGCACAGGCCGTAAAGGAGGAGGCTGGACTGGACCAAACCCCTGTCCCAAGCTCTGCTCTCCCCCGAAACTTCCAGCATCCTCTGCTGTGGGTACCTGCCCCTTCCCGCCTAGAAATCGCTGCTGCGAGGTGGAGGCCCTTCCTATCACTCCTGTCCCAGAATGACAGCGAATCTGCTTCAGTGGGTCCCCTCCCTGGCCTCTTGGCCGGGCATCTTGAAACTGGCTTGGCGAAAGTGGGCCTTATCTTCTGCCTGCATTTCCGGGGAGCAGGGCTTCAAAAGCACCAGTCATCATGCAGTCCTCGCTGGCTGGGCGGCCCCAGCCGACCCGGCGTCCGCTCGCGCCCTGGCTCGCTCAGCGGTGCATCGACAGGAGCTGAGTGCCCTTGTGCAGCACGGACTGAGCACATGCCCTGGGCTCGGGAGCTGAGCGCCCTTGCACAGCACAGACTGAGCACATGCCCTGGGCTCGGGAGCTGAGCGCCCCTGCCAGTGCGGACTGAGCACATGCCCTGGGCTCAGCCCCAGCTGGGTGCCCTCCCGGGTTCGTTCACGGGTGCTCGCAGAACATGACGGCGCAGCTGCGGTCACAGGCTCATTTCACAGATGAGAAGATGGAGGTGTGAAGAGGCTGAGCCAATTGCTGGCTGGGCCGTCTCCATGGGGGGTAGTCAGCAGTGGGCTGGCAGTTACTCCCATTTGCTTGTTTCGTTCCCACGGCTGGGATCACTGTCTCCGCTTTTCAGGGGGCCTGAAATACATAATTTGGGGTGGTGGGACTCTAAGTAAAGCAATACAAAATATCTTAACTTTTGCAAATTGTACAAAGCACAGGAACAAGTGAGTCCATTGCTAGGGCCCCTCCCAGGCCTTAGAGGGGGTCTTGAGGCTTAAGCTCCCTCTGCCTCCCGTTGGTAAATCACCCTGTGCTCCGCCAGGTGAGTAGCTAGGTGTGGGGCCCTCGGCTCACTCTCGAGGACCGTTTGACCCAAGTTCCCAGGAAACCTTCCCTCCCCTTGTCCTCTCCTCCAGGTCACTTTCTGAATCTTGCCACCTTCCCCAGGTGAGCTGGGCCAGGTGAGGGTGGGGTTCTGTCTGGCTTTGGGGTGGGGCAGGCTGGAAGCCCCAGACCGGACCAGCCCTCAGAATCACCTGGGGCACTTGTGATGAATACACGTTCCTGGGCCCTCAGCCCTTCCCCCCATCCCGTGCACATTTGGTGGTTCTGGGGCAAGGCCTAGGAATCTGCACTTTCAAGAGGACCCCAGGAGAGGTGGGTGGGGTCCCCCTTTTCGGACACACTGCTCCTGGGACACCCCTTTCCTGTCCCTGTCACCTCTGTGCTCCCTGCCAGGCCGGGCCTGGCACTGGGGCTGAGCAGACCTCATCCCTCAGGTATGCAATTAGCAGCCCGAGAACAATGCCCTTGTTTTAATCATTACAGCTCCCAGCCCGCCTGGTAATTTGTTGCTTTTACTGCAGTAACAAGCTCTGGCTTGGGAACAGGGGGAGGGGACCTTTTCTGTCATCCAGGCATTTCCAAACACCTGCTCAGGGGGGCTGCGGGAGAGGCAGAGAGACACCTGGCACTGTCTGGGGCAATCTGGGGAGGCTTCCTGGGGGAAGTGGCTGCCGGATGTCCACTGGCCTAGTGCTGGGGATGCAATGGTAGACAGACAGCATGCCTAGGAGGGGGCTCGAGGTCTGTTGGAGACCAGTGAGCAGGGGAGGGCTCTGTACCCAGAGGGGCAAATGTGGCCCAGAGGGGCCCCAACTCTGCTGGGGTGGGTCAGAGGTCACAACGGGTTTCCTGGGAGAGGATGTCTCTGCTGAACCCTGGAAGGTGAGTAGAGGTCGGCCAGGGGAAGGGGGTCAGGGTGGGGAGGGAGGGTGGAAGCAATCTGTGGTCAGAAGGGGCAGCATGTGCAGAAATCCGTGAGGCGGGGGCATCCACGGGGCCTCCTGGCCACGCGGAGAGAGGGGCTGGGCTCGCCCAGAGAGCGCCCGGTGGCGGCTTAGACAGGGTGGGGCGGAGGAGGCTGCAGCTGTTCGTGTGGAAAATAGTCCCGTCACGAATAAAGAACAACACCGAACACACGCTGTGCTCCGTGTGCTCACAACTGTGAACCTGCTTCTGCCTCGCCCTGTTTTTCCAAAGGGGGCGGCAATGGTCCCTCCCATCCCCCTTGCTCGTCCTTCAATGTGACCTTGACGTTCCTCCCCCCCAGAGCCGGAGTCTGTGTCCCTCTCCCTTGAACCTGGGTGGAGCTTTGTGTATGGGGCTCTGGGACCTCCGAGGTTAAGTCATAAAAATGACTCTCGTCTTGCCGTCCCTGGAGATTCACTCCTTGAACCCGGCTTCCACGCGGTGAGGGAGCCCACAGCACACTAGTCCGCTTGGCGAGACCACGGGTGGGTGGCCTGCCCACAGTCCTGCCGAGGCCACGCTGGCGGCCAGACACAGGAGCAAGGCCGTTCTGGGTGCCCGCAGCCCCACGCCCCAAGCCACCCAGCCATCCCCAGTGCGCCCTGCCTCATCCTGACCCACAGACTCCGAGCATGTCAGGTGGTCGTTTCAGGCCACTGCGTGTTGGGTCAGGTGGTGCTCAGTGCTAGGAACAGGCGCAGCTGGCGAGCCATCCAAAGACGGACACAGGGGGCGACGGGGAGGGAGGGAGGCTTTGGGAAGCTCAGCGAGTCTGCGGGTGCAGAGCGGGTCGGGAGGGTGAGACTGGACACGGGGGGGCCTGTTCGGTGGCATTTGAAATCCCAGCACCAAGGCCACGTCTTCCCATCCCTCCGCAGCGCGGGGCCCCCGTCACATGGTGCCCAGTGACCACTGGCCCCCTGGCGCCCGAACACCCGCACCTCACCAGGCTGCCCCTTGCTCTGTCCCTCGGCCCCGCGTGCCACACATTAGACACCGTCCCATCCTCAGAACTCCCATGCAGCCCCTCTCTCCGGGGCTGCCCTTCCAGGGTGTGATGATGACGACCCGCCAGCTCCGGCGGAGTCAACCGCTCCTCCGGTGGTTTTGATTGCAGACCAGGGTTCGAGTCCGGGCTCGGGCTCTTCTAGCTGAGTGGCTTGGGCTCACCTCTCTGGGCCTCTGTGTCCTCTTCGAGGACAGGGACACAGTGGTGGCCCCCTCCTAGTGCTGTTGTGAGGGGGACACAGGTGAATGTGTGGGGGGCGGTCAGCACAGGGCAGGGGCTCCGTCAGTGCCAGCTCGGACAGGGGAGCCGCTCCCTTGTCTCGCTGCCTCTCGTGATCGCGGTGCGAAGCCGAGGGGAGAAAAGGCAGGAAAACGCTGCACGAACTGGGAGCCGCCAGCACTGCCCACGCCCTCAGCGCTATTTTGAAACTACCCAGCCATGGCCTAACCTGTTCCTGGGGGCTGGGCAGTGGTGAAGGGGCTGAGGGCCGTCCATCAGCGACACTGGGAGGGCATTGTCCTCCGGAGTCAAAGGTGGCTCTGTTCCCAGCTGTCGTCCTCTCCCCCCTACCTGGCTCCTGGCCAAGCCACCTGCAGCAATGCAGGCTGTGACGGGGCCGGGCCCATGCTTGCTGTTCCCTCTCAGCGTGAGGTCATGGTCAGGGGCAGGGCCTGGGGCGATGGTGGGAGCGGGGTTCACAGATCCCCAGTCCCCCCTTTGTACCCTGAGACCCCTGGGGGCCACCTCATGTTGCTGTCTGGGTCCCCTCGGCATTACCTGGGCGGTTCAACCGGCCTGGGCTGTGCTGGGAGCTGCGCTGGGCTGGTGTTGGCTTGGGTGGCCTGGGCTGCCAGAGCTGGGGAGGAAACGGGGGCTCCTGGGGTCCCCTTGGGAGGGGAAGGGACTGGAGGGCGAGGTCCAGGCCCCTTTTCCTGCTTTGACCACGGCATCTCTGCTTGGATCTGATTCACGTATCAGAGTCCCACACGAGACTTTCAGAAAAGGCTCTGTTCCAGCTCAGCCCTTGAAACCGGTGGGCCGCCTTTCTCACGCTGGCCGTCCCCTCGGCCCACCCACCACCCCCAGAGCCGCCGCTGCCCGGGGCACTTCAGGCCCTGAATCACCCACCTTCGGAGGCCTCCGTGCCTGAGCTATGAGGAAGACGCCTTCGCAGCCTCCAGTGGGGGCGGCACAAGGAAAGCTCAGAAGGGGCTGCCTCTCAGACAGTCGTGACCCAGCTGCGCTCCGGGCGTTTGGAGGTCACCCAGGGGCTCTGCCCCAGACGAGGGCAGGAACAACAGCAGTTCATTCTATGCCTGCTGTCTACTAGGCATTGCCAGGGCAGTCCTGTGCTTCATCCTCACGCCCCCCCCCACCCCGACCCAGGAGGCCAGCAGTGTGGGCCAATGGTTCAGCCCAGGGACTCTGGAGCCGGGTGGCCCAGGTTCGAATCCTAGCAATGCCATATACTAGCTGTGTGACCTTGGGCAAGTTACTTAACCTCTCTGTGCCTCAGCTCTCCTCCTATAAAGTTAGGATGCTGCTTCCTAGACTCCCGAAAGAGGAGTTAATACACATGAAAGGCTTCACACGACAATGCCCAGCCCAAGGTAAATGCTACCTGAGGTTAGCTGTCGTCATCGTTCCCATTTTACGGGCGGCACGACCGAGGTGCAGAGAGGGCGGATGACTTGTGTACAGCACGTGGCTGAGTCAGCCAGGTCTGTGTGATTCCAGAATCAGCGGCCCATGTTTTTGCCACTTGAAGTGACTCCCTCCCTGTGTCCCCTGAATGCTTTTCTGCAACCGGAAGCAGCCAGGGCCGTGGGGATCAATCAACAAGAGGTAAACGTGTGAGGAGTCCAGCATGGCCACACCGTTTTAGAGGAGACCCTAGAGTTGACCGATGGTGTGCACCGTCCAGTATGGTAGCTGGTGACTCTGTGGCCACGGAACCCGGGGGCAGGCAGCTAGCTTCACCTGAGAGGGGCCCGGGGTGTAAAATACTTACGCACGTCAATGACTGGGTACAGAGAATGTGAAACCTCATGAACACTTTTTTATATCGGCTCCATGCTGAGCCGATGATACTCTATTCATATTGGGTTAAATACCATTTTATGAACGTTAATTTCTCCTGTTAGTTTTGGCCTTTGTGTGTGGCCGCTGGGGCATTTATGACTCGTGTTCCATTTCTGTTGGACGGCGCTGATCCGGGACAGGAGAGGCAGACCTCGGAGATGCTGCGGGTTCGGGTCCAGACCCCCGCGATCAGGCGGCTGTCGCCACAAATGGAGTCCAGGCCTTTTTGCCAGCGGAGGGTCTTGCCTTCCGTTTGTAAAACATGCAACACCTGTGAAGTTCAACAAAGCGAAGTGCAGTGAAACCGGCGTGCCCGCGTGCTGTGTCCCAAAGGAGGAAAACGCGGCCCGGAGCTGCGGCTCGCTTCGGGGGCCCGGTTTTGTGGGCAGGGCTGGCCTCCGAGGTCTCGCTGCAGGGCTCTCCCTGGGGAGCCCCCCCCCCGCCCGCCCCCGCCACGGCAAACGGCGAGGGGGCCGCTGAACTGGACCGCACCGGGAAGAGATGTTCCCATCACGCCTCGCCTGCAACACACACCTGAATTGGAAGTTTTCTGGAAGCCAGACTTCCCTCTATGCTTTTTTACCTTATTGTATTTTAAAAATGTTGTTCATGGTCCCCCAAACCGATTTCGCACCCTATTAATGGGTAACACCCTGCACGTTGGAAAACATTGCTCTAGCGGATGGATCTCAGCCCTGGAGACACACTCGTCCGCGCCGTTTCTGTTGGTAAAGGGAACGTTACCGTCCGGAATCCGCCGGGAGGTGGTGAGGGCTGGGGCTACAGGGGGAAAGCCCCCGGCACTCGAGACTCAGGTGCGGGTGGGTACGGCCACAGAGACGGGCCCACTTGGAGACTGGAGAGGGAGGGGCTCCCCTCTGAGCTGCACAGCGGGGACGCCGGGGATGCACGTCCAGGGTGGGACCCCCAGTGTCTCCACCGGTAGCCACTCCTTCAGGTGATCACTGCCCTGCCCTGCCCAGCCCATCTGGGGTCCTTATTCGTGTGAGTGCACCTTGTAGAAGGGCCCCAATACTTTGGATCAATGAGTTTGTCATTGTCTCCCAACGCTGACAGACATAAAGGAAAATGGTGGCGGGGGGGCGGATACATCTGGAATGTGGGGGTTAAGAAGCTGGTGGGAGACCTGGGAGGTCTTTCTGGACACTCGGACATCATCTCTGGCCTATGTGCCCACCCCACCCGCCAGCCCCAACCTGCCAACGAACCGATGCTCTGATCCAAGACCACCAACAAGCTGAGTGGTCCCGGATCAGCCTCCTCACTTCTCTGAGCCTCAGCTTCCTCATCTGCAATGCTGCGTGTGCGCTCCCGGCCTCGCTGGGCGGGGGTGTCACATTTCAAGGAAACAGTGTCCGGCGTATCCCATGCTATTGCTGGCACAGGGTGGGACCCAGTGCGTCTCAGAGCCCCCGTCCCAGCCCGTCTCCCCTCCCTACAGACCACCTAAAAACCAGATTGTGGGGAAAGATCTGCCCTGTGAGGGAGTGAGTTCCCCATCACTGGGAGTATCCAGAAAAAAGGTCGGAGGAGCAACAGAGTTATGGAAGAGACTGAGACAATCCTGGTCTCGGGCACGAACGAGGCACTTTCTGCGTGGCTGTGGAGCGAAGAAACGCTGGTGGCTCCTGTGCTGAGGAGGCTGTTCTAGAACACTGTCGGGGCTTGGCTGGCACAGCAGAATCACCTGGGAGTTTAGAGAGTATGGGTGCCTGGCGCTCGCCCTGTGGGTGCTGACGGAATGGGCCGGAGGCGGGGCCTGGGCCCGGGTATTTTTTAAAGCTCTCCGGGTAATCCCATGTGCAGCCAGGCACGAGAACCAGAGCACCACCTTCCCTTCCAACTCCAAGTTTGTAAAATCTTCTTGTGAAGTCATTTACACTCTAGTATAAATTTAAGTCAAAGTTACTTTGTACACTATGTATAAATAGTCAGAGGGTTAATAAATGGTTAAAGATATTATTTCAGATGTCAGGGGCTAGCTGGGTTGTCTTTCTAAGAAGCAGAAAAGGTTCAGCTGAGTCAGCTAAGCCTTGATGCTGAAGGTGAATGGTCCGTCAGCACCCGTGTACGTGAGGCAAGAGGGTGCACGGAGCCACCCTGAGTGCAGGACCTTCGGGGACCACGGCGTTCGAACGGGAGCCTCTGGTCTGATGGGAGAGGCCGAGCCCCTGACTCAGCGAACCCCCAGTCCGATGGCGGAGGCACAGCCTTGTACTCAGGAGGCCCCCAGTGCAGGGGTGGGGGTCTCTGCTCCCAGCTCCACCCAGGGTTTCCCAGTTTGCAGAGTGTTTTCGTCTCCACCTTCCTCGGTAAGTGATGGGTTTCATGCTGGGGAGACACGGTCTCAGCTCTCAGGCAGTCCTTCCACCCTGGGGGAACTTTCGGGAGAATGCCTCGCTGTGATATTCCTGGGCAGGTGGGAGAGACACAATTACTGAGTGTCCTTAGGAGTCCTCGGTCTGAGGCCTTCCAGGATCCCCTGCGTCTGGGCAGGGGTCAGGGAGGCCGAGTCCCCATTCCTGGGAACTCCCTTCAAGTGTCTGCCACATGCCTTTGGCATGCCCAGCTGTCACTGGCTCTGGTGGTTTGTGTCCTTCCCTAAAACAAGAGCTCCCACTGGGCAGGGACTCTGTCTTCATTTTCTCTGGATCCTCCGAAGGTTTGCTGACCGACTGACAGACCCACTGAGTAGATAATGAATGAATGGGGAGGTAGGGGTTGTTGCATTCTGACCCTCACAGAGACCGTGCTCACTGCTCATTTGCCCTGGACATCTTAGAAGACCCTCCGCCGCCTCCTTGGAGTCCCCGAGTCCCCCATAAAGATAGCACACACCTGCACAGGTGTGCCGTGGGCCCGTAAAAATGCACAGAGACCAGGTGCAGCTCTGCAGCCAGCAAGGCAAGGGTCACATTCCTGCTCCTTGGCGTGAAGCATGTGGGGCGTAAGGATAAGCCTCTTCCTTCCTGGGGCCCCCTTGCCTCTCCTCTCCCTTGTGCAGAAAACCATACCTGGCAGGAAACACACCCAAATAAAACAGCAATCGCCTTGGAAAGGGGTGGCGGCATCACTCCTGCACTGTAGTTTCCAAAATCCCCGTGCACAGCTTTGATACTGAAGCAGAACTGCATTATCTCATCGGACTATGCAGAATCTCTCCGCGTGTCCCCAGGTGGCCCTGCCCAACCCCTCGGGTTAGCTTAATTTCTTGAGATTCACCGGAACTTGTTCCAGGCAAGCTGCCCACGGCTGCCTGGTTCTCTGATTGGTCTGGGCTCTTCCGGGCTGGGCACATCCGTTCTTTCCCTGGTTGCCTGCATGGGGTCCACGCCAGGAACTGGCCCCAAAGAGCCACAGGGGTTTTCCAATAAATGTCACAATCTGACTGTTGCTCCCCGAGGGTTCTGCGTCCGTGACAATTGGCTGAGATTCTGGTGAAAGGAAGAGGGCAAGTCCTTTGCCTGCTCTCTGCCCTTGCAAACTCTCTCAGCACCAGCAAACGGGTGTGGGCTTGTGTCTCCACTGGGCCCCGAGATCTTCCTCTGCTTCGCCAATCCTTTCATTCCTTTTCCTCGTCCACAAACGCAATGCCTGCCCGTGTTCTTGGGATCGAGGGTGACCTCCTAGTGTGACCCCCGCCAGCCCTTACTGGCCCTCCGCCCTGGTTTCCCAGTTCCCCTTCTTGCCTCCTTACCCTGAGCTGTCCCAGGAAGATTCAGCGCCCACCTCCTTCTCTGCAGCAGTCCTTCTGTCAAGAAGGCTCTGGCTTGAAGGAATGCTTCATCTGGCCGGGAAGAAAGATGGACGCATGGAATAATCTAGTTAAAATGTGTTCAGTGAAAAAATGCATCAGGAAAGCAGACGGGGCGCGTGTGGGCAAAGGCAATCCACGCTGGAATTTTCAGGGGTGCCTGGGGGGAGAGACTGGATGGGGGTGGGGAGGGAGGAAAGTCTGGGCCAAGGGACCTCGGGGAGCGGGGGTGGGCTTGTTCTCAGGCTACCTCCCCCCAGGTCACCCCATCATCCCCACCCCTTCCCCTCCATCCTGCCCCTCACCTCCTCGCGGAGCTGCGGCCCCAGGTCCCCGGTGCAGGCGAGGTGAGAAGGGGAATTCTCAGCAGACTACGTGGCTGACAAGTTGCGAGACCGTGAAACTGGGAGCTCAAGTCAGATCTGGGGATTATCTGTGACCCTCGATGACCCTGGCTGTACTTGATCCCTCGGTGTCTCCCGGCTTCCTTTCATGGATTAATGCGATTATCTCGGACACAGCTTTGGGCCCGACCTCAGCGTCCCACAGAAACAGGCCCCTTGTCCTTCCCCCCTCGCCTCCCTGGCCACCAGGTGAAGGGAGGGGATCCAGCTCATCCCACGCTGGGCGCGAGGGGCAACTCCTCCTGCATGAGGGGACGTGCTTCCCAGAAGTGCGTGTCTTTTAAAGAAACGAATAGAAATGGATGCTTGCACGGCGGTGAGCTCCTGGAAGGCCTGGCTGGAGTATCCTGGGCAGAGCTCCGGGGAGGGGCCTGGCAGGGCTGGCCCACGGGACCTGAGTTAGCACGAAGTGGAGAGGGGTCGCAGTTCTTTAGCAAGGGGGTTGGGGTGGTGGCCGGCTCTTGGGCCCGGGTGACCCCCTGCTTCATAAAATCTAATGTTCAGCTTGCTTTTGGCTCGCAGCGGGAGGATCTGGGGTTGGCAAGGGGACCCGGGAGTCCTGATTTAAGGGCCACATGGGGGCGTCCTGTCCTGAGCAGGTCCATGGGAAACGAGGTGGCAGCAGGCCCAGGAGGCCCCTGCCCTGGGACCCACTGCTCCTGGCTTGGGTCCCCTAGTTCTCAGCCTGGTGCTGAGCCAGGCCCCGGCTGCCAGGGAGGTTCGTGGGCTGTGGCGGGGAGCTGCAGGGAGGTGTGAGCAGGGGCCGCCACCTAATGGGTGGGGCCCAGTGAGCAATGAGAACGGGGGGCCCCTGGTCCCAAAGTCGTGCAGAAGTTCAGGGTGGCGAATGGGGACCATCACAGGAAGCGCAGGCACATTGGAGCGCAGGTCCCGTCCGGCAGCGTGCTGCGGCCGTGTGCTCGGCTGCTGGGACCACGGCCACCGGCTGGGTGGCGTCACATCACAGACACGCGCTGTCCTGGTTCTGCAGGCCGGGCGCGTCCGCAGGGCCGGTTTCCTCGGGGACGCCGCGGGGGAGTCGGCCCCACGCTCGCCTCCAGCTCCCCGTTTGCTGGCTGCCCGCCCGCCCCGCGGTCCGCACACCTCCTTCCCTCTGAGCGCGTCTGTCTCTGTGGCTTTCACAGGAACGTCGGTCATGTTCCATTGGGGCCCAGCCTCGTGGCTGCGCCCCACTGGGTCACCTCTGTAAAGGCTGGGTTTCCAGAGAGGGTCATGTTCGGAGGCGCTGAGGGTTAGGGCATCAACACGTCTTCTGGGAACACAGTTCCACCCGTACCGCGGGCCCCGCAGGCAGGAAGGCCTCCTTCGGGTCGGTTCAGCGGGCGGGCCGATGTTAGTGCCGGCTCCCTCCTGGGGCGGGGGCGGCTGCGCCGGAGGAGCTTCCTGTCCCCGTGGGACCCTCCGGCAGGAGGCAGAGTGGACCCCAGGCCCTGGGCGCCCGCAGGCCTCTGCGCTGCCGTAGAGGGCAGGGGCTTCCCCAGTGTGAGTCTGGGTCGGGGGTGCAGACCCTGCCCGCCTCCCAGCTGTGTCACAGCCCAGCCGTCACCCCCCCCCTCCCGTGACGACAGCACCTGCCCGGGCCTGTGTCCTCGCTGCAGGCTCTGCGAGGGGCTCAGAGCAGCAGCCACCGCCTGGGAGCGACAACAGGTGGGGACCCTCTGTCCAAAAGGGGGCTGTGTCCTGCCCGGCCGCTCCCTAGCGATGTAGCCCCAAGTCCCCCTCTTCCTCCTCCGTCTCAGTTCCCCACCTGTAACATGGGGTCACCAGGACCCACCGCGGAGGTCTGCTGTCACCTCCCCAGGCCGTGTGTTTCGGAGGCACTGGACAGGGCCAGACCACTGCGGGGACTCAGGGAGAGGCAGCGGCCTGGAACCTCGTTTTCAGGTAATTTGGTGGGAAAGCCAAAATCCCGCCTCAGAGGTGTCGGAGGAGTCACCAGTGCCCCCAACTCTGGCCTTGGGGGGAGCAGGCCTGTTCGGGGTGTGGCTGACCGGGGAGCACAGGGCTGGGCTCAGAGGCCGGGCAGTGTCCTTGGTACCAGAGGCGTGGGCCGGCTCTGGGGCCTCCACCTGGCCCACACCTGGGGCTCTTGTTTTTTTGGCTCATACCAGGGACGGTGTCATCATTCTTTCCGAGTGATCATTTCCTCCAAGAAAAAGTGCCAGCTATGGCATTCGGGCTTTTTCCCTCCCACTTTTCTTTTTCTTTTTTCCTTTTCTCTCGATGAGTGTGATGTGATTAGCAGGGGCCTGTGAGAGGCAGCTGCTCCCTTTGCGGGGCAGGGCGGCTCCCTCCCCTGACTCATCGCCTGGCTCTCCGGCCCCACACATGCAGCATGCACCGTGCCTGTTAGATCTGCCCCAGGTGCCGCCCCGCCCTAGGAGGGCCGTCCCCACCTTCGTGCTTGGGAGGCTGAGTCAACAGTGAAGTCACCCCTCGGCTCGGTTCTCAGACAAGCTCCCTCTTGCCTGGCTGCGTGGTTCCCACTGGCACCCCGGCTCCACCCCGGCCGCCCTGTGGGCCGGGACCCCGGGCGGGCAGCCGGTAAGCGGAGTCAGCCGTGCGCCCGTCAGCCACCCCTGGATTCGACCTGGTTCTTAGCTCAGCCGCCGCTGGCTGAAGGCTGACTCGGGGCCAGGCTCCCATGTGGGCGCCAGGGAAGGGGCACTCGGATGTCCCCATGCACTGGACTGTCTGTGCAAGGTCACGTGGGTGCACTGAGCAGGGAGCACCCCACTGTCGTCTTGGAGGTCAGGGAGGGTGACGCTGGAAGTGTCCTCTTGAAGGATGTACTGGAAGATGCCGGCAAACGGGAGGGAACATACCCATCAGTGGGAACAGCATCCGTCTGACGGAGCAGCCTGTGCAAAGGCCCGGAGGCACATGTAGAGTAGCAGGATCAGCTTCTGTGATGAGCTCAGGGGGCGGGGAGGTCGGGGCAGTCGAGGGCTGTCTGCCGCACCAAGCAGCGCACCTCAGGAGAGCGGGGACCACAGAAGGGTCTGAGACAGGACGGTGACGTGACCCGGTTCAGTTTTTAGGGCAGTGATACTGGTGGCAGGGTGGGGACGATGGACAGAGGGTGGAGACAGGTGGCAGGAAGCCCATTTGGAGGCTGTCACAACAGTCCAGGGGAGGCAGGGAGAGGGTCTGGCCCAGGGCAGGGCAGGGGACAGAGAGGGAGGGAGGGGTCTCGAAAGTTCAGGGCCCCCGTCCCTGGAGCAACAGGAGCCAGTCTTAGCTGGCAGTGCCCTTTTCTCGCTGCTGGCCTCGGTGCCACCTCTCCACGATGTCCCCCATAGTTGTTGGCTCAGCCAATGCATCACATGACCCTGAATGTGTTTGGGGCTACCCCCTTGTCTGCGCCTCCCACCTGCCCAGGTGCACCGGGGGGCGGGGTGTGAGGCCCCCCCCTGGATAGACGACAGTACAGGTGAGCAGAGGCTTCCCCACGCTCTCCCACTTCCGGGAGGCAGGTGGAGTCTAGACAGGTCCCCACGCTCTGGCCCAGGGCTGTCCCCCTTCACTGCAGCTGCCCCCTCCCAGGGGTCTTGCTGTTTGCACAGCGGGGAACAGGCCTCGTCCCACTGTGGGACAGAGTGCAGGCCTCTGAGTCAGGCGAGACGCGTCTGGGGTTTCCCACGCCTTGACTGTGTGACCCTGGGTAGGTACCTCGACTGCTCTGTGCTTTAAGTCTCTTTCCTACAAAGTGGGGGCGCTCTCACTGGGCGGCCGTGAGACCTAAGCGAGGCGGCACATAGCCTGACTCTGTAGTTGTGTGTTACATTCATGCACAAGGCCCCCTGCCGCCCTGGCCTCCCTACAATCACTGGGGTACCCTTGGCTGTGTGGAAGTCTCCTAATAACCTGCACGGCCACGTCTGCCAGGACGCCCACCAGCCACCTGGGAAGGGAGGAGCTGCGCCCCTGGGACTTTCTACACAGCGGCTGCGCCGGTGCAGTGCGCCTGTCCGGGGGCGGGTGCAGTCAGTGCTGTGGCTGCGAGCGGCTGTGTCCCTGCACCAGGCTCCCGGCGCTGCCGTCCAGTCCTACCGCGTGCGTGCCCTCTCGGCCTGGGGGTCCGAGCTCCGCCAGCCGCATCTGCTTCTCCGAGCCCTGGCTGCAGAGAAGTGAACGAAAATCAACACACGATGAAACCATCAGCAAGAAGCCCTTCTTCGTGTCTGCCCGGTACCCAGTGCCCCTTTGTGAACAACCCGGATGAGGGCTGTTTACGCACCCGCCCTGAATAAATACGCCAAAGAAATCGTTAGGCTCATACAATGCAGCGCTGTGCACCCCAAAAAATGATGACCTAGATCCACGTTCGGTGCCCTGGAGCGAGGGCCACATTATCTTGTTAAATGAACAAAGTCAATTACTAAACAGTAGGTACGATATAATTTTACTTTCGCAAAGTGTACATAATTCGCACGACCCTCAGAGAGTCCAGAGGGACACACACCACAACCTCCATGGGGGGAGGGTGGGAGGTGGTTCTCACTGTCTTATCTGTGTCTTTCTGGACCCGCCCGAATGGGGGCTGGCCCGGCGCGGCCTGTCGTTGCACAGGAGCTGAGACGGGCTTTTGCGTTTTCAAAGGGTGTTAAAGCCAAACAGAAGCAAACGCCACAGAGCGCGTCCGTGACCCACACGACATAAATTATTTAGGCCCTTTACAGAAAAGGTTTGCCAACCCTTGGTCTAGAAGAAACGATGAACATCAGCATGGATTATTGGTATAGTAATAAAAACAGCAGTGTGTTTCCTGTGGGGAAGGCGGCAGATTTCCCCTTAGCAACCAGAGGCGCCCAGAATCTTTTCTTCATGTTCAAGAACCCACCGAGGGGTTGGGCACCAGGCTGGACGCTTGTCTCCCTCTCCCGTCCCTCCCTCCCTCTGCCTCTTCCATCTCCACGCTGTCCCTGCGGCACCAGGGCCTCAGTCCACGGGGAGACAGCCCCAGGAACGAGTCACCATGATGCTGTGGCTTGAGTGCCACAGGCACCTGTGGGTCCTTCAAGGCTGGGGGCCACGGAGCGGGAGCGCTAGCTCTGCCTGGGAGGGGGACGGGGGCTCCAAGGGGGACCTAGCTTGGCGTCTCCTGCAGTCGGGGGGGGCCAGAACAGACCCTTAGAAAGGTGATTCAAAACACCGGCCACCTAGGCCAGAGTCCCCCATGTCCAGGTGACCAGGGGAGGTCCGGTGACGGAAAAGGCACTTGCCTGAGGATTTTAAGAGTCAACACGTGGGAAAGGAGCAGGGTGTTGAGCGGCAGGGGAGCCGCGTGGCCCAAGGCCGGGCGAGACGGGGCCTGGAGAGGCATTCTGGGTAACAGAAGGCTGGGAAGTGGTTGTTGGTGGGGCCGGGCCTGGAAAGCAGGGCAGTGACCGCCGGGCTGAAGAGCTGGGCCTCGCCGGCGGGGCGGGGGGGATGGAGGAGAGCCCCCAAGGGGTCCGAGGAAATATGACAGGTGCTGGGACCGGCTCCCGTGGGCCGGACCGGACCGGAGGCCGGGAGGCTGTTGCAATCACCGCCGGCACCTGCTCGGCCAGCTTCCTGCAGGCCCACACCCCCTCCCACCCTGTCTCCCATCGACTCTGTCAAACCAGACAGGGGCATTGGGAAAGGGCTGCGTGGGGCAGGGTGTGAAGGCGAGGGACACCCCTTCCTTCCTCTTAGTCACTGGATCTAACTTTCAGCACATCTTTCAAGCCTTAGTCATGCCCGGGGTGCTTAGCACCCAGGGTAAGTGAGGCCAGGAGCCCAGTGGGCTCCCACCTCAGGCTGCCTACCTGCTGCCCCCTCTCCTGGGTGCTGGGATTCGGAAATGAGCCAAACCACCGGGCCGGGCCCAGCCATGTCCTCACGCCACTGGGACTTCCGAACACCTCTCAGCTCCTGGGCCAGAACTAGATGGGGTGCCGGGACTCAAGGAGGGTGCCCCGGACTTCGAGTCCCTGCTCTGCAGCTGTGTGACTTTGGGTCATCGCCTCCCCGCTCTGGACCTCAGTTCCCTTCTTCCAGAACAAGATAACGCAATGACCTACCATATAAGGGCTGGGCGCTGCCCTGTAGCGACAGCAGAGTGCACAGCAGACTCGCGACAAACGTTCCTCCCATACAAGGAAACGATGGGACACAACAGGCTCCACCCTGGACAGGCTGCCCCTGGAGGTGGGACAGAGCAACTCCCTGAGACAATTAGACACATTAATGGAGCCTAATAACTCCGCAGGACTTTGCCCCACCCTTGGAGACGGCAGCTGACACCTCCGTGACTCCTTAAGCTCCTGGCTAACGATGCCCTGGTCGCATGGGACTTCTGGACAGTGCCTCGAACACGCCAGGTCCCGCGCAGGGCCTTGGCACAGGTGGCTCTCCCGACCTGCAACAACACTCTCCCTCTTGCCACCCACCCCTCCCCGCAACCTGCCGAGGTCAAATCCGTGTCCAGGAGGGTGGTCACGTCGCTGCCCCCAGAGTCTGGAAAGGGAGAGAAGGCCAACCCAGTTTTGGCAACATCCCGGGGAGACTCTAATTATCCTAAGAGGTGTCAGGAAGCTCTCTAGGCAAGATCAAATTTAATTCACTTTAATTGAAAACAGAGATGACAGCCACCTGGCATTTTGGTGGGGGGGAGGGGCAAGGGGAGTGCCAGGGAGTCGAGTACCTGCCACCTTGGCTCGGAGGAAGAGGCCCTTTGTTTCCTGGGAGGGCGCCCCTCTCCGGAAGGGGCAGATGGCTCCCTCCTCGGTGCGGTGCGCACAGAGCTGGAACTCGAGGGAAGCCTGTCACGTTGCTCTGCAGGGACTGGCTCACATGCCGTTCTGCCCCGCTGGACCGGCGCCGTCGCCCTGGCGGCTCATCCTCCCAGCCAGCCTTGCCCAGAAGGTTGGCGGCTGGTGGCACGCGGGTGCCCAGCCAGACGTGACGTCGGGTCAGAGCACCCCTCCTCGTTCCCATAGTCCCCTGCTCCACAACAACTTTGTTGTCCCTCCTTGTTTGTTACGGCTTTGCTGACGTATAGTTCACATTCCATAAGGTTCATCCACTTAGCCCTGACCGGCACGGCTCAGTTGGTTGGGCGTCGTCCTGCAAAGGGAAAGGTCGCCTGTCTGATTCCTGGTCACGGCACAGGCCTGGGTTGCAGGTTCGGTCCCCCGTCAGGGCGCGTACAAGAGGCAACCAATCAGTGCTTCTCTCCCTCCCTTCCTCCCTCCCTTCCCCATCTCTAAAAGTAAGCAAATACATTCTTTTTTAAAAATTCACCCATTTGAAGCATGCAGTTCAATGAATTTCGGAAAATATATATAATTGTGCATCCATACCCACAATCGAGGTTTCGTAACTTCCAGCACCCCCCACGTTGCCTCACGTCCCTTTGCAGTCAGTCTCCAGCCGCAGGCAACCGCTGGCATGATGGCCATCGCTGGAGTTTTGCTCTGGCCAGAACTGCATGTGGATAAAGTCGGTCAGCACACGGTCGTGGGCGCCTGGCTTTCTGTGCCTGGTATAATGTTGTTGAGGTTCAGCCACACTGTAGCCCGCATCGGTACCCGGTTCCTTTCCGTCAGCACATGGTCTTCCACCGTGTGGCTCTGTCTCGGTTTGTTCGGCATGCCCCCCAGTTGAAGGACCTCGGGGCCAGATCCATTTCTTTCTGGACACCATGAATAAGGCTCCGATCGTTGGCATGCAAATCTTCGTGCAGACACCTGTTTCCAAATCGCTTATGCAGATACCTAGATTAGAATTCTTCGATCGTAAGATAAAGTGCTCTGTAAGAGACCAGCCTGGCTGTTTGTGCAAAGCGGCTGTACCCATTTGCATTTTTGCTAGCGATGCGGAGGTGCCAGTCTCTCGACATCCTCACGGCCACTCGGGGTGGTCAGGCGTCAGGCTCTGGTCTCTAACCTCAGTCACGCTAATGGGTGTGCAGTGGTGCCATGCTGGGTAGAAATGGTGAGAGCCAGCCTGCTGTGTGCCGACCGGCCTTTGCGGGGATGGATGTCATTCGGCAGTGACGTGCTGTCCTCTGTACATGCTGCTGCTTCTGACTTATTCACGCTTGTTAAAGATTCTTGTACCCGTGTTTATGAGGACTATTGATTTATAGCTTTGTTTCTGCTTCTGATTTCTTTGTCTGGAGTTGTCATCGGGATAATACAAGCCTTATAAAGTCAATTGGGAAATGCTTCTTCCTCCTGTATTTTCTGACTTTCTGTAGAATTACTGTTTCTTCCTTAAATATTTGATGGGATTCACCAGGGAAGTCCTCTGGGTCTGGCCTGTTGTTTGTGAGAAGATTTTTAGTTACCAATTCAATTTCTTTCCTCAGTATAGGTATATTTAGATCTTCTTTTTCTTCTTGAGTCAGTTTGAGTAATTTTTATCTTTTGATAAATTTGTCTACTTTATGGATGTTTTCAAAGTTATTGGTATAAAGTTATTCATGATTTTTCCATGTTGTTCTTTTCCTTCTCCTATTTATATTTATTCTGTAATAGCTTTATCAAGGCATGATTAATATACAATAAACTATAAATAAGGGGTCTAATTTATATATGGGTATGCATACATATTTACATACAGATAACCTGTGGAAATACCACATCAAGATAATGAACAAATCCATCACCCCAAAGTTTCCTGTGTTTCTTTGTATATTCCATTATAGTTTTCATCTCTTAAAATTTGATTTGGGTCTTTTTTTTAGATCTTCCAGTCTCTGCTTAACATATCCAATCTTTCTTCTAGTTTTTTTTTAAGCCTCATCTGAGGATATGTTTTTATTGATTTTAGAGTGAGAGGAAGGGAGAGAGAGAGAAACATTGGTTAGTTGCCTCCCATATGCGCCCCAACGAGGGATCAAACCCGCAACCTAGGTATGTGCCCTGACTGGGAATCGAACCCTCAAACTTTTGGCAAATGGGACGACGCTCCAACCAACTGAGCCACCAGGCCAGTGCCCTTCTAGTTCTTGAACGTGTGGAATACAGTTATAACATGTGTCTCAGCGTCGTTATCTGCTAACTCTAACATTTGTGTTGCATCTGGACCAGTTTCCGTTGACTGTTTTTTTCTCCTCATTACGCTTCTTTGCGTGCCTAGTGGTTTCTGATTGAATGTCTGACTTGTGAATTTTACCTACTTGGGTGCTAAATATTTTGTCTCTCTATAACTATTCTCGAGTTTTTTTCCCTGGGACACAGTTAAGCTACTTGGAAACAGTTTGATCCTTTCAGGTCTTGCTTTTAAGGTCTGCAAGATGGGACCCGAGCAGTGTTACTACTAAATCAAGACCCTTCTGAATACGCTCCCCAGCGCCCCAGGAATGATGAGGTTTCCCGGGCTGGCTGATCGAAACAGGCTCTGTTCCCAGCCCTCTGCTTCTAACCCCATAGGCTGGTTCTTCCGTGGTCTGGGGTAGCTTTCTCACGCTCCTGCACCGATCAGCACTCCCCTGTATATTTGATGCAGCCACTCTGCAGAACTCGGGGATTCTTTCTCCGGCAGCTCTCGCCCCTTTAGGACTCTGCCCTGAAACTCGAGCCCGCTTAGCTGCCCTGGACTCTCTGCTCCTGTTTCCTCCGCTCAGGGAGCCTGCCGGGCCCCACCTGGGTTCCCCTCCCTGGGCTGCGGTCCGGAAACTCATTCAAGACGGCGAGCTGGAGTGATTTCAAGTCTCACTTCATTTGTTTTCCGTCTCTCAGGGATCATGCTCCTTTGTTGCCTGATACCCAGTGTTTTGAAAAATTGTTGTTTCATATCTTTTGTCTGGATTCTCAGTTGTTTCGAGTTGGGGAGTGGATCCGGTTTCTGTTATTTCATTTTGGTCGAAAGCGGGTTATCCCTTCAATGTCTGTGGGATCCATCGTGATGTCCCTTTTTCGTTCGTAATGGTAATGACCTGTGACTTCTTTCGTTTTGGACCATTCTAGCTAAAGGTTTATTGATTTTATTGATCTTCACAAAGAATGATCTTTAGTTTTATCAATTTTTAAAAGATTTTAAAAGATTTTAAAAGATTTTAAAAATTGCCTTATTTTTAGAGAGAGGGAAAGGGAGGGAGAAAGAGAGGGAGAGATACATCGATTGGGTGCCCCCCGCACACCCCCTCACCTGGGACGGAACCCACAACCCAGCCATGTGCCCTGACTGGGACCCAAACTGATGACCCCTCGCCCTGAGGGACGACACCCAAGCAACTGAGCCACACGGTCAGGGCTTACAGATTCTTAAATATTTTCTATTGTATTAATTTCTGCTCTTGTCTTTCTACTTCCTTTCCTGTACTTCGGGTTTAATTTCCTCTCATTTTGCTAGCTTCTGAGGGTGGAAATGTAGGTAATTATTTTTAGACATTTTTCTTTTCTAGTGCGTGCCCTTGGAGTTCTAAACTTCCCTTTAAGCCCTGCTTCAACTAAATCCTGCACATTTTGATGTATTGTTTCTATTTTTATTCAAGTCAAGATTTGTTTCTAATTTCCCTCGCAATTTTTTGACCATGAGTTATAACAAGTCTATTGTTTAATGGCCACATGTTTGGAGGATTTCCCATATTTCTTTCTGTTATTATTTTCTAATTTAATTCTTTGGTATATAAGGAACATATCTGGTATGATTTCAGTTCTTTCCAATGTACTGAGACTTATTTTCGACCCGATCTTGATCCACCCTGGTGAAGGTTCCACATATACATGAAAAGAATGTACATTCTTTGATGTGGTTTTATAAATGTCAATGAGATCATTCCTTAATAGTGTTGTTCGCGTGTTTTGTGTCTTGATTTTTGAACTATAAATTAGTAAGGAGAAAAGTATTAAAATCTTCATGCATTGGAGGTTATTGTTGTCACATGCTTATGCATTTATAAATTTTTATGCCATAGTGACCTTTCTAACATTATGAATGTTTTTCGTCTACAGTAATGATAACCTTTGCTTTAAAGCCAATTTTGTTTGTCGGTAACGTGGCCGGTCCCGACCTCTCGTACTCCCGTCCGTGTGGCGCACCCTCTTACTTCCCTGCACAAGGCAGGCGGCCGAATCTCTCTTGCCCACGCGGTCTGAACATCCCTGCATTTTGATGGCAGGTTTTGTCCATGTAAATTTCTTGCATTACTGACCTGGTTAGAGTTGGTCTGAAATTTTGCTGTTAATTTTTAAAAATTTGTATTGTATTTATTGGGGTAACACTGGTTAATAAAATTATACAGTTTTCAGGTGTAGAATTCTATAAGGCATCATCGTACTGTGTGCTCATCACCCCAAGTCAAGTCTCCTTCCATCACCATTAATCCCCCCTCCACCCCTGCCCTCTCCTGCCTCCCCACCCCCTTTCCCTCTGGTGATCACCATGCCGTTGTCTGTGCCCATGAAGTTTTTTTTTCTTAAAATTTTCTACTGTGTCTTTCTATACTTCCTTCTTTTGTGAACACCTGCCTTAATATAGGACTTTGATTCTTTTATGTTTTTCTAAGCTTTTAGAGATTGTTCTAGGATTGTAATACACATCTTTATCTTATCAAATTCAAATTAATAATGACTAACTTCCACCAACTTTGCACCAGCATCGCTCACTCACCCATCTCCCTTGTGTGTGGTTTTGTTGAAATGTATACCACATCTATACATGTTATATAGCCAGCAATATGGTGTTATAATTTTTGCTTTAAATGTCAATATGTATTTTAGAGAAATTAATAAAACAAAATTTAAAACTATACCACATAATTACTGATTTTAGGGCTGTTTCAAGCATGGATCTGGGCTACTGCCAGGTATCATTTCTCTTTAGTTTTAGTTTTTATTGTTTCCCTTGAGTTTTTATTGTAATGCCAATCTGCCAACAACAAATTTGCTTTGTTTTTATCTATCTGTGAATGTCTTCATTTCACCTTGATTTTGAAGGATAGTTTTATTGTATAGAGAATGCTTTGTTGACAATTATTTTTCTTTCAGCACTTTGACTATATCATTCTAATGTCGTCTGGCCTCCATTAGTTCTGGGGAAAACTTGGCTGTGCATCCTATCATTGTTCCTCTCTGTGTGATGCATCAGTTTCCTCTTTCTGCCTTCAATGTTTCTTTTTGTAGTCTTTCAGCAATTTGGCTGCATGTATCTAGTTGGAATTCTCTTTGTGTTTAGCCTTCTTGCTGAGTTTCTTGGATCTTTTAGTCAATATTTTTCACTAAATTTGGGAATATTTTGGCCATTATACTACAAATATTTTTCTGCCCATTTCTCTCTTTTCTCATCTTCTAGGGCTATGGTTTAATGTATGTTGAAATGCTTGATATTTTCCTGCAGATTTCTGAGTCTATTGATATTTTTTCTCTATGTCTCCTCTCTGTGGTTTTCAAACTGAATAATTTCTAATACTTTATCTTCAAGTTCACTGTTTTCATTTCTTCTGTCATTTCATATTTACTATTGAGCCTTAAATTTTTTTCAGTTACTTTACTTTTTAACTCTAGAATATCTACTTGAATTTTAAATAGTTTTAATTCTCTGTTGAGAGTTCCTATTTATTTACTCTTTCTTTCCCAGTATATTTTCTTAATTTTTTGAACATACTTACAATGGCTTTTTTTTTTAAGTTTTGGGAGTAAAAGGGAGAAAACTGTACTTGAACAATGATTACAATAAAATTAAAAAAATTTCTAGATAAAAAATAGATAATTGAGGCACTTGATTGATAAGTTTATTATGAACTTTGAATATGACAATAATGTCTTCCATTCTAGTTGTACTCAGTGTAAATAAAGGGCACCTCGAAAAATTTAGATGTGGCAAACTAGATGGGGTAAATTTTTCAGTATAATTTACAACAAGTGGAAGCAGAGGCACCAACATATTTAAAGAAACTTGAAACATATCCAACTACAACATATGGCTTTTTCAATCCTGAATCAAACAAACTGCATAACGAGATCATTTATGGGACAAGTGGGGAAATTTAAACACTAAATAGATATCTGATGATTAGAAGAGATTTTTAAAAGAATAAGAATATTACAATGGTTTGTTTTATTACAAACTTCTTAGACATAGACATTGAAATAGCTATAAATAGAGTAAAATATTTGATTTGGTTTAAATTTATATGGGTTTCAAAGGAGTGGGTGAAGATATAGATGAAATGATATTGCAGAGGAATTTAAAGTTTTCAGTGCAAGGTGATGAGTACCTCTGGATTCCTTATATTATATTTTCTATGTATGTTTGAGTTTTTCATATTAAACTGTTTTACAACATACTTAAAATAATCTGTATTCGATATCTGAGAGTCAGTTTCTAATGACTGCTCCCTGCCCACCAGCCCCCCTCCCCGACTTTGGGTCACACTTTCCTGTTTCTTTGCATGTGTTATAATTTTTGGTTGAAAACTGGCCATTGTAGATAATAAATCATCATAACTAAATTGTTTTGTTTTTCTGAAATTGTTAGTTCTTTAGTTTTGATGGGCGGTTAACTTCCCTGGACTCAAACCACAAATGCCGTTTCTCCCACAGTGTGAAGCTGCGGATGTTTCTGCTCATTTTTATTGTTTTATATTTAGCTTGACTCCCGAGGGCTCTCCCCTGTGTCTGTATGGTTCAGGGTCCAGCAGGGATGGAGCAGAGCTGATGTTCAGATACCGCAAGCCAATAAGGACTTAACCCTTGGCTCCCTGAGCTCTGCATGGGCTGAGAAGCTCAAAGGTCCTAGTTTCAGGCATGCTAAGAGTCTGTAGGCCCGTGAGAACCAGGGGAGCTGATGCTATAAGTCTGAGTCCAAAGGCCAAAGAACCAGGAGTGCCCATGTCTGAGGGCAGGGGAAGATGATGTCCCAGCTCCAGCAAAGAGAGGAAATTCACCCTCCTCTGCTTCCTTGCTCGATTCCAGGCCTCAGCTGATTGGACGATGTCTACCTGCACTGGTGGGGGTTATCTTCTTCTTTACTCGGCCTGCTGCTGATGCACATGCTAACCTCTTCCAGAAGCACCCTCACAGACGCACCCGGAAACCATATTTTACTCGTATCCCTGAGCCCAGCTGACACATACATTGACCGTCACCTACGGCTCTCTCATTTTCAATGTCTCTCTGGTAAATATGCCACCCTTGAACCACTTTGGCCACCTTTGGCCACTTAAGCTGGGGGCTTTGTTGCCCTTGCTGGGAGAGCTATGGCACCCCCAGGCATCAAGGCCACGAAGTCACTGTTCCTCTGCTCGGCAGCAGTTCTGCCCCAAGGTAAGACTTATCGCGTTGGTACCTGCCTTTGGTCGTGTTCTGGTGCCCTGTTAGCAGAATAATTTCGTCCAGGTTCATACTTGTTTTCTGTGAAAGGGAACTGCTTAGTGACTTCATGTTGACGTTACTGGAAATCTTGCCCATTGTATTCTTTCAGGGTTTCATTTTCTTACACAACTAAAACAAGTTCATCATCAACATTGAGAAAATGAGATGACTTCTCAAATCGCTCATAATCTATTTCTTAGAGATAATTACTGTTAACAGTGCAGCTGTAGCCTTTTATATCCTTTTAAAGGTAAACATTGAAAGTTGAAATGGGATAAGTTGATATATAATTTACTATTGGGGTAAATGTACACAACATGAATTTTGCCATTCTAACCATTTTTAAGTGTACGGGTCTGTGGCATTAAGTACGTTCACATCGTTGTACAGCTATTACCACTGCCCACCTCCAGAACTTTTCCATCTTAGCGTCCCAGTGAAACATCATTCTGACCTCCCCCAGCCCCTGGCAACCACCATTCCACTTTCTGTCTCTATGAACGGGACTACTCCAGGTGCCTCATGTGAGTGGAATCACGTATTTGCCCTTTTGTGTCCGGCCCATTTCACTGGGCATAATGTCCTCAGGGTTTATCACGTGATACCGTCAGAATTTCCATCCTATTCAGGCGGAATAATATTCTGTGGCACATCTCTACCACTCTTTGCGTATCTACTTATTTTGGATTGTTTTACATTGGGGTTGTTTCCATCTTCTGGCCTGTGTGAGCAATGCTGCCACGACCAGGAGTGTGTGTATATCGGTTCCATTTCTTCTGGGTGTGTTCCCCAAGGTGAGGTTGCTGGGTCACATGGTAATTCTGCCCAAGTTTTTGAGGAATTGCCGTACTGTTTTCCACGTATGATTTTCCATACTGTTTACACCAGCAATGCACAAAGGTTCTGGCTTCGACACATTCTCACCAGCCCCTACTATTTTTTGTCTGTTTTTCGATAGTAACAATCCTAATGGGTGTGCGGTGGTACCTCCTCATGGATTTCACTCAAATTTTCCGTAACGATTAGTGACACTGAGCATTTTTGCATGTGTATATCGGCTACTTTTATATCCTCTTTGTAAAAATATCTATTCAAATCCTTTGCCCACTTTTAAATCAGGTTGTTTGTGTTTTCATGGTTGCTGTTGACTTGTAGTTCCTTGTATGCTCTGGAGATTAATGCCTTCTCGATACATGATCTGCAAACATTGTCTCCCACTCCACGTGTTGCCTTTCCACTCTGTTGGTAGTTTCCTGAGATGCACAAAGTTCTGATGAAGTCCAGCTTAACTACCTTTCCTTTGGTGGCCTGTTTTTGTTGTCATGTTTAAGAAATCATTGCCAAATCCGGAGTCATGAAGGTTCTCCCCATGTTTTCTTCTAGGATTTTTATAGTTGAACTCTTTTTTTTTTAACCCTTTAGTTTACAGACCAGCACTTGGTCCACTGAGCCACACCAGCCAGGGTGCAACTAGAATTCTTTTTTTTTTAATTTTTATTTTAATTGTTGTTCAAGTACAGTTTTCTGCCTTTTATTCCCATCTCAGCCCACCCCCCCAGCCCTCCCCACCTCCCTCCCATTTCCATCCCCCCCTTGTTATTGTCCATGTGCCCTTTATACTTGTTCCTGCTGAACTCTTATATTTAGCTCTCAGATCCCTGTTCGGTTAATTTTTTAACATGTTGTCAGTTAAGGGTGCAAATTTTCCCCCTGTGTGTGGATATCCACTTTCCCAATACAGTTCGCTGGGAAGACTGTCCTTTCCTTACTGAATGGTCTTGGCGCCCTGGTTGGAAGTTGTTTAACCAGAAATGAGAGGGTTTCCTTCTGTGCTTTCCATGCTATTTCATTGGTTTATATGTCTGTCTCTAGTTCAGCGCCATACTATTTTGATGACCATAGCTTTGTAGTAAGTTTTAAAACCAGGAATTGTGAGACTTCAAACTTGGTACTTCTTTATCAAAATTGTCTTGGCTATTTGAGGTTTCTTAAGGTTTCATGCAAGTTTTAGGATCAATTTTTCTTTTTCTGCAAAAAGTATTGGCATTTTGATAACGATCACCTTAAGTCTGTAAGTTATAGACACTGTTTTTACACTGCCTTTTCCACAAAACATGCATATACAAAAATGTATCATGAATATCTTTGACGTGCTTGACATGCTTCAGCAACACCACTTGTAATGCTGCCTGGTGTTCGTTCCACCGTAGGGACAGGGGTGATTTACTTAATCACACCCGATTGTCCAGTGTTTAGGTTATTTCCCATTTTGATTTCATAAAGAGTTCCTAATGGTTATCTTCATAACTTCTCTTTCAATGGGGTCTTTTTTGAGGGTGGTCATCCCTGTTTTAATTATAGAAGGACCATTGACATGAGAAGGAACTTTAAAGGGTGTTTTGTTGTCTCTCCTCTTTGGAGGAGAGCACACGGGAGCCCAGAGGCTCCCAGAGCATCAGCGATTGGTGGGTGGTCACACCCCAGCTCTGGTGGGGCTGGTGTCTGAGCGCCCCCTCCCACGAGCTAGATGAATGTGGACTGGTACTTCTGCCCCCCTTGACGGGTAAAATGGGAGTAACTGTGCTCAGCTTCCAGGGCAAATGAGGCTGCTCGGAGCTCAACACAAAGCAGACACTCAGTAAATACTCGTCCCCCTCCTTTGTAGCAGGTCCAACACGAGAACTCAGGGTCTTTCTTAGCCCAGTTTTCCCATTTCTGCAATCCGAGGCCTGAGGCGGTTCTTAATTCCGTCCTCTTGCTTGAAGGGAAGGGAAGAAAACCCTTTCTCCTCCTTCAGCAAACCACGACCCTGGTCATTTACATGAGCTAATTAATACTCCCATTAATTCTATAACATATTTTATATATTATATTTAATTACACTAATGTATAGGTCATATGTGAGTTTTTATGAATTATTTGTCAGGGATTGTTCTAAGCACTTTTATATATATGTTTATTCATTTACCAACTTTTAAAAAAATTAACGTTGAATATATTTTATAGTATGGTTGTGTCTTCATTATTGTTCTAAATATTTTGATTGTTATTAAAAATAAACTTAAAGTACAATACCTTTATATGCTCTGACTCATTTACCAACTTTTAGCCGAGAAAGGGACAATTAGCTTGGGCCCAGAAGGTGCAAATCTGACGGGCCATGTGTCAGCCTGAAACAACAGGTGCGGATCCGGCCCCCGCACAGCACCCAGGAGACAGCATTCTGCAGCAGCAGCCCCGCCTCCAGCCCACGCCCAGGACGTCAGATAAGGGACTTCCGAGCGCAGCATTCCCCGCCTATCTGAACCCTGTGCTTTCAAGGAGACAGAGTTCTGGGCCTGCTTTTCAAAGAATGTGTTTTAATCCTCACCCAAGGACATGTTTATCGGTTTTAGAGAGAGAGGAAGCGGGTGGGGGTGAACATCCATCCATTGCCTGCCTCGACCGGGGATCCCAGCTGCACCCCTTCTGTGCGCAGGACGGCACTCCCGCCGGCCGGGCCGCCGGCCTGGGCTGCGGGTCCACTTTGCAGTCCAGAGCTGACCTCAGTCCCTTTGAATACAAATCCCTGTTTGCTTTGAGGCTAAACCGTGGCTTCATTGGAATTCCACCTGGACTCCGCTCGCCAAAGTTCTCTAGTAACTCTGCCTTTTCTTTTTTTCCAGTTTTAAAGTTTTATTCTTCTTTCCTAGGTGAATCGACAGTGGGCGGAGTAGTGTCTCTTGTCTGGGTTTCATCTGTATCGGGCTTTTTAAAAATATGTTTATTGTGGCAACATATATGTAACATAAACTTGCCGTTATAACCATTTCTGACTCTGCATTTCGGTGGCATTAACACAGCCATGCTGCCGTGCCGCCGTCACCACTCTCCATCTCTGGGGTGTGGGCATCGCCCCGTAACCATTAGGCAGTGAACCGCTATCCCCGCCCCACAGCCCCTGGTCTCTTCAGACCTGCATGCTGTCTCTGTGGAGCTGCCTATTCTAGACACTGCATGCAGACAGAGTCACATGACACTCGCCCTTCATGTGTAGGTTGTCTCACTTGGCGTACTGTTTTGAAGACTCACACGGCAGCACACTATAGAACCCGATTCCCTCATACCTGTGAGGATGGCTGGACGATTTCCATTTCTTTTTCTAACTCTAAAAAACATAAGTGTATTGGGATAACATCAGTCAATAACCTCAGATACATTTCAGGATCGCGCTAGCCTTTTCTTTCTGGTTCCTGCGGCGGGTGTCCCCCTCCCGGTAGTGGGTGGAGAAACCCGACTTGGTCAGACTGCAGGCTTGTTCTCGGTCTTAGCTTGACTGGCTGGGAGTCAGCTCTGAAGCCTCAATGCCAAGGCTACCTGGGCGGCACGTCACTCCGTGAATCAGAGCTTCTCAGACTTGAGTGTGCCTCAGAATCACAACATGGAGAGCTTAGTCCAGGGCGCTCCGATGGACCCCCACCTCCTAGGGTCTCTGATTTAGTAGGTCCGGGTGGGAACCCTAGAAGTGCATTTCTTAAAAGTTCCTGGTGGTGCTGATGCTGCTAATTCCAAGGGACCACACTTGGGGAACACTGTTTTAATTAACCCATGTGTCACTTTCTCTTAACAGTAAGGATCGAGTGTCAAGTATATGAAGAACTCGGTTTCGGATTCAGCATCATAGTAAGTACTCAATGAATGTAAGCTGTTACTATTGTTTGCAAGTGAACTATTCAGACTCTCACACAGTCTGCACACGCATTCCTTCCTTCTAGTGCAGTGACAAGTTCACTCACTCTGGGGCTCTCTGAGAACTTGTAGTCTAAGGCAGCGACTCGCACCTGGTGTGCCAGAGGAATTTTGTTAGCTGTTTTCTTTTTTTAAAAGTTTTTATTGACTTACTTTTAGAGAGAAGGGAAGGGAGAGAGAAAGAAATGGAGAGAAACATCAACGTGTGGCTGTCTCTCACGCACCCCACAACTGGGGACCTGGCCCGCAACCCAGACATGTGCCCTGACTGGGAATTGAACTGGCGACCCTTTGGTTCTCAGGCCGGCGCTCAATGCACTGAGCCACACCAGCCAGGTACCTCAAGGATTTTTAAAACATGCAGTACCTGACCATTTAGTCACGGGCACATACCTCTTTTTTCCTTAGATTGTCAAATAAGAAAATGACAACAGCCAACACAACACTAGCCATCCAGTGTGAATGAATGAAAATTATACCTATTTTTTGTCAGATCAGCAAAATATGTATTTTTTTGGTGTGCCACAGAATTTTAGTAAATAGCTTATGTGTGCCGTGTGATGAAAAAGGTTGAAAATGGCCGGGCTATGGGGCAGAGAGAAAACAAATGAATTACCACTCAAAGCTGAATGACGTAAGCTCCTTTGTAACTTCAGAGTCATTTTATAAATATGTTATTTTATCAGCTTTCCCCACAGAGTATTTTTAGCACAAACATCCTACCCTGTCATTATTAGAAGACTTCCCAAACCCCAAATACTAGATTACGTCTGCGCTGAATTCTGTCTAACCATTCTATCACAAGACACTTCATTGCTTCTGAAGTCAGTGCTGATGGACACAACTCTCCTGTTGGAGATCCGGCGGCCAAACTATTTGTCAGAACCACAGACGCCTTCTTTAAGAAGGAGCCTTTACCTGGGGAAGTGATGGGGGCCCGGGGCACGAGCTTTGGAAGGTCCTCCCAAGAGCCATGCATCTGGAAACAGGGAGGCTGTTGCTAAGCGCTTCCAGATGGCAACATCTGTGCTCCTTTCGGCAGTTTCCCATGATTCTGAGCAGCAGGCGGAGCAGGCGGGGCCCCAGCGACGGACTCAGTGTCTGGTCACTGTCTCCGCCTTTCACCGCTTCCTGCCGAGCGAAGGAGTTGGCCGGGCCGGCCAGGCCTCCGCCTGCCCTCCCCTTCCTCGATTAGAGGGCAGTCTCGGGCCCTACACCCATCCCCAATGGCGCGAGAATCGTTTTATGGGTTTTCAGTGAAGTGTGAAGCACGGGAGGGCAACCGTTTCCCGGTGACCTGAATTTAACCTGAGGCTTGGCTAACGCTGGAATACACCAGGGCAGGCGGGCATAGAGCGTGAAGTGGCCGCGTCTGTGGTCAGCCCTTGTTTAAGGCAAATCCCTCTTCAAAGGGAGTAGCCACTTCCACCACCGTCGCCGAGGTCAACCCGGCCTCGCCCATGTACAGAGCATCCTCTGTGGCACTGGGCACCACCTGTTCAGCCCGCCCTTGCTGCTGGGGCCTCGAGGACCCTCCCCGGACACCCCAGCCCGAGTTTGTCCCGGGCCCTGAGAGCTGCACTGGGGGCTGGGCTCCCTGCCCGCCTCTTCTCGCTCAAACGCGCTCCTGTTGGGGGCCCCCATCCCAGCCAGGAAAACGGAGGCTCAGAGACGAAAGGGAGCTTGGCTGGGGGAGAAATCGGGAGAACCGGAGTGGAGGTCAGCTGCCCCACGTCAGTCCCAGGGGCTTGTCTGTGAGCCGTAGGCCCCCTGCGCAGTCTTGGCCCACTGCTGGGTGCTTGCCTCCCGTGGGGAGCCCCTGTCCTCGCGTCTGTCTTGTTTTATTACTGTCATCTGATAACCCGGGGCCTGGCTTGCTGTTCTCTGGGTGACCCAGGCTTAGCACGGGGCTGGGCACGGAGCGGGTGCTCAGATGCCGAGAACATCCTTTTTGCTTTTCCTTTCTCTTGCCTTCCCTGCCCTCCCCCCGCTCCTGTGCCGGGGGTGGGGGGGGCACCACGTGGGATGACTGTGCTTATTTCAGGAAAACCTACTGAGGAGGGGGAATGCCCTCATTTCTCTCCTTGTAGCTCAGCATTTTAAAGAGAGAGAGAACAAAGTGATCGAAATCACCTTTCCCTGAACCCACCGTGATCCGAAAGAAAGCCGTGAGAACCCTGATAGTTCAGTATTTAGTGCTCAGGGGAGTTGGTGGAGCGATTTGAGTCCCGATAGGCCACCGCCGGAGTTCCACGGAACGGGCACCACTCCCTCCCCCGCCTTGTTTTGTCCTTCATGCCGCGCTTACTGTTCACACAGGCGGGCCAGGCGCCAAGTGGGGCAGCACATGACCTTGGCTTTCTCGGCAATCCCCCTGGGTCAGGAGGACAGGCACCAGCAGTGGAGAACTGCCCGAGAGGAGGTCGCTGTTCGGCATCTTCTCTTTTCTCAGCTCTACGTAGTTGTATTTGACAAGTAAAACTGTCAGGTATTTTAAGTGTACATTGTGGTGATTCCATGTATGCGTATACCATGAAAGGGCTCCTCCCCTACCAGAATGTGAGTCTTCTAGGGGCAGGGAGTGGAAGCCGTGTGTGTGTAAGAGAATGAGTGTGTGTGTGTGTGTGTGTGTGTGTGTGCACGTGTGGTTCTTTACCCTGATTTCCATGGTTTGCAGCATTGTGCTCACACATGCTAAGCACGGGATGACTATTTGTTGATTGACTGAGTGTGTAGTGCTGTGAATTTCTTTAGAATCCTTTCTGTAACAGTGAGTCCATTTCACAGAGAAACCAAGGACCAGAGACGCGACTTGCATCGGCCAAGGTCCCGCAGCTGGAAAGGGGCGGAGCTGGGATTCGAACCCCGGCCTTGGACCCAGCCTGGTGCCCTTTGTACTACTCTAGGCTGCCAGCTTCCTTGGAGGTTTGGCAGGTTAAACAGAAGCAAAAAGTTCAGAGGAAACTCACCGCAAGGCAGAGCGTTTACCAGCGATGACCTCACCTCCGAGGCAGTGAAAGGCTTTGCAGAAAAGAGCTGAAAAGAAAATACCTTCGCAATGAATGAGCTGGGCCGGCAGGCCTTGGGCTGACTCATGAGTAAATTTTCCCTTTATAAGGACTTTATTGGGCCCCCCTGGGCATGCCTTTTGCCCTGTGCACAGGCCTGGGAGGGGGGAAGTGGGGTGACGACAGGCGGCAGGGCATGTGGCCCCGGCCAGGAGGTGGGCTCTGCCAGCTCTGTGTCCAGGGACCCTTCGGTCCCCTCCTACCACGTGCTTCCCACTCTGGCTGCCTGGTCCCTGCCGCACCTCGCCTGGGTGAGTGTGGGGCTCTGCGTGTAACCCCCAAGTCCCAAGTCTCACAACACCGTGCCATGTTCACCACCAGCTCTTGCCCGTCCATTCTTCTTTGGTCGCCTCTGCCTCCTGCTGTGTCTCTTGTCCTTGAAGTCACTGGAGGGGCCTGGCCACAGAGGCCGTGCTGTCTGTACTCGGAAATTCACGCCAAGAGCAGTTTTCCAAAGCTCCCGCGTGGCGGGCCCACGGCGCTGTGTTCTCAGTGCAGGAAGGTCACTCGCACCGCTCTGTTCACGCCTCGGTCCCTGCGGGCGGCTCTGCCTGCCTGGTGCTCGGGCACCTCCTCTCAGGGCACGCGCACCGATACCGCTGCCCTGACCCCGCTCCCCCTCCTCCTCTTCCAAACGACCAGTTCCCCCTGCGAGCTGTCCACACCCGGGCACTGTCCACTCCCGCCGGACAGCCCATCGGACAGCCCTGAGCTGCGTTTTGATTCCGGGCAGTGAGAGCTATGGCGACACCCCCCGCCAGCCACTTCCCTCCCCCGCTACTACTTCTCACAACCGCCCTGGGGGCCGGGTCGTCACCCGTCCATTTCAGGGATGGAGAAGCTAAGGCTCAGCGCGTCACCTGCTGAGGTCTCACAGCCAGGAGGAAGCAGGAAGGCCCGGGACTGGGGCCCTCTGGTCAGACTCCTCAGTCCTGCCATCGACAGGGCGTAACGCGTTCTCTCGGACACCGGGATCAGGCGGGGAAGGGCCTTAGGAATGCGGGAAGGCCGTCCCAGGAATGCTCGGCACCTGCTAACTGACGGAAATAGTTGGGGCGTGACATCACACATCACCCTCCGATTGCCATCCATTGGCCTGCGTGTTTGGGTCGGAGCTGGATAATGATTAACCCGCACGCTCAGGGGTAGGGACGGGAAGGAAGTACAGATTGTGACCCAAGGCCACGTGCCCTCTCCAGTGGGAGAGAGGACAGGCGGGAGCCGGAGCAGTGACCCGCCACACCTGTGGCGGCCCGTGTCCGTGCCTCCTCCAGGAGCAGCCTCGGCTGAGGTGTCGGGAAACAGAGCCAGTCCCATCCCATTTCTGCCGCTTCCCGGCTGTGGACCTGGGGCAGCCCCTGCTCCACACGGGGGTCAGCACGTTTGCACGAGATGAAGCAGGTGGGGGCTGTGCGTGCAGGGATGCTCATTGGTTGTAGGCTTCCCACCTCCTCCCACCACGCGGAGCATCGGCCTTGATTCCCATCTGCTTCGGAGGGAGACGGGTTCTGGGTCTGAATCCCACCTCTGCCGCTTCCTGGGCGTTCAACCTGGAGAACGCCCCTTCCCCTCCCCAAGCCCCCCCTCCCTCTGTAGTGACCGGGGTGGCAGCCGCTGCATGGTGAGGTCAGCCACCAGGTCTGGACACAGGGGTGTTCGGTGATCTCTCTCGCCTATCCAGTCCTCGCTCGGTGCCGGTGCTCTGGCGCGGGGCCCGCGTTTCTGAATTTCCAGTGAAGTCTTGGTGATCCTGCCACTGCCGGCCCAGCAACCGCGCTTTGGGTAGTGTGGTGGCAGGTGAAGGTCAGTGGGATTGTGGAGGTGAGTGCGTGGGGCAGAGGCAGCTGCTGGGAAACTTTCCAGTGGGCGCTTGCCTTCAGGGTTTCCCCTGATTGAGACAGAGCTGAAGAAGACCCAGTAATTGGTCAGACATCGCAGTGCTGGGCGTGGGGGTGAATCAGCTCCTGTCCCCTCGGACGGAGCCCTGGTGCCTGACAAGTATGCACCTGCTACGCCCCGAACGTGAGAACGGTGGTTGTCCCCGCCTCGCCCCGGGGTCAGGCAGGGTGACTGCTGGTGTCGAGGATGAGGAGTCGCCCTCGGGGTGGAGGAGAGTGAGGGGCATGTGCCGTGGGAAACCAGCCACGCAGACATGCGCCGAGGACACAGTCTCTCTCTGCGTCACCCTTTTACAGCCGGGTGCGGGGGGAAGCGCCCAGGCTTGGGAGGCAGGGACAGCTGGGGTCGTAGCGCTGCTGTTCAGACACAGTGTCACAGACACCCTGTGTGATCTCGCCAAGGGATGCATTCTTTTCCGTAAGGGAGAGGCCATGCTTCCCACCACGAGTGCTTTGGGGACGGGTGGTTAAAAGGGGAGCATGGGACCGTGTCTGGCACCCGGCACTGTGACATCCTTCCTGGAAGTGTGGAAATCCAGGGCCCCGGGGCAGGGCCGGGTCTCCCAGCGGCCTCTGTGGGCAGCCAGCCCCTGCTCTGTGGCTCCCACGCGTCTCCCCTTCCCCCCCGCCCCACCAGGCTTCCAGACACTGATGGGGAGTGAGCCAGGGTCCCGGGGAGACTGGTTTTGTCGGAGCCTCTGACCTTAAGCCCGTGCACTGTCTGGCAAGAATCCAGAGACGTGGCCGAGATAACAGGGCCCTTATCGGGGTAAACAGACTCCTCCTGGGATAAGAAGAGAAGAATAGACCGGCCTGTGCTCCTGCTGCTCTGGCAGGACACCCGGCAGCGGCCCAGCTCCCAGACTCCTGCTCGGCTGCAGTGCCCCGGGGCTGGCCCGCCTTCAGAGCTGCCCCGCCACTCCGGGCCCACCCTCCCCCTGACCCCAGCTTGCCTGTTCATCTGCTTATTCTTCCCCTCAAGTTTACCCATTTGAGCGGCTACCCAAAAACCCCCGGAGGAAGCAACAGGGTTGGTGAGGATGTGAGGAAATTGTAGCCCCTGTGAACTATCGGTGGGAATGGAAAATGGTACACCCAGGGAGGTTCACAGAATAGCAGATCCTCAAAAAATGAAACAAAATTTCCATTTGATCCAGTAATTCAACCTCTGGGTTTACACCCGAAGAATTGAAAGCTGGGAGTCGAACAGGCATTTGCACAGCCATGTTCGCAGCAGCCAAAGGCAGCAACAGTTCAAGTGTGTACCAGCGGGTGACTGGATAAACACAACGTGGCATGCTTATACCCCAGAATTTGTTCAGTGTTTAAAAAGAAGGGGCACACTCTGCTACATAGCAGGGCAGCACAGTGTGGTAGGAAAGGGCAGGGGAAGTGGCCTAGATCTCTGGGATCCTCTCCCTTGGGTAGATAGCTTACCTCTAGGGTGACCAACTGTCCCGGTGTGCCTGGGACCGAAGGGTTCCTGAGACACAGGGCTTTCGGGCGTAAAACAGGGACAGCTCCAGAAAAATTGCAATGAGTTTGGTCACTGTCTTTACCTCTCCGAGCCTCAATTTGCTCATCTGTGAAACAGGGATAATTATCCATTGGGGAGGATTAAGTGGAATAACGCAAGGAAGCACCAAGCACGGTGAGTCATGGGTAATGGTGTCGGTTACTTACTTCTCCGCCTGGAGGAATCCCAGGGCTTCGACTCTGAATTTCCCTTTATTTCCAGGATCTTTTGAAACCAACACGGAAGCAGATTTGGGGCAGCATCTGCATTGAAGACATCATTAAACCTGCCTGCTGTGTTTTTGCCCCAAATGCCTTCTGACCGGCAAGGCTAAAGCAATGAAAAACAGCAGCGGGTCAGTAGAGAGAGGCCAGAAGCCAGGGGGCTAGGCTCACTCTCAGCTCTGCCACTAACTTGCTGTGTGACCTTGGACAAGTCACTTTGCCCCTCTGGGCCTTAGATTCCCCATCTGCAGAGTGGAGGGTTGGGCGGCATGATCTCTGAGTGTGTCTGAGCGTGCCTCCTAGCTCTAATACTCAACGGTCCTGCGGTGCTGAGCTCGTTCCCCTGCACGCTGCTACGGAGAAAGCACTGGAGATAGGATGGTTTGATGGGTGCCAGTAAAAAGGGGATGAGGAAGAAGCCCAAGCTTTGGCACCTTCTTAAGCACCAGCTAAAACATTTAAATGGCACAAGGGGGAAAATAACGTCTTACAGGTAGAGCAGTTGGTTAATGTCTACAAAGCAGGCTGGGCATGGCCTCACGGTGCCAGGCCACTGGACACTCACTCACTCATTCCTTTGTTTAACCGCTGATTCGTTTGTTCCTTTCTGCGTCCCCCTCATTCATTCATGCGTTCTTTCACTGAGTGACGCACAGAGTGATCGACGGCATGCATTCTGAAGCTGGTTTGCCTGGGTTCAAATCCTGGCTCAGACACTTATTCGTGATGCGACCTCAGCAAGTTCCTTGACTTCTCCATGCCTCTGTCCCCTCATCTGTAAAACGGAGACAGCAGAAGTGCCTTCCTTTTGGAGCGGTTTTGGTGTTAAGTGTGCTAATTTATGTAAAGTGCTTTAACCAGCACCTGGCATCTCCAAGGTATGATATACATGTCAGCTATTGTTTGTTTATTCTTTCGCCATTTACTAAGAGACAACTATGTGGCCAGCACTGGTCTGGGCAGCTGGCACTGGTCTGGGCAGCTGGCACTGGTCTGGGCAGCTACCAGGGCTTCAAATCTGAAGGTCAATGCCAACCTTGAGGAGGTCACGGCGGGATAAACAGGCAATAGCAGAGTCATGCGGTCAGTGTTGTGCAGGTAAGCACAGGGCGCTATGGGAACGAAGAGGAGGGGCACCCGGCCTGGATGGGATGGGCTCTAGAGGTGGGGGTGTATGCCCAGGAAGGCTTCCTGGCAGAGGTGTCCGTTGATCTGGTCTCCAGGCACAGGTGCACATTAGCCAGGAGGTGAAGAGGGTGGAGTGTCCAGACACTCTAGCACTCGGGACAGCTTGTACAAAGGCTGGGAAGGGAGGCCACGGCTATTCGGGGAGCAGACGTGGTTTGGTCTGGCTTGCTGGGGTGGGGGAGGGGGTAGGTGCAGCTGAAGGGGGAAGCGAAGCCTCAGCCGTGCTCGGCGTCCCAAGACTGCTGACCAGTCAATATTTCATCAGTGAGGCCAATATCTCCAGCTTCTAGGATCAAAACCACACACACACACACACAAACCTCTCCACTAAGGGATGTAGTTATAAATAAATTATGTACACGTGCTACCGTACATATATATCATGCACATTACAAGACACACAAACATAGAAACATTTAATCAGATTACTTGCTTTCTTTTTTTGCGTGAATTATATGAGTTCTTTATACATTTTCGACATTAACCCCTTATCAGATATGTCATTTATAAATATGTTCTCTTGTTCAGTGGGCTGCCTTTTCGTTTCGCTGAGGAGTTCCTTTGTGGTGCAAAAGCTTTTTCGTTTGACCTAATCCCTCTTGCTTATTTTTGCTTCTGTCGCCTTTGCTTTTCATGTCCAATCCAAAAAATCATCGCCAAGACCGAGGTTGCGGAGCGTGTTCGCTGTGTTTTCCTTCTAGGAGTTTTATGGTGGCAGGTCTTCCGTTCAAGTGGCTGATCCGCTTTGATTTTTGTGTCTGGCCTAAGATAGCAGTCCGCTTTTGTTCTTTCGCACGTGGCCGTTCAGGTGTCTCAACAGAAGAATTTAAAATGTGAGATACAGAATACACACACACTGTGGTGCTTTTCCTCCTTCGCATCCATGTTTCCTCTCGCGAATCTCCTGGAATGCACCCCCGCCACCCGCTTTGGAGCTCACTGCTCTGTGCTGCGGGGCCCATCAGAGGGTGGAGAGCGGGAGCGGGTGGGTTTTTACCCTTCAAAGATCATGTTGACATATATACAGGTTGGTATCCCTGCAGTCTTTAAAATAAAGACACAGTTGTACATTATTAACATCAAAATGGGCTAATACATTAAGAAAAAAAAGAGCAAGCTCACAAGCATCCCAGTTTGCCCAAGACTGAGTGCTTTCCTGGGATGTGGGACTTCGGTGCCGCGACCGAGCCTGGCCAGGTGACCTGCGTCACCCTCGCAGTGCGTCCAGAACAACCTCATTTTACAACGAACAGAAAGGAAAGCTTAAAGAAGAGTTGGAAGGCTGTCCATCCAAACTATCACCAGTAGTTATCACTGGGTGGTGGTGGTGGGGGGAGGTGATGGGAAGTTACAATTGCTTTTATTTCTATTTATTAAGAAATGTATCTTGGGTTTTGCTTACCTGAATTCGGTATTTGCTGACGAGAACTAAGTGGTATTGGAGGACTTTTTCGGACATGAAAAACAAGAAGCCTGAGGCTCAGCCACCAGCGGGGCAGAGCACAGGAGGAGGGCGAGTAAGGCGGAGGGCCTGGGGCGGGCACGTGAGGGGCCGTTAGAGAGCAAGGTGAGAAGTGAGAAGAGGGCTTGCACTTGGCAGTGACCCTGGGAGGGGGAGAAGATGGGTCCCAGAGGTCAGTGAGAGAGAAAGACTCCGCAGGACTCGGTGACTGATTCACGTGAGGGCTGAAGGGGAGGCAGGCGTTGGGCCTCTGAGTGGTGCTGTGAACCACACGGGTAACACAGAAGCGGCAGCAGTTTGGAGAAGGAGGGATAAGCATGCATGCTCTGGGCGGGGAGGCCGGGGTGCTGGGGGTACGCTGTTGGCTCGTTGGCTTGGTGTTGGACGAAGGGCCGTGCTTGTGGGACGCCCAGGGAGGAGGGGTGGGAACTCGGGGAGCTAGCTATGTGCGGCCTTGACTTAAGTCGCTGTTGCCAGCACCCTCCCTTTGAGAATGCACTCAGGCCTTCAAGAATGTGCCCCACTGGCCTGGAAATCCCTTCTGATTCATGCTGGGTTGAAAGGAGTTAGGTTTTAAGACACGCTGCTATCACTGGTAAGCAGCAAAAGATGACTCATTTGCATTATATAGAAAGTTTCTCTTCTCTTTTAGCAAAACAAAAATGACAAAAACAAAAACAAAAAAAACCCAGGTTGCATCCCTTATCATTTTTTCTTTCCAGAATCAGTGCAGTGATTTGACTCCTTCTAAATGTATTGAGACAGGATCTGCAGCCCGGCATTCGGTGTGCCTTGTTGTGCCCTTGAAAAGAATGTATACTCTGTTGTTAGGCGGAGTAGCCTATAAATGTCAATTAGGTCCATTTAGTTGACAGAGTTGTTCAGGTTTTCTATATCCTCGATGACTTTCCGTCTGCTTGTTCTGTCAATTACGGGAGTGTTGAAATCTCCAGCTCCAGCCGTGGGTTTGTCTGTGTCTCCTTTTAGGTGCGTCCATTTTTGCTTCGCGTATTTTGAAGCTTTGTTATTAGGTGCGTACGTATTTAGGAGTGTTATATCCTCCGAATGCATTGATCCCTTTCTCATTAATAAATATCATTCTTAACCTCTGATAACATCCCTTGTTCTGAAGTCTACTTTGTCTGATAATAATATAACCACTACAACTTTTTTTGTGATTAGTGTTTTTCTACTATATATTTTCCTATGTTTTTACTTTTATCTTTGTTTTTAATTTTTCTTTTGTTTTATTTTTGTTTCTTTTTTATATTTAAAATGGGCTTCTTGGAGACAGCATGTAGTTGGGTCTTGCTTTTTGAATTCAATCTGATGATCTCTGCTTTTAAATTGGAGTTCTTAGAAAAAATTAACATTTAATGTAATTATTTATGTAGTTGGATTTAAATCCACTATCTTGCCACTTGCTTTCCATTTGTCCTGTCTCTTGTGTTTCTTAATTTCCCTTTGCCTGGCTCCTTTTGGATTAATTATTATTATTATTATTTAAAGATTTTATTTATTTATTTTTAGAGAGGGAAGGGAAGGAGAAAGAGAGAGAGAGAGAAACATCAATGTGTGGTTGCTGGGGGTCATGGCCTGCAACCCGGGCATGTGCCCTGACTGGGAATCGAACCTGTGACACTTTGGTTCACAGCCCACACTCAATCCACTGAGCTACGCCAGCCAGGGCTGGCTTAATTATTTTTTAGGATTTAATTTTATGTTTACTCTTTGTTTTGCTTTTTTAATAGTTAATTCTTTAACTTATCACATAGCATTTATATGTTGTGCAACTTTACACATTTATTAGTTAGGCTTCGATCAAAGAAGCAGAGTGAAGTATAAAATGATTTATTGTAAGAATTTAACCTATATAATTCTATGGAGCTGGCTGAACAATTTACAGAAGGCTCTCACCTGACAGTGAAAGGAAGAGCCTTGGGAAGAAGAGGTGGGTGGGTTTAAAGTTGGGGAAGAGCAGAATCAAACGTCATCTCTCACCCCCGCCAAGAGGACAACTTCAATGATGTGAGTGACCTGTGGGGAAAACTGGGGCTTTCCCCCGTGAAGCTAAACACACACCTGAGCCAGGGACCAGAGAAACGGAAGGAGCCGTGGGCCCAGCTGTGCCTTCCCGATGACAGGATGACACAGCAGTTAAGTGACAGAGTGTGTGAGCTGCACCTGGTGTCCCTGTACCAGTTGTCTGAGTGCTCAAAAAATGAGAAACAACAAACAAATGAGCAAAAACCAAAAAAGCAAGTAGCTATTGCATGTATTCCACCTTCCAGGTGGAAGGGTCTCTGTGACCCATGCTAACTTGGAACTATACAGGAAATGGAATTCTGGGAAATGTAGTTCCAGGTGAGCTGAGTTGACAGAATAGAAATCCACTACAACAGATAATACAAGAAACTTATGATAACCATCTAGTTCCATTTCCTAGTCTGTCCTTTATGTGCTATTATTGTCTTACATTTTGCTTTTACATAACATTGTAAACCCCAGCATACACTGTCATTTTTGCTTATTTTTTAAAGAAATTGACAAAGAAAAGAATACCTTTAGATTTATTCACTTGTTGATTCCTTTGTGTCGATTCAAGTTTCTATCCAGCATAATTTTTCTTTCACCTGAAAAACTTCCTTTGTTATTCCTTGTAGTGCGGAGCTCAGCGTGACCGATTCTCTCAATGTCTGTTTTAACAAAGAAGGTTTTATTCCTCCCTCATTGTTTAAAGAGCATTGTTGCTGAAAACCTAGAATTTTAGGCTGATAGTTTTTTCTTTTTCAGTGCTTCAGACAGAGCCTATTGTCTTCTGGCTCGCCTAGTTTCTGGTGGGAGGTCTTTTCATTCTTATCATTGCTGTATGGAACATGTCTTTTTTCTCTGTGTGCTTTTAAGATTGTCTTGTTATTATCGGTCTTCAGCAATTTGATTGTGATGTACCTTGGTGTGGGGTTTTTGTGTTTATGTTGTTTGGGATTTATTGCAATTCTGGATCTCTGGGTTGGTATTTTTTAATCAAATTTAGAAAATTTGCAGCCATTATTTTTTCAACGATATATCCTGTTTTGTTTTTTTCTTTCTCCTTTCCTTCTTGGACTTCAAATTACACATATGTTAGACCATTTGGCGTCATATCACACTCAGCTCAGTTCATTTTTTTTCCAGTCTCTTTTTCTTCCCATGTTTCATTTTAGATAATTTTTCGATACCTTTAGGGTCAGTTACCTTTTCTTCTGCACTGTCTAATCTTCTGTTAATGTCACCCAATAATTTTTTTTCATTTTAGATATTATATTTTTTACCTCTAAAAGTTCCACATGAGTATTTTGTATCTTCCATGTTTCTCATTGTGCTTACATATATATTTAAAAATACTTCAATATATAACATTTGTGTATATTAGTTCCATCATCTCTGTCATTTCTGGATTCATTTATATGGGTTGATTTTTCCTTCTATTATGAGTATGTTTTCCTGCTTCTTGGCACACACAGTGTTTTCTGACTTGCTTTTGGACATTATGGGTATGACATAGTCGAGTGTCTCAATTTCGTTGTTTTCCTGTAAGGAAGATGGGCTTCGTTGTAACAGGCAGCTAGATTACTTGAAAACCAGCTTCATCCCTTTGAAGCCTGTTTTAAAGCTTTGCTATGGCTGGTCCGGACTAGCCCTCTCTCTAGGGCTAGGTCAGCCTATAGCTAAGTCATGACCTCTACAAAGTCTCTCCCGAAGGTTCTAGGGTTTCAGTGACTTCTCACCACCCTGGCTGGTCATCATTCAGATGTTTCCTGTCCAGTGGGAGCTTTGGGAATTGTTCAGCTTGCAGCTTTTCGGTTGTTCTCTGCCCAGGCCCATGGAATTTCACCCTAGCCTTCAGCAACGCCTTCAGAAGGTCCCATGCAGAGTCCTGGAGCTCTTTCACGGCCCGGCTTCCTTCTCTCTGGAACTTTGATGCACAACTTCTAGCTGTGTCCCCGAGCTCCAGTTTCCAGAATTTTAATGCAGCGAGATTAATATATGCCTGGCGTTCCTCTCCCTGAACCACGATCTGGAATTGACTCCAGGCAGAAAACCAGGGCAATCAGGGTCTCCTCTCATTTGCTTCTCTCCTCTTAGGTATCACATTCGGCCATGCCTGTTTTTCATTGTTTGAAAACCATTGTTTTTGCCCTGGCTGGCATAGCTCAGTGGATTGCGCTCGGGCTGCGAACCAAAGCATCGCAGGTTCGATTCCCAGTCAGGGCACATGCCTGGGTTGCAGGCCACGGCCCCCAGAAACCGCACATTGATTTTCTCTCCCTCTCTCTCTCTCTCTCTCTCTCTCTCTTTCTCCCTCCCTTCCCTCTCTAAAAATAATTAAATAAAATCTTAAAAATATATATACTTAAAAAAAATCATGACCTGCATGTCTTAAAAAAAAAGAAAACCATTGTTTTTTACATTTTGTTTGGTTTTCTAGGTGTTTAAGGTGAGGGTGTCAGTCTCATTCTTGTTGCTCCGACACAGCAGGAGCAGAAGTCAGGACCTGATGTAGAGAAAAGCTCTCTAAGGGCTCAGTGCAAACGCTCCCCCTCTTTCACGAAGCCTGTCATCATTTCTGTCTCTTCTGTATTTGCTGCCATCACACTCGGCCTTGACTTAAAATCGCATCCTTATGTGACTCTCTCAGTGACCCACGGGGGCCTCACAGGTGGGTACAGTGTCCCTCTGAGTAGCTTCTCTGAGCCTAGCGTGTGACAGTCTCTTGGGAAGAGAGGCCGGGTTTCCGTGTGTGGCAGTGAACTCAGGTGACCCTGATGAGGTGATGGGCATCTCGGGCTGAAACCCAGGAAGACCGGCTCTCTCCCTCGTGCGATCACCAGTGGGCACACTCCCAGGTAAAATCATGAGGGTGCACTATTCTCCCTTATTAGGCAGGGGACTGAGGGATTGGCTAAAAGAATCCAAGCCTGTCCGGACTTGCCAACTACATCATCCTGACATTAGAGCTCACAACGCCTCAGATGTTGACACAATGGAAGGGCTTGACCACAGGGCCCTGGCAGTGTCAGCTGATTCTTCAGAGTGGGGCCAGACCGGTCTCCAAGGGGCCGGTCCCTGGGCCAAGGGTCCAGGAGCTCAGACAGCTGCAGCTCCCGCCCGTGTTTCCGGGAAGTGGAAGGAGGATGCAGAGCGGTGAGGTCTGGGGCCCAGCTCTGTGATCTTGATCAGCTGGCTCAGTTTCCCTACCTGCCAAAGGAAGCCTTAGACAGGATGGTCTCTAAGGCCCTTCCCCTCTTTAAAGAGCTGGGTTCTGCTGACTCTCTAGTGGATGGCCCTGCGAGTCTGTGGTCCCCTGAGCTGGGGACTCTGGGCTTAGGATTGACGGTTCTCACACACTGGCGCTCTGTGGCTCTGTGATTGGAATGATCTGTGGCTCTCAGACAACCTGTGACGCTATGGGCCTAACCTTCTATGGTTTTGATGGTCGCAGTTATTGACAATTCCGTGACACTTTGTTACGTGGCTCTGTACCCTGGAGCACCCACTGCATAGACCCTCAGAGCAGCAGTGTCATTTATGTGCCTCGGATCCAGCTTTCTCTTTGCTCAAGAAGAACGCAGACCTGCTCCCCATTCATTGTTCCCAGGGCCATTCATTCTGAGTGATTCACTTCCAGGAGCCAGAGAGAAGCAGAGGTGCAGGGGATGCCAGCCCGCCTGCCCTCGGCCTGAAAGGGCTGAATTGTCTGCCTGCCTGAGAGAGCCTTTGTGCTGGGCTGTCTGGTGCGGGCCTGCTGGGCTGGGCAGCACTGCTCCGTGCCATGGAGAGAGAGGTTCTGCCCTCCCAGCCCATTATCTGGCATCTGGCTCCCCCGACGACGATCCTGTGCCCCGCCAGGAAGGGTGAGCAGGAGAGCAGGCGGGGGCCGTTGCTGATTCTGCCCCCGGGTTCCTGGGGCTGTCTCTGGCTGGGCTTGTGCCTGTTTGGCCCACCCTGGGTGACGCCCCTGATTCTGCCTGGCCCCAGCCTGACCCCACCGCAGGGCCCGCCATGCAGCCCTCTGCAGTCTCCCGGCCTGGTCGCCCTGTCTGACTCAGACCTCTGGGCACACCCCCTGCGATGTCTTTGTCTCCCTTTCATTTCCCTCTCAATGAGGACCCGGATGCTGCTCCCTGACCTGCTGGCCTGGGGACAGGGGACAAACCCCTGGCTACCCTGTGATTCTGTCTCTGACCCTACACACAGAGACAGGCCAGAAGGGAAGGGACGAGGGATCTGAAGGAACCCCCGCTCTGTTACTTGTTCCTGTGCGACAGCTCACCTGCCCCCTGCACCGCAGGTTCTCCTTGCTCACGGGGGCTGTGGGGAGAAACCAGGAGAACACGTGTGCAAACGTGCTCTGTGGACTAAAGGTAATGATTCTTGTGCAAATACCAAGGCGAGTCCTCTGGGAACACACGTAAGCCCATCTTACACCTCACCCAGAAGGCCCTCCGGCCCTGGGGGGAGAGGATTTGGTGGGCTCCCGGCTCTGACTCTCCCACAGGGAGTCTCAGACTCTCTCTTCTGAGAGGAGAAACGGTGCTCTGGAGAAATTCATTCATCTACTCATTTATATGTTTAGTAGTCCGTTCGTTCATTCATTCATTCATTCAGTCATACATTCATACTCTTATACTTTATTCTTTATTCATCAGTCATTGTTTTAGGTGCTGGGTTGTGTCTTGGAAGTTCAACCTAGAGAATGACTTCATTACATTCCGGACTTGAAGTGGGGAGGGGTGGGGAGGTGGGAGGGGCCACGCCAGCCCAGCCCTCTTAAGGAAAGCAGTTCCAGACAAGGGTAAAGAGCCGGCATGTTGCAGTCAGATGGGCGTGGGTCTCTGCCATTACTTGCCTTGCTGTGTGACCTTGGGCAGATTACTTAGCCTCTCTGAGTCTCTGTTTGCTCATCTGTAACGTGGAGAAAGTAACCGCCCTGCCTGGGTGGCTGTGAGACCTGAATGAAATCGGGTGTCATCCCGTGTGACCCGGTCCACGCTCCACACTTGGCAACTCTAGAGTGGAGGTTAAGGTCGTAGGAAGCTGGTGAGCTGTTCGGATCTCAGCTCTGCTACTTGTTGGCTGAAGGGCCTTGTGAAGCTACGTGGCCTTCCCTGCCTCCGTCTGCTGTCCTGTCACGTAGGGCTCATGGGCCTGTTGTGACAATTCAATTTTAAAAATGCAGATCAGGCAGCGCGAGGCCTGGCACATGGCAGACCTCAGCCCACGGCAGCCAACAGTGTCCTGAAGCATACCTCACGACACCCGAGGTCTCAGCTTGCCAGGACTTCATTCCAGAACTCCTCACGGAAGTGCATGCCCCTGCGGGTGTGCGAGGCGGCCTTGGAGGAAGACTCTGACACGTGGCAGACAGGGATAGACCTTGGAGCTTGGGGTTTCTTCTTTACAGGAAATGAGGCCTGCCGTCCCACACCCCTTGCCCAGTTGGCCCCACTGGAATTTCTAGATTCCTAAGTCACCAGTGAAGGAGGCACCCCTTCTCGCCCCTTGAGTTTCCCAGGAAGGGTTTGGCCTCTGTTTGGTGCCTTGTTTTGGGGTTTCCATGGGGCTGCCTGAGCCCTGATTTCAGCTGATATACCTATGGCACCTTCCAGGGTGCGGTGGAGGGAGGGAGGGAGGGAAGGGGAGGGCGCAGCCAGCACCGGGCCGAGGATGAAAAACCTGTAACGGGTCAGCATCTCCGGGCCCAGGGTGAGCCACAGGGAAGCCGTGTCCGGGGCCCTGCCCGCCTGGGCGCTCAGCCTTCCTGGCTGTGAGGCCAACTTTCTGTCCCCTGTCTGTTCCTGCTGTCCTGGCTCTGATGTCCCGGCTCCCAAGTGGTCTAAGAGTGAGAACAAGGCTGGTATCCAGGCTCTAAAACCAAGCAATTTTTCACTGAGTCCTGCATTCAAGCTGTCACTGAGATGCTCCCATTGCATGCCGGGTGCTGCACTGGCATTTTGGGGAAAAAAGTGGCAGACTCGCCCTCACGCAGACTACATGCAGTGTGGAGACACGGGTCGAGTTTTAGCCCGGCTGAAATAGCCACGTGATGGAAGTGTTCTGTGTGTTTGTGACGCGGACCCCTTTAAGAATATGATAAAAATTTCCCAGGAAGTTTAGTAAGCTTATGAAACGTGGCCTACACTTTCAGGATGTTTATGGATTCCCTCGCCATCCGTCCGAGAAGCCCAGGTCAAGAGTTCCGGAAGCACAGCGGGAAAACTGCGGAGAGAGCCAGCGGGCCATGGAGATGCAGAGCGAAGGAATGTCTCTTAGTCTAGAAATCCAGGGAGGACTTCCTGGAGGAAGCCACATTTATTCATTTAACGAGCACTTATGGAGCTCTTACGAAATGCTACCTATTGATGACGAACCACTGAACAAGAAAGGCAAGATTTCTTCTCTCCTGCCGCTCACAGTCTAGTGGGAAGAAACAAAGAAATAAGCAAGCCAGTACCCCAGCACACAGACCATCTGGAGGTGATGGGGGCCCTGCTTTAAGGGAAGTGCCAGGCCGAGGGAGCAGTTAACAGAGGCCCTAAAGTGGGCGTGGAAGTTGGTGCTTGAAGAAAGGAGCATGGCTAGAGCTCCGTGCGTGGCGTGAGATGCCGGTTGAGAGCTGAGCAAGAGCCGGATGGCGTAACCCTTGGGGTCCAGGGTAGAAATTAAGATTTTACTCTGAGGGCCACAGGAAGTCATTTTTTCTTCCTTCAGAGGAGAACTGAAAATCTGAATAAAGGGAAGCAGCGTGCACGTGTTTGTTAATGGCTGTCTCCCTTTCCTTGGACTGTGCCTGGCAGATGCTACATTAATTTATCCTGCACTGCTATTACCAATTTATTACCAACTGCCCAGATGCCTTTGTAGAATTATATGTACATACAGACGTCATATTTTATGTCTCTCGTCTCCCACCGACAGACGCGGAGGTTGGCCCTGTGTTTTTGTGGTTACCACTGCTTCTGAGAAGGGGGCTGGTCGGGCTGCAGGGCGCGCTCCGTTTCCGCGCTGTAAGAAGCTGCCCGGTGGCTTCCCGACGTCGGTGCCCCGATTCATGTCACCACCAGCGGCGTCCGAAAGTTCCCATTTCTTTGTATCCTTGCCAGCGGTTGGTATTGTCAGCCTTTTAAAATTTTGACAGTGTTTTGGGTGTAAAATGGTAACTCATTTTAATTTGCATTTCTGTGGTTACTAGTGAAGTTAAACGTGTAATTTTGTATTTATTGGCTCTGGGAGTGTTTTCCCTCGTGAATTGGGTCGTATGCGCGTTTGTTCCCCTTTTCCTGGGTGGCCGTCTTCTTTGGACTGATGAGTGGGGGTTGTTTATGTTTCCAGGTTAAGAACCCATTGCCTTTTATCCTGGTTGCAAATATCTTCCCCCACGCTGTTTACCGGAGGGTTTTAAGGAGAAGAATGACCGAATCTGATTTACATGCTGAAAAGATCACTCTTGTGGTGTGAATAGGTGGGGGTGGTGGGCGTGCCGGGAAGCTGGGGAACCAGGGAGAAGGCCGCCCTAGTGGTCCAGGGGTGGGTGGGGGTGGCCCAGACTCGGCCGACAGGAGGAAATGAGAAAAGCTGACAGCTCCCGAGTGCACGCTGGAGGGAGAGCGGACAGAACCCGCTGGTAGGTTGGTTGTGGGGCGAGAAGACAGGAATCAGGATGACTCCTAGGGTTTGGCCTGAGCCGCTGGGTGCATGGCGGTGCTCTTCACCGAGAGGGAGAATGGCAGGTGGAGAAACAGGTTCAGGCTGAGAGCGGGGGAACGGATATTTCGGCTTTCAGCAGGTTAGGCTGGAGGCAGCCTGTGGATATCCAAGTGGTTAAATCAACGGGCAGTTGGATATAAGAGTCTGGAGTTCGGGAGAAACAGCCGGGTCTAGGAATACACATTTGGGGGTCATCAACACATGGGTGGAATTTAAAGCCATGAGATGGATAAGACGGAAAAAACAGGGGCTCCTGAGGCGAGCCTCAGCACGTGCCAACGTTTAGAGGTCGAACAGAGGTGGAACGTCAACACAGAAGACCAGCCCTAGAATGTAAACTCCACGGGCAGGCTTTGCTCTGCAGACCGCCTGCTGCCTAGCGTAGGGCTTAGCGAGCAGTGGGCTCTTAGTAAACATTTGTTGAATGAAAAAAGTGAATGAATGAATCAACCAATGAGTGCATGATGGAAGAGATTGAGAAGGAGTAGTGACTGAGGTAGCAGGGAGAGACGAAGTTATCGTGGAAACCAAGAGAAACCTTTCCAGATGGTGGGAGTGGTCAACGGGGTGGAACACTGTCAGGCGGTTACACAGGAGCTGGACAGAGATGTGGCCAGTGAATTTAGCAACACAGAGGTTATGGGTGACCTTGAAAGGAGTAGTTGGGTTTGCCAGGTCCTATGATGTATGGGGAGGGTGGAGTGGGTACTGAGAGGGAGGCTTTTTTCCCCAAGCAGAAGGAATGGCAGGAGGAGATGCAGGGAGGTGCAGGACGCAAGGCAGGCTGGGTCTCAAGGCAGCGGGCGAGGGAGGGAAAGGGCCAGTTCTGCGGAGACGAGGAGAGGTCGGGGGCAGCCCGGCGTGGTCGAACATGATCACTTGGGCTGGCATTAAGGGGGGCAACCACATGCCCGTGTATTAGTCAAAATTCAGGGGACAGAATTCCAGTTCAAGCTGTCTTAAACTAAAAGGATTTTTTTCCTCGTGTAATCACCAGGGATGGTTCCTGGCTTCAGATGCAAGGCCTGGGCCCTCTCTTCACTCTCGGTTCTTTTTTCTCTGTGCCGGCTCTCCTGTCTGGTGGTCATGTGTCATGTCTGAACCAATCACTGTGCTTGAAGAAAGGGTGCTCTGCCCTGATTGGCCAGGCCTGGGTCCTATGCCCAGCCGTATAGCTGGGGATACAGATTAGTCCTCCTGAAGCAAATTTCCTTTGGAAAATCAAGATGCCCACATAAGAATGGGGTGAGGAAGGGCATAACGCCAGGCCAGGAAACCCAGAGAATGAATTACCTAGCATCAAAAGGACGTGGGTTTGTAGAACATCAGAGTATTTTTAATGTAATATATTTTTTATTTTTAAATATATATTTATTATATTTTTCCATTACCATTTAGTCCCCTTAAACTCCCCTCTCCCAGCAACTACCACACTGTTGTCCACGTCCATGAGTCCCTTTTCCTTTTTGCTCATCCCTCCATCCCAACCTCCCACCCCCACTAGCCATTAAAATAGGAAAGTATCTTAAGAGATTCCGTAATCCAGTGCCGTACAATAGAAGTAGAATGTAAGCCACAGATGTAACTTCAAATGTTCTAGTACCCACATCAAAAATGAAAAACAGAAACAGGTGCAATTAATTTAATATATTTTATTTAACCCCTTAAATCTAAAATAGTGCCACTTCCATATGTAACCAATATGAAAAGCATTAAGAAGATATTTTTACATTCTTTTTTCATATTAAGTCTTTGAAATCCGTATTTTATACTTAGAGGACACCTTAGTCCAAAATCTAAACTTTCCTCAGAAATACTCAACCACTGGTTAGTTAGAGTTGATCAAATTTACAAGGGAAGAAAAGAGGTTTCCACACCCAAGTTGTTTCAAATGTACTTAAAAAAAAATTCTCCAGTGGCTAACTGGTGTGTTGGTTTTTAACATTAATTAAAAAGAAATAAAATTTCAAATTTAGGACCTCAGGTCTCATCAGCCACATTTCAAGTGAGCGGCTACCCATTGGACCGAACTGCCCCAACCCAGGTGCTCACCTGCCTGAGGGGCCGTGAGGTCCGGGGTGGGGGGTGGCCCACCCGAGGTCCCCTCAGTGTCAGGGCCGCTCCATGGCGTGTCACCCTGTGCCCCATTCTGAGCAGGTCGCCGAGCACCCGCAGGGAGTGGTAGTATCAGAAGCGCTGGCCGCCTCTCAGCAGCGGGAGTGCCCGCCCGCAGAAGGCACGGCCCGGGGACGTCGGCGTCCAGATCTTGCTGAGGCTCAGATGCCTGCTCAGCTGTAAACTTCTTGGAGTCCCTTTATTTTACATTAATCTCACCTGTGACCATCTCCACCTCTAGATAATAACTGTGTGTGGAACGAGCGCATACATGACTTTAGTGCGCATTTATTGAGCGCCGACTGTGTTCTACACCCTACATTCAGCCGTAAGGACACAGAGAGGACATTGGCCCAGATTCTGGTCTCAAGGGGCTCACCCTCTGGCCCAGGGAGAACAGGGTGGGAAAGACTCTTTTGGGGTGCACCCAGGGTGGCACGGGGCAGCGCTTTGAGGAGTGATCGGATTGTGTGCCTCGTGTATGGAAATGACCAGTAAACAGCCTCTGGGGCTGGTTGCGTCTTGGGAAAATCTGCAGGGAGCCCACACCTGTCTGCTGGGTGTTGGGCCTTGGCCTGTATGTGTGGGGGGGTGTTTGGGTAACAGCCCAAAGGCTGGGAGGGGTTGTTTGGGTTGTTGACTTTGGAACTGAGAGGGGCTATTATTAAGTGAAGTCTCAGCTTGTTGGGGTGTGGGATAGGCTCGAGGCTGTGGGATGGGTATTGGCTGTGGCATCCTCGCCATCAGCTAACTTCGCTTTATTGATGAGAACATCTCTGCACTGAGTATCCGCAGCAGCATCCTTGTCTCTCGCTCTCCCCCCTACCCTGTCTCCACACACACACACATGCACACGCTACCAGCTGCATAATTTAATTTTCGGAGCCCAGTAAACAATGAAAATTCAGGGTCCTTTGTTCAAAAATTAAGAATTTCAAACTGGTGGCATTAAAGCAAAGCTTCTACCAAGCTCAGGGCCCTTCTGGCCATGGGACCCCGTGTGCCCGCCCGGGCCACAAGTCCAGGACGCTGACCTGCCACACGTGCGAACACACACGCCCCTGCTGTTGGCGCTGGGCTTGTGCCTCCCCACCTCCCCACGCGCTGCAAACAAGGAAAAGCGTGAAGACCAGCGCCAAGCGCTTTAGAGATTTGTTATCTCGTGTCATCTGTTGACACCATGTCAGCGGCGACTGTCACGCCCACTTGACAGACGAGGGCGTGGAGGTGCAGAGCAGGCCTGGAACCAGCCCCAAAGTTAGGTGAGTCCCCTCCGCCCCCGCCTTTCCTCCCAAAAGGAGTCGGCCTTCTCACTCTTCGTGTCCTCTCTGATTTTCTTTCTTAATAATATTCTTTTCCTCTAAAGCTTTAGGTGGTGCCACTGGTAGAAAACTGGATTCACCGAATCCCTCCAGTCCTATGGGACCACTCTTCCCTTCGGTGAGGTGACCCATGGGGGCCTGTGTGTCCCTGCCTGCGCCGCATCACCAGGATTCTCAGGGGCAGCCCCACCTCCCTTTGTCCCCTTCTCCAGGTGTCACTCACCTGAGCAGCACAGGCTTTGACTGAGACTTGGGGTCACGGAGAGAGTCGCATCACGGAATGGCAATCAGCTGGAAGGTGGCATTTGATGCTCATGTTCTTAGCCGTCCCCTGGTGCCCCTGCCTCCCGGGGCCCCTGCCTGACCAAGGCTTCCCCCGAGCGAGCTGCTTCTCCCTCTTTCCCGGGGTGTCTCATTCATTCATGCATTATTCATCCCTCTCCAAGCAGCCACTGTGTGTCAGGCACTGTGTGTGGTGCTGGAGACACAGGGCAGAAAAGGTGGACACGACTCTGCCCTCGTGGGTTCCGTCTGGTGGGAAGATGGACCTGGAATACCTCGAACAACCACACAGATTAGCTTCTTGATTTCAGTGGCGCCAGGTGCCATGAAGGCAAAGGATGGAAAATCAGAACGAGATGGGAAGGGGAGGACCCATGTCAGATTGCGTGGCATTTGGGCCTGGACCTGAGAGAGGAGCAGGGGCCAGCCGGGGACAAAGGAGGCTGGACCAGGGGACACAACCTGGGCAAGGACCCTGAGGCACGGAGGAGCTGGGGGACCCACGTGGGGGAGGAGGGAGCCAGGGCGCTGAGACTGTAGTGAGCCAGGGGTGGGTGGAAAATGGAGGCAACTGTACTCGAACAACAATTTAAAAAAGGAAGAAAAAAAAATGTCGAAACTAAAACAAATACACATTCATTGTAAACCCTCTGAAAATGCAGCTGTGTACAAGAAAGGGGTAAATAACCCATAATGTCAAACCCCAAAGCTAACTATCATTAAGCTCTTACTCTGTATGTTTCCAAATCTTTCCTGTATTTCCCTATGCTTACGACTGTGACTATATTAGCATACTATTTCATGACATGTGTTTTTACACTTCACACTGTATTGTATCTTTCTGTGCCATTAGTCTCTCAAGCCAAGTTTTTTTGTTTTTTGCCTTGTTGGCTATCTTTATTTTATTTTATTTTATTGTTGTTGAAGTACAATTTTCTATCTTTTACTCCCATCCCAGCCCACCCACCCAGCCCTCCCTTCCTCCCTCCTATTTCTATCCGCCCCTAGTTTTTTTTATCCATGTGTCCTTTATACTTGTTCCTGGAAACCCTTCCCCTTTTCCCCTGAAACTCCCCTGAAATTTCCTCCCCTCTTCCCTCTGAACACTGTCAGTCTGTTCTCTATTTCAGTGTCTTTGGTTATATTTTGCTTGTTTCTTTGTTTTGTTGATTAGGTTCCTGTTAAAGGTGAGATCATATGGTATTTGTCTTTCACTATCCTAAGAACCCTGAAACACCAATCCAAAAGAACCTATGCACCCCAATGTTATAGCAGCACAATTTACAATAGCCAAGTGTTGGAAGCAACCTAGGTGCCCATCAGTAAATGAATGGATCAAAAACTAGGGTACATTTACACAATGGAATTCTATGCAGCAGAAAGAAAGAAGGAGCTCCCACCCTTTGCGACAGCATGGATGCAACCAAGTTGTTTTTTTAATGGATCCATTGTATTTTGCTGCGTGGATGTACCAACACGCATTTAAACGGAAACTGACACAGAGTTGCTCTGTCCCTTTTCTTCAGTGTATACAGTCCTATCAGTGCCTCTTGACTCAGTTGTCCCACTGTTTGTTTGTTTACAATGGTTTGTTAGGAAACCATGTGGGCTGAAGCTATGTTAAGGATTTGATAGGCCTTCCAGGGGTGGCCAATATTTTGGCGTCTCTGGGCCACACCAGAAGAAGAGTTGTCTTGGGCCACACAGTAAACACACAAACACTAATGAAAACTGATGAGCAGAAAAAAGGCTTTGAGTAAATTGATGATTTGGTGTTGGGCCGCATTCACAGCCGTCCTGGGCTGCGGGTTGGACACCCCCCACCCCGCCCCCGCACGCAGCGGCCTTCCATAAAGGGGGCCCTCCCAGGCGAGTGAAGGGACCAGCAGGTCCCTTTCAGGCCCCTTTTGCCTCAAGACGTTTCAAGAGGAGCTTCTTGCCCAAGGGGAGAAAGGTTCCCAGGAGAACTTGGGGTGTCTCCCTTGTAGGAGACCTTCAGAGAGGGAAGGGGCACGTCTGTCTGGGCTGGTTCAGAGGCAGAGCTGCCCAGGGGACCTACGGAAGTCCTCCCCCAGACTTAAGGCTCCAGGGACAAGAAGACAGACCACAGAACCGGCCTCAGGGTTCACTTTAACGTCTGGTCGGGAGGGCCAGGGCCACGGCAGGTCTGTGAAGACTCCGCCTCAGAGAGGCCAGGTCCGGCGTCGAGTTTCCGGTGAGACCCACAAAGGGAGAGTCTCAGGACGCACCTGCTGTCCCCTCCAAGTGCAGCCACCTCACAAGGTTTGGCACACCTGCCCCGACAAGACGCCGGGCGTTTTTAAGAGGCAAGGAGAAAGGCACGTGACAGACGGACTCCGTGGTGAGTCGGAGGGTGACCAGTAAATTCTCTGGAGTTGCCTTGGGCCTGGAAAAGCCTGGCAAGTGAGCTACGGAGTCCGCGCAGGGCTGCCAGGACGGGCTTGGGAGAGTGCCTCCCGCAAGTCCTCGCTTCTCCTTCCCTCTATACAAACTCTCCATTTGCCTTCCTCCCGTCCGGGGCGCACAGCGTACCCGTAAAAACCGCCATCCACGTGACCCACACACGCGTGAGAAACAACCATCGCTCCTGCAACTGCCAGCCGCCTCTCCTGGTCCCTGCTTGTTTCTCTGCAAACACTAAGGGTATTATTAATAGAATGGAATCCTGCTAGCACAGTGGACTGTCTCACTGCCGCCACATTCAATCACTGCGAGCTGCAACGATCTCTCGCACGAATTCCTTTTCCCACCACCCACCATCCCCTCCTGCCAAACCCTCAGCATTGCAAGGATAAACACCTGTATTGAGCTTATGATGGCTCAGGCATTGTTTTAAGCTCTTGAACCTTTGTGATTTCCTTTCCTCTAATACTCGTGAGACCTCAGAGACGGAGCAGCCCCATGTCAGGTCTTCTCTCCCCAGTTCCTCCCTTTGGAGTCCCATGTCCACACCGTTTTCACGGTCACCAGAGGGTGGGTGGTAGTTGCATCTTCTTTTTTTGAAATTGAGAACGTTTCACCCACGACAAGCATGTCTTACATGTGAGATATTAATAATGACAATAACAAATGCGTATACCCCCAGTCAGCTTACAAGAGCTGATGTGACAAATTCCTGAAGCTTCCCCTGGGCGCCCCCTCCAGCTGCCGCTCTCCCTCCCATCTGGACGCAATAACTACGCTGAATGCTGTCTTTATCATTCCTTCGCTCTCTCCTTTATAGCTTTCTCACGGATGGACGCAGCCCTGCACACTGTAGTTCCGGAGGGATAGAGTCTGACTGTCTGCACGTTCCTACGGCACACGTGTTTTTGGTTGTGAGCTTCAGCCCGGTGGTTGAGTGGAGCTGTAACGCACTCAGTTTTGCTGCCATCACGCAGTCTGTGGTATGAAGAAACCACAGCACCCCAGTCCCTTCTCCAGCGATATTTGTCACCCCACCCAGGTAAGGGTTGCTGGCGAGGCACGCAGGAATAGGAATGCTGGGTAATAAGGCTTGCACATCTGAACTTGACCAGACAAGGCCAAGTGGGTTTCCAAATTGGTTGTGTGAATTCACACTGCCGCAAGAAGCGTACAAGAGCACGCATTGTTCCCCGGCCCCGACAACACTTGGCGCTGTCAGGCGTTAACGCTGAGCCAAGCCGGTGGGTGTGAACTGGCATGTTGTGGAGGCTTTAGGCTTGCATTTCCCTGGTTCCTAATGAGGTTGGACATCTTTTCCTGTCTGTGGGCAGGACCTGTGTCCTTGTCCCTGCAGTGCTTGGCGGTGGTGTTCAGTCCTTTCTCTATGGCGTCTTTTTCTTGTTGGCTCTTGAGGGACTCTTTATATGCTCCTCCTAATCTTTGGTAAATGATATGCATTTCAAGTGTCGTTTCCTAATCTGTGGCTTGTCTGTTCACATTCTGAATGTTGTGTTTTTTTTTGTGAAAGGAAGTTCCTATTCTTCACACAGTATAATTTTTGATGTTTTCTTCTACAGTGAATACTTTTGTGTCTTTTAAAAGAAATCCCTCTCTCCCCTGAGGTCATAGAGATTGTCTCCTCTATTCCTTCTTAAAGTTTTGCCTTGGACATTTAGGTCTTCCGTTCACCTAGCATTGATTTTGCAGAAATAAAGATTAAATTTCAGCTTTTCCCAGATGGATAGGCAACAGTCCTAGCTCTATTTATTGAATAGTTGATCTTCTGTATTATTTTGCAAAACCACCTCTTGGAAAGGGGTCACATTGCCATTTATGCTTGAGTTTCTTTCCAGACTCTCTCGTCTGATTCACTAGTCTGTGTCCCTGAGCCAAAGCCACAGCGCTCTAATTACTAATACTTCAAAACAAGTGTTAATGATCGCTTTATATGGTATGTATTGATAGGTAGTAGGCCAAGCCCTACTCTTCGTAATTCTTCAGGAATGTTCTGGCCCTTTGCTCTTTCTTATAAATAATAGAAAGGTATTGTCATGTGCCAGGCACACCTCATTAAGATATTATTTGGAAATGCAGTAAATGATAAATTAACTTGTGCAAATATTATATTTTATGTGCTTAATATTTGTATTAACCTGCATCATTGACACTTTGTTCTTGCTGTTCTATCCTGTAGTTTACTCCTGTGTTGGGGATCATCTTCCTTATTTCTATGCTACACTTTTAAAAGCACCTTAGGGGAAAGTTTATTTGTGGTCAACACATTAATGTTGGTTTGTTTGAAAATTTTGTCTTTGTTCTTGAAAGGTAGTTCTGCTGAGTACACAATTCTAGTGACAATTATTTTCAGTAAGGGGCAATTATTTTAGCCCTTTGAAAATGTGGTTCCACTGTCGTCTAGCTCGGTTGTTCCTGGCAGAAAGTCAGCCGTGCGGAATCGGTGGGGTCCTTGGTGGTGGTGGTGGTGGGGCGGTAACTGCTCTGGTGGTGGTGGTTTTTCTCTCTGACTGTGGTTTGCCTTTGACCGTGGGCTTCTGCGGGTTCATTGTGTTACATAGAGATGTAGATTTGAATCTGTGTCTTGCTTGTGATTTACTGTGCTCTGGAATATGATTCGTGTCTTTCATCAGATCTAAAAAACTTAGCCATTATCTTTTGGATGATTGCTTTTTTCCCCATTGTATTCATTTCCTACGGCTGCTGTGACCAATGACCACAAACGTGGTGGCCTAAAACAACAGACATTTATTCCGTCACTGTTCTGAAGGCCAGACGCCCTGAATCAGTGCGACTGGCAGAAATCAAGGTGTCAGCAGGGCCGTGCTTCCTCTGGGGGCTCCGGGGGAGAGTCCACTCCTTGTTTCTCCCAGCTCCTGGTGGCTGCCAGCTCTCCTGGGCTCGCACCCACCTCGTTCCAATGTTCAAGGGCATCATCTCCCAATTTCTCTCTGCTCCGTCTTCCTACCGACATCTCTGCTGCTTGTCACGTCTCCCTCTGCCTCCCTCTTTCTCATGAGGCTACCTGGGGAATCAAGGCTAATCTCCCCATCAGTGTTACTTAAGTCAATCACATCTGCAAAGAACTCTCTCCTTTTTTTTTTTACCATATATTCTAACATTAATAGGTTTCAGGCATTAGGACTTGGAGGTCTCTGGGGGCCACTTGTCAGCCTAGGATACTGAACTCCACTGAGATATGCCTCATACCCTCCCACTCTGTCCTCCACGTTTTCAGTCTCTCTCTCTCTCTCTCTTTTAAAAGATTTTATTTATTTATTTTTAGAGAGGGAAGGGAGGGAGAAAGAGAGAGAGAAACATCAATGTGCGGTTGCTGGGGGTCGTGGCCTGCAACCCAGGCATGTGCCCTGACTGGGAATTGAACCTGCGACACTTTGATTCACAGCCCGAGCTCAATCCACTGAGCCACGCCAGCCAGGGCTCAGTCTCTTTTTCACAGTTTATATGTTGTCTCTGTGCTGCATTACAGAGAGTTTCTTCAAATACGTCTTCCCTTTTCCCCATTATTTATTTCAGTCTTATATAATCTTCCATTTAATCCAGGCATCGAGTTTTAAATTTCCCTTAATGTATTTCTCATTCCGAGATGGCTTGTTTCTTTTTCAAATCCCCGTGGTCGTTTTTGTAGTCTCCTGTTTCAGGCTCAGTCTGATTCTCTGTTTAATGGATTCAATGGTTAAAAATCGAATCCAGCTAGAGAGCGCGTCACAACACTTGTGAAATTTTCCTGTAAAAAATGACCAGAGAAACAGGCCGGTAGCTGAAAGTTGAGAAGTAACCTTCAGGGAAAAGGCGAAGATTTTCATGGTGGTGAGAGGACCCGGCAGGCAGGGGCCGGGCGATGAGGCCGTGTCCACCAGGGACAGGGAAGAGCAGATGGGGCCCGCTCACAGAGATGGCACGAACACGGGGCTCGGAGGTTGCAGTGAGGGGACAGACCAGAGTGGGCCATCTCGGCTGGCTGTTTCTGCCTTCCCAGTAAACAGGAAGGAAAGCCATCAGCTGAGAAGGAGGTGGGGGCGGAGGTGTCTGAGCTGTGAAGGAGAGACGGTGCGAGACGCTGGTCTAGGAGAATGGGAGAGTGAGCAGACTGAGAAAGGGAACAGGGTGGGTGTCGGGCAGCACCACGTACCCCGGGGAGGCTGATGGGCTGACTGGAGCGAGAGGCTGATTGGAGGCTGATTGGCATCGTTGTAATCTTCTTTTTTTCTTTTTTTTTAAGATTTTATTTATTTATTTTTAGAGAGGGAAGGGAGGGAGAGAGAGAGAGAGGGAGGGAGAGAGAGAGAGAAACATCAATGTGTGGTTGCTGGGGGTTATGGCCTGCAACCCAGGCATGTGCCCTGGCTGGGAATCGAACCTGCAACACTTTGGTTCGCAGCCCGCGCTCAATCCACTGAGCTACACCAGCCAGGTGCATCGTTGTAATCTTCTACAGCACAGGTCTGGCCATGCCTCTCCCCTGCTTAAAACCCTCGTTCAGTCTTCCTGCTCCAAACCCCACTGTATGGCATTCAAGGCCCTCCCTCTGTGACCCCAGCACTACTGGCTCTCAGCTCTGTGCACCCCAAAACCCAGAGCTACTCGCAGCTCCCCAAACAGGTCTGACACCACTCTGCCGTGGCTCCTGCTGTTCCCACTGCCTGGAACACCCTTCCCTGCCTCCACCCTCCAATGGTGGGTCTGCCCAGGAACTGGGGTTCACTTCCCCCTTCCCGACCGTCACCCCACACTTCCCTGCACAGGCTTTTCTCTTCTACTGCTACTCCCATAAAACCTCACTGGCTCCAAATCGCTTATGGCTCTGCCTGGTCCCCCGCATCGAGGGCACAGACTCTGTCCTGTCCTTTCCGTGTCCCCGGAGTTCTGCACTGAGCAGGTGCTATGACAGCGTCCACGGAGAGGACTGGCCAATGGCTTCCCGAGGAGAGCTGGGTCAGGCCAGCAGGGGTGCGCCCGAGAGGGCCATCCATGGAATCAGCGGGCTGTGGAGAAGAGACGAGGGCAGCGGCCAGGAATTGGAGCCAAGGCCTGAGGTCGGGAGAAAGCAGGCCGTGCTCTCGCGGGGAGGGCTGAGAGGGAGGCAGGCGGGGAGACTGGGTGGCGAGGGGCAGCAGGCACGGTGGAGCACGTGGTCCCTAATACTCGTGTTCAGACTCTGAGCACCTGGTAGGGTGGCTCCATGCTGTCGCTTGCTCCTCACGATGGAGAGGGCACAGGTTTATCAGGACGAGGGGAGAAAGCTGCTAGAAAGTGCTGGTCTTTCTGGGAACCATGTCTAGAAGTAGGACAGCTAGGAGGAGTCCCCCAACCCCTCGTTTCCAAAGAACCAAATGTTTAACTTGGAACAACCTCCAAACGTGTCCTTGGGAAATAAGGTCAAGGGGGATCTGGGCACAGCCTAGAGTAGTGCCAAGGGCGGCGTGCAGGGGTCAGGCTGACTGTCGCACGCACGCCGTGGTGCTGTGGGCTCGCTGCCCTGCCTCTCCGGGCCTCCGGCCCCTCGTCTGTGAAGGGGGCTGACTATGAAGACTCACAACGCAGTCAAGCAATGGGCGAAGGGTTCGAACAGATGCGTGTCTAAGGAAGATGGTACCTGTGGCCATAAGCATGCGGAAAGCTGCTCAGCATCCTTAGTCACTAGGGAAATGCAGATCAAAACCACAACCAGGTCCCAGTTCACACCCACCAGACTGTAACAAGTGTTGACAAGGGTGTCCAGGATGGAAACCTCTGTACATTGCAGGGCGGTTGTCGGGGGGCAGGGAGGTCAAATGGCACGGTTGCTTTGTAAAAGCATTTTCTCAAAATGGAAACCAGAGTGACTGTTGGGGTGGTCGGTGAGGCCACCAATTCTTTTGTGAACGAATTTGCAAAGAGAAGAAAGTGCAGCGAGTACAGGTTTTATTTTTACTTTCCCTGGGGAGGGGCAGGGCTGGGTGCGGAGATGGGCACCAGCCCCAGCCCCAGCCCCCAGGGGTCAGGGCTGTGAGTTTCACCGGGTGGCGGGCGGTGGTGGAGCAGGAGTTTTCAGCTGGGCCTCCGCTTGTTCCCCTGTTATCTTTGGGTGTGGGGGGCTGGTGGTCAGTTGTGGTCTGGTCCATCCTGTTTGGCAAGTTCCTGGGCCTCTGGGCCTTCAGGGCGCTTCCAGGAATTTCCTAGTCCTGAGGACAAAGGCCCATGAGACAATCAGGGTCAGTCATGCTTTATGGGATCCAGCCAGCTCTGGGAAAGAGGGCCTGAGAAGTGGCTTTTGTCCTATGAGTTACCATATGACCCAGCAATTCCGCCCCTAGGGATCGCCTCGAAAATGAAAACATATGTCCCCACAGACACTTGCATGCAAATGTTCATAGCAGTATTGTTCACAATAACCAAAAAGTGGATTCAAATGTCCATCAGCTAGGGAATGGATAAGCCAAACATGGTATATTCATTCAATAGAATAGTGTTTGGCAATAAAAAAAGATAGAAATATTGAAAACCTACCATATAGGTGAACTGGAAAACACGGCACTGATGGAGAGAAGCCAGACCCAAAGGACCACAGAGCTTACGATTCTGTTACATCAAGTGTCCGGAACAGACGAGTCCATGGAGACAGAACACGGGCTTGTGGGTACCTGACGCTGCAGGGGTGGGGGTGTTGGGGGGAGGGGTGGAGTGACTGCAAACGGACAAAGTTCTAACATTTGACTGTGGTGAGGGTGGGCCAACTCGGTGACTATAATGAAAGACACTGAACTGTATACTTACCATGGGCAAATGCTGTGGTGTGTCAATGAGACCTCAGGAAAGCTGTTCAGAAGGGGGAGGGAGATCATGGTGTCCACCTTGCAGGACTGTTGGGGCACTGAGCGGGGAATTGTGTCTATGCTACCTGCGTGCCTAGAATGGAGCAGGCGCTCCCAGCAGAAGCACTGGGTGTCCTGAGAGGCCTCACCATTAACACGAGTTAGCACCCGCAGCCCAGCTGCCCTGGCCCCACTGGGAGCTTTCCCTTGCAGGCGCCCCCAGTAGGTGTGAAGTGCTGGGGAATTCATAGCCCCACCCCCACCCCAAGACTCGGAACTCCCTTTTCTGTCTCATTTCCCCACTCCCCCCTGGTGTTTCCTGGGATCCCCTTCCCAGTAAACCACATGTTCGAGTACATGAGTCCTGGTATCAGGCTGGCTTTAGGGGCACCCCGTCTGAGGCCGTCACTATGGTCCTCACAGGGCTAGTCAAGTCTCGGGACCATAGCTGACCCATCCCCGTCTTGCTCCCAGTACGATGCACAGCGCTGGGCTCTCCACTCTACCCCGAGGAGGTGAGTACGAGGAGGGAGGACTTGCTCTGGAAGAAGCCGAGGCCCCGAGAAGGAAGGAGAGGGACCCAAGGATCCTCCAGGTGGTGAAAAGAGCTGGCGAATTGAGGATTTACGTTGTGCCCGGCTCCGTGTTCAAAGCGCCTCCTAGGTATTGCTTCATCCCCACGGCAGGTCGGTGCCTCATTCCACTGAGTCGCAAACTAAGGCTCAGAGAGCTGAGTGACTTGCCCAAGGTTGCACAGCTATTAAGTTCTGGTGTCTGAATTCGAACCCAGGGCCTGAGCTCTTTGCCCCTGCACCACCCTGCCTTTCACAGCCCCGCTCAGCAGTTCATTCACTCCCTTTCCATCTAGACTCTGGTTTTCCGGGAGGTTTGGGTTTGCTCTGCATGCTGCCCCCTTGGCCCCAAGCCCAGTGGCAAGGACACCATTCAGGCGTGTCTTTGGGTAGGTTCCTGTGTTTCACAGAGTTATGGTGGAAGGGAGCCCACTCTCAGGAGAGAGCCTGGGGGCTGGACGAGGAACAAGGACGCTGGTGTGGCCTCCTTTGAGGTCACGCTGACTCTTGAACAAGGCAAAACTCTTAGTCTGTTTCCCGGCCCATAAACCACGTTCACAGGCTCCTTTCCTTGGGTTTGCAAGGGGCTGGAGGGGCCACTGTGGGGGCAGCGCCCGGCGTGGCCCTGGCACCTGGGGCCCTGGAATTAGGTCAGGGACCCCTGTAAGAAAGCAGACCTGTACTTGGGCAGGCTGAGTCCCAGCCCAAGTCGGCTTTGTGCAGCTGGGAGCAGGGGTAGGGCGGAGGTGAGGAGGAGAAAGACGGGAGGGAACTCACCCTTACCGAGTACCGAACCCAGGCCTGCTGCTGTGTTAGGCCCTGGGAGTCACACGTGGATGAGAGCCAGCACCCACTGCAGCGGGACCCCCACCCCCCCATCACTTGGAGGGCAGGCAGCACCACCGATCAAACTGGGCGGACAGTTCCAACCAATCACAGTGAGCGTTTACTGAGCATGTACTGTTGGGGGGGCTTCACAGGCAGGCATTACCTCTTCTAATCTGACCCCAGGCTTCCCTAGCTGCCACTGCCCCATTTCACAGGCAAAACAACAGAGGCAGAGCAAGGCTCAGTCACTTGTCCAACGACAGAGCAAGAACAGAGAAGAGTCCAATTTGAACCCTGGCTGTCTGTTCCAGAGGCTGCGGGCAATACCTCCCCCCCTACAGCCTCACCAGTGGTGAGGGCGGGGCATGGAGGCAGCCCAGGGGAGGGAGGGATCTGCTCTGTTGGGGGTGAGAGTGGGACCCATGGAAGTCTTCATACTAACCTCCGATTGAGCCTTTGAAGGATGAACAGGAGTGTGGTGCAGAGGGGGCAGGAAGGGTGTTTCCGTCAGAAGGAACTGCCCGTGCATCGGTGAAGAGGCAGGAATGAGCCCGCGTGATGCGCCTGGGGTATCATGGGAGTTTCTAAACCAGGCTCAAGGCACGGGGGACCTGTCCTGTCCTGCAAAATCGCTGGGCATGTATATAAGACACACTTCCCACCCTCGGGAGCCTTTCCTGAGCTTGGGGAGATGAGCCTTATCTTCGGGAAGGGATGGCAAGTGGGGTAGGGCAGAGGAGCGGGGGCTGCCTGAGGTCTGAGAGGAGGGGACATCTGACTGGACGGGACAATGGGAAGGGGAGGCGGGAGGCATGTGGGCAGAGGTGCAGAGGTCAGAAAGTGGCAGTGTGGTTGCCGGACAGGAGGACATCGAAGGGGTGGGAGTTACGGGAAGCAAGATCACGAAGCCTGTGTTTGGTCAGCCCCGCCCACCAAATGCCCCTTTGCCGTCTGTTCTGGGTTCAAACCCCGACTTGCTGCTGACTAGCTGTGTGATGTTGGGCAAGTGGCTAAACTTCTCTGAGCCTCAGTTTCCTTCTCACCTGTGCACTGGGTGGAAACCAACCATGAAACAAACCCAGAGTTCTGATGAGGGATTCGATTCACTCACTGGTACATTTGATTCACTCACAGGTCGTTGCCCTGTTAGCCAGCCACCCCCATGAGAGGTCGGCACACTTCTTCTGTAAAGGGCCAAACAGTAAGTGTTTTAGACACTGTGGGCTAGCTGGTCTCCGTTGCATCTACTCAACTCTGCCACTGCAGTGTGAGAACAGCCGCAGACGAAACACAAATCAATGAGCAGGGCATGTGCCCTTTAAACAATGCATGGACATAACTTTGAATTTCACATACTTGTCACATACCACAAAATATTCTTCTTTGGACTCCCTCCCCTCAGCTAGGTAAAGGCGAAAAACCAGTTTGCAGTTTGTGAGCAGCACGCAAACAGCAGCGGGGCAGGCAGATGTGGCCTGCGGGCCACAGTCCGTCGACCCCTGACCCAGACTGTTATCCTTTAAAACTTTCTTTAGATTCGCCTTTTACTTACGTAAATAAATTCCTTTGAAAAAAAAAACTGTGCATTGCATCAACACCATTTAACATAAATGGAAGGTGATCATAAAGAGAGCATAAAAAACAAACGGGCGTCATTAAATTCTCACCAGGTCCAGCCCAGGAGAGGGATGGAGCGGTGTCTGGGCAAAGGAGAGGAAGACTGGGAACCTCTTCCAGTCGCACTCAGAGGGGGAATGGAAACAGAATGACCACGTGGGTATCTCATCACAGAAGTTAACATTATTTGCTCTGGCCGGGTGACTCAGTTGGTTGAGCATCGTCCTGCAAAGCAAAAGGGTCACCATACCCCTTCCCGGTCAGGGCACATGCCTAGGCTGCGGGTTTGATCCCCGGTCAGGGCACGTAAGGGAGGGAGGCAACTGATCGACGTTTCTCTCTCACATCCATGTCTCTCTCTTTCTCCCTCTCTCCCTTCCTCTCTCTCTCTCATCAAAGCAATAAACACATTCTTGGGTGAGGACTGAAAAAATAAAAGAAGTCAATGTTATTTAATGTGGCATCTTTTTCAGCGCAGTGCCATGTTGTGGGAGGCAGCCCTGACGTCACGTGGGGAATTGCCTGGCCCAGCGCTTGGCTCCGTTACTGGGGGCTCCTGGCCACCAGCGCGGTGTCCTGAGTTCTAATCGAGGTCACTTGCTGCCAGGGGAGAAAAAACCTGTCTCTCACAAGCCGGTGGGGTGTGAGTCAACCTCTGCTAAGTGTTTTGAAATCACCTAATGACACGTTGATGACCAGGGCAGGAAATTAGTATCGTTAATTAAATACTAATCACAGTAATGGTGGAGAATTGGGGCTGCGGAGACGTTGGTGCCCAAAGGCCTGGAAGCATCTTTTAAAAGCATCACTGAAAATGATCATGGAAGTGGCAGGAAGGGTGAGTCAAGGACCCACAAGCCTGGTGGCAGGAGGACATGGGCCCAGTGGGAAAGCCCCTGGAAACAGCCCCAGGGCCGCCCCTGCCCGTGCCGGGCAGAGGCTCGTAGTACAGCCTCAGGAGGCCAGCGAGGACGGCACAGCACAGTCAGGCTGTGGGGCCTCTGAAGGCCCCCAGTGAGACGGTACCTCCTGACGTGAGGCCCCTTGTGGGAGGTCCACGGGCCTCAACCTCCTCAGCCGAGAAGTGGGGAGAAGAATACTCTATGTCCAGGAGGAAGGGGGCTGGGCCCGATGAGCCGTTTAGGTTCTGTGCCAGTCCCGCCCACTCCTACCTGGTGTGAGTGTCAACTCCTGGTGCCCAGGCTGTCTCCGGGCCCGGGTGCTCTCCATCTGGGAGCAGACACCTAACTCCGGAAGGGCGACCTTGGGGTCTGGAGGCCCAAGCTGGCCCTTGGATGTGCTTGTAGTTAAAGTTAAACAATGAAACACAATTTCTGGGATTTGCACAGACAGAAGCACACACAGTTCATACCTGAACAGCTAGGTGACCAGCAGCCAGGACAAAGGGCACTGCACGGCTGGCAGGCCACCCCTCCCCACTGGCCTTGAGGGCCTCCTTGTGCCTCTTCCAAGCACTCCACACTGTATTTTCCTTTTTTGAATTCTTAGTTTGATCGTGTGATGTCTTTTTTCTGAGAACACACGGTGTCAGCATTTGCCACCCCAATCCCACAACTCTCCAACACCAGCCGAGTCTCTAACAATGCAGTTCAGCTTGGACACAAACTACGTGGCGTCAGCGTGGACCCACAAGCTAAGCTCTCAGTCCCCGGAGACTGCCCCGCCCCCGCCCCGGGTGCAGACATCAGTGTAAGTCCTGGCTCAGTTTCCTCATCAGTGAAGTGGGGATGTGAGCACACGCTCACGGCGCTGCTGTGAGGGGTGAATGGTTTTCTGTACAAGTGACGCTGAGCACAGTGCCGGCCCCGTAGCCACGGCTGGGCCAGGCTAGCTGCAACTGCCGCGTTCTGCCTGGGACTGTGCTGCCAGGACTGGGCTGGGTGCAGTGTAAACGTCAGAGTTCTGTGTGGGGTGATCTTTCCTCCTAGTTCATCCCGTCCTAGGAGAGGTCCTTCCCCTTCCTTCCAAGGCCCCTCTGACCCCTGAGTCTCCGCCCCTTATGGGGTGCCCAGCCCACATCCCACAGGCCGCATGCGGCCCAGGATGCCTGTGAATGCCACCCAACACAAAATTGTCAACTTACTGAAAACATTGAGATTTTTTTTTGGTTTTCATTAGTGTTTGTGTATTTAATGTGTGGCCGAAGACAGCTCTTCTTCCAGTGTGGCCCAGAGATGCCGAAACATTGGACACCCCTGCTTATCACGACCTGTGACACCGTCATTCTCTCGCCAGCCAAGAGGTTGACAGATGGAAGCTGGGGGTGTTCCTACCCCGCCCAGGGATGTTTGCATTGAAACCCAACAGCAAGGATTAGGCTCTGATAGCTGTAGAAACCTTTGCAATACAAAGTAATATTAATAATAATAATGGCCATTTATTCGATGCCTGCTACGTGCTGGCATTGCTCTGAATCCCTTAATGCATTTCCACATTTAATTGTCTTTTACAAAACTAGACGGTTGGGACATTTTTTTGTCACCCCCATTTTTCAGATGAAGACAAGGAGGCACAGAGAAGTTAAGTAATCTGTCCAGTGTCACACAGTAAGTGGCAGGGAAGAGACACAACCCAGGCAGCCCGGCTCCAGAGCCCCCTACAGCTTCTGTTTAACGAAGTGCTCCCTGTGGGCTGGGCGTGCTTTCCAGGTGCCTCACACACACGGCCATCTAGTGCCTCTGCCCTGAAACACATTGGACTTCTCTGTTCGTCCTCACAGCAACCCTATGAGGTTGGCATTATTACCCCCAATTCAAAGGTGAGAAAACTGAGGCCTGGGCAGAGGCTGTCTTCGCTGGCCTCTGCTGCTGTTGAAATATTACCGAAGAAGCAAGTCGGAACTCAGAAGCTGCTGTGTCCTGCACACCTGCCTGGGGATGGAGGGGGTGTCAGGGCTGCGAGAGACGATGCTGGCTTTGGAGACAGAAGCTAGAATTCTGTCTTCCCTCGTCCTAGCTCCATGGGCCAGGGAAAATTCCAGAGCCTTGGTGAGCCTGGATTTCCTTAGAGTGCAAGGATGGATGTTACGTCCGCGCCAAGAGCTGCTGTGAGCCCAAAGTGAGATAAGGTGCTCAGGGCAGAGGCACGTAGTAGGTTCTCAGTAAGTACGTGTTTTGTGTCCTCCCCCACCCCCAGCTGTCGTTCTGCATTCTCATAATACCGCTGAGTGCCTCTCTCGGTCCACTCACCAGGTGCACACAAGCGCTCTAGTTACTCAGCTACCTGGGGCTGGAACCTTCTCGAAGTCCAGGACCACGTCCCATGGGTCTTTAGATCTCTTGCTCAGTCCAGTGTCCTTTGTGCGGCCATACATGATAAATGTTTTTTTTTTTCCTTTAAAGCGAAAGTAGCTTCTCCATTTTTTTCCTTATAAAACGAATACATTTTCATGTAAAATGGGGGAAGAATTTACTGACCTTGTCTTGATGTGAGGATTAAAACAATGAGACCCCGCTGGCAAACTGTCCCTGTGACACCTGGCACAGAGCTCTGTGACAGCCGTGATTCAGAAGACACCTGAAGACACTTAACAAACGTCAGAGCCTCGCTGACACACTCTGATAAAATCTGTCCTTACAGATTTAAGTGCATCCTTACAGATGCACTTTTTAATGAAGTTTAACTGACGTGCCTTTCACTTCCGTGGTAACTGGCGGGCCTCTCTCTGCGCCAGGAAGTACGGGTGTGTGTTACCCTCCAGTTGCTGAATGTGACCCCTCAGGGCTGTGCCAGGACCACGACGAATTTGGTCAGTGCCCTGCTGCTGGACACTTCAGTGAGTCTTCTTCTCCCTTTGCAGTTGGGCCGGAAAGCACAGGGCGGCTGTGGACCAAGGAAGCTTCTCGCTGGCTGAGGACGCGGCAGGTGTGAAACAGCTGTCGGGGAAGTCACCAAGGCTGACACGGTGATGTCTGCGATGTGTCATTTAAGTTGTGATAAGGACACTGCCCTCCTTTCCCTGGCGCTGGAAGGGCAGTGCTCCGGGAAGGAGACCTTTGCTTTGACTCACCTTCTTCCCAGTCACCTCCTGGGAGGGGGCCCCATGCTGGGATGTCTGTTTCAGCAGAAAGAGGGCCATGGGGTGACAAGGACCTGCCCTGCCCTCCTCCCAGGGCTTGGTTGACACATGAGAAGCTGTTTGCAAACCAGAAATCAGAGGTGAGGTAAGTGGAGATTCTCCAAGCTCACAAAGGCAGCCGGTGGGGAAGACGGGGAGGGGGGACCCCAGCGGGTGAGGACACCCCTTCCTGCCTGCCTGCCTGCCTTGTGGTTTTGGGAGCTCCTCCCAGGGCCCCCCGGACAGCGATCCACTCATCCTGGTCCCCTGGGGAGTGGCAGGGCCCTCCCCGGTCCCAAGGTCGGTGCGGACATGGCGGTAACCACACAAGACCTGGCTTTCGGTTTCAGACCTGTGACCTCCAGGCCCTGGAATGGGGGAAAGAGTCACCCCTCGGCCACCTAGCTTCTCCTCTTCAAGCCTCAGTTTCTCCATCTGGAATAGGGGAACGATGGCCTGTCCCTCAAATTGCAGAGGTTGGGACAGAATGAGGTGCTGTAGGCAAGCACCTAATCCAAAACCTGGTGCCTCAGCCATCGCCGTGAGAGTGGGTCGAGCGGGGAAGCGTGAGCAGTGAGCGACATGCAGCGTGTAGGGCAGGGAGGAGGCTCCCGGTGCTGGCTGGTCTGTGAAGTCAGGGACCCACGTCTTCGGGCAGAGATGGGCGTGTGGCTTCACGCAGGTGGGCAGTTTATAGAGCTCCCGACGGTGAGGAGAATGCGGCAGGAGAGGTCGTCTCCGAGGGAGGGCTGCGGGTTTCAGTGTGACCTCGGGGTGCCACCCCCTCTGCCAGGCGCCCTTCCAAGGACTTAATAGATAGCGCTTCCCTTGTCAGTGGCCTGGAAGTGGGGTGACAGGGTCTGGCTGCTCTTTGCCAAGGGAGCTGTGGATCAGACAGATGGTGTCCTTCCTTCCCTTGAGGAGCCCCGTCCCCCGCCCCCATGAGACAAGGCGCACAATGAATGGGTAGAGATGCTGCAGAGAATGAATCTACAGGGGGAAGATCAGGGGGCCCCTCCTCTGGCCTGTGGGCTGCAGAGCGGCTTCTAGGGGGAAGCGCTACCCTTCACATCCACCAGAAAATGTAAAATAAAAAGGACTGACCATACTCAATATTAGCCAGGATGTGAAGCAACCGGAACTCACAGACACTGCGGAAGGGGTCGTGAATTACCATACGGTCAACTCAGAAAACCGTTTGGCACTAACTGCTCACTCTAAACGCGCACATCCCCTAGGACATGGCCATTATATCCCTGATTTGTCCCCAAGAGGATCAAACACTTACCGTCACCAAGAGACTCATGTGGGTGGGAAGGGTCATAGAGACTTCACTCCAAATAGCCCCAAACTAGAAATGGCCCAAACGTCCATCCGCAGTAGAATGAGTGAATAAATTGTGATAACTCCATAGTATATAATACCACACAGCGAAGCAAAAGAACAAAATGCTGCTACACACAGCTATGTGGGTGGGCTCATATGGTTAAGACTGGGCAGAAGAAGCCAAAAACGCAGCGTGTGAGTCTGTTTGCCTGAGGCTGGGAAGGAATCGTGGTGAGAGGGGTCAGCACCTGCCCACCTTTGGAGGGTGCCAGGGAAGGTGGGGCTCCAGGGAGCCTGCTGGCACGTGGGGAGGGGCCTGGGAGGTGAGTGCATCAGGGTGTGCATAGGCAGGAATGTGCTGAGCGGGACATGTAACATCGAGGCACTTTATTGAACGTAGGTTGTACCTCGTTACACAGTCAAACAAGACGGGAAGTGACAAAGAAGACAGACCCCAAAGCTAAGATCTGAAGGACAAGTAAACACTAGCCAGCAAGGAGGGAGGGCCGTGTTTCTGGAGGTGAAACCAGCACGTGCAAAGGCCCAGGGGCGGGAGTGCCAGGCGCTGCTTCTCATCTTGGCTCTGGGCTCCCTTGATGATGCCCGTGCCCCGCGCTTCTCTGTGCCTCTGTCCACTCACTGCAGGTTTGCACTGTGGAACAGGTGGGCAGAAACGACTTCAACGGCTCAGCCCTCAGGTCTATGTTTGAATGTCACACCTGTGAGTCGTCAAGGAAGCAGCTGCAGTGAGAGCGGGATGGACAGGGCTTGGAGTTCAACTGGGTTCAGAGCTCAACAGCGCCATGGATAGACCCTTTCACCCCCCACCAAGCCTCAGTTTCCCTATCTGTAAGAAGGGCCTTTGTCACGTGAAGTTTTAGTGAGAGGCAGGGTAAAAGAGATGTTCAACAGATGCCTGCTCTATGGGAATAAGGCCTGAGAGCAAGCCGGCCACCCTGAACTCGTGGCTTCCTCTAGAGTGATCCAGCATGGCCCTGGTCAAGCCTCTGAAACCCTTGGCCTTGACTTCCGGTCACGTGGAGCTCAAACCACCACTTAGGACGGCGCCTGGCACATACTAGAGGTTCGAGGAATGCTGGCTCACGACAGCTAGCACTTACTACGTGCCAGGTACCGCTCTGAGCTTCTCACGCACAGGGCCTGGTTTCATCCTCACAGCCAACGTGACCCCTCCGTCGGTCGTCCAGAGGGGGACTGAGGCACAGAGCAGTTGGGTCACTTGTCCTCAGTCACACAACTCATGGACGGAGCTTGGCTCTGGATCCCCTGCTCATAACCACACCAACATGTGGCCAGATTATACGGCGCTGCCCAACTTGCTTGCCTTCCCGAGACAGGCTCGTGGAAGCCTGGAGAAGGTGCTGGAAGTAACCAGGGCGTCCCCAAGGCTGTTGACCAAGATCAGCACTGTTGGGTAGCCACTGGGACACTGTGGAGCCCTGACGCCAGTGAAACCTACACCCTTTTCCAGGAAGGCCAACCCACCCAGGATAATTGTCGAGCCAGCAGGCACCGTAAGCCACGTGTAAGCCCGGAGGTGCCCAGGAGGGATGAGGCCCAGCAACGTGCCGCTGCCGCTGAGGCGTGGCCGAGCTGCCCTTTTCGCCAGCTTTGGGTTTTTATTTCTTGGCTGTCGCTGTTCTCGTCATTATTGTTTTTGGGGAGGAGAGATGGGACACCTCAAGAATCTGCTGTTTTGTTTGAAGGATTAATTTTCACCTGTAGCATCATGTGGGATTTGCAGCCACGCCCTGTCCTCTGCGCCGTCACGTTTTACGGCTCTCTCTTTCATTTCTCCGTGAAGAAACCTGATGAGAATGTTCTAGAAGCTGCAGCCCGCGGGTGGGGGTGGGGGACACAACAGAGAGAGCCATTTGTTCTCCCTGGCGGCAGGACAGGACGACGCAGATGCCAGAGAGGGCCGCAGGATGCGAGACCTCTGGAGATGCTCCCGTTTTTCCTGTTCTTGATACGTTCATGGGCTTTCCACATTCGCATAAGCAAAAAGATTGAAAACGCTTATGGGAAAACAGCTAATACTTACTGAGTATGAACTGCATGCCGACTTTACGTGTATTCACTCATTTCACCCTCACAACCACCCTGTGAAATTGGATATTTTTATTAGCCTTGTTTCCAGGTCGGGAACTGAAGTACAGAAAAGTCAGTAAGGTAATGACAAATTGCAACGATCGACATTTAAAAAGAGGTCGTCAGTGAAAAGGAATGACTTGCTGATGCCATGACATGGGTGGACCTCAGAACCTTCAAGCTCGGTGAAAGAATCGAGACGCAAGAGAGCATGTACTGTGTGATCCCGGCCATGCGACATGCCCAGAAAAGGCAAACCTCTGGAGACAGAGGCAGATCAGTGGTTGCCTGGGGCGGGGGTTGGAAACAGGGAGGAACAGTAAACGGGCACGAGAGATCTTATTGGCAGAGATGAAATATTCTAAACCTGACTTGTAGTGATAGTTGCGTAACTTGGTAAATTCACTAACAACCATTGAAATGGGCAAACTGTACCCATTTCATCTTACCCACGAAGATCCAGATACACAGCATCTGGCTTTTGCACTTACGAGGCCACAGAACTATTTTCTGGCCGTTTTGTTTGTTCATACCCTGTTTCTACAGCTCAGTTGGAAGTCACTTCAGGTCTGGGTGTGACTTCCTCCATTTCCTTCGGCTCTCCTGGTCTCTGCTCGGCCCTCTGCTCCAGGTCAGGCTTCCCTCCCCAAACCCCCTCCCACGTCTCAGGATGGTCTTGGGGGCTGCCTCTCTTCATTAGCTCCCCCAGAGCTCCTTAAGTTCTTGCTCACAATCGTTTTGCCAACATTCAGGCAAGGTCTGTGCCAGAGCCGCTGCCCAATAAATGATCGTGAACTGTCTGACTCTCTTCTGTGCCCAGGACAGGGCTGGGCACCCTGCGGCCCCAGCCCTTCCCAGGGTTTCCCACCCCAACTCCAAGGCAATTCTGTGAGCTGCAGAGATTCTTCCTAGAAAAGGCTGCCGGGAACCACTCCCCCAGGTGTGGCTTCTTAACTCGCGCTGTCCTGCAGGCTCCTTGAGCATCTGCTGAAGCCTGAGGACCCCTTCTCAGAATAATTTTTAAAAACTGCATTCAGATGACAACAAAAACAGTTTTTACTAAAATAGTTATCAAAGTATTTTAAAACTTTTGATGTAGTTACATATGCTTCTTTAATACATTATATAAGATTGAGTGGTGAGCCTGATATGATCTTAATTTCAGAATTGTGGCAGCTTAAGCAATATTTTGAGATATCTGTAGTAACTGAAGTATGATATGAAAATAGCTGTGATTTCTATTAGTGGCAAAACCACAAGGACTTTGCCTGCATTCGTGATCGAAGGAAATACTAAGAAATTGGTGAAAATGAAGATACAACTTTTGTCCATCCCAATGTCGTGGACCCCTCAGAATTCCATCCTCAGCCCCCTTGGGGGTGTCCATGAACTCCTGCTTTAAGACAAAAGGGTTTTGATTCTTTCGTTTAGATAAACAAGAAGATCACAAGACTTGAGAGAACAAAGAGTGACGAAAGAGCTGGGACCACGAGGGTTGGGATAAACAGAGAAAGGTGTCAGGACGCCAGTTTCATGCTGGGTGTTGCAAAGGTGAGCCTATTTTGGAAGGAAGAAAGGAGCTGGGGGTGAAGGAAGGAAACGTGGAGGGTTTGCCCTTGTGACTGCATCAAAAACAGCAGACTAACACTACAGCCTTGACCTCACCCTAGAGCAAGCCCATGTCACCTTTGTGTCCCTTTTGTTGCTGAGAAGACAAAGCCATTGTCCCTGTAAAACAGGGTACCTGCCCTCAAGCTTATACTCAATGAGACAAAACAAATACAAACATTAATAACAAGACAAATATTAAATTGCAATTCAGAAAATGTGTCCAGAAGAATCTGGACAATGCCACATATCTGGCTAAGTGCACGCAGTGCAACCCACAGGCATTCCAAGGTGGGGGGCACCTCCCCTCCTGAGGTTTGTGGTGAGGATCAAAAGTGGGAATGGACAAGAGGCTGGTAGAATCGGAAGGACAGTTAGAGCATTTGCTTTGGGACTGCTTGCTGCTCCTCTGGTCTCAGTGGCCTCTGTAAAATAGGGATAATAACTAAGTATGGCACCTGACATATACTAAGTACTCAATAATGGGAGCTATTATTACCACTTAAAAAATGATAGATGTTTGCAAATTGATTCTAGCTACACCAGATTGGAGAATTTGGTGTTTAGGGTGGTAGGTCTGAAAAACAGATTTGAATGAATGAAAGAAAGAATGAATGAATGCATCATCGGATTGGCTCTGCCCTCCAGACCGGTTCCTTCCAGATATTGCCCCTTAAGCGGCTCAATGAAGCGGACCGCAGCTCTGGGGTCAGTTACATATCAGCGTGTGAGTGAGCGATGGTGGGGAAATGGTAATTCCGGGCGGGGGAGCAACAGCAGCTCAGACTGAGCAGGCGGGTGTCATATTCCTGGATGGTCTTCACTCATTCTCCCTTCCCCCCGCCTTCCGGAATCGGCGTGGGGCCTCCATGGGCTGCGGGGACTAGAGGGCTCTGCAATGCCTAGGCTGATCTTGGGGACACGTGGTCGAGAAGCCTGCCTGAGTCTGCCGCGTGGGGAACGTGCAGGCGGAGGAGCGGCCTTATCCTGGGAAGGTCGATCTAGGCCGCCCAGGCTAAAGTGGGGGTGGGGTAAGGATGCACCTTCAGATGCTGCGGTCCCCTAGCCCTTCCAGACAGAGGTCTCCAGCACCCCGTGGGAATTTGAGGCCTGGAGAATTGGGGTGAGAGAGAAGTGGAACAGAGAACGTGGCAGAGGACGTGGAGAAGAGGGCTACCTAAAGGGGGAAACGAGCGCTGCCGAGGCTGCCGGTCCCTTTAAGAAGCCGGGCAGGCTCTGCGGTGGCTCCAGCTAACCGCGTGTCTGGTGCAGCTCTGCAGTCCGCGTCCCCGGCAAAGAATCGGAGCCACGCGGGGCGGCCGGAGCAGAGCAGGGGAGGGGTGGTACGGTGGGACCTGGGCGGAGCCAGAGCTTCAAGCAGCGGGTCATTGGAGCAGAGAACGCGGCGAAGTCCGGGAGTGGGCAGCGTGGTCAGACGCCGAACGTCTCGCGGGCGGGGCCCCGGGGAGGGGGGGGGATCCGGGAGGGCCGCAGGAGGTGCTGTGGGCGGGGCTATTTTGGGGGCGTGGCCTGCTTCTGCAGTGGGCGGGGCCCGCCGCAGAGGGGCAGTGCCAGCCAAGAGTCCTCTGCGCGCTGCTGCCGCGGCGCTTCACATCGTCTCTGACAGCCTCGGCGCCGGTAATCGCGACCCTCACTACCTCGAGCAGCCACCGCGGCCTCCATCGCAGCCTGAATCCGGTTCCTTGCCTCCGCGCCCACATCCGGGGGCAGTCCGGCTCGCAGTCCCTGCGGAGGCCGCATCTGGTACGCATCTGGAACCGCCCGGCCGGCCGCGCTGGAGCCCGCGCCCAACCTGGCCCGGCCGCGCCGGGAGCCCTGCCCGGAGCTGGAGCCTCCCCTGGAACCGCGGGCCCGGGGCCCTGAGCTGCGCAGCCGGCGCATGGTGAACTCGTTGCTGTTCGGAGAGATGGCTTTGGCCTTTGGCTGTCCGCCGGGCGGCGGCGGCGGCGGCGGTGGCGGCGGCGGGGGCTGCCCCGGCGGTGGCGGCGGCGGCGGCGGCGGGGCCGGGCCAGGGCCATCGCCGGTGACGGCGGCACTGCGGGACGACCTGGGCTCCAACATCCATCTCTTGAAGGGGCTCAATGTGCGCTTCCGCTGTTTCCTGGCTAAGGTGCACGAGCTGGAGCGGCGCAACCGGCTGCTAGAGAAGCAGCTGGAGCAGCAGCAGAGCGAGCGCGAGCGTCGGCTGCGCTACAGGACATTCACCCGTGAGCAGGCCGTGCAGACCGGGCCGGATCTGCTACGGCCACCAGCGCCCGGCAGCGGGCATGGCATCGGCAGCGGCGCGGCGGCCGGCACCAATGCCAATGCCGTGGCCCTGGGCGGCCTGCCCCCGGGCGGCGGCTCTCACCCGCAGCTCTACGGCCGCCTGCCTGGGACCATCTGGAGCTACACGCAGGTGCGGCGCACGGGCGGCGGCGGCGTGGAGACCGTGCAGGGCCCCGGCGTGTCGTGGGTGCATCCCGACGGCGTGGGCGTGCAGATCGATACCATCACGCCCGAGATCCGCGCGCTCTACAACGTGCTGGCCAAGGTGAAGCGCGAGCGCGACGAGTACAAGCGGAGGTGAGTGCGGCGCCCCCTCTCCCCGCGCGCGCGGCCGCGGAATGTGTGTGTTCGGGGTCGGGGGGGCAGGTGGCAGCCAGCTGGTCCTAGCAGGTGGGCTGGAAACTGTTTGCAGAGTACCCTGCCTTCGCTCGGAAAACTCAGTTATCTAGTTCTGAGAATGGGGGCGGGTGCTGACGACGGCAGGGGACACAGCCAACCCGTCGTTGGTCCAGACACGTCCGTTGTTTTGTAGGTGACAAAATAGCTATCGATGTTTTAAGTAATCTTATTTAATTACCATGGCAACTCAGAGCGTAGGGCATTCTTATCACCATTTTGTAGATGAGGGAACTAAGGCACCCGAGATGCAAGTGACTTGCCTAAGGTGTGTTGGCTAATAAATAGTGAAGCCGGGATTTGAACTAGTGATTTTACATACCTCCCGGGTAGTCTGTCTCCTAGCCCAGGTACTTTTTCAAGGATGTAGAGGTGAGCTCCCTTCTCTCCATGGGTGAAAAGAAAAACACTCCAAAGTAAACCGCTGACCTTTTGTTCCTTGAATTAAATGAGATTATGTGTTTGAGGCTGGATGGATCTCTTCCTGCTCCCTGGGGCTAGGGTCTGCCTTCTTGCTCCATCTCTGTACGGTCCAGCGGGCTGGGCTGGATAACCAGCCCTACCTCAGATTGGTCACAAGCTTTTAAAAATCCCTCCCTTCACTCCTCTTCCCCCCACCCGCATTGTCATGGTTTATTGGGCCCCCACAAACTCAGCCCCCAAAAGGCCCGCAGGAGGAGGTAACCTTGGACTGGAAGACTGGACATTGAATGGACCCGGACCACCATCTCTGAGCAGAGTTCGGGGCAGACTACCTACAGGAGTGCCAGTACGTTACCGCCCAGCCCAGGTTACCCAGGCGGGAAACTAGCATCGTTTCCCGCCTACAGCCTGGCTGGTGGTACTGTCTGCTCCACTTTCCCATACGAGGAGAGGGGTCTGTCCGTAGCATCTCAGGCCTGGGTGGGCGTGGGCCCTCTTCTGTCCCAGCATGGGCCACTCTGCATGGGGAACCTTGGCTCCGAACCCCTGGTTCTGGAGGATGTGCTGAGAAGGATGTTTCCTTCCACTCCTTGGGTCCTGGTGCTCTCGGCAGTGCAGAGGTCTGCCAGGGGAGCTGGGCATGGGTCTCCCTCCTCTTCCTCTACTGGGCAGGACTCGAATCAAATGGCAGCTCCGTCACCAGCCAGTGAGATTGTTGGACCCCTTGGAAGCCCGTTTGCTCACCAGAGAAATGGAACAGTGATCCTCACTCCCAGTCGCATGAGGGGAGAGTAGGATGGTGATGCTTTTGGGAAGGTACAAAATAATCAAGTTGATGTCGTTCAAGACGGTAGTCTCTTTGTCAAGCTGGCAGGACACAGAGACCTGGAGTTCCAGGGCTGTCTCGTGCAGGGCCTGGCTTTCTGGGGGTAGGTCTTACACCCCGCTGTACACTAGCTCCTCTTCTGGGCTGGTTGTCTCTGCTGAGAGCTTGAGAATGGCCTGGTGCCTGGCCATGGGGAGGCCACCTCTCCGCTCGCGGTGGACAGCTTCGCTGGGTGGGTGGGGTAGGGAAACAGGTACTTGCTCTGGATGGTGAAACTCGTGGGAGGGACGGGCCCGTCTGTCTGCCACTGCCGATTGTGTGGCCGTGCCCCAGGTGTGTGCTGTGTTTGTTTTATTGTGTGTGTGCTCTCGGACCTGGCTACGAAGGAGATGGAAAAACCGTGCCCAGTCTGTCTTGAAGGAAGGTAGGCTGGTGTTGAGCAATGCTTTGTTTAAATTGCACCCAGGGTGTGGGGGGTGATGTCAGCCTCTGGCGCTGGCCCGGAATGAGATGGGTGCTACCGGGACAGGTGGAGTGCGCTGTCTCTCTTCCCGCCCTCTGGGAGGTGTGTGCGCCTTCTCTTCCTTTTTGGTGAACTGAGGAGGCACATCTTTTCTGAAGTTGGTTCAGAGCTCAAGTTCGATTTTTCCAAAGCAAGTATACTTGGACCCTTACGTGGGCCCCAGTTTCCCTGTCTGTGAAGGGAGAGGTGGGTGGTGTATCGCCTCCAAGTTCCAGGCTGCCTCAGAGATGCCTTAGGGATTCCTTGCCTATTAAATAAAAATGAATATTTAAAAACACATTGAAATGTTAATACGGTCATAAAAATGTGCTCATTCACTTTTAAGTTCTGCACGTTAACCCGTCAAGGTCCCTTCCATGCTAACTTGTTAGTAATCGGACGCAAGCGAAAGTCCTCCTTCTGTTTGTCTGAAGCGTGTTTTGAGATTACAAAGCAAACTGCTAGAAACTATTCCCATTCGCGGCTCTTCGTCTGTGTGAGTCAGGATATTCCTGATGCTCTGCAGCCAAAACTGGAGATAAAATTAAATGGAATGTGGCACTGTCACCCATGATGCCAATTCTAAATATTCGCGGATCAGAATAGCCTCTTCAGCCTCAGTGATTGAATTCAGAATCGCTGTTATGTATTCGAACCAATATAAATGCACACAAGTATCACTGGTTTTACGTGTTTCTATATTTAGGTTTCTCATAAGAATTTCCTTTTGTGAGCAGGGTGGGCATATGATCAACTTTTTAAAAAGTTTAAAAACCACTGGACTAGATGATCTTCCCAGCCTTAACAATAACTAAATCTGAGTTTGAGCTCCCGGCCCAATTCTGACTTCCTGTCCGTAAGAGCAGTCGCAGCCTGAGGCCTGAGACCACGGCATCTGCCCTGGCCTCCAAAGGCCTCGGGTTCTTCCAGGATGTCCAACATGGGGCCCCAAGCAGGGAGTCAAGACAGAGCCTGTGCCAGGAAAGAAAAGGCTCCAGGATTACCCCTGGTCCACCCGGGGGAGGGAGCCCACAGCTCGGAGACCCCACTCGCTTTCCCAAAGGGCAGCCTGGGATGTGTGGCTCAGTGCTCTCCAGTTTGGAGACCTTTCTGCTTCCGCCTCCATGACACCTGTGGCCATACCCACGAGCCAACGCCTGTGTTACTTCTTATGTGAGATACGTTTAACAGCTTTATTTAAAATGCTCCCACTGTAAACATTCAATGACTTTTAGTGACTCCACAGAGTTGTGCCACCATCCCCACCATGCAGTTTCAGGACGACTTGTGTCTCCCCCCAAAGATCCCTCGTGCCCACGTGCAGTTGATCCTCATCCCGCCCCAGCCCGGGCAACTGCTGATCTGCTTTCTGTTTCTCTAGAGTTGCCTTTTCTGGACATTTCATGTGAATGGCATCATGCATTAGGTGGTCTTTTGCGTCTGGTTTCTTCCACTTACGTATTGTTTTTGAGGTTCGTCCATGTTGTATCATGTATCAGTAGTATTTCCTTTGTGTTGCTGAATAATAGTCCACTGTGCGAATACACTGCCTTGGTTTACCCATTCACCTGTGTGACCAATAAAGTGTAAATTTAAAAAGTCACCTGCTTACCACCTCCCATCATCTCCTGTGCCATTGGCAATGGCACAGGAATTTCAGTTGGTGGAAACACCAGCCTCCCCGGCCCCGGCCCTGCTCACCAGCATTGCTCTGACTTTGCCTTGGTCGGATAAGCTCTGAGCTCTGTACTGGGAGGAAAATGTGGTTGCCGAAACTGTAACACCGGCCAGGTTGTCAAGCACTGATTTGGAAACCAAAACAAACATTTCTGCTCTGTCACCACCCAGCGCCACCAAAATATCCTGTTCTGAGTTTGCAAGCTGGGGGCTTTTCCTGGGAGATTCCGGCTGAATCTCTCTGAACTTGCAACAAGTGGAGAGTTCTCTGAACTGGCATCCAAGAGACCCAGATGCCAGGTCTGCCTCTGCCACTAGCCTCTGTGTGACCTCAGACCAGTTGCTTTTCTCTCCGAGCCTTAGGCCTTCCACCTTTGGGGTGGGGTGGGGGGTAGGGGGGTTCATTTAGTGTAAAGTGGTCCCTCCCAGCTCACTTTACACTTTGGTTCTGTGACTTGAGGGGTTTGGGGTAGGGCTGCTCTGTCTGCCCCCCTGGGATGAGAGGCTGGGCCTCCTCCTCCCCTGACCCGTGTCCTTTGTGGTTTGGTATCATGTGGCTCTGTCCCCTCCCCCTGCAGGTTTCCAAGTGTCTGCGCCCCTGACTGAAGTTGGCGTGAAGGGCTTAGTTTGTTTTTCCCTGGTACCTGTGGTGATTGGAAATTTATATCAGTGACCAGGAAGGACCATGGTCGTTTCGTCTGGGGGTTTTCAACCAGGCCCTTTGGAACCCTGGGGTCCAGAGAGGGTGCCTTGGGGTTGGTCATTCTGGGGACACGGGGAGGCCGAGCATCTGGGATCCAGTCTGTGTCAGCCACAGAAGTTCCATTTCCATAACTCTCAGGTTACCATTCTGAGCAAGATTCAGTTGTCAGTTGGAAAACAGGGTTCTGCAGTTAAGGGCGGGGAAAGTAAAAGAAATCACAGATTCAGCTGAGATGGGGAAACTGAGGCCCGGAGGGGACTGACCGGCAAAGCCGAGTGGGCGGACCTCCTGTGTGCCGCTGGGAGCTGGCTGCCATCCGCCTGAGTCGGGGCTTGGATGGGTCTTCACCACCTTTTTGTGTGTCTGCCTTGAAGCATTTTTTGAAAAGCCACTTTCAGGAGTGGAAGGGACTTTTGTCCCAGCTCTTTCTGATAGTGAACCGGCTGGGGCTGGGCTGCTGGCCTGAAAGGACGGCTCCAAAAAGAGCTGGGGGGCGAGCCGGCTGGAGTGTGCCCTGCCTTCCCTTCTTGCCCTGGACGACCCTTGAGCGGGTGGGTGGTGGCCCCTGGCCGCCCCAAAGCCGGAGCACTGCCCCCGAAAGCCGGCCGGGGGCTTTGTTGGCTGTTGTTTCCGTGGATGCTAGGGTCCCTCCTGAAGCTGTCACCGATAGGGGTGCTTTTGTCTCTCTGACACCCTGAGTGACCCTGGGCAATCGCTTGGCCTCTCTGAGCTGTCTGGTTCTCTGCTTTTTGTGAAAGAGGGAGAAAAATGTTGCTCTCCCAGAGACTGGGAAGGAATAAATGAGCTCACGTGTTAAGGGACCTGGTCTTCTGTAGGCCCCGTGTGTCCTGCACCCCAGGCCCCCTCCCCCCACAGCGGCTGTGCTCTTCATTTATAGGGGTCCCTTAGCACGGGCCGGACCGCCCCACACATCCATTTCAGGGCATGTCCCGGGGAAGGCGCCGGGATGGTGGTGGGGGTGCGGGGGGAGGGCTGCTTCTTTGTCCAGCATCTGAGAAGGGTGTTCTTGCTACTCTTAGTGGTTGATTTGTGCCTCCGGAAATCTCACCGCCCCCCCTGCCCCCCCCGCCAACCTCCTTTCTTTAAAAGAGACACACAACCCCCCTCCCTCTAGCTCCTCAGTATTCCAAAGCCTCCTGGCCAGGCTGGCATTCTCTCTGGGGACAAATTTGGGAGGGATTTTCAGAGCCTCGAGCTGGAGGGAGGAGAATGAAGTCCCAGAAAAGAAAAGGAAGCAGAAGCTGGGAGACAGCTGACGCTGAAGATTCCTCCTCCCAGGAATGCGAGGCGGGGGCTTCAGCCTTGGCCACCGGATGCATGCGAGGTCCCCCGCAACACACACACACACACACACACACACACACACACTCACACTCTCACTCTGAGGCTCTCTCCCCAGGCCTCTGGCCCACATCCCCACGCGTGTCAGTGTTTGGAAGGGTAGATGGAAGGGTAGACCCAGAATTCAAGCACGCCCTTGGCTGAGAGGCAAGGCCTTGACTTCCAGGGGCATTGATTTAAACCATGCCACGACGCCGTGACCCTGGAGACTGTGGGCACTGCATTTGGAGTCCTGGCGTTTGAACACATCGCAGAGATGGAGCTGGACTGGCGTTCTGTGTATTCCCCGTGTCAGGGATGGCTGAAGGCCTGGGACCAGAAGGAGGCAGCGCAGTTGTCCCCTGTGTGGGGGTTAGGATGGGTTGCCCTTCCCTGACATTCTTTCATCAGGCATTTCTGAGCACCCACTATCTCCCCCATCACAGCACCCTAACCCTGAATCATAATTGCCTGGGATGTGTCTGTACCTCTGCCGACTGTACTGGGGGACCCCCCAAGAAGACCAGAATTATCTTCTGGAGCGCTGGCCCCTTGTAGTACAGGCTTCCCCTACTAGGTGAGTGTTCTAGGAACCCATCTGTGTCAGGGTACCAGCTGGTGTTGTTGTGAGAGGTAGCGTTTGGCCTCAGGGAATTTTTTTGAAGGCTCTTTCAACATGTTTGCCCATTTCATGATGGGTGATTATTGAGTGCACCTGCCTGCACCGCGCTGAGTGTTCAGCAGTTTTTGACCAAAAACAGCATGACCCCCCATGTCCCATCCTCCCTCTCCACCTGATCTCGCCCTGAGTAACTGTTCGTTTCCCCAGATGAAAAAAGACCTGAGCCCTGACTAGTGTGGCTCAGTGGATTGAGTGCCAGCCTGGAAACCAAAGGGTTGCTGGTTCGATTCCCAGTCAGGGCACATGCCTGGGTTGCGGCCGGGTCCCCAGTAGGGGGCGTGTGAGAAACAACCACACATTGATGTTTCTCTCCCTTTCTTTCTCCCTCCCTTCCCCTCTCTAAAAATAAGTAAATAAAACCTCTAAAAAAATAAAACATAAAAGAAAAAAGTCCTCAAAGGGAACCATTTACCGATGTGGAAGAGGTGAAACAAAAAATGGCAGAAACACTAAAAGGCATCAAAACCGACCAGTTCAAAAACTGTTTCGAGCCGTGGAAAAAAATGCCCCAATAGGTGCATTGCATCAAACGGAGAGTGCTTTGAAGGTGGCTGAAGTTTAAACATGTCAGAATAAATACACAATTTTTTAATAAATAACTTCTGTTTCTTGGGGTCCCCCCTCGTAAGCTCTGCGGGGCCGGCTTTGGGTCTGTCTTCTTCATCACGTAGTCACACAGCCCGGCCGGGCCTGGCCACAGCCCCCTTGACAACCTAACCTGTGCGGCGGGGGAGGCTGTGTGCATGGCCGCCGAGTGCCGGCAGGTCCCAGCCGGGGCCGGGCGGGGGGGTGTAAGGCACTATGACACGGATGACCAGTATGGGCTCTGTATTCAGGGACTGGCAGCTTGCAGAGGGGAGGGTTTGCACTTGGAATCAGAACACCCGCGCTCCAGTCCCGACACATCGGTTCAACAAGTCTGGATCGGCATCCGTTGCTCGGTGCCAGAGGCTGGGGACTGAGCACAGGCGATGAAAGCTGGGTGAGTTCGGACCCGTCACGTGGCCTCTCTGAGCCTCATTTCCTCATCTGCTGGAGCGGGATGCTGAGCTCTGTATCCCGAGTTTGTGGGAGAAGCAAGTGGGCTCACGCAGCTGCAGCTCTTTGTAAATGGTGAAGTTCAGAAGAGGTCGCTGGCAAGATTTCATAGGCAGAAGGGTGGGCACCCTAAGGGTGAGCGGTGCTGGCTTTGTGAGGTGGGCGGAGGTTGAGAACCAAGCTGGACGCTGGGAGGGGAGTGGTCCATGCCCTTGCTGGCAGCGTCTGGGGGTTGTGCAGCCTCTGGGCATTGCCGGCTGTGAGATACTTAGAAAATTCTGGGCCAGATGGGAGGCTGGTGGAGACTTCTGCTGGTGCAGACTTCTGCTGGTGCAGACTTCTGCTGGTGCTGCCTGCCTGCCAGGGCGGTGCCCCCTCCCACCCTTCGTGGGCACTGGGGACTTGGTTTCCTGGGCAGGATGTGGTTTCTTCCTCTAGTTCCTGGTACAAGAGAGGGTAGTCTTCACCCATCAGTAAATGACTCCGGTTCCCTCGAGGGGCTGTGGCTGGCTGAGCTGCCTGGTGGCATGGGGCACCTAGGGCCCTGTGGGGTCCCGGTTGTGATCCCGGCTGTCCCGAGCTTCCTGTTGCGCAGCTGGGAGTGGGGGTGGTGGGAGGGTGGGCTTACTCAGTGCCCTGTGAAGACTGCTCTCTCTGTAACTTTACTGCGGTGGTCTGGGTTCTGTACATGCTAGTTCATCTCTTGCACCTCTATTTATCTCTCTGTGAAGTAGGGGTAAGGTTCCTTAGGAGTTCTGCTTCCCAGAATTGATGACAAAACTCATTGAAACAATGGAGTGTGAAAGCATTCTGAAAAAAGGTTAAAAAAGTCATCACAACTTAACAGCCACCACCAGCTGAGCACCTACTGCATGCTAAGCTCTGGGACAGCTGCTTTAAATACGGGAGACTTCTTTATCAGAGCAACCCCCCAGGGATGGGAATTGATGATGCCCGTTTTATAGATGAGAGGTTCAGAGAGAACCTCTGGCCCAGGTTCTGCAGCGAGGTCAGTCTGGGTCTCCAGACCCCTCATTCAGGGCTCTTTCTAGGGGTGACGCAGGCTGGCCTTGTCCCATGCCAACCGAGGCAGGTGGGAGGCAGGTGGGAGGCAGGCTGAGGCACGGGGTCTCCCCACTGCCTGTCCCAGTATCACCAAGGCTGGTGGCAGAACAGGAGGTAGCTGCTATGCTGGGAGGACTTCCTGCCATCACGTTACAGTAACTCTTTCTTGAGAAGCTGATGAGTCACGGGCAGTGGCACTGTCCTGAGCCCCCCCTCACCCCCCAGCTCTCTGGAGAGCATCCTAATGGGGCCCGACTCTGGGTAGGGGAGCTCCTGGTCTTACCCAAAGAAGGTAGCACCCCTGGGCTGGCAGGGCTGGCAGGGGCTGGGATGGGGAGCAGGGGACATATATTATTATCTGTCCGGCACTTTCCACGTGATCTGATTTAAAACTTGTGGCAACTCTGCAGGGTGGAAACCAAGGCTCAGGAGGAAAGTCACTGGCCCGGAGTCCTACAGCAAAGCCGGGGCTGGACGTGGGTCCCACACTCGGGCTCTGTGCTCCCGTTTTCTTGCCTAGCACCCAAGTCTTAGCTCCTGGGAGTGGCCAGGGCTTCGTGCTAACTGATAACAGGTGGGAGAGAGCATCGCGCGTTCCAGTGGCTGGAGAGAAGCTGACTTCTGCCCAGGGCCCTGGTCTCACTAACTTTTGCTTTCGGTTGGTACCGTGAACTTTGCCAGGGAACGGGGAACTTGTCCTAGTCACCCTGTGCCTCTTGCTGGGGAAGATGAGACTGCTGGGTGTGGATGTCTGAGAAACCACAGTTCTGTTCTCTCGACAGAGGCTGGGCACCCACCACGCCAGAGACAGCCCTTCCTCCAGGAGCTCGGAGGCTGGGTACACGGGCCAATGTGGCGATGCCACGGGACGAGCACCTGCTCAGATAACGCCTGTGCCTACCAGGGGCACACTACATGCTTATTAGTTAATTAACTTATTAAACAATTGTTTACATAGTGTTCACCCTTTGCCAGGCTCCATTTAAAGCAGTTCACGTTTAATTCATGTAACCTCATAATAACCTTATGAGACGGGCACTGTCATTAGACCATTTTAGAGATGCCGAAACTGAGCCACAGAGTCAGGCAGGGAATTGGGCCAAGACACAGCTTGTACGTAGCAAACGAAGGTCGGAACCTGGGAAATCAGGTTCCACATCCCACCCAGGAAGGGGCGGGCCTATTGCAAGGATGTTCCTGCTCTGGGCCTCAGTTTTCACGTCTGTGCAATGGGAGTGATAAATCTGCCTTCATGGGATGTACGGAAGATCGGAGGGAGCTTAGAGGAAGGTTAGGTGGCGCCTGTGCCCGGGCACTAAATGATTGGAAGCCCTGGGACCCACCTACCCACACTGCTGTGTTTCTTCCAACTTCTCGTGCAACCGAGGGCTACTCGAAGCTCCCTGCGATGTCCCGTCCTCCCCTTGCACTTATATGCGTGCCTCTCCTGGATCCCGAGACGAGCCGCCATGGGCGTGGGAGAGGGGCCTGCAGAGCGAGACCACGTGGAGCAGAGCGCTTATGTGGAGCTTGGGAGCTGGGAGGAGAGGAGGCCGGAGCATGTTTTCTGCTGCTTTTCAGCTCTGTGACCTTGAGAAAGCCATTTGCTTCTCTGAGCCACGTCTCCTTATCTGCCAAGTGGGGGCCATCGTATGGCACGGACAGACGGCAGGAGAGAGCAAGTGGGATGATGGGGCTCAGACGCTGGCTGCTGCCCCGGCACCTTATCGAAGGAGGCTGGGTGATTGGGGGGAGCAGCAGAGGCGGGGATTGAGTGGTCCTGGGATGGGCCTGGGCAGGAGCCCTCCACGTGGCCGCTCCGGGCGGGGCCTGTCTCCCTGCCGCCTGAGATGCTTGCTCAGCGCTCTCCGGCCTGCGTGCTCTGACTTCGTATGTGCAGGTTCACACGTCCCCCGGCTCGCTCGCTCGCTCGCTCGCTCCTTGATGGAGAGATGCCCCTGCAGCGGAGACACTGCCTTCCGCCCTCTTCACTGGCCATTTTTATTACTTGGGTTATTTAAAACGGCTCTTGGCTTGCTGCCTCCTGTTTGCCGTCTTGGGGGAGGGGAAGAGCCGCTGGTCTAAGTGGACCTTGTGAAATTCCCTGGCAGATGAACTCTTCTCTGGGTAGGGTCAGTCTCTCTCCCCAGGGCCTCCGTTTTGCCCCTGGCCTGCTGTGGTAATGGGCAGAAGGCCATCCGGGGGTGCAGTGGGGAGACTGGGGCTGGAGTGGCTTTGGGGAAAGCTTGCTGGGAGGTTAGACCTCAGGACCAGAGAGCCTTGGAGCTCCGGGTGGGAGCCTGGTGGTGCAGTGTGGATCCTGCTGAACCTGATGAGGGCCGGCTAAGGAGGGCTTCCTGGAGGAGACATCACCTGAGTCATGTTCTGAAGGCCCAGTAGGAGTTTGGAAACAGGGGGAAGGGCACTCCAGGCAGAGAGAACAGCTTGTACCAGGGCCTGGGGGTGAGATCGTCACGCCAGGTGCCTCATCCAGAGCTCGCTCCTCAAGCCCCGGCCGTGTTGGGACGTGGCCCGCCCTGGCCTGCCTGCTCTTTCCTCTTCCCTCCGCCCGCTCCTTGTGGCCTTCCTGGCCCTCTTTGTTCTGCCTGCTCTCTCGCACCCTCGCTCCCTCTTTCTTGTGCGGGGCTGTGCTCCCTACGGCTGGCTCTCTCACCCCTGCTCTGCTTCACCCGAAGCAGGGGAGGGCTGTGAGGGGGGCCGTGCCCCACCCCGCCTGGTGCCCTGGCTGGGGGCTCTCTGTCTGCTGCTGAGGCTTTGTGAGCCCGAGTGTGTGCGTGCGAGTGCGTGCGTGTGTGCATGCACCCATGCATGTGTCTGCGCCTCTGTCCGAATCCTGTGGTCCTGAGGTCAGGACTCTGCCCCCAGCCACCCCAGACCCTTGTACACGACCCTTTGTGCCTCGTGATGGAGGGCAGGGGAGGCTGCCTGGTGGGAGGATGGCCGCCGGGTCTTGGAGGTCAGCGCTGGTCACCAGCCTGCAGTCCCCCAGCCCCCACCCAGCAAGGTCTGAGCCCAGGATTAGCCGCGGGTTGGGGAGTGGCTGCGGGAGGCTAGGCTGCTCGCCTTACCTCTCCCGGCTTGTCCCTTCTCCCTCACACCTGTGACTTCCTCTTACCCCTGGGAGGCCCAGACGGTTTGAGGTTTGAGCCGTCCTCTGAGGTCGCTTAACCCATCCCCCTGCTTCCAGGCAAAGCCATTACCCTGTCCTGTTGTCCAAGACGGTTAGATGTGCCTTTTGTCTCTCCAAAAAGACCTGAATGTTTATCCTTTAGTATTTTGTGCTGTCCTCCCCACCCCGCACTTGTGTACCCATGACCCGTTTACAGATGAGGCCCAGAGAAGGGGAGCGGCTGTCTGGAGGTCACACAGCCAAGTAGGGGCTGGAGCCCAGGTCCCCGAATGGGGTTTCTATGAAGGGGTCCTTCCGGGGCTGCTAGTCCTTTCCGGGGGGGGGGGCGGTTTGAAAACTCCCTGACGCCAGACGCATGGAGTGAAGAAACCCCTGCAAAGGCGGGACCCGGGGCCTGCCCAGTGGAGTCCGCAGGGACCAGGCCCCGCCCCTCGGCCCTGCACCCAGGTCGTCAGTGCTGTACATGGGCCCACGGAAGAGACCCGTGAGGTCGCCTTGCCACGGGTGTGTCTCCTTTTAACAAAAGGCACGTACTTCCCTGGCCCTGGCTCGGCTCTGGGGTCCGGGGTGTTGGCTGACTGACCTGCTGTCCCCGTCCGCTGGTCACGTGCTTGGCCGCGTCATTGCTCTGTGCCTCAGTTTCCTCCTGCATGAAATGCCCCACAGGGTTGCTGAGAAGCCTGGTTCAGTGAGGCCCTCCCCACCCCCTTTTCTCAGGGGCGAGCCCTGGGTTGGAAGGTCTGAGGACTCTGTCTCCAGTGCTGGCGTTGGGTGACCTGTGAGGGCCGAGCCTCCAGCCCCCACAAACACTGTTCCCCAAGTCCCCGGTCTGGGGCTGCAGCCCGACAGTAGTACTGGACCTCGACACGGTTTCGTATGGAAAATCTTCACGTCATACAGCTTGCTTTCACACTTGCCTTCAAAGAACATTGTAACGTTTAAAACATCAGGACTTACCCAGGTTGGGGAAACTGAGGCCCAGGCTCAGCCAGCTGCTGGCAGAGCCGGGATTCACCTGATGCCAGGTTCAGGGAGCCCCAGCTCATATAGGTTGTTATTTTCTGTGCCTTAAGGCAGTGGTCCCCAACCTTCTGGTCCCCAGGGACTGGTTGTGGGGTGGGGGGGCAGGAGGTGAGCTTTGCCCGCTGTGGGGGGAGACAGGGCAACAGGAGGCGGAGCTCAGGCGAGCTTTGCTGGAGGCCGGCTCCTAACAGGCAGCGGACCAGTGCCAATCCTCGGCCCAGGGGTGGGGACTCCTGCCTTAGGTGTGATAAATCCTTGGAGAGTTAGAAGGAAATGGCTTTTTCTGCTCTTCCTCTGTGCACACTGTTGGCCCGCTATCTGGACCTTCACTCGGGTGGGAGCGCTGACTCTGGGGTGAGAATGTCTGGACTCTTATCACCATCCCAAGCCTCAGTCCTCTCGTCTGTAAAATGGGGATGCCAACCTTAGCTCACAAGGTTGTCTCAGGGATTCAGTGAGTGCACGCCCAGTGCTAAGTGGGGTGCTGGCTGCTTAGCTGCTTTGCTCCGTCCCTCCTGCCCAGCCTGGCCCTCTCCAGCCCCCAGGCCGATGCAGTGGGAACCGCCTACCCCCTCCCCCTCCTGGCTGCAGGCTGGCCTTTTGTGTTCAGGGCACTTCCTTTCTCCAGCAGGAGGGGGAGTCATATCCCCTCTGCCCCCCAGCGGACTGTCCGCACAAGGTCACCGGGAGGACAAGACCTAGCCTTCAAGGCCGCGCCTATAATAGCCTCCTGTCCCCTAGAGCCAGTGGCCTCCAGTGGCCTGTTGGAGGGTGGACTGGAATGGGGGGAGTCTGTCCCTGTTCCTGCCACCTAGCCTCCTCGTGCAGATGCAGAAGCAGCCTCCGGGGGTCACATCCCCAGTCTGGGGTCTCGCCCTGAGGCAGGGGTGGAGCTGGAATGCGAACCTGGGTCCGGTGGACTCTTTCAGGGTGCTTCCTGCCACACGGGTGGGCGCAGTCTCCCGGGCTGAGAAATGGGCCGCACAGTCCTGGCCCCGGCCCTGGCCTTTGGGCTGAGATATGGGAGTTGGAAGTTCCGGTCCTGCCTTGCCCCTCAGCAGGCAGGGGGGCAGCTGCTTTCCTTCTGGGCCTCCCTTAGGTGACAGGAAGGTGGCTTCCGTTCTCGTCCAGTCCGAGGACTGCTCGGTGAGGCCTCATGGGGGAAGTGCTTGCTCCCAGGTCTTGGAGGAGAGGTGACGACGTTGAAGGCTGTCTTGGCATTGTTTGTCCAGGGTTGGCGTCAGGGCAGCTGGTTTAGGGTTTCATCTGGGAGACAAAGGCTGCTTTGTAGCTTCTGCTCAGTTGAAGCCCGGGCACATCACCCCCAAGGTGGGAACGGGCTGGAAGGGTTGCAGGGCCCAAGCACAGAGGCCCCGGGAGGCTTGGCTCTCTCTTAGCCCCTCCAGGAAGAAAGCCAGGATCCGTAGTCCCATAACACTCACCCCCACCCCCCCACTTCCCGAGAATATTGCATGTGCCCCAAGCACACGCAATATTCCAACAGGAATATTCCAAGCAGGTCCAACTTCAGGGACGTGGTCTCGACATCACGACACTCCCGGAGGGTGGCTCTGGTCATGCCACCATACAGATGAGGACACCGTCCCGGCAGCGGAAATGACCCAACGGCTTAAGACCCCCACTGGGTTCCGCCACTGTTGAGTCTCCTTTCAAACCCAGAGTTGGGAGTGCATCTCGGAAAGCCGGGGTGCCTTGGGCAGTGACATCTCAAGGCTCCGGGGATCCAGAGCTCCAACTTCTGTTCTCAGGATTCAGAGTTGGGTTACCATGCTTTGAGTGTGTGTTGCGTGTGTAACCATGAACCTGTAGGTATATGCACACGTATGTCCAAGTTATGAGAAGGAGATTGGACACCGAAGGGTCAGTAGCCATGAGAAAGTGATCCCAGGAGGCCTTCGGGGCGGGTGCATAGAATCATTCCAGGGGATTCCTGGGACCCTCTGCTCTTCTTTGTCAGGAATCACCCCACTTTATCATCGGTCCCTCCATCCGTCCATCCGTCCGTCCTTTTTGGGACCCCTGTGCTTGGGCCCTGGGGAGGATTCTGCACGAACCAGGAAGGCAGAGCCCCGTCTGCAGGGAGCTTGCCAGAAATGACTGTGAAACCAGAGCTGGGAGAGTCCTTAGAGATTGTCTAGCCCCCCCCACACACACACACGCAGTTTCTTCAGAGAAGGGTAGTGACTCGCCCAAGATTGCGCAGCCTGTTGGCGGCAGAGCCAGGCCTCCCAGCCGGTCTATGGACCCCGCCCTCCCCCACTGCCCACCCCCCACCATGCTCGCCCCTCTGCAGTGCTGACAGATGGCTCTCCCCTCCCGGCCGGCAGCCCTCTCACCTAGCCCCTCCCTGCTTGGCTGTTGTGATGTGTTCTTGGCTTTTCTGGAGTCCTCTGCAGCCGCTGCCGCTCTGGGAGACCTCAGGACATGCTGGCTGGACCAGAATGCCGGTCCCAGCCCGGAGCCAGGCTTGGCTGTGCTCTGCCCTGAGATGACATACTTGTCCGTTAGGAGTGACAGGTTGGCTGGACTCCCGAGTGCGGAGGCTCTGAGGCCTGGCTGTACTGCTCCTTGGGACAGGGGGTCTCCAGAGGTCACCTCTTCCTTTCTCACCTTGAGGCTAGGAGCTGCTGCAGCTCCTGTAAAGACCTCACTGTCTTGGAAGCGCACCCCGGAGCCTTCCCCAGATGTGCCCTCCCGTGTCCTTGTCGCCTTGTGCTTTGGGGATGCCTCCTGGTCCCTAGCCTTAATCCCACGTGCAGCCTAACCCCCTGGTTAGCCTTCCACAGGGACAGGGGCAGGGGCGGGTTACAGCTGCCTTGGGAAGGCCCCTCCCACATTCTCCAGGCAGCACCCCGCCCCCACCCCCCATCCCAAATTCACTCTCTTCCCGCCTGAGTCCCTCCTGACTCATGAACACTGGTCTGGGCATGCTCTGTGTGGAAGGGTCTGGCCGGTCCCTTCAGGATCCCGCAGGTTTCTGGGACGGAGATGCATTCCATGCCCTGGAGTCATGGAACCCTCTGAGCAGGAAGTGGCCCCGGATAGAGCCCACGGGTCACTCTGCCCCCTGCTTCCCGGTGGAGAAACTGAGCCCCAGAGAAGTCGAGCAGCATGTCTGCAGCCATTCAGCCGGCCTGGTGGAGTCGGGTCTCCCCGTCACAGAGCAGTGCTGTGTCTAGGGTTTGGCCCGGAAGTGGGTTCTCCAGCCCAGTCGAGGTGGCTGGTGGCCTTCTGGCCCGGCGGTCCCTGCCCCAGACGTGTGTCCTGGAAGCAAAGCAGCTGGTTCCACCTGGCCCCACAGGGCTCCCCGCGCAGAATCAGCGCCCTCCCCCACTTGCCCTCTGGGCCGGCAGATTCCTGGCGGTGCAGGCCTGACCTCAGAGCCCAGCAGGTCCACCAGGCCTGTCCTCAGGGCCGGGCAGCGGCCTGCTCCTCTCCCACCTGTCCCCTGGTTCCCTCTCATCCCACAGCCTCCCTGCCTCCCCTTGGGCCCTGGGGAGGCCCCTCACTTTCCGGGGTGGAGGGCAGGAGGCCTCAGTGTGCGACAGTGGTTAGGTTGCCGAGGGGACACTACCCACTGCATCCGGGGCAGGAAGGGGTTAAGCAGCTCTGCCTGCTGGGGCTGGATGCCCAGCTGGTGTCCTGGCCCGCAGGCCAACCAGGCCATCTGGCTTGACAGATGCCACAAGGTGTTCCATCTGTCCCAAAGCAAAGTCACCAGGAGGAGGCCCCCGTGGGTGGGTGTGGACTGGCTGTCTGTCCCTAGCAGACCAGCCGAGTTGGGAAAGGGCTCACCAGGGGCAGGCTGCCCTGGGGGCGGCTGGCCTGTGGTCTCCCAGGGGCAGGAGTGGGGCAGAGCCTGAGTTCCCAGGGGTGGTGAGAGCTTCCTTGTGTGTGGGGAGGTCTTGGAGGTGTAGGGACAGGCCCGGGGTCACTGCTCGTGGAGTGGAACTTGGACCTGACTCTGCCCCGTGGCTCCCACTTGCAAGCTCATTCATCCAATAAATGCCAGTTGAGGGCCTACTGTGTGCGGGGCTCTTGGAGACTCTGGGTACCAGACAGCACCCGAGTCCCAGCGTGGGGAAGAGGGAATCCAGAGGATGGAGCCGCTGAGTGGAGAAGTGCCACATCTCAGCCAAGCCCAGGCCCCTGGCCCCTGGAAGAGCACCTCCCTTTGTCCCAAGCAGCTGGGAATGGGGCCTACTTGCTAAGATGCTTGGTATTCATGATTTTGCACAGTCCTCGCAACCCCGTGAGGTAGATATTGTCGTCACCCACACTGTACAGATGAGGAAACTGAGGCTCACAGAGGTCAAGTCACCTCTCCCAGGCCACCAGTCTGTCTGACACCACCGTATTTCAGTGACAGCGCAGTGGGTAAGGGGCGGGGCACGGGTGCAAGTGGCCTCACCTGCTCCCCCGGCCGCTCCTCCTCTCCCTCCGTCTTGGGCCGTCTCCTTTTGCCTCTCGCTACGTCCGGCCCAGGGATCGTGTGGCCGGAGGACCGTCTCTCGCCGGGGAAGAGTGGCCCCAGTCAGGTGCGAGAAGAGAAGCTGTTCTGGTCCCTTGACAGGGCTGGGCTTGGCGAACCTGTGCCTCCCCTGGGCCAGGCCCCAGGCAGGGTCTGGGCAGCCTGGGGGGGCTTGCTCTGGAGGAGGGGGTCTCTAGTGTCCAAAGGACTCCCAGTCCCGGGGTACTTCACTGCAGGGGCCATAGCCTGGGACCTCTGCATTTCACTCTTACAGTTTGGAGGCCATGCAGCGGGGGTCCATGCTCCCTGACCTTCCCCCTCCCATTGTGAGGCCACCTGCACAGGGAAAGGGGCCCAGGAGCTGGGAGAAGAGAGGCTCGGGTCTGATCCAGCATCCGCCATCCCGCGAGGCGAGCGGAGGCAGGCGAGTCTGGTGGTGCTGAGCTTGGGCGCCGGAGTGGGACGGCCTGGATTCAAGTCCTGGCCCTGCCACTTTCAAGCTCTGTGACCTTGCACAAGTGGCTTCACTTCCCTGGGCCTGTTTCCTCACCTGTGAAATGGGCACAGTGGCAGTGCCCACCCCCTGAGGTGGTTGCGAGGATTAAATGAGCCGACAGTGCCTACCAACACTAACACTTCGTGGTGTTAAGGAGTCCGTCACCCTGGACAAGCCACCTGACCTCTGCGAGCCTCGGTTTCCCCATCGGCAGAATGAGGGCGAGGGAAGGAGAGGCTCCAGGGAAGGACTCGGGGAGGGGCTTTACTGCCACAGAACGTTCTCTGGGCGTCTGCTCCCTTTCACCCCCCTCCCCTCTGGAGGGAACTGAGAGACGGGGAGGGGCTCATCCCTACTGGGAGAGGGCCAGCCCAGCCCCAAAGTCGGGTGGGAGGGCCACTCCCCGTGCACCTGTGTGTGCGTGCAGCGGGGTGGGGGGAGCACCCCAGTGTCCTCCCGACTGGTTCGCATCAAGTTGAATGTCAGGGCCCGCATGAAAACAGGAGGCTGGCAATAAGGAATGAGTCTGTCCCCTTGAGCTGTGTTTAGTCACTAATCCCTGTCTTGGTGCAGGTGATGGCGGTTTGTCCCGCCGTGCCCGCAAACCCCCGGGCCACTTATGACAATTAGGGCACTGCTCACCCAGGCGGCGCCTGCCCGGACCTGTCCCCGGTTGCACAAGCCCCACATGTAATGAATTATTCTCCCGGGTCCTCGTCACTCCTCCTTCCTTCCTTCCTCCTGGTGACCACTCAGGAATGTCCTCCTCATCAGTGGCCTGGCAGGAAGCACATGGGCCCTGGGTTCCTGTCCTCGCTCTGCTGCCACCTGGCTGTGTGACCTTGAGCATGTCCCTTTACCTCTCTGAGCTTCAGGCTTCCCGTTGACACGTGGCCTGAACTTCCGAGCCTCCCTTTCTGACACCCTGGGACCCCATTTCCACGTTCTGCGATTTTTCTTTCTTTTTTTTTTCACCATGCATGGAGCCTGTTTGGGCTTGCCTGTCCTCATTTAATTCAACTGGGGGTCATTCTCCCCCGTTTCCCAGATGAGGAGGCCGAGGCCTGGAGAGGCGACTCGCTCAGGGCTGCAGACAGAGCCTTGGTTTAAACCCAGGATGGGTGTGCCACCTCTTGCTGATGAGCACTGCTTCTGGGCTGCAGACGATAAGGGGGACTTGGACCGGGAGGCAGCTGGCCCGGGCTGCTGGGTGAACGGGTGAGCGATCTGACTTTGATGCTCAGATCACGTTGAGCTGCCGTCCCACGGTGCCTTGCATTTACCTGTGGGCACAGTCACTGGGAATAAACAAGGGAGAAACCCAAGCTGCAAATTAGGTTTCCAAAATAGCCTCGGGAGTTGCTATTTTTCCTGAAACTGTAAACATATCAGGGGTGGGGCCCCACAGCCTCCTGGGCCAGACCCTGTGGGCCTCCTTGTTCTTGGCCTAGATGCTTAGAACCCCTGCTGGCTTGTGGATTCGGGCAAGCGCTGGAGCCCGGGAGGCGGACACAGCCTGCTGGCACTGGGAATAGAGCTGGGTGGAGGGTGTCGGGGGGCTTGGCCAGGTGTGGGCAGGAAGGGGAAGTCCCAGGGGCGGAGCGCTGTGAGCACCAACCTTCCTGTCGTCTGTCCCCTGCGAGGCAGGCCCGGGCGTGGGGGTGAGAGAAGAGGGTCGTGGAAAGGGAGTAGCAGAGCTGGCAAAGACTGTGGAGGTGGACTAGTGACAGGTAGCAGGCAGGGGAGGTCCCGTCCAAGGTCATGTAGTTGAACCAGTCAGCGCTGACTGCCTGCAGATTGGATCTCCTAAGGAAGGCCCTGGAGGCTACACTCCGTGGACCCACCATCCAGCAAACATTTACTTGGAGCCTATGCACCAGGCTCCGTGCTGGACTCTGGAGCTGCAGCAGAGCCGGAGACGGGCCTCATCTTGTAAGAGCCGAGTTAAGTAGGGAGACCCGACACGTGGACAGGTGACCTCGGTGGCAAATGACTGGGGCCTTTGGAATATAGAAGAGGGACACCTGACCTTGACTAAGGAGTCGGGGAGGGCTTCCTGGAGGAAGGGGTATATCAGCTGGGTTTTCAAGTTGGCATAAGGTGAAAGAGAAGTTAACAAAGGGGGCATGTAGGACAGAGCCTTCCAGGCAGAGTCAGCTCATGCAAAGGCCCTGGGGGTGCGAGGCAACTCGGCACACCCCAGGCTGGAGGTGCTGTGGGGGGTGCCGTTTCGTGCTGCCCCGCTCCAGCGTGTGGCCTCTTGCCCCAGGGCTCATCAGGCACCAGGCCGGTACCCCTGACCTGTTCAGAAGAGCTCGGGCCCCTCCCAGCTCTTGCTCCCTGCGGAAGGCAGTGTGTCACCCCAAAAGGGCATGGAAAGGAAGTACTTACGATGGGGGTCTTCCTCCACCTGGGCCTTTTGACGAATAGGGAAACTGAGGGGAGGGCCCAGGGACCCTGTCCTTCCCTGCCCAGGCTCCAGCAGCGGCCGAGACCCTCGAGAGCACGCCCCGTCAAACACATCTCTGCAGAGGGGCGCGGGGGCCTTTTCTCAGTCCGCACCCCTGACCCGGCACCACTCCACGCAGCCAGCTGGACTGATAGGCACACACGTGTGTGCCCGGAAGCTCCTCACAGCGTTTAGGCCGCTGGGATGTGGGGATGACGGCGCAGGGCCCATTAGGTCGGCGGTGCCACGGCCTCCTACGGCGTCGCCTGCTCCGAGGAGACCCGCCGACGCTGTTCAGCGGGGAGAAGACGCCTGAAGACCGGATGCGGACTGATCCCATCTTTATTTTTAAAAGATCTCATAAGAAAAAAGAAATCTCATAGAAAGGATGTACAGCCAATATTAACATCGATTATCTCGGGACGGGGGCTTGGATGGGTTTCTGTTTTTATGTTTTTCTGCTTGGCTTACCTGGCTTTTTTTTTTTTTTTTAATTTCTTGTGTAATCATTGTGAAGTTCGCATGCAATTTAAAACAAGGGGAAACGAGCAGCTATTTTTGTCTTTTAAAAATGCAAATGCTTTTGATTTCTTGATGAGGTGATATACATCGTTCAAAATTTAAAACGGTACAGGAGGAGAGGGTATTCTGACACATGCTACCAAGTGGGTGAACCTTGAGGACATGCTGAGTGCAATAAGCCAGACACAAAAGACCAAACAGTGTGGGATTCCACTTACACGACGCACCCAGAACAGTCGGATCCAGGGGCAAAGAGAATAGAATGATGGTGGTGGGAGGCTGGGGGAGGGGAGAACGGGGAGATCTTGTTTCATGGGGACAGAGCTTCGGTTTCGCAAGGTGAAGGGTTCCGGAGACGGGCAGTGGTGGTGGTCACACAAGGACGTGAATGTGCTTAATATCATTGAACTTGGAGCCTGAGAGCCCAGGATGAGCACCCCCTTTCATGCCCAGGCCCGAGGCCCAGATCTCCCTGCCTGTGGGGCTGGGGGAATGAGGCTCGGATGCCAGGGAGCTCTGGAACCCGCCGCCCTCTCTCAGTGAGAGGGGAATACTCTTCATCCACTCCTGTGCCCTAGCCCTCGGCTCCTGGGTGGGCACTTGGGAAACATGTCTGTCGTGGGGGAAAGAAGCTGGAATCTAAGCCGACGGCCAGCTGGAGCTGGGCTGTGGCACACACACGCCCTGTGGCATCCGAGGTGCCGGGTCTGTGCCTGCACCGGGACGTGGCGCGGGACTGGACCTGCGGGAGGGAAGTCCTGCCGTGTGTCTTCGTTGGGTGGCTCCACGTGCTACCAGGTGTTGGCAGCAGGGGGTGTGGTTTAGCACGCAGGGAGCCCGCCGGTGCCAGGGACCCTGGCTGGTCCACTCGGGAGAGCTGAGCCGCCCGTTATCCACAGTGGGAAGGACATCAAGACCACGTTCGAGGCTGATACAGGGTGAGGAAAAAGTGGGTTTACAGTTGTTTGTATGGAAAAAACACACTGATGAATAAACAACAATACAAGAATGAACTCTCTGTTTCACGCACTCCCAGCTGTGAACCTACTCTTGCCCACCCTGTGTAGCGTCCATCTATCGAACGTTTACTGGGAGCAGGGCTCTGAGCTAAGCGCTAACCCCCCGGCTCCTTGAATCCAGCAGCCCCGCAAGGTGGGCGCTTCCACTTACCCCCACCTTAAAGATGGCCGGAAGCACACATCTGCCCCTCCCAGCTTCCTCCTCTAGTGGGGGAAAGTGAGGGACCTCCGTAGCCAGTGCCTGGTTGCCTGGGTGCCTGGTGACAACCTGCAGCCTTTCCCCACCATGAAGTCCACAGAACAGCAGAGCTGAAAGAAACAGGCCATTTTACAGATGAAGAAACTGAGACCCAGAGAGACCGGGGCGTGACCTCAGGGAGGACAGGGCAGGGCATGTGTTCAGAGCCTGTGTATGCCATCTCTTTCACAGACTGGATCAGCCCCAAGCAGGGGGCCTTTAAGACCCCCATTTCACGATGACCGAATGGGGCGGCTCGGGCAGATCGTCTGCGCGGAAGCATGTGCCCGGTGGTGCTGGGATCTGAACCCAGTTCGGTCCGACTCCAAGCCCAGGGCCTGTGTAGCCATCATGCAGCCCCAGCCAGTTGCCGGGCTGCGGCGGTGGCAGGGCTGTGGGTGGTCAGTCGTGGCCGGTGGAGAGGGAATGTTTAGGCCGTGAGAAGTGAGTAAACAGCCTAAGCAAATAGCCTGGGTAGGCGGCTCTTTTCAAAGTCGGTGGCTGTGACCCCCATGGGCACATATCCATCCGTGCATCTGGCCGAGGCCTGGTCACGTGACGGCGTTCCCTGAGCAGTGCGCTGGGGGCGTGGTAGGGAGAGAGTGGGGTTTGTGGGGCTGATCAGACAGCCTCACCCCTGAGAAGCTGCTCAGGCGTGGGCGTCAGATGGACCTGGACGCAGAGTGAGTCATTTCACCAGAGCCTCGGTCTTCTCACCTGTAAGGTGGGAATCACAGCACCTGGCTCCCAGAGCTCCGATGGGAGAGCAGCGGCAAAGCGCAGTTTCACAGTGAACGCAGTTCTCCTACTTCTGGAGAGCAGAGTCTGGTGAGAGGGGCAGCACCCCGAATGCCACGGCGAAGGCACATGCCAGGACTGGAGACACCGGGATGGGGATGGGCATCCTGATTCATCCTGAGGAAGTCATGAAGGGCTCCCTGGAGGAGGTGATGAAGGTATAGCAAGTCTGAAGTCGTTGGAAACGGTGCCCCAGAAACCTCATGGTGGCCTGCACTTTGGGAGGCAGACCCCTGATCGCCATGAGATGCTCGTTGAGTCACTTCCCTTCTCAGTGTGGCCTGGCTTGTGGGGGGCAGTGCCCACTTGGGGTGTAGTTTCTGGATGGGGGACTGGAAGGAGGGTGCTGCCCAGCACAAAGCTCTGGATCACAGGCGTCTGCAGGGTTGCTGGGTCTCCGAAGGTATTTTCAATAGATGACAACAAAATCAAAGTGACGCTGGGAACCAGCGCAGATATGGACACTGGGTGACAGGAACAATGACTCATGTTCGGAGGGACTCTTAGAGATCACATCATATACAGGATAGGGGACTAAGGCCCAGGCGGGAAAGGACTTGCCGGAGTCATGCAGTGGATTAGTGACAGAGCCGGGACTCGAACCAGGACCTCCTGCCTCCTAGCCCAGAACCCTGTCCCCCACAGGGTGCTTCCCTGTGGGCATCAGACCCCCTGCTCACGCCCGAGGAGCCTTGCACAGGCCGCGTCCGCTGCGATCCGCTGTTCCAGGTGGAGAGAGCGTCCGTGCTGACCGTACACTGGGCAGGGGGCACCCTTGACAGGGTGGCCGCTCAGACCCAGCCCATCACCAGCTCGCCGCTGCTGGGCTCTGGCCTGCGAGGGCCCATTACCGCCGCCTGTAATGGAATCGGCTGCCCTGGTTAAGTGTTCACATTAAATTAATGCCTCCTCCGTGGAGACAATCAGTTGGCATTTAATTTGTGTTTCCTTCTGAGCAGCAGAGTATGGCCGGGTGGCCGGGCAGCCGGGCCTCTCACGGGCACGCCTGCTGGGCGGCCCATCGCTGGCATCAGCGGCCCAGTGCGGGTGGGAGCCCCCGGGAGGAGGAGGGCGAGAGTGCCGAGCCATGCTGGCAGGTGCCCGGGAGAGTGTGGCAGGCCTCCCTGCTCGAAGGCTGGGCGACCCAGCCCTCCTTTCACTGGAGAGAGAAGATGCGGTGAAACCAGAGGAGAGAACCAGGTCAGGAGATGGAGACGCCACGTGCTCCAGGGCTCTCCCGGCCCCGCCCACTCCCACTGCCCTTTTCGCTCCCTCAGTTCTCTTCGGCCACAAACGTGAATTGTGTGTGATATTAGACAAGCGGGCTGGTGTGTGGAAAGAGGAAGTTGACTCAGTTGTGATTGTTCAGCTCTCTAGGGGGGTCGGCAGAAGCTAAGGGGGCGTGGGGCCCTGGTTTTCGCACGCAGCTCCAGCCCCACCTCCGAGTGCCCACTCTGCACTGAAGGAAGGGCTCGCTAGTCTGCGTCTGCCTGCGCTGGCAGCCTCCCCTCCGTTTCAGATTAGTCTAAAGAGGAACCTGCCCGTCAGGGCACGGTCTGGGCCCTGGCTTGGCAGCGAGGGGTGGGGAGGGGGGAGAGGTGCCTCTGGGTTATCGGTGGGTGGGCTCACAGGCAGCAGAGTGACCCCAGCACACCCCCAGCCGTCACCTGGCAGCCTCCCCCGGCCCTGGCTGTGCTGCAGTGGGGTGAGCTCCCCGTGGCCCAGTGGAAATCCCTCTCCGCCCGTCTGCCCTCCGCCAGAGGGCCAGGCCCACGCTTGGCCCAGAGTGAAGTTTTCTGCTGGCGGCTCCTGGCCCAGCCTTACCTGAGCTTGCTTCCCATCCCCTGAGCCGGCCTGGGCGTGCCGCCCTCGCCTTTTTTCGGAAAGGTGTGGACCATTCCTGCGGTGGCCTCCCAGCTCTCTGAGGTCTGGCTACTGGGGCCAGCGTGCCATTCTACAGTTCAGAGTGAGCCACTGAGCATGCTGTCTGCTGTATGCGGGGGCGGGGCTGGGTGTTTTTGCCCCCCCCCCCCTTAGCTTCCCATCTCACAGATGAAACTGAGGCTCAGAGAGGGTAATTGACTTGCCCAGGCTCACACAGCTGGGAAGTGGTTAGACGAACCCAGTGCCTTGCTGGCCAGGAATCTCCAGGACTTTCTCCCCAGAAGCCCCAAGGCTGCCCCCGGAGCCTGGATCCTTTTGCTGGGGCGGCCCCCACTTTCCTCTGGAGCCGGAGCCCCGGAGCCTCTTTCTCTGCTTGCAGAGGAAGTGAAAAATCCGTGAGTCAGTCCCTCTGCCAGTGACTCCGGCTTGGCTCGCTCCCCGCAGTAAGCGGGCTTTGTCAGCCCCTTTCCTGTGGGCTGTGTGTCATCTTGAGCTGGTGGGGGAGGCGGGACGCTGGCCCAGTGAGTGTTGGGAGTCGGGGCTGACTTTGAAGCTGCCCACCCCCTCCGGGCAGCCGCTGGCTGAGACTTCTCTCTCACCCGCCACGTGATCCAGCGGTGGCTCCTCAGGAATGCCTGGAGACCACATCTGGCGGAGGGGGGTGGGTGCCGCCCCTCCTCCTGGCCTCGGGCCTCACACGTGCGCTCCTTCTGCTAAGATGGTTGCTCAGGCCCCAGAGCTCAGAGCGCACTGTCGTTCGGGGAGTCATTTCCTCTCCTCCTCGCCCTCATTGTCTGACATCCTTGCATCCCCTCCCCGGCTGGAGAGCTGTGGGAAGTGGGAGAGGGAAGCTTTCTCCCCCTGCCTGCTTCCTGTGCTGGCTGTCTCTCCCCCTGGCCTAGCCTGGCCTGGCCTCTCCCTGGGGAGGCTCTGGAGCCAGCCAAGTGGGCGAGCAGACGGAGCTGAACGGGGAGCTGGAGCTGGGAGCTGGGCTCCTGGAAGCCCCCAGGCTGGGGGCGGGGGTGCACGCAGAAGATGATCCTTGCAGGCAGGAAGGGCCTTGGGTGGGGAAGGGGTGTGAGCAGGAGGGCTGAGGAGTGGTTTCAGTTTAGATTCATTCATTCATTCATCCATCCATTCAGCAAATCCGTGCAGCAACAGTGTGACTCCGCACCGAGTGCAGGAAGGAGGGTTGTAGGTGCAGGGAGGAAGTGCAGCAGTGGGCACAGGGACAGTGGTTACCAGCAGCTCCCTGGACCGGTGGAAGGGCCCGACCCCGGCTTCAGACCCCTCTCCTCTAATGACTTGTTTGAGGGCGCCCCTCCTCTGTGCCTCTGTCCTACCCTAGAACAGGCGTCTCACCCCTGTCTTCTCCAGGCCCCGACAGGCCAGGACACAGGGTGCCTGAGACCTCCTGCAGTGGGTGCTGGAGGGCTTCCCTGCACCGCCGGCACACACATATCCATGTTCCCGATTCATGGCCTGGCGGTCCGAGCCCCTGCTTGTCCTTGCGTTGGCCCAGAGGCCCTCCCGCACTGTCCTTGCCCTCGTCCAGCACCTGCCCCCGCTCCCATGTGTGGGTCACACCCCAGTGGCACCCCAAGGGTTTCTGGGAAGGCTGTTGTTGGCCCTTCCTCCCTGGGACCCTGGTTTCACACTCAGGGAGTGTGGGAGTGGAATGGCTTTCCTGGAGTGTCCCTGGGATGTGGTGGGCCACCATCCATCTCGCTGGGAAGCGGAGGCAGATGCTGGGGGAGGCAGAGCCGGGGCCCAGTCTCCCTGCCCTCCTGCCCTTCCCTCCTCCGGAACTCCAGGGTGGAAGGCACTCTGCCTCCCACTCCCTGTGTGACCCTGGGCCTGGGTGTCCTTATCCGAGCACTCAGGTCTGGACGCGGTGAACCCTGGTGCCCTTCCGCCTTCACTTCGGGAGATTCTCTGAGTGTCAGCTTTCTCCTGAAAAGTGGAAACGCCTCCCCCCCTCCACCCCCGCCCAGCTGGGAGATCTTGGCTAGTAATGGCTTTGGACTTGAGCTTCATCAGTAACATGGATGTACCTAAAGGTTACTGTGCGACCCATTGAAACGAGGTCGTGCACGTGTAAAGCCCCTCGGACCGGTGCCCGGCGCACCGGAAGCACCCAGACCGTGTTGGACGCGCTGTCAGTATGACCACCGTCCTCCCCGCCGGCATTCCCCACCCTGCCGGCTTCGGAGGCTCCGCGTCACGCTCTGAGGCCCACATGTGAGACCTGTAGGGTGTCTGCCTGCGGGTGGGGTGGAGAGGGAAAGGATCTGGGGCACAGCAGACCTGGGGCCGGGGCCCAGGCACCCTTGGGAGGTGGGGAAGGTGGAGGGTGGTCTGTCACTGTCTCTGGCATGGTGGCTGGGGTGAGAGCCGTGCGTGGGGAGACACCACCGTCGAGCCGCCCTGGGAGAATGGGGTCCTGGGGCCCGGCTGCCACGAGCAGGGGCTTGGAGCTCCGGGAGGGGAAATCATGGGAGTGGCTGCGGGGACTCAGGGAGGAAGGGGGCGGCAGGCGAGACTGGCCTGGGCGAGTGCGCGGGACTTCAGCAGGCTGCGCAGGAGGGAGGGACAGGGAAATCGAATAGCCTCAGAGCCTCTGCTTCCCCATCTGTCAAGTGGGGGGACAATCCTTAGCAGTGGGGCTAAGTGACATGTTGTATTTCACGTGTATATGAGTGCCTAGCGTGGTGAGCACAGCCCAGAAGGCGACCAGTGAATGCCCCCCCCACAACCCCTTTCTCTCATCCGACACATTAAGAAGAATTTGGAAGTTTTATGAGCTGTTGGCTCGGGGTGGCAGAGGTGGCTCTAGGAGACTCAGGCCACCTTGGCTGTGGCTCGAGCTGTCTCTGTGTCCTGGGCCTTCCCCCTGTGAAACAGGGGAGGCTTCTTCTGTGTGACCCCTTTGCTATGCCGTGGGTCAGCGGAGTTTAAAGGGCGTGACATCCACCAGCCCCTGACCCACAGTAGGTGTGTCCCCTTCCTAGTGTCCGCTGGCTCCTCCCTGGCCTCCCCGCTGCCCCTCTTTGCTCACGCCACCCCTCTGCCCGAAGCAGCCGTCCCGCCGAAACCGTACTCCTGTGGGCTGACCCAGGTCCGGGGAGGGGACAGTGCCTGGGACGCGGGTGTTGACATTTCATAGCCCACAACTTGGCGGACCAGTTCTCCGTGGAGCTGCAAGCTCCCTCCTCCTGGGCTGAGGCGCGGTGAAGGTGGGGTGTCTGGGGCAACTTAAGAAGCGCTTCACCTCTCGTCATCCTCTCAGCCCCACCAGCTGGTGCGGCTGAAGGGCAAAGCTTTTCTGCACAGTCAACACTGGAGCTGGCACAGCCAGGCCTGTCCGCGCCTTTGGGAGGCGCGTCAGCGTGGGCAAGGACTCGGTCTGCCAGGCCAGCTGCTATCTACGCGCTGGGGTCGGTGTTCCGCCTTCTGGGACCCCGAGTGCCGGCTGCCCACCCGGCTTGGCTTTGGAAACAAAAGGCCCGTGAAATCATTTGTGCAAGCTCATCTGCTGGGGTGCAGCTCAGAATCGCTAGCGAGACGTGGGGCCAGGCAGAGCGCCATCTGCAGGGGAGCTCCTTAGAAGTGCAGCGTGTCCGCCCCACCCCGGCGGGACCTGCTGGGTCCAGGGCTGCCTCTGAGCGAGGTCCCTGCGTGATCCCCGTGCTTGTCGCTGTTTTAGCAGGGGCCGGCTTCAGTCCCAGCCCTGCTTGCTAGCTGCGTAGCCTTGGGCCAGTTAACTCACCTCTCTGAAGCTCGGCTCTCTCCTCTGCAAAAGGCCTCTGGGGGAACATTCTTTACCCGCGAGGGTTAATAGTCCACACGAAAGCTGATGAGATGTGTGTACAAGGCACCGAGTCCAGAGAGTGCGTGGCACCCAGGCGTGGCACTCACCGATCAGTGGCTGCCCCTACGGCTGCGGATGTGTCTGGAGATCCAAAGATGCAGCTCGGGCTCTCGCTCTCCATTGACTGGGGGCAAGTTGTTCTTATTTGGGCCTCATTTTCCCCATCTGTGCAATGGGTCTATTGGTCCCTGCCCCACCTTCCTCCTGAAAAGGCTGCTGAAAGGAAAAGCGAGATGGGGCTGAGCCTCATCCCCGGGAGCCTGGGGAATGGGGGGGGGGGGTGTGTCGGGGTGGGGGGCGCTGAGATACTCCTGGGCGCCCGCGTCCTCATCCCTCGCTGCCCCCTTCTGTGAAAGCAGTGGCAAGGCCAGGCCCTCCCTTGCACCCCCTTGCTCACTGGCCTTGGAATTGAGTTCTCTGCCCCCACTCAGAGCAGCACGGCCAGGAGAGATGATTCAGCGTGGGACCTGTGTCTGGCACTGGCCTCCTGGAGGGCAGTCCTAATGCCCCCTGCTGCTGGGTGGGGGCTAGGGTAGCCTGTGAATGGCCCCCCGCTGGGATTTCCGTCCCCCACATTGGGCCCGGGAATGACCTCCTGGCCTGGCCTTTGACATACTAGGTGACCTTGCAGATTCCTGGCGCGCTGTGGGCCTTGGTTTCCCCGTTTGTACAATGAGTGTAATTCATGGAGTTGTCCGGCCTGCGTTGGACCCTCCGTAGCTTCCCCCGTGTCCCTCACCCCTGGCGGAAGCCCCCACCCAGCCCCACTGCCCTCTAGGTTCGGGACCCTGTGGCCACCAGCAGATCTAGGCTTGCTGCCAGTGTTGGGGGCTGGGAAAGGCCCAAGGGAACAGGAGAGAGGCCAGTGTGTGTGTGTGTGTGTGTGTGTGTGCACGCGTGCGCAAGCACTTGCACCATCCGGGAGCCCTGGCCAGGCCCGTCTCGTTTTGTGTGGGAGAGCGGAGGAATTTTCCTCTGTGTGTGCAAACAGTATCTGTTTTCTCGTTTCCAAAAGCTGGTGACGTAACCCACTCTTTATCCATTCCTCCCCTCTGGCCTATTTTTAGCTGGCCCCGACAGCATCCTAAAGGGCCTCCAGACCTGCCTGCTCTGAGGCCATGTAGGGAGGCGGCAGTGGGGTGAGGAGAGCGAGAAGCTCAGGAGCTCGTCTGTCTGCCCCAGGATGGAGAGGGGGACGGAACCTGCCCCAGCTTCCTCTGGGGAGGGCGGCGGCGGGGAGGCCTGGCCGTGGAGCCCGTTTGGTCTCCGATGGGGCCTGGTCCAGGAGGAGCCCAGCAGGGTGGCAGCCACTCAGTCTGGAGCCTCTGGCCGGGTTGGAGTCCTGGCCCCACCTGCCCTCACCCTGACCTTGGGCCCCTGCCTCCGTGCCTTGCTTTCTTCACCTGTAACCTGGGGCTGATGGAGGCCCCTGTGCTGGAGGGTTGTTCTCAGGATCGGATTATGTCACATAGGTGGGTTCCCGGCAGGAAGTAAGCCCTCAGTTGAGGTGAGCTGGAATTGTTACGGTGATGATATGAGCATCTCATCCAGGCTCCAGTGACCGCTGGGGGGACCGTTAGCCCCGGCGTGCCCTCTCTTCTCTATCGCCTCCCGTCCTGCCTCAGCCAGCGTGTGAGCGCACAGATAATACGTGTACAGCCCCTGGAACAGGGCCAGGCACGAAATAAGTGCTGAATGAATGGGAGCTGTATTTATTCTATCTTTGTTTTAATGTAACAAGGCAGGCTTGGGTTTGAAGTCCAGCCCTACTCACTAACTAGCTGTGTGTCTTTGGGTAGGATGTTCAACCTCTCTGAGCCTCCATGTCCTCCCCTGTGAGATAGGGATGCTAATAGCTGTGTAGGAGCTGTCTTTGCTGGTTAGGGCAGGCTGCAGGACCATAGACTCTGAGAGTGCAATAGTTAGCACAGTGCAAGCGTGTTTCTTGCGGGTGCAAAGAGCAGCCTGAGTGGGGTGCTGGCTGCAGCCTGGCTCCTGAGGGCCAGCCTCGAAACTGCACCTTGCAGCGACGGCAGGGGCAGTGGCATCTGTGCAGCACTATACAGTTTGCTTGGAGGGGGAGTGGCGGTCTCTCCCGCCCTCCTCGTCCTGAGGTGCCGTGCTCATGGCTGGAGCGTGTCACTCAGCAGCACCTCCTGGAACTAGGGCCATGTGTCCACCTGGCTGTCGCTGCCCCACCTTCACCACGCCTAGGCTGGGAGCTCCTGGAGGGCAGGCCGGGATGGATGCACTGCTGTGCCGTCGTCCTTGCCCAGCCCGGGGTGGCTGCCTGTCCTGGGTCTGAGGACTGGCATGGGAGGCCCCCTCTGACCACCTGTCTTTCTTGGCTCTTACAGATGGGAGGAGGAGCTGGCCAAGAACATGAACCTGCAGACCGTGGTGGACACGCTGAAGGAGGTGAGAGCCCTCAGAGGTCCCAACCAGAGGGGAGGCTCTCGGGAGGACCATGCGGCCAGGGGACATGGTTCCCAGCACAGCCCCTACTCTGTGTTACCTCCCGCTGCCTCAGTCTCCCAGATAGAGCCAAGAGGCCTCCTCTGCACGCCCTGCTTTGGAGCTAGGAAGCAGCCAGCGCAGTGTTGCAGAAAAGCTCAGGCACGGGAGTTGGGAAGCCCGAGTCCAAGTGCTGGTGCTGCCCCGGCTTGAGGGGCGACCTTGGACTAGTGACTCCCCTCTCCTGCCTCTTCCCCCCGCCTGAGGCTTGGACTGGATGGTGTCTCAGCACCCCTCCTCCAGCTTGCAGCAACTGACTGGGGGCCGAATGCCTTGGAGAGGGTGGCCGCACGTCACCAGTTGGGCTCCGAGCCTTAGCAGGCTCTCCATGGTGGCAAGAGGCCCTTCCTTGTTATTCCGGCCCAGGAGCTCTGTGCTCTGGGCCCCGTACTCATCTGCTTGCTGGGTACCCCAGGCCACAAGCTTCTCCTTCCCGGCCTCTCTTTTCCCCTCAGTCAAATGGGTGCACGGATAGTGACCCCACGATAAGGCATGGAACACTCTTTCAGATATTTTTAAAATCACTCTCTGATATTTAAAACATTTATCTTCTGAGAAAGTTAGAGACAGATTAAAACAATATCAGTACACAGAAGGGAGGGGATGAACACCCTCCATTTTTATAACAAAAGCGCTTTTTACTTTACAAACATAACATGTTCGTGCTCAAATATTTGGAAAGTTGAGAAGAGCTTAGAGAGTCAAACAAAACTTCTCTCCAGCTCTGCCTCTCCGCTGCTGGTATACCGGGGTGTGCCCTTCCGGTCTTTTCTGTGCAAACACACACACACACACTCTGGGTGTGCACGTGCGGGCAGGTTGACACACCTGGCCTTGCCATTTTAGAGAACCAGAGATGGTCAGTTATTGGCAGTTTCCCAAGAATTGACCCAATATTTGAACCTATTGGGACCACTTGTTGCAGTAACCTGCTTTCTCTCTATCTACCACGGGGTTTTCCACACTGTGAATATTCCTTTGAAAAGTGTTTTATTTATTTTTTATTTTTTTAAAGATTTTATTTATTTATTTTTAGAGAGGGAAGGGAGGGAGGAAGAGAGAGAGAAAAACATCAATGTGCGGTTGCTGGGGGCTGTGGCTTGCAACGCAGGCACGTGCCCTGACTGGGAATTGAACCTGTGATGCTTTGGTTCGCAGCCCGCGCTCAATCCACTGAGCCACACCAGCCAGGTTTGAGAAGGGTTTTAAACCGAGGGGCAGGAAGCCAGGCTGAGCGAGGTCCTCGGCACACCCCTTCCCCAGCCATCGGGGACCCGGCCTAATCCGGCCCAGGGTCCGGCTCCTCCTGCCCCTCAGGTGCCTGGCCCCGCTCAACCCTCCCGGTCTCCGTCCCCACAGGCAGCACAGGAGGCGGAAGCCATCCAGGAGGAGATGAACGAGACGATCGAGAGGCTGAAGGCCGAGCTGGTGGTGTTTAAGGGGCTCATGAGTGATGTAAGTGCCACCGGCCGCCGCCGCTGCCCCCGGGTGTCGTGACCTCCCCCCACTCCCGTCATGCAAAACGCTTCATTCACTCCGAGGCTCCAGAGCTCGGCTTCTAGTTAGAGTCCTGGCTGGCTGCGTTTGACCGTGAGGATGACCGATGCATCGGAGACCAGGCGCCCTCCTCCCGCCCCTTCCCACTTCCGCTTCCCTTGGTCTGAGTAGAGATGCATTAATCTGCCGCTTAACCCATCCCGCCCTGCTCGGGCTCCTCTGAGGGTCTGTGTGTGTCGGCTCCGGCTCCTCCCCAGCTCGCCATGATGCGGCGGCGGGCGTTGGCCGCGGGCCTCGGTGTCTGGGCACAGGTTGAGGGCGGCCCTGTGCCAGCCTGAGAGGCTGCCCGGGCTGGCGGCCTCCAGCAGGGTTGCTTTGTAAAGTCAGGGCAGGCCCGTGTACGTGTCCTCGGGACGGCGATCAGAGCCCTTCTGGGTAACCGTGGGTGAGGGGAGCTGTTGGCAGCCCAGGCCTCCTTCCTGCTGGGGACCCGGATTTCCTGCCACCCACCGCCAAGCAGTGGGCATTATGTGGGGAGACACTCCAGGAAGGAGAAGGGGCCCGATCATGGGAGGCCCAGCCCGGTGTGGCTTCTGGTCCTGGGGGCATGAAGCTGGGTGTGGCTGGGAGAAGCTTCCTGGGGCTCCAGGGGGAGCCCCCTGCCCTGAGCAGACCTGTGCTGTCAGCCGTGGGAGGGACCCTGAAGAGACAGAGCCGCCCTGGCAGGCACCGCCGGGTGGGGGACAGGTGGGGCGCGCTGGGTGGGAAAGAAGGGGAGTCTTTCACCGGTGGGAGCTGCCTTTGTGTTTCCTTTGCGCTAACAAAACACACACGGACACTGTGTCTGCTGAGAGGATGCCTTCCAGCCCCAGAGAGACCGGCGCACACGGCCTCACATTGTCCACTCGGCGCCAGAGCCTTTGGCTCCCACGGCCCCTCCACCCCCAGCCCCCGCCGAGCAGCGCTGGCCCAGCCCTTCACGCCCAGGACAGGCTCAAGGCCCCTCTTGGACTCCGGGGCCGTCCGCTCAACACCTAGGGCCTCCCACCCCTCTCTGTCCATCAGCGGCCTGGGAGCAATGCCCCCACCCCGTGCTTGCTCCATCCCTCGCTCACGTAACCCCTGCTGTCCTCCCTGCAGCCCATGACAGACCTGGACACAAAGATCCAAGAAAAGGCCATGAAGGTGGACATGGACATCTGCCGCCGAATCGATATCACGGCCAAGCTGTGCGATGTCGCACAGCAGCGGAACTCGGAAGACGTGTCCAAGATCTTCCAGGTGACTAGGGCCGCCCTGCTCACCAGCCGCCACCCCCACCTGGCACTGCAACCCTCCCAGAGAGCCCCGGCCTGCACCCTTGCCTGGCCGACCCGTCCCCCTCACACCCCACCATGCCCTCCCCCAGACTTAGCATGGCCTCCCCCGGAGACCGTAGCATCAGGGACTCTAGGCTCCCAGGCTGGTCTGACTCCATCATCAAGGCTGACGGCTTCATCTTGTGGCTGAGGAGACCGCCCCCCTGGGGGGGTGACACGACAGGCTCCAGGAAGGAAATGGCAGACCCGGGACTAGAACTCGGGTCTCCTGACCCTGCAGGGCTTCATCCACCTGCCCACGCTGGGTTCACAGTCCGGCTTGTGGCCTCTTCCTCGGGGTGCCGGGACTGGGTGCCATCGAGGAGCCCTGGCCAGGCGGTGGGTGCGCCGGGCGAGCGGGCCTGAGCCCTGGCCGATGAGCCGCAGAATTCCAGGCACGAGCTGTTGGCCTCGGACTATCTTTCGTTCCCCCCGAAGAGGCCCTCAGCCTCCACCCCTTCCCCTCAGCGAGCAAGTGTGCGTGTTCCGAGAGGAGGCGACGGGTTCGCTGGCAGCTGTCCTCCGGGGAAGGCATGGGGGCGAGTCCAGCTAGCTGCCCGAAGGGCACGCGCCATTCTCCGAAGGCCGCTTCTTGAGTCTGGGTTGTGGTTTGGCTGTTGCTTGAGCGCAGGGCCATACGGTGTGTTGTTGCTTTAAGTGTGTGTTCGGGTATCGCCAGGGAGCTCTGGGCTTCCCTGGGCCGTCTGTGCACCTCTGGGCCTTCTCGCCGACCCTCTGCTGCAAAGCAGGGGGCCTGTTTCAGCCTCTGTTTGGTTTGCTCGCGTCTTGTCTGCTTGGAGTGGAGGGAGCATGGTGAGCCCGGGGCCGCCGCCTGCTGCCTTTGCACGGGAGCAGGGGGGCTCCGGGCGGCATGGAGCCATCTGCACCTCCTCCCCGGGGGCTTCTCTGGCCCTCTGGCTTCTGTGGTGAAGGGGTGAGCTGAGCTGGCCCGACCAGCAGGGCAGGGGGGTGTCCAGGCTGTCTGTGTCCTCTGTCCCGCACGTCTCCCCGCCTCACGCTTCCTGCTAACGCCGCCTGCTTCTTAGAGGACCCGTGCATCTCTCCCGGCGTGGCTGGCCCCGGCCACCCTCCATCTGCCCCGTGGGGTGCTCGCTCCCTTCCCAGCCCACCCCGCCCGCCCCTCCATTCCGGCAGAGCCTCCCGGTCACCTTGATCTCTTCCTTCCCGGCTCAGGTGGTCCCCAAGAAGAAAGAGCGTAAGGTGACTTCGGACGATGACATCTCGGAGCAGGACGGGGAGGTGAACCGGTTCCCAGACGAGGAGGTCGGCTCCATGAACATCACCGACGAGATGAAACGCATGTTTAACCAGCTGTGAGTACCCCGCGTGTCCCCGCCGCCCCAGCAGGGAGCCCCGTTCTGCTCGCCCGGACACCCGGGGCAGGGGTGGCAGACAGTGGCCTGGGCCGGAAGTTGCCTGCAGGTGTGTTTTGTTGGGACAGCGTAAGGAACAAGTTTGCATTCGTTTGTGACGTTTCTACTTTGGGGAGCTCCACATTTTCGGGAAGGCCCCAAGGGGCAGTAGTGGTGGTCACATTTGGGTGAGGGTCTTGTCTGAGGCCGAGACCCACTTCCGTAGATTTTCCTGGGGTGGGAAGGCCGAGCTGAGCCATGTACCGGGCCTACCACACTGGCCAAGCACCGCCCCACCCCCGTCTGCAGGATGCTTTACACGTGTGACTTTACCAGCTCCAGACAGCCCACCCCAGGAGGTGGGGTTATCACTCCCCTTTCATAGATGAGGACACTGAGGCTCAGGAGGAGCAGCTTGGCCGAGACCGCTCTGCTAATACGCAGCAGAGCCGGGGCTCAGAGCCAAGCCTGCCTGCCCGCGTCCTCTCGCTGTGAGGTGCTGCCTGGGCTCAGTGTGTGGCAGAACACGGGCTGGGCATGCTCAGTGCTGGGTCCTGGGTCAGAGCCAGCTCGTACCGACTGCTGGAAGCTGACTGTGCGTGTCTGCCTGCTCCGGGTTCAGTGATGGCACGTTAGTCGCTTAAAGTTTGCCAGGTTGGAAAATGAGCAAATACCACCACCCATTGGGGCTGCCCCCCCTGCCCCTGCGGAGAGCTGGCTTACCTGGAGCGCACTGTATAGAGTCGTCTGGGGCAGGGATGCTCTGTGGCCTCGGCCTGTCCAGGTCCCTGTTCTCAACCCTGGTCCAGCTTTCACGCTAATCCATGTTGTACCCTGAAGTGGGGGAGGGGAGGGGGGCGAGGTGCCACTTGGGGCACTGGGTGACTTGTCTAAGGGCCTGGAGTCAAACAGCAGGGCTGGGGGCTGGGGTCACCTTTCCCCCGCCCCCCTCCCCCCGCCCCCGCCGGACCAGCTCCTGCCTGCTCTCTCTGGAGGCTCTCTGGAGGTGCCGTTGGGCACCCGAGCCCCAAGAACTCAGCTTTTCCCCAGAGCTCCACCCCCCTCCCCCACCTCCCCTCCCCTCCTGGCACCAGAGTCTCAGGCTGAGCGAACTCTCTGAACTGACATCTCTCCCCAGGGTCCTGAGTTTCCAGCTGCAGGGGTGGGTTTGTGATCCAGGCTCAGACGGCCAGCACCAAACCGCCTGGAACCCCTCCGAGAGGGCACACTCCTCTCAGCAGGTGCCTCTGGCGTGAGAGTCGTTTCAAAAGTTAGGGGCGTGGGACTCCCCTAAGACTTCCTGCAAAGCTCTGGGGCTGGCTTAGCCTTCCAGACTCCGAGCATCATTCCGCCCAGCCCCTTCCTGTACTGATGCGGAAACTGAGGCTCAGAGAGGGACACGTGAGGAGCTGGGGTGGAGTCTGACCCCGACTGCCAGTCCAGTGCTTTGTCCCCAGCCAGCTGTCTTCGTGCTGGGAGAGGTGTGCCTCGGCCCACTCTGTGGCACCTTCCCTGCCCTGGTCCCTTTGCAGCGGAGCCAGGCCACTCGGGAAGGAAGGAAGGCAGGACCGGGAACGGCGGGGCTGCATGTGCCCCACGCTCCCCTGTACGTGAGGCCCCCCGAAGCAGAGCCCAGATGGGGCCGTGTCTTGGGGACAGCCGTTTGAAGGGGACAAGGAGACTCCCAGACTCCTGATTCCTCCTTGATATCACCCCCAAAATCTCCTGTTCTCCTCTTTTGCTGATGAGAAGGGCTTTGGGGGAGAACCCTCGGCTGGGTCTAGGTTTTCTGCTCTGGGCATTTCTGAGCCTCCTTGGAGGAGGCAGGACTGTAGGCCCCCACAGACCCGGGGCGGGGTCATTTGGTTGGATGAAAAGGCTCCTCTGAAGAAATCGTTGTCCTCATTTCCATCAAGTCACCAGGGAATCACCAGGCGGCCCAGGGTGGGTGAGCTGAGAGGGGCAGCCCCGGGGGTCAAGTGTGGGGCTCCGTGGGCCGGGCTGTGTGTACGCAGTTGGATTGAGCTGGTGGTGAAGTTGCCTGAGTTTTTAAAAAAAATCCCCCGGCCACCCCTCCACCCTTGCATCTCTCCACCCCCTCCCCTGCTGACCCCACCCTGGGCGGGGTTTGGCCCCCTCCCGCTGACCACACAGCAGGCTGAGACCCAAGCCGGAGACCGCCCGGGGCCAGTTCCACTGAAGTCTTTGAATGATGCACCCGAGTCAGGGCTGTTTTGTTTTGATCCACATCAGTTGCTTGGGCTCCGGGCCAAGGAGGAGGGGAGGAATTTGGTACTTTCTCTGTACTGTGGCCAGCCCCCTTCCTTTGCCCTGCCTCCCCAGATCTGTCTCGGGGTGGGGTCGCCTCGCCTCTTCGCAGCCCTTTCTCTGGTCCATCTTCCTGTCTTTTCTGGCTTCCTAGACCTCAGCCGGGGTTTCCTTCAGATCCCAGACGCTGGGCAGGAAGTGAAGTCAGCAGCTGAGTATGTGATGCGGTGCTAGTGGACCCCGGGGACTCGTCTGAGGCCAGTCCAGCCTGGACGGGGGTGGGGAGTGGGGGCTCTCCGCCCTGCAGCCCCAGGCCCCAGTTCTCCGGGCTCATAGAGCCACCTAGAGGCTCTGGTGTTCTGGAGACAGATGTGGCTGTGGGTGAGGGGGGGGGCAGGATGTGGCTCTAAGCAGCTTTGTACTAGGAATTCTTTCTTCTTGGGCCCTGGCCAGTGGCCCCTGGCCTGGGCCATCTTTGGAAGGCTGGGGATTCCAGGAAGGGGTTGCAGGAGGGGATTGGCAGTGGGGAGAGGCCTGCAATGGGAATCTGGGCACTTGGGACCCACTTCCGTTTCGGTGGATTCACTGGGTTGAGTGATTTCACTGTTGGTATCAACCTTCTCCCCTGGCTAGTGGGCATGTTGGGCTGAATGATTGTTTAAGGTGCCCCCCTCCCCCAGCAGGGGTACACATGCATCTCCAGAAGCCCCTCAGACCCAGGCAAGCCTGGGTGGCCTGTCACCTGCCTACTTCCTGTTCTAGTGACTAGGGCAGCCCTGAAGTCACCTCGGTTTTGAATTCAGATGTGATTTCCAGCAAGTTACTGTTCCAGAAGTTTACTGAATTCCTTTGTGCCTCAGTGTCCTCATCTGTAAAACGGGAATAACACTACCAACCATCCCAAGTTGCAGAGATTATAGAAATCTCACAAAAAGTAGGGGCTCAGGAAATGAGCTGCTCGTTGAATCACGAGCTTGGACTTGGGAGGAAAACTGCCTTTCGTCTCTGTTGATTTTAAAGCCCGGCACCTTAAAGACACACATTTTAAATTGTATAAAGAGTACGGGAAAACTTTCTGAATTTTATTTTATTTTTATTTTTTTACAGATTTTATTTATTTATTTTTAGAGAGGGGGTAAGGGAGGGAGAAAGAGAGGGAGAGAAACATCAATGTGTAGTTGCCTCTCACATGGCCCCTACTGGGGACTCAGCCTGCAACCCAGGCATGTGCCCTGACTGGAAATCGAACTGGCGATGCTTTGGTTTGCAGCCTGAGCTCAATCCACTGAGCTACACCAGCCAGAGCACTTTCTGCATTTTAAAAGAGTCCAACTCCATGGCTAAGGCCTGTCCATCTGCCGCCACTCTGTCATTTTGGAGGGCTGCCTCGTGGGAACGTACCCACTGGGGCAGGGCCCCTGTCCCTCTGCTGTCCTGGTCCCTGTTCAGCCATGCTCTCCCGTGTCACCCCCGTAGGCGGGAGACTTTTGACTTCGACGACGACTGTGACAGCCTGACGTGGGAAGAGAACGAGGACACGCTGCTGCTCTGGGAGGACTTCACCAACTGCAACCCCTCCATCGACCTGCAGGGCGAGGTGAGCCCTGGGCCTGGCTGCCCAGGGGCCAGGACGCGGGGAGCGGGGGCGGGCGGGCAGGCAGGGTCACCTCCTTTCACTGGCCCCTCCTCCCTCTTCTCCCCCGCAGCCCCCACCACCCAGTTACATTGTCCCTTCTGTCCTGTCTCCCTAGCAAGAGGAAAACTTGGGCAACTTGATCCACGAGACCGAATCCTTCTTCAAGACGAGAGACAAGGAGTACCAGGAAACGATAGGCCAGATCGAGGTGAGGGCTCGGGCTGTGCAGCCCCCCCCCCCCCCCGCCCCTGGTGCCACTCACTGGGGTCACATGGGCGAGACCCCTGGTGGCGAAGTGGTGGCCACATGGGCAGGGGCTGGTGGCCCGTGGCAGCCACAGGCTTGGGAGTCAGAAGGCCGGCCAATTCCCTGCCTGGCACTGGGAAAGCCACACCCCTCCTAGGGCCTCAGTTTCCTAATCTGTAAAATGGGGGTGGTGATCCTCGTCTGCCCCAGAGAGGTTGTTTTAAAGATGTTCAGCTGAGATGCTGATCCCAAAATAAGAAGAGCAGACATTTGAGTGACATCAAGTGACGCTAGGCACTGAGTAGGCCGTTCTCAAGTACACCCTCCCTGGTCCCCACATGCATGCCCTAGTGTGGACCTGGAGGTACTCAGGTGCCCGTGCAGTGGGTGCTGAGCACCCTGTTTGACGGAGGAGGACATGAGGCTGAAAGAGACCAAATGACTCGCCCAAGGCCTCCAGCCAGCAGACGGCCCTCAGGCCCGGCCCCCTCTGCCAGATGAGAGCCTGTGCACTTGGCCGTGCCTCTCGGGGACAGTCATTGCTGTCGTCATGCTGGAGAAAGAGGAGCTCTGTCCCTGGGGACGTGTCACTGGGTGGAGGAGAGGGGCAGAGAGGTGAGGGACAGGAGGGCTTTTCTGACCGAGCCCGCAGGAAGGAGTGCAGGGATGCTGGGCGGACGGAGTGGGGCTGGCCGAGCCCCGAGGGGCTCATGGGGGGGGGGGTGCCCTCGCGGTTGCTAAGCAACCATTCCCTTTTCACCTGAAGCCCGTCTAGACGCTGCTGACCGGCAGGCAGAGAGCAGAGGCCGGGGAGGGCCCTGAGGGCGCGGTGTTCAGGGGTGGCCGTGATGCCGCCCCCCCCCCCCACCTTGGGTGGCGAGGAGGGAACTGCTGAGGGTTTTGCTCCGAGGGTGACTTGGCCTCACGCGTGTCCCACGCTGGTTCCTCTCAGCTGGAGCTGGCCACGGCCAAGAGCGACATGAACCGCCACCTGCACGAGTACATGGAGATGTGCAGCATGAAGCGGGGCCTGGACGTGCAGATGGAGACCTGCCGCCGCCTCATCAAAGGCTCCGCCGACAGGTGGGTGCCTGGCCCCGCCCTCCCTGGGGCGTCAGCAGCTGGGTTCTTAGGGGGCGTTGTGTGGGCTCACAAGTCTGGCCTGTTTCATCTGCCCCACCCATGTGTCCATCTGTCCATCCATCCATCCATCCATCCAATGAATATTGTAGTCACTGACCTACTCTGTGATGGATGAGTTACCTGTCTGACCTCATGTAACTGCCTCCCCCACTTCCTCAGCAGCTCCTCGTCGGAGGCCTGCTCTGTGCAAGGCCGTGGGGGTATAGTGGTGAACACAGCAGTCCCAGCCCCTGCCCCCATGAGGCTTACACCCCACTTTCTGCTGAACTGGGGAGGGGGGGCAGGGCGCTCCTCTTTACCATGGCCGACGGGGCTCCCATTTGTCCTTAGGAAGCAATTTCATGTCCTTCCCCACGTTCCAACCCAGGGCCAGGTGGGTCGGGCCCCTTTTATTTCCTGGGACACACGCAATTCAGACAGAGCCCCTGCCTTGGAGGAACTCGCAGCCTCTTGGGGAGACAGGCTCGCTGATAATAAAATGGGATCAATACCTGTAAAATGCTTGGCACAAAGCATACAAATGAATGTTCATTGTAATTGTCTCTCTTATTATGACTATACTCCTGCAGGCTGTGGCTCGGGCAGTCAAAGAGGGAGGGGCAGCTTTGTGGGAAGCTGTGTGGGGGGCCCTGGGCTCAGCCCACCCGGCCTTTAGCTCACTGAACCCCCCAGAGCCCACTGTCCGTTATTTCCACGGTTCAGATGGAGGAGCAGAAGCTTAGGCGAGTTACTGGGTTTGCCCAAGGCGCCCCCAGCTCATCAGTGACAGAGCCAAAATTTGAACCCCATGCTATTAACCACTGTCCAGTATGGCCTCCCTTTATTGCTGAGGTCATTGGGGTTTAGTGAGCACCTACTATGTGGCCAGACCGGTGTTAGCTGGTTTGAGGGTAAGAACCAAGCTTGATCCACGGTCTCTGCTCCCAAAGGGGCTTTCAGCACCCAGAGCAATTACAGGCCGGGACGGGAGGTCCCAAGAGGTCTTGAGAGCCATGTCCCGCTCATGAGCTTAGCAGATGCTGAGGAAAGCAGGGTCCCCCTCTGAGGTTAGATTTTATAGGAGTGGTTGGCTGCTCAGTCCTTCCTGCTCCTTACATCCCTTCTGGGGTCCTCCCACCGCCCTCTGACTGTCCCCCATTCTCTCTCACGCGCCTTCCAGGAATTCACCGTCCCCCAGCTCCGTGGCCAGCAGCGACTCAGGAAGTACAGACGAGATTCAGGACGAGTTTGAGCGGGAGGCAGACGTGGAGCCCATGGTCAGCTGATGACTGAGTCCCCGGTGCCTGGTGGTCTTGGTGACGGGGCCTCTGCCCCCCTCCCCACGAAGCCAGGAAGGCTCCTCGGAGTGGGGCCCCAGTCCTCACCACACAGACTTCCTCTGCCCGCCCTTCTCCGGAGGCCCCGAGGGACCGCTGCTTCCTCCCTCCCTCCCTCCCACCCATCAACCAGTGCCCCTGTCCACCCACCCACCCACCCAAGGAATGGTGCTCTCAATTTCTATTCTCCATGTTACAAATGCAGACTTCTGTCCAGATGATGCAGTGTTAACCGTGCCTTTTCCCTTAAGCTGAGCCACTTTGAGCTCCAAAGAATTATTCCTAGCAGGTGTTTTTATACAAAACTTGAAGGTGAGGGCGGGGCCCCGAGGGGTATAGTGTGGTTTTCTACCCTCCCACTGCTCCTCTGATTGGCCGTGACCTCTGCCCTCCTCTCCTCTGCTGGCCAGTGCTCAGCGAGTCGGGCCTGGGGTGGTCCGCCTCCGCCCGGGACAGAGCTGTTTGCCTCTGCTAACTCCCTTGGGTGGGGACCTCCCAAGGCGTTTTCCACTTATCAAAAGGGGAAAAGATGGAAGGAGGGAGGGGAGACACATTTTTATTTTCTTTTCGGATCGAGTGGCGAAGCGGAGGGACAAGGCACTGTGGGGGGAAGGCGGAGCCTCACTGTGTTTAAACCACTATGCAAAAAACAAAACACACACACACACACAAAAGCAGCTTGCCTTATACATTGTGGAAGGCAGGCCCTCTCCCAGACTCCTGATTTTCCCTTGGAGCTGGGAGGGAGGCCACGCTAGCGCGACGTCTCTCGCGGCCTCTGAAGGGGTGTGTTCAAGGTCAATAAGGAGGCCTTTGGCTGCCTGTTCGCTTTCTTGGGACCTCTGTGGGTTTGGAGGGCCTTTTACTGCCCTGATGACTTGATGTTTTCCCTCTCCTCCCAGCCAACTCTTCGGCGTTCTGGGTCTTTAATTTCTCTGTGAGAAAGTCTGAAGGGGGCCAGGCCTGCTGTGGCCCTTCCTCCGTGGAGCCCTGTGGGCCCACCTGCCGCCACCTCGGTTCCCCATGGGCCCCAGCCGCCCACTGTTTGGCCACGGGCCTGCACGGGACAGGGACGAGGGGCAGGCAGTGAGGGCTGCTGGGAGAGCGGAGGTGGCGGGAGCTGGCGCTCGAGTGAGATCCATCCTTGCTGGACAGATGTGAGCTTCTTGCCCCACTTCTCTTGACTGACCAGCTGGGGCGTTAACGGGGCCCGTCTCTCCCCAGCACCTGAGTGGACCAGCGTTGAAGAGCGCTGTGTTCGGGCCGCCCGCCAGATCTCAGCTTGGAGCCAGCTGACCCGGTTTTGCTTTTTACAAAAACAAACAAACAAAAAATTCTTTTGTACCCACTCCTGTGGGTCTGATTGCCGGTTTTTGCTTTTGTTGGCCCGACAGCTCCCCCTGGAGGTCAAAGGAGCACACTGTGCCCCTGGGGCCAGAGCCCCTGACCATCCACTGCTTCTGTCTAGAGGCGGAGGCGGGGCTCTCGCTCTGAGTAGGTTTTGGTCCCCAGTCCTTCCTCCCCAGGGTACCAGCCACCTTTAAGGGCCTTCTTTCTCCTCTGTTTCCCGCACCTGTTTTGCAGTCTTAAAACCATTGTACATAATATTCACAGAATATATATATATATAGAGAGAGAGAGAGAGAGAGAGAAAGTGAGAGAGAAAGAGCGCGTTAGTGACGGTGTGTTGTTTTTATTTATCAGCACTTGGCAGCCTCTAGTTTTTTTCCTAATTTTTCCTTTTTGATGTCGTTGGGGGAACACGGGACTGTTGCCTGTGGCAGTCTGGCTGGGAGGCTCCTGGGCCCCGAGTCTCTCAGGCACCACACACACAGGCCCTTGGTAGGTACAGGGAGGGCCAGGGGTTTGGGGGGAGAGACAGCCCCTCCCCTCCTCCTTACCGACCCTTGTTCTAAAGGTTACAGGGTTCAGACACACCTGCCTAGTATTGCTGTTATTGTTATTGTCGTTTTAGTTTAGCTTTATTTTAACCAAAGGTTATCAGAGCCAGTTGGGCTTGAACCTCAGCTGCTAAAAAGAGTTTCCGTTTCCAGGGGCAGGGCAGGCAATGGCTGCCTCCCCGCAGCCTCCACCGTCCAGGGCTGTGGGAGGCATCGAAGGGTGTGGTCTGGTGGAAGCCAGCCCTGGGTTGTTCCTGGGGGGGGGGGGGGGGGTGGCGACAGACCTATCTTTAGAATTAAGACGGAAAGGCAACAGTGTAGTTTGAGGGTGACTAAGGTCGCCATGGTGACTGGCGTCCGGTGGTTTATTCTTGCTTTCCCCTTTGTCGACATTGGGGATACGGGACCCTGAATTTGTCCAAGGACTATGGGAAGGGCAGGAGCCAGAGACAGGCACTGGCTGAGAAGTTTCTTCCTGCCGGTGGTCGGCTGTCGATAGCTATGATAGCTGTGTTCTCCTGGGGAGCAAGGATTTGGGGCAGGCAGGTGGGGGGAGGGGGACCAGCAAGGGTGTGGCTTATTTCCTGGGCAGGGCCCTGGGCCTTGGCCTGGCTCCCTCCTCCCCCCCCAAGTTCTTTTTTGAGTTAGTCGCCCTGCTTGTCCCCTCGCCGTGAGCCCACGGCTCGCCAAGAAAGTCCCCAGCGCTCTCTGAGGCAGCCCCAGGTCCGGACGGGACGCGCTGGGCCATCCTTTGTAAAGCTGTAAATACTTGATTTTGGTTTTCTATTGCTCAGCCCAGGGTCACATTGACACTGGTATTTTAGGCTGTTCTCCGGCGGGCTCTCCTGGGCTGCCCTCTCTCACACTCTCCTATTTTGGGGGGGGTTTGTACACAGAGAGGGTTGGGGAGGGGCAGGGACAGCAATTCATTTTGGTTCCCTGGTTGTGAAACGCACACACGCACACGCACACACACACACTCCTCGTGAACGCGTTTTGTTTTCTTGTGGCAATATGTCTTGAGGTCTCGGAAGGGCGAGTCCGTCTCGGACTTGGCTCTGTGGATACAGCTCAGACTTTGGCTTGGGATGAGGGAGAGGGTGCGGGGCAGGGGATAACTTAAGCTAAATGTAGTCTATTTATAAAGCAAGATCCTCTTATCTATTTTTATGAAAGGAAGGGTTTTTTAATATAGGGTAGGCAGTTGTGGGCGCCCAGCATTTTTCTGTGGGCACGATGCATGTTGCTGCTGGATTTAATATAATCGGTACCCCTCTCCCTGTCCCCCTGTCCTCACCACCTACTCATCCACCCCCATGAGCGGCTCCGGCAGAGTATAGACCCCACCTCACTCCATTTCCCTGTACCCTGATCCCCCAGCTCCTGGGTCCTTGGAAGTCTTACGGGGGAGGGCACTTGTGGGAGTGGGTGGCCAGTGGGGAATTCAGAATTGAGGTGGGCGGGGGGAGGGAGAGGGGGCACTAGACAGGGGACCAGCTCTGCTTCGAGAGTGGGCTGCAGTTAGCTTCTCGAACTATGCCAGGATCCACTTCCAAATCAGCTGTGTTTGGGAGGGTGTGGGCGGCAACGGGGCTCTGAGTTCAGGTGCCACACGGCTTCCTTGGGGCTGTTAGGCAGCTGGCGCCGGAGTGGAAGTGCCATGAGGTGCCCAGAGCCCTGGCTGTGCCCACAGCCCTGGCTGTGCCCACTGCCTGGGCTGCCAATCTTTATGTGCTCCTTCGGGGCCCAGGATGAGGGATTAGGGTGCTGGGGGCTCCCCCAGACCTGCGTCCTCTACCTGGAGACTCCAAGCTCTGGTCCTAGAAGGGCACTCGTCTACAGTGGGCATCTGGAGATGACCGGGTGGGTGTGGGTGAAGGTGGGTTCTCTCTGGAAGGGAGTTTTCCATGGGTGGGAGATTTCCAGGCTTGGGGGGGGCATGTGTTAGTCTTGGGGCAAATCCCTCACTCTTCTTGCTGCCAAGCCCTCAAAGAAATGAGGCAGAGGCACCCGCTACCCCCAAGATCCCTTTGTGGACATTTTAGCACCTCTGTGATTTGTAATCCCACCCCACCCCACTGTTGCTGTTTGTCTGCCAGCTGGGTCTAGGCTCAAGGCGGGGGGAGTGGTTCTACTCATTGAAAGACTACTGATCCTACCAGGAAACCAACCTGTTTACTGTACTGTTGTAAATATCATGCCCTTTATATCCTGTATATTGGCTTCTTTTAAATAAAGTGAAATGTCTTAGAATTGATGGCGTACATTTTTTTTTTAAATGGAGGATAAAGTGGTGATAGGGGAGGGCCAGGAGGATTGAGGCTCATATAAACATTTAATACAAACTAATTAGCCCCTGAGTGATAAAATAGGGAAACTTCACATCATCTGTTACATTTGCATCTCACAATAAAATCTTTACAAGCAGGGAAAGCAGGATTTACGATAGACGTTTTACAAAAGGGGAAGCGAGAGCCAGAGAGATGGCAGGGTGAGTGATTGGCAGCACCTGGTTTGGTGTGGTGGTCCTGTTAATCCACCAAACTCCCATTTCCTCAATTTCCCCTCTGCCCATGAGGCCACCCCACCCCCAGCCTCTGGATTTGACATTGTCTGATGTTGTAGTTTCTTCTTATTAGTGGCCACATTCAGGGAGACATTGCCCCATATGAACTGGGTCCCCTGGCTGAGGTTTTCCTCAAGGATGAGGCGAGACAGCCACCACCAATCCCAATTCGCTTTTCGCCACATGCAAGACTTACGCTCACTGTAGTTTCTCTTTCCCACTACCAAGTGTTTATATTCCCTGAGTGTGATCTTCTGAAGAAAGAGTAACATGATATAATGAAGTCATTCTAAGGTGGGCATTATTACTCCCACATTATAGACAGGGAAACTGAGGCCCAGGGAAGGTCTGTATTTTGCCAGTGTGATAGGGAGGAACTGCAATCAGCATTGGATGGGACTACTAAGCAGGTTCTTGGAACACGCTGCTGGAGGAAATATAAACAGATAAATTAGAAGAGAGTGTAAGAAAAGCTGAAACAGTACTTGAGCAATAGAATGGGGCCCTAAGATCCCCGTCATCAGAAAAGCTTCAGAATCTGAGTTTTAAATAACATTCAAGCCTTCACCAAACTTCTCCAATTGAAAACTGAAATTCTGATCCGAGGTCGGGGGTCGGGGAGGGAATAAAGCGCAGGAGCAGCTGGTTCCGGGGCTAGAAATTCTGAAAGAAAAGCCAGGCATAACCAGCCCAGGTTGTCTCTTTTATAGACCTCAGTCTTCTTCAAGGAGTCAGGCTGCTTATCTAGGCGCCTGGTCCCGGGAAGCCGGGTGGTCCAGCCCCAGGCCGCGAGGCGGAGGGTGACTTGGTCCCGGAGAGGGAGCTGGAGCCAGGGACTGCAGTCCCCTCCCAGGGAATGCACTCCAGGCCCCGCAGAGGAAAAGGAGTGGTAACCCCAGGCCAAAGGGCTGGGACCTCTGCGCTCCTTACGCGCAGACCGGTGGACCTTACACCCCGCCCACACTTGTACCATTCCTGCTCTCTCATTGGCTCTTTCAGCCCCACCCCTGGCCGTAGAAGATTGCGACATAACCACCCCTCTGATTGGCCCAGAAACTTCCATGTATCACTCTGATTGGCCGATGCCCCTCCCACCCCCCCGGGCTATGGGCTCTTTGGGAGGCAAATGGATCATACCATAAAGAGAGGAGGGAGAATCGTGTGTATTTCAAGACTTCCCTTTTGTACTTCCTTGCTCTGTGTCGCGTAATGTCCTCTCCCATGCACTAGAAAAGGAAATTACTTATTAACATAGGAAAGTATAGAGGTGTTTCCGTTGGCCCTGACTCATAGGACGGCCGGAGTGACCGGAATCCCCTTCTTTCCGAGGTAGAGCGCTCCGGGTGGGGCCCCGAGGTCAGCTGCGCTCGGAGTGGCTGGTTCTGCGGACAGCAGCACCTGGAGCTGGAGATGATGCTGCAACCTGCCCTTCGTCGTGCCCTGCTTGGCTGCCCCTGGAGTGGGGCCAGGTGAGTGAGCACAGGGCCTAGGGAAGCCCCGAGCGACGCTGCTGGCCCGGGGTCCCAGGAGTTGCTGGGCGTCCTCCGCAGGGGACTCCGCCCCTGCCGGACTCCCGCGGGGTTCTCAGGGGCTCCCCTCCGCGCAGGTCTCTTTCTCCAGTGATTACTGCCACCACCCAGGTCTTCCTCCCTCTGCGACTCCCAAGTCTTCTTCCTACAGCAAGGGGAACCCTCTTCCCGAATCCTATGGCCGATTGCGGTGCCTTGGTGCTCTCTCGGCTCCCACGCTCGGAGAATAGCCTCCTATGTACTTGTTTTGCTCTCAACACGGATCTTTAAAATGTGCCCACTACCAGATTGCGCTGGCTTCCTCCCGGGGCACACCACACTCTTCCCTCCCCTCCCCTCCCTCGGTCTCACATTCAGGACCCACCTTTGGGATTCCCAGTCTTCCCTCTCGTCTCTCTACCGGGATTTCTACCTCTCTCTTCCTCTCCCCCCCACCCTTTTTTTCAAGTTAAGTGTTGGGCAGAAAAGGGACTCCTTTCTTGTGGTAGGTGGAATAATGTTGATGGAGTGGTTATAATGTGCCAAACGCTGTGCTGGGCGTTTGGTATATGTTGTACTGTAATGCATGAATGAGTTAGTACATTAAAGTGCATTGAACGGTGGCAGGCGCACAGGCAATGCTCAGTTATTGTCCTGATCGTCATTATCACGTGTATTTAACCTTCTGTGTGGTAGGTCGTATTTCTTTGAAATTACCGATGGAGAAGCCCAGGTGTGTTTGCCGAGTGGAGGTGCCCTGCAAACCCAGATTTGCAGATGCCCACAGTGTAGCGTTGGCTTCCTAGACCCTCGCTCACTCAGTGACAAATGTTCTCAGAGTTGCTTTCTGCCGTGGGCTGAGTGGGGAGGTAAGACACAGACCCTGCTTGGGAGGGGCTCAAGGTCTGGCAAGGCTGCCCCGTTAAGGGAGCATGTTTCTCTTTCAGAGCTGAGCAGCCCCGCCCCCTGTTTGAGGTTTGTTTGCCTGACCCCTACGACTGTGGCTAGCTTGCCTCTTCTGCTGAGCTCAGCCTTTGCTGACTTAATCAGTGTCCTGAGGGGCAGCATAGCAGCGCCCTGGGCAGGAATTTGGTACTGCCGTGTGTCCTCTGTGGGTGGGGACTGGGTAGGGAAGGGCGTCTCCCCTGAGCCAAGGTTGGGGCCACACTTGGCACAGCCTGTCCCATTCGCAGGCCTCCCTGCACTCTGAGACACCCCCTCCCCGCCCCGGACTCCAGATGGGAGTCCCGGAGACCGAATGGTTCACTGAGAAACCACCGCGTGCAGGTGACGTTCTTCAGTGTTTCCCTTTTTGCCCAGAGTACCAGGAATCTCAGCCACTTTTTAAAGATACTTTTGACTGGCTTTTCTTTTTATTTAATTAGTCTGTGTTCATAGTAAAAAGTCCAGACAATGCAAAAAAGAATACAAACATCCCAGTAAGCTCACCACACAGATAATCACTGTCAGCATTTTAATTCATATCTTTTGACTTTCCAGGAATATATCAGCTTAAAAAACAACAGCAGGCTCTTCTGCAAATACTTTTTTAAAAGGTTTATAGTCACCATATAATATTATATTAGTTTCAGGCGTGTAGCACAGTGATTGGACATTTATACACCTTACAAAGTGATCGCCACATCTGGTTCCCATCTGGCACCGCGCGTAGCTATTACAGTGTTACCGATTTTATCCCCTGTGTCATTAGGGGGCCTGGCACAAGAGCAAGTAAGGGACAACAATTAACATTCATTGTAAACTTACCATGTGCTTGGGCCTGGGCTAGGGTTTTTTTGTTTTTTTTTTCCATTTGTTAAATTTATACATAAATATAGGTGGGTATCTTGGCTCTTTGCAAAGACATAACTGAGGACCCCCGTGATAAAGCGAATGGAATAGAGAAAAGGGCGGGGAGTCAGGGCCACGAGAGGGGGGCGGGGCAGTCCACTGGCAGGCCTGGCGTTTACTAGGTTAGGGCCTGGGACGAGCCTGAAGGAGCTCAATGAAATGCTGGGGGCCTGGCCCCCGGGGTGCACTCTGCCACGATTGGATGTGGAGTGAGTGGAACCTACCGTGAACCTAAGACTTGCTTCTGAAGTGGCTAGAAAGGCCCCGCTCAGGCAGCAGTTGACACTGACACACTCTGGAGCACTCACTTCCGGGGCCCAGCACCTGGCTCGGCACATAGTAGGTGCTAAACTGTTCCTGTTGGAAGGGGCAGAGGGCAGCGTGGGGTTGGGTCCCGGCTCCAGCCGTTAGCAGGTCTACAGCCCTGGGCACATTGTGACCTTTCTGGGCTGCCTCGTGTTCTCCTGTGGAAAATAAAGATAATAGAATTGTCTTGGGGATGGAATGAGTTCACACCCGAAAACCGCTTGCAAGTGTCTGGCACCCGGAGAGCCGAGTAAGTGTTGCTCCGTCCTTATTTGGATCCCCTGCCCCACCAGCGAGCTCCCCTGAATGACCGTCCTTTGTCAGGACCATCAGGACAAGAGGGTCCCTGTGGCACAGGGATGGTGGCAGGCGTGGAGCTCAGATGTCCTCAGCCCTCTCCCTTCCCTCTCATTCATCACCCTGATGCGCACACAAGCCCGTCCCGGGGGGCGGAGGAGACATCTGCCCTCTGTGGGGAGCTCTCTACCCCCAGACCTCCCCTTTCCTGGCAGAGACAGCGTCGTGCAATGGGAATCCCTGGGCTGAGCCAGCAGTGCCAGGGGGCCACTGTGTGACCTCGGGCAAGCCACTGTCTGTCTCGGGGTGGCCTCTTACCTCGGGTGGAGGAACCTGTCCCGCCAGCCGCAGCTGACCACGGGTCTCTCAGATGATCCAGGTGCATCTGCCTTAGGGTGTATCTCCCGAGCGAGGGAGACCTGGGTTCAGACCCTGCCCCATCACTGGGTCACCAGCCGTGAGGAGTAACGCAATCTCTTAACCTCAGTTTCCTCATCTGCTGAGTGGAAGTAGTAGTACTTTTGTAGGGTGGGATCAATGAGATAATCACTTAGCGTAGGGCCAGGCGAGTTGTAAGTGCTTAATAAATGCCCCTTGATGTTTTCCGGGGCAATAAAGTGGAAGCACAACGTCCTGGGCTCGATGCCCCTCCCTGCTTGTTGGACCCGCGCCGGGCCCCACACTCCCCCGCTCACCTCCCCTGCTGGCCCCTTTTCTGTGATAAGAAAGATTAGCCTTATTAGGTTTCAGATAACTGTTGGGAAAGCCTGGGTGCCAAATGAAACAGGAGTAATTCCCTTTCTACTCCCCTTCTTGGCCCTGGCCGCCCCTGACCTCAGCCCCTGGGGAGCCCATGGGGACCTGCGTCCAGCCCCAGGTCTCAGCAGGAGGGCACTGGCCCAGGAGTCCAGTTTGAGTGTCAGCTCTGTCATCACTTGGGCGTGAACTGCTCTAAAAGGTGTTTCTTGAATGCGTGCCCTGGACCGGGCAGGGAGTCGGTGGCGGATGGGATGGACACGGGCCGGCCAAGCAGAGCGTATGGCCTGGTGGGAGCACTGATGGCCGGTCAGAGCTCCGGGGTGAGGGCTGGTGCCCCTGCCGTGAGACAAGTGGGGGGCTAAAGAGGATCCGCGGGGGCCCGTCCAGGTGGTGTGAGGCCTGCCGCGTGAAGAGCGTCCCACGCAGAGGGGACCACCAACGTGACCGGGGTGGCTGGATCCCAGCAGACGTAGCGGTGGGCGGGGGGCAGCACGGGAAATGGGTCTGGTGGCCTTTGGGGAGTCTGACTTTTTATGACGCAAGAGACAAGAGGCCGCTGCGTAGCGTTGAGCCGAGCGTTTACTCTGTCTCTCTGTGTCTGATGGTGGGATGTTCATGTTACAACTGTAACTTTGGCTGGGATTGGAGGGTTGCTTGGTGACAGTGGAGCAGGAGTGGCCGCTGCAAAAGCTGGTGGTGCTGTGCTCCAGGGTGTGGTCCGCAGCTAACCTGGGAGGGAAACCGGGCTCTGCGCCCCCAGCCCCTACCCCCTTCCCCACAGTTTTTCCCTCTGCAAATTTCTGAGGTGGCATCGTCGTCGGCTGGCCCGAGGCTCTGTCCAGCCCTGACACCAGTCATGTCAGGGGATGTTCTGATGTGGCTTTTTTAGCTGTGATCCTGGCACCTGCACGGGGTGTGTGGGGGTGCAGCTCAGGTCTCCTGCCCAGGCTGTGAGGTCCCCGGGGGTTTGGGAGGGGCGCTCCAGGTTGTTAGGGAATCCGAGGCAAATTTGGACCCTGCCCTGCGCCTCCCTCCTTCAGTGGGGGAGGGTCGGGGTGGGGTCCTCTCTGCCTCCCAGAGCCAGGCGCCCAGTGGGTGCCCAGGACACCTGTGGGGAGAAACCGCGCCAGCGTTTCCCACCTCGCTGCGTCCTCGCCGAGTCCTGGAGGTGGAGTGGCCGTGTGCCTGAGTGGGCGGCGCAGTCCTGTCCGGTCGGGCCTTGCTGGCCCCCCTGGAGGCCCCAGGTTTTGCGAGTGATCCATCTACACCTTTTCCCAAGGCAATGGAAGGGTGTTCCTGTTGATTCCAAATGGCCCATGAGCCCAAAAAGAAAAAGAAGAACCAAACCATGTTTGACAAGAGTCCTTGGATTTATCGATCGGTTGATTGGTTTTTGGCTCTGCCTCACTCGGGCTGATCTTTGAACTAGTCTCCGCCCCCTGGGCCACACTCAGCTGACTGACGGCTGTGCCGTGCCGGGGCTTGGACTCTGCAGGCCCAGAGGAAGCCCAGTGGTATGTGATCCAGGCTCCCAGTGGACCTCTGCCCTGGGGGCGGCGGAGCAGGCCTGCAGGACTCTGGGAGGGAGCGGGAAAGGGAGAGCTGGGAGCACCGGCATTTGCAGCTTCTGCCCTGGGGTGGAATGTGGTGCTGTTGGTTCCAGCAGGGTTTGCTGGGCTCGGGGGTCCAACCTCTGACCCTCGGGGGTGTCTGGGAACCAGTTTGCCTTTGAAAGCCCCGCGTGGTGCAGTGACCACTCTGGAAGACCTTTACTGATTTCTTAGAAAAACCTAAGGGCAAGGGGTGAGGAAAGGCAAGCGAGTTTACAGTGGTTCTTGCAAGGAACCCCGGGCCTACCCCTATCTCTCAGGTGAGGGGCAGGGGCCCGCAGCATTGAGAACGATGGATGGGCTGTGGTCTCGGCACAGGTGTGGGCTTTGGCCCAGGACATGTCTGCCTCAGAGCCTGTGCTTTTCCCACCCAGCAGAAGCTGGGGTTCAGAGAGGGGGACCCCCAACTCCTGGCTCCAGCCCAGCCCTCCTCCTCTGCTGCTCTCAGCTGCACTCTCTTGGCTTAAAGAGGACCGGGCCGTACCCATTGCTGATTGGTGGTGGTAAGCTGCTCCTGAGGCCCAGAGGGGCCGCTGGAACCTTCCAGATGGCCCTAGTGTTACAGAACAAACAACAAGGGGGCCTGGGATGGTATACGATTATTGAAAGAAGGCCCCGGGTCCGTTATGTCCGCCACCCTAGGAAAGACGTCTCTCAATGCCAGAGATTCGTGAAAAGGAAAGGAAATGTTTATTTGATGCTATACAGACTTCAAGTAGTGACCTAATGTCTTCATCAACAATCCTAAAGTCCCTTAAAACACCCACAAACAGACACAGTCCTTCATTCCTTCCCCCTTTGCCCAGTCCAGAGTACAGTATCTCAGGAAAGGAAATAGAAGTTCATGGCTCAGGCAGTCTTCCCAGTTAATACTCCATCTCGACTGGGAGACCTCCCTGGGTTCCCGGCACCCTCGGCTGAGTCGCCGGGATCTCTGCTAAAACCAGGTGGTGGTTCCCCTTCTAAAGCTGTGGGGGTCCCCGTTCTGTCTAGGCCTCGTGGTTCTCCCTCTCAGGGCTGCGGGAGCCTCCACTCTGTCAAGGCCGCGTGGTTCTCTCTCCTAAAGCAGCACGGTTCTCCTCCTCAGGGCTGTGCATGGCTCTCCTTCTCAGGGCTGCACATGGTTCTCCTTCCAATGGCCGCCAAAGTCTGGGTTTTAAATCTCCATGGCCAATCTTCCTCTGCAGCCTCATTTCCGACTCCTCCCACACTCGGCTTCGCCTGCCAGAACTCGTATCCTTCCAGGTTTACTGGGCTGCCATCATGAGTCTGGGCAGGTGTGGCCCCATGTCCTGGAGCCAATCTTCTCCGAGCTCCCAGGCAGGCACTGTAGCTTGGGAGATCTGCCCCGAGTCACGTCTTGGTGGGGTAGTTACTTCCATTCCCCTGGCTCAGAGCCTGGCCACAGCTATTTAACATATCTAAGCGACCAGCCAAAGGCTATAGATATGTTAAATGACCACGCCAGAGGGTAGCTGCAAGGCTGTTGCTATGCAAAACAGCTCTCAATGGCCCTGCTCCATTTGTCCCTTCCCCCAACCCACACTGTGGGGGGGTGGGGTTGGAGACATCTTAAAATCTCCTGGACACCTTAAGTTCTGGACCCCATTTCAAATGCCCATTTGGGGTCCCCCCTCTTGGCTGCACCCTGTAACACTAGGAGTAGACACCGCCCTCCCCGTGCTGGACTCGTCTGGCCTCTCTGCCTTTCCCCACTACGATGGGTGGAAGGAGCAGCATGGACTTGAATTTATGGAGCACCCCTGTGGCTTGGCATTATTATCTCTTCAGGACTCCACAGTAACCCCACGACATGGGTGGCACCCGTAGTCGGTGACTTGCCCAGGGCCACACGACTACTGGGAAGCTGAGCCTCCTGTGGGGGGAAGGTGGGGCCTGAGGCCGGTGACTGGCTGCCTCGGGTCTGGTGGGTGTGGCCTGGGTGGGGTGGGGGAAAGGGGGAAGGTCCACCCCTGCCTTGCCCTCGGGCATCTTGCGAGACTCAGCCCCGCCCCTCACCACTCAGGCCCCTTTAGGCTCTCTCCTGGGCCTGAGCCGCTTCTCCCAGCTCTTCTCAAACCCCCTCCTGGTCTCCGCTGAGCTCTCCTCCTCAGAGAAGCCCTCCCTGACCACCCTGGGTCATGTGGCTGCACCACTCATTTTCGGGTCCCTTCTGTCCTTTTAGTGTTTATTTCTCGCCTGTGTCCCCCATGGAGGTCAGTGGCGTGCAGCCAGAGGCCCTGCTGTCTGGGTCACCACTGTGCCTGCAGGGTCTAGAACAGCGGCAGAGATGCAGCAGGTGGCCGGCAACCAGGGAGATGAATTCGGGACGGGCCCTCACGGCCCCCTCTTCGTATCCTTCCTCCCGGCCTCCTCGGCTGGCTCTGTGAGCCCCCAGACCTCTTCCCACCGAGGAAGGGAAAGGTGCCCCTGACCGAATGTCGTTCTCCTGCAGGGCACGAGCCAGCCCACCGAGCACGGGCCTCAGCCAGGTCCCTCTGAGGCCGTGATGCGGTGAGCCGTGACAATAGCCGCCCTAGTTTTGTGCAGGCACAGATGAACCCAGGGTCACTGTGCCACCCCAAAGTACCAGACACCTCCCCTCCTGCTAAACGAGGCCTGCACCCTCAGACGTGCATTCTCCCTCCTGCGTCAAATAGGAACCTGCCTCTCCCACTGCTGGGGTGCCCCTGCCGGCCTCTGGCTGGGGACGTGGGCACTAGAGGGGGTGATCTCTGGGTTTTTTCCAGATGCAAATCCGGATCTCTCCTTATCTTGGTCTGAAACGAGTCATTTCCCTTCTAGGATTTCAGTCCCCTTATTTCTTCAGGGGGGCTGCTGGCAAGACCCATCCGACCCGTCCGTGATGGATGGGAGGCGTTCTGGAGTCTGACAAGCCCTGTGTGTGTTGGGTGGCCTTCGTCGTTGATGTCCTCCTTTACAGAGAGGACACTGAGGCTCCAGCTCCGGGATGACCGGCCCTGACATCTTACCCATGTGTCCTTGCACCTGCGACCCCAGACACGTTAGGGGTGGTGGTCACTATTAGTGAGGTCCCGAGGTTCCAGACGGAAGAGCAGTGCCAGAGCAGGGCATTCTCGAAACTCAGCACCCAGGACTCTGACGCTGAAACCCCAGACCAGCCCTCCCCGTCTCTGTGCACTGAGCGCAGGGCACTGCTCCAAGTTCATGGTCCACATCTTGGACTTCCTGCTCACCCCGAGTGCACGTCTTTGTGCCTGGGACTGTCAGCTGCTTCAGTTCTGAGGGGACCCAGCTCTGGAATGTCCTGCCTTCTCAGCGTAGACAAAGAGACTGGGTCTGTTTTGTAATCAAGTTTGCATTGCAGGGAAAGGAAGGGAAATGACCCCTCTCCATGTGCAAACACTTCAGAAATGGTTTCGTGTCTGTGGATTTAAACTTCAAACACCCGTGTGAGTTTGTATCATTGTTCTTACTTCCTGGATGTAGAAACAGGCTCAGAGGAGGCAGCTCAGCATGCCCAAGGGAACACAGTAGCAGGACTGGGACTTGAACTTGGATTTTTGCACCCCAAGGCCTGCCTCGCCCTGCCAGTTCTGTAGTTGCTCTGGATTTCAGGGTCCTGGGCCATCCCGGGATCCCCTGTTGGAGACAGAGGGGCTGGATCTCTGGTGGTCCCCGCTGACCTGTCCGCCTCTCTCCTCCGTGTTTGCACCCAGGCTTCGGTGGAAACACACCTCCTCCCTGAAGGTAGCCAACGAGCCCATCTTGGCCTTCACGCAGGGCAGCCCCGAGCGAGATGCCCTGCAGAAGGTAAGGAAGGGGGTGCTAGCGGGTGTAGGGCGTGGAGCAGAGTCAGTCTTCAGCCAGCCCACGGTGCTGCTCTGTGCCTGCAGCCATTGCCCCCTCCTGCCCCTGCTCCCAGACCCGGACGGAAACCTGGGGTCTGGGGACTGGCTGCGTGTCTGGAGTGTGGGAGGGGCTGTGAGCAGCCAGGTGGCAACCGGGGCCACTTTGGGGCCTCCATGCCAGTCAGGGGCCATAGGCTTGCAGACACTTTATGCTTCAACGTGTTGTCCCATTAATCGCCAGTATTTTAAGAATGGTGAGATTCCGTGTGAATTGCAGGTGCAGTTTTTTAAATCTTCTTTTGTAATGGGAAACCTGACCTTCCTGCGTGACAGACAGGAGGTGGCAGTGGAGGGGGCTGAGTCCTGCTGCGCCCCTCCCCACCCCTGCAGAGGAGCACACTCTCCCTAGCCACAGACCTGGCCCAGCTGGTCCCGCCCAGGCATCTGCACCTGCAGACTCTGCGTCAGGTTTTAGGCAGGAAAACGGGAATCTCGTCCTCTCCCCAGGCCTTGAAGGACCTGAAGGGCCGGACGGAAGCCATCCCGTGCGTGGTGGGGGACGAGGAGGTGTGGACCGCGGACGTGCAGTACCAGGTGTCGGTGAGTGCGGTGGGTGGGCCGGGCTCGGCCCCTCCCTGAACCTGGGGTCTGTCTCTCGGGCAGCACATGTGTGTGTGAGGTGGGATCTCCGCCTCCAGAGGTTTCCCAGCCCGCTCCCAGACCTGGGGCTTCCACGCACCCATGTGCAACTTCCAAAAGCGGTCTCAGGGCTGTCAGACAAGGTGGAGCTTCACACCTGCCGGGAAGGTGTTCAAAGCAGTGACTGGGACCAGCTCCACCAGCACTTTAGAAAAATGGCCTCGTTGAGCGCTCTCTCCTAGGAAGCAAGGAGACAATGTCAGAATTAGAGACCACCCTTCCAAAGGAAAGGCAGTGGCTGAAGCTCTGGTCTGTGCTTGGGAACCACAGGTCCAGCTGAGGATGAGCTCCTTTGAGATAAGTGCCCAGGATGTGGCCAGGCGGGGCCAAGGCTCCTTCTGTAGACACTGCCGTGAGGCCCTGTCCCACCCGCACAAGCTCCGCCTCAGGAGCAGTGTCTCGGGGACGCACTGCTGACTTGGGGTATCCGTAGTCCGTTCAGACATGCTGAATTGAAGGGCCTGGCTCCTAGCTGCCTTCCTGGGCCCCTGGGTGTCAGAGGCCAGCCACAGGTATGGACAAGACACAGGTGATGGTGCCAGGCATTAAAGGAAGGGGGAGGGGCCGTTTTCTACTGAGACCTGGGCCGCACAGCCCGGTCGAACTTTCTGTTCTGACGGTGGATTCGTCCTACATCTATGCTGTCTGCCCCGCAGCCACCAGCCACACGTGGTTACCGAGCGCATGACACATGCCTCGTGCAGCTGAGGAGCTGAGCTTACGTGTCATATGGCCAGTGGCTGCCATGTTAGACAGGAAGGCCCCACACAGCCCGTGGGCAGACTAACAGGTGGCAGAGGGTTGGTAATTACTGTGGGGGGGCTCCACCTGCAGGGCCCCCCCACCCCCGGCCACCATGGATGAGAATAACTCTACCAAGACATGACCTGCTTGGGGAGGAAAGGTGCCCGATCTCTCAAAGGAGAAGGGCTAAGAGCCTTTTCCTCAGTGGGCTTTTATTGGGTTCGTTTTGCACAGGAATACAAGTAAAGCTCATTGATCATTGTCAGGCAGTGAGGATCAAACAGTAGATAACAAAGAACTCTGAGGGCCTGTTCTGAGTCAAGGTCTGAGAGCTAAAGAACAATAAAACTTCGAGTAACAAACTTCTTGCTTGGACCCTTATTTAATTGAGAGCATTCTAAACAAAGCAGGTTTCACAGGATTTTACATATTCTTTCTTAGGCCTGATTGCCCTGGGGAACCCGCCCTTTCCAGCCCAGGGCTGCACCACCCTCTGTTATTGTTTCAGGCTTAAGTCAGGCAGAGGAAGTAAGGCAGCCAAGAGATTAGGAGACTTCTCCCAGACAGGATGAGGACTCAGGCTGTGTCAAAGCCGAGGGGTGAGCGTCCATGGCCCCCTTTTGCTATAGCCCCCCAAGTCCTTCCTTGGGCCTCTCACGTGATCGTGCCTGTCTTAGGTTGTTCCCCCCTTGGGGAATCTTACCCATCATTGGCTAACTGATCAAGCACTGGGGGTCAGTTATGGATGAAGTAAAAGGAGCAGAAGTGGTGCTTATGCCAGGAAGATAAGCTTTGTCTCCTTAGTGGCTTCTGGTCCAAAGGTCGCTTACTCAGCCTTAGCCCTGGGGGAGTTACAGCTTCTGGCTGTAACCCCCCCAGGCAGGGCGGTTCCCAACAAATTACGGTGTAAAACACTGTCAGCCTTGGGTAGGGAAGAAGGGAGATGTCTCCCTGCGTTACCGTGCGTGCTGGCACCCAGCACTGCCGGGGTCTGCATGTCAACGTTAGGGCTGTCCCTCTTTGGTGAGTGAGCTGGGTCCCATGCAAGGGGCTCTGGAGGCAATGGCTCCTTGTGCCCCAGGGACCTCGGGGCGTGCGGGGGTCCTGAGCGCCTCGCTCCACCAGGGCATTGTGTCAGGCCTCGTGTGGTGGCAGTGCCCGTCACTGAGTCATGGCCTCGTGCCAGAGCGGGTCTGAAGAATTTCCACCTGTGACCCCAGGTGGTCCTCTCCTTGCTGGGAGTCAGGGAAGTCCCGATCCTGTAGATGGGTAGACTTGGAGAGGGGAAGTCAGCTTCCATGGGCCCTATAGCTAGTGGGAGGCAGATGGAGATTCGAACCCGTGTCTGTCTGACCACGAAGTCCATGCTTTCCCTGAAAGACTGTGCAGTCCATGCTGTTCTCCTGGACCGGGAGCCTTCTGGAGCGGGAACCAAGTCTTACAGAACAGCAGGTTGCCCCTGTGACCTCAGGGGGCAGAGGTCAGCGTGGGCCAGGCTATTGGAGGCTCCAGGGGGGCTGCGGGGCAGAGAGTGGCCGTGCCGAGGGCTCCTGCCTGGAAAGCCAGCTCTGAGCCCCACCCCGTCCTGGTGCCGCCCCCTGGGCAGTGACCTCACTCTTGTCTCCTTTCAGCCCTTTAACCATGCACACAAGGTGGCCAAGTTCTGCTATGCAGACAAGGTGAGTCCCTGGCAACTTTGGGGTAAGGGTGCTGCCCCTGTTTGGCCTGCTGGCTGCTCATGGGGGGTGGGGTCAGACACAGTTCCCCTCTGGCCATGGGGGTGCAGTTGGGGCAGTCAGACCTGAGGGCGTCCCTGGGTGGGTGTCTTTCACTGGGCCGGGCGTCTTTCACTGGGCCGGGCATGCAGTGGTTAACTCGAGCCCAGTGGGAGCTCCTCGGTCGGAGCCGGGGCGTCCCCAGTTAGGCCAATTGCCGTGGTGTCTGGGGTGGGGGGGGTGGGGGTAGATTTCTGGAAGGCTGAGTCTGGAAACACTGGAGACGTCATGAATGGAAAGCCCGACAGGGAATGGGTATCATGGAGGGCCATCGAGAGGGGAGGGGGTGACCCGCGGCAGGGAGACTGGGAGCTGGCGTCGAGGGGCTGTGAGGGCCATGGACACCTGGGTTGCCCGCAGCAGGTGTGTGCCTCGGGCTGTGGCTCTGGCCTGGCGAGGGCAAGGCCAGGGCCCTGACCTCCAGGCGTGGTGGCTCTGGAGGGTGGTTTTGGGGCGCGAGGCCCAGGGGAGACCACAGGAGGGAGTGGAGCAGGGTCAGCAGCTGAGGGCCTCAGTGCTACGTGCTTGGTGCGCTGAGCTGACTGGCAGGTCAAACGTCTCCAGACCAGCAGCAGGACAGGCTTCGAGCCTGGAGTGGCCTGGCCGGCCGTGGGACACAGTGTCAGCGGCTGCGGGGAGGGGGCACTGAGGGCCCAGGGGGTAGGGGTCTTCCCCGGGTGGAGCGTGACTGCCAGACCTCTCCTCCCGTCGCTCCTTCTGCGGGACCCTCCCTCCTGCGGGAAGAAGCCCCCAACCTTTTCCTCATCACCAGGCCTTGCTCAACAAAGCCATCGAGGCCGCCCTGGCCGCCAGGAAGGAGTGGGACCTGAAGCCCATCGCAGACCGGGCCCAGATCTTCCTGAGGGCAGCGGACATGCTGAGTGGGCCGCGCAGGGCGGAGGTCCTCGCCAAGACCATGGTGGGACAGGTGAGGCGCCCACGGCCACAGCTGGGTGGGAGGCCGCTGTGCCCTGTCCACTTCGGCTGGCGTCAGCCGAGCAGTGTCTGGGTGCCCAGACCCGGGCTGCTGGCTGCTGGCTGGAGACTCAGGGGTGTCCTCGAGGGACGAGGCCTAGGAGAGGGAACGGACACACACGCAACGCTGGGCGAGGTGCACTGTGCTAAGCCCGCGTGTCCTACCGTGGAAACGCCCCCTGCCCGGCCTGTCCCCACCCTCGGCCGGGCCTCCGTCATGCTCTCCCTGGACTGACAGTTGCCCCGTGCGGACCTCTGGGCTCGGTCCAACTCCTGCAGCCCTCCGGTTTTCCTGACGCCTCCGGCAGGTCCCTCCAGGCATACGCACCACCCAGATCTGCCGCCGAGTGTCCCATCCTGGATCCTGAGCCCCGCCCCCCCCACCGGGGCCCTGCATTTCCACCCCGTCCAGCTGGCCAGCTGCTCTGCCCTTCCCGCCAGGCCATCCTGCCGGGGACGGTACCCACCTGGACCCAGTGAGGTTCCCGGACACCACGGGCATCCCCTCTCCCTGCCTCTGCCCCACGTGCCCTGCCTGCAATGCTCGCTCTGCTCTGTCCCCTGACCTGTCGAGAGCCAGCCCAGATATAGTCTCCTCTGTGAAACTTCCAGAACCTTCTCTGTCCAGGAGGATCGGGCCCGCCCCATCGCATGCTGTTCATTTGTCAGTTACAGCTCAGAGTGCGTTGGGCGTAATGACTCCCTGTGTGTGTGTTGCCCCTTTACAAACTTTCTGGGAACAGTCACACGTGTTAGTGTCCTCCATCTTTCCGGGCCTTGCGTCGTGTTTCCCTGGAGTTGTGGAAGCGCCTGATCCATGTTTTTGAGTGACCGCCTCTGAGCCCGACAGTGGCGGCAGCAGCAGCAGCCCAGGGTGCAGGGAGAGGGGCAGAGCGGGGAGAACGGGTTGAATTCACCGTCCCCAGGAAACAGCCGCAGGGGTTCGGGGCAGCCCAGCGCCCTTCCAGCAGAGAATGGTCCCCTGCCGCACGGAGGCGGCATGACGGCCCTGTACCTGCCGAGTGCCCCCTGACTCTCTCGGCAGCCCCTGGGGTGGGGGCCAGGCTGCAGAGTGCCCCCCGTGAGCCACACTGGGCAGTAAGAGACACACGCACCTCCAAGACCAGATGGAGGTGCCTCTTGGTTTGACTGAAGACTTGGGAGCTTGTAGGAGGTGCCGTGCTGTGTGCAGAGGAGGGGCGGGCGGTGCCTCTCAGCCTCCTTGGCTCTGTGTGCTGAGCAGGGCGAGCAGCTGCCAGGGGCCCTGTGTGCCAAGCGGGGCCGTTCTGGCTGGGGAAAGGCCCATTCTTGCGGCCCTTTCCCTGTGGTTCACTTGCACCGCCGGGAAGAAGGAAATGTTAACACCACAGTCTAAGGAAGTGTTAGCAGCCGCCAGGCTTCCTGGCTCTTGGCCCAGCATGCCTAGTGAGGACATGTGCTCTTCCCGGGCAGGAGCCGCCAGCACCCTGCACGTGATGTCACCGTGGGCACAGGGTCCCCCATGAGGGCTAACGGGCACAGCTGCCACTGCTGAGCCCCTGGCCCTCCTGCCTCGCAGGGTAAGACCGTGATCCAAGCGGAGATCGATGCCGCGGCCGAGCTGATCGACTTCTTCCGATTCAACGCCAAGTTCGCCGTGGAGCTGGAGGGGGAACAGCCCCTCAGCGTGCCGCCCAGCACCAACAGCACGGTGTACCGGGGGCTGGAGGTACCCACCCACAGGTAGGGGCGGCAGGGGGCGCTGGATGCCTCAAGTGTGGCCTCACTGCCTCCTCTGTCTCCAGGGCTTCGTGGCAGCCATCTCCCCGTTCAACTTCACTGCCATCGGCGGCAACCTGGCGGGGGCGCCGGCCTTGATGGTGAGACGTGGGCAGCGGGCGGGGATGGTGGGAGCTCAGCATCGGCCCCATCTCGGCAGACAGAAGGCCACGCTGAAGCCCCTGGGGCCCAGGCCTGGCCGTGGGGAGGAGCTCGGAGGGCGGAGGCGGTGTGGGGCCGAGGAAAGGCTTTGGGGTCCGAGGCTGGTTTGGGTCCCGGCTTAGCCTGCTCCGGGTGACCCGGGCTAAGCCCCCACACTGTGCCGAGGCAGTGTGCTCATCTGCGAAGTGGGGACGACGGGAAAGCCTGCGGCGCGGCGTTGTGAGGGGCCGACGAGACCGGGCACGTCGGATGCCAGGCAGGCCTGGCCCCGTGCGGGCGAGCAAACGGTGCCTGTTGGTGATGACGATGATTTTTAAAAACTTTCATTGTGGGCACTGACAGATGCCCCCTCCCTGCCCCCGCCCCAGTGATGATGATAATTACAGCTCACCTCTCAACGCTTGCCGTGTGCCCGGTGGCTGGTTCGCCAGGGCCGCTCGGTCGCACGGCTGGTGAATGACGGGGCAGATGAGGACTCAGGCTGGGTTTCGAGGTCACTGGGCTGCACTGCCGTTACCAGGGTGAAGTGCAGTGGCTACCACTCTCATGCGCTTCCGGCCTGATGGGGCGGTCGCGGCCCTGCCTGCAGAGGGCCTGGGTGGCTGAGGAGTCGCAGGAAGAGGGCTGGGCGTCAGCGGGGGCCTGGGCCCCACTCGGGGGGGCCGGGTGATCTGAGGGACACCCGTGTACGGGGCCGTCCTCGTGCCTCAGTGCGCGCACCAGGCACCCATGCGCCCTTCCCAGGACACGTGCCCTCACCGGGACACGTGCAGCGAGAGCCCTGTGAGCACTTGCCCAGCCGCACCCGGGGAGCACCCAGCACTCAGAAACACCAGAACGGAGCTGCCCGCAGGGTGCTGGCAGCACCGGCCCGTGTAGGCCTCCAGAGGGCGGGAGCCTGGCCGGGGCAGGGGCAGGCAGGGCCGCTGCGGTCGTGTTGGCGAGGGCTTTTAGGCCATAGTGCCTGCCACCTGGAGGCGCGGGGTCGGGTAGGTGATGTCCTGGCCTGCACAGGGGCCTGGTGGTGCCAGGTGAGGGGTGACCACGCTTCTGGGTGGAGTGGAGTCAGGGCTGGCGTCCCCTGGCCTCCTGAGTCGTCCCTGTGTCTCCCGGTCAGGGCAATGTGGTGCTGTGGAAGCCCAGCGACACGGCCATGCTGGCCAGCTACGCCGTCTACCGCGTCCTCCGGGAGGCCGGCCTGCCCCCCAACGTCATCCAGTTTGTGCCGGCCGACGGGCCCACATTTGGGGACACTGTCACCAGCTCAGAGCACCTGTGCGGTATCAACTTCACGGGCAGCGTGCCGTAAGTCCCTGGGGTGGGGGGGGGGGGTGCGGAGCTTTAGGGACATTCACCGGGCGACCTCCTTTTCACCTCCGTTCAGGAGCTGGGGCCATGAACCCAGAGGTCTGGCGCTGACCGTGCTCACTCGCCTGCCGTGTGGCTGTGGGTGAGCCGCTTCACCCTGCTGAGCCGCCGTCTCTTCACTTGTACAGCGGGATTGACGATCCCTACCTTGCAGAGTAACCAGGGGGCGTGAACTAGTTAACAAACAAGAAAGGACTTCACGGGCTGGAAGCAGCTTACAGGTGTTTGGCGATACCGATTTTGATGCCATCTCTGCCACTGGAAGGGGCTCAAGGGAGTTTGGGATAAATTGGAGGAGGAGAGTCAGGAAGGCTTCTTGGAGGAGGTGGCACCTAAGCTGAGGAGTTGGCCAGGCAAAGGGCGAGGAGGTGGCGGGAGTGCTGTCAGAGAGGGAGCAGCACATGCAGAGGATTAATGCTGAAGCTCTTATACTCCGGGAGGTGGTGGTGGTCCCACGTGGCTGCGGTGTGGAGTGGGGGGCGGGGCTGAGAGGGTGGCAGCGAGACGCGGTTGGGTCCTGACCGCTGTTCCTCCACCTGCTCAGCCGGACGCTGCTCATGCCAAGACTCGGCAGTGAACTCGTGGAGCAGACAAGGCCCCGCCTCTCAGGGGATGTTAGTCGTGACCCTAAGGTCCCGTGACTTAACAGGTGTCTGGACTTTATCCCGAAGATGATGGAGACAGCGAAGGTTTCATGCCGGGGGAGTGGCTTAGTCAGGGTTCAAGCAGAATACAAATGGTAGCTCCTCAGGGGGCCCTGGCAAATGGCTCTGTTTTTTTTTGAGCCAACCTTGTACAGCTCTGACAGTTTCATGTCAAAATCCACACGATGGCTTCTTTGGACATCCTGGACATTCTGGGCCCCCTGGGCCTGCATTTCCACGTGGCTCCCCTGGCTGGAGTCCGGCCGGTCCTCTAGGTCCTCCACTGCCTGGCCACAGATCTCTGCATGCCTCGTCAGCCTCTGTCGCCCCCTGCCTGCCCCTCTGGGCACTGCGTCTGCAGCCTCTGCCCTAGGTGGTGGCTCTGGCTGCTCTGTCCACATGCTGCCCGTGCTGGAGGCAGGCAGCCGGCAGGAGTCTGTCTGTCGAGCAGGAATGATGGGGCCTGAGCCAGGGAAGAGACAGTGGGAGTGGGGGAAAGAAAGTGGGCCGGTTCAAGTGAGAAAGGAGCAGGGAGATTCGATCACCTGTCTGGGGTTGGGGGTCAGTGGGGATGTCCAGGCTCAGGGCAAGGGGGTGTTGTTCACAAGGTGAGCGCCGGGAGGCCCAGAAGCGGGAAGGTCAGGGTGTAGATGAGTCACGATTTTGTTGCTTTGTGTTTCGGGTGCCTGTGGGTCGTCTGGGTGGAGATGTCGGGGTCAGCACTGGGGTCCCTCCAGATGTCACCGGGACACCTGCCGTGGCTTCTCTCTGCTGGCCTCAGGCTCCCCCACCCCCGCTCCCTCCACAGTTTGCAGGGTGGCGATGGCGGCGTTAGAATCGCTGAGGCGGGCCGTTTTTGCAAAAGGCCTGCTCTGCCCGTCCCGGCCCCATGGGTCCCCGCCTGTTAGCGGGCGGAGCGGCCGGGCCCCATTTGCCATGCTCCGGTGAGCGTGGGGCTTAAAGGTGGGAAAGTCATAAATTAGTATTAGCTACTGTGTCGCTGGCTCCCCGGTGATTAGCATTTTTATTGTTTTGTGGTGCTGAGGTTGGTCACACTTGGAGCCCAGAGAGAAGGCGGGGGCCTGGGCTTCCTCTCTCAGGACCCTCCTCAGTTCGGCCTCTAGAGCCTGGGGGCTGGGCTAGGGGTACAGCTCCCAGACAGCGGCAGCATCTGTCCTCCATCGGGCCCCCGCAGTGTGGCCAGCACTGTCCTGAGCACTTGACTCTGACTGGAGCGAACCATGGAACAGCCCGGCCCAGTGGGACTGTTCCCTCCAGTTCCCAGATGAGGTGCAGACTTTGAGGCTCAGAGAGGTTAAGTGGTGAGCGAAAGATCACACAGCCACAGGTGTCTGAGTCCGAGCTCGAACCCAGTACCGGCCCCTCCCCTGGTCTTCTCAGCACCATCTTGCCACCAAGCCCCGCCCTGCTTCCTCCCCATGGGCCTGTGATGCTGCCCCTTTCATTTCCAGCTGCCCCCACCTTCTGGGTCCTCCCCTCCCCCATGTGACCCCTGCTCACCTCTTCCTAGGCTGCTGACCCTGGCCTTCCTCCCGTGGGTTTCTGGCCCTTTCCTCTGGCAGGGCCTGCGCCCATCCCCCAGGACCCTCGTCCTCACAGGCACCCAAGTCGTTTCCTCATCCCCACCCTGTCCTCTGATTTCAGCACCTTTAAACACCTGTGGAAGCAGGTAGCCCAGAACCTGGATCGCTTTCGCACCTTCCCACGCCTAGCTGGAGGTAAGGGCCCCTCTCCCCACCCCCTCCCCTCTGGCTGCAGGGTCCTCTCCCTTCCCTGGCCATCACGAGAGAGGAGAAGGTGAGGTGGCCATGGGTGGGGCGGCCCTGCAGGGGCTGAGGCCCGGGGCCTTAGACGCAGAGCCGCTGCTCTGGCAGGTCTGGGGGTTGTGCAGAGCACCTGTGCCTCAGGGCGAGCGCTTTTGATTCATTTGTTCACGCGTCAGTCCTCCAGCGAATGAGCTGCTGTGGCCAAGGAAGACAGAGCCCTGGGGGTTGACGGGAGTGGCCCCCTCTTCTCTCACTGGATTGGGGGGTTAGGGGAAGCTCAAAGATAGCTGTGCCCGCCTCTGGAAGTGGAGTGGCCCTTCCTCTGCTGTTGTATTGGGCAACACCCCTCCCCTGGCCTCAGTTTTCCCTCTGTGTAATGGGGGGTTGGTCCTGGTGACCTTTGATGCCCTCCACCCTTGGGCGTCAGTGTTCTTGTCTGCCAAGTGGGAGAACAGGCCTGGCGCTTCGGTTCCTTGGACGTCGTCCAGCTCTGACCCTGTGCCTCTCCTGCTCTCGTCTGCCCGGAATTGGGGGGGCTGGTCACAGGGCCCCACGGATAGGTGTAGGCGGTGCAGTGTGGTGGGCCCCTGGGCTGGCGGGGGAGCCCACTGTTTCTTTCCTCCCCCACCCCACCCCACCCCGGCCCCCGTAGAGTGCGGCGGGAAGAACTTCCACTTCGTGCACCGCTCCGCCGACGTGGACAGCGTGGTGAGCGGGACCCTGCGCTCGGCCTTCGAGTACGGGGGCCAGAAGTGCTCGGCCTGCTCCCGCCTCTACGTGCCGCACTCGCTGTGGCCGCAGATCAAACAGCGGCTGCTTGAGGAACACGGCAGGATCAAAGTGGGCGACGTAAGCGGTGCCTTCCTCCTGCTGGGCCCACTGGGCGGGCGAGGGGGCTGGGGGCTTCTGAGCTGGTGGGGCTGGGGTGTGCCGGAGGGGCCCCCTTTGTTTGGGGCCTGTGGCAACTCTGTCTCTTCTGGTGTCTCCATGCCTTCAGCCCGCAGAGGATTTTGGGACCTTCTTCTCCGCAGTGATTGACGCCAAGGTACAGGCTGGAGCCCGGCTGTTCTGGGGAGCTGAGCCTCGGCCTGGGTGGAGAGGGAGGAAGAGATAATGGGGGGCCCTGACTGGGGGCTGCCCAGCCCCACCGCTTCTGGGAAGTAGCCAGATTGCCACCCTCTCCTCCAGCTGGAAAGGGCAGAATCGTCCAACCAGAGAACTCGCCTCCTGTGCACCCTGGAAGTGCTTATGTTCATACGCACAGACACAGACAGGTGTGCACACCTGTGGGCGTAAACCCAAACACACTGCACACCCATGAACACCTTTGTATATAGGAATGCATGCCAGTCTTTCCACATAAATGCACACACAGCCACACACAGGAACAAATCCACCCACATGCGTGCACGCACCAGTATCCACATGTGTGTTTGCATGTGTGCAGAGGCGCAGATCGCTATGCGTGCATAAACACTGTTTTGCATACTCATGACTGTAAACCCACTTTGCTCGCCCTGTGCGTCTACATGCTAAACAGAGACATGGCTATACGTGTGCCCGTGTGCACATTTACGTCATCTGTGCATTTTGTCACGTTGCTGTGCGTGTGCCCACAGCTCTAGCACAGGCACACGAGCATACATGTCCACTCTCGTCTCTGCCAGGGCTCACACAGACCCTCGGCCTCCCCGCCCCCACTTCAGAAGTCAGGTCCTTCAGGCACAGGTGTTGGGGTGAGTGGGGCGGGGGGGCTGCCTCCGGGAACGGCCCCTAGCCGCTCCTTGACACCCGCCTCCCCGCCCTCCGCAGTCCTTTGGCCGCATCAGGAAGTGGCTGGAGCATGCGCACTCCTCGCCCAGCCTCACCGTCCTGGCCGGGGGCAAGTGCGACGACTCCGTGGGCTACTTCGTGGAGCCCTGCATCGTCGAGAGCAAGGACCCTCAGGACCCCATCATGAAGGAGGTGACTGGGCAGGTGGCCGGGACACGCGGGAGGACAGCCTGTCACTCACACTGCGCGTGCACAGGGCCCTGGCTCGGGGTTTTCTTCTCGAGGTGTCATCCCATTTCCCAGATGAGGAAAGCGAGGCCCCAGAAAGCGAATGTCTCACGCCCAGTGAGAGCAGAGCCAGCCCTCGGGCTCAGGCCTCCTGACCCCAGAGTCATAGTACTTCCACAGCCCACGATCGCCACAGGGACCCTCACGGCTGGCATCTGCGGACCCAGCTGTGGGCCGGCTACAGCTGGCACTTGGTTGCGCTGAGGGGGCATGACCAGTCCTATTTTACGGATGAGGAGCTGAGGCTCCGAGAGGTCGAGGTGCCTTTGTGGCAGCAGGGACAGTGGTTATGTCGGTCAGTTCCTGGACTGACTGTTGCTGGGAGTCTCCTGTGCATCTCCGGGCGTGGGTTTGGCTGGCAGCGGGGCAGAGTTTCCTCGGATCTTCCCCCAGGGTGGGGTGGGGTGGGGTGGGCAGGGCGGGAGCCGGGCACAGTGCTGCCCCAGGGGGGATCCAGCCGGAGGCTGCACCTGGCCCTTCTTGCAGGGGCTGCGGTGTGGGCTGGGGACCGGGGGCTGAGGGCAGAGGCCGAGGCCAGAGCAGGCTGGGAGGCCTCGGCGCTGGTCCTGCCCGGGGCTGACAGCGGGGCGTCTCTCCCAGGAGATCTTCGGGCCTGTGCTAACGGTGTACGTCTACCCGGACGACAAGTACAAGGAGACGCTGCGGCTGGTTGACAGCACTACCAGCTATGGCCTCACGGGGGCAGTGTTCGCCCAGGATAAGTGAGTGGCTGCCGCCCTTCTAGTACTGGTGTCCTGTCCCGGGTGCAGGCAGGACACCACGGCATGGATCCTACAAAGCCACCCTTGCTTTCTGTCTACCCCCCTCACCTCAGCCTTGACTGGCAGGCAGTCCTTCCACGCACTGGTACACCCAGGCAGCCCGGCTGTTTGTTCAAGTGCAGATTCTGCAGCCCCGCTATTAAATCTGGACCTCTAGGGGAGGGGCCGGGAATGGGTGCTTTTGACCAGCTCCTCCAATCCGATGGGGCCTCCGCTCTGAGAGAGGCCATCGCCTCGTGCTGCAGAGTGGGCCAGGGGCACCCTGCCCATCTTGCAGAGGTAGGGTTCTAACCTGGGTGCCATGGTGCTCGTCCTGAGGCTTGGCTTTTTCCTTCCTCCGAGGCCCAGGCGCCACCCCTTGTCTGCCTCTCGAGAGTGGAGAGGGGAGTGAGCCGGCGGGGCAGGGTGGGCCTTGGGGGTTCCCCAGCTCCTGAGGGGCAGGGAAATGGGACTGGGAGGGGCCCCTCCCCTGAGCGGATGCTGCCTGAGCCACAGCCTCAGCCCTTGCAGGAGCCCTGCAGGGGAGGCATGCTGACCCCCTTCCCAGGGGCGGAAGCTGAGGCTCAGAGACCCTGATGGGGTCCCCAAGGGCCCACAGCTGGTGGTTGGCCCATGTCGCTGTCCCAGGCTGGGCCAGGTGCTCACCTGCCCGGGCAGCCTGGGCCGGAGTGGGTACTGGAGGTTGGGCCTGGGGCCACACTGGTGGGTGAGCTCGCCGCCCTGCCTTGTAGGGACGTTGTCCGGGAGGCTACAGAGATGCTGAGGTACTCTGCCGGCAACTTCTACATCAACGACAAGTCCACCGGCTCGGTGGTGGGCCAGCAGCCCTTCGGGGGGGCTCGAGCCTCTGGTGAGTGGGCCTTCGTTTCCAGAGGGGAGCCATGTGCCTGGCGGGAGACTGGGGATTCCTTGTTTCCAGGGTGTCGAGAGTAACGGGAACAGCGCCATTCCCCGAGCAGTCCGGGACAGGCGCCGTGAGCACCCCGAGTCCTTTCAACAACCTCGGGGGCCGCGGTGCTAAGTTCTCCTCCCCACTTCACTGAGGAGGACACTGAGGCACGGGTGGCGAAGTGGCTCGCTCAAGGGGGCGTGGCTAGGAAGGGGCGGAGCTGGCTTTTGAATCCAGCATGCCCCACTCAGACCACCACACATGCGCCAGGCCCCCTCAACCCGGCTCCCTCCTGTTTGCAGACGGGGAAACAGGCTGGGATTGGGGTGGTGGCTTTCCAAGGTCCCCGCGCCCAGCGGCAGAGCCGGTGCTCTCTCCGCGGTGCTCCCCGCCTCCGAGGCCCCCGTGGCAGGCAGGGAGCACGGACCCGGGAGTGCCCACGTCCTGTCTGCTCACAGCCCTGCCTCACCCGCCCTGCGGCTCAGGGCGCTCCCCACAGATGCACTTGGGAACCTGTGGGCCCTGTGAACATGTTTCGTTTGATTTAGTGGTTTGCAGCCCACGCCGGTGCCCCATTTATTCCGTCCACTCCTCCCCGCCCCTTTCCCCTTCTGCCCCAAGCCGTTGTGTCTTTCCGGGGGAAACCGAGCTGTCTTTTTTTCACAGGCACCAATGACAAGCCGGGGGGGCCCCACTACGTCCTGCGCTGGACGTCGCCCCAGGTTATCAAGGAGACACACACGCCTCTGGGGGATTGGCGCTACTCCTACATGCAGTGAACTGGCTCGGCGCCTTCGCTTCGCTGTCCACCCGTCCGTCTGTCCGGGCGACGGACCTCGTGCACTGGTCCCACCCCAGCCCCTCCACCCTGCTCCCTGTGGGGTGGCCCCCTCTCTAGAGCCAAGGGCGGCCCCTTGCCCCCCACGGCCCCGCATCCTGGCCTGTCCTCGGCTCTGGTTTGAGATCCTGCTGGGGGGAAACGGGCCTCAGGCCCCTCATCCCATCGGGCGTCCTAGAAACTACATCTCGCAGGTGCGGCTGGTTCTCCATCCGTCCTTCCCTGCTCTTTCTTCAGCATGGTGGCCCAGTGGGTTAGGGTCTCGGGGAGTGATAGTGGGGCAGCTCCCGCCCCCTGGGGAAAAGGAGGTGACTCCGCAGCCTTTGGCGACCTCCTTACCCACAGAGGCTCCCAGCCTGGGCCCCAGCTCCCCAGGTCTGGGGAGTGTGACCAGGTCCTTAGGAGTGACCAGGGTGGTCTACAGGGCACGGGGCTCCAGCTGACCTTGCTCTCTTTGTCTGGGCCACACACCTTTCACGCCAGCTCACTGCCCAAACCCACACGAGCCACTGGGTAACCTGTGCCTGACCTTCAACCTTAGATGCCCACGTGCCTTTCTCCTGGGAGCCTGTATGCCCACCTGGTTCCTGGCTATGTCCATGGGGTAGGCCTGGGGGCCGCTGGAAGCCACCTGCCAAGGTGTGGGGGACACCGGTCCTTCCTGTTGGGCTGCCATTTGGAAATTGGGTGGGCCGTGCTGTGTCAACTTTCCCTTGGCGCCCCTGCCCTGCCCCCAGGGCGGCCACTCTCTGAGCCCTGGGGTCTTCCCGCAGGAGCGCCGTTCCCACCGGCTGCGGTGGGACAGGCTCCAGCAGGTGCTGCTCCCACCATCTCCCAGGCCCCTGAGACCCACCGTGGGTCCCCGTCCTGCCAGGGCCGAGGATTGTCCATAAAATCTTCCTTCCTTTACATGCTAGTGACTCTGTGTGGACTGGCCCTTGGTGGCCTGCTTTTTGTTTGAAGTGGCCAATCAGTGGACTCGCACGAGTAGGCTGGATTCTGGGTGGCCAGGGATCTATAAGGAGTGACTTTGGAGCACAGTTTTTAGGGAGCCCTAAAAATACAGGGCCCTCCTCAAGGACAGCTGGCAGGGGGTCCCCACAGGGTCGGTGTGGCCACTCCCCGAGTGCCATGATCCCACACCCTGGCCATCGGTCAGGGCAAGTGCCGATATCACCCGGACAGGGCGTGGGTTCTGCTCCCTTCCAGGGTCTGCGTTGTTTCCCGCAAGGGGCCGGCTCCGGTGCCTGGGGCGGGTGGGCGGGCTGCAGGTGTCCGTGGTTCCCCTGGCTCTGCACTGTGAAGTGGCAGTGGGGTTCGCCCTCATGTCACCCAATAAAATACCTATTACTTCATCAGATCGGTGGTCTTTCTGGTGGGGCTTACGGGGGCTGGTGGGCTTCCAAGTCTGATGGCGTCGCAGTTGTGTCATTAGGTGCCAGCAGCACGGTGCCCTCAGTGTGACGGGAGGGAGGGCAGGCACTGATGAGTGGGAATCGCTGCTGCAGGTGGTGGGGACTCTGGGGCCAGGTGGGCGGGGCTCAAACCCCAGCTCCTCAAAGTTGTGCGGCCTCTGACCTTCTGTCTCTTCATCTCTCTGTGAGTTGGGATTCACACACACACACACACACACACACACACACACAGGTTGTCACGAGAATTAACTGAGTCGACTACGTAGGTGTTGAGAACAGTGCCAGACACAGAATCAGTGATTCGACAGTGGTGCCCATTTGCCCACTGTTGAAACAACCACCGTTGCCTGCTGTGATGGGTAAGTCTCCGTGCCTGGATATTTCACTTCAACATGATTCTGGGTGTTTTCGTGAAGGTGTTTGGGGAAGAGATTGGCATTTCAGTCAGTGGACTTGGAGGAAGGCAGACTGCCCTCCATACTGTGGGTGGGCCTCATCCCATCAGTCGAAGGCCTTGACGGAACGAAGACTGACTCCTCCCCCCCGCCCACGCTGCCCTGAGCAAGGAGGACTCCCACCCACCCCCCAGCTCTTCGCGGGTCTCCGGGCTGCCAGCCTACCGGCAGAATGTGATTTACCAGTGCTCACCATCTTGTGAGCCAGTTCCGTGCAATAAATCTAATCTCTCCTCCCCGTGTGCCTGCTGTTCTGTTTGTCTGGAGAGCCCCGAGAACACATGTGCCAAGGCCTCTGCGTGTCCCCTCTCTCACGGCCGCCTTACCTAAGGGCTGCCGCACCCCCGTTTTGCAGATGAGGGCAGTGCAGAAAGGTGAAGGGACCTGCCGAGAGCGTGGTTATCACTGGGATGGAAACCCGGGTCTGCCTGATGCCGAAAGCCTTTCCCTTCGCTCCACCCGGCTGTGCGCATGGCGCCGACTGCCTCGCAGAGCCCCACTCAGCGCCCAGGCCACGTGAGGGGAACCACGGTGGCCAGTTGGCTGGGCCAGCTGGCTTGCGGCGGGGCATGTGCGTCCTGGCCTGCCCCCACCCACAGACAATGTGAAGGAGCTGCCCCTGAACCACATCAACACCCCCATCCCAGCGTCCACCCATCTGCGCTATTGGCATGGGGCATCTCAGAGCTGTGGGCGGGGGTGGAGACTACCCTTGGCAGAGCCCCCACCCTGCTCACCCCAGGCTGCCACTGATTTGGGCAAGAGGGGGCTTGCCCGAGCACCGAAGGGTGGCCCCCAGTGCCCAGGCCGGAGCTTCTGGTTGGGAAGGATGGTGACTGCATTTTACAGTTTTTAATGTTTTAATAGCTATTAATGTTTTTGCATGGTGGAGTGGCTTGCTCGAGGTCACACTGAGGCAGTAACAGAGTCGTCTGGCTGGTCACTGGCTAAGTGCTTTGGCTGTCTAGTCTCATAGAGCCTTGACATTGACCTTACCGTGTAAGGCACACCTAGGTATACTAGCTACTTCAGCCACCTGTGCCTCAGTCTCCTCCTCTGTAAAATGGGCATGACGGAATGCACCTGTGGGGCTGCCGTGAGTGTCCGAGGGTGCGAGGTCCAGCGTATGGGCACAGCGCCTGGCACGGCCTGCGTTCAAGTCCTGGTGGCATGTTCATGACCCTGGCTCCAGACGGACCGTGCAGGAACCGAGGATGCACCTGTGGTGGGTGAATGCGTGAAAGTGACGTGACTTCGTGAAGAGGGTGGGTCTGCGCCCCGACGTCTCCTCTGGACCCCCAGGAGCTCTGAGTCAGCCTGTCGGCTGGGAGCCGGCACAGGTGGCCCTCATTTCCTTAGAGTGCACGCCTGACTGGCAGCCCTGGGGATGGCGGCAGCAGGGACGTCCGGCCTCAGGCAAATGGTTCATGCTCTGAGCCCAGACCTGCAGCTGGGCCCCCGGCCACAGCAGGGAAATGAGGCTCCTGGGCCACCACGGACACGGGGACTTCCTGTGGTGACCATGCAGAGAGGCCTTGGGCACCTGGGCGGGTGTTGGGCTTTCGGGACCACCAGCCCCAAGTCTGGGGGACAAGGGAAGGCAGAGGAAATAGCAGTGGCTTTGCCCTGCCACCCGCCCTGGTTAAATGGAGGCGAAAGGGCCCGGTTGGGGGAGGTGAAATGTCAGTGGTGGTGGGGCAGCTGGCAGTCAGGACCTGGTGGAGCAGGTGGGAGGAGTGTGAGCTGTGAAGTCCATAGACCTGGGTCCCACCCCGGCCCTCCTACTAACCAGCCGAATGGCCTTGGGCTAGTCATTCCACCTGTGGCCTTATTAGTCCTTCCACAGAAGGCACTCAGGCTTCTGAGCCTCGGTTTCCTCATCTGTACAGTGGGGACAAAAACCCTTCCTGGGACCGTGCTGAGCAGAGGCGGTGATGTTCGAGGGCATTGCAGCGGCTCCATAAAGGCTGCCTCCTTCCCTCTGGCTCTCGCTGAGCTTGTGGTCCCGTGGAACCCCCAGATCCTTTTCTGGCTGAGACGCAGCCTGCTTGGTGTCACCTGGCCACGTTTGGCGAGGAGGCTTGAGCGGCTCCGTGGGTTCAAGTGGGTGTCTCGGCCACAGCAGAGTTTCTCCCTCAGGCCTCAGCTGACCCGTAGGTCCCCAGCCTCCAGGGGCCACTTCCCTTTTGAGGTCTAACCTCTCCCAGGGTTGCCCGATGAGACTGGGCCCCCCGAGGAGGGGCTCGGAGGCCTCCCCGGTGACCCTCCTCCAACGCTTCTCTGAACCAAGTCGGCCGGCTCAGGGGGCCCACTGCCCAGACCTTCTCTGGGGAGGCCCTGCCTGCCCGCCCCAGGCCAGGCTGCAGCTAGGTTTCCAGCTGGCCCGGTTTGTCCTGGAGGAGGGAATGTGACAGGGAGAAACAGGCGGAGTGGGATGGGGTGGGTGGGGTGGGGTGGGGTGGGAAAGAGGAGCGGATGCAGCCTCCAGCCCCTGGGGTCAGGCCTTTCTTGGGGGCTCCCCTGTGTGCCATGGGAGGGGGAGGAAGGCAGGTCAGGGCAGCCCCCTCCAGCCAGTTCCTTCCCGTGAGCACCTGGGGGAGCAGATGCCAGGCAAATGGACAGCTTCTCCGGGGCCCCCCGTTTCCACGCTGCCCCCACCCCGTGTACTTTACATAAGCCTGTCATGGCTCTCTGTCGCCTTGGCAACCAGTGGCCACACAGGTGTGAGCATGGGGACCTCGGGCCCTGGACTGGGCCAGGAGGCTGACAGTTGTGTCCAGCCCGGGCCACCCAGGGCACCAGCTGTGTGTGCAGCCCCCTCGGAGAATCAGGGTGACACAGTGTCCCTGGGCATCTGTCCTCGGAGCGGTCAGGGACTCAGCCACACCCAGTCGTCTTTCCTAGATGAGATCAGGGCAGAGGGGAGCGTGCTGATCACCCAGGCCGGGGCGTCTCGACGCAGGGTCTGCGGATGAGCCTCGTGGACCAGGCCTGGTGGCATCTGGATTCATGCTCAGCTGTGCTTGCCGAGTGTCAGTCACATGAGTGTCCGGGGCCTCATCGGAATCTTGAAAGGACCCTGGCCCCTACTTGAGTGCCTTTTACAGGTGGGGAAACTGAGGTCCAGAGAGTGGAAGCCACCTGCCCAAGGGCAGCCCGCAGGACGGGGCAGAGCTGGGCCAGAGCAGAGACTTCTGATGCCCTGTCCAGTGCTCCTTCGGAGTTCGGTCCTCAGGGAGATGCCCGTCCGTGCCGACAGCCCGCGTACACTGAGCAGCTCTCCTTGCCACGGGCCCTGTCATTCCTTCCTCATCGGAGCCCCTTGCTTCCCGCCCCCCCACCCTACATCTGCCCCCATCTGAGCCTTGGGTTCCTTCTGTCCACATACCTGCTGTGTGGCTTCGAACAAGTTACTGTCTCTCTCTGAATCTGTCTCCCTGTCTGCAAAACGGGGAAATAGGAGAGGTAGTGACAGTAAAGGGGGGCGATGGAGCGTGGTGAGCACTCAGCAGTGAGCCCTTGAGCCATAGAAATAACCTGTGTTCATCGTCACCATCACCGCCCTCCCCCACTGCCCCCTGTGCGTTGTGGCACAGCCCCTGCCTTCCCCGTGAAGCTCGGGGCTGGCCGGTGCCTTCCCTCCTCCCTGCCCCATCTTGAGGCCGGCTTGGCCTGGGGCACCACAGAGCTGTCCCGACACACTTCAGACTTGAGTGGAGTCAAAGGGAAATCAGCCTGCCTTTCTGACCCTTGGGCCAGTGCCCCTCTCCAGGCCTCAGTTGCCCCATCTGTGGAATGGGTGGGCTTATGCATCTCTGCAGGCTGTCTCAGCTCTGCTGTGATCTCCTCACTGGGGGGGGGGGGCGGGCAGGGCCCCCGCCATCCCAGCACGTGCTGCTCTCACGAGGGCCCTATTTCTGTCTCGACTGTAAGCCGTATCCCTTGCCATGGCCCTGGCTGTGTCCCTTGGACCGCACCAGCCTGCTACATGGTGGGCTCGGCCAGTGCCCACTGGGTTAATGGCTTTCTCAGCCCCCCTGCACCCTGGCATCGGGGCCGGGCACAGCAGGGACAGCTCCTGTGGGCAGAACGCAGCCAGGTCAGGTAGCACGGGGGGTGAGAGCTGGGGCCGCTGGTCTACATTCTAGTGCCACCCCCTGTTAGATGTGTGACGTTCAGGAAACTGACCTCTCAGGTTCAGTTTCCCCGTGGCCACTTTGCAGGGTGCTTGTGAGAATGAAATGACATATGCACAGAGAGTTCTTGGCACAGTGTCTGACGTGCCCTGGGAAAGGTACTGTGTTGTTGTTATCCTCCAAACTCCCTAAGTGTCTGGAAGTTCCAAGGGGCCGAACTGCCAGTGGGCCGGGGTGGCTGTGGTTTGGGGCACATGGCGCAGGCTGGAAAGGCAGGGGCGGGGAGGACTGCAAGCTGAGGCCAGGCCAGGAGGCCTTGAATGCCGAGGCAAGGAGCTCAGCCATGATCCTGTAGGCACTGGGGAGCCCCGGGAGGTGTCAGAGCAGAGGACCCATAGGCTCAGAGGATGTAAACTGCCAGGGATTTGAATGGTCAGCACGAAGTGCACAGAGAGGTCCAGACAGGAAGCTGTGGGTCTGAGCTTGGGCGTGGCAAAGGGGGAGGGGCCTGGAGAGAACCCCCGGGGAACAGAGGGTGCATTGGTGCTGGGGCCTTTGACAGGTGGTCAGCACAGGTGAACATGGGCAGTGCAAAGACGGTCTCCCATTGTACAGATGAGGAAACTGAGGCCAGAGAGGGGAGGGCCAGGCCCGGAACCCACGCCTCCAGATGCCCCATGCAGGGCTATTCCCTTCGTTTTAGGGGCTGGATCTTCCCCTCCCCGCCCATGGTTTGCCTAGGCCCTGAGGGGGCGGGCACAAGTCCAAGACCACACAGTAAACCCTGTCTTCCTGCAGCATGAGGACGCCCCTCCCCGCCATCTACATGTCTGTGGGATGACTCCACCCCAGGACAGGCCACGAGCCGGGGAGGGCACGCTCCCTCGAGCTGCTAACGACTCCCGGCATCTTTCAAGGCGAGTTCGAGAAGCTCTGGCCCTTTCCGCCGGGCGCAGGGCCCCTGGTGGCCCCTGGGGCAGTTCATGGTGTTACGAGACGGACAGTGTCGAACTCTGGCAGAGTCGCCTCTCCCCAGGGTCTGCTCGGCACCTCGCTGTTCTCACGTGACGTTGTATTCAGTCCCCACACACGTATCCCGTGGTGCTGGGACTGTGATCCCTGTTCCGGCCGGGGAGCGAACAGGCCCAGAGAGTGTACAGGAGCCGCCCGGGCGCTCCCAGCAGACGGCACGGCGGTCCAGTCCGGGTGGGCCAGCGCCTGCTGCCCCAGGCTCCTGCAGCTCGGACGTGCCCACCAGCAGGAACTGGTCGGCGATGTAAGGCTGTTACCGGGCGCCCAGTGACCACACAGATGGCAGGGTCACTGCAGCGCAGCGCAGGGCGGTTCCCGTGAATTGGGGGCAGGGACGGTTTCTTGAAGGAGGCTTCAGCTGGCCCTTGAGGGAGAACACTGGGTCTCCAGGGACCTTTGTGTATTTTAGGGCCCCCTCCCCCCACAACCCAGGAGCGGCCGACAGGCCTGGGGCAGACCCCAGGCCTGCGGAGCAGGGCACTAGGAGCAGGTCCCCTCGGACTCCCGCTGGGCCCCGCGCTGTTAGGGCTGGAAGGACCGGAGCAGCACTGCGTGGCCGGGGCCTCTGCTTCCAGTGGGGCCCTAAGAGCCGGCTCCCTCCACTCAACTTTTTGGGGGTGGTCACGTTTGACTTCAGGGACTTTCAACTTTTTTGCCAGGACCCCGCCTGTGGGCTCTGGTCCCAGATGGGCGACTCAGAGGGCGCTCACTGTGCAAAGCTGACTGATGGCCTGTGGGCGGGGCACGGCAGTGGTCAGCGGGAGTGAGACCACCCCCCAGCCCCACCCTGCCTCCCATTCTCTTTGCCGGCTGCTTTTATCAAACCAGTGACCTCGAGATGTGTGTGACGGACGTGGCGTGGGGTCGGCTGTGTGATTTGAGTCTCAGCTCTGTGGCCGTGAAACCCAGGGTGAGTTTCTTAACTTCTTACCTTCCTCGCCTGTGAACCGGGGATCGGTCCCAGTCCCAGTTCTCGTGGGCGTTAAGAGGGATGGAGGATGACAAGCACTCTGCACGGTGCCTGGTTCCTGGTGACCGTGGCTGCTGCTCTGGGGGCACCTGCTATGGGCCCGGCACCCCATTAGTATTACCACATGCCAGGCCAGCTTGGTCGGGCTGTAAAGCGGGGCTCTGTTGCCCCCCTACTCTATCTGTGAGTGTGGTCGCCTATGTCCTTTACTCCCGGGTGCTTGAAACGTCAGGGGGATGCGACCTGTCCTCCATCACGAGACAGAAGGCCAGGGCCAAGGTGGCAGGCAGCACATGCTCTCTCTACTTCCAAATGGGGTTCCTCCGCACCGCCCAGGCCCCACCGTGCGCTGTGGGGGGGGATCATCCTCATCCCAGCCCCCTCCCCTCCCCCCAGCGCCCTCTAACCTCTCCACCTGTCCCAGGTGCTTTCCCCGCCCCCGGACGGCGGCAGGACCGTCACTATGTAAATGTCCGTGCAAATCCCTGCGTGTCTATCTAGCGGCCAGCTCGCTGGTGAGGCAGAGCCACTTCTTAGGACCCCCACTTTCTGCCATGGGCCCCCAGGCTCGGGTGGTCTGCTCCCTGCTCTTCCTGCTGCAGGTCCTGGCTGAGCCGGCGGAGAACTCGGACTTCAGCCTGGCCGGGGATTACCTCCTGGGTGGCCTCTTCACCCTCCATGCCAACGTGAAGGGCATCGTCCACCTCAACTTCCTGCAGGTGCCCAAGTGCAAGGAGTGAGTCTCCAGTGGGAGGCTGGATGCGGCGGCGGGGGTGGCTGGGAGCTGGGGTTGGTTCTGTGGTCCTTGGGAGGCCAGGCCAAGGCCAAGGCCAAGATTGAGGGCTCAGGAAGCTCTTGCTCTTTCACTGCCAGATCCCCATCCTGGACCCACCTCACCAGCCCCCGGCGAGGTCCCACACAGTCTGTGTGACTGAAATCTTTGGCCGTCGTGTTCTGAAGCACTGTGACCTAGGTTGCCCCGGTGTCCTGCCCCTGAATATAAAGAGCTTTAGGGTATTTGAGGTCAGGAGACTGTGGCTCAGAGACCATCAAAGCCAGCTCCAGCCCCTCTGCCAACCAGGGGGCTCCCAGGGCGTCCATGCTGGGGCCCAGTCGAGGAACCAGGTGTCCGCCCTTAGGGGCAGAATGTGGTTCTTGTGCAGCAGGTTCTCAGACCGGCGGGGAAGGTTTGCCTCTTCCCAGGGCTGTGGTGAGGTGCACGGGGCACTTCCAGGCCTGGAGGGGCTTTGCTCTCCCTCCCTCCCCTGTGAGCCCCCTTGGGGGGGGGGGCAGCATCACTCAGAGACTGGGTGGGCCGTCTCCATGCCGGGATGAAGGCCAGATCCTGGAGCCGGCCTGGGATTATAAATGAATGACCTTGTGCAGCGAGGGTAAAGGCGTTCTGGGGGAGAAGGAAGAAGGAGGGAAAGTGCAGAAGGTGACTAAGCACTGAATTACAGGGTGTTGGGGGAGCTTATGTGCTGGCTGGTGAATGGTGAGGGCGCTGGCCCCAGGCACGGCACTACGCATGGTGTTAGCTGTTCTGACCCGTGATCACGGCAGGGAGTCCAGTGAGGTGATGGCGGTGATGGCAGTGGTGCTGGTGATCATCAAAATGGTGAAGAGTGTGGTGGTGGTGATGGTGGTGGTGACGCTGATGGTAGTGATGATGGCGGCCACAGAGATCAGTGTCCGAGGTGGTCATAGGGACAGCGATGATCCTACAGATGTGGTGCTGTGACAATCACATGGGAAAAATACCAGCATCTTCTGGAGTGGCTCCTTCTTGGGCAATCCGCGGGCCTCCCTTGGGCATACGGGAAGGAGGAAAAGGCTGGCTCTCTGCTGCCCGCCCCGCTCATCCTGGGCCCGCTGCCGCCCCGTCGCGCCCCTGCAGGTACGAAACGAAGGCGCTGGGCTACACCTTCATGCAGGCCATGCGCTTCGCCGTGCAGGAGATCAACAACCACAGCAGCCTGCTGCCTGGCGTGCGGCTGGGCTACGAGATGGTGGACGTGTGCTACGTGTCCAACAACGTCCAGCCCGTGCTCTTCTTCCTGGCGGGCGAGGACGACCTCCTGCCCATCCAGGAGGACTACAGCCACTACGAGCCCCGCGTGGTGGCCGTCGTCGGCCCCGACAGCTCCGAGTCCGCCATGACGGTGGCCCACTTCCTCTCCCTGCTTCTCCTTCCACAGGTGGGTGAGCACCCGGGGCCCTGGGAGAAGGGGCCGGGGAGGGGGGCAGCGGTGAGGTTGCCTAGAGAGCTCACCTGCCCTCACCAGTCACGGGGTGGAGGTGGGAGCAAAGACAAGGTCAGGACATCGACCCCAACCCCGGGAAGGCACCTGGCCTTTTGGTTGAGCGCTCAGGCTCCGGGGGCAGACGGACTTGGTCGTGCGTCTGGGCTCTGAGTCTTGCCCATTGCGAAACCTTTCGCTGCACATCTCTTAGCTCTGCTGGGCTTCAGCCTTCCCACTGTAAAGTGAGATGATGAGAGTTCTCTCCGAGGACGCTTTGAAGGTTCAAGTGTTTAACCTATGCAAGCATTTCTGACACACAGTAGGTCATCAGTAATGTTACTGTTATGTAGAACAGCTTGCACAGGAATGGAAACTCAGAAAATGCTCAACGTTTTCCTGTATAGTTGCCTAGCCCGGGGCCTGCCACATAGTAGGTCCTCAAGAAAGTGCTGTTATTATTACTGTTATTCGCACCGTTATCACCATCATGATTGAAAGTGTCTAGTCCAGAACTGGCGTGAAATATCCACTCATGGAAGAGCAGCTAGCAGTGGACTTGGCACACAGTGGGTAGCTACTAATTCTGTAATTTTTGCTGTTGTTTTTGTTATGTAAAGCATCTAGCACAGGGCCTGACACATAGTAGGTGCTCAGTATGTGCTCGTATTCCTATGTGAAACATCTAGTCCAGGATTGAGCTCCCTCTTTCATTCACTTCACAAATATTTATTGAGCACCTACTATGCCAGACACAGTTGAAGGCACTGGAGAAACAGCTGGGGACATGGGGCTTAGCTTCCAGTGGGGAGAGACAGGCAGTCAACATGAGTGAGTAAGTGATTTAGGATGTTAGATGGTCAGGAGTGCAGTGGAGAAAGGAAGAGTCAAGCGGGGGAAGGGACAGGCGGCAGGTCCTGACGGGCGGAGTGGGACTGCAGTTTTAAACAGGGCGGTCGGGCGGGGTCTCAGTGTTGGCGGCCCCTCCCCCCTGGCAGATCACCTACAGCGCCTTCAGCGACAAGCTGCGCAACAAGCGGAGCTTCCCCTCGCTGCTGCGCACGGTGCCGGGCGCGGATCACCAGATCGAGGCCATGGTGCAGCTGATGCTGTACTTCCGCTGGAACTGGATCGTCGTGCTGGTGAGCAGCGACGACTACGGCCGCGACCACAGCCACCTGCTCAGTGAGCGCCTGGCCGGCCGCGAAGTCTGCATCGCCTTCCAGGAGATGCTGCCCACACCGCAGCCCAACCAGGAGATGACGCAGCAGGAGCGCCAGCGCCTGGAGGCCATCGCGGACAAGCTGCGGCATAGCTCCGCCCGCGTGGTGGTGCTGTTCTCCCCGGACCAGGCCCTGCGCAACTTCTTCCACGAGGTGCTGCGCCAGAACATCAGTGGCCTCGTGTGGCTCGCCTCTGAGTCCTGGGCCACCGACCTGGTCCTGCACAGTTCCACCAAGCTGCGCCACACGGGCACTTTCCTGGGCATCACCACCCAGAGCGTGCCCATCCCGGGCTTCGGGGAGTTCCGCGCGCGCCGTGCCCAGGCCAGGCCGCCCACGTCCAACGGGACCACTCAGAGGGCCACCTGCAACCAGGAGTGCGACACCTGCCTGGACACCCCCGAGTCCTTAACCACCATACTCAGATTTTCCAGCCAGCGCGGGGCCTACAACGTGTATGCGGCTGTCTACGCTGTGGCCCACGCGCTGCACAGCCTCCTGGGCTGCAGCCAGACGGACTGCCCCAAGGAGGTGGTCTATCCCTGGCAGGTGAGGAGGAAAGCCAGAGCCGGGGGGAGAAGGCGCAGAGCCTTTGGTTGCCATGGAGAGTGCAGGGACACCCTTCCCCCACCACCTCTGCTCCGGCCTCTTCATCCCTTCGTGGGTTCTGGGCCAATCCGTGGGAGAGGCCTCGGGACGTGCCCTGCCTCCGGAAAACATGAAACCAGAAATCCTTCCTGCTGCCGAAACAAATGTCCTTCTTCATCAGTTTAATCCTCACCATCCACGATAGTCTGTCGTGGGAGGTTCAGGTGAAGTTCCCTGGGAACACGCCCCCCAGAATGCGGAAGCCGCAGCGCCCCCTAAGGTCGCTCCAGGGCCCGGGGCCTGGAGAAGGGTTTGGGGATTCCCTTCAGCTCCCCAGGTGCTACATCAGGTTCCGGGATCGTTGTCCCAAATCTGTGTCCCCTTGATTCAGACCTGGAACTTAAATCCATGCTGGCTGATTCCCACACACCTCTACCACCCAGCCCTCGGGTGGAGAAGGTTCCACGACAGAGCCGGAGGCGCAGGGGGTTTCCCGGCGGCGCTGTGCCCGTCCTCCTACGCTGTCAGACTCGGCTGTGCCGAAGCCGCTCCTTGGTTTTCATAGGTTGGGGCTCAGCCAATCACCGAACGCGGGTCTCCGGCCTCACTTCACTCTCCCTTCTTTCCTGGATACCCGCCCATCTCCAAATACCCGGTCACTTCTTTAACAGAGCACTTTGGATGGTTCTTTAAAAATCCGCGCTACTTTTATTTTATTCATTTGTACCTTTCTACCCCATAATCTCCGAGCCTGACCTCGAAACCCTGTTTATTTTTTTTTAAATGTAGTTATTCTTTCTTTTTAAATGTGGTTATTCTTTAAAAGAAATTCTGGCGCCAGCTGATAAATACTCTATTTCACCTTATGCTTTGCTACATTGATAACATACGTAATAATCACGGGTGCTTTATCGTTGTTTGAGTGCCCACGAGGCACTGAGTGCCCAGCATGTATCCCCTGAACTCCTGGCCGTCCTGTGAGGCTGATGATCTACGACAGGGAAACTGAGGGACGGGGAGTTAAAGTGATTCACCGGTGATTGCTTAGTGGTAAGCAGCGGACCGTGGCTTTGCACCCAGGCTGGTCCTGTTCCCAGTGGTTTTCCAGCTTCTCCCTCCAGGGGTTCCCCCAGCCACAGTTGGCAGTAGCTCTGATGAAGGACCAGTTGGTGTCTTTCCTCCCCTGATGGTAGAGCCCAAAGAGCACCAGGCTGTCCAACTCCATTTACTGAGCACCCACTGTGTGCCAGGCCCGGGCTGGGTACCATGAGAAAATCAGCCCTTCACCCAAGGAGGAGACTGAATGCAGCAGGAAGTCAGAGTTGGAGCTGTGTGTGTGTGTGTTTGGGGGGGGGGAGGTCGGGGAGGCAGGGAAGGCAGGATTTAAGCAGGACAAGGGCAGCTGCTGGATATTGCAGGAGGAGAGTGCTGACTCTGGAAGCCTCTTTGGGGAGAAGGCTAGGGACCAACTCCCTTGGCTCTCTGTTGGGATATCTAAGCTGGAAGCTCTTTTGGGGTCAGACCAGAGAGATTTAGTGACTTGCTCAAAGTCACACAGCAAACCGAGGACAGAGCTAGGATGGAATTCAGGCCCAAGGACTCCCAGGGCCACACGTGTGCTGGTTTGTCCCAGCGTCTGCACCCTGAGAGTGAGGGGTGGAGTGGGGGGGAGACTGTGGCATGACCTGTGTGGGGGCGGGGGGGGGGAGGGGGGCAGGGGAGGCCCCAGCCTACTCTCACAGTTGGGAGAGGGAGTGGACTCCGGTGGCAGGTCCCAGAGGGGTGGCCAAGGAGACTTCCCGAGAAAAAGAATATTATCAACTCTTCATTCGGGGGTGAACACTGACTGTTTCTCAGGCACTATTCTCAGCCCCAAACATAGATGAACTCCTTTATTGCTTCAGAGCCCAGCAAATAGGGGTTTTGCTGCTCCCATTTTGCAGAAGAAACCGGTTCAGAGAGGTTAAGCGACAGGCCCAAGGCCTCATAGCCGGCAGCGCAGCTGATGCCTAAACCCGAAAAAAGTGTCTGGCCCCAGCGACAGGACGCTCAGCGTAAGGCGAGTGGGAAGGCCCATGCCCCCCAGGTCGGTCACCCTCTGAGGCCGGCTCCGCCCCCCTCTTCTCTGGCCCCTCCAGCTGCTTCAGGAGATCAAGAAGGTCAACTTCACCCTCCTGGGCCACCGCATCTACTTCGACCAGTACGGGGACCTGCCCATCCCCCTGGAGGTGGTTCAGTGGCAGTGGGACCTCAGCCAGGACCCATTCGAGAGCATCGCCACCTACTACCCCAGGCAGCGGTGGCTGGAGCTCGTCCGCAACGTCTCCTGGCAAACCCCCAACGGCACGGTCAGCTCTCAGAGGGCTGGGTGGGGGGGGCCGGCTCTGTGTGTGTGGGTGGGGGCTGGAACCCTTTGTATCTAGGATGGCACCCAGGTTCAGTCCCCACAGCTGGTGGGGTCTCTGTCTGTCCGGGGTCCTGTCCTCCCACCCCTGACTGAGAACTGGGAGTGTGGCACTCTTGGGCCCCTCAGGATGGCGGGGAACAGGGCGTCCGGGCTGCGTCCTGTCAATGAACGCTCATGCTGTGGGGACCGTAGCTCTGCCTCCCACCGTGTCTGATGCCTGTTGACCTAAAGGTCCCGTTTCACTCCTCCGCAGATCACGGGCTGTTGGAACTCTGCTGGTGTGGGGAGGGGGAGAGGCCCAGCCTGCGGGGGAGGGGAGGGGACCAGGGCCTCCAGAGGCTTCTCGAAGACCCCTCAGGGCTCTCCGGCCTCTTGCTTTATCCCCAGCTCCAGACTCCTGATGCTGCTGGTTCCCGAGCCTCTTGGGGATGGTTACGGAGGAAGTTGGTTTCTGTCTTTGTTTGTTTGCTGGGGCTGCTGTAACAAACGACCACAGCCGGGGGTGGGGGTGGGGGGGGGGGGAGGCTTAAAGAACAGAACTGCGTTGTCTCGCAGTCCAGAGGCTGGAAGTCTGAGACCGCGGTGCCGGCAGGGCCTGTTTCCGCTGAGGGCTGTAAGGGAGGGACCGGGGCCACCCTCTCTCCTCGCCCCCGGGGGCCTGCCGGCCACTGTTGGCTCTTCCCTGGCTTCTGCTCCCTCGCCCTGGGCCTCTGCCTTCTTTTACACGGGGCTCTCCCTCCTGTGAGGACAGTGGCCATCTCAGAGTAGGACCCACCCTGCTCCAGTATGACTCCATCTCAACCAGTGACGTCGGTTGGTCAACAAGCAAGTGTCGGTGAAGATGTGGGGAGGAGGGAAGCCCCGGGCCCTGCTGCCGGGGCTGAAGATTGGTGCGGCCACCATGGGAAACATTACGGAGCGTCCTCACAATGTGACACACAGAGCTGCCCGACGACCCAGCAATTTCACCTCTGGGTCCTTATCCAAAGAAATCCCAAACCCTAATTCAGACAGATGCACGAGCTCCTATGTTTGTTGCAGCATTATTTACCATAGCCAAGGTATGGAAGCAGCCTAAGTGCCCATCAGTAGATGAGTGGATAAAGGTGTGGAACGTCTATGCGACGCCCTTGTCTGTGAATGTGAGCATTTGTAGCTGTAAATATCCCCCTTCCCCTGCTTCTCTGTGTCCACTGTGGCAGGTCGTGTTTTCAGTTTCATTCACCTCTAAGTGTTTTCTAATTTCCCCTGGGATTTCTCATTTGGTCCAGAGGTTGTCAAAGAGCATTGTTTAAATTCCATGGACTTGTGAATTTTCCAGTCTTCCTCCTGTGTCTCATGTCTAACTTGTATGCTGTCTAGCTGCTAACCATCTGTTAACCCTCCCTCTGAGGTCCAACGTGTGGTCTGTTCCGGGAAGCGCCCCAGGCGACCTCGAGAAGGAGGTGTGTTCTGTCACCACTGGACAGAGTTCTGTGCGCGTCCGTGAGGTCGACCTAGTTCATGCGTAGGTCTCGTCCTCCGTCTCCCCACTTACCTTCCGTCTGATCGCCTCGCCCACTCCCCAGAGGGAGGCACTGACGTCTTGAAGCATCACTGTGGAGTATTATATTTCAACTGTCTTTCTCCCCTCAGTTCTGGTGGTTTTTGCATCGTGTGCTTTGGCGCCCTCTTGTACGTTTATAATGATGATATCATCCTAATCGATTGACCCTGTTACCGTGATAAAATGTCCTTCTTTTTCTCAAGTAACCATTTTTGTTGGTATTTCCCCTCCTCTAGCTTTTTTTTTTTTTTTGAGATTTCATCTTTGTTTTTTGTTTTTTTTTTTGCACTTTGAATGTGGCATACCCAGGTGCAGATGTTTGGGTACTTATCCTGCTGGGTGTTCCTCAGCTTCCTGGATCTGGGGGTTGGGGTCTGTCATTAATTCTAGAAAGTTCTCAGCCAATATTCCTTCGAATATTTCTTCCGTGCCGTGCTGTCTTTAGTCTCCTTTGGTTATTCCAATTATGCGTATGTTGTACCTTTTGTCCTTGTTCACGGTTCTTAGATGGTTCTTAGAACATGGTTCTGTTCTCTGTCTTTTTTTCTCGTTGTTGTTCGGTTTGGGAGATTTTCATGGGAACATCTTCAAGCTCCTTGAGTCTTCCCTTGACTCTGTTCAGTTCACTGGCATTCTTTGCTTCTGTTACCGTGTCTGCCTGCTTTTAAGTCCCCAGCATCTCCTTTGGATTCTTTCCCAGAGTTCCCATTTCTGTGCTCATGTCACCCGTCGGTTCTTGCACGTTGCCCACTTTTTCAGCTAGAGCCTCAGCCTGTTGATCACAGTTAATCGAAGTTCCTGGTCTGATAATTCTGAAGTCTCCGATGTTCCAAAATCTGATGCTTGTTCTCTCTCTTCAGACTGTGACTTTGGTTTTTGTCTTTTAGCATGCCCTTGAATTTTTTTGAAGGCCTGGCATGATGCATTCATTAGAAGGAGATGAGCTAAATCAATCTTTGGTGGGAGATTTTATGTTCATCTGGATGGGAGTTAGGCTGTGCTTGTTATCGGCTGCAGCCGTGGTGTCCGAGGCTGGGGGGACTACAGGGGTGGGACGGAAGACAGGTGACCTCTGCGAGGCAAGAAGAGAGGGGCCCCGGGGCCGAGCGGTCCTGTTGTGGCCCTCCCTTGTCGGGGCCCCTGGCCCTTCTTCTGTGCACTCTCCACACGTGGGTCATCGGGATGACATTCGTACGACCGGGTCTGATCAGGCCCTTTACACTCTTGGGAACCCCGGTTGCCTCCCACCCCCTGGCATTCTCAGTGCATTGGAGCTGAGCCCCCAGAAGGCCTCCGCCCTCCCTGGCCCTCTCCCCTTGCCTCCCCACTCCAGCCAGGCCCAGACATGCCCTCTTCCCAAGCATGCTGCTCCCCTCCACTCCTCCGCCCCACTGCTCTTACTGCTTCCTCTACCTGTAATTCACTCAGCCACTCAATACACAATCATTGCAGGCTGGGTCCTCTTCTAGGTTCTAGAACTAGAGCAGCAGAAACAATAGATATGGTCACTGCTGCCTGCTCCTGTTCACCTGAACCACCCCCCACCCCAGGGGTAGAAGTGAGGCTTCAGGCAAGGATGGATCCAGGATCTCACGAGCGCCATTTCTCAGATTCCTCCTCAGATATGTTCTCTGCCCTGGAGACAAAGTGGCTGCCAGCAGCCCCAGGGTCACATTCTGTCCTCTCAGCAGTGTCCCCTAAAGTCTCTGTCTCAACAATTGAGTGGGGGCTGTTAGGTCTTGGACAGGCAAAACTAAGAGGGTCCCCACAAAGGTCCAGTCCTAATGGGAGTCCCAGCACCCCTTTTCCTCCCAAACAGGAGGCAGCCTTCCCTCCCCTGAGCATCCTGCTAGTTGGGGAGAGCTGGCAGGCCCTCAGAGTGGGGGGAAAGAGGGCTCAGGCCTCATGCCCTCTCCCCCCCACCCCAGGTCCCCGTGTCCATGTGTTCCAAGGACTGCCAACCTGGGCAGAGAAAGAAGGCTGTGGGCATGCAGCCCTGCTGCTTTGAGTGTGTTGACTGCCTCCCTGGCACCTTCCTCAACAAAACTGCAGGTACAGCTCGCAGGCCCGCACCCCTGCCCCAGGGGTCTCCAGGCCTCTTCCCCTTTGCAGGGTCTCCGGGGTCTCCCTGAGGCAATGTAAGTGTCCAAAGGCCAGGGACCATGCTTGATTCCACTTGTATCTCCCCAATACCTGGTGTAGAGAAAAATCTTCCACGCAGGCTGGTTTATGGAGAAGGAAGTGCATGCAGCCAGGCAGGGCTGAAATTGGCCTGGGTTCACACACACATAGTCCACGGCCCAGGGGAGCCAGGCCAGGGGAAATGCACTGGGTGATGGATGGATGGATGATGGATGGATGAAGGGACGAACGAATGAACACCTCTGCCAGTAGAAGAAACATTTCCGGCAGACGGGGCCAATATCCGGTTTCTCTCTCTAGCCTCCCACGTGCCTCATGTAGTTCAGAGCATATAATGGTTGCTCAGTGAATATTTCTCGAGTGACTTTCTTGGTTAGAAGAATGAATGAACTAACATCTCTCCTTGAAGATCATAAGCTCCAGGAAGGTGGGGACAAGGTCCTCCCTCTGTCCATGTCAGTGTTGAGCAGAGCTCACAGCCAGGGCCCCAGTGGTTGTTTTCATGGCTTCGCTGACGTGGGCACTTCATGCACACACGCGTCTGCTCTCAGAGCACTTACTGCGTGCTCAGCGGAGCACAGCGTGCAGAGCAGCTGCTCCCGAGAGGGCTGTCGAGCGATCTCAACAGCCTTACTCTCCCGACTTGTCCATAGCCTGAAGGCAGGGGGCTGGGTTCATCCATCTCTGTGGCCTCCCACCTGAGGATGGTGCTCCAAAAATATTTGCCGGATGAATTCTTTGAATAAACAGTTGACTATCTCTCTCACCAGAGAGCGAGGTCTTGGAAGGAAGGAATTAGAGTCGTTAGGCTCTGAGTCCAGGAGGTTGTGGCTCGGATCCTGGCTTTGTGACCTTCCCTGGCTGAGCCTCGGTTTCCTTTGTCTGTGAAATGGGGCTGCTGGGGGGTTCCATGAGCCAGCAGGTAAAGGGGGCTCAGTGAGTGTTGGCTCAGCCTGCAGGGGGCGCCCTCAGCTCTCTCTCGGTGCCTGGGGCCCGGCAGCGTGGGTTGGGCTGATGAGAATTGCCATGGTTCTTGCAGATGAGTTTTACTGCCAGCCCTGCCCTGGTAATGAGTGGTCCCACAGGGGAGACACCTCCTGCTTCAAGCGGCAACTGGCCTTCCTCAGATGGCACGAAGCGCCCACCATTGCCGTGGTCATGCTGGCTTCCCTGGGCTTCCTCAGCACCCTGGCCATCCTGGGAATATTCTGGAGGCACTTCCGGACGCCCGTGGTTCGTTCCGCTGGGGGCCCCATGTGCTTCCTGATGCTGGTGCCGCTGCTGGTGGCGTACCTGATGGTCCCCACGTACGTAGGACCAACCACGGTCCTCAAGTGCGTCTTCCGCCAGACCTTCTTCACCCTCTGCTTCACCGTCTGCATCTCCTGCATCGCCGTGCGCTCTTTCCAGATCGTCTGCGTCTTCAAGCTGGCCAGCCGCCTCCCGCGCGCCTACGGCTACTGGGTCCGCTGGCACGGGCCCTACGTCTTCGTGGCGGTCATGACGGCGCTCAAGGTGGCCATCGTGGTGGGCACCCTGCTGATCACAACCACCAGGCCCACCGCCCTCACCATCCCCGACGACCCCAAGGTCATGATCCTCTCCTGCAACCCCAACTACCGCAAGGGGTTGCTGGTCAACACCAGCCTGGACCTGCTGCTCTCCGTGGCGGGCTTCAGCTTCGCCTACATGGGCAAGGAGCTGCCGACCAACTACAACGAGGCCAAGTTCATCACCTTCTGCATGACTTTCTATTTCAGCTCCTCCGTCTCCCTCTGCACCTTCATGTCTGTCTACGAGGGGGTGCTGGTCACCATCCTGGACCTCTTGGTCACTGTGCTCAACCTCCTGGGCATCAGCCTGGGCTACTTTGGCCCTAAGTGCTACATGATCCTCTTCTTCCCGGAGCGCAACACGCCCGCGTACTTCAGCAGCATGATCCAGGGCTACACCATGAGGAGGGACTAGCGCTGCCCCCTGGTGGAGGGCTGGGAGATGCAGGGCATCCCTGACTAGTACCACCTCACTGTGGTCTCTGACTGGGCGTCCCTTCCAGCTTCTCTGCATCCTGGATGTTTTTACCCACCTGGTGGTGGATGCCTAAACATATTCCTTTCCCTCAAGCTATTTAACTTAACCAGGCACTGCCACTCCTAGGAAAAAAAAAAATGACCCAAGGTGACTTATTCAGGGTCTGCAGGCGGAGTCTGATTGAGCAGCCTACCGCCGCCATCTGGTGGTCACAGCGGGTATCTGCAGATTCCAGCTCTTTCCTTTCACTGGCGCTCACCGCGGGGGCTGGGGTTGGTGTGGGAGGAAGTGAGCTCCGGCAATGTGGGCGGGGCGTCATTCTCTAGCTGCCCCTCGTGTCTGCGTCTCGTCTCCCAGATTCCCCCAGAGCTCGGACCCACACTTCTCTGTTCTCTCTGACTCATGCCTGGCGCAGTGGGTGCTTCCTAAATGCTGGTGAATAAACCGCACTTGGGTGAAACCAACGAGTTTCCTTCCTGTTCCCAGAGGTCCCCTGAGAAGGAACACGCGGAATCGAGAGGCCGAGTTTGGGTCCCAGCACTGCCGCTTCCCGGGGCCAGACATCACTGCCCTGAGCCTACACTTCCCTGCCTCTAACGTGGGAGCAATAGATAGCTGCTCCCCAAGGACACCCAGGACCAGAGACGTTGTGTGTACGCTGCACCTAGTAGGTGCTCAGTAAACACCAACCCTTGCGGATCCTCCTGACCCCAGAACCATCAGGGACAAAATACGGTGTGTTTCCCTCTCACATCCAAATGACTGTGGCGTGCGGTCTAGTCCGTGGTGCTACTTTCTGTTGGCAGCGAGCCCCACCCCAGCAGTTCTGGGTGCCGTCTTCAGGGTCTGCGGGCCTCAGGTGTGCTCCCGAGCGAGCACGTGCCAGGGCGCTGCCGAAACGTGGGGAAGCTTCGCGGTGTGGCGAGGCTGTGCCCCCGCTGCCCTCCTCCATCGGTGGGCTCCAGGGCGGGAGGGATCCTGACTTTTTTGTCTGGGGGTCAGACCTGGCCTCTCACAGCTCACCAGGGAGCCAGAACCTCAGCGCTGAGGCTGCTAAACCGCCGCCCAGAGAAGTTAAGTGTCCAGCTGAGGTGGACCAAGCTCACAGGTGAGAGAGCAGGTGTCAGAAGCTCACCACCCTGACGAATCCACGACTGCCGTGACATTGTGACCCTCCGAGAACTCCCCGCCCCCGGGAGTGATTGATAGCTTGACCATCCCCAGCCACTCGGGGGGGCCCCTTCTGGGAGCTCATCTGTCTCCCCGTCCCCGTGTCTTGGATGTACCTCTTTCATGCTTCAAGGTGATGGGTGGTGGGATCTTGGCTTGCATCACCTGGGATTTGGGGGAACGGCCATCCTATTTTGGGGCCACTTCTGCATAATGGCAAAGACAGTCCCGTTTCCCTTCTTTGAGCCTCTGTCCAGAGCCTGGCATGTAGCAGGTACCCCATGAACACGGACAAAGTGGCTAAAACACTGTTGGATTCTTTTACCTTCGCTTCCCCACCCGTCCCTTCAAACCACCGCCTCCTAAATTCAGTTCATCTCCCGTGACCTTGAGCGCCAGACACTGAGAGGTATTCAGGAACACAAAACACAAAACAAGTATTTGCACCTGCCACCGATGAGGACAATAGCCAACATTTATTACCCTCCCTAAAGCTTCGCTAATTCACCCGTTCATTCCTCACGACACTACTCGTTATCCTCACGACACTACTCGTTAGCATCCTTAGTTTACAGATGAGGGAGACCGGTGCAGGTGGGAGACGCAGTCTTCCCACCAAGGCAGCGTGGCGTGCCGGGGGCTTCAGATTTCGGGGAGACGGCTGGCGGAGGCAGTGCACAGGGAAGCCTGCAAGGGGGGCTGGCATTTGGGAAGGGCCGTGAAGGACAGAGACGCATTTGGAAGGCAGGGAGTTAGAGCATGGGGGAGAGGCAGGGGACCAACAGGAGCAAGGTGGCGTGCAGGGAGGTGTTGGAGCAAAGCGGGGTGCAGGGGGGCCAGGGTAGCTCAGTGGGAGCGCGTGGCTGAGGGTGGCCAGGCTGTCAGAACTCAGCTTGGAAGGATGGCTGGGGCTAGATGTGGGGGACCCTGGCCCTGGTGGCCGCACCCTTTCCTCCCTGGTGGCCACCGTCAGCGTCTGGCCCTTCTCTTGGGTCCCCCTGCGTGCCGGCAGGCCCTCTCTTCTGAGACCAGCTTCTTTTTTGCCCGGGGCCTCCTCCCGGAGTCCTCGGCATTGGCCTGACCAGGCGGGCGGGAGACTGCTGGGAGGAGGCCCCAAGGACGGCCGCCCAGTGGGCACAGCCCTTGTGTGTTCCTGGTACTCGCTTCCTGGGGGGCCTGGAGCCTCCGTGGGGGCCCCCGCCCGGCCCTGAGCTGCTGGGGAGCCACTCCGCACGCTGGTTCCTGGATGCGCCTGTGTCCTGGCCCCCCACCCCCACCCTCGGGACCAGATTGTCGGAGGATCAGTGAGTTTTAAGCTCTTAATTCTCTTCTCTGATGCCTTGGTTTAAAAATTTTTTTTTAAGCGATAATGACCTCATTTTCCCCGTCGTGCTTCACCGACCACCCCTAGGGGAGAACGCTGGGATCCCACTGGCCGCAGAGGCATCTGCTCACACCTCCTTCCAGAGCCGCCCTGAGCTGGGACCCTAATCCTTCCTTGTTTCCCTCCAGTGACGGGAGGCTCACTGAGGACTTTGTCAGTTAGAAAATTCTTCTTAGATTGAATCAAAACCCAGCTATCTGGGATTTCCATTTATGGACGCTAGTTTCATCCTTTGGGATCACAGATTAAATCTCACTCCTCCATCTCACGATGGCCTTTTATATGCAATAACAAGATAAAAACTGCCTTTCAAGGAGCACCAACTGCATGCTTCACACATGCTATTTTAAATCCCCTCAATGACCCTGCCCAAGGGGTCAGTGGCCCTTGGGCGGGGTCATGGATGGATGCCTCCCAGCATCCCCTCCTCCGCCCTCTCCACAGTCCTGTCCTCCCAAGGGAAGCTGGCTCTGTGTCCTGGGCCAAGACAGTCTGCGCATACCCTGCCCCTAGACTCTGATTGGCTCAGGGGTGGGCACATGACCTGGGTTGGCCCAATCAGAGGGACTGTCTGGATTTTGCTGGGACAAAGATTGCTTCTCTAGGAACTAGCATGGCTATAGACCCAGGAGCTAGGGCAGCTCTTGTGGGACCATAAGGCAAACCAGCCATGGAAGAACCCTGGGCCTTGCGGAGGGCAACGTGGAAAGAAGGAAAAGGAAAACCTGGGTCCTTGGAAACTTTTGAGTGGGTGGGTCTTACCTGAAGGCAGTCCTGCCTCTGAAATCTCTCATTTCACACGTCCATCCATCTGCACTCTGGTTTAAGGTAGTTCGACCTGGGTTTTCTGCCACTTGCAACCCAATATGTCTTGTTCCTGCTGAAGAGCAAACGGAAGCCCAGAGACGCTGATTAACTTGCCCAGGGTCACTCAGCTCGTCAGTGGGGGAGCTAGGATTGGGGCTCCAGAGGGAAGTGGAGGGGAGGGGGGTGTAATCAATTGTCTTCTCCTCAATGATCTTTCCTTTTGGTCTAAAAGTCCTCAGTGGACCCAAGGACGGGGTCTGGACACCACCCCAGTCCTCTCCCTGGACGCCCTTGACCCGTAAACACCACTCTCAGACCACCTCTCAGGTCTCAGCCAGACAGCACCTCCTGCTGAGACGAGAGAGCGTCTCTTCTGGGGGCAGGCAGGTGCCGTGCCCCCACCCCAGTCCCGGTCCCAGGCCTCCCCAGCTCAGGCGGCTCCCCCGTGCCCGCATGCTCGCCCTCCTGCGCGCCGTTCAGGGCCCTTCAGAGCCCGGGCCCGGTGCCCTCTCGGCCTCTCCTCCTGGTGGCCCCAGCGGGCTTCCCAACACGGTGCCTGGTTTCACACCTGGGCTCAAATGTCCCCTGTCTCTTATCCCCCAGTGCAGGTGCCCTCGTCTTCATCCTTTAACACCCAGCTCCGGTGTGCCTGCCCCGGGAGTCTTCCTCGCCTCGGGGTCGGGGAGACCTTTGTGTTCCCATGGCTGCTGGGGCTTCACCTCTGCTGGTCCCAGCGCCTGCGGCCTGGCTGCTGCCTTCTCGCCGTTCTCACCGTTCTCGCAGGGGGCAGCAGGCGCTGTTCCTCTCGGCGCAGCCTTTCCGTGCCGGGGCGGCCCCTCCAGCGCATCTGCTGCTGCGGCACTGGGCCCTCGTTGGCTGGGTGCTGAAGCGCCTGGGGCCTTTGCCGGGCAGGTGCAGACCCGGTTGGAGCTGGTGGGGACCCGCGGGGAGCTGGCTGCCATCCGTGTTGTTTCCCCCAGTGCCAGGGGCTGCCCGGAGAGTGCGGGGTGGTGGTGGCAGAGGAAAGCCAGGACGCTGGAGGTGGCCTCACAGGCCAGGACGAGTCTGTGGTGGACTCACTGACAGCGTCTTCATCGCTCAGACCAGGAACCTCGGGGTCATCCTTGACTCCTCCTTCTCTCTCCTCCTGCCTCCTGCTCTTGCCTCCACGGCGCCCAGGCTGGTCCTTGAAAACCCTAAGTCAGTCCAGAGCCTCCCTCTGCTCAGCACCCAGGGCTCCCCATCTCCCTGAGAGGAGGAGCCAAGGTCCTCACGTGTGTGTCATCCCCCTGGGCCCTGCCCCCTCTCACACCTCAGCGTGGCGTCTCCCCTCCCTCCTAGACCCCTCCGCAGCCACACCGGCCTCCCACCCGCCCCTGAACACCCTGCATTTCCGCCTCAGGGCCCTGGCCCTGGCTGTTCCCTCTTCTTGAAACACTCTTCCCCACAGTCACGTGGCTTGTGCCCTCGTTTGTTTTTGCTTCCCGCTGAACTTTTTCCCGAACCCCCGCCACGGTGGGACATGCTGTCGCACCACTTCTTTGTCTCGGTTGCTGTTCCCTTCCCAGCGCAGCCTCAGTCCCTCGAGGGCGGGGACTGCCGTCTGCTGTGCTCGCCGAACGTCTCAAGCGTCTGCACGTGTGTCCGGCGCAGCGCGGGTCGAGTGAACGAGCGCGTGGATGAATGGGACAACTCCAACGGATGACGAGGGCAGGAGGCGGGAGAAGCAGGAGCAGGCTGGGAAGTGTGCAGAGCAGTGGTTCCCGTCCCCGAGCAAGGACAGGGCGCCGGGGGCCAGCCCCGACTCACGCATGCAGCCTCTCGCTCACTCACTCGCTCACTCACTCGCTCACTCACTCGCTCACTCGCTCGCTGAGGGCTGCGCGTCACCGGCAGGGTCAGGCCCCACGCGGCGCCGAGGAAGTTGCATCACTCAGGAAGACGGTCCCTGCTCCCAAGCGGCTCATGCTCTAGCGGGGGACCCGGGACACCAAGCATTACCAGCAGGGCACCCTGTCCCAGTGCGGGCAGGAGACGGGCACAGGGTGCTGTGGAGGTGCCCAGAAAGAGTGCCTCACCTCGGGAGGCTGAGGAAACCTCCTTGAGGACGTGATGTCAGGCCGAGACCTGAAGAATGATCAGCTGTTAGTCCAGTGGGCGGGACGGGGCGGGGGGAGCGGGGCTCCGAGGAGAGTACATGGGGCAGAGGGGCAGCCTGCACAGAGGCCCGGGAGGCAGAAGGAGAGCAGGTGGGTCCGGAAAACTGAGAGTGGATGAGCTGGGGAGGGAGGGAGGAGGGAGAGAAGGATGGAGGGAGAAGGGAAGAGAGACAGAGGGGAGAAGAGATGCGGATGGAGAGAGGGATGGGGGAGAGACAGACACCGAGAGGGAGAGGTGTCCTGCTCTGTGACTCCGGGGGGTTAGCCCACCCTCCATGTCGCAGTGTCCCCCTCCTGTCGAACGGGGGACGGTCACAGCCCCGCCCCACCAGGCTGCAGTGGGATGACTCGTGTGCTCGGTGTGAGGACTTTTTGGGACCCAGGCCCAGAGTGTGGGCCCAGCAGGGGTCAGCTGAGCTCACAGTGAGGACCGACTGGGCCCCTTGTCCTAAGAGGAGCTTTGAAGAGGGGAGACCGGCCGTGTGGGTCGGGGAGTCCAGGCAGGGAGATACCTTAGGTGTCAGCCACCTGGTCCAGGTGAGTGAGGTCGGTGGCCTGGACCGGGGTTGACAACCGTGGAGTCAGGCCGCATCAACACTTCTTGGTGACAGATCAGCCCTGGGGTGACAGGAGGGATCCTGGTATGGGCGGGGCTGGCTGGGAAGTCTGTCAGGTGGGGGGGCGTGGGCCGTCTAAGAAGCGGCAGGCACCTGGAGGTCATCCGCACCACCCCTTTGCTCCGTGCGTGCGAGGGCCCGTTGGCCAGGGCAGGTCCACTTCGTCAAGGCCTCCCAGGGCTGGCGAGGTAGCGCCAGATGGAGGGGGCTGCCGGGGGCTTGCGGACGTGCCAGGAGCTTGGGGCCACTTGCGCAGAGAGAGTCCCGTCTGGCCTCACTCCGTGACCAGAAGCAACAGCTCCCTCGACTCTCTGGGAGCAGGAGACGAGGCCAGTTCTCCCAGGGCCTCGAACCTCTGGACCTGCCGCCGGCGGGCGGCGGGGCGGGGGGGTGGGGGGGGTGTCCGGGCTGGCCCGGGGTGGTCCGCGGGAGCAGGGCGCGAGCTGCCTGCCCTCCGTGGTGGGGAAGGACGGGCAGGGCGCCCCGTGCAGCCCTGTGCAGGCCCATCTGCTTCCCGTTAGCAGCTCCGGGGGAGCCTAATTGGCAGATCAAACCGTTCGATGTTGCACGTTAGATAAGTAGGCAGGAGAGCCCCGGCGGCGTCCGACACTTTGGACGGAGCCCAGACCCTGCGTCCAGCCACCGTGGGGCCCGGGGTGCTAATGCGAACCAGACCCGGGCGCGCGGAAGCGGGAGGATATTAACAAGTGTCAGGGTCTGGGGAGCGCCCAGGCAGACGCAGCGCTGCCTCCGCGGCCACTGCGCCGGGCAAGGGCAGCGGGGCTCCTGAGACTTAACCTTGGACGTTGAGGAGGAGGGAAGGGGTGCCCAGAGGGTGGGTTCCTGAGGCTGGCAGCGGCTGGGGACACCCAGGAGCCGGGGGTCCTGCCCTGGCAAAGGGACGGGCTCGGGGAAAGCGGTTGGGTTCCAAGCAGGGATACCTTGGGTCTCCCCGTGTGACCTGCTGCAGGTCACAGCGGGGACTGTCGGGAGCTGTGGCGAGGGTGTCATTTGTGAGGCTGGTTGTCCTGGTGATGGTGGTCATGACCATGATAGACAGGGAGGCCACGACGGTGTCCCTTCACCTGGGGCAGGCCCATCTGCCTGCTGGACCCCGACTCTGAGAAGCTTTGCCCCATGGGTGGGCTCCTGCCGGGGCTGCTCTCCTGTCTCTAAGGTTCCATCTGGGTGGCCGTCAGCTGCTTCCTTGACCTGCAGACTCTGTGGCCTCTGTTTCTTCCAAGTAGCCTGATGCCGGCTCCGGCTGGGTCCCGTCTGCTGCTTCCACTCCCCAACTCTAGGCCCACCCAGCCCCCCCCCCCCAGCCCTACTTCCCTGCCAACTAACTGAGCAATCCGGCCCTTCCTGTTGGGGGGGGGGCGGCAGGGACCCAGCCCCCTCTCATCCTCCCCAGCCAGGTTTCTGGGTCCAATGTCAGGTGCGCTTCAACCTAGATCGGGCTCAGCAGCGATGGTGGGAAGGGCAGTCAGGTGTGGGTGGCAGTGGTGGCGATGGGGAGGGGGATGGTGATGCTGATAATCAAGACGCCGGTGATGACGGTGTCGGTGGAGATGCTGGTGAAGCCGGAGGTGATGACCCCCGTGGTGGTGGTTATGCCGGGTGGGGGTGGGTAGCAGGAATGACGGTGGTGGCAGTGTTCTGTGGATGGCGGTGTGATGTGGTGATTGTGATGCAGGTGATGTGCTGGCGATGGTGGAGGTGCCGGTGCCAGTGCTGGCGATGGCTGTGGTAGTGACGGTGGCTATGGTTTTGGTGGCGGTGGCAGGGAGGATGTTTATGCTGGTCTTTCTCTGTCCGGCTGGATGCCTTTATTAAACTTCTGATTTAAGAGCCAAAGGCCAAGGTCATCTGTCTCCTGATCGTACCAGCAAGATGTAGACTTTGCTGTTTGCCAGATCTGGGTCAGTGGGGCATCCACGCGTCTTCGGGCTGGGGCGGAGCAGACCACAGGGTGGGCTGGGCTGGGAGCAGATCGCAGACACGAGCGCCTGGGGTCTCTGGCAGCCTGACCGCCTCAGCCTGGCCCACCCTACTCTCTTAGCTCGGATTTCTGGGCGCCACCCCCCCCACCGCCCCCCGGTCTCCCACCTTCTGCCGGTGGCCCGCTGCAGTCTATTGAACACACAGTGTTCCCAGTGCCCTTTGACACCTAAACCAAGTCTTGCCACCTCCCTGCTCGCAGTGCCTCCCTGTCCCGTCGGAGGGAAGGCCAATGTCCTGCTGGTGGCCCAGTGGACCTACCTGGCCTCCTCGTCTCCTCGCTGACCTCGCTTTTGCCTCCTCTACCCCCTGCTTGCTCTGCTCCGCCACACTGGCCTCCTTGCTGTTTCTTGAACTCATTCACCATGCACAAGCTCACCCCAGGGCCTTTGCACAGACTGTGTCCCTCTGTGGGGGGGCAGTGAAGGAGGGAGGGAAGGGGCCACCAGGGGGAAGGCGAGGGCTCTGGGCTGGGACTCAGAGGCCCAATGGCAAGGACCGGTTCTAAGCTGGCCACTGGTCTCTGTGGCCTGTGGGATCATGTCTCCCCCGGGACCCCGTCTCCCCATCTGTAGAATGGTGGGCTGGGTCGTCGCTACTCTAAGGTGGCCTGTCCCTCCCCCTCCCCCACCCTGCGTACAGAGGGCGTCCGGGGCGATGGGACTGGAGCCTCCCCATCAGCCTCTCTGTGCTGGCCTCCCCGCCTCCACAGCGCCCCTCACAGGGCATTGCGTGTGTGCGCGTCCCCGTGGGTGAGACCACGGTCCGTGCGTGCAGTGGGTCTTCCTGTCCAGGGCAGGGCCCGGCGTGTCTGCCCACTGCACCCCAGGCTGCGGGCCTCTTGGCGCCACCACAGGGCCCCCCAAAACGAGTCTCCCACCCTCTGACACAGACGTGAAATGGCAGGAGGAGTCTGAGAAAACCACTCCGTTTGAGAACCTGTGGCGCCCTCTCTTCCTGGGGCAAGTCCTGGAACCCCTCGCTCCCTGACTCTGGGCCTGTTTCCCTACCCGTATAAGGAGAGTGGCCCCCAACGTGAGTGTGAACCTGCCCGGGTGGTTCTGACCATGAGCTTTGTTCTAGGACATGGTTTTCGGTGTCTCTGTGGCCCCAGCTTGTTTTCAGAATTGCGACCATGGCCTGGGTCCTTCTGGAAAGTCAGCAGAGGGCCCGGCCTGTGCTCTCTGAAGGGCAGTTCCAGAAGCCGACAGCAGGTGGTGCTGTTGACCCCAGTCCCAGGCAGGAGCAGAAGCTGGAGCAGGAGTCTTCAGGCTACCAGCTTCAGGGCCTGGCAGCGCTCCACAGGGCTTGGGGTTTTTGCTCCTCGGAGCCTGAGGCTGGGCCTTTGGGCACGACCTCTGTGGCCCATCACTTGCCCTGGGGAAAGGCCCCTGGACGGGAGACTCAGCCGAGCAGGGAGTGGACACGGGCGGACACAGTCATGCGGGACACGGAGGCGCACGGAGCTGCTTATGTCTGTGTGCGAGGTGCCAAACGCCCAGCCCGCTGTCACTGATCACGCGGGTGCTTGCACATGACCCACACGTGCTGGGCTCTGCCAGGACCGGCATGCGTGAGGGCGGGAGGGCTAACAGGAAGGGTGTGTTTCGTGCGTTCCTGTGCGCAGATGTGGGTGCACACACGCAGTGTCTGTGGTCCATGTGCACAGGTGCGAGGGGCAGCATGTGGGTGTGTGTGCACAAGTGCCTGGGTGTGCACACCTGTGCGAGTGGGTGTTGCGTGTGCAAGCCCTCCACTCTGTGTCCCTCTAAGCACAGCTATTTCACTGTGTGTGCATGAGTGTGCAGACGTGTGCCCGTGGCTGCCCACACATGGATCTGTGTGTGCATGTGCACCTGTGGGTACATGTGCACATGCTTGGGCTGATGGATAAGGAGGAGAAAGAATAAGTAGCAAATGGTTTGAGGATGGGCAGGCTGGAAAGATGGCTTTCCTTTCTTAGGAAGTGGGACCCAGGGGCTGGAGCCCGGAGCCGCCCGTGCAGAACGGGGAGGGACGCAGGGTCCTGCACAGCGGGGAGGAGGCGGCGCCGTTGCTATGACTGTGAGTTTAATGAATGGACACCGTGCCAGGCACGTGCCAGGCCCCGTGCACGCACCGTCTCACCTCACACCCCTCCAACCTCCCTCTTTTACAGATGAGGAGACCAGGGTTCAGAAGGCAGAGCAGCTGGCCCGTGGTCAGACAGCGAGGAAGTGGCGGAGCCGGACAGAAGTCCAGTCCCCAGGTGGCCAGTGTCCAGGAGCCTCAGTGTCCCTGAGTGCTGAGTCCTGAGCTAATGCAATACACTCATTTCTTATTTCTTATTAGCATTGTTAGCAATGCTAATTACTCATTGAGCACCTACTATGTGCCAAGCACAGCTCTAGGTGCCGGAGACAGGACAAACTCCCTGCACCTGTGGCCCCTGAATTCCAGTCCTGTGGAGAGCAAGAAAGGGAGGGGAATAAAATCCCCAGTGAGACCCGTTTGTGCTGCGTTCAGTCCGGGAAAGGACGACCGGACCAGAGCTGTGGCAGACCGTGGCTGGGGCGGCTCTGCACTGGGTGGGGGTGGGGGCAGGGAGGGTGTTCCTGGGGTGGCTTTGGAGCTGAAGCCTGGGGGCACGTCGGGGCTGCTGGGGGGTCTTCCTCACAGAGGGGGCACCTGCTGCTTGAGGGGCGGTGCCAGGGGCTGGACGGAGCAGGGCCGCGTGGGCTCCGCTGGCGTCTTGGGTTTTATTCTCGGGGCGACAGGGAAGCCACAGGACGGCTTCAGCAGGCAGAGGCCCGATCCGGTCTGTGTGTTATGGGTGGCCGGGATGCCGTGCCCAGAATGTTCCGTGGGGCTGAGGATCCTGCAGAACGGGACTCCCGTGTGTCCACGAAGCAGGGGCTTTGTAGGAGCCTGCCGCGGGCGTGCGGGCTTAGGACACAGGAGGCCTGGGCAGTGGTGGTCTGAACTTCGAACCTGGAGCCAGCCATCCTCCTGGTCTCCCCCCGCCCCCCCAGGCCTGCCTTGTTGTCCTGTGACTTCCAGCTCTTTCCTTGGGCAGGACCCTTTTTGTGTTCGTTGCTGTGCATCTTGGGAGTGAGGCCTCCTCGTGTGGACCCTCTATGACTCTGTGATGGCACAGAGTCCAGACCCTAGCTTGTCTCTTGTTGGCAGGATGCCTTTGGCCACGTCACTTCTCCGACAGCCTCCGTTTCCCCGTCTGTGAAATGATGACACCAGTGCTTCTCAGCGGGTCAGTGGCGGTGGCGAGGATGAAATGTGGTGGATGGAGCCTGCAGAGGGCTCCCCAAGGCCATGCATGTGGTCGTCACCCCTCCGTGGTGTCGGTCGCTGAGGCCCTCGAATGGCTCCCTTGGGCCACTAACTCCCCGGAACCGCAGCTTCTCCTGCGGCAGAGTCACACTCACGCTGGAAGTGTGCACAGCCAGAAATTCAAATGAGATGCGGAATGCACGTCACGGCGCAGGTCTCAGAAAATATGATTTCGGAGCGCTGCCCCAGCCAGCCCAGACTCTTTTGGGAGGCAGGCACCAGGGTAGCTCTGCAGAGAGGTGGCTCGTGGGGGCAGGAGCAGGGCCAGGAGTGTGTCGGGGTGAGCACGAGGCCCTGCAGGCCTCCTCTGCCTCCCCGGGTGCTCCCTGCATTTCCCTCCCTCCGGCCCCTCCTTCGCTGCCGCAGCTCCCCAGGAAGTGGGTGTTGGAGCTCCTTCTCCTCTCCCAGTTCGTGTGTTCAGAACGCGTCTGCAGACGCACCTGGTGGCACCTGGTAGCTGTGGCCCGGCCTCCCCGTGCCCCTGGCAGCCGGAGCGGTCAGCGTGCACAAGAACCCACTCCCCGCCGGCACCTTCTGGGCGCCCTGCTCCCCTCTGGGGGTGTTGGTTTGTTCCGTTTTAATTTCCCCATCGTTGCCTGCACCCGTGGGGCTGTGCTCACGCATCGGCTGCTGGGTGACGCTCTCAGATCCCAGGCCTGACATTTCAGCGTGCGTGTCCCTGCGCCAGGCGGGCACCAGCCCGAGCAATCGATTCTCCCTGCATAATCGCTCGGCACCGTCCATAACATTTCATCAGCGCCCACCGGCACTCGGTGGCTTCCTCCGGGCCTCACGCTGGGTCGCCCTGCCTGCTCCTCTGGGCCTGGGAGTGCTCCACTCGAACCCCAGCCAGAGCCGTCCCCTGCTCCCCGCCGCCGTCCCCCTTTCACTCCCCACGAGGCTGGTAGGGCTCGGCGTCCGGTCACCTCCGCCTTCCCCTGTGACGTCTCGCACCAGCCACATCACGCTCCTTTCAGCTCCTCTACGAGGCGGGGCCTTTCCTGCCTCGGGGCCTTTGCACAGGCTGTGTCGGCCACCAGAAGCCTTTCCCGGTAACCCCTGCGTGTTCTCCTCTTCGCCTCGCCCACTCCCACTTGGTGTTCCGGTCTCAGCCTGACTAGGCGGTCCTCCTGGGTTGCCCAGACGAGCTTAGGTTACCCATCCCACGCTTTTTCACAGCCAGCCCGCTTCTTGGGTGCCCTGCTTCTGCTGCAGCGGCTGTTTGACATCTGCCCTCCCTGCTCCATGAGGAGAGGCCTTGTTTCTGTTCTGTTCACTCCTGCATCCCTTTGGTCCGCGTGGACAGTGGTGCCCAGTAAACGCGGACTGAGTGGGCGAATGATTGAATGAATGCTTATTGGATGCAGTCATTCGGACCAAGGCCCGACCTTCTGGCCACGGAAACTTCCCTCCCCGATGTCATGAGGAAATAAATGTCTGGTCCTCCCCAGGGCATCCTTGGTGTAACGGGGTGGCAAGATTGAGGGAGGGAGGTGTGGTCCTGCTGATGGGCGTGGACAAGGCTGGGACCAGGCTTGTGACCTCTGGCTAAGGTCAGCGGAGCTGAATCTTAAAGTGATGGTGGGGCCGGAGGTGATACGGAGGTGATGGTGGTGAGCTTAATGGCAACGGGTCTTGGCAGTGACGGGCATGGCGCCGGTGGTGGCAGGAATGCTAACAATGGCGCTGACGTCGGTTATTTATTGGGTGGTAAAAGTAATGGCAGTTGCGCTGTGGTTGGGGGTGCTGGTGTTTACGGAGATGGACTTTGGAGTCAGACAAGCCTGCACTCCTCTCCTGTCTTTACCACTGTAAATATTCAAGAAGCCCTCCAGTGTCTCAGTTCATTCACCTGTAAAATGGGTGCAATAAGAGTACCTACTCCCCAGGGGCAGGGATGGGACTGGGGCTGTGGTGAGAGTTACACGAGCAGGTGTGTGGAGAGCTCTCGGCACGTGCTGGGCCCACAGGAGGTTCTGAGTAAAACCATGTGGAAGGAAATCATTGTGCCAATAGCTCAGGATGAAAGCGGTAGCATTTGTGACAACGGTGATGAAGACGGCAACATGCCGTCTTTCCTGCTGCAGGTGTAGTTGATGGTGGTGAGGGAGGGGTGCTGATGTTGATGGTGGTGGTGTCGATGGTGGTGGTGTCAATAGTAGTATCGATGGTGGTGATGTTGATGGTGGTAATGTTGATGGTGGTGGTGTTGATGGTGGTGGTGCCAATGGTGGTGATGTCGATGGTGGTGATGTCGATGGTGATGTTGATGGTGGTGGTATTGATGATGAGGATGGTGGTGATGTTGATGATAGTGTTGTCGATGATGAGGATGATGATGATGTCGATGGTGGTGATAATGATGGTGCTGATGTTGATGGTGGTCATTTTGATGGTGGTGATGGTGACAGAGGGGGTTATAATTTATTAATGCAATCTGTCAGTTAAAGAATCAGCATGTTTTTATACCAGCAAATTTTTGGGAAAAAGTAAATATAACCCTCGATTTTTAGGAATCATCAATAAATAGCAACTGTTGGAGATGCAGGGTCAGGGAAGGTGCCCAGGGGAGTGGACTCGGGGCTGGGCATTCCAGGGGGCCGGAGGGGTGTGAGCACAGATATGGAACCCGCAGGGTCGGGGAAGGGTGAGGGGCAGGAAGGGTGAGACAGCACTGGAGGGGGAGGAAGAGGGAGGAGGCTGGGGACACAGGAGCCATGGCCGAGGTGTGAAGGGTGCCAGTGTCTCCGTCCCCCTGACATGTCTCGTGCCAGAGGAAGAGCCCCAGTCTCTGGTCTGGAAGTCCATTTCACAGAGGGACGCACTGAGCCCATGCGGACTCTCACTTCAGAAAGCAAGTGGTGACCTTGCAGAAGGCACCGTCGGGTGTATCCAGCCAGCACCCATCATGGTGGGGTTTTGTGAGGCGTCGCACAGGGCTGTCTGCATGCCCCTCCCTTCTCCTCATCTGCATGTTTAAAACGTATCAGCGACGCATCCCGGGCCGCTGGCCTCCGTCCCTTCTCTGCTGTAGCCTCTGGGAGCTGAGCTGTCTGCCTGCACAAGAGCTCAGAGAAGCACACTGCCACGCCAGCACCTCTCAGCCTGATGTTCAAGTCCAAGGTGAAGTCACACCCAGAGAGGGCGGTGCCTGGACCAATGCCACACAGCTGGGGGAGGCAGAGCCGTGGCTCGGGGAGCACAGGTGGAAGCTGCATTGTGACTGCCACCTTACCCAGGGCTCTCCTCATGCTGGACCGGTCACAGGGTGTGACGCAGGAGAGGGCTTTGCAAAGAGGGACAAAGGGAACTAACCCTTATCTAGCAGTCACTGTAGCGTCATTAAGCCTGTGGACTTTGAAGCCAGAAAGACCTGGTTTGAATCCCAGCTTTGAATGCCATATACTGGCCGTGTGACCTTAGGCAATGCACGCAGCCTCTCTGTGCCTCGGTTTCCCTGTCTATAAAATGGAGGCAGCAGTGATGGGACCTGTCTACCTCCGAGGATTCCCGTGAGGACGAAGTAAGTGGTGCGCAGCCCCCAGGAGCACGGGGCTGCCCGCAGGTACAGAAGTCGTTATTATAGACACTGCACTTCCTGTATTCAGACGCGACTCTTCCAATGTCCCCTTTGACACGGGAATCATCCCCATTTGCAGGTGAAGAAACTGAGGCTCAAAAAGGGAAGTAGGAAACTTGCTTGGCCCGGATTCGTGCCCAGGCCTGGCTGGCTCCATGCCCACTCGTCTGCCTCGGCCGGGAGGCACTTGGGCTGGGGTCTGGGGAATGGAGGGGGCCGGGTGGGGGGGGGCGCCGGAGTGGGGAGCGGGAAGCAGCAGGCCTGACATAAGGCCCTTAAGAATGTGATGCACTTCCTTCTGGGCCCCTGGGAGCCCGGTAATCCTGGGGCGGCTGGGATGTGGGGAGACAGCTGTGCCGGGTATGGTGGGGGGGGGTGTGGGGGGAGGCTCCTGGGCCCCCTTCTCTGCTTTTCCTGCAGGGTTGGGGGCTGTGGGCCCATTAACCCTGGCAGAGCCAGAGCCAGGAGGTAGGGGAGGAAGCGGGAAGAGGATGGTTTGGGTGGTGGGAGAGTCACCAGGCCTGCGGGGGAGCCCACCCTGCACGGCCCGTCCCCAGGTGTGGCCAGCTGGCCCTCCGTGGGAGGCGCCGGGAGACTGAACTTCTGAGCGAGACAAGCGGGGAGAGGGGGAACAGGCTTTGGACAGGGTTGCAGCTGGAAGGGCCACTGGGGGTCCCTAGCCCCATGCCCTTACTTTACAGAAGGGGAAACTGAGGCCCAGAGAGAGGTAGCAACTGCTGAAGGCCACACACGAGTCAGTGTCGAGCTGGGGCCAGGCACAGGGCCTCCTGACTCCCAAGCGGGACCTTCTCTGCCGGCCGAGCCGTGCCCCAGCCTCCGTCCCGTCTTGGGCAGAGGTTCGCCCGCACAGCAGGTGCGGGGCCGGAGGGTTGCCCTGGCCCCCTGGCTGCACCACGGGAGCCCACCCCGCGGCATCACAGCCCACCCCGGGCTGGGAGCTCCACCCAAAGGAGCAGTCATGATGACACTGAGAGTATTTTGTGGCTTTTTGATTTTACAAGCATTTATGGTTTTTGAAGTGTCTGATTTGTCATATTTTTTTTAAGATTTTATTTATTTATTTTTAGAGAGGGAAGGGAGGGAGATAGAGAGAGAGAGAAACATCAATGTGCGGTTGCTGGGGGTTATGGCCTGCAACCCAGGCATGTACCCTGACTGGGAATCGAACCTGCGATGTTTTGGTTTGCAGCCCGCACTCAATCCACTGAGCTACGCCAGCCAGGGCTGATTTGTCGTATTTTCCACTTTACCACGCCCTTGGTGGTCTTGACCTTGTAGGGTTCTCCCCACACTCCTGTGAGTGCAGTTCTCACTCCCCTTTCACGGAGGGCACCCCCCTCCGGAGCCTCGGAGAACCGAAGTGACTTGCTCAGTCTCACTGAGAGTAATAATGGAGGGGAGACTTTATAGACACCCACTGAACCCAGGCTCCAAATGGGGAGCTCTTCCACAGACTGAGGGGCTTCCCCCGGCCTCGCCGGGGTCGCCCTTGATTCCTCCCGTTCCTGTAAACCGCCCCCCCAACCCCCCCACCCAGGAGAAGGTCTTCTGCACGTGACCCAGCCCAGGACTGTCTCTGTCGGCGCCGTGCTGGGATGGCGCCGTGCTCTTGCGCCCAGGTGACGCCCACCGCCCTCACTGGTTGTTGTCCCTTTCCACCCGACTTATGTCACTTAGCGCGACACCCTCGAGATTCACCCACAGAGGGCGGTGCTCCGTCTCCTTTATGGCCGCGTAGTACTCCACCGCGCATGCGCCTCATGTCTCTTTACCCCTCTTCTGTCGGTCACCACCGAGGCTAGTTCCCGGTCTCAGCTGTTGCAAATGGTGCTACAGCGAACACAGGTGTGCACATAGCCTTGCAAGTTCATGCTTTCCTGCTTCGGGGGGAATTGCTGAACGCTGTGGTTGTTCTCGTCTTCGTTGTTACAGGGACCTCTGTGCTAGTCTCCATGGTAAACTCGTAGACACAGGCAACAGAACGGGGGTTGCCAGAGGGGAGGGCGTCAGAGGCGGGCAGGCTGGGCAGAGGCTCGGATCTACGGCAACAAAGGAAGCCAGACTTCGGGGTGTGAGCACACGAGTAAACAGATACGGAATTATGATGTCGTGCACCTGCGATTTATATAATGTTACGGACCACTGTTACCTCAATACACTAAAAAAAGATTCTAGTTCAAGTTTGCCCATCCCCCTCCCCTGCCCCCCGGGGAGGCCCCGACCTGAAGGGTCTGCAAACTGAACTTCCTAAGGAGGCCAGGTTGGTGCTCGAAGGGGACAGGACCACGGGGAACTATGGAGCTTGAACATTTTTATTTTCAAGAGGGACTGGGGATCCGAGTTTTACTGTGAAATCTCCCACAACTATGGTGTGAGAACCTTCCTCTCTTTCCCAAACAAAACTCGGGGGGTCCTGAGCCCGCTGGCTGGCAAACCCTCTGTAGAGCACCTGGCTGAAGAGACTTGGGGGGCACTTCTGAGGTTGGGGCTGGGGGGTGCAGGGTGGGGTGGGATGCCATGGGGTAGGAGTGGGGTGGGGGCCAGGGTGGGGGGATGGATCCGTCCAGGGTGTCTGGGGCAGTGAGGACTGTTAGCTGGCAAGTGAATGAAGGAGAAAAACTTCCCTGACCCGGTCAAGGTCACAGTCAGAGACAATCACTAGAGTGAGAGGGGGGTGGGGAGAGGAGGAGCCGGTGCAGGAGGTGCAGGAAGCATTGAGGCTTGGGTGTGGAGAGCAGGGAGCTGGCCTTGGCTCTGGACAGGACTGCTGTGTGACCTTGACCGAGCCCCTTGCTCCCTCTGAGCCTCTGGGACATGAGTAAAGGGACCCTATCAACAGTCCTGGCCTTCCAGGGGTTTGTTTTTGGTGAGGGGTGGTGCTGGGTCTCTGCCGGGAGCTGAGGGTGGTGGTGGGGGGGGACTGGAGAGAGAGCCCCCCCCCCCATCCTGGGAACAGCAGGAGGTCTAATCTGCTGTTGACATCCCGCCGCGGGGCCCAGGGGCTTGGGTTTCTCCCGGCCGCTGTGATCCTGGCAGCGGGCAGATGCTGGGGCGCAGCACTTGCTCCGTGTCACTCTGGGGTGGATTAGGGACCCCAGGGCCGGGGGATCGGGGGTGCTGAGAAGAGGGGAGTTTGGGGCAGGGCTGAGGGCCAGCTGCTGGCTGGGGCTCGTCTTCCTCCACTGTCCATTTGTGGGGGGGGCGGGGGGGGGCAGTGCTCAGAGAGCCGGGGCCGGGCTTTGGAAACCATGAGCGCTCCTGCAGGTGACAGATGCTAGCTGTTGGCGGGGCTGTGCCCGCGCCTGTTCCACAGACGGGCGTGGAACCATGAGTTCCTGAGTGGCAGGGGAGGTGCAGTGGCCCAGCTCAGTCCAGAAGCACAGCCACAGCCCCAGCGAGCATGTCACTTTCGACCTGGCCCTCAGCCCCGCGCACCAAGGGCGGTGGGCGGGACATCTCCGAGTCGGTCCTCCTGGGCCTGCTGGACTGCAAGCTCCGTGAGGCCAGGGCTGTGTCTAGTCCCGCCCACCTCTGAGCCCCTTCCCTCGCTACACGGTAGGTGCTTGGGACGTGACTGACTGCAGGAGTGGCCACCCACGTCGAGGCTCTCGGGAGTCCTGGAGTGGACCCTGAGGGCCATTCCCAGGGCAGGTGCCGGGCCCAGGGCCCTCTGCCTTGTGTCTTGGCTGTGGAGGGCAATGTGTCTGTCCTTCCTGCCACCCAGCCTCCTCTAGAGCCTCCGGGCCCATGGAGGTGGGCCCGTGGTAGGTTCCAGAAGGCCTTGGATAGAATATCAATGGCTGAGCCCTTGAAAATCGAATCTCACCACAGCCTGCCTCCCCAAGGTCCCCTCAGACCATCAATCAGCATTGAGACACGATCGTGTTTTACAGCCAGGCCAGGGTGGGGGCGGTGTGAAACCCAAGCCCCCCCCCCCCGCCCGCCCGCCTGCCCGGGGTCCTGCCTGCTGAGGAGGATCAAGGCAGAGCCCCGCCGAGACTTAACTCTTTGTGACCCAGGTTCTACCGGCTGAAGGCACAGTTCCTCTGTCGCACCAGCCCTGCCAAAGCCACACCCGGTCCCTCAGGGGTGACGGAGGGACAGATGGGATGGGGACGGGTGTTCTGGGGTCTCACAGCTCCTAGGGACCCGCAGGAGGGCCTGTGGATGAGAAGAGAGTTCTGGCCCAACACTCAGAAAACCTGGGTTCTGGGTCAAGGTCTGCCGTTTGTAGCTGTGTGACCTCGGGCTGGTTACATCCCCTCTCTGGGCTCGACTGCTCAGCTCCAGCCCAGGAACCCCGGTCGTTCCTGCTGATCTTAATGGGGATGGTCTCGCGGTCTTCCGCGTGGGTGCAGTTTGGTTCCTGGCCTCGAGGGCCCGCCACCTTTCTGGCAGCCCCTCCCCAGAACAGGTTATACCTAATGAGAGACTCTTATCTCTCTTCGGAGTTTGTTATTTCCATCTTACAGATGAGGAAACTGAGGCCCAGAGAGGACTTTCCATTCCCCCAGGTGACTCAGCAGATCGCTTTAGAACAAGGCTGCCAAGTCGAGGGCTGGACCTCTCCTTCCTGCCCCTTCCTCTCTCCTGTCGTTGGAGACAGATCTATGGACCCCCCAGGGCCTGGACTGTTGTCAGGGCTGAGGGGGACAGATGATCTGTAGCCTCCCCAGGAGCAGAGGTCAGGGACCTGGGCTGGGGGGCAGAGAAGCTTCAGGCCGGCCTGAAGGCGCTGCCTCCCTGCGGACATTCGGGGCCATGCCAGGAGAGGCAAGGCCGTGGGAGAGGCCACGGGGCTGGCCGACGCTGCGGAGGAGGTAGGTCTGGGGCTGCAGGGTGGGCACCCCCACCAGCTCCGGGGTGAACCAGCCTTCAGGGGGAACCTCGGCTGGGCGGCCTTGGAGCTACCTTCGTCATCCCTTGAAGGAGAAGAATGATAGTAACTCGCTTACTTATCTTGAAGTATACATCAAACAGTGACCACTCCCAGTATGTCCCACTCAGTGGAACCTAAGTTGTCACCAGGGCTGCGCACTGGGGGCTGAGCGCCCGACCCCTGAGGGCTGTGCAAGCAGACCCTAGGTGGAGAGGCATCTTGGGGGAGGGGGCACTAGGAGGCGAAGGCGGAAGGCCCTTTCAGTACTGATGGGTGGGGCTGGGGAGACCGGCGGGGCCGGTGCGTTCTGGGGTCTCCAGCCCCCAGCCCTGGAAACACAGGGGTCGTTTCTCAGAGGGGGAGCTCCAGGGGCAGCTTCGTCAGGTGGGTGGGGCCCTGGGGGCTCGGGAGTCCCACCGACAGCTGGGTATGCCAGCTTGATGGATGGCTGTTAGAAAATCAATGTTCCGAAGCCCAGTCTGTGGGGTGGGCAGGTGGGCCTTGGGGAGCTCGGGCCTGGCACAGTCAGGGGCTAACTGCACCCAACAGGGGGGGTCCAGCTCCGCCCCCCACCCCAGGTCCGGTCACCTCCCCCCGTGTCCTCACCAGGCCGCACCTCAGGCTTGGCGGTCTTCCCTGCCCCTCCCTGGGGTCCTGAGGACGACAAGGGTCCACACCCTGGGCCAGGACTAAGTGTCTGGCACCTCGTCCTAGCTCTGCTGCTGACGGTCTGTGTGAGCTTTCGGGGCCTCGGTTTCCCCATCCGTAAGTCGAGGGAGTAGAGCCAAATTTCCCTTTGTTCCCAGGGAGCGGTGAGCCGGGCTAGCTCCTCCTTATGCTTCCGGTCTCGGTTTCAACGTCATCTTGTTAAAAGAGCTGTCCTCTCCCCTCCAACCACTCTGGCCTTTGTCACCTGTCCCCTCCTCATTCACACTGCTCACTGTCCCCTGGCACTCAGCCCTGTCCCCAGGGACTCCACCTGTGCCCGTCCCTTCCCCTAGGTGGCCAGCTCTGCGATGATCTCAGGAGATACTGTTGTATCTCAGAGGGCCCACACAGTGTCTGGCACACAGTAGGTCCTCCATAAAGGATGGCTGCATAATTGGATGAACCAATGACAGGCCCTCTGAGCGTGCTGTGGGGCTTAGGAAAGCACCAACCAGCTCCGGCCTCACGGAGCTGACTGTCGGATGGGGTGGGGGTGCCCCCCGCCCTCCCGCCCTACTCTCTTTCTGAAGCAGTGAACAAAAGGCCGCAAAGGGAGGAGGAGTGGGGAGGTGGCCTGGGCTGGGTCTGTGCCCCTCAGACCCCAGGGTTTGCAATGGAGCCTGGGTGTCGTGAAGGCCAAGTGGAAGTTCTGTCCAGGAGCAGGGCCTGGGGGAACCGGTTCCTCCTGCTGTGCCCAGGCCTTTGCCCAGAACCTTCATTTTTCTTTTTTCTTTTCTTTTCTTTTCTTTTCTTTTCTTTTCTTTTCTTTTCTTTTCTTTTCTTTTCTTTTCTTTTCTTTCCTTTCCTTTCCTTTCCTTTCCTTTCCTTTCCTTTCCTTTTCTGTTCCGTTCTTTTCTTCTCAGAGCTTTTGGCATTGTTCTAGTGTTTTCTTTTGGGAGGCCTCGGGAGGGCCTGAGGTGCTCAGATTCAAATCCCAGCTCAGGCTGCTCACTTGCTGGGTGACTGTGGGGCAAGCTGGTAATCCCCCCGCCACCACACACACACCCCATCTGGGTCTGGCATTGCACCTGGCACATGGCCAGGCTCAGCCATCCCAGCCTCCACGAATGAAAGAACATTTGTACCCATATCTCAGTGGGAAGAAGTGAGTCCCGGAGAGCGGAAGTCCCGCATTTATTTAACACTCAGTGCCGACCGCACACTGAATCGGGGCGAGGCGCTCGATTCCACGGGAACCCTGCCTCTGCCCTTGTGCACCCGGGCTTGTAGGAAGTGGTGCTGGGAGGGGTCTGTCTTAAAGGTCTGCGGCCCATCGATCTGTTCGGCAGATGAGGCCGGAGAGCCTTGGCCCTGCCGGGGGTGGCCAGAGCCCGGTGAGGCAGAGCAGGTCATGGGCGGAACCCGAGCAGGAAGCCACCTGGGAGGGCTGGCTGGCGTCCCCTGGCCACGCTGGGGACAGGCACATGGAGAGGGTCTTTCCTTCTCTTTCTTTTTCTTCTTCTTCTTCCAAAAACCCCCAAAAAAACCCAACAAAATAAAACAAAAACACCCCCTCAGTCTCCCACGGCTTAAGAAAGTGGCCCGAGTCCCCTGTCTGGCTCCGGGGCGGTTTATGGCCCTGTGCAGCCAGGGCCTCGAAGCGCTCGGTGATGTGAGCTGCCCGCTCCCCGGCTGGGAAGGGCCCATCCATCTTCCCCAGCTGGCGGCCGGTGTGGGAAAGGCCCCGCCGGGGGCTGGGCGGCACCTGTTCCTCTCACTCTCCCTAAGCTGGTTGTTCTAGTCCCTCATGGGGGGATGCGGCCGGGGAGGTCACTGTTGAGGGGCTGCCCTGTGTCACCATGGCAGACTCTGAGCACCACGTGACATGGCCCAGGTGACGAAGCCGTGATTAGAGTGAGGGTCTGCCCAAGGCCTGGGCCTTCCAGCTACTGGGCTATGCTGTCTTCCTCCCAGAAGACATGGCAAGTCCCGGAGAGTCCTTGGCGGGGAAGGGAGCCCGCCCTGGCCTGGTCTGGAGGTGGACAAGGTGACCGGCAATTCCAGGGCCGTGTGGAGTGCAGGCACTGAGGGGACACCCCCGGCCCAAGCAACAGCATCTGCCAAGGCTCAGAGGCACGGCGGGCAGGTGTGTTTGAGGAGCTCTGCGCAGGGAGCGAGGCGGGGAGTGGGGCCTCAGATGCAGGGACAGCCGTGCACTTGAACTAATCCTGCAGGTGTTGGGAGTCACCGAGGGTTCCAGAGCAGGAGACGGACACGTGCAGACCTGCATTCTACACCTGCCACCAGGGTGGAGGAGCGGTGGAAGGTGGACAGCGAGGCAGGGAGGGGGGCGCCAGATGCAACCTAGGTGAGGCCAGACATGCACCCGGCTTGCAGGCGGCGAGGTGGGGAGCGGACAGAGAACACGCTAGAGAGTTAGTTGCACCTGCTCATGGGCTCATGCCCAGCCCTGACCCTCCTGGCAGGTCCCCCCAGCAAGCCCCTCCCTGGTGGGCCCTGTTTTTCTACCTTTGGAATGAGGGAGTTGGACAGGCAAGGTGTGGAGGATCTTAGACCAGCCTAAGCTCCTACCCAGCTGTGGTGTTCACCGTGCACCTGGCCTCTGGGCCTCAGTCTCCCTGTTTGTAAGGCGCCAGCCCCCCAGGTAGTGGGGAGCACTGACTGTCCATCTGTAAGGTGCCTGGCGCAGGGCCTGGCGCGTGCTAGGTGATCGGTGATGGAATGACCTCTATTCTAAGCCCCTCCCAGATTGAAGTGACTCTGTGATTATGCTAACTGGGGGCTGGCGGGGCGGGGGAAAGAAGAGGGGGACGTTGGAGAAAACGTGCCGGAGGTAGCCCTGGGTGGGGCGGAGGGAGGGGCTGGGGTTCTGGAGGGGCACTCAGGTTTCAGAGACCGCGGGCTGTGCGGAGCCCCGAGGAATGTTCCCAGGCCGGGGAGCAGGCAGCTGGAAGCCATCCGTCCCGAGGAGGGAGAGAGGGAGCGGGGGTCCTGCCAAGGTCTTTCTCTGGGAACGAGGACTTGGGAGCGGGGCAGGATTCTTCCATTCAGCCTGGAAAGACAAAACCCTTCTGGTTGGGCAGCTGCTTTTGGGGGATGCCAGAAACCCAACCGGCCTGGCCCCTGAGCTCCCCTGGGGTTAGGGCAGCATTAGGGCGGGGTGCGGGGCAGGGGGTGGGACTTGGAGCCCTCATAGCCCTGGAACCCAGAAAGGCAGTCCCGGAATCTGCCACCCTCTGTGTGTGACAGCCTCTGGCACAGACCTGTCCTAGGTGGGGGCCTATGGGCACTGGCCCTGAGGTGGCTCTGAGGTCTCCCCTGGGTGGCCAGGATGCCACAGCCTAGGAGACAGGGAGGTGGGGTCCCTGTGGTACAACAAGAATCCCACGAGCCCAAGTTCAAGTTCATCTCAGGGTCAGTATTATCTGCAAGGTTGCGATAATTAAAGATAATCTGTGAGACACGCCAGCACATAGTAGGTGCTCTATAGATGCTAATTGTCTTCCTGGAGGGGATCTAGGCCAGCAATTAAGGGCACAGGCCGAGACTGGCTGCCCGTGCCGGTTCATCACTTACCACTCCTGAGCGCCGGGACGCTGCCAGGCAGTGCAGCGAGGCCGCAGCAAGCACTGGCTGTTATGGTTGTGATCGTTGTTACCGACGGCATGTGAAGACTTTGGGCCCCGGTCTACATGGTGGAACGTCCTTTTTTCCCTGCCAGCCCTCATAACTGTGACGGCTGCCACCCAGCCATGCCTCCTGAGTGCTGGGTGCCCCGCCTGATGACTTACATGCGCCATCTCGGGAGTCCACCCACCCCTCAGGGATCCGCATAATGATTACAGTCCCATTACGACAGGCGAGGAAGGAAAGACCCTGAGATACGGAGAGGCCAGCCAGGAAGTGCCAGGGAGAGATTTCAGGCCCACCTCCCAGGCGCCAGGAGCAGCTCGGCGAGGGTTTCCAGGCCACAGAGACAGCAGGGACTCGATGGGGAGAGTCCTGGGCTGAAGTCAGGAGCCAGCACTCTGGTTCTGTCTAATGCACTGGGTGGGGCCGACCTTTCAGAGCCTGTGTTCCCGTAGGTAGGCGGAGGTGTGATAACAGTAGGCACCGCATGGAGCACGGAGCTGGGCTGTCCTGTGCCTGGCACACGACCACTGCTGCTGGCAGTGGAGCGTGGGTCGGGGTGGTGTTTTGATGCAGGTTTCTCTGTTAGCGTAGAAGTGAGTGGTGAGGGGCTGATGTAGTGGTGGCTGAGGTCGGGGTGATGGCTGCTGTCTGTCGCTGATGCTGCGGCTGTGGTACTGGAGATGGTGGTGTTGGTGTAATTGGTAGCGAGCTGTCAGTGACAGTGCTCTTGGTGTTGGTGTTAGAGCTGGTGCTGGCAGAGTTGATGGTGTTGGTGGCAGTGCTGTCATTGGTGGCAGTGTTGTTAGAGAGAAAAAGTATTGTTGGTATCGGCAGCGAGTTCCCAGGAACTCACTGGCATGGGTGTGGAGGTTGTTGTTGATGGTGGTGGTGTTCATCTCTCTACTGGTGATGGTGGGGCTGGGGTAGGGGCTGTACTTATTGTGGTCACTGGTGGGATTGTTGCCTTATGTAATGTTAAAGTGATGGGTGTTGGTGTTGATGTTGCTCTTTTCATTGTTATTGAGAACGGTGATGTCACTGTGGGTGGTGACGGTGATGGTGGTGTTGGTGGTGATGGTGGTGTTGGTACTGACATGATTACTGGTGGTGTTAGTGTTGTTGCTTGTGGTGCTGGTGTGATAACTGGTACTGTTGATGCTGATGTTGATGATGCTAGTGTTAACATGATGACTGACGGTGCTGGTGTTGGGGTTGGTAGTAACATGGTGACTAGTGTCGATGGTGGAGACAGTTATAGCACTGACGTGGTCACTGGTGTCGATGGTGGAGATGGTTATGGTACTAACATGGTGACTAGTGTCAATGGTGGAGACGGTTATAGCACTAATGTGGTCACTGCTCTTGTTGGCGATACTGACATTGTCACTGGTGTTGGTGTTGATGCTGATGGTGGTAGCACTAATGTGAGCACTGGTGTTGGTACTGGCACTGGCACTGGTGTTGGCGGCGGCAGTGGTGGCAGTTTGGAGGACGCTGTTGTTTTCCGAGCCCAGCACCTGGCCCCACTGGGCTGAAATGGTGCCGTGGCCAGTGACGCTTCAGCTGTGCCAGCCAGACATTCCTCAAGGAGTCTGTGCCCTGTGTGCTCCGGCATCTGGCTGTCTTTGTTTTCCTTTTGAAACACTCCAGCCTGGGCTGGAATAGCATTTGCCCGGAGTTCAGCTGGGCTAGAGAGGGGATCGGGGTGTCTGGCAAGGCCAGAGAGAGAAAGGAGGGGACAGTATCGTGGAGGGGCGACATGAGGAAAGACGGGGCTCACAGACCCTGCCCCCCCTCCCCAGGGCTTCCCCTTCCCCCCTCCTCTCTCTTTCCCGTCCACCCTCCTTCGTTCTCTAACGGACTCACTCAGCAGACTCCCTGGGGACCCTCAGTGTCAGGCCCTGGGTGGATCCCGGACGGACTGTGATGAGTGCAACACTAGTGTAGACGGTGCGCCCCTTGAGAGCGGGGAGCTCGTCTAACCTCACAGTATTCCCGGCACCTGTTAGCCGAGTGAATGAATGAATGAATGAATGAGTGAGAATGAGCGCACAGATGAACCGAAGCCGCCCCTTTTCTCCGGAAGGGTGCAGGCCGGCGAGATGATCAGCAGGCAGGTGGGAGCGGCACTCGGGGCTCCGGAGGCACAGGGTTGCGGGGATCAGCTCTGCCTAGGGGCTCTGAGAAAACCTTCCTAAGAGGTGACAACTGGCCTAGCCTTCAGGGACCAACAAAAGGAGCTGAAGAACAGCTTTTACTTGAAGCCACCAGCCCGCACTTCTCCACCGAGCCCTTCTTGCCACTGTTGGTGGGGGTCTGGGGCCCAAGGGATGGTGAGCTGCTTCCCTGGGATGGGGCGGGGTGGGTGCTCCATCAGAGCCTGTGTGTGGGTGCTGGTGGGGGGCTGGGGTCCCACTTCAGGGTCTCCCCAAATCCTCACAGAGCCTAGAATGCCAGTGCTGGATGGGCCCTTAGAGGACGTCCAGGCCAGTGGTTCCCAAACTGTATCCTTCAAAGCCTTGGGGCCCCACTGAGGTGTCTCTGTGAAGGGGAGGGGGGCTGAGGGACAGCAGCCCCCGGCCTGGCAGTGGTCCTTTCATCGGCTCTGTCCATTTGGGTTCTGGGCAGGAACTTGTCCAAGTGCGGACCTTGTCCCGTCTTCCCCTTCAATGGCCGCCCAGTTGTTCTTGACGTTGACCATGTGGAAGTGGTTGGTGTCAGTGCTGAGGCTGTTACTGGTGGTGGTGGTGCGGTGTCAATGTTTTTTTGGTCATACTGGGGCGTGGGGGGTGCTGTTAGTGCTGTGGTTGTTGCTGGGACTGGTGCTCACGGTGGTGTTGGCGTTACTGGTGTTGGTGGAGAAAGCCCGGGCCCTGGAAGCATCGTCTCTGGCCCTCACGCGGCCCCCTCCCCTGGGCACCAGCCAGTTCCCACTCGTCTAGGACCCCAGGGAGCTCCTGCCTCCTGCCGTCCACACCTGCCCCCTGGGACCTTCCTTGCACCCCGATGTCAGCTCCGTGAGCAGGGGGAAGGCCCAGCCCATGACACAGCACACAGTAGGTGCTCCGTGAGTGCTGGGAAGGGAGCCCTCTCCCGCACGGGCTTGCACATGGGGGAGGAGGAGCAAGGCCCGAGAGGGGTGTGGCCGGGGGTCCCACGGCAGGGCAGTGACACAGCCTGTGTCCCCTGTCCCATGCCTCTCTGCGGCCCCATGACCTCTCCAGGGCTCCTCGCCGGCCTTCCCTGGGCAGACCTCCTGCCTCCCTGCCCCAATCCCCGCACATCCCTGACTCCCTGACGCTCCCCGAGACATCTGCGCTGGGGTGGGCCTGGGAAGCTGGTGGCAGTCTCACCCCCACCCCTCACCTCGGGGGCAGGAAGTCTCTCTCCCCGCCAGCCCTGGCCACTTGGCCCGGACCACTCTCCTCTAAGCCCCAGCCTGGGAAAGGCTTCCCTGGCCCCGGTGTGGCATTCCAGGCCCAGCCTCGCCAAGGGCCTCAGCTGCGTGCGGAAGGCTGGGATACGGGGCGGACGGGCAGGGTGCTGGCAACCAGAACCACGGAGGGCGGGGATATTTACGGGAACCAGCGTCGTGCCTGCCCCCCGCCCCCAATCTCAGTTTTGATGGGAGCCCTAAATGCAGGAGGCTGGGAGGGAGGGGCCGGTTTGGCCAGGAGGCAGCCTGGCGGCCAGGGTGGGATGGATGAATAACAGCCCCACAGAGGCCAGACCGCTTCTGGGAAACACCCTTGAAAATCGATTCTTGGCGTGGAAAACCGACGGGTGAAGCGGGGTCTTTTGGGGTCTTCTGAGCTTGCGGGCTGTGGCGCGTTCCCCTCGGTCCCCTGGGGACGGCCATCCAGCCCGGGTCTGCCCCGTTCTCGGGGCACGGCGCCCGTCTGGCCGCGCAGGGCTGCGGCCATCGGGCAGAGACAGCGAGGACGGTAGCGACCCGCGAGGCTGTTTGCTTGGTTGTTCCCACCGCTGTGTCCCGGGCAGCATCGGAGGCAGTCCTTACATTTGTGTCCACTCTGCGGATGAGTGACCGGCTGCTCTCACGTATTAAGTGAGACATATCACGTATTAAGTGGTGGGACATAGGGTCTTATTCTGTTTGGTGTCCTGACAGCCCTGGCAAGTGCTACGTATTATTGACACCCATTTTACAGATGAGGAAACCGAGGCTCCCGGGTTACTGTCTTAGCCGAGCTGGTGTGGAACAGGCCTGAGACTCTGACTGCAGATCCCGCTGTCCACAAAGAGGGAATGGGGAGTTGCGGGGGGACACAGGCCAGAGGGCCCTGGGGCAAGTCCCAGTATGCAGGCAGCGGTGGGGGGGGCCAGGATATGGTGTCTTGGAGACAGAAATTACAGACTTACAGTGCCACGGCTCCAGCACAAACAGGCAGACCACCAACGAACACTTTTTAGTGTTTGCTTATTTTTCCTTCTGATCAGTACAGTAAGACACGCTTTCAGAGCAGATGGACGTGTAACGAAGAAAGCAGACGCCACCGCCCAATGGCGCACACTTCCGAAGTGGAGGCCAGACAGGCTGGGTTCCCATCTCCGTGCTGCCCCTGGGACCGGCACTGGAACTCGCGAGACTCAGATTCTTCTTCTGCAAGATGGGAGTGATCATCCCTTTCGATGTTGCGGGAGGATTGTGGGAATAAGATGATGTTGGAAAACACCTTCTGTAGAGGACGTGGTCGGAGCTCGACAAGTTTATCGGGTCGTCGTTCCGTGATATCGCCCACAACTGTTCCTATTATTCCCACAGCTATTGTTTCGTGATGGGGGCCATGCTGTATGCTCATTCGAACCTTGCTTTGTTTTAAGAAGGTGCTTTTAATTTTGAAGTAATTGTAAGTTCACAGGAAGTTGCACAAATAGCACAGAGTGCTGTGGACCCTTCACCCAGTTCTCCCCTGTGGTTACATCTTACACAACTGCAGTTCAAGGTCAAAAGCAGGAAACTGACACGGCCACAATGTGTTGTATAGACCGTGCCGTTTGTCACGTGTGTAGATCTGTGAAACGCACAGGGAAGGCACGGCTCATGAAGCCCTGCCTTGCACCTGTGCCCTCGGACCCACCAGCCCTGACCCCGGCCAACCACGAGTCTGCTCTCCACCTCTATAATTTTGTCATCTCAAGAACGCTATATAAATAGAATCCTAAGGACACGCCCTTTGAGTCTGGACTTTTTTCTTTTCTAAAAACAGCATGCATTTCTAGAGATTCACCCAAGTTGTTGCATTATCAATAGTTCATTCCTACTCATCTCTGAGTAGCATTCTATAGTATAGAGGGACCACCGTGTGTAACCTATCGAAGGGCATTTTGGTTGTTTCCAGCTCCTGGCTGTTATAAATAAAGCTGCTAAGGAATGAACATCTGTGGACAGGCTTTTATGTGGACACCAATTTTCATGTCTCTGGGAGAAATGCCCAGGAGTGTAATTTCTGGGTTGTGTAGGAAGGGTGTGTTTAGGTTTTAAAGGACTGCCAAACCGTTCTCCATAGTCGCTGTACCAGTTTCCATCCCACCAGCAGTGTAACCGGAGAACCCCAGTTTCCCCTCATCTTCACCAGCATTTGGTATTGTTGCTATTTTCTACTTCGGCTGTTCTAGTTGGCGTGTGGAGATAGACATCTCATCGTGGGCTCACTCTGCGTTTCCCTAATGACTGGTGGTGTTGAGCCTTTTTCTCATGTACTTTTTGCTACACTGAATCCTGATTTTTTTTTAAAAAAGATTCTATTTATTTATTTTTAGAGAGAGGGGAAGGGAGGGAGAGAGAGAAGGACAGAAACATCACTGTGTGGTTGCCTCTCATGCACCTCCCACTGAGGACCTGGCCTGCAACCCAGGCATGTGCCCTGACTGGGAATTGAACTGGTGACCCTTTGGTTCGCAGGCTGGTGCTCAATCCACTGAGCTTCACCAGCCAGGGCCTGTTTTCTTTTTTTTACCCAATGTTCAATGTGAGGCCTCGCTGCCTGGGTTATTGCCAGCTCTCTATAACATTGTTTGTGGTGACAGCAGAACCCGTCACCATACTTATTCTGACCAATCTCTGCTTCCCTGTTATAAACAACGCCATGACGGACATCGCTGTGCATAAATCATGGTCCACACACCACATCACTCCCGTAAAACAGATTCCTGGAAGTAGAATTCCTGTATCAAATTGGGTGGCCCATCACCAACTGCCTTGTGGGAGATTTCATCACGCTACCCTCCCCGATTTTCAATGTTCTCGTAACCTCTTCAGCAACAACGGACTGTTTCAGAGCACAGGGAAGCGCAGAAGCACATAACATCCTCAAAAGGGGACCATACCCTGGGGCCAGGCCTTGGGAGATTAAATCCTGGCTCTGCCACCCACTTGCTGGGTGACCTTGGGTAAGTTTCTTAACTTCTCTGAGCTCCCCCCCCGCCCCGCCTCCTTTGGACTGTGAGGACAGTGAAGGAACCTTCCTTTATGGGGTTATTGTGAGGGCTGAATGAAATAGTATCGTAAAGAATATAGCACAGTGCTTGGTACGTAGTAGATATTCCACAAATCAGTGTTTATCATCATCGTTATTGTCATCATCTTTGCCACGCCCTTCGCCAGGCACTGGTGGCACAGAGGTGAATAATTTAACGACTCGTGTGCTCCAGATGGCCGTCGAGGGCAGGGTGGCGGGAGGTTATGTGGATGGTGAGACAGAGTGCCGTGAGGGCCCAGGGGAAGGGAATGCGTCTGGGTCTGGGGCGCAGGCGGAAAGCGGAGGGGAGCTGGGGAAGCAGGACTGACCGGCTGAGGGCAGAGGATGAAGAGGTGGCCTCCGGAGGAAGGAGGGAGGGCACTCCAGATGGAGGGGATGCGGGCAGATGCAGGAGGTGGTGGGGATGGGGCGGAAGGGGCGCAGTGGGTTGGTGGTGAGAGAGGAGGCAGCAGAGGAGAGCCCGGTGGGGCTCAGAGGAGACTTCGACTCTGGCTGCAGTGTGGAGGCTAGGCCAGAGGGTGGGAGACGAGGCAGGGAGATCTCGGAGACTCTTCAACATCCACACAAGGTGAGCATCACAGTCAGATGCAGCTCAGAATCCCTACGCCAGTAGGGCCTCTGAAATGTCCAGGCCTCTCACTTTGCAGCTATGCAAGTAGGCCCTGAGAAGGCCAGTGGGCAGCCCCAGGTCACACAGCGTGGTGGTGGCAGAGCCAGAAATAGGGTGGAGAACGGGGAGGCAGAGCGAGCTCCTGGCCCCGTGGCAGGTGGCAGAGGCAACACCCCAGGGGACCCCACTTGGGCCCTAGCTTCTGTGCCCCTTGCCCATGCTACCTCCGGCCTTTCCACCAGGGCTCGGACAGTCACGCTGCTGAGACCTCTTGAGCTCCTTCTCCACCAGTCTCTCTGGAGACCAACTTCCTGGCCATTGGCCAGACTTCATGGCTGAAGTCTGAGTGACTAATGGAGGGTGATGGCCGAAAGGCCTCTCTGTTAATTGGGACCTAATCAGAGGCGGCTGCAGGCACAGCTGGGGTATTGAAAGGGCAGAGCATGCAGTGCTGGTTCTCCTTGGTGTCCCTCCTGCCACCACCCCAGCACAGGTCTAAGTCCCACCATGGGGCTTCCTGGACCTCCATTCATTCATTCATTCATTCATCCATCCATCCACCCCACAAAGATTTGTTGGGGCAGCTCCATGTCGGGTGCTGACATACGGCTACGACCAGGATGACATGCGCAGCCAGCCATGCCTGGCCTTCCTGGAGCCAATGGTCTACATGCAGAGTCGGATGGAAAGCAGGTGGACAAGGCGATGCCAGCTGGAGATAGGTGCACTTGGAGAATAAAGCAGGGAAGGCCATGGAAGCTTCTGGGGCGGGGGGTGGGCCTGTGCTGGAGATGATGTGATCTCGGGAGGTGACATGTGAGCTGAGGCCCGAAGGACGAGGAGGAGGGGCCCAAGCAGAGATCGGAGGGAAGAGTATCCCAGGCAGGGGGACCAGCAGGTGCAAAGGCAGAACTGGTGGCTAGGAGTCCGAAATCCTGGGCGTAAAGCTGCACCCGCTGCCATTTGCTGAGTGGCCCTCTCTGTCCTGATGGGGTTGGACTTGCTCATGCTTCCTTAGCTTTTGTGCAAGTGCAAACCTTGAGGGCCACACGAGAGGTGGAAGGGCAAGCTGAGGTTTCATCTGGGAGCTGGGCGATTCTGGCGGAGGTGTGGGAAGTCCTGCCTGAAGCCTGCTGGGCTGTGGCTGCAGGCGGGGCAGGGGTCCAGCTTCACGAGCCCTGGCTAATTAAATTAGCTCTTAGCACTTTAACAGCCAATGCGCACAGCTCTAGCCTTCTCACATTCAGCCAAGTTGCCTGCGGTTTAGGAAAGGATATTTCATTTCTCTCAGGTGGCTGGGGAAGGTCATCTGGCAGGTGCGGCCCCCCAGGAGGTAGACCAGATGTCTCTAGAAATGGCTGGGCCCGTAGATGGGAATTGGGAAGATGAAGGACAGACAGGCAGGTGCAAAACTGGTGAGAACCAGGACTCCCCTTCTGTCCTCACCCTGGAAACTCCCTGCATGATAAGGAAAAGCAGCCCTTGTTTGGGGGAGCTTCCAGCCTGACGCAAGAGACGTAGCACCTGTCCTGGGGAGACTGTCTCCTGGGGGAGGCAGAGCACCGGCCCTGGGAGGGCTTTCTGGCTGATTGTCAAAACCCAAGCACATAACAGAGAAATGTGTGAAAGAAATCAGACCTGGTCGCCGAGGACTCCCAGGGAGCACTGCAGATGCTCTTGCTGCCCGCGGACTTTGTGGCAGGTGCAGTGAGACCTGCTCACCTGGGCCAGGCTGCCCACGGACCTGGGACCTGCCCGGCGGTGAGAGGCTGTGGGGCGTGAGGGGCGAGGGGAGCAGGCTCCTGCACCAGAAGGCCTGGCTTTGTGCCTGGCTCCAGCACCTGCTACTGCATGACCTTGAGTCATTGGACATCTTGGGTTTCAGCTTTTTTCATCTATAAAATAGAGGTCATGGGGTTTAAATGAGTTCATACCTGTAAAGTGCTTAGAACAGTACTTGGCACCTAGCAGGCGCTTGGCAGATAGCCCCTATTTTGAGTATTTCTACTCCTCCATGTTGCAGTTGAGCAGACAGGCCCGGGGGCGGCAGTTGTTTCAGCCCGAGGCCCCTTGGCTAGCTGGGGCTTCCCGGAGCATGAGCCCAGACCCCCTGTCTCCGTGTTGGGCCTTCTTCCCACAGCTCCCCCATCACGGCCCCGTGGACCACTTCCCGGGAGCCTCGAGCTGGCCCTATGAAGTGGTCCAGGGAGGTGTTGGTGCCCATTCTGCAGACGAGGAAACTGAGGCCCAGAGAACTTTGACGAGCTGAAGGCAGGAACCGTGTCTTATTTACCGGAGCGGTCCCAGTCACATAACGTGTGACCAGACTGCACTCGTTGAAACAAAGATGAAAAGAGGAGGGATTTGTAGGGGGCAGTAAGGGGGCATGGTGGGTCACTTACTGTTCCTCTGGGATGGAGCCAGGACTCCCACCCAGGTGGGCTTCCCAGACCAGCGTCTGCCTCTCTCCGCCTTGCTGCCCACCCCGGATTCAGACGTGTGACGTAGGGTCCTGCCTCAGGCCCCTCTTCTGTCCTAGTAAGTGTCACTTGTAGCCCATCTGCCTAAACCATGGGAGGTGTGTGTAAATGTGGAGGAGAGGGGAGCCCGTGTGGGGAGCCCCTGGGTCTGGATGCTGAGGCCTTGTGTCCAGGGCCCTGGGAAACCTCACACCTGGCTGGCGAAGATGACAAACACAGCAGAACAGTGTCTGTGACATCCTGTGAATTAATCTGAGCGTCCTGGGCCTCAGGCAGTGTGAGCGGTGGCAGCAGGGCGATTCTGTCTGTAGCCTTGATCACATCGGAGCGCTCCAACAGGCCGCGCCGGCTAGCACAGCCAGCGAGGGCAGCTAACGCGGAGAGATGTGGCGGACACGCTAGGGGAGGGCACCAGGTTGGGAGTGCAGGGCCAGGCGGGGGCTCTGAGTGGCCCAGAGAGGGAGCCTTTGGTCTTGGGTTCCCCATCTGGGTAATGGGGATGTTCACCGCCCCCCCCCCCGCCCCCACCGTGAAGCAAGCTGCCCTGGGTCTCTTCAGCCCCCAGAAATGTTCCCTGTTCTGTGTATAGAGGAGACTCCTTGAGGTGGGTTTTGTCAGCCGAATAGGAGTTTTCTTGACTTGCTGCCGCCACCCTCATCTCTTGTTATCTCCCCGTTTTTCAGGGCTGGCTAGGTCTCACCTCTGCCTTTGTGCATGGAGTTCTCTCTGCCCTCTCTCCTCCCCTGTGCTGTGCATCATGGGAAGGAGCCAGACCAAACAGATGAGAAGAGTGAAGGCTATTCAGACCTCATTGGCTGGAGCAGGGAGGCAGCCACTGTCACTGCGTTTTGGCGGAGACTCCAAGGCAGGCAGAGAAGTGGAGAAGGTCAGAGTGGAGAACGGGAAGGCTTTGGGTGTGCCCCCAGCGGGGGTGTTGGCCCCGGGGAGCTGCAGGGAGGCCAGCTAGAAGCGGGGCACCCTATGGGGTTGGCCAGGCATGTGGGATTGGCTTTCTCTGGTTGGTCCTAGGTTGAAAGTGGGGGTAAAAATTAGGAATGTTGTCAGTTATTAATCAAATCCTAGCATTGGGGGCTGACTAGATATAAAGTTATTGTTTGGCTTCTTGGATTATCACTAGAGATGGCCATTGAGCTGGCTTCCCGGGTTGTTTATTGTAGACAGGGGGTCGGTTTCCCGGGCAGGTTGCTCCAGACTGTGGGGGGCCACCTCCTCCAGGAAGACTTCCTTAGACTCCACCCAGATCACTGCAGGCATCTTTCTTTTGTGCCTCTGGCCCCCTCCACTCTTAGGAAGGCATCACGGCTCTGGTTCAAACTATTAAGGGGTTGAGTCTCATTTTGCTCACTCCTTAGTGGTGTGTGTCCTGGGCAAAGTAATTTAGCCTCTCTATGCCCTCCCCCACCCCCCCCCGTCCCCCATCCAATGGAAGGTGATAGTTGTACTAGTGTGAAGACGAGTTGAGGTCCTAAGTGCACATGATTAAGAGCACTACTGTTGTTATCAGCATTATCATTGTCACCGCCCGCTGCAGCAGTCACATCCGGTGGACTGGACCATTTGTTTGCGAGACTCCCTCCCCTGCGACTCTCGTCTCCAGGTCCCTTCAATCAGCCACTTAGCTCCCAGTGCGATCCAGGCATTGCACAGACGTCTGTACCTGTCAGCCTGACCCCTGCTGACCCGGGAGTACCTTGAGGGGAAAAGTGGTTTCTTACTCATCTCACCCAGGGTCTGGTCTGGAGTGGGAGCCCAGAGGGGGCGTCTGCCGACTGAGGGAGCACGTGAGTGCATGCATGAAGGCACAGGGGGGTCTGAGAACCACTTCTGCCTTCCTTCTCCCACTCACAGGCCTGAGCAAGCCTCCCTGTTCCCTGGCTCTGACAGGTGGTGTGTGCATGGGAGGGTGGCTGGGACCCAGGCTCCTGGGGGAGATCTCTTCTGGAAGGGGGGTGGGGGAAATGAGAGGAGGGTGGAGAAGAGGATAGAGGTTCCCTTCAAGGGCAGCCTCTGACAACTAGAGCTCTCCAAATAGCCAGACTCTGTCCAAAGGGGCTGAGTTCCCCATCACTGGGGGTATGTAACAACATTGGGGGTGCTGCAGTGCCTTCCATTTATTCAATCACTTATTTTTATATCCACTTGTCCATCTGGAGCACCTGTATAGGCCGGGCACTGAGGTGGGCTCTAAGTATAGAGGAGAGAGCAACACGGGGGACAAACATTAGATTAGGGATCTCCAGAGTGTGGGGACTATGGAATGAGGACCCCATTTACCTTTCCTTGGCCAGAAGTGTCCACATCTTCCCGTCAAACCCATGTCACTAGGTAATGTCTGACGGAGCCCTCCATCTCTCAGTCTCTCTTGCACAAACCACAGAAAAAAGGAAAAAGTCATCCTCGGAAAAACATACCCTTAGCAACAAAGAAAGCCAGCTACTGAAAGCTCAGCTACCAGGAGTGTTTTGGGCAAGTAGATGTCACTTTATCAAGGTGCCGAGGAACTGGCAAGCAGAGTCCTGGCTCTAAGCGGCCAAGTGTTGACCTTGAATTAAAACAACAACAACTAGCCCTGGCTGGCGTAGCTCAGTGGATTGAGTGCGGGCTGCAAATCAAAGTGTCACAGGTTCGATTCCCAGTCAGGGTGCATGCCTGGGTTGCAGGCCATGGCCCCCAGCAACCGCACATTGATGTTTGTCTCTCTTTCTCCCTCCCTTCCTTCTGTAAAAATAAATAAATAAAATCTTTAACCCCCCCCTAAAATAACAACTTTGTACTGTAGCATGACATAAATATAGCAAAGAGCACAGATTGTGAGCAGATAGCTGGGAATTTTTTTCACCAAGGTAAACGCTCCAAGATCAAGACACAGAGAATGTAAGCAGCTCCCAGGAGCCCCTCTCCTGCCCCTGCCGCTCCCCACCCCCCAGGAACCCGAGTTCCTGAGTGGAATTCGTACAGCACACGCCCGCAGTGTCTGGTTGCTTCTTACTTGATGTCCTACTTGACCCGCTATTGTGCATAGTTGTGCTTCATTCATGCATGCATTCATTCATTCATTCATTCATTCATTCTCGTTGCATTGTGGTATTTTGCCTTGTTGCATGAGCACACCTTGACTTATCTGTCTGTCCCACTGGTGAGGGTCATTTGACTGTGTGGGGCTCCAATGACCAGTACCACCACGGGTGTTCCAGCAAATGGCTTTTGGGGACCGTGAGCGCTCACGTCGGGTGTGTACCTAGCAGTGGAACCGCTGGGTCATGAGGAAGGCCTGTGTTTGGCTGGATGGACACAGCCACTTCCCCAAGGTGGCCGTGCCAGTGGACACCCCTAACAGCAGAGCGTGAGGCCGTCACGTGGCCTCCATCCTCCACGCATTTCGGAGGATGGTTTTTGGGGTGGTTTTAATTCGCATTTCCCTCATGATGAATGAAATCAAGAACCTTTTTAAATGTTGATTAGCCACCGAGCTATTTTGTTTGGGGAATGTCTGTTCAGGTCTCTTGACCGTTTTTCTGTGGGTTCTCTATTGGCAGAAAAAAGATTGTTTAATGTTTTGAGTGAGTCCTTCGTCAACTACATGCAGGCGTCTTCTGCCTCCCTGTAGCGTTTTCGCCGTCTCAGTGGTGATGTCAGATGAGTGAACGTTTCCGTGATGATGCGGTCTCGTTATAGCTGCTTCCTTTGGCGGGTGGCACTCTCTGTGACTTAGCAAAGAGATCGTTGCCTCCCTCGAGGTCACAAAGGTGTCCTCACATTTTGCTGCGAACGTTGCATTATTCCGCCTTCCCCATGCAGAGCTGCACGCAGTCCGTCTGGAATGACTGAGTGTGGGGTGAGCGGGGGGTTAAGGTTGGTTTTTTTCACACGGATTTCCGACTGTCCCAGCGCCAGTCACTCCAGTGGGGGAGGGTGGTGCGGGGGGAGGGGCGCACTCACGGAGGCGTGGGGCTTGGCGGAGGGGGATGGACGGGTAGGGGGCATCTCCTGTTCTCTACTTAGCAGAGCAGTCACGTGAGTCTGCCTGTCCCCAGACTTCTGTCTCCCAGGCCCTGGGACACAGGGTTTGTCCGCACTCCACTCCCGTCAGAGGCCCATTCCTCTGCTGTTCTCAAGCAGAAACCGCCTCTGGGTCCTCCATGCTGGAGGGGCCTTCGTGCCCAAGGCTCCAAAGCTCTCGGTGAACTCCCGGCGTTGCATGTCCCTTTCGGGACAAGGCGTGGCTTCCACGCACTCCATTTATTTCTTCTCCCATTTCTCCTTCCTCCCCATCCTCCTCTCCTTCTTCCCCTTCCTCCCTCCTTCCCTCCCTTCCACGGACACCCTGTGTAAAACCCCAGTTTCCTTCATCTTAGCCTCAGCATTTAGAGCCATCTGACACTGTGTGTATTTTCCATTCATACATACGAGGTCTGCCCAGAAGGAATCCAGCCATGTAATATGAAAAATAGACACTTATTGTAGGAGATACAAGGTACAAGCAACACTGTACACGGGACAAGGATGCCTCAGTCCCTTTCAAAGGAGGCACCTTGGGACCTCACACAGTTCTCCCAATCGCCATCAGCTGCCCTGCTGTATTTTCCTGAATCTCATAGACACTGGTCTGAAATCTCTTCTCTTTCAAAGGTGATTTTAGTTTTGGGAAAAGCCAGAAGTGGCAGAGCACCAAATCTGGGCTGTACGGGGACTGAGTTACCTGGGTGACTTGATGTTTTGCTAAAAAGCTGCACGAGACGTGATGATGCATGAGCAGGCACACTGTTGTGATGAAGCTGCTGATCAGCAGTTGCCCACAGCTGCAGCCTTCTCGTATTTTCCTTATTTACTGAGGTTTCATTTATATACAGTAAAGTGTACAGATCTTACCTGTACACTTTGATAACTTTTGACAAATGTGTACACCCATGTTACCACCTCCTCAATCTAGATAAACAACATTTTCATCACCCCAGAAAGCCCCTTGGGCCCCTTCCCACCAATCCCCCTCCAAAGGCAACCACTGTTCTGCTCTCTATCACCATAGAATAGTTTTGCCTGTTCTTGAACTTCATATAAATGGAATCCTACAGTATCGCCGTATACTTGACTTATTTACCTTGTTTACTGTCTGTCTCTCCAAGTGGAGTATAAGCGCCGTAGGCACAGCTTTTTGTGTGTCTTGTGCATTGCTCCACTCCCAGGTCCCAGGATAGTGCCTGCCCCTACCTGGCAGCGCGTTTGTTGAATGAATAAATAAGTAACTGTATGCATAACGTTAGCGTTTCCCTTTCCCTTCCCCATTTGCTCATTGTTTTTCTCTCGTAGGAATCAGGACGAAGTCAAGCAGGAGGGCCCCCGAGTCAGACTGCGTGCTGGCTCTCCCACCCGTCCGCTGTCCGTGCTGGGCAGGTGGCCTCAGTTTCCTCACTTGTAAAATGGGGACGTGGATGATTCCCAGCTCATAGGGTGGGGACCCTCCCCCCAGGAGAGGACCAGAGAGTGTCTGTATATACGGGGTGGGGTGAAAGCAGGCTTACAGTTGTGAGTACGGAAAACACTGAGTTTGTTCTTGTGTTGTTATTTATGAATTGTTGCATTCTTTTCCATGCGAGCAACTGTAAACCCACTTTTGTCTCACCCAGTATATAAAATAATTTAGTGAGTTTTCATTAAATGATAATGATCGTATTATTTTTTAATATATTTTATTGATTATGCTATCACAGTTGTCCCATTTTTTTCTTCCCTTTATTCCCCTCCACCCTGTACCCCTCTTCCACCAGCATTCCCTGCCCCCTTAGTTCCTGTCCATGGTCGTACACCTAAGTTCTTTGGCGTCTCCATTTCCCGTACTATTCTTACCCTCCCCCTGTCTATTTTGTTCCTACCATGTATGCTTCTTAATCCCTGTACCTTTCCCCCCATTCTCCCCGCCTCCCCACTGATAACCCTCCATGTGATCTCTGTTTCTGTGAATCTGTTCCTGTTCTAGTTGTTTGCTGAGTTTGTTTTTGTTTTTGTATTTTTAGGTTTGGTTGTTGATAGTTGTGAGTTTGTTGTCATTTTATTGTTCGTATTTTCAATCTTCTTCCTTTTCTTAAATCAGTCCCTTCAACATTTAATATAATAAGGGCTTGGTGATGATGAACTCCTTTAACTTGACCTTATCTGAAAAGCACTTTATCTGCCCTTCCATTCTAAATGAAAGCTTTGCTGGATAGAGTAACCTTGGATGTAGGTCCTTGCTTTTCCTGACTTTAAATACTTCTTTCCAGCCCCTTCTTGCCTGCAAGGTTTCTTTTGAGAAATCAGCTGCTAGCCTTATGGAAACTCCTTTGTAGGCAACTGTCTTCTTTCCTCTTGCTACTTTTAAGATTCTTTCCTTATCTTTAATCTTGGGTAATGTAATGATGATGTGCCTTGGTGTGTGCTTCCTTGGGTCCAACTTCTTTGGGACTCTCTCTCTGAGCTTCCTGGACTTCCTGGAAGTCTATTTCCTTTACCAGATTGGGGAAGTTCTCCTTCATTATTTTTTCAACTAAGTTTTCAATTTCTTGCTCTTCCTCTTCTCCTTCTGGCAACCCCTATGATTTGGATGTTGGAATGTTTAAAGTTGTCCTGTAAGTTCCTAAGCCTCTCCTCACTTTTTTGAATTTTTCTTTCTTCATTCTGTTCTGGTTGGATGTTTTTTCTTCCTTCTGCTCCAAACCATTAATTTGAATTCCAGTTTCCTTCCCTACACTGTTGGTTCCCTGTACACTTTTCTTCATTTCAATTTTCATAGCCTTCACTGTTTCCTCTATTTTGCAACCATACTCAACCATTTCTGTGAGCATCCTGATTACCAGTGTTTTAAACTCTGCATCTACTATGTTGGCTATCTTTTCATTGCTTAATTGTATTTTTTCTGGAGCTTTGACCTGTTCTTTCATTTGGGCCATATTTTTATGTCTCGGCTGCCTGTTACGTAGTAAGGGGTGGAGCCTTAGGTCTTCACCAGGGCGGGGCAACTCACATTGCTGTATATTGGAGTTATATGTGGGGGAGGGGTCTGAGAGAGAATAATGCCAATTGCTCAGCTCTCAGCTGGCTTCCAGTCGCTTCCTCTGCTACCCACCAGGAACTTGGGCCCTTCTGGTGCTGATTCCCAGGTGGGTGGGTTTGTGTATGTTCTAGAACCTTGTGGATCTCTTCAAGGAACTCCCCTGTGAGGCTGGGAGTTTCTCCCACTGCCACCTCAATCCCCACAGGGGTTTGCAGTCACAGGGCCCCACTGCACTGGAACCCTTGGCTACGAGGTCTGTCTCGCTCTCCAGTTGTTCCTCCCAGTTTATCCACGCACCAATGTAGGACCTCCGGCTCCTCCGTTTGCCGCCTCACTTGCCCGCTTGGTCCACCAGCTGCCTCCTTACCTCGAGTCCTCTCCACCCCAGCTACCCATCTCTGCCCCTCCTACTGGTCTGATTGAATGTTCCTTCTTTAACTCCTTGGTTGTCGGACTTCCATACAGCTCCATTTTCTGGCAGTTCTGGTTGTTTTTTATTTTTGAATTTGTTGTTGTCCTTCTTTTGATTGTGCAAGGAGTCAAAGTGTATCTACCTATGCCTCCATCTTGGCCAGAAGTCTAATGATTGTATTATCGATTAATCGACTGTTAATATACCTTTAGAAGTCATCTAGGTCATTCATTCATTCAACAAATATTTATTGAGAACCTACTGGTGGCGCACACTGGTATAACAGTGAATAAGATTAATTCCTTCTTCATGGGGGCTGAGATTTTGGTGGGAAGTATATTAGTTGGGGTACAGGCTAAGCTACTAGAACAAATAAACCCAACAATACAGTGACTTAAACAAGTTAAAAATTTTTATTTGATTTTTTTCCCTAACACTCAGTGGAGTGTGTCAGCCCTGCTAGGGCTGCTGTTCTCAATATGTGGCTTCTACCTCTGAGTTCAGTTACAGCTGCTGCAGCTCCTGCCATCTCATCTGCAACCCAGCAAGCAGGAAATGGGAAAGGGCTAGAGAAGTGCCTGTCTCTTCCTCTTCAGGAATGACTTAGGAGGGTCTTACATCACTTTTACATACATACCACAGACCAGAACCTATTCAAATTACCACATCTAGCCACAAGGAGGTCTGGGAAATGTAGTTTCTAGCTGAAGTTTCTAAGATCTTGAGAACTAGTGCTTTTGGGGCACTGACTCCATATCCCCCAAGTGAGCCAGGCCCCTTATGGGGTAGCCTGAGGGTATCTTAAAGCTAGGATTGTTAGATTTAGCAAACAGAGGTACAGGACACCCAATCAATTTGAATTTCAGGTAGTCAACAATACTTGGGACATATTTGTACTAAAAAGTTTTTCATTGTTTATTTGAAATCCTATATCTTGTCAGCCATTCCTAGTCAAAGTTCTTCCATGGGTAGGACCCAAAGCAGCCTCCCCTGAGGCTCCCAGGCACCCTAGCTCTGCCTCTGGAGCCACATGGGTGAGGTGGCCACTCTGTAAGGTGCCCTCAGTGGGTGCTCAGCTCTGCAGGATGCAGGAACACAGGTGATGGGGTGCCCGGGGCATAGCAGTCAGGACAGGCAGTGGCACCTTTCCCAGGGGGGTGTGCTAATCAGAAGCCCACAGTTTGTCGTGTGGGACGGATGGTCTGGGGACAACCGAGCAGTGCCCATCCCAGGGGTCTGGTCACCGTGGGCTGAGGCCTGCCCGAGAAGTCTTCTAGGAGGAGCTGAGCCTTGAATTTGGGACTTCCAATGTGTGCCAGGACAAGGCCCAAATCTTGGAATCAGCGTGGCCTGGGTTCAAATCCCAGCTCTGCTCGTTCCTGGCTGTGTGACCTTGGGTGAGTCCCTCACCTGCCCCAGCTGGTGTTTTTTGCATCTGTACAGTGGGGATCAAAACAGAACCCACTTCACAGCCTGGCAGTGGAGGTGGGTTGAGACAGGGTTTATGCGATGTTTTCGGTACACATTGGTCTCGTAAAATCAGACCTGGACTACTGCTTCTTGTGGAGCCGTGACTGTCTTTGCTGAGCCCTTAAAGGGAACAAAGGGTTGTCGTTGCTCTTCAGGAGGCAGCAGAATAGGGGTGGGAGGGAGAGCAAAGGCAAAGGTGTGAAAGAGGGGGGTCATCCATCCCCTCGGCCACCCAACGAGGTCTGACACACCAGGGCCGGGCTCGGTGCAGTGGGCGACCAGGACGGGTGGCCCCGAAGGCCAGCACCACTGTTTCCCCTCTTGTCCCCATTCCCCTGTGCCTCGGCAGCCCTCCCACTCGGTCCTGTGAGCCTCTGGTTCCCGCACCCTGCTGCGTCCCAGCCCACCACGGCCACGGCCATGGCCACGGCCACGCTGTGGAATTTCCAATTTTCAGCTAATGTGCAGGTCATGACAGAGGCTCAGAGGCCCTGGTCGGACATAATGGCAGAAGAATTGTAAATGTCGCCCCAGTGAATGGCAATGAGGAAGGGCGGGGAGGGGACCCTTTCCATCGGCCCGGGCGCGGAGCCCGGGAATACATTTTCTCTTGGAGTGTGTCGCATTGGATTTCCAGAGGTGCTCGGGCTCCAGGTACATGTCATTAGTAACAGTTTGGGCGATAATGAATCCTTTTATTTCTTTTCCTCACAGCTCATGAATACATAACAAGGCCCCGCTCAGGCGCATCTGGCTTGGACCCGAGTCTCCCCGCCACCTAATCTCGTCCCTGCTCCAATATCCAGGCGGCCCAGCTGGGGTCTGCCTTAAAGGGACCGTGTGCCCTTTCTGGCCTGGAGACGCCTGGCAACCAAGGGGCTCAGCCCTGGGCAGCACGAAGACCCAGGACCTGAAGGGGGGTGGCAGACGAGGGGAAGGAAGGGGACCCCAGATCCTGGCTCAGTTGTGAGCACCACCCGGAGTATGCAGCAGGCACTCAGCAATGCTGCTTCGTGGACAGCGACTGCCTGGCTGGGCCGGGCGGGGTGAAGGCTTCCAGCGACTATCCCCGAGCCTGGCCAGCTGCTCTACCAGCTGGGGCTGTGAGGTTGTGACCCCACTTCCCAGCTGAAGAAACTGAGGCCTGAAAGGGTGGGGAGGCATCCTCTTGGGCTCAGCGGGAAAGGCCGAGGTACAGCCCAGCTCCTCCCCACCTGGCCAGTATTAGGCAGGTTCCCAGGGAAGGACATTTCATTAAGTGATTCTTGATGTCTCCCTACCAAGAACCCCGTTTCGGTAATCACCACGACTCTGTGTGGTTCTGTCTCTCTCTTTACTGAGCACGTGCTTAGTGGCAGAACAAAGGGGTTGGCTTTTAAACGTACTTTTCTCAGATGTCTACAGTCTGCTTTTCCAAAATATTCTCGTCTCCATCTTAACTCCTTTGGTCCACTCTGTTTTTTCTTTCTTTAAAAAAATGTTTTTTAACAATTGTTTTGAGAGAGAAGGGAAGGGGGGGAGAGAGAGAGAGAGAGAGAGATGGAGAGAGGGAGAGAGAGAGAGGGAGAGAGAGAGAGGGAGGGAGGGAGAGACTGATAGCGGCCTCCTGTGTGCCCCCGACCAGGGGCCGAGCCCACACCCCAGGCATGCGCCCTGACCGGGAAGCAAACCACAACCTTTCTGGTGGATGGGACGATGGCCGACCCTCTGGGCCACACCGGCCGGGGCCACTCTGTCTTCCTTCATTTTACGTGTCAGGTCCTCACGCTAGGTCTGACGTCCTGTCCTGCTTTACTGCCCATGGGGGCGGGGGCTCTGTGAGAGCAGGCACTTTGTGCCGAGCTGGACCTCGCTGCCAAGCCCGGTGCCTGGTGCACGGCCGGTGACTAGCAAGCACGTGCTGAACGACTAACCAGCAGGTTCCACATGGTCGTGGTTGCCCCAAAGCTGCTGGACTCCTCGGGCCCCAGGAGGAAGCACGGGTGGCGGGCTTCCAAATCGGCGGGCCTGGGGCTCTCCAGGACACTTTGGGTGTGTCTGCCGGGCCCGGGGGTGGGGGGCCGCCTCCTGGATGTGGCAGAGGTGGCTGGAGGAGAGGGAGGTGCGAGCATGGCTTCCAGCTGGGAGGAGGGTGGGTGAGAAGTCTAGGTCAGAGGTGGCAACGCCTCTGCTGGCGGCCTGGGTCTCACCTCTGATCGTTCCTCCTCAGCCAGGCGGCACCTACCTTCCAGAGCCATGGGGTCCTGGCGTCTGAAGGCCATTCTGATCCTGGGACCCAGCCCAGGTCATCTCTGCAGAGTGCCTGTCAGCTGCCAGGCACCACGATCAGCACATTACAAACATTTAAAAAAACACTTAAAAATCATCTCCTCTGAGAGGCAAATATTATCATGAACCCCATTTCCCCACTTAAGGAAGTGGAGGCACAGAGAAGGTGGGCAGCTTGCCCAGAGACACACAGCAGTAAATGGCAGAAGTAGGATTTGGACCCGAACCACGTGGCTTCAGCCCGTAGGCTCATGACATGCCTTTCTGATACGGCTTCGTAAAAAGGCAGCATTATGGGGCCCCCTCTGCAAAGCCAGTCAGCTCATCTTTCTGGAGCCACTGAGGACTGAGAAACTGTGTTTCCACTCTGGAAGCTGAGCAGTGCTGGGCGAAGTCTGGGATGGACCAGGGCCCCCTGGGAAGCCGTGTTGGGAGATGGGGTGTGTGGGCCCTGCAGTCAGCCTGATCTGGGTTCGAATCTTGGATCTGCTACTTACAGCCGTGTGACCTTGAGGAAGCTTCTCTGCCTCAGCTTCCTCCTCTGTAAAGTGGGATGATTCAGTACCACCTGATAGGGTGTTGGGGGGATCAGTGGGCCAGTACTTGCAAAGCTTGTAGAGCAGGGCCTGGGGTTGCTCAGTAAGAGTGAGGGTGGTGGGGAGGGGCTGGGGTTAGGGCTCCACCATGAGCTCCTCCTGGCGCTCACCTGGCATCACCTCTTACCTCGCCACCCCACTGGCCTTCCTGCCACCATCCTCATGGTCACCACCACCACACTGTCATTGCTAAGTCTCACCTCAGCCCCCAAGAAGCCCTGACCTGGGACCAGGTGCAGGTGTAGGTGCAGGGTAAGGGTACACACCTGCCCTGGATGTGCCGACACCACCCCGTGCCATCAGCAGTGCGGAGTGCAGAACCCCACAGGACTCGGGTGCGACTGGGATCACCCACAATGCCACAGGCTCACTGGCACCAGTCCCCAGGCTCTGACCTGATCATCTTTGATTGCGTACCTACTGTGTGCCAAGTCCTGGGCTAAGTACTTGACGTTCATCACCTCGTCATCTGCTTGCAGAAACACTGAGAGGAAGGCACCGTTATTTCTGCTTTACAGACAAGGGCGCTGGGGCTCAGAGCGGTTAAGGAACTTGCCCAAGGTCACGCGGCAGGTGTGAAGAAGAGCCCGGACTCGAACCTGGGTCTGTCTGCCCCAACGCCCATTGCTTCCACCACAACACACACCACCTCTCCTCCACCCACCCATCTCCTGTCTCTGGACTTCCCCTGGCTCAGAAGCCTCCCCAGATTAAAGGGCAGAGAGGAAATAAGTGTCCCTTGTCCCCATGCCACCATCTGTATCCACTTTCCCATGGTCTGAGGCTTGTCTCGCACAGGCCATGGGCGACACCTCTCAGGGGGGCGTCTGAGAGCTGAGTGGCTGGAGGGCGGGCCTGGCCAGGGAGGTTCGGGAAGGCAGGGAGCCGAGCATCAGCGCCTCAGTGTCCAGCCTTGACCTTGAGGTGCCAGAGCCCTTGGCCTAGACCTCACTGCCCCTGGCTTTGCTGTCTGCGCTGTGCACTATGGGGAAGCAGCATGATCCATGGAAATGACACCTCGGGGCAGTAAGAAGGCTTCTGTTCCTGCCCCAGCTCAGCCACTTATTAGCTCTGTAACCTTCCAGCAAACGGCCCTCCCGTGTCTCAGTTTCCTTGTTTATGAGATGGGCACCTCCCGTGCACATAATCGTACGCGCTCAGAACGGCGTGCAGCTCTCGGAATGTGCGGTAAACATTAAGCCACAGTTGCAGTGAGGACCATTCTATTTCCTGCTCGTCACGGCGTTCTGCCCTGTGACCTGTTCACTCGGGGCCCTGCCCACGTCGCCCTGGCTCGCCTGCCTTGCTGTGCTCGCTCTCTCCTCTCTTTAACCCATGTTGTGGGCGTCGCCCTGATGATTCCTCCGATAACACCTCCCTGACCCCCTCAGTGCCACCCCCAGGGAGCTCCAGCGACTCCCTGCTGCTTCCAACCCAAGTGCCGAAACACCTAGCCTGGCATTCAAAGCCCCTCACGAACGGGCCTCAATCTCCCTGATCGAATCTGAGTCTCACACAGCCCCTGCAAACCTCCACTCCTCCTGCTGGAGCCCACCCAGTCCCGGGGCAGTCCCGCCTCCTTGGTTTTGCTCTTGCTGCTTTCCCGGCCTCACCCCTACCGCCCACGAATGCCTTCTCCGCCTCCTCTGTCTTAGCATTTTCCGGCTTGAGTCCCGCCTCCTCCAGGAAGCAGTCCCCTCCGCTGACCTCTCTGAGCCTGTCAGGTGGACATTCCGTGGGCCCGTGTTAGGGGGTTTTCACGAGAACCCAACATTCTCAAGACACAATGTGCACTTTGAAACCATTGGCCACTATGGGATTGCTTCTCTTGATTCCCCTCTCGAATCCCCCAGCATGCTGCAGGACATGCCGAGTAGCAACCTGAAGCCCCCATGGTGAGGACCCCCGCCCCACGCCCTGGGAGACCTCTCAGGGCCTCACTGTTGACTTGGGCATGTGGCCCTCACCTGGGCTTCCGTGACCAGCCTGGAATTTCAAGCTGAATTTGGTTTGACCCGTTCCTCGGGGCTGGCCCCTGAACCAGACCGTATTCCCGCCATGCCCCCAGTGCCCAGTGTCCCCCTGGGAGGTGGGGACGGAGACTGGCTGGGCTCCTGCCTGGGGCCACCTTGGCCAACCCCTGCCCAGCACTGCCTCCTGAACTAATCCCGTAATCCTGCCCCCTGCCCAGCCCAGCGGCTCAGGAAGGCCTCCCTGGCCTGCTCTGATCCCACCTTCCTGCTCACTCCGGGCCACGGCCCCTCGGCCCCTCATCCGTCCACACTAGGACTCCGCCGCGGTTCTGAAACTCATTTAGACCTGCCTTAGCACCCCCTGCCCTCAGACCCCCAGCTCGGCCCTGTAACAAGACCCAGATGTTCCTCCCACTGTCCCCAGGGTCCCTGGCATAATCTGTGACAGTTGGGGGGGGGTTCAGGGGGGCAGGCACAGTTGCGGGGGACTGCTGGGATAGAGGATGGGGTGAGGCCCAGCGTTCAGGGTCAACGAGGGGATAAACGGACATGCCCCAACCCGGGCACCCTCTGCCCGACCAGCTCTGCCCTCCTCCAGAAACACCTTCAGCTGGTTGTGTGGCCTTGGGTGGGTTGTGGACCCCTCTGAGCCTCATCTTCCTTGCCCGCTGCACCGGCTGTGACCTCACAGCATTACTCTTAGACCAACTAAGTGAAGGGCTCATCTGGCATGGGAGCCCAGCACACAGTAGGCATGCACCAAACAGTCTCGGGCAAATCACCTCATCACTTGGAACCTCAGGTTCCTCATCCATAGTATGGGGATAAAAAGTGTCCACCTTTCTGGGCTTCAGGGAGCCCTACTCTTTGGTGAGAGTAGGAGCTCACCAAATGGCAGGTGCTTCTCTCTTGCCCTTCAACATCGCTGGCCAGCACCCAGCGGCGGAAGGAGTGGCGGTCCATGTCCTGGAGTCTGCCTCGCACGGCCTGGACTGGCTTGGGGACCCTCTCATCCGATGGTGAGTTCAGGACAAAGACCTGGTCTCTAGCTCCTGGTCTCTAGGCAAGCCCCTTCCCCTGTCTGGCCTCAGTTTCCCCACCTGAACGAGATCTATTCCAAGGACAGAGAAGATGTGCAGTAAATAAATATCTGTGGGCCGGTACTCAGAATGCTTCCCATCCCTTTCTCCCTTCCTGCTTGCTATGCCCGAGGACCTTCCTACTTCCCCTTGCCTGCTCCCCCCGCCCCCGGTGCCCCTCAAGTGGCCGAGGCAGCTTTTGGCCTGGCCACCCTCCCCACCCTCCCAGGGGCACCCCCATGAGTGCCCGCCATCAGCAGAGGAGGAACTGAGGACCAGGTGGTGGGCTGGGTGGAGAGGCCCCCGAGGACAGAGTGGGGGTGCGTGAACTTTGGGCTGAGGAAACCCCAATTGCAGTGGGGGGGTCTCAGCAAGTCACCCCACCTCTCTGTGCCCTAAAGTCTGCCCTGGAAATAGAATAATCGTGGCTACCAAGTCATGAGTCTTCCTAGGAGTCAGGCCCTGGACCATGGCCTGTACTATGGTCCTGCTTTCCTGGCTTAGCTGTTTCAGAGGTTCTCAAAGTGGTTCCCAGCGGCAGCAGCTGGGAACTTGCTACACATGCAAATCACCCAGCTCCACCCCGGAGTCCAGAATCCAAAACTCTGGGGGTGGGGCCAGTCATCTGTGTTGTAACAAGCCTTCCAGGGATGCTCGTTGAGGATTCGGCATGAGAACCAGAGATCGCTATCATCGTCATCTTCTTCTTTATCCTCATCCTCCTCACCCCAGGCCGCTCTTGCCTGTGTTCCTCTGAGGCTGTCCCTGAACAAGTCCCCTCCCTTCCCCCTTGGGTGGCAGGAAGCTGTGCCACGTCCTGGAGTCTCCGAGGCTCCAATGTTAAGGGCTGTGCCCTGCCCTGGGCCTGAGGCAGCTTTGTGCCTCCTACTCTCAAGGTCCCTGCAGGCAGATGCCCTGCCCCACCCCAACTCCAGCCCTCTTTGTAATCCAGTGAAATGAAGTGATTGAAGCTACCAGCAGCCTGAGTTTAAACCCTGGTTCCTCCACTTACTGGCTGTGTGTCCTCAGAAACATTTCTTAACCTCTCTGTGTCTCCGTTTCTCGTCATTACAACAGAGATAATAGTGGCCATTTCTAGGATGGTCGCAAGAATGAAAGATGTTAATACAGGTAAAGCTTATAACAACACCTGCCATGTAGCCCGTGCCACACATGGGTTAGAAATACAGTTCTCGGGGCCCTGTCCACCCACGCCCCCGGCCCACCTGCCCCTCCTTCCCTGTACGCACCCTGAGTGCCAGCCAGACTGGGCCACTGCTCCTGAACCTGCTGTTCTTTGTCAAGCCTTTGCATGTGCTGGGACCTCTACCTGCCACGCTTTCCCCGCCCTTCCCCTCCAGCTTGCGCCCCCTCTCCATTCGCAGCCTGATTGGCTTAGCGGCACCCTGCCCCCATACACACACACACACACACACACACACACACACACACTCAGTTCCCTCCCTGCAAACCCTCAGTCCCTGGGTGCTTAAATGCCTAGTTTGATGTCTGGCTTCTCCCCCAGGACGTACGCTCTTTGAAAGCAGAGTCTGGATCTTATTTATCTCCATATCCCGGGCCTGGCTTTTCGTGGGTGGTTTATACATGTTTGCGGAGTAAAAAGTAAGAGTGAATTTAAGTAAAATTAGAATTCCAGGGCCTGACAATTATAGATCTTATCAAGATACAGTGAGTGTAACTTCGCAATGGCAGAAAAACACATGCAATCCCCACACATGCATCTCCCCAGACTGCATTTCCATACACACAGTGAACGCGACAAAAGGCCTCTGGAAGGGGACACAAAACGGCACCAGGATGGACTTGGACAGGGAGTCTCATTCATGGTGGCGAAGGGAGGTTTCCATCACCTTGTTTTGACTGAAGCATTACAGAGAGAATGAACTGAAGTGTCAGTTAAAAACAACTAAAATCGCTCTCTCCTCCTGTGAAAGGGTTGAGGCGGAATCCTTCCCTCACTGCTCGACTCCAGGTGAATCTGCCAAGCCTTTCGCGGCCACAGGGCCTTTGCACTTCTCCCCAGCTTCTAGATGGCTGTCTCCTTGGCGTCATTCAGGGCTGTGTGGTGTAAATGCGGCCTCCTCAGAGGCATCTAACTCAGTCCCGCCACGCCCTCCCAGAGCTCTCTGCTCCTTCCCACGCTCAGCACAGCTGCAGCTCCCATTTTCGTGGTAACATCTCACGAGGCAGGTGCTGGGATCGTCCCCCAGCTTGGTGGGTTTGCTCGGTGGCTCTCTGAGGTCAGAAGCTGTGACTGCATTTCCCCTGTTGCACCCGGTGCCTAGTGCAGCTCTGGAGCACAGCCAGTGCTGACGTCATATTTGTTGGATGCGCTACATCCTCTTTAATAGTCTTGAAAAAAATTTTTTTGCCCAGCATTCTTGAACTTTTTGTCTCTATTTTTTTTTTAAGCTTCCCTAGTTCCGATCTGAACCACCAACTCCACCCCTGCCCTCAGAGCCCTGCGGCGCTCACCAGCTCGGGCTCCCTCGCAGACTCGTCTGATGGGGCCCAGGAGCCTTTGGGGCAGCGACAGACAAGAAGTGCAAGTCTCACCCTGTGAAACGCGGAGGCCGCTCAGGTGAGACGGTTCGGAGCCCATTCCAATGGGCGCGTGGCCGGTGATGGCTGCCTATTAGCTTGCGCTTTCAAGACCGATGCGTTCGTTTTCCCCGTGTTTCAAATATGTTTTAATTTTGTTTGCTGCATATCATACAGTCACGTGATCCAAAAGGATAAGGGCATCTTTCCCCGTCCCCCTCCCTAGAGGTCACCAATGCAAATAGCTTCTCCTGTAGCTGCCAGAGAGTTTTTTTATGCATGTACGAGCAAGCACACACATATGTTCTTTTTTCTCTTTCATGCACAAATGGCGGAACACTACACACAGAGTTCTGCAACTTAGTTACTTGCTTTTCACCTAACTGTAGATCTTGCAGATCTTTCTACACTTAGCAACTAAAGAACATCCACATATCCTCCTAACGGCATCAGAGAGAGGAGTGAACGCTTTCTCCTGCACAGTGGCCCAGCGCCATTGACTGGGATCCTGCGTAATGAGCTGAGCCTGGTGCTGCTGAAGGTCGGAGAGACCAGGCTTTGGATTCCGGCTCCGCCACTTGGCCTTGAGTGAGCCACTTACAACCAGAACCTCCTGGTGCACCAAAGGGAGACGATCCCAGCACCTGCCTCGTGAGATGTTACCAGCATTAAACAAGGAATGCGTGTTGGGGTCTTTGCTTTCATACACGAAGCACTAAAGAAGGGGTGGCTGCTGTGAACGTATTCTGAATTACAAAGTAAGCATTATTGCCTAGTCTCTATGGCTCAGGCAGGGGGTGGGGATGCCTGGAGGTTGTGACACGGTGTCCTATGGAAACTGGACTCTTCAGTTTGGAGGAAGCCGTCAGATGGCTCATGCATGGTGGCCTTGGCACGTCTGGGCAGGAAGGGCCTGGGAGGACACCCACTTCACACACCATGGGAGAACGGGAGAGGGGCAGCGGGGTCAGCAGGTCCTCTGTGTGCGTCATGGAGACAGGTGCGGCCAAGCTTTCCTTTGCAGCTTTCTGCTCGGCTGTCGTCACTGGACGCGGTTAGGCTTACGCTGTTCTGGATCCTGTTGAACTTCCTCTGTGTTCTTTCTTGGCCAGGGGCCACTCTGCTCTCCTTGGGGAGTTGCCGTTAACAAGAGGGGATGAGCAAGAACAGTGCCATTTTCTTCTAGTCTTCCTTTTCCCATTTACTCCTTGTCTGCTTTTTGGTTTGTTTTATGAATGTCTCGTTATCAAAGTAACAGAACGTCCATTTAGGGAGTAAAAAAGAATCCTCGTCATTCCATTCTCAATGGCAGTTTCCATTACCTTTCATTCCGGCCTTCTGGTCTACCTTCTACATACTCCAACGTATTTGAGATCATATCGTGAAGTCGGTCTTCTATCTTAAATCATTTGGCTTATCATAGGATGATCAGCCTTTCGCTATATTGTTCAGAATGGCTGCAAAGTAGCTCACTGAGTAGAAATACCATGTTTCCTTGACCATTTCTCTATTGGACCTTTGGGTGTTCTCATTTATTTTACTGTCCCAGGCATCCCCTTTGGAGAGAGCTTTTCTCCTATCGTAGATTTTCTTGAGACTTGGATCCCAGGGGTGGAATTCCTTGGTCAATGACTATGATGATGTTTAAAGCTCTTTATTTCCCCTTCCCCCATTTGCTCCAATCAGCTTTATTTTAATATGTGGCTTAGTGAACCCTGCCTTTATGACAGTCAGGGCTCTGCCCTGAGTGACATAAATTTCCCATTTGTTTACCCTAAAGCATCTCCGAGGTCCCTGAATCCAAGACCATCTAACCTGGCACAAATGACTTCCCAAGGCACCTGGCACAGCCCTGCTGAGTCTGGGCACCACCTCCCTGTTGAAGGAGGAGGTGATGGAGGACAGAGGACCCTGCCACCTGCAGCACACCTGTGTTCCAGCATTTCCCTCCTCCCCCTTATCCCTGCCACTTTGTAGCTGTGTGATCTTTTGAAATAGCCACTCTGGGCATCAGTTTTGTTTAAAACAGGATTTACCTGCCACCCATCTGAAGGTTGGTTGGTGAGTCCCTGAGGTTGTTCCAGCTCCAAGACGACTGTTCATTCACTCAATAAATACTTCATTGAGCTGTGTCAGGCTGTGGATTCGAGTTGTCATTCCCCACAATTCCATCGATACTCATTGGTTCAACAGAGGAGCGAGCTGGGCTCAGACAGCCATGGGTTCAAGTCCTGCCACTCTCCCTCACTAGCTGTGGGGCTTGGACAAACCAACCAATCTCTCTGAGTCTCTGTTTTCTCATCTATAAGTCAGGGACAATAGTAGTAGTCTAGAGGGTGATTTTGAGGATTAAATGATATAATGCTTATGCTTAGTAAGCACCCAGTGAATGTTAGTTGTAATAATACTTATTACCTTGCCCAAGAGGGTCTCAGAAAACTTCTGAGGTGGTCATTTTGCACCATGTTCAAGATAACCAAGAGCTTTAGTAGCTGTGCTCATGTCATGTGTTTATGAAGGTTGGGGGGCGGTGCTGATATCACCTAGACACCTGCAGGAAGGTTCCCAAGGCCTAGATCATGGGCTTTTTTGCCCTCCCAGAAACAAGGAGGCCACCAGGGTCTGAGCACCGTCCCGTCCATGACTGAAAATCAGACCCTGGAAACAGGTCGGTTGACAACCAGAGGACTTCAGTGGGGACCAGATTGAATGTCGGAACAAGGCAGTGCCTGAGTGTTAGAATAATGCCATAATCAAGGGCAACAATTTATAATGTTGGGATGTTGAAATGACTCAATGTTAGAATGCATGGATGTTATAATAATGGATACAACATTATCTCAGGAGAACTTCGGCTTTAAAAAGGCTGTTAAAGAAGATGTGACCTTTTGCTGAATTTGTAGACATGTGAAACCAAGAAAATGTAATGTAACTTTTCTGAGTGTTAGTGATAGTGGTTTTACATAGAATTTTGAGGGGGGAAATTCAGAGCTGAACTGGCCCCATTTTTATATTATAGCACACTTTTGGGAATGCAATGCAAATTTTGAATACATTTTTAAAATACATTTTTAAGATAAAAAGAGTTTGTCCATTTAAATGAATGTGGGGTTGTGGGGGGCTGTCTGGGGTCATTTGCTCGCCCCAAGAGCCTGGGCACAGGCTCTCACAGTGCCTTTCCCCTTCCTTGGGAGGCTTGTGGGAATATGTGCAGACCCTCAATGTCAGGTCAGTCCCTCCACTCTACAGGAGGTGACCGAGCCACATGAGTGGCTTTGCAGAACCTCAGGTGGAGTCTGACCGCCTGACTCTGCTTCCCCGATCCCTTCCCCCACCCCCCACCCCCTCAGTTGCTCCCTGGGTCATGGTCTGAGCAGAGTGCCAGGCGGGTGCTTGGCAGCCCTGCTTCGGTGAACGCTGCCTTGGAGTAAAGCTACCTGAGCACGTGGCATGCTCAGCCTGCTGGCTGTGGACGGTCTGTGGTGCCTAGGTCACCTCTTATATGGCCATGGCTTTCTATTGAGAAAATAAATATTTGGGAAAAGATGGCCATCTGGTCTACCTAGAATAGTAACGTATAACACGTTTTAGTCTCCCAGCTCTGCCACTTCCCAGCTGTGTGATCTTTGGCAAATAGCACAGCCTCTCTGTGACTCAGTTCTTTTTCTTTGTCAAATGGGATTAATAGTAACTCCATAATTTTGTCATGAGAATTCAATGAAATGACCTTATATAGAGCCTGTAACAGAGAGTAGGTGTTTAATAAGCATCGTAGTTGTAATAATTTATGATAATGATCTCTCCTTCCCGCTTCTCCTCCACTCACACCACCCCTCCCTGCATGCTCACACACTCATCTCTCAGTACCCTGGCCTCTATTTCAGGCACAGAAACTTGCCTCACGCCCAAATACCGGCAAGTTTCTAAGTGACAGACAGTTCGAAGCTTGGGCTTTTCTTGATGAACTAAAAGGATTTTTAAAAATATATTTCAAAATCCTCTAGCAAGTCGGGAGCCACAGCACGAGAGGGGAGAGTTCACCCTTGCCGAAGGCCCGCCGTGTGCTCTCGAAGTTAATTCTCACAGCCTTCATTCGGAAGAAGTATCATCACCTCCATTTTGCAGATGAGAAAACTGAGGCACAGAAGCCAACTAATGTCACCAATGCCCAATAGCAAGGAAGAGATGGCAATTAGATTCTGAAACTCTGAATGCTTGACCCTAAAATCTTTCTCTCTCCACTAGGGCATGAAAACTAGGACGGGACTAGACGGGACTAGGACATCCGTCTTGCTTTCTGAGCTGGAGTAGGACCCAGTCTTCATTTGGCCCTGGGATCTACAGGGGGCCAGGAGGGTCAGGTGCAGGCTAGGGTGGAGTCAGAGGAAGAGGGTGCAGTCCAAGTTCACAAAGTCCCATGAAGTACTTTCCCAAAGAACAGCTAGAAGACGTGGCAGTGGGTCTTTGATGGATGGGTCTTGAACTCTTTCGATAATTCCCTGCTTTGGTCTAGAATACTCGGCTACTACTTCCTCTATAAAATACTGAGTGTGTCTCTTAGCGAGTACGGTCCTCCACACAGGACAGTGGCAAGATGGGAATGAGTTGAAACAAGTGAAAGCATTTGGAAAACAAAAGCAAATACACTAGGCAAAAGCAAGGTGCTCTAAACAGTGCGTCTTCTGAACAGTGCAGGTTTCTTTCCAGACTCCTCGTGCGTGTGTGTGCGCACATGTGCACACATGTGTGTGTTCGTTAAATCTATTGGGGATCTCTAAAAATAAATAAATAAAACCCTAAAAAAATAAATGGATTGGGATAACATTGTTTAGTAACATGATAGGCGTTTCTTTTACATCTCAAAAGAGATCCTGGACGGCCACACCGACACGGGCCGGGCTCGACTAGCCCAGGATGAGCCGGGGAGGAGCCCGAATCACCCTCGACGGGGAAAGGCCGACAAAACTGGCCTGAGTGAAGTGAGGCCACGCCGCAGAGAGGAACCAAGCCCAGGGTTGGGAGCGGTGAAGTCTGTCCAGCAGATGACGGGTCAGGGCAGGAGGCTCAGAACCGAGACCAATAACCAACTCAGAGGCCAAAAGCCTGCCGGTAGGTGACCTGGATGCGGATCCCATGGACCAAGAGGTCCAACCAAAGCGCAAACCAAAGGGATGGTGGTGCGAGACGGCCGGCTTGCAGACACAGTGGAAAGATGACCCGGAATAAGAGTGACCTTCCTCAAAGTCACCCAGCTTGGCCGTGAACATAGATCTGGTCCAGGGAACTGAGGCCACTAGCTGCCTCCCCGGTCCATTCCCGCTGAACCCCAAAGTTTTTATCCGGCCCACAGGGCTGGAACAAGCCACAGGAGGCGGCTGCCCATCCTTTGGTCTCCAGCCGTAAAGAGACAACAGGATGGAAAAATAATTAAAAACGAAGAGCAGAGGTTGAGGGGCTGTGTGTCGGGAGGGGGAGGGCTGGGGGCTGAGGAAGCGATTTCCAGGGGAGAGAGGGACCGAGGGTTGGAGAGGCTGCCGTTGAGATAGCCAACAGATGCGATTCTTCAGATAAGCGTAGCAATTTAGATAAATCTTGGGCTTTGGAGCTGGTCGCCTGCGTCCCCTCTCCTCCTCCGTCTGCCTTTTTTCAATTTTATCTCTGAGCCCAGGGAGGGGGCGGGGGATGGCAGGGAACTCTAAGGGGTGACGAGATGGGAGATGGGGAGGGCAGCGAGGGGGGCCGACTTCATCTTCGGGGACTTTGGTTTTTCTTTTTAATGTGTTTTTCCCAGAAGGTGGGAAATGCCAACACACACTCGGAGACCTAGAAGGCGGCCTATGTTTTTTAAAAAGCGGCAGACAAAAATCAAAATATTTGAAAATGTATTTCATGGTAATTATGTCATATTTCATGGGCTGGTGCCACTACTGAAAGAGAGGCTGAATGCCTTAATTTGTATAGAAATTGTAATCATTTGTTCATTTCAAGGTGAAAATTGCATTTTTTAATTTAAATTGTATCCTGCATGATAGTCTATTATCTAGTAAAATTGTCTCCATGTCTGAATGCCTTATATGCAGCTGCAATGCTTGTTACAAATCCACTTATATTCATAAAAGCAGGTGGACATCTCAGGAAATGGAAGCCGTTGTGTGTGTGTGTGCGTGTGGACGCGTGTGGATGCGTGTGCAGGCGGCCGCTCCCATGCCCATCTCTCGGGCCTGCCTTCTCGGCTCGCCCGCCCCGCCCCCCACCTCTGACTGTCCGGTGGGCCTTTCCGGATCTGCTTAACAAATGATAATTAGTTGGAACAAATGAGGAAGCTGTGCAACGTGCAGGCACATGGCCTGGACGGAGCTGGGGGGCCGGGCAGGGCTCGGTCTCCACCTTTCGCAGGTTGCAGTCTTGATCCCCACTCTGGGCCTCAGTTTCCCCCCTCTGTCAAGTCAGAAGCTGGACTTTCCTCGAGTGAAAGACAGGTCCACGCTCACACTGGCAGTGTGGTGAGAGCCCGGCCGCAGAGCCCGACCACCCGACGCCGAGGCCTGGTTTTGCTGCTAGCGGGCTGTGCGATGCTGCACGGATCCCTCCGCCTCTCTGGGACTCGGCCGCCTCCTGTTCGGTACGAGGCTGCAACAAACTCAGCCGCGTCTGGTTGCCGTCGGCAAACTACGGCCGGCGAGCCAAACCCACCTGCTGCCTGTCTGCACGGCTTGACAGCCAAGGGTGCTTATTGCCATGTTTTTACATTTATTTTTTACCTTTTTGATGGTTTTCTTCTGGTTGAAAAATACATCAAAAGGAGAACGATCTATGGTGACATGAAATTATATGAGTTTCAGGTTTAAGTGTCTGATACTGAAGTTTCACCGGGACACACACACGCTCGCGGGTTTCTGTGTGGCTGCTGCGGGCGACATCAGAGCCGGGTGGTTGCGACAGAGACCTCGCGGCCCACGGAGCCTGAAATATTCACTGTCAGGCCTTGAACGGAGAGAGCTTGCCAGCCCCTGAAATCGCATAAGGGAAGTGCCCAGCCCAGGGTCGGTGCGCCCTAAGCATCAGTTCTTGTTGGCACAGTGGGGGATTTAAGGAAGTCTGGGTGTCAGGAAAATAAAAACACAACAACCAGTATTTGCTGAACAGCTATCATCTGCCCGGCTTATACCTGGTACAAAGATACAGAATTTCTCATTGTCGCAAAAACCAGAATTAAGGACCTTGTTTTCCCAGAAGAACTTTTACCCAGCGTTTTCTTGAAAATTCTGTGATGCTGGTTTAACCCTGGGATGTCGGAAGGGGCGCTGGGCCGGAAGTTAGCTGCTCTGGTCCATCCACCTGCTCCGTGAAACGGGTCCCTTCCTTTCAGCAAAAAGTACAACGGGACATACTCCGTGCCTCGTGTAAAGAGTTGGTGTGTCCTTGGCACACAGCGGCTGTCCAGATGCTTCATGTCTCCTCCTTTCACTGGGCAGGTTCCCTGGTCATCGGTGGACTCTGTTTAGAAGCACCTGCTGTGCATCTTGTAGTCCAGCCCATTCATTCATCCACTCATCGTTTGTCCATCCATCCATCCATCCATCCATCCTTCCTTCCAACAATTCCCAAGCACCTCCTCTGTCTCAGGCACTGTCCCAGAGGAGGCTCCCCAGGTTCTCGCTGAGCCCCAGGCTCCCTTCGCTGAAGGAGGATAAAAATCTGGAACCCGGGCTGAGAGTCCTCTGGGGAGTGACTTCATCTCTGAGCCTCCTTTCCCCAACCAGGAGGGGGAGACAATAGTGTCCCCCTCCCGCACAGGATTACGGAGGAGGGCTCAGAGACGGCGTGTGTCCAAATGTCTTGCCAACCATAGAGCCACGCCATTGCTGTGTAAGGATTTACCCTCACCGGCAGTTAGGGATGACTCGCTGGAGGCTGCGTGGCTGAAGTGACCCAGGCAAGGCTGGCAACAGTGCCCGGCGCTGTGGGCTGAATGTTGTGTCCATCTCCCCAAATCTCCCATGTCAACGCCCTAACCCTCCAGTGCGATTGTACTTGGAGATGGGTCTTCGGGAGGAAAGCGTGGTCACGTAGGTCATGGTCAAACACATGGATGAGTGAATACACAGGAAGGGCCTGAACTGAGAATTCAGAGTCATGGCCTCCAGCTCAGATTGTGCTAGAACTTGGAGCAAAGCCCCCTGTCTGCTCTGGACTTTGTTCTCAGTGTTTGTTGGAGAGATTCTCCTATAAAGTAGGTATGGTCAACCCCATTTTATAGACCAAGAAGCAGTGGGGGGATTAGGTCTCATGCCAAGGCCACCCGGAGTACGAGGATTTAGCACTGGTGCATCTGGCCCCGAAGCCCACACACTGCACTGTGCGCCCACCCTGCCCTGCCCTGACTGTGCCTCCCATCCCAGACCCCTGCCCTGTCTCCAGGTTGGGACCAGCGGCACATCCTGCCACTGCTGCTGGAACTCCCCACCTGGGGCCCTTCATTCTGCAGAACACTCCACCCCCTGGACCTGGCCACTCCCAAACCGGCCACACTGGGTCAGAGAGCACACTGTGAGTCCCAGCGTACCCGACCGAAGCCGGGCACATAGCCACATCCAGCTGTCTTCCGGAAAGAACCAGATCAACTGCTACTCTGGGAAGGGTGGGAAAATTCCGTTAATGGCGTGAGTCCCGACACGGTGTAGAATGACCGAGGCCTCGGTCACCCAGCCTTGAGCAATGGAACAAAACACCTCTTGACCCAGCTCTGACATGTGACGTTTGGGGCCAGATACTTCTCTGTCAAGGAGACTGTCCTGTGCATTGTAGGAGGGTTGGCCACAGTCCTGGTCTCTGCTCACTATATGTCAGTAGCAGCCCACCCGCTCAGTTCCGACAACAAAAGGAGGTCTCCAGACATTGCCGCAGGGCTCCTGGGGGGCCAGCGTCCCCCCAGGTTGAGAACCACTGCTCTGATCTCAAGCACAGCCCGGTCCTTCTCTGTTCTCTCTGGCAGGAAAATGACTGTGACCCTAGGCAGTACTTTTCCATGCTGCAGGCTTCCAGTGGTTAACAACACACGTTCAGCGCCTACTAAGTACCAGGCATTAAACCTCTAACACAGACTAACTCAATCACAGCAGCTCTTGGGAGCAGGTATCATATTATCCCATTTTACAGATGAGGAGACTGAGGCGCAGAGAAATTGAATGAGACATGGCCGACCCCTGTCCCTGCCAACAGTCAGACTCGCTGCGGGGGCATGTGCTCACGTTCACGTGCTCATTCAATCCCAGCAACTTTGTACGTCGTGATGTTATGATGCTGGGGTTCCAGAGGAGGAAACTGGGGCTCATGTGGTTTCCATGAGGTCACCCAGTGTCCCATAGCCGCAGCGACTGGCAGAGCCAGGGTTTGAACCCCAGCCTCATGGGAATGCCCACCATCGTCCCACCACTCCTGGCTGCCCTTTGTAAGTATACTTTCAGCTTGACAGGAGCTTAGAGATTGTCCCCTTATTCAACAGTTACTGAGGCCCACCCCGTGCCAGGCCCCGTGGTGAAGCGTGAGGGCTCTTCCTTATCTTTCAGAGGCACGTGCTGCACTGTCCAAGGATGAGATGACGTGGGAGCTGAGATTTGCGCCAAACGTAGCCCAAGATGTGGAGGGGGGGTGGGGGAGGGTGCCGATGCAACAAGCATGGTGGCAAGTTGATAATTACTGAAGACAGGGGAGGGCCAGGCCGTTACTCCTGTGAAATCTTCCATCCTACTGTGTGGTTAGAAGTGTGGATATGAGTTCCTTGCTTGCTTTCCAATCCCAGCTCTGCCGCCTCTGGCTCATTTCTGATAACTTTCTTCTCTCTAGACCTCAGCGTCCTCGTCTGGGAAGTGAGGGGGTAACATGTGGCCTGCAGGGTTGTGGTGAGGGTTCAGTGAGATAATAGAACAGGTGGCTGCTCCTGCACAGAGCAAGGACCTGGCCCAGAGCAGGGCTCCCCAGGGGTCATGGAAGCTGCTCTTTCTCCACCATGAGTGTCGTTGCCAGCAACGGCACAGAAGACCCAACACTGTCACGGAGCTCAATCCAGTGCATCCCCGGGGCTCCAGGCCTGCTCGCCAGGGAAGCCGCGGATCCTGTGAGGGCCCCCGAGGGTGTCTGACCCCGCGTTATGTGCACAGCCAGGTGACGACGAAGCTCCTAATCCCCATGGGGGACTCAGAGTCCTTCAAGTCCATCCCCCTTGGCCCCAGCTGCGGAGCGGCCTCCTCTGGAATTCCTGGCGGTTGAGCTGCCAGCAAGATCCTTGCAAAGCAGGTGAAGGACCCTCGCACCTATGCGGCCCCCTCTCCTAGCTCCCTCTGCTCCGTCGAGGGGCGCCCTCTTTCCCTCACCATCTCTCTGGGCTGGTTGAATTACTTCGATGTTCCCAGACTCTCGGCAGTTGGCGTGGAGGGTTGGGAGCCCTCTGCGGATCCCAGCAGGATTCGGGGGGGGAGGGGGGGCAGGGACTCACACGTGCACTGCACCCCGTTCAACATCCGTCCCCTGGGGAGGGTGGGATGTCTCAGGCCCACAGCGCTGCTGTTTGGGGCCAGGGTCTCCACCCAACAAACACTCCTCGCGCTGTCTCAAATTTCCCAGACTGCCTTGCAGTGGGCGGAGCCACGTGGCCAACTGCGGGAGAGAAAATGGCGACGCCCTGTGAGCAGCGTCGCGTGCTGCTGCCATTGCTACGAGTAGTTAACACTCTGCGACTCCGCAGGGCGATCGCGCTCCCTCTGGAACCTTCCCAGATCCCTGCCGGGTGTCTCTTTCCCGGGCCGATTTCCATCTGGCTCCTTGAGTTATCGTAGACTGTAACAGCTTTCAGTGAGACCTGTACCCTTCCTAGTGAATTATCGAACCTGAAGGGGGTCTTGGGAACCCCCAAACCCTGAAAGAAGTGAGTGTCAGAAGTGAGGGTGGTTTGGGGACCATCCCCCTAACTTCACACTGCCTTTGCCTTCTTTTGCATAAAAGGACTATGGCCCGCGTGGCACTGTGTGAACAGCCCCGCTGTGTGCCCCGGAGGTTCACGGGCCAGTCTGTTCTGGGTACAAAATCACAAATGAAGAACAGGACAGTGAGCTCATCCCTTGACAGCATCGGGGGACTGAGCGGGGCTTGATGACCTCATGGCCCCACTGCTGGCCCTTTAAGGCCAGGTCTTCCAGGGGCTACAGAGAAGTTCACTCAGCACTGTTGTTGGGAGTGGGGAGCTGGGGCCACCCTGGCATGTGTCCCTCGGGGACCGGAGAGGGGAAATTTCATGGAATGATATGTAGCACCCAGAGCCGTTGCTCCGACATAGTCACGTGGAGGAAGTTCAGTGTTACCGGAAAGGGAGAGGAAACGGAAGAAAATACGCAGCACAAAGAGATGTGTGCAAATGCAACACAGGCACCAAGGATCTAAGGAAGCAATTCAACACGGCAGGTGCTCACGGAGCAAAGAAAATGATAAAATAAGGCAATGGATTCACGTAGGACTAGAGATTACAAGGTTATGGGAGGCACCATAGGTTATAACGTTACTGACATAAGTGTGGCCTCTTTGTCTTGTCCCCTTTGAGGGTCTTCTCATTTTGCTGTCCCTCTTCCCACCCTTTACTTCAAGCAAACACATCGGTACTCATCGGTTTTGATAAAGTTCCTTTTGCTTCCCGAGCCTTACAGTCCTCTCCTTCCTCCAGCAGCCCGTGAGCCAGATGTGCTGTCGGGGGCCTCTGGGGGCCTCCTCCCACACAGCCAGGGGTCTCCCCATTCTGACTGCGGCTTAGCACCTCTGGGGACACTTAACCACCCCACCCCCCACCACGAGGCTAATACAGTTGTCTGGGGTGGGGTCTGGCCCCCCACATCAGCCCTCGAAGTGGCCCCTAGGTTGCACCCAGGAATGGGAACTCTGGGAATGGGTGCTCCTGCCCCAGCTTCCCTTGGTTGGAGCCCCTCCCACATTCTCTACAGTTTCCTACGTATTTCTCCCCAACTCAGTTGTTGCTGAACCACCTTGAATGGGACCAGCATCTCAGGCAAATGTTTCTTTGAGACGAACTGTTTTTAAACTGTTCAAGCACATGAGACACACACGTCTCTGTTCAGCTCGACCTGCAATCGTTGATTTTTTCAGCCCTGCCCAGACTCAGCTTCTAATTCCCCCTGGATCCTGGTCCTCTTACTTAAGAGAAAGAAAAGTCTTCTTTTTAACAGTTTTAAACAGCTGGGATGCACCCCACCACCTGTCTGCCTGTGGCTTTATCGGGAGCCCATGGGTTTGAGGCAGTAAGCCCAGGGGTTAAGGGCAGGCTAGGGGGTCATCTGGGCCTGGGCTTGATGTTGCCAACAGGGAGACATCCCTAGGGGAGTGTCTCTAGAGGGGAGACCTGGGGAGAACTGGACCCCAACTTCGCATCCTAACACGGGCCATCTTGAGAATGAACGGGAAAGGGACTCACCAGTTGCTTGGTGCAGTATCTAGCACATATAATACATATAGTGAAGAGAAAATTATTCTTAGCAGCTCCATTTGGTGATGCCACCAAGCACTAGGTCTGCCCGCAGAACCAGGGGCCCAAGAAGGCACAGCAGCCTGGGGGCGGTGGTCCGAGTTTATGGAGAACTTCAAGGACCGGTGGTCGCATGGAGCCCATTTGCCCGCAGGTGAGACAGAGCCACGCCTTGTCTTTCTGGCCACAGGACCAGGAAAAGAGACTCCTGTGAGCCAGAGAGTGTGAGAAAATTGTCTGTTTTCTAGTTACTGTTTTCCCGGGGGTCGTAAGCTGGGATTTGCCCGAGGGAGCACGTTTGGGTCCTTCCAGGGAGAGAATGGAGGCGACCGGAGCCGAACACGCTCTCTCTGGTGCCCCGAGACACCGTGTCCCTGCTCCTTGCATGAGCTGTTGATGTCCCCACGGGCAGAAAAACGATTCTCTGTTCAGAGTTAAGTCCACGGCAGCGTGGGCAGTGGAGGGCGTGGCTCTGGAAGCTGTACTCTCAGGAGGACCAGACACTGTGGACTCAACTCCGCAACAGTTGGGATTATGGTCAGTAGCCCCCGTCCCTCTGTCCTGTGTGGCCCTCCTCGCCTCAGTGGCTGCACTCCCCTCCCCTCCCAGGAGCCTCTTCCTTGTGTTCTGCAGGGAGAGGCTGTGAAACTCGCCCACCCCGAGGTGTGCATGAGCCACGAGACCAGGACCGGCCTGCCATGTTATGTGGCATGTTGTGACAACCGCTGACGGGCACACTGGTCTGTCCAGGACCCATTCCTCTCCATTCCTTTAGATGCAGACACCTGGTCTTACTCCGGGCGGGTAGTGTACCTGGGAAGAAGACTATGTTTCTCAGCTTTCCATGGATATAAGCAAAGGTTCTTGAGTGGAGAAATGTCCCTAAGAGGGCGGTCAGAGAGCTCCAGGCAGGTGCCTGAAGGGCAGGCTGGGTCTATGAGCTCCTAGGCCTCACGCGGAGCTGCCTCCCCAGCACTGATGCGGGGCAGCTCTGAGTCGGCCCAGTGCTCACGGGGCTGCTCCAAGACCAGCCCTTGGCTCAGCGTCTTGCCGTGGTAACCTGGAAGATCCTTAGAGATCATCTAGCCTGCTTTTAAGAAACGTACAGAATTAGGGCCCCAGACAGGGAGAAAACTGCCTCCTGATCCACAGCAAGTCATGTGAGGGTAGAACTGGACCAGTTTGTGCCTCTCCTCATAACTCTCCTGGTAGCTTCCTAACTTCCTGAATGACAATTGCCTGGTTGGGGGCCGGGGGAGGGGTGCGGGGTGGAACCCTGCTGGGAGCCCTGGTTCTGGCGTGAGCTACCTGATGGACTTCACAGCGGGCTGGGACAGAGCTCACCCTGCTGCAGGGGCTCTATCTGGCGGAGGGGGTTGCTGGGGCAGCCGGCCGACCGGTCTCAGACCCCGGGCTTCAGACTCAACCTCCCTTGGCCCTGCCCTGGAGAACTTGGCCGGGTTGGACGGGCTGGGTCCATAGGAACGCCTTACCAGCCGGTCATGCACAGCTTCTCCCAACAACTCCTCCATCACGGCCCCTTCCTGTGCAGATCATCCAGGTAAACCAGTGCCCTGGAATGACGTGGGGACCCTGGTTTAGAGCCAGGGGAGCCCGGGTGGAGTAGACGCTGCTGGTCCTGGCCCCGGTGCCCTGCACTGGGCCAGCACCCCTGTCCTCTGACCGATGTGAATGCTGCTGGCGCCGGCCCATTGCTGCACCTTTCTCTGGAGAGCGGGCCCCAGCCCGTAGGAGCCACTGTAACCACAGACGCTTAGGCACATACGCCCTTTCCCACCCACCCACCCACAGCCCCGGGACAGCTGACAGCCAGTACTGTGGGACAGAAGGCCAGCTCCTGGTCTCATGGTGAGACCCTGTGCTGAATTCACGCCTGGAGCTCCCTGCAGTAGTAGAATGAAGCGAGGCCCCGGTTAAAACTCCCTCTCTGCTTAGCCCCTCCCCCTGCTTTCTCCTGCTTCCTTCACTCCCTTACCAGTTTCTCTTGGGGGCTCTCCCCCCAGTAGTTCACCTGCCTAAGGATCCTCACAGGAGGCTCCGCTTATAAGGCAATAGTGAGCTTCTGAGCTCCCTCCCACTCCCCAACTGTGTGGACTCAACTCCGCAACAGTTGGGATAATGGTCAGTATCTCCCAGGAGACAGCCACAGAAGGTACGAAGCTTAGCAGCAGGAAGTTGGTCCTGGTGAAGAGAACTGAGGTTCTACCAGAGCGATGCCTCAGCAGCCCCATCCACTGATCGAATCTTGATTGGGTAGCCACTGCGGATCTAGCAGCTGCGTGGCACGGAGGGACCCGTTGGGGCGTGAGAGAAATGCAGTGCCTAGTCGGGCCCTCTAAATTAGGTCCAATCTCTTCTCCCCCAACCCCGCAGACCCTTTTAGGGCGGCCACACGGTGGTGATGGAGTGAGGACACGGAACCTTGGAAATGCTTTTAATTTCTTTTAATGTATAACAGTTACGCCTGAGTTACAGAGGAAGCGCTTACAAGCAGGTAGTTAAAGCAAATGCCAGTTTCTCTTTCTAGTCTACTACTCCATATAGCTGAATAAATTATGGTGCGATTATATTTAAACACACACGCCCTCGCGGCCACACGCACGCCCCGCTCACACTCTCATGCACACATACACTTCCACGTGGAGGGAAACAGCTGCTGAGTCACACACGGAAGCAACCAAGTTGCAGTTACTAGGAGGAAGGAATGATCTAGAGTGCTATGTAGGTATTCCCCGGGCAGGGGATCGGCCGCGGCCGAGTCGGCAGAGAAAGCATTCGATGCATGCTGCCTCTGAGCATGTCAGGATGGCGGCCGGAGAACCCCCGTTTGGTCTTGGCTTGGCGCCTCTGCAGGAGGGGAGAAGACCTGCAGACCTCAAAACGTGTCCAGTAGGGAAGGGCACATTTGGGAGCCGGAGGAGAACATCAGTCTGAGAGAGGCCCCAGAGAAGGTCTTTTGGGGGGCAACTATGGAGTTTCAGCAAGTTCCGGAATCCAAAGCGCCGTGGACAACAACATTGGATTTCGGTGGAGTGGTCAGCGTCTGGGGCCTGACCCATTCTCAAGCAGCAGTCAGACTGGACACCTGACCTCCTCATCTCTCTTCCGGGCAAACCTCTCTTCATTCTTCCCTTCTCTCTCGCTCCCCTGTCTCTCCTCTCCTTCGTGTTCCACTGGCAAAAGAACGGCAACGTAAATCGAGTAAAAAATAGAGAGTATAAAAGCATAGCTTGGTTCTTACACATCACTTCTTTTCCCTTTTCATAGCAAGACAGAAATACCAAATGAAAAAAAAAAACAAAAGCAATACAAATGAAAGGACCCAACAGAACCTGGAATGCATAATTTGAAACACACGATATGCAGATACATCCCTACAGGTGGTCCCTGGCACTAGCACAACACGCACTGTGGGGGGGGGTTCTGTCCTTGTTTAGTATATATATTTATATATAGAAAAGTCCACTTCCTATAAACGAACAGCACATCACCACGTTTCCAACTAGTGTACAATGAGCTCAGAAGAGGGGCTGCCCGTAGGGAGGACCAACAGCTACTTGTGATCGGTTGGAGGGAACATCTTATTTTGCTACAGACTCTATTTACAGGGGTGCATGGGGGGTTGTTTCTGGGCTGGCCCAGCCCCTGGGATTCAGGTCTCCTTTCTCAGGCTGCGCTCAACCCTCAAGAGTGTGGGGCCTCGCACCTCTCACCCCACACCCTCTGTCTGGTTGAGTTGTGAGCTGCCAACACAAGGCCGAGTTTTACAGGCGGGGTTGGCTAAACAAAGCAATACATGGGCACTTAGGAGAAAACCTGTCTGGGTCAGGGTCTCTTTCTGAGGGGAGTGGGGGCCCCCGGTGGGTGGGGAGTAAGTCCTACATTGTAGCAAGATGGTGGTTTGGGAGAACTCCAGAGAGGCTGGGCGTGATGAGAAATCATTTGGTTTATTCCCATATTTCATCATGGGGGGCAGAGATTGGGATTGGTCCCTGCAGTGGAATGTCACCTCCTGGGGGTAGAACTGAGCAGTTTCGATGTCACCTGCCTGACATCCCTTCGCCTGGGGAATGGGGTAGAGAGAGGCTCAGGCGATTTCTGAGCCAGGCCTCCAGGAGGAGGGTCGGCCATTGGAGGAATGTGAATGAAGACTGTGACTGATCTTAAGGAAGAGCTGTTTCCTGGCTGTGAGAGCTGCGGAAGCATGGACTGGGCCACCAGGGGATGGCACAGTCTTCCTTCTTGTCCGGAGCTGAAAGAGCCCAAAGTCTCCTGAGACAGATGTGCCAGCGGAAACCTGGGCTGAACTTGATGGGCCACACCACACGGCTTGGGTGTCCGCTGCTACCAGAGAGTCTGTTTGTCCCCAACTATTAATAGGTTCTTCTAAACCAGAGATACGGGCCACCCTCCCTGGCAGGGTCCAGGATGGGTGTGGTGTGCCTGAGTCTGAAGGCGAGAGACAAGTGAGCATTATTATTCACAGAGGTGGCATCCATGCAGGAAAGTGTCCCGGCTCCCAGGATGGAGGAGCTCAGCTCAACTCTCAAAGCCGCAGCCCAGCCCTCTGGGAATGTCTCGTCAGCTGAGGGCGAGAGGCCGGGCTGGAGCGAAGAGGTGGCCTCCCGTGCCCAGATGGGGACAAGCCACTTGGTCCAGTCCTTGTGGATTTGGTGCTGTGTCTCCCGTCACAGTGCCTTTAACCCGGCAGCACTTGAGAAGGGCGATCCGAGTGTAGATTACAACGATGGTGACGGTGAAGATGAATCCAGTTTGGATAAGCGGGAAGGCGGTGCAAAGTTCCAAGGGAGGCGTAGTCAGGGGCGTGAACCCTTCCCCAGAGGTCCTGACTCTAAAGAAAAGGAGCTTGAGGGGCCGCTGGAGTGGCTGAGGAGGGCATGTCCCTCTGCTCCAGAACTGTCGGCATCCCCCTCCGCCCAGGGGTGGCGGTTTGAAGACCACCGGCCTCTGTCTCCTAGCTCAGCACCGCTGTGCAGGGAGTGCTGCGCTAGGAGACAGAGGCCTCTTGGCCAGGAGTGAGTCAACACTGGAAGACGCCACTCTGGGTGGGACAGGGACATGTCCCCTTCCCCCAAGTGCCAAGGGGAATCAGTGGAGCAAGTAGTCCCTGCTGGTCCAAGAACGCTTCTCCAGAGCTCTGGGCACCACCCCCGCCCCCCGGCCCCCGGCAATTTGAAGGGACTCCCCGGCAGATGGAGGCCCCGTCCTAGAAGACGGAGCCTGCAGCTCGGGTCTCTGCGGAGGCTTTGTGAGAAGTCAAAGCTACGCTGAGTTGAAGCCTCTGACAACAAAGGGTTGCTGCCCGCAAGCAGAGGGACCCCAGTTACAAACCCCCTTCTGAGCTGCCCTATGCCTCTCCACTCCGGGGTCCTCGACAGTTGATCCCTTCCCCCCTCATCCGATCCAGTGAATGTGAACACTGAGGGTTTTGTGGGCTCCCCACGCCCCACACGGGGTGGGTGAAATTGAAACTTGGGCTTCAGCATGAAAGCCAGCTGCTTCTGGATGCCGTATTGGGTCCTTGTATCTTGGGCCACTCTATGGGTGACGAGCCCCGCCCCCACATGGCCCCACCCCCTGGTTAAGTCCCTTCCTGGTTTTCTCAGCTCCCTGCCCCTGCTGGATTCCCCCCTCCACCCAACAGAGGTGTGTGGGGAGGGTCCCGAAGTCCTCAGAACTCCTGGGCGACTTCCCTGGGAAACCCTAGGGCTCGGTTCCCTCTCTGTGCAGTCCCAGCGTCCAGAGGAGGAGTGGGCTGAGGTTCCGGCCCTGGGCCAGGCACCCACCTGGAGGGACTGGCTCCCAGCACTTCCAGCAGGGAGCAGCCTGCGAGCTCCGCCCCTGCCTCTGGCCAGGGTACCTGCTGGAGTCCAAGGGCCCCAGGACCTCAACCCAAACACCACCCTCCCTTGGGTGCTCATGGTGCTCTATTTGGGGGTGACCTCCCATGCCTGTGCCTCAGCCGGCACAGAGGCCGCGACAGCGTTGGACTGGGCAAGGACAGTGGGCTGACCAGAAACCCTCCCAGGGAGAAAGTACAGGGGCAGACTCCAAGGTGGGGGGCACTCCAGGTCTCCAGCCGCAGGGGAGGGAGGGACCAGCTGCGCATGCCCAGAGGGCTGGCTGTGAGAAGGGAATGGGCTCCTTGCCTGGCCTCCTGGGACCCCCAGGGCCAGGAGGGGACTGAGGCTGGGAGGTTGGGGGAGCAGTGAGGGCTGAGCTGGGGCATGGGGTGGGGCAAGTCGCCCCAGGGGCCCTAGTAGGCCTGGCCAGTCTCCACCGGCAGGAGTCCCAGCACCGCGGAGTGCTCCCCGAGCTTCATGCGGCGCTGCGTGGAGAGGCTCACGTTTTTGGCCAGGTAATCAACAGCAGCTGGAAAGACAAAAAAAAAAAAGAAAACTCCTAGAAATTAAAGTTCTTTTTCCTATTCTTCTATCTGCCCTGTATCTAGCCATCAAGCCATCCACCCACATACACACCCATCCATTCATACATAGATCCCTCATCCATTCCTTTATCCATCCATTGGTTTGTCCGTCCATCCATCCATCTCATCATAAAGCTCTTTCTTCTCACCTCTCTCCAATCATTCAGCAAATATTTACTTAACACTCAATAATAATAACAATAATAATAATTAGAACCTCAGCTCTCTCGCGGGTCCTGTAGGGAGGTCCAGAGGACACCCACATTGCTGAGTGAAGAACTGGTCCGCCTTCAGTGAGCATCCCCCGGGACCCAGGTGGTAACCAGGGCAAGGTCCTTCTGCCTTCTTTGGGCCCCGAACCGAGCTCGCGGAGCAGGCAAAGCAAGGCCCCTTACTCAAAACTTAAAGCTGCTTTCGCAGTTGAGTTGAGTCTGTTCAGGGGAGGAGCCAGGGCCCTGATTTGCAGGAAGCTGAGACTGTCAGCCTTGTCAATTCTGGTCACCCAGGGGAAAGGGATGAGAGTTTGAGGTGTGTGCTCATGTGTGTGTGTGAGAGAGAGAAGAGTGGAAATGAGAATCCTGGTGAGGTAGCAATGGGTGTGAACATGAATGTTCCCACGTGAGCAATCGTGCACAAGTGCATGTGCACGGATGTGGGTGAGTTGTGTGCACCCGCATGAGCGGAACTGTGGGAATGCTTGTGCATGGACAGGTAACTGTGCACAGGTGAGTTCCACCTAAGCCATGCACATGTGTCAGAGTGTGTGCGTGCACAGGTACAACTGCGCGTGCACGTGTTGTCTGGGCTGTGTTAACTGCACCTGCCTGAGGCCACGGCAGAAATCAGCCCTGACCAAGTGATCAGACTGGCGTGTGACCAAGGCCTCCCGAGGCCCACAGATGCTGCTTCCCGAGCCAGAATCTCGGCTGTGGCCACTGCCCTGCCCCCCGGGACCTCTCAAATCCAAGGGTGAGAGGAAGATGGACAGAGCGTTGCACCAGGGATCACGAGGCTGAGCCCAACACTAGCTTTGTCACCTGCCCACTGAGGGACGCTGTGACATTCTGCACGCCTCCCTGAAGCTGAGGGCTCTGCCCAGGGTAGGTGGGTGGAGCCAGGAGGTGATGGGGAGGGCCAGAGGGCAAGGCCCAAGAACTGAGCTACAGAAGGCCACATTGCCTTGGGGTTCAAATGACCTAGGTTCAGATCCTGTGCCTGCCAACTCTGTGTAATTTTGAGTATCCCACTTCACCTACCCAAGCCTCAGTTTCCTTGTCTGTAAAATGGGGATAAATAATAATGGCACTTAGGCTGAAGAGCTGTGGTGAGAATAAAATGGGAAATGCATATAACGTGGTTGGTTGGTTAGCACTGTGCCTGGCACACAACGAGCTCAGCAGACGTGGGCCGCTAATTTAATAATCAGATGTGGAGCCCTGGCTGGCGTCGCTCAGTGGATTGAGCTCCGGCTGGGAACCAAAGTGTCGCAGGTTTGATTCCCAGTCAGGGCACATGCCTGGGTTGCAGGCCACGGCCCCCAGCAACCGCACATTGATGTTTCTCTCTCTCTCTCTCTTTCTCCCTCTCTTCCCTCTCTAAAAATAAATAAATAAAATCTTAAAAAAAATCAGATGTGACCTCCGAGGGGGCAAGAAGGAAAGTGAAGAGGGCAATACAGAGCCCCAACTACCTCCTGTGCGCGTGGCACTGGGCGAATCCCCTTGCCGTTCCAGACCTGTTTCCTTGCCCACTCAATGGAAAGAACAAGTTCTATCCTCCAAAAGGGCTGTGATGAGGATCAAGTGGGACAATGTGCTTTAAGATGCTGAGCACAGAGGGCTGGCGCAGGGCAGGGCCCCCTGGATTCCTAAAGAAGGTGCACAGGTCCTGGGCTGGGTCCTGGGCTGAGCGCTGGGTGGTGCCTGAGGTCACTCCTTCTTTACTCTCCCAGCTGGTTGGGCAGAGGTGGTGGGGGCCAGCCCTGCCCTGTCTGGGTCAGCCCCTTACTTTGGGTGGGCGTAGCAGAATCTCCCATCTCTAGCCTCAGGGGACCCTGTTCCTCTGGCCACACCCTCTCTGCAGCCTGCTGCTGCCTTATCTGGGCTCTTGGGCCCGCCCAATGGGGAGGAGTCTAGTTTTCAGAGTCGCCATGGGAACAGGAGGAGGAGGAGCTAACGTTTACTGAGAGCTTGCTCCTGTCCTAGGCAGTTTCCATGCACCATCTCACAACAGCTCTCTGAGGCTGGTAGTATCATCATTACCCCCTTGTAACAGATGAGGAAACGGGGACCCCTCCCTGAGAAACGGCATAATTTGCAGGATTACGTGGCTGCTAAGCTGTGGAGCCGGGATTCAAACCCAGCAGTCTGATGTGGCTCCTGACCACCCCCACGACTTCACCCAGCAGCCTCCTACAGTATAATAACCCCAGCACTAAGAGTGCACGGGGCACACCCCAGATCCTGCACTGGCCTCCTTTTCCACTCTGGAAATGTAAGTGACTTCTCCAAGGGCACAGGGTCAAGGGTGGTGACCCTTCCTGAATCACCCCAGGCTCCACGCACCCCTCCTTACTCCACATGATGCCGCCCTCTGATGCCAGCCTCTCCAGCTCTTCCTACGGATGGGGCGGGTAGGTCTGGCTTTGGATGACAGTGATGAGAACAACAAAGGGAGATCCCCTGCCTGCCCATGTACGAGCCCTTGCTATGGGCCAGGCGGACGAGGTCCCACTGAGTTCTTTCAACAGCCCCAGGCTGTAGGTACGGCTGCTCCCATTTTACAGAGGTGGACACTGAGGCGCAGAAAGACTTGCTGGCCCAGAGCCACGCCCCACGCGTGAGAGGGCAGAGCCTGAGTTGTCCTGTTTGCTCCTCTGATCGCTCTGTCCCTTCCTCTTTAGCTTCTCCCAGTTACCAGCCATGGCCCCAGCACACAGTAGGAGCTTCCCCAGGCCCCACCAAGGTGCGCAAGAAGCCAAACTCTACTGCCGACCCGGCCAATGCCAAGGGCACCCGGAGTGCCGCAGAGCCTGCCTCTCCCCGGGGCGCAGCCGGGGGTCGGCGAGGGCGGGGCTGTGGCATTTCTCATCACGGCCTCCATCAGCGGCCCTCCCTGTCCCTCTGTCCCTCTGTCTCTCCGCGCCTCCCCTCCTCTGCCTCGCACCCACTCTCGGGCTCCAAACGTCTCAAATTAGATTAATCGGGAGTTGGCAGGAGATGCGGCCGTGATGCCAACCGGTAAACAAATCTCAGCCGTCAGCATCTTGTCAGCCCGCGGCCCCAGAGGAGGACCCTTCCAGACACCAGTTCTTATTAGAGTTGTCAGATCTATTAAAATTCTTTTCACACTTCTGCGTTCTATCAGCCCCGTCATTAGTGCGGCCCTGGCCTCTGGGAGCACCAGGGCCATATTAATCTGCCGCGTGCCCTGTCCCTGTCCCCCTACCCCGACCCGCTCTGGGGACAGGGCAGAAAGACAGATGGACGGACAGCGGCCGGGGGCAGGAGAGGAGGGTGTGGCGGTACCCCCGTGCCGGGGAGAGGGCGTGCACTCTGCCCTTTAAGGGTCTGGCCCGTGTGCATGTGCCGTGCACACCTGAAGGCGAGGCCCTCTGGGGCGGGGCCGTGGGTGGGGCCATGCACATACGCAGACGCACACAGCGGTGTGACCTCGGGCGAACCACCTCTCCGGGATCCCATTGCCTCATCTGTCCACCGGGCATCACACTATACCGGATGGCTGCGAGGGAGGGCTGCCAGGCCCACAGTAGATGCTCAATAAAAGGCCATTTCTCCTTCCTTCACACACACACACACACACACACACACTTCTGTATCTTACACCTCGAAGCCATGCACATACACATACTCACGAACACTCTTGTAGAAGTTACTCTCTGTGTGTGCGCCTCTGTGCAGCCCAGGTGGGTGTGAAGCCATGAATGTTAGGGAGGGAGATGCTACAATGGAACATTTTGAGAAGGCTGAGTCTAATCCCCGGGCCCCTATTTCACAGATGGCAAAACTGCAGCTCAGAGAAGCAGAGTGCCTTGCCCACTCTCCGGGTGCCAGTGGGGCAGACTCCCTCAGGCCCCTCCCAGCCCAACCCCAGAGCCTCTGTGGGGTGGGGTCGGGTCTCATGCTCCTTCCCTCTGGGCTGGGTGGGGCTGGAGATGTGCTCTGAGTCAGGAGGAGGAGCCAGGGGAGCAGGGGTGGAGCTAGAGGGGGGTGGGAGTGGGGCCCAGGGGGGGAGGGATCCCTGCTGCCAGCTTCTAGGAGCAGAGGGGAACAAACACTCCTTTCTCGCCTCCTGGGCCCTTTCCCTTTTGATCCCCCCTCCCTCACCACCCCTGTGCTGACTCGGGGTTAATTTTATTTCCGAGCTGGGCAGGCGCCCCTGGAGCCGGGCACGGGGCTCCGGGTGTGACTAACGCCTGCCCCAGGCCGGGGCTCTAAACTCTTTATCAAGAGCACATGTGGGCCGCGGCTCTGCGCCCGGGCGTGTGGCTGGGGCAGCGGTCGCCCTCGGCTCCTCTGGAAACACATGATGCGCATGGACGCACCCTACGCTCAGACGTACATGCACCCACGTGTTATTGTGCCTCCACACACTTGCTCCCCAGGTGCACACATCCACACATGGTTGTACACACAGACAACACCGTGTGTCCAAGCCTGGACGCACAGCTATATACAGGAGCACATGGCCACGCCTATGCACTCACATGTGCACATGCCCATATTTACACACGGCACACGTCATGTACCTGTCCACATACACCCTCCCAATACAGGCACATTCAGGCACACATGCACACATGTGCATAGTTACACATATGTGCACCCCACCCCCCACATCTTTATTAAACACGCCCACATAACATACACACACCACATGTCAAACAGAGGCACAGCCACAGACACATGCACACTGGAATGCACGTGTAAACACACGTTATAGCCGCACATACGTGAGCATATGTGTGCATGTGTGCTCACATAAAAGCTCATGCGCAAACCATATATGCACCATATGCTAATTTAAACTCACAAGTGTGTGAATAATCATATGCACACATCCCTGCATGTGCCACTCATGTTTACACCCCCACACACACACTCGCCTGTGCACAAGAATGTGTGCACTAACACCTGTATGCTGGAATCCTCGCAAATACACACACAGACACGCACAAACTGTAACACATCCAAACACGTATTCACTCTCATGCACACACAGGTGTGCACATTTATCATATTCAAAGATGCACATGCAGGAGGGAGCCGTGAACACAGCTGGGATGTGGAGGCCAGCACAGCTGGCCCTCATTTAGCCGTGGAGGCCAAGGTCATACGAGGAGCAGCGGGCTGGTGTGGGGAACAGGAAGCAGAGGTCAGCGAGGCCGGGCCGGGGCTGCGGCGAGGGTGGGGGCGTGTGTGAGGATGGCCTTGGGCGGGGAGGTCTCACCCTCTCTCGCCACACGCCCTTCTGATTAGTTTGACACCAGCAGGTGAGGCCTTTGCCGGGAGGTGGGGCAGGGGGAGCAGCCAGTGACCTTGGCGACCTGTGCCCTCTTGGCCTGCCCTGCCGCTGCCCCGGCCAGCAGCTGGGAGCTGGGGCTGGGCTGCCTTCGGAGCTTTTGGTCTGAGGGTTTGCATGCCCGCCTCCAAGCAGAGTGCTCAAGGGAACTGTGACTGGGCTGGGTGTGCGAGACCCGCCCAGAATTTTGGGAAACTGAGGCTGAGGACAGGGGTAGAGGACAGGACTCCAAATGCAGCAGTGCCCCGCGGCCAGGGGACAGAAAAGGGCAGGGTCCCTAAGGCCACACTGTCCCTCCCACTCCGCGGCCGCCAGCCACGGCGGCTCCGGAGCACCTGACAGGCGGCCAGTGAGACTGAGGAGCCGAATTTTACATTTTTGATTTCATTTCACCTCATTTAAATTTAAAAACTCAAATTCAGTTTAATTTCGTGGGTGGGAAACTTTTCAGTATCTTTGGAACAACGTGGGCGTGTAAACCCACAACTTCCCCAGTAGTAAATTTTAGGAAACATTAACGCAGATCAAGCGTTTCCAACGAATACTTTGTGTCTGAACAAAAACGGGATGTATTTCAAAGAGGTAGAACGAAGAAAAGAATGTAAAACATCTCATTAATAATTTTATATGGATTGTATGTCAAAATGATCGCCTTTTAGATAGAATGTGTTAAATAAAATACGTTAGTAAAAATAACTTTGCTCACATTTTTAACTTAAGTTATTAAGTTAAACATTATTTAAAAAATAACTTATTTCTCACATTTTAAAATAATGGCTTCTTAGCCCTGGCTGGGTGGCTCAGTGAGTTAAGTGTGTCGGCCCATACACGAAAAGGTTGTGGGTTCGATTCCCGGTCAGGGCACATGTCTAGCTTGCAGGTTTGATCCCCAGTAGGGGCGCCCACAGGAAGGTGATCCATCAATGTTTCTCTCTCACATCCATGGTTCTCTCTCTCTCTCTCTCTCAATAAACACATCCTTGGGTGAGGATTAAAAAATAATGAAATAAAGAAAATACAGTGTGGCTCCATGGAAATTTTAAATGCCATTTGAGGCTCATATTATGCAGGAGTGGGCAAAAGCAGGTTTACAGTTGGGAGCGGCATTCTTCTGAGCTGGCCGAGCTGTTGTAAGAATCGTAAGCTGAGTGTCTTCCCGTGGGAACGACCGTGAACCCGCTTTTGCCCAGCCCTGTGCGCCCGCGGGTCGGCTTTCCTCTGCGGCGGCGGCAGCAGCGCCACGGCAGGGGTCCAGCTCCGCATCATCCTAGAACGGCTGTTCCTCCTTTCTGGACCTCCACGTCCTCATCTGTGAGATGGGAACCCCCACCCCAACACCCCCTTGTAGCTCTCTCTATGAATAAGCAGGGGGTGGGGTGGGCAGGGGGAGGCCAGGGCGCCGGGCACTCACTCTGGCTGTACTGGCCGTACTGGTAGCCAGCCACGGGGTCCACGCTGTAGCCGGTGGTGCTGTAGGTGGGTGGGCAGTAGGACTGGGAGGTGGGCAGGCTGTCCCCCGGCTTGATGGAGTCCGCCCGCTGGCTGCAGCTGGCCGAGATGGAGGGGGCCGAGTCCAGGCCGCCGTGCAGCGGGGAGATGGAGAAGTCGGCCTGCGGCTGCGGCGGCACCGCGCTGGGGTTGCTCAGAATGCTCATCACCTGTGGGGAGAGACCATCCGCGTCGGCTGAGCGGCCGGGGTGGGTGCGTGAAGGACCCCAAAGATGCCAGCACCGCAGGGATGGCGCCAGGCCGGCCCCAGACAGGCCATTGCTGGAGGTTGTCTCTGGAGGTCCCTGCAGCATCAAGATCTTCGGGTGACCTGTCTGCTTGTCCTTGTGGGTGAGAGAGTTAGTGGCTTCTCCTGGTCAGGTTCTGACCCATGGAGGCTTCCTCTGCTGTGAGCTCTGGGGTGAGGCGGGGCCTGCTCCCCTCTCTAGCCCCAGGCCTGACTGGATGAATGAATGCCCAAGTGCACAGAGGAATGAATGAACACACTAGCTAATTATGCCTCTCTTATCGGACAGGGAGCTTCCCGAGGACAGGGACTGTGCCTCCCCCAACAGACCGGGACGCCCCGCCTTCCAGCACAAAGGTCAGAGCAGGACTTGGGTCTGTCGGCTTCAGCCCTCACCCCATGCTAGGCCAGCTATGCTTTTGACCTTGGCCAAGACCTGGTGCCCTTCTGGGAATTCACGACACCCGTGCACACGGCCAGTCTGTCCAGTGGCCTCCCCAGAACCTTTCCTCGATTCTGGCAGCCCCCAGATGTCTGCAGCCGTCCCCCCCTCCTTGAGCGGCTTGGCTCAGCAAACAGAAATCTCTCAACTGGCAACTCGGACCGACAGGGTGAGGCTCATCTCTAGAAACTCCGCTTAAAGCACCTGGTGTCGGTTCACTGGTGTGCTCACGCATTCATTCAGCAAACACGCATTGGTGGGGCCTAGACACCAGGCCTGAGGCGGAGCCCTGGGACTTCAGAGGACAGACAGCCATGGTCAGGGCCCTCAGCTCGGGGGGTGTTTGGGTCTGGGGCAGGGGGGCACAAGGCAACAGATCATCAGGGTATGGAGTGACGAGCTGTCATAAAGGCAGCTCAGGGGATGGTATGAGCCCAGAGGAGGGCCCCCAGCCAGCCAGGGGGTCCACCTGGGGGAGGTGACACGTGCTGTCCAGCTCTCCAGAAGAGACAGTGGGGAGAAGGGGGCAGGCGGCAGGACTCCCTGCCGAGTGAGAGAGCAGTCTGGGGGGGGGGGCGGGGGAGGAGGGGCCTGATCTTTGTGCCTCCAACCTGCAGGGCCCAGGACCTGGCAACCTCTGGGAATGCCACCCCCTACGGGAGGGGGGCCCCGTGCCCGGTGGGGCCAGGCTGGCTGACAGTCTGCCCGACACCAAGCTGAAGAACATGCCACTGTCCACGCTGGGCACACGGCTGTGCTCTCTGACTCCTGGTTTCCCCACCCACCTCCCGGGACACAGGGGGCAAAGGACAGCCAAGCAACGACCTTGAGGCTGATGACATCTCTGTAAATGGTTGCCTTCTCACTCTGGACTTGCCCCTGCCCCTGACGCGAGGGCATGGCCGCATCATCATCCTCAGGCCAGGAAAAGGCACGGAGCGTCTCCACTCCCCGGCTGTGCCGCCTCCGGGCGTCCCCGACCCTCTGTGGCCGCCCCATCCCGAGGGGCCGTGTGCCCTCACTCAGGTGACGCCGGCCTGACTCAGAGTGTGGCAGGGGGGCCGGATGTGCTCTGCACGGGAGGGGCTCCGTGTCCAGCCGGGCACAAGGGGGAGCGCCCAAGAGTTAGCAGCCCCACCCTGCCAGTCCCCTTCTTCCCGGCCTCCGCCTCCGCCTCCGCCACCGTCTTTCTCAGCCACAAACCCATGTGACTCTCCCAATCCAGAGCCCTACAGAGACATGTGGGACGGAGCTGTGAGGCCCATTTCTCAGATGACAAACCTGAGGCCCATGCAGGGCTGGGGCTCCTCCCCATCTCACAGTAGGGCCGGTGGGCCAGACCCCACTCGCTCTGCTGGTGAGCACCGAGACTGACTCTCAAAGATGACTTCTAGGCACGCGACCCCTATAGAGGTTCTTCCTCCAGGGACTGGCCAGCTTGTCTCCTGGGCAGCTACTGGTGGGGGTCCTTCCCCCTATGTCTCTTTCCTTGATGCTCTCAACCCACTCCCCTCAGCGCTGGGGACACCCCTCTTTTGTCCTTTACCTGCCCCGACACCTTTCCAGAGCCGGTCAGGCAAGACCTCCCCAAAACAGGCGTGATCAGTAGCAAAAAGAGCACGCCACGAGGAGAAGTAGCAGACGGCTTTCCAGGCAGGGGCACTGGCACGTGCAAAGGCCCTGAGGTGGGCGCGGAGAGTAGTGGGAAGGTCACCGGTGGGAGTGAAAACCGTGCACACCGCAAGGAGAATCCTTTGTCAGAGGGACGTGCGTGGCGCCCAGCGGCTCAGGAGGCCTCGGACCCTGGGCCATTACCAGGCAGCTCCGAATCAGCTCAGGCCCAGGGAGCTCTTGCTGTAACGGGATTGGCTCAGCGGGATTTGCCCTGGAACACCAAACCGAATCCCCATCTGGGGTAGGTGTGAATGGCGGGGGCGGGCATCTGCTCACTCTGCTCCAGAGGCCCTGGAGGCCCGTGGATCAAAGGGCTTCCATTCCACTCCATCCAGCCCGTCTCTGCGCGTCTCTGCGCATGGCAGCTTCCAAGCAAACGGGGCAGGGCTCAGCTGGCGGGAGGTGGGAGGTAGGAGCAGTGACTCCTCAAGGAAACAGACTATGACGGCCCCCACTCTGCAGATGGGGGAGTGAATGGTGCACCCGAGCGAACACAGCCGGTGAGTGGCAGGGCCGGGATATGAACCCGGGTCTCCCCGACTTCCGGCCTGTTCTTCCCCACCACCAGCAGTGCTGGCGAGGATGGACAGAGTGCAGAGAGAGGCTCTCGGCAGCCCGCGGAGCAGAGCCCCGCAGGCCCGGGTGGCCCTCCAGCCTCCGGTTGGCCTGTGGACTCCCCCGAGTCCCTTTTGGCCCTCGGAAGCGGAAAGCGTTTGCCCACCATCAGGGGCCTAGCCGCGGTCTGGAGCCTGCAAACTTTTGAACTTGAGGAAGTCCTGGTCTGATGCGGTAATCCACCCCCCTCAAGAATGCTCAGGCCTCTCCCTGGTGGGTTTTACTTTTTTCCCGGTGACCTTGCTTTCACTAATGTATTACTTCTTGGTACGTTACCGTTACTAACTCAAAATCAATACCGACCTCCACATCTGTAAGGTTTTATCTGAAGGCAAATCTCCCGGCTGTCCGTCAGGCTGAGTGACAGCCGTCCCTTCCTCTACCCCCCCACCGGCCCTGGCCCCCGCCCGCCCCCAGCCCCTTCCTCCCCCTCTGCTCTAAATCAGTCCCAGCCTCCACCAGACTAAATCAATAAGGGGCTGGCTCACACCCCCCTTCTGCCGCTGGGGAGAGGCTTGCAGGTTTGGGGGGGGCGGGTGGGAGCCGAGGGAGCCCCGTGCCAGCCCCCCTTCCACATCCTCTGCTCCCCGCCCCCTCCCCCGGGACTTGCTGGCGCTCCCCTACTTTAAAAGAAGGGGCTGGGAGAAATGTAATTAATTCCCTCCGTTCCTGAGCTGGCCCGCAGGGCCTGGGGCCGTGGAGGCTGAGCCGAGAGATCTGCACCCTCTGTGATAACCGCACGTGGCTCTGGGAGCAAGGCTGCAATTAGAAGGGGTGATCGCCATCACGGGGGCTCCGTGGCAGGGTTCGGGGTAAATGAGCGGGGGGCCTCCGCAGAAGGTAGTGGAGGGAGGGAGGGGCAGGGGCTGAGACGGATGAGGTCGGGACATTGGACCTGGAGGTGAGACTGGGGCTGGAACGGAGCCAAAGCGCGCTCACGCCGGCGGGCAGGTGGGCAGGCACACCGCGCACTCCGGGTGCAGAGGGTCTGCAGTAGCATCCACGCTCTGCTGCGGGCTAGCTGTGGCCCTGGGCAATTTCCTTAACCTCCTGGGCCTCGGTTTTCTCATCTGTATAATGGGAATGATAATGCTTGTAGCTGCCTGTAGGGTCGCTGAAAGGATTAAATGAGTAAAACGCATTAAGACGGCACCTGGCACACCACTGGTTCTCGGTAAATGCAAGGTCTCCCCCGCCTCCCCCACCCGTTTGGAAGGGACCTGGCCGCAGGCAGAAATGATTCCTCGAGGACAGACTCAGGGGATTGCTGCTCCCGGTCGGGGACTATGTTGTCATCATCTCTTCTTCCCCAGGGGGCCTGGCGCACAGTGGGTGCTTTCTGGACAGAGAATTAATGACTCCGCCTCCGTGAGGGAGTTGTGGTCTCAGCTCTGGAAAGGCAGCCAGAGGTGTGTCCCTTGGATACGCCCCGCCCCCCTTTGGCCTGCATGTGCTCATCGGCCGTGAGGGTGCGTGTGTGTCAAAAGACATGGGGCCCTGACGGGGAACCTGTGAAGTCTCCAGTCGAGTCGTGGCACGGCCCAGAACTCACACCGGACAGCCCACACCTGAAGCCAGGAAGGGGATCCGTCACTCAAAAACGCCTCTTGTCTAGTTGGCCAAATAGCTTTCCATCAAAACTCCGAGGACCCAGCATGAAAATCCTTCACAGGTGCATCTCTCCTTTTCTTAAACTCATCAGGACATCGAGCATGCGCACACACTTACATGGAAACACGCCAGAAGACACCCATGAAACCCGAGAGGCACCTTGAGACTGCTGCATTTCACATGTGGGGAAACTGAGGTTCAGAGAACGGAGGCACTTGCCCTTGGGGAGCGCGTCACCACACAACCATAGCAGACGAGCAGGCCGGTGGCCCACTGCCTCTCCCCTCCTGCCCCCGCCTCAGGCTTGGCTCCGAGAGGGCCCGCTGGCTCGGGCACTGACCATGCTTATCTCCAAGCCTCATGTCCTCACGTCCGGTAGCAGCCCCGGCCCGCCCTCTGATTCACTCCCTTGGCTCCCACTAGAGGTGGAAGGAGCGGGCATGTTTGGGGGGCAGCCCGCAGACAGGAGGCGAGGAAGGGCACGGCTCGCCGGGAATGGAAAGCCACGTTTGTCTGGACTGGGTGAAGCAGGTCTCCTTTGGGCCTAGGACTGTCCCAGGCTGGGACAACCCAGCTCGCGACTTGCCCTGGTCCCTAAGGGTCTGAGGCCTGGAGTCCGTCCCCGTGTCCATCTCTGTGAAAAGAAGGGCCAGGGCCGCTCTCCTGGGGTTTGTCCACTCAGTCACTGCTTCTACACCTCGGCTGCCCAGTGGAATCCGTTGAAGAGTCTTTCAAAATGCGGATGCCCAGGCCCCACCCCTTAGAGATTCTGGTTCGTTGTTCTAAGGATCTGGGCACCAGAATTTTTTACAGCTCATTCCAGTGCATTCTGAGGGGCAGCAAGGTTAAGTACCGCACTGTCCAATCATCACCACGATTGCTACGCACACGCCATAAAGCTATACATCCACACTCAGGTGGGGGGAGACACGAGCACACCCCGGCCCCCCCAGAATGCAACAGACGCTCATGCCGGAACACCCACAGCCTCACACAGGCTCACGCGAACACACGAGAATGCACATGAAAACACCCCCCACCCCCATGCACCGCGAGGCCACACACGATCCACACGCTTCAGAGGTGTGCAGGTGAAGTCACACACACAGCTGTGTGCACTGCAGCCTCATGACTCCGTGATCGCCAGCGCACCAAGGCTCGCCCGTGTGCCTCCACGACCCCTCCTCCAGCCGGCAACAGACACCAGGATACAAGTCACACCAACAGACCCCTGCCCGTTCCGCCGCCTGTCCCCAGCTCCACGCTGGGATTAGTGCCAGCGGGAAATCACCCACCCAGGCGGCCCACCCTTTGCCTCCCCACTCCCCCTGCTCCGTTCTGCTAAGAGGATCCGGCCCCCTCCCCTCTCCCTGCCCCCTGTGGACAGCGGTAATGGGCTTCGGGTGCTGACTTTGAGCTTCCAAACAAGATTTTCTGCAGGTTTCCCTGTTCCCGCCCCCTCTCCCTGCCATCTCTGGCTCCTGGCCCTCTCTCTCCCTGCACCCTCTCCACGTACGTCCACAGCTCATCCAGGGGCGCCCGCCCACCAGGAGAGCCGACGTCCAGGCCTGGCCTTCCCCCGACCTCAGCCTCAGCCCCCGACTCCAGTCCCTCACCCACCACCAACACCCGGCTTCCCAGGGAGGGTCCCCTGCATCTGCCTGCCGTCCCTCTCTGCACGGGCGCAGCACCCTGGTTTCCAAAGCATTTCCCTTCCAGCCTGGAACCGAGCTAGGAAGCACTGCTAGCCCATTTTTCAGCTGAGGAAACTGAGGCTTCGGGGCTCATCCAGAATTTCCTAGGGGATGCCTGGCAGCGTGGGGGCAAGAACACCTGCCCTGGCCGTGCTCTTCATTACCACTAAAGGCTCTGGGCCATTCTGACTCGTGTGTGTGTGTGCTGAGCAGGTGTCTGTGGGACTATCACATGTGTGAGATTAGTGTGTGTGTGTGTGTGTGTGTGTACGCACATATGTGCACGTGGGAGCACTGTGCATGGTCTATGTGTGAATCGTGTGTGCTTGTGAGTCGGTGTGTGCATGCGTGTGGATACTATAAGTCTGTGTGCCCGCATGTGTGATTGTCATGTGTATTGTGTGTATGCGTGTACTCAAGTACTTCACGTGTACTCCCATGTAGGCACGTGTCCTATTGACCTCTCTCGCTGACCTCACCGAGGGCATGGGGACTCAGGGGCTCAGAGGGCACTCAGTGAGCACCGGGTCATTGGCTGCCCTCTCGGACCGGGCGGGGGGTCCCCACCCCACCCTCTGGCACGTCATCTCTTCCTCCCCCGTGGGAGTTCAACATGCGAGGCCCGAGAAGACTCATAAGACAGGCCGTGTGTGACCAAAGAGGAATCTCTGCAGAGAAAGGATTCAGCCGAGACTTCGGTAAGAGCCTCCTAGCGTGTGGAGGGCGAGGCTCTGAGAGGCTGAGCCACAAAAGGCTGTGAAGTCTCAGGTTTGGGCCTCGCCCAGAGAAAGCTGTCAGCCCCACTGTGGCCCCGCCTTCCGCCCTGGACACGGAAGGATCCGGACCCTGGATCTGACCAGGCACTGCTGCGGGTAGACTTGGTGTCCTACTCCTAGTGCCCGGCACATAGTAGGTGCCCAACAAACATCTGTGAGTGAGTGAATGTCTGGCTGAATTCCCGAATGCGTGAGTGAGTGAATGAGGGAGTGAATCCATCTGTTTATCCCCAGCACAGGGCCTGGCACAGAGGTGGATGAATGCGAAGAACCACGGAGGGTCTTGTGGATACTCGCACCCAGCCCTCAGCTCAACCGATTTCAGAGCCCCCTCCCCACCACAGGGGTCCCTGGAGGCTTTATCTGAAGACTCTGTGGAAGTGAGGGGCTGCACAGAATGACTTCCCACTCATTGTCCCACAAGCTACAAACTCTGATACATACACACACACACACACACACACACACACTTTCAATGTTCTGCCTACAAAATGTCAATCTCCAAAAATCTAGAGATGTAGAAATATCTGGAAACCCTGGAGAGAGCCTGAATTCGCCCCCCTCCCTTCCTGGGAGGATCCTGGGCTGGCCCGAGTCTGGAGGTGTCTGCGCCGGGGCGGGTCCGAGGGCCCCTGGCCGCCGGAGGGCGCCGGAGCTGGTGGGGCTCGGCGGGACGCAAGACCGTCTCCGATGGCGCGATAATGGCGGACGAGGGATTAGTGCGGCTCTGCTCGGAGCGGCAGCCGGGCTGGAGAAGGAAGGGGCCGATCGCTGGGAAAGATATGACTATTTAAAGATAATGATTGCATAAATTTAATTAGCACACTTTCACGCGGCAAATGGCCGTTTTGTAATTAATGTATTTGGCCTTACTAAGCATGAAAGATCCCATCTCCTCCCCCTCCCCTCCCGCTCCCCCTCCTCTGCGGGGCCCCTAATGAAAGACAGAGAGCAAGTGACAGAAACAGTTTGTCAGCGGCTCCAGGTGTCAGGGGCCTAATTGGCTGAGCGAGGGGTAGGGGGGAGGCAGGAGGGCCGCGGGGGCTAGGACGAGCGCCCCCTTGGCTCACCGGGCCCAGGCTGGGAGAGGAGGAGGAGGAGGATGGGGAGGCCTGGGCTCTTGGACCCCTGGCGTGGGGGTGGGGGGCTCCCCCTCCGTAATTGCCAGAGACGTGAACGCAGATTGGCCGTGGCAGGGAGTGAGTGGTGGCAGGCAGGCCTCGTTAGTACCTGGGCGCACAAGCTGGCACATATCACCATGCGTTAGGGACTCGTGGCCGTGATAGCCCAGGCCCCGCCTGCCCTCTCCCGGGAGCCAAGTCCTTTCAGTGGAGGGAAGGAATGAGTGATCCTCAGTTTCCTCTTCTATAAAACGGCCTCTGGTTATCAAAAGGTTCAAAAAAAAAAAAAAAAACCAAACCATGTCTTCCATGATTAAGCACCTAATAAGTGCCAAGTACCTACTATGCGCAGGCAGCACCGCCATTTACTCCTGACCACAGCTGTCAGAAGGATGGGCATTTTTATCTTCCTGAAATTCAAATGCATTTTGCCACCCCTAGTGTCTTTCCACGACAGCGGTGGCAGCCAGGTGGCCTCCCTGTCAGGTAGCAGTGGTGACAGTGCGAAGCTTTCGCTGGCGCCTTCCCATGAGATCAAATAAGGGCCAGCATCGAACTCTCTCAGGTCCAGTGACGGAGGGGTATTTGCTGCTCTGTGTTCAAGATCAGAAAGCTGAGGCTGTGGGAAGCTAAGTAATTGACCCAAGCCTGCGAATTACTTAGTAAGTGGTGGGCTAAAACGTCAACTCAGAAGATGTAACTCCAAAGCTGATGCTCTTTCTAGCGTCTGCCTACAGGACCCGCTTCAGGGCCGGCCCAGCACCTGTCGTGCTCCACGGCGCCATCCTCCCCTGCGGGCTGGCTGAGGTGCTCCACTGGCTCCATAGGAAAGCCTCTTTCTCGGGGGGCTATAGTTGTCCATTGCAATAAATCCCTAGAGGCAGAGCTGCCCGATTTTCCTGTGGGGTGACAGGAAACTGCGTTGAGAGGATTCTAGCCACCACGCCTGACCTTTGTGCCATAGCCACCTTGAGCCTGTACACGCTCTCGCCTCTGACCGTGACCTTCCATCGTCTTTACGTGCTGCCCTCTGCCAGCCCCAGGCACTGGCCCTGCCCCGAGCAGCCCAGCCCCTGCCCGGTTTTCTCAGAGGAAGCCAGGGCAGGGAGGCCTTGAGCCAGCCTCGGCCGGGCGGAGTAGGGCCCAGCAAGCCCTCTCCCTGACCAAATTCAATTTCAAAGCTTAATGAGTTTGCAGAGGAGCCGGGTGCGCTCGCCGACACCGCTCCTTGCCGGCTGGGTGGTTCCCGCCCTGGCCACCGAGCGCGCGGCAGCCGGAGCAGGGAGAGCCCTGGGCTCCGGCGAGAGCGGCGGGGGCACTGAGCGAGTGAAAAATGTCAGAGCAAATTGCTCTTGACAGCGTTAATATCTGCACCTCATAGCAATAATTACATGTAAATAAATAGCAAAATGACACTCAGCTGGAGGCAGCTTGGGGAGGACAGACGCTGCTAAGGACCAGCTGGGGACCCAAATGCTCTGCTCCATCCTCTCCTTTGCTTTCCATCTTAGAGTCTCTGCTTCCCCCCCTCTCACCTTCAACCAGATTCTTGCTGCAGCACAGGGCAGGGACCTCTGCAGGAACAGGTAGACCCAGGCATCCTCCCAGCCTCTTTCTCTCCTTTCTCCCTGAGCATCTCACTCCTCCTAAGCGTCTCTGTGGAGATGTGGCTCTGAAATCCACGTCTCTGCCCTGACCTCTTGGCCTTGACCTCCACACCCCGCCCCCAGCCCCATCCAGGCCCTCCTCCTGCACTCCCTGTTTCTGTCTGTGACTTCATGACCCTCCTGGTCACTCACACGGTCGACATTCAGCCCTCCTCTACTCCTCCCTCGGTGCCCACACCCACGATACCGCGCTATCACGTGCTGTGCAAACTCACGCGCCGAGCACGGTGCGACTTCCTGGGGAGTCAACTTGACCCGATGCTAATTTATTTCATTATTATGGCCAACCGAGATGGCTCCACTGTGGCAAAGAATGCAAAACGAGTGTGCGTTTTAAAGATAATCTGTGAACATCTGTGATACCCCCTGCAGGGCCTCTGGGGGAACACGCTCCACTATCATCAGGGGTACTTTGGGCAGAGGTTTGAGAAGCCCGGTGTGGAACCAGAATGGCTCCTTGTGCCTAGTGTGAGGGCCTATTAATTAGTTGGCTTGGGTTTGTGCTTTTGTCTGTAAAAGCAAGGGCCAGGCCTTACCCATGTCTGGACTCCCAGGACTTAGCAAAAAAGGCCACTGGAGATGGTTGAGGGAGGAAGAAAGGAAACGGAAAGGGAGTAAAAGGCTAGGAGGAGGGGAAGGTAGGGAGGGAAAGGTGCAGGGAGGCTGGAGATAGGGAAGGAGGAGCGGCTGCCTAAGGAGGTGACCTTCTCCAAAGGCGCCCAGGTGTGCCCGGCAGCTGGACTGAATGCCGGGCTCCACTGTCCCCTCCCCAGAGGGGCCCGGGGGTCATCCTTCTGAAACCCAGCCTCCCCTCCCCTCCTTGCCTGCGCTGTGGAGAGAGTTCCCACCAATCAGGGCTCCCCCTGCCAGGGAGGAGCACGGAGGGCCCTCCAGCTACCTGGGGCCCTGCCTGCCTCACCTGCACGGGGCAGGCGACGCAGGCTCATTCTTTCCTAAACAAATACCTTCTCCGGAGCAGCCCCCGAGTCCCACACCGTCTTGTTTAGCACACCGACTAATCCACTTATCGAGGATAAAGCGTCTGTGAATCCTCGTTTGATAAAGGCAGCCACAAAATTAGCAGAAATGTGCCCTCGGCTCCGACGTACCAAACAAACAAGAGGCTGGGGGGGCTGCGCGGAGAGACGTCGTCTCCTTTCAGTCTCGGGGCCCGGGAGAGATGCGGGAGAGATGCGGGAGGAGACAGTGACTGTCTGGCTGGCGCTGTGGGCTGGGCAGGGGAGGCGCTGCCGTGGGGTGCACGGGAAGGGGGTGGGCAAGGTGGGGAAAGGAACCCTAGCGGAGACCCCAGTGCCGGCCTGGGTCCCCAGCTCCCATCACCGCCCGACTCCATGGCCCGGCTGCTGCACCCACTCGTAATTCTAGCCCGGAGTCCTTCCACGCTCCCTCCATGCCCCGCGGCATTCCAGGTATTTCACGTGTTTACCCATTTATCCCTCATAACAGCCCTCTGGAGTAGGACTACACCATCCACGTAGTATAGTTGAGGAAACTGAGGCACGGAGCGTTCCAGATCACACAGCCGATAACCACCGTTTCTGACTAGACAGTGAGATTGCCCAAGTGTTACGATCTCCTGTTTAACTTAGGGGGTGGTGCTCCAGTTCCACCGGGACCGACTGGACACTCAGCCCCCATCTCCAACCACGGTCCCCAGCTCTGACAGCGGTCCCCCGACCCACCCGGCCCCACCCCCAACTGCCTCTGCTCCGTGCCCCGGCCGCACGGCACAGGGCCTTCGAGCGGCCGAAGCCTGCGTGCCCCCGGACACGGCCTGGTGAGTCACCAGCAGCCGAGCTACCCGCGTCCACCATCGCTGACCCCGCTCTCAGGGCTGCGGGGCCTCCCAGCGGCCTCTCTGCTGTGCCCGCAGGAGCTCCGGGCGCTCTGCGGACACGGGCCTGCTCACCGCGGCACCAGCGGTGTTCCCCACCACTGTGACGCCGATGGGGACTGAAAACAGAGACTCGCACGCCAACTCAGTCGGCTGGCTCATCTGAGGTGGCTTGGAGGAGGGGTCTCTTCTCCGCTGCCAGGGCTGGGGAAGGCTGACAAAGAGGCGGGATGGGGCGGGGGTGGTTCTGGGAGGCTTGGTCCTGGGGCAGCCCACACACCCACCAACTCTGGTCTGGGGAGGAAGGCTGGTCCCAGGCCTCGGGGGTGGGGACATTAATCACAGGGGAGCACCTGTCAGGGTGGCATCTGGAACTAAAGGGAAACACTTGGCAAAAGGGCAGGACTTCTCACCCCGGGCTCTTGGGGCCCTGGGACCAACCACCGCCATACCAGGAGGCCGGGGGCCAGGGGTGGGACATCTGGGGTTTGGGCCCCGGGGAAGCCCGCTTTGCTTGGTAAAGGTCCCTGCCACGGACCCCTGGACTGGGGGCGGGAGAAAGACGCATGCAGAGAGGCTGGGCGCTGGCAGGTTACCACGGAGGAGGAGAAGGAAGGGACCACACTGCTGCTGCTGTTCCCGCTGACGGAGGAACCCAAGGCGGGTTCCCTCCCCAGGGCAGCCAGCTCGGAGGTGGCGGGCCGGATTCAATGTCGGGTCTCTCGAGGTTGCTGTCTGCACACCTCTGTGTGTGTGTGTGTGTGTGTGTGTGTGTGTGTGTGTGTCTCTCTCTCTTCCTGTTTCTGTCTCTCTCAGTCTCCGGGTGTCTCTCGCATGTGCTTCTCTCCTGGACTCTCTGTCTGCGCTGCCGCTCTGTCCCCGACTTTCCTCGACAGTTCCGAGTGTCTGCCTGGACCCACCTCTCTTCTCTCCACTGGCACCTCACACCCTGATTCTCGCTATGGGTCTCTCCGTCCACTTCCACATCCTTCTGCACCCGCAGTCGGAGGTGCCTCCCGAATCAGCCCCGGAGCTCATCTCCCCGGGCTCGCGCCCTCGTCAGCTGGCTGTGAGCACAGAGAAGAGTCATGGGGCTGCGGGAACCCTCAGCCCTGCCTCCCCGGCCCCCTGCTTCTTCCTGGGGACCTCTGGGGGAGGTGTTCAGCTTCCCTCCCAAGCCTCTTCCCTCCTCACTCCTCTACTGTCCTGGGTGGTCAGTCCACTGTGGGTCACTGCAGGGAGCTGACGGGGCGTCTCAGAGCTGGGGAGTTGGGGAGGGCACGATGAGGTCATTTCAGCCTGTGCTTCTCAGATCCCCTGGGGTCTTGTTCAAGGGCAGACCAGACCTGGAGTAGCGGGAGTGTGGTCTAGGCCCTGCCCGCTCCGGCAGCCCGGCGTGGAGGAGGGAATTCAGTCCCGCACGGGGCAGACCTGACCGGTGGGCTCTGGCAATGTCTCTTGCTGGGGACCCTGAGTCTGCAGAATGGGTGCGATGACTCCAGGCCCTTGGGGTCAGGGAGGATCAGACGGCTGCAAATACCTGCCTGACCACTGGGTCTGAACAGATCAGGGGTGACAGGAACTGCTGCTGAAACAGTGACCCTGCGACTTTAAGGGCCAAAGCCAGACAGGACCCTAGGTGGGACAGCTGCTCCTCCCCAGAGACCTAGAGAGGGAGGATGGAGGTGACTGGGGGTGCAGTCAGCAAGGAACCTGGGGAGTTTGGGCCTGGGGGGGCATTATCGCAGGTGGGGATGGAAGGTGGTCCCAGGGGTGGGGCTGAGGAGATTCTGCTCCAGCCTGGACGCAGCCCTTTTGTAGAAGACCCTTCCTGAGGCCCTCACAGGACCTTAGTCCTCCCGCACTCTCTGGTGGCCCCACAGACCAGCATGACGGGGGACAGGAGCCGGGCAGGGTGGGGGGCCCTCACACATCCCCGTCGCGTCTCTCCTTCTCCTGCCTGGTGCTCCGTGCTGGGGAAGGTCTCCCGGGGCTTAGTGTTGGGGCGGGGCTCGTCTGGGCCACCCGGAGCAGAGCAGCAGAGATGGCCGCAAAGGCTGTCCCCCGCCCCCCTGAAATGATGTGGCCACTGCCACACCCGCCAGGCCCTCAGACAAGCCCTGCTAACCCCAGAGTCTTCCTTGGCAGTGGAAAGAGGGGGGCTACGGCCGGTGTCTCTGTTTGTAAAAGGAGGCCGTGGCTCCGCTATTCCGAGGGTGACTTCTGGCTTGAAGATTGCCGGACATGGGATGCCCATTCCATTCAGACGGCCCCTCCCCCGGATCGCTGCCCAGAGAGATGGGGAGAGGGGGTCGGGGTGCTGCAGCAGCAGCGGGGTCGAGGCGAGGCTCCCCAGCCCAGGGCTGCGGATGCGCGTGCCGGCGCTCAGACCCGCGGCCCCCCTCAGACGGTGCCGCCTCTAACACCCAGATCCCCCAGGCCCGCAGGAGACCCACTGGGTCAGCCCGTCAGGTGGAGCCTGGGAACTCAGGTTTTTAACAGGTTCTCTGACAGCCCTGACAAAACCAGGTTCTGTCCGCACCCCCACCCCCACCCCGGAGACGGTGGGCTCACTGCTTTGTACAAGGCTGCCCTTTCCTTCTGTTTTTTTTAGATTTATTCTCATTCAAAAGAGAGAGGAAGAGAGAGAGACATCGATCGATCGGTTGCCTCCCACATGCGTCCCAACTGGGGACTGAACCTGTAACCCAGGCATGTGCCCTGACTGGGAATCAAACCAGTGACCTTTTGGCTTCGGGACGATGCTCCAACCAACCGAGCCACACCGGCCTGGGCACCCCTTTCCCCTTCCCACCCCCGGCCGGTTCCGCCGTGAAAAGCCCTTCCTCATCCTGAGCTGAATCCGCTTCCCCATGGCGTCTGCCGGCTTCCATCACCCCAAACACCCTGGCTCTCTCTGTCCCAGCAACAAACAGCCCCAAGGGGGGCTCGGGCGGGATGGGGAAGGTTCCCTTTTGGCCTCACTTTATATAACCTGATCACCTAACCACCAAGGAAAGAGCTTAGGAAGCAAAGGTAGACCTCCAGGTGGTCCCTCCAGCCTAGCCAGGCCAAAGGTATTCATTCCCCTTGGCAGGAGGGGGCCGGGGGCCGCTGACACCCCTCCTCGGCCCCTGCCTGGGGCATCCCCTCCTCTCTGGAGGCTTCTGACTCCCGGCTCACTTGCTTGCCTCTCATGGAACTGACTGGAAAGTCCTTGAAGGCAGGGGCCACAGCTGGGCACAGGATGGATGCCCAGTGCCCAGTGGGTGCCCACTACCGTTGACTGGCCCCCAGCTGCACGCCAGGCTTTGTGCCTGAAACAGGCTACCAGGAGAGCCCGGTCCCGGCTTTAGGGGGAGAGGACAGTACCCACAAAGTTAACATTCAGAGGCAAACAGGGCAGACTTCCGAGAGGGAGTGGCCAAGGAGCTGAGGCCAGAGAGAGGCCTAGGGTGCGGGCGGCGAGCGGAGAGAGGGGAGAGAACGTTCCAGCACGGGCACTGGCGAAGAGGCCTGCGTGCGCGGGCTGGGGATGGGAGAGGAAGTCCTCCCGGGAGGCACTGCCAACGAGGAAAATGCCCATCTGCTTCTTCCGCTGGGCCAGCCTCGCCGGCCCTGTCCCCGGCCACTGCTCGCCTGGGACAGATGGCGAAGGCAGGACCTGTGACCACAGGACCTGCAACCATGGGCCCGGCCTTGGCTGCCGCTCGCTCGGGGTCCGGGGGCGGCCGGCCCGCCGCTGCTCCCCATCCCAGGCCGGGCAGCAGGAATTAAGCAGGCGGCCGAGCCCGAGCGCGTCCTTATCTCGGGGAGACAGTTGTTGGGAATCACTTTGACTGAGTGGTTTTGTCTCCCCGCATTTTCCACTGTCAGGCGGCCTCGGGCCATGGATCAAAGGCGCGGCGGCGGCAGCGGTGGCAGTGGCCGCGGTGCAGCGCACAGGGAGGGGTGGCTGATCCAGCCAGATCCCCCCTTCCACCCCCCCCACGGCCCCCACCCCTGCCTGGACCCAGGTCGGCTGGGCCCCCGGAACCCGCAACCAGCCCAGCCTGCAGGCCCAGCGTTGGGGGGCTGGACAAGTCCGAGAGACGGGAGGGAAGCACTGGGAAAGGAGAAATGGAGAGGGGAACAGGGAGGAGGACGGGGTGAGGGGAGGGGCTGAAGATGGAGAAAGAAGGTGTTTGGGAGAGAACCCCAGAAGTGAGAGAAGGGGTGGAGAAGGAGAGAGATGAGGGGCAGGAACGGGAGGGGGCTGGGGGCTGGAGCTGAGAGGAAAGAAAGGAGGAGGGAGAAAAAGGGGGTCTAGAAGAAAGGGGTGGGCAGAGAGGATCCAGTCTGCAGAGGTGCAGGAGGCTGAGGAGGCGGTGGTGCTAACGGGGTGAGGGGGAAAGGGGCCGAGGGGGAGGGGCTGGGAGAGGCCAGGTACTGGGGTGGGGGGAGGAAATGGGGCCAGGAAAGAAAGCGGCAAAGGTGGGGTGCAGAGGAGACCCGGAGGTTGCTTTCCCACCAGCTGGGCCCACGAGAAGGTTCTGGGATGAGGGCCTGGCTGAAGGAGAAGACAAGTGGGATGACAGGCCTGGCTGGGCTGGGGGTGGGGCACAGGCTGCCCGCCCTGCAAGGAGGTGCTGGCCCTGGCCACGCAGGGGGAGACAGCGGTGCAGAGTGGGTGACTGGCCGAGACCGCATGGGGGTTAGGGTGCGCACTCAGGCCCAACCTTCTGATGCCCCGGGGGACAGTGGCCCAGCTCTCTGGTGCTCCCAGAAGTGCCAGCTGCCCCAGCAGAACTCGGAGGGCAGCTAAGAACACCTGCCCCCCTCACATGCTCACAGCTGGGGAGGGGGGCAGCACAGAGAGGGGGTCAGGTATGAGGGTCAGCAGAGAGGGGGAGGCCCTGGGGCTGAGGTTGGGGTGGGGCAGATGCCAGATAGGGAGGCAGGAAGGAGCAGGGAAACTCAAAGGTTCCAGGGGAAATTAATTCTGCAACAGGGGGCCTGCGGCTGGGCCCTGCACCCCACTCTCTGTGAGGCCTTGGGAGCCCCCATCTGCAAATAGCCGCCCGCATTGTGCTAGGCACCAACGAACTCGCCTTTGCATATATCGACTCAGATGAGCTCTATGAGACAGAAACCCTGATTAGCCCCACTTTACAGGGGGGAAACTGAGGCAGGGAAGAACCTGTTTGGAGTCATACAAGCAGGAAGTGACCGTGCTGGGGACTGGGCCCAGGCCCAGGGACCTCAGAGCCTGCGTCCTGACGCCCCTGCTCTCCTGCCCTGGGAATAGCCAAGTTGAAGCGCAGAAGAAGTCACCAGCACGTGGGAGACAGAGCATTTTTGTGACCTGTACTGCGGAATGGCATGGTTCCTGGGGCAGGGCTGGTGGGCTCAAGTCCAAGCTCTCCTACTTGTTAGCAACGTACGCAAATGATTTAAACTGCTTGGTGCCTCTGTCCCCCCATTTGTATGGGAGAAGTGATCGAGGCCCCTCCCCTTCTGAGAGAGGTAGGTGCTCAGGGGATTAAATACCATAGCGTCTGGCCTGTGGTGAGTACTCAGAAAACACTGACCCATTACTATTGTGATTTGTACGAATACTTTCACGATGCTGATAAAGTGTGATGGATGCACAATAAAGGCACGATGACCTGCCATGAGGGGGGGGAGGGAAGGCTTCCCGGAAGGGGCCCAGCCTGGAATGACAGAGGAAGAGGGACTGGGGAGCGGAGGGGGTCCTGGAGGAGGAGGCCCGTGCAGAGGCAGCAGCAGGTGCAAAGTCTTGGAGCTGGAGTACAGCATGCCCTCGGGGAGGGGGGAGGCCCTCCAAATCTCCCCGTCTCTCCTGCCTGGGGCCTTGCCGGGCCTCCCGGGTCCAGTTGCCGGCCATCCCGGCGGCCTCCCTCCCGCTGGGGACCCCAGGGACGGGCCTGAGCAGCTCCGATCCGCCCGCCGTATTAATTGCTAATCTCCCTCATTTTCTTCCCCTCTATCTGCGGGGACTGTCGCGTTCGGAGCCCCCGTGCTAATCAAGAAGAAGGACAAATCCTCTATTTGCATTCTTTCCCACCCAACCAGGCAGCTCTGGACAGTCAGACGGGAAGCCGGCAGACCCAGGCTTCGGCCCCAGGAGGGCAGGGAGGAGGCGCAGCAGGGGGGCCAGCCCCGCCCGTGGATCTGGTGGCTGTGACTCACGTGCTCATACAAAGAGCCCACAGAAACCAGACTCTGAGCAGGAAGGTTCCTTACCAGCAGCTCGTCCATCTCTTTAATTGTATAGGTGGGGAAACTGAGGCCCAGAGCAGGGAGAGCACACAGTGGGTCAGCAGCAGAGCTGGGGGGGAACGCAGATCTCCTGAGGTTCCAACCACCGTGACCAGGCCTGGCCCCAGCTGAGCCAGACCTGCGGGCCCAGATGGATGCCGGCCCACGCAGAGAAACCTGGCAGGCCGTCGCTGACTCAGTTTCTAATCAGAACATGGACAGTCCGCAGGGAAAGCTGCCCCTTAGTAAGCTCTTCCTGTGCTCCAGGCACAGTGCTGAGTATAAACGGTCTCATTTGTTTCTCACAATCCCACAAGGGAAGCAGTAACACCCCATTTTATGGATGAGGAAACTGAGGCTCAGAGAGCTCACGTCACTTGCTTGGGGCCCCGGAGTGAGTTGGGCAGAGGATCCGGGATCCGAGTCCTGGTCTGTGTGACCGTTCCACGGAGCCCGTGATGTATCTGACTCAGACCCTGTGTTCGAGTTCGCCGTATTATTTGCTCCTGTCTGGTCTGCATCCACCTCCTATCCCTGCCCGTCTTCCCCTGAACCAATTCCACCTCCCTTTGGAGACTCCTCTTCCAGGAAGCCTTCCGTGGCCACACCTTCCCGTCTCCAGACTCCTCTGTTCTGCCTACCCTGGGGGACCAGAAGTCCCACTAAATCGTCAACTACTGATTCTCTCATCGCTGGGGGCGGGGGCGGCGTGACTACACTCCCCCCCCATATACTCGGTTAGAGCGGACACAGCCATGTGTATTTCTTCTCTGAGCCTACCTGCATGCGGTGCTTGATAAATGAATTTGAAGGGAATCATGGAATGACATTCAAGTGCAAGCTAAACGATCAGCTGCCTCAAAAGGCTCGTGGGAACAGACCACGGCTACGTGTCATCACTGAGAACGCGCAGAGCCCGAACTCTGAGCAGGAAGGTTCCTAACCAGCAGTTCGTCCGTCTCTTTAATCGCACCGACGGGGACACAGAGGCCAAGAGCAGGGAGATCACGTAACGGGCCAGAAGCAGAGAGCTAGGAGGGAACTCAGATCTGCAGCACTCCTGGGGGTGGTCAGGGGTGCCTGCAGACCTACTAAGTGCCAGACACGGAGCTCTGTGCATTACCAAATAAGCCACCTTCCACCAGCTTATCACTGCCTCACCTGTGGTCCAACTAAAGACTGTGGTCCCTGAAATCGAGGGGTCCGTGGAAGTATCCAGGTCTCCCCTCCCCAATGGTGTAGGCCAGGAAGCAGCAGAGGAGCCCCTGCCCACACCTTCTCAAGGTGTGGACTCCCGCTCACTGCGCCTGCCTCAGTGGCGGGCAAAACGGGAGGCCCAGGCTGGCCTCTGAGGGCAGACTTCAACCTTGATCTCTTGTCCACCCTCAGGGAGATGGGCACAAGACACCATCGTCCCAGAATCCCACCCGGTCCTCTGAGAACGGAGAAAAGGCCAGGGTTCTACCCCCATCCCACCCCCGCTGCTCCCTCGATGACAAAAGACTCCCAAGGCACTCGGAAGCCAGACAACAAGCCAGGTCCCCCAATTCCTAGCATAACCTGTGGGTGGGAATGATTCTCCCCCTCCCCCGGCTCGCCAGCAAGTTCCTGATCCCAGTCTCGCCTCTCTCCCCCACCCCCTCGTCCCCCTCCACCCGCGAGAAGAGGGCGAGAGGCACAGAGGCATAAACACGGGTCTGTTTTCACAGGAGAGGAGGCTCAGTCCAGGCCGCTCCCTCGGGCTGCAGCCAGGCCTCTGACTGGCGGGAGCAGGTGGTTTTGTTTGGCGAGGAACCGCCGGGGGGAAATAGCTCAGCTTTTCCCACCGAGGGAGGTGGGCCGCGGGCACAGGCAGAACTGGACGTGAGAGCGGGATCTTGGCATCATCTGTCTCTCTTGGGGCTGGAAGGGCTCAAGGATGCCCAGGGCCCCCCGGCCGATGCTCTGAGCCCTGTAAGCCGGCCTGGACGGGAGTCAAGAAGGAGCTCTCGGGGTAGGGGACACCTGATGAGCTGAGCGGCCAGTCCCCACAGCCCTCCGTTGGTGCCCCAATCAGGGCTATGATGAGGGGCTGGCAGATGTGGCTGGGGGTCAGGGGCACCCCTGGGCGCTGGGCTGCCGTCACTGGGTATAGTGGGAGCCAGTTTGGCTTCAGGTCCAAGAAAATCTGGCCACAGACTCTTGGCCCTTTCCACAAACTGACCTCTGATCCCACACCGTCACGGTTGGTCATGGTGAGAAATGGTGAGCAACGGTGAGAAATGGGTGGGTGGGTGGAGTGACTCAGTTAGCTTTCCCTCGCCCTGGGAAAAGCCACTTGGAGCCAGTGTCCACCCAGTGGGAGCCAGTCAGTCCTTCCATCTCAGCTCCTCCTTGCCCGGAGCCCTGGGGGGCTGGGGGTGGGGCAGCGTTTCCCGTGCTTTCTGCAGAGCGGGGTGCTACCCGCACCCCAGCGTCCTCTCTTCCCAGGACAGGGGCAGTGGAACACCGCTCTGGATTGGACACGGACTCAGTTATTTTCCAGCCAACTGAAGACAGTGAAGCAGGGAGAGAGGGGAAGGGGGAAAGAGATGGCAGAGACGGGCTGGGACTAAAGCAGGGTTGGGAGCCAGGGCATAGCTTGGGGGTGGGTGGAGGAGAGTGAATGCACGTTTATTAAGCACCTACTATGTGCCAGGCACATTACTCAAATTCTCCTTTAGTCCTCCTGGTACCCTGGAGAGGTAAGAGTTATTGCTCCCATCTTTAGACGAGGACAACAAAGCCCAGAGAGGTTAAGCAAGCGGCCCCAGGGCCACAGAGCAACGTAGGAAGTGGCAGAACCGGAACTCCAACCCAGGGCTGCTCGTCAGCAAAGGCTGTGCAGTTGCTCTTGCCCAGGGGCCCGAGGGAGAGGCCCCTCGGGAAAGGGACAGCCTCGGAGAGACCCTGAGAAGGCGAAGGGAAGGAAGCGGGAGGCAGAAGAGCCACAGGGAAGGGAGGAGAAGGAAGGGCTGGCGAGGCCCAGAGGAGCGCGGGGCTGGGGTTAAAGCCCCGTGTTCCTACAACCTGCTAAGCCGGAGAAATGAATTCTGATCCCTCCAAAACCCCACCTTGGGAAGCGTGCGAGAGAAGGAGGGTCCCCTTTCAGGAGAGCAGGCAATCCTCCACACCTCCTCCCGACGCCCCGGTAATGCCAGGATGTCCCCAATCTGCTTTGAGGAACGGGGAGATTAAGAATAATAAAAAAATTGCAATAAAATGTGTGTGAAGGAGGGGGTAATTGTGGACAAACGCAGCATTCAAATTCATTTTTCAGCTCTTTTACACACCATTTCAATCTTATTTTCTGCTTGTTAATGAGATCTTGTTGCCTGGGCTAGGCAAAACCTTCCCATATCAGGGCGTAATTGCACATAATTTTCTCTCCTACCAGTGATTTGCATCAGTTTTTTAAGAAATTCTGGGCTATTTAACACTCTACACTCCCCCTCCCTGTCTCCCTGCCGACAAATCTCCCACTCCCTCCTCCTTCCTCGTCCCTGGTCCAGCAAGACTCATTTTAAATGCTTATTATACACGCGGTGTCACCAATAAAGGGGGGAAAACACAGAGAGGAAGTCGGAGGAGAAAGAGGCGAAGGAGTTTCCCGTGCCCACCGCGTGACGGGCACAGCTCCGTGCCCCAGCGAGCGGACTTGATCTCGTCCTGCTCAGGGTCCAGGGAAGGTGCAGCGGTCTGGGTCAGGCAGGTCTGTCTAAGACTCTCCGCCGCTCACCTGCTCTGTGGCCTTCAGCAAGTTACTTAACCTCTCTGAGCCTGTTTCCCCAGGTGGAGGGCTTCTGTGGGGCTTGAGGGATTTCACAGAGGCCAAGCGCTGATACGGGTTGGGGCACCCAGAGGCGTGCGGCCGATGGGGCGTCTTTCCCTGCTGGGCTGGCTCCCCTGGAGGCCGTGAACGATGCCAGGAGGGCAGCGGTGGGCATCTGCTGTCGAGAGGCACTCCGGGGATCCCATCCACAGGAAGTAAAACTAAAGCCTTGAGCTTGATTTCTCCTGGGTTTGGGGGGAGGGGGCAGCTCTGACCCTGGCTGTGCCCCTGCGGCTGCAAACCTCAGCCTTCCCATACGGACCACAAGACCGACCTCCCCGGGCTGGTACAACCAGATGGTACTGTGGGCTGTGCAGCTGGGCCATTCGAATCCTAGCTCTGCCACTTCCTGGAGCCCACCACGGGGCCCGGCACATGGTAGGGGCTTAATAAATATCTGTTGGCTAGAAGGATGGATGGATGGATGGAGAGAGGATGGATGGATGACCCTGGTAAAGTATATTCCCACCTCTGTAAAACAAAAGTCACGAGAACCGCCCAGATGCAATGAGTGGAAGCAGGTACAGCGCACAGCCGTGTCCGTGGCTGGCCGAGCGTCAGCGTTCACGCCACACTGGCCGTCATTAGTGACTGTGACAAGCACAGGAAGGAAAGGACAAAAAGGTCTGGTTGACCGGGATTGTGGCCAGGTGATAAACTGCACACTGGGAGAGTATTTTTCATTAGTTCGCTGGGGACACCGGGGGGTGGGGATTGTAAATACATAAAATCCCTTCTACATGTTCTTTCGTGTTAAGCTTCACAGAGAAGTGGGGGGGGGCACCGACGTGGGACATTACGAAGGAACAAAGCACGTGGTGGTGGCAAGACAGAAATGCCCCCTTTCCCAGAGGCGAGGGCTTGGCTGGGCCCTGGGGCCCTGGGTGGCAGTCCCAGCTTGGCCGGCCACCGATAGACAGTGTGATGGTGTGGTTCGGGGCCACGTTCTCTCCCTCTCCGTGCCTCAGTTTCCACCTCCCATTCTGGTCCGATCTGCACCTGAGACCGCTGGGGGGTAGAAGGAAGCTCCAGCTGCCCCCGCGGGGCACACACACAGGTCCGGAAGAAGCCCCCTGCCCAGGGCACCCTGCCCCTGGTCTCCGGCCCAGATGACCCTCGACATGGCAAAACCTCGCGCCTGATGCTTTGCTTGGGAGCTTGGATGGGCAAGTGCTGCAGCTGCGGACGACTCTGGGTGCCTGCCTGCCTGCCCCGTCACAGCGGGGACTCTCCAGGAGGGGGCTGCGATGCCACCATCACACCAGGGCACCTAAGGACGTGGCCTCCTGGGGACGGGAGCTGGGTCCCTCCTCTCGGGCCAGGAGCTGGGTCTCCCCCATCAGAACCGAGGAAACCCTCGGGACAGGCTTCGGTGCCCCCTTCACGTCTCTCTGCCCGCCACCCCGAAAAGCACGCTCTGCTTGAGATTCCTACGCACGGGCCACTGGGAAGGGATGAGTCTGCAGATACCAGATTATTCAAAGCCATTCAGGTCACAAAAGGTTCCTTTGGTCCTAAGCTGCCCTCAGTTGTTTTCCAAGTCACTGACCCTCAGCCTGGAGTGAAGGGGACAGAGTGGGCAGGGGAGGGTGGTCTTTGGGTCCTAGCCTCCAATGGGCCAGCAGAGAGAGAGGTCTCATGGGCAGAAGTTGTCTTCCTCTTCAGAAGGACCCAGTGTGCAAGGCTGGGACGTCTGTGTGATACATGGCTGGCTCTGCGGCGGGGGGGGGGCGGTGTGTGAGGGCCGGGCTAGGAGAGCAACAAGCCTTGTGGTCACCCAAACCTCTGGGAAGGCTTTCTCCTGTTTGAGTCAGCCCCGCCCATCAGCCCTGCCCACCGGCCCCGCCCATTGGCCCCGCCCATCAGCCCCTACCCTGTGGTCCTGGCCTCAGTGTTCTCGTCCACAATACAGGTTGAGTGAGCTTTCCCCTCCACTAAGCTGAAGGTACTGGCTTCCCGAGGTGGTTTCTTCGGGTTGCCAACCAACCTCCAAAAAAGACAGCAAGGGGGGTGCATTTTGGAGGCAGGAGGGGGAGTGGTTAAGAGCCCAGGCTCTAGAGATAGGGGCTGAGTCCCGGTTCTGTCCCTGCATCAGCTGCTTTCTCAAAAGAGACCTTGCAGGCAAGAAGGGGCTGGAAAGAAGTATTCAACGTCCTGAAAGGCAAGGACCTACATCCAAGGTGACTACCCAGCAAAGCTATCATTTAGAATGCAAGGGCAGATAAAGTGCTTCTCAGATAAGCACCTAAGGAGTTCATCATCACCAAGCCCTTATTATATGACATGTTAAAGGGACTGGCTTAAGAAAAAGAAGAAGATTGAAAATACGAACAATAAAATGACAACAAACTCCCAACTATCAACAACTGAACCTAAAAAAACAAAAACAAACTAAGCAAACCACTGGAACAGGATCACAGAAATGGAGATCACATGGAGGGTTATCAGTGGGGAGGGGGGAGGGGGAATGGGAGAACGGGGGAAAAGGCACAGGGAATAAGAAGCATAAATGGTAGGTACAAAATAGACGGAGGGTGGTTGAGAATGGTTTAGAAAATGGAGAAGCCAGAGAACTTACATGTAAGACCCACGGACATGAACTAAGTGGGGCGATGCTGGAGGGAGTAGGGGTGCAGGGTGGAGGGGGGTAAAGGGGAGAGAAAACGGGGCACCGTAATAGCAGAATCAATACAATATAGTTAAAAAAGGAACGTTGGAAACCGAGCAGGGCCTGAGTCACAGGGGCTCAGAAAGTGGGCTGTCCTTGTCAGCACTGGCGGGAAAGAGTGGGACGTGCTGTTCTGTGACGCATGTTGTCTGTGTCTGTCTGCCCCGCACGGCCAGCTCCGCAGGCAGGGTCTCCATCCCTCCTGGTCACTGGCTGAGGCCAGAACAGGGCGGGGCGTGGAGCAGGCGCCCATAGCTATTCGCTGCCTTTGAGTCAGGCCTCAGGCGCAGAGCTGAGATGTCTAAGTGGCTTTTTGGTGAATTTGGCTGGGCAATCCCTCTGGGCAGTCCCCGAGGCTCATGGCACCCTGCAGCTCAGGCCGGGTCTGAGCCGAAGATGGGGTCAACCCCTGAGAGGGGGCACACTTTCCCCTGGTGGCGACAGGCCAGGTGGTGTGGCCAGCAGGTGCTCAGCAGGGCCCCCAACTTCACCCCCCCCCCCAATAATCCCTCTGGGCCAAGGCTGCGTGGGCAGCGGCGGCAGGGAACTGCGACTCCGTGTGAGGGGTTACGTGCCAGCCCACAGCCCCGGGGGGGAAGCCCCATCCCACACGGGGCCTGTCCTCTCGCCCAGGTGAGCTCCTCCCGTCGGGGAGGTAGGTCACGGAAAATGGATCAGTCTTGGCGGAGAACCCTCACGGCTCCCCAGACCACAGAGACGTGCCGAAGAGGTGGGGCGGGCCTGCTCAGACCGAGGAGGGCATGTGCCGGGTGGGTGTCGGGGCTCAGAAATGCCGGGAACGTCTCTACAAGACCGGAACGCCCCCGGGCTGCCCCCTGCCTTCAGGAAGTGCTCGCAGCTTAACCCCGGAGGGCCGCGCACTCAGAGGCACACATGGCCTGGCCCCGCGTGCGCCCGCCCGGCACGCAGCCCCTCTCCCCTCAGCAGCTGTTCACCTCCCGGTCCCCTCTGCCCCTGTCAGACCCGCCATCTGTCTTCACACCTTTGGTGGGAACCTCTGGGCAAGTGCCTGTCCGAAGTCTGCCCGATCCATCACGGCCTCGCAGCCTCTCTGCCCCAAGCGGTGGGGAGGGAGCCGCCGGGGGCTGGGCTGGACCTGGCTGCTCGCATCGGTGGGTCCGTTTCCCCTCCCCGCCTCCCTGAGGTTCAGCGCTGGGCCCAAACAGTGCGCGGAACATCCTCACTCTCTACCCGCTGCTGCAAACAACACTACAGAAGCCAGGGACCCCTGGTTCCTTCGGCTCTCCTCTGCCCTGCGACGGAGCGCTGCTTTGGGGGTACACTTCAGCCCACACTGATGGCAGCGGGCCAGGAGGAGCACGGGTCAGGGAGCCAGGGGCCCTGAACTCGGACAATGCGTGTGTCCTGGGCCCCCCAGCTGTAAAGTGAGGTCGCTGGCCACATAACCTCAGTGTCCCTCCTCAGATTTCCAAGTGATGCCCCTCCCACTTGCTTGTACCATGAGGCCAGGCCAGGACCACATTCTCGGGCCTCTGCAGCATCCTTACCCAGCCAGCTCCGGGGCCCTGCTGGGCCTACCCTACCTCCTGACTCTGGAAGGTTAGCTGGACCCGTGAGGCCCGGGCACTGGTGAGACGGAGGTCATGGCCTTGAATCACAAAGAGGCTCCCCTGGGTACCACTGGGAAAACATTCTGGTCTGCAGGCTGCTTCCCCTCCCCACATCACGTGGGCCCCAAGGGGCCTGGGTGCATCACCATTAGGGACTCAGCGTTCAGCTGCATGTGTTTACGGGGCACTCGACTCTGCAGGGACCTGGGCTGAGGGCTTCAGGTGGATCGCCCCACTCAATCCCTGATGGCCGTGTGAAACAGGCGTTCAATCGCCCCCATTTCATGGATGAGAAAATCAAGGCACAGAGAAGAGAAGGGAACTTACCCACAAGCAAATGATGGAACTAGAATGCAAGCAGCCCTCCACTCCACACACGAATAGAGGCAAACAGGAATGAACCCAAAACACGCCGCAAATGAACATTCTTGGAAATGTTTTAGGCCAGGGAGCAGGGGGCAGCTTTTTTCTGTCAAGGCCACAGGGTAAATGTTTCAGGCTTTGCAGGCCATCGGGTCTCTCTCAAAACTACTCAACTCTGCTGTTTAGAACAAAAACAGCGATGACTACATCATTGAAGGAACTCGGCTGTGTGCTAATAAAACTTTATTTACAAAAACAGACAGCCAGAGGGACGTGGCCAAGGCGGGGAGGTGGGGGTTGCAGTGGACCTCCCCTTTGGCCCCTTTTATTTCAGGCATCAGGTCTCTAGACTAATTCTATTGCCTTGGTAATGGGGGGGGGGCGTGGGGTGGAAAAGAGAAGTAATGTTTACTGGGCCCCTACCTGGCCAGGGTCTGTGCAGAGTGCTCTAATCTGATAGCACGGGAATGCAGAGAACATCTTTCCTAGCAGGTGAGCGGCACTGTTTAACCGCTCTTTTGTTCACTGGGGGGCAAACTGAGGTTCAAGGATGCTACCTTGCCTAACACCTGAGCAGCAGAGCTGGGATTAAAACCTCCTCCAAGCCTTCCCCTTCCTATCCCCCTGTTCAGGTGGGTTTGTACCGCGCGCATTCTCACCACACAAGAGGGAGGTGTCTCAGAAGGTGGGAGGCAGGGTGAACCGCCCCCCCCCCACCCCCGTGAATAGCTGAGAGCCTGCTGTCGCTACAGAAATGAACTCACCAGTTCCTCAAATTCACTAAAAACTTCCAGCATCACCAAGTCCTGCTCCCCAAACCCACTGCTACCCACTGCGAACCCCAGCATGGTCTTCCCCACCTCATGTAAGTAGGTCCCAAGACTTCTAACAGCACCACCAGGCAATGACAATGACTGACTTAACCAGCAACCAATCACACGTTGAGTGGACAGAGTTCCAAGACCCAATGGGAGTCGAGTTTTCCCCATGGAACCCAGCCGTAATTCTTTCCACCAATAGGACACGGCCCTGCCTTTCATGCATGGGTCACTCCTGGGGAAAGGTGGGAGACGGAACACAGGGTGGAACCCAGGGAGGACTCCTGGTTCTAGAACAACACCCCAGCCACCATCGGCATCCCACAGGGAGTGGTGCAAGGGCCCCACCGATGCACGCTCTGACAATGCCCGACTTCCGTGGACTGACCAGCCACGAGATCGGTGCGGGCCAGTTTCACAAGCTCGGGGCGGCTGTCCAGCCAGGAGCACTCACTAGTAACACATCTGTTTGTTTCTGGGTGGCGAGAAGTGTGGAAGCGTGTTATGAAAACCCTTCCTCTGCATCCTCCACTGAGCCACCCACATCTGCAGCTTGCGAAGAGAAACCCAAGGTGAAGGACCACAAAATACTGACAAGCGAAGTTATTTAAACCCTCTCAAAGTACCCAACAGCCAGTGGCTTTGTGGAGACCAGTGACTTTTTCCCCAAGGACCGCCAACCTGGGTCACCTGGAGCCCCTGAGGCCTGGACTAGTGGGGGTCTGGCGATGGGACCTTGGGCAGAGGGGCGAGGCCACCTACCTGAGGGGACAGGCCGTTGCTGACAGGATTCATGTGGTTGGAGGGCGCCGCTGGGTTCATGAAGCTGTCGGAGTAGCTGGAGAAGCTGTGGCGGGCTCCGTAGGCAGAGCTGGTGTCCGCGGCTGCCGCGGCCGCAGCCAGCCCCCCCTGGTGCATGGTGGACGGCGGGAGGGGCTGGGGCCGGTGCACGGTGCTACCCCCGTCTGTGGAGAGACCCAGGGGAGGGCCTGAGCGGGTGGCTCGCCTTGGAGGGTGGGCCTCCCAGGCAGGGAAAGAACCTCCTGTTTGGAAAGCAAGCCATGAGCCTCCTTCTCGCAGTCCCCATCCAGTGGAGGGAAGGGACCGTTTCTCGATACCTGAAATGGGACAAGCGGGCTTCCAGGCAGGGCACTAGGGTCTGGCCAAGTCTGCACTGACAGCCAGCTAACTTTCCAGATCACCTTTGGGCAACGGTGCACGGGTCCTGCCGCTCCGTGCTCGGCACACACTGGGAACCTAGCGATTACCTGGACTGAAGGTCAGACCTCATGGGGACTCTGTCTGAATCCATCCAGGCCGGTCTCAATAGCATTTTGTGAGCATTGACCACTTGCCAGGTGCTTTTACAGACACTAAGGGTATGAAGCAAGACTACGGTTCCCATTTTATAGATGAAGAAACCGAGGCTCAGTGGGGTAAAGGCTCTTGTGCAAGGCGACAAGGCTGGTGAGTAGTGTGGTCAGGGTTTGAACGGCTATCTCTGTTCCTAGCTGCTCAGCTGCTATTCTGCTCTGTTAGGGCCCCTCCATACAGCCTTCCGACGGACTGGACCACCGTTCTCCTCGAAGGTTTAATTTCTCATCAAGAATCCCAGAGAAGCCCTGGGCTGATGTGGCTCAGTGGACTGAGCACCAGACTGTGAAGCAGAGGGTCGCTGGTTCGATTCCCAGTCAGGGCACATGCCTGGGTTGCAGGCCAGGTTCCCGGTGTGGGGAGTGCAAGAGGCAACCACACACTGATGTTTCTTTCCCTCTCTTTCTCCTTCCCTTCTCCTCTGTCTAAAAATAAATAACATCTTTAAAAAAAGAGAGAGAATCCCAGAGAAGGTCCCCTGCTTCTCTCCTCAGCCTCCAGAGCTCCAGCCCGTCTGCCAGCCCTTTAAGAGGAGCCACCAGGGCTTCACGAGGCAGATGTCAGGTAGTGGGGTTCCTAATGTGTGCAGGGGGGGAGGGAGGTTGGGGGGAGGGGCTGAGAGGCAGTGGGAAGAGGAGGGGGAGGGCGCAGTTGGAGACAGGATCCAAGGAGGGAGGGGAAGAACCCTTCTCCTCTCCCAAGGTGCACCGCCTCTTCTACATTTGAGTAAGACCCGGAAATTCATGTGACTTTACAGTTTGAGAAGCTCTCTTCTAAACGTGGACATGGAAGTGACCTTGTTAATCCTTACCTGGATGCTCTATAGCCTTTTGGCAGAGCCGAGAAGTTCAAGGGCAGGACCTCCCCTTTATTGTCTTAATAGACTGCCCAGGTGAAAGTAGACGCAGGGTCATAAACACACAACCCTTCTCATTCCTTCTTTGTTAAGGAAGGACGGACTGGGCGGGCCCAGCGTGAAGGTCATGGCTAAGATGCCGGGACGGGGCCCGGGCACTCACCTTGGGAAATGGTGGTGGTGGGGTAGGTGGAGTCCGGCAGCTGGTAGGGGGGCAGTGCGGGCATGCCGGTGGGAGGGAAGCCCCCTGGCAGAAGGTGGTTGAACGCTGCCAGCTGGTTGGCTCCGGCCTGCTTACGCCAACGGGCGCGGCGGTTACTGAACCAGACCTGGTGGGTCGAGAGTGGAGAACAGAGCCCTTAGCCCAGCTCCCGGCGGAGAGCTGGGACTCAGCCAGAACCAGTGCCCCCAGCTGTCACCCTCGGTCCAGCCAGCATGCTCCCCCACGGGAGGACACGCCCTCCCTCACGCTGCTGGGGACGGTTTGCAGAGAGCCTTCATAGGCACGGTCCCCTTCTGTCCTCACGACCTCCCAGGGAGGAGCTTATTATCATCACCCCCATTTCACAGACAAGCAAACTGACACCCAGAGAGAGTGGGTGACTTGCCCACGTGTCAGGCTGTGTGACTCTGGGTGCAGTGCTCTTTCCATGGCAGCTGCTCCTGCCCCGAGGGATGTGAACACGTGACTGTCCCTGTCCCCACACATGCTCAGCTCAACTCCTGCCTCCTCCAGGAAGCCCCCCAGGAGGAAGCCACAGATCCAGAACCCACCTGAACGAGATCTGCCTGCCAGACTCAGATGTGAAAACCAGTTTTTTCTCTGGCGCCTGAGCCCCCACTTCGCTTATTCGGCCAGGCCCCCTTGACTGGGGAAACCCACCTCCCACGGACACAGGGGTGTGCTTAGCACCCGTGGAAAACCAGGTAACATCTCTGAGACTCCCTGACCTTCAAGCCCTGTGCTGGCGCTGCACGTGTCTGTCCATGGCAGAACCGAGAGACACGGCCTCCTATTCCCATTTTACAGAAGGGAAAACCAAGGCTCACACAGGTCAAATAACTTGCCAAGACCACAGCAACAGTCTTCAGTGGATCTGAGGTTCGAACTTAAACGCCTGCCCTTCCGCAGCCCACCCGTCTGGATCTGCGACAAGCCCTGGGCTGGGCCAGAGAGAGGAGGAGGAGGAGTGCGTGGAGCAGGGGCTGCCCCGGGGCCGAGGGCTCTTCTCCGCCTTCAAGCTCTGCACGCGCTGCTCCCTCTACCTGGAACTCCCTCCCTGCAGCCCTTTCTCTGGAGGCCTCACGTGTGCTTCCTCACACAGTTATCTGTTTTGGGGGGCAATGCTTCTCTTTGTCCCTGCGGCTCTGGGCTCCCGGGGTGGAGGCCTGCATCCCTGGCTCACGGCTCTGGCTCCGTAGGGGCTCAGCCAATACCTGCTGAACGGATGAGTGAACCAGGGAAGGCAGAGGTGGCTTTCCCAGGGCTGGGGCCACAGGGCTCAGTCGGCAGCCCCTGCTGGTGGGGAGAAGACCCTGACCTTCCCTGGCACAGGACTCCTTAAGACCCCCAGCCCTCCAGACCATGCCTGCTGACACGCAGGAGGGCAGTCTCGTTGGGCAGAGGGGTGCTGCGTGTCTTCTCCCGGAGGAGAAACAGCGCGCAGCTTCCCAGGCTGGATGGATAGGGCAGTGGCTGTGACCAGGTTAGGATTCACGAAGAAAGGAGCTGAGGCAGCTCCACCTGGAGGGGACGCTGGAGGCCAAATCGCATGGAAGTCCTGGCTCCTCCCCACTTCCCCGGGGCCCTGAGAGTTTCCCAGGGGTGTCCTGGGCTGGGGCAGGGGCCCTCAGAAGGAGGCTGCCCCTGAACTGGGAGAAACGGGCGGTGTTTCCGGCCCCTGCTTCCGTGGGGGATGTTTGAATTCAGCCTTTCCCAAAGGGTGGGGCTCTGGTCACTCCACATTGGGGAGATGTCCCAGATGGCCAGAGACGCGGACGTTAAACAGCCCCGAGCCGCGCCCCTTCTCCAGGCCCCTCTGGTCTTGGGTCAGCGCAAATGCGTCCCTCCTGCCTTTTCACACTGAGAGGAGCCTCGGGAGGTGACATTTTCCTAAGGGCCTTGATCGTACCTTGTTTGTCTGTGTATGTTTCCAGCTGCCTTCCTCGTATGAGCTTCAGATACACTTTTATGTTAAAACGCATTGATTTTATAGAAAGAACAATGCGGGTCATGTGAAAATGTGGCAAAAATCTTGAAGAGGGTCGGAGAATAATTTAAGTGTGGGACACGCTATTCTCGTCGGTTCCAAGGCAGCAGCCCCTTTGGGGGTGGGTCGGCTTTTCCTCAAAGGAAGGTACGAAGTCAAGGAGGAGGCATTCTTCCCCCTTCCTGCCTTTCCCTGCTTTTCCTCCCCAGCTCAGAGCTGCGCTGGGACTCCACGCCGAGCTCAGCGAGACGCCGGGGACGGACGTGCGCAGGCTCCAGGCCTAGCCGCCCTCTCCTTGGGTTCAAGTCCACGACAGGCCCCTCGAAGGACTGTTGCCCTCCAGTGCAGTGACAGGTGACATGCGAGCCGCTCTAGGGAGGCCCGAGGAAGGGCTTCCGGCTTCACCTCTCAGAATCCAGGAGGGCTTCCTGGAGGAGAGCACGTGCCCTTTGCTGCCAATTCCCTCACCTCGTCTTGCTCTGTTGTCCTGTTTCCCCAGGGCTGCCTCCGCTCCAGCAGGTGCCTCCCACCTCACAACGTACAAGATGGTTAGTTACTAGCAGCGATGCTGGAAACTGCTGAGTTTGAGTCCCGCCTCCAACTCCCGGCTAAGAGGGGCACGTTGCGTTATCTCTGCGTGCCTCAGTTTCTTTGTGAAATGTGGCTAATAATAGCCCCCACCTCTCAGGTGGTTCTGGACCTCAAATGAGTTAACCCGGGCACTGTGCTCAGAGCAGCGTCTGGTAAGTATCGATCCGCAGGAAACCCTCCGATGGCTGAGCTGGGGCCGCTCTCAGCCAACAGTCGGTGCCAGGAGGTCATTCATTTACAGAGGGGGAAATGGGGGCTCCAGGAGGGACCGTGGCAGCCCGGCACCCCACGCAGACGCCCTGCTCACTTTCGGTCCTTCCCCCCTCCGTAGCACTGGGAGCAGACGCCGCAGGAGGCATCTGTTGCTGGGTTGAATGTTTTGTCTGGACCTTTTCCCAACGCAGCACGGATGAAAAGAACAGACTTGAGCGGACTTGGGTTCAAGTCCTAGCGTGCTTGCCTATCGACTGCGTCCTCAGGAAGTTACTTCTCTCAGCTGCATTTCAGATTCCTCACCGCCGAATGGAGAGACTAATCCTCCCTCCCTCCCTCTGCGGGTTATGGTGAGGGTGAAAAAGATAATGCATGTAAAGTGCCGCGCATTGTGCCTGGCACGTAAAAAGTGCATTATGAGTATTATCTGGTGTTGTGAAAAGTTTGATTTGAGTTGCTAATTAGTGAGTCCCTCTAAAACGAGATTCGGTTGAGGGTGGCCTCTGCTTCTAGAAGAATCACAGGCTCAGGGCTCCTGGCAGCTGCACACAACGGATTTGTTTGCCTCCACGGAAGGTGTGTGCGAGATTGGGGTCGGCCTCCTGCTGTTTGAAGATGCAGATTCCTGCAGAGAAAGTGACTGGTCCCCAGGTGTGTGTCCTCCTGCCCGACACCCCTCTTCTTGCCCTTCACGGTGGCTCGGGCTTTCTGCAGGCTGAGACAGGGGCGTCTCTGCCACACACCGGGGTGCCCTGTAACACTCCGCAGGCTTCCAAAGCAGGGCTGGAGGGGAGCCAGAGGGAGGTAACACACTGGAATCATGAACTCCACCTGACACGTGTTTACCTAAAGGCTTGTTTATTCGAATATCAGCTCCACGACTACAGATTTCTGTTTGCTGAATCCCCGGAGCTTAGACCAGTCTCCGGCACGTAGTAGGTGCTCAATAAATGAGTGCCAGATGAATGAACCTGGAGTTTCAAGGGTGGCCAGCATCGGAACCATCCACAGGTGGAGTTTAAATAATAATGACAGCCCCCGCCCCGACTTGTGGCACTTCTGTGTGCCGGCCACTTTCTAGCTTTGCGTGTGTATGTGTGTGTTTCCATGGCATCATTTAATCTTTGGATCCTATTCTTGTCATCTCCACATGGCAGATGAGGAAACTGACAGCGAAAGCAGGAACTGATGAAGCTGAAATTCACAGCTAGGCATCTGTCTCTGAGACCACTCTGAACCATTCCATTATCCCCCCCCCCCACCCATCTCCCGGGGCCATGGAGAAAAGATGGCATAAAAATAAAATTGATTGCCCGAAGGGAGGTGGCTTGCGGGGGCTGGATGAAAAAGGGGAAAGGATTAAGAAGTGCAGTTTGGTACAAAATAGTCACAGGGACGTAAAGTTCAACATAGGAAATACCATCAATTATTGTAATAACTATGTATGGTGCCAGGTGGGTATAAGAAATATCGGGGTTAGCCCTGGCTGGCATAGCTCAGTGGATTGAGCACGGGCTGCGAACCAAAGCATCGCAGGTTCGATTCCCAGTCAGGGCATGTGCCTGGGTTGCATGCCACAGTCCCCAGCAACTGTACATTGATGCTTCTCTCTCTCTCTCTCTTTCTCCCTCCCTTCCCTCTCTAAAAAATAAATAAATAAAATCTAAAAAAAAAAAGAAAGGAATGTCAGGGAAATATTTTATAAGGTATATGATTGTCTAACCACTATGCTGTATACCTGAAACTGATACAAAATAATACTGAATGCAAACTGTCATTGAAAAATAAAATTGAAGTTAAAAAAATGGCAAAGGATTGCAAAATCCCTGAACCATAGACTTAGAATCAGAGGCCAAGACTTCGAAAGTACAGAGCCAGAAAACCTACGCAGTGCCCAGGCGGCCTCGAGGCCCCTGCCACACTGTCCACAGCAGGAACCCTGTCTCCAGGTCTCTTGACACACTGAGTGTTGCACTTGTGCTTGAATGCTTCTTCTAACGGGGATCTCATCATCTCACAAGGCAGCCTTGACTGTCAATAAGGATCCTAGCATGTTAAGGGGCCTTAGTGACCGTTTAGCTTGATTCCTTTATTTATAAATGAAAAATTACGTCTCAGGAAAGGAAACTAACCTGTTAAAGGCGACACAGCTGATCAGAGGCAGGGAGCCAAGCTCCTCTCACCCCTCCCCTCCTCTCACGGGTGACACCTGAGCCTGCCGAGACCCGTGGCTCCCAGGTCTGCGCTCTCTTTCCTGCAGACCATTGTATGGGACTTGGGACATCTCCCTGTTGGCCCTGGTTCTACCCCTGAGGTGCCTCAAGGCAGCCATATTCTCCAAGTCTCCTCTTCTCCAGGCTAAATGCTCTGCCATTCCTGCCTCCATTTGGGGGGGGGGTTACCTTTAGTTCATTCCTTTTTAAGGATCAGCATTTATTGTTCTTCCCTCTGCAGGGAAAGCTCTCGGGCTATGGGGGGGGGAGACCCCCCCGCCCCGCTCCGGGGAAAGCCAGAGTCTGAGGGGGAGACCCGCCCCCAACCCAGGAGAGCCCCGAGTCTGAGGGCGGCGTCAGCATGTGGAAGATGTCTGCCCTGTAGGTTTATTGGGGCCCTAGCTATTGCCCCTCATCCCAGCCCCCCTCCCTCCTTGGACCTTGAGTGACACCTGCTTCTGGGCCCCCTGGGCCAATAAATGCACTGCCCTGACAGCCAGGAAATTTTACAAGGGGCAGCCAGGCTTCAAGGTGGTGGGAAGCAGCGAGGCCCCCAGACGTGGGAATGAGAAAGCGCCCAGGAATGTGCCCAGGAGAACAGCTGCAGCCGGATCGGAGCGGGAGGGAGGCTGGCGGGGGCAGGCTCGGGTGTCGCCCGTGAGAGGAGGGGAGGGTTGAGATGAGCTGGCTGCTGCCGCTACCCCCCCTCCCAGGGAGTCTCCCTCGAAGGCAGCCCAGGGCCCCCCACTCCTGGAGTGGGGGGTGGGGAAGGCGGAGGGAGGTGCATCAGTTCCTGGAGTGCTCAAATGTTGCTTTGCTTCCAGAACTTTCTCTATTGCTTTCAAATTCCAGGCTCTGAGTCAACTTCTTGTTCCTGAACGGAACCTGGGCGTGGGTGCCCGCCAGGCCTGAATGCCAGGCCCACTCAGGCCCCACTCAGCTCTGCGCCTCTGGGCTCCAAGCCTCAGCTTCCGCACCTGTGGCCTGGGGCGGGACCCTTCTGGCTCTGGTCCGAGGTTCCACCAGGTCCACACACAACAGGCCCTGGGACTGCAGAGGGCAGGTGCCCAACAAGGGCTGGCTACCCTTGGACGGCAGTGCCCCCGTGAGCAGTCTGGGGTGGCCCCTCTACCCGCCTCCCTCTTTCAGGGAGAAGATAGGCCAGGAGTGGATTCCCACTAGAGCTATGCGTCATGACCTTCCTTCTCCCCCACCCAGCCTGGGTCCTTCCCAGCCGTCCCCGAGGCTCTCCCTGCACTCAGAGAGGACTGCAGTCCTCTGAACATGACAGCACAGCCTGGGGAGGGGAGGCAAGTCCCTCCCCCATCGTCAGCCTGGACCGCAGGCAGGCTCTGCCCTGCCCTGCCTGTACTCTCCCTCCCCCACCCCCGTCTGGTTAGGAGCTGCACACTCGAGAGTGCATGTGTGCAGGGGTGTTCAAGGCCTGGCCAGTCTCCCTCTGGTGCTTCTAACTCACCAGGAACAGGCCTGCCCCGTTTGCTTGCATGCTTCCCGTATGGGGAAACTCATCACCCATCTTAGGAAGCTAAGCCTGTTCAGAAATTTTCCTCTGAATGACTTCCACCCCTCATTAGAGATGCAGGGGGTTTTATACACCCCGAGCCCTCTCTTCCTGGCTGAACTACTGCCCTCCCTTCCTTATTGCTTCCCTTCCTTCTTCTCTTCTTTCCTCCCTCCCTCCTTCCCTTGACTACTTCTTCTTTCCTCTCCATGTCTCCCTCCATCCCTCTTTTTCTCTTTTTTTTTGAGGTGCTTGTTGCCTGGAGCGATGAACACAATCCACCAGCCCTCACTGCAGCCCCTGGCTTCCCTCGGGCTGCCCGCCACTCCATGAGCCCATCAACACTCGTAGCTCGCTCACTCGGCATCGATTGCTGGTGGCGTTACTTGTTTACAGAGTCCTCAGACCACCTGCTGCACGACTCTCCAGGGGCCCAGGGAACCCTCGGGCCCTGGCCGCCTCACCTTCTCAATTCCCGGCCCTGGATTACGCCCGCGGTGCCAACGTCTGAGACACTTGCTCACCTGGACACGCGCCTCAGTCAGCTTGGTCCTCTGCGCCAGCTCCTCGCGGGTGTAGATGTCGGGGTAGTGCGTCCTCTCGAAGGCCTTCTCCAGCTCCTCCAGCTGCTCAGCCGTGAACGTGGTCCGGCTGCGGCGCTGCTTGCGCTTCAGAGGCAGGTCGGGTTCCGACTCCACGTCTGAGCCCTCGTCCAGCCGGTTCCCTGCAGCCAGGCAAGAGGGAGGGGGAGGGCGGCGCCCGGTGAGAGGGAGGGGTGCGCCGTGCGCACCTTCAGGCCCATCGCTGCACGGAGGGTCAGGTCCCAGGGGAGCACGAGGCACTGTTTACCAGAGGGAAGAGCGGGAAGCAGCCTCCGTGCCCAGCCCTAGGGAACTGGCTAAGTACTTTAAGGCACAACATTCCTTAAAGAAAAAAAAAATCCCCTGTAGCTGGGCACTTAGGTTATTCCCACTGACGCGGAAGGATATCTGTGAATCAGAATTAGGGGTTGGTTTCATAATAAAAAAACATTTGCCCAATTTTCTAGAACTATATTCTCCAAAAGAGAGAATGTTACGGCATGTTAACTGTGCCTCGACAATGCTGACTTTAAGAACACGGCTCGGCACAGACCAGGGTGCAGAGCTCAGCACCACTTTTAGAAAGAGCGGGGCGACGCACTATGGAACATTGCAGTGAAAAGGTGAGCAGACGTTAACCTCAGGGTGACGGAACCTGTGTTTCCTTCTTTGTGCTTGTTTGTGGTTTAGTATTTGTTAAGTGAAGACACGACTGCATTCTGGGAAAAGGTTGCAAAGAGGATGGAAAGGAGGGATGGAGGGAGCCAATGTAACAGTGTCCCGTCCCCACCTCTGTTCTTGTTCATGTTGGCTACCTGAGTAGGTCTAGGCCCTTCCCACGAGGGACAACCTCCCTCCCATCCCCCATAACCAAATACAGCCTCGATGTCACTCGGAGGCGAAAGGAAAGGCATTCCAGGAAGGGGAAGAGCACGTGCAAAGTCCCGGCGTGCCGAAGGGCATGCTGGGTCGTGTTATCTATCACCGGGCTGCATCCACAGCTGGGAACTCATCCAGTTTGGGGCAATGCCCCCCTACCTGGGTCCCCTTCCCTCCTGCTGCCTTGACCATTGGACAGTCATGTCTGATCACTACTGGTCACTGCTAGGCTGTCCCGGATTGTGACAAAGAGGGAACCAAAGACAAGGGGCCCTCCCTTCATCATTGCCTGCCTCGTCCCTAAAGGTGGAGGCTGGAGTCAAATCCACCCCCCCCCATCCACCCTCTCCTGGCTGCCCAGCAGCCCGGCACCAAGAGGACCCCTCGTTGGGCACAGCTGGCACCCTGGGCACCTTCCCCAGCACGTCTGGGGCTCTGAGCCAAAGACAACTAATCGCAAGGATTCATTTCCTGAAACTCACAGCCTAACCTCAGTTTTCTGACAGTGATGAGAAGAGCGAGCCCTTGGGGCCTCAGGAGGAGGCAGCAAGGAGTGGCGGGCCGGAAGGAGGGGGCGGCAGCCCGCTAATAGTGAATGGAGCACCGGCGCCCCTCCTCCAGGGGGGACCCTCGAGCCCAGACAGGCTCGGAGTGAGAGGGGGGTTGGGGCTGTTGGGGGCCAAACCTGTGGGCAGAACCGTGCTCCGACTGGGGAGGAGACACAGCCCTATGCTAGGAAAAACCCCACTCTGATTAAGTCTCAGTTCTGTCCAGAGCAGAACTGTCCACCGGGCCTTTCTGAGATGATGGACATGTTCCGGACCTGCGTGGGGCGACGTGGTGGAGGTATCAGCCCCACGTGGCAAGGAGCCCTGGAGACGCGCCTAGTGCAACTGAAGAACTGGGTTGTTGTTTTTTTTTTAATGTGATTTCACTTCAGTTTGAATTTCTTTAGCCCCGTGTGGCTGGTGGCTACCCCACAGGACAGCACAAATTCAACTCTGTTGTTCTCCCTTCTCAACAAGGGGAGGACCAGCCCCGAGCTCAGAGCTGTCTGCACGCAGTAGCTTCTGGGCAGAATTAACAACATTGTTTCCGTGGTTCCCATCTACTTACAGGACACGATACTCATTTTCCACGTACAAGAGCATTCGTTTCCTTGAATTCAGTTTGCGAAGGTGCTTTTGTATAAAGCAAAACATCGGGGAAATACTAGAACGGGCTACTGGGCTGTAACCAAGAGCGTGAATGTAGTCAGCAACCTGCTGGCTGCAGGACAAATTCAGGGCTCCGCCCACTCAGGCCCCACCTGCATCCAACGTCCTTGTCCCCCAAATGACGTGCAGCTTTCTAAAATCATTATGGAGTGCTGAGTCTACTTCCTCCTCTCCTCCTCGTTCCTCCCACCCCTTGCCCAGCACAGATCTGGGGATCTGTGGGCCGAAAGAGACGCCCAGCCCAAAACCCAGACTGGGGAAGGCAAAGCGGGGCCCACAGGCCTCTACTGTTTGAAGGGATAGGATGTTGGCGGTTGCCATAACAACTCTCTGGATGCTGTGTGGGGACAGCAAGGCTCTGTCCCACTAGGTAGAAATCGAAAGAGATCGAAGGAGAACTGGACTGTGTCACTTCAGGCCTCTGAAAAAGATCTCTGGCTTCCTCACTGGCCCAGCCCCAGGGGAAGAGATCCATCTAGGTCAGTGCCAGCCTCACAACAGGTCTGGGCCATTGGCTCTTTTATGAAGAGGGAAAACGAGGCTCAGAGAGGTTTAGTAACTTGATGGAGGCCACACAGCCAGTAAGCCCACGCTCACTGCTGGAGAAGAAAGGGGAGGGAGGACAGACTAGAAAGAAGTCTGGGGCCTCTGGGGCAGCTCCGATCTAGTCAAGCGTCCTGGTCCAGGAGACCTGACGCCTGGATTCTGGGCTCTGTCTTTCCCTCGCTGTGTGGCCTTGGACAAGTCGCTTTCCCTCTCTGGGCCTCGGATTTCTCACTTGTGAAAGTGAAGATCATGGTGCATGCCCGCATGCCTCAATGGACCGCTTTGAAGAACGAAATGAAATGCAGGCTGCGGGAGTACTTTGGAACCTGTAAAGGGCACAGGAAGGATGATGACGATGATGATGACGATGATGATGGCAGGAGGTGGGGGGGGGGTTGGGACCAACGCAGCAAGAGTGAGGGGGGCTTGCTCACAAAGAACCCTGATGCCACCGCACCGCCCTGGCTCCGGTTTCCCCGGTGGTGCTCTCCCCCCGCCCCCGGAACCCGCTGGTCTCAGAGTCAGATTCATCAGCAGGATTAGGTGGACTTGGCCGCAGAGAAGCCCTGACGGCTGGGGCTGAGTGCTCCGTGCAGCCAAAGCCTGGGCAGCTGGCACGGGGAGGGGCACGTGGGGAGAGTGGACATGGGAGCGCATTCATTAGACAGAGGCCGGGGGTAGGGGGCCAGCATCCTGGCCAGCTGCAGGCCTGCCCTGCTGCTCTCAAGCAGCTGTGAGATGGCAAGGTGCCGGGGAGGCGGGACGGAGCTGGCGCGGGTGTGGAGAGAGCCCCAAGGGAGAGGGATATGGTGAGGGGGCCTCTCTCTGGGTTCCCGGGTCCTCTCCCTGCTTAGGGATGTGGGGAGTCCGATACAGAGCAAGGTAGAAGACCAGTCCCACCGTGGAGCCCTCCCAGTCTCATGGGGGGAAAACAGCCTCCGTCTCAGGAAGCTCCCAATCTGGTGGAGGAGGCATCACCGCCCGTGCTGGGAAGTTCCCGGGCGGACGAAGGAAAACACAGCTTCCAAATGAATCGGGGCCAGAGCAGGTGTGAAACGCGTGACTTGAGAGAACCCCAGAATGAGGGGCTGGAGGGGTGACAGAAATCCTTCAGTCTGCCAAACCTTAAGGTTTGTGAAAGCTTAAGGGTGGGCAGGAATGAGGGCAGAGTCCAGGGCAGGGTCCAGCCCCGGCCAGGTGGCTGAAGTGCACAGCACATGGCTGGAGGCAGGTCTCCAGCCGCTCCCCAAGCCTCTGCACCCGGCCCCCGTGCCCGCCTTTGGAGCCCGCCAGCCACTGGCTCAGGAAGCTGCGATACCCCCGTCCGCCCCACCCCACGGGCCCTGACTGTGTGTCCCACTCACCCTGCCTCTCCTCGTGATTCCCTGTCCAGTTCTCAGCTTCCTTACAGGACCGAGCCACACTATCACACAACCTCCAGATTTGGAAGGGGTGGGGGAATGCCTCCGCCTCTACCAGGAGCACTCCTGCTCAGCCAGCAGAGCCCAGCTCGGGGCCAGGGGGCAAGGGGGGCGGGGCTCCCCCAGCAAGACTTCCTGGGCCCAACCAGGCTGCAGTGCCCCTAGCCTGGGCTCTCAAAGCTCATCGAGAAACACCGAACTTGCCTGTGTATGGGCCTCTGGGCCCCACTGCAGCAGGAGGTCCTTGAGTGCACCCGAGACTGTGCCCAGCACCCGGCAGGGGCTCTGTTAGGGCTTCTTAGGTGAACAGGGTTCAGTGGGATGGTTACAGACTTCCTTTGAACCCTGACACACTGCCATAGTCCTCACCTTGAACCTGGGCATGCACTCCGCAGTTTGCAAGCCCTTTCACTGTGTTAACACTGTTTCTCCCAGTAACCCTGGAAGGCCACGCAGGCAGGAGCAAGCCCCATCTTACAGATGCCCAGTGGAGTCCCTGGGGGCGTGAGCCTGGGAAGAAAACCCAGGGCTCTGGACGCCCAGCCCAGGGACAGTCAGCTTTGTTTCAGCGAATTCCTGGTGGACGGAGGATTCCATTTCTGATCATGGAAACCAAGGTGGCTCGTTCTCCATCCCCACCCCTCCAACCTTCCCTGGTCACCCTTTGCCAAAGGAGAAGATGGTCACCATTTCTGGAGCTGCAGGAGGGAGCTGACCCATCTCCAAATCCTTGTCAGACATTCCAGACCAGGGGAAGCCAGCCATGGCCTTGAGATGTGGGGCCCGTCTCTCAGGACCCCTCACCCCCGCAGAGACACCCTCCCACTCCGGTTCCTGGGCTCCTGTCCCCGCCGCCTCCCAGCCCAGCCTTTATTACAGTTTAACGTAGGCCGGCTAGGAGCTGCGGCAGAGAAACGAATCACATAATAGTTGATATGCGTTTTAATCAAGTAATTCGGGCAGAGCCAGGAGCTGGCGAGTGCGGGCCGGGTGTCCCTGAATACCAAACAGGCCTGGGCGCAGGTCTCAGAAAATGGAAAAGTCATTTACGGCTCAGCTGGGGGCCGGAGAGCCAGGACCATGGCGGGCGCCCTCCCAGCCCCGCCGCTGGAACTGCTCAGCTGTAACCAGCGCGTGGTGCGTGCATCTGGGCAGTGTCTGCGGGAGCCGGCCACACGCAGGGGCCGGGTGGCGGGGGATCGGGCAGAGAGCGGGGCTGGGACCCCAGCTCAAAGCTCCCTGGAAGCGACCTCCTCCTGGGTGCCCATCTCAGCACCGCCACCCAGGCCTGGCACTCGTCCCTGATGCCCCTTTCCTCTCCCCTCGCTCCTCACAGGCAACGGGCCCAGGACCAAAGCCAGGAGATACAGGGTCCCTGTGAGCCTCCCCTCTCCCCACCCAAGAGTCTGTCCTCTCCCTCTCTCCCTGCACTCCAGCAGCCCCAGCAAACACAGGCCTTTGCGTAAGCTGTGTCCTCCCCCCCTCTCCCCCTCCCCCCGGGCACCGTCCCCAACCCCCGTGGCCTGCTGTTCGCAGCTGGCCAGGCCAAGCCGAGTGGGGCATTGAAAAGCACAGGCTCCGGACGCAGTTTGCCTAGGTTCTGTGGATTCCACGTAGGAAAGGTATGGGTAATATTGGGGCTCCCCCCGCCCACCTTCCTCGCTTTGCATTTTTCCACAGCACATCTCACAATCACACATGCTAAATGTTCTGCGTTTGTCCCCAACCCCCTGCGTCCTGCTGTCCTGGCCGTCGCCACCGCACAGGCTCCTGAGGGCAGGTGTGTTCATCTTTTTCATTCACTGCTGCATCTCCAGGGCTGGGCGCAAGGTGGGCACTCCAACATTTGTTGGCTGACAGACTGAATGAATGAATGAATGAGTAGATGAATGAGTCTATTAAAACACACAAACCAGTGCCAGAGACAAGGGAATGAATGCTCAGCAAACACGTGCACGTTTAACGTGTCATCTGAGCGAGCTCCAACTCCCGGTGGCCCCGTGCATGAATGAGTGACGTCCACCATGTCCCGTCCTCAATGGCTCCTGCAGACCCCTGCCTATGGCTTCCTCTGTGAAAATCCGTCTCGTGTCTGGTCTTCCCCGTTTCCTCCACTGCCTTCTACTTTCCCAGCATTACTGTCTTTTCCAAAGAACCCTGTCTTCTCAGGATGCGCCTGGCGTAGGGCAGTTTTTTGTCCCTTTTGCCTCCAGCAACATTTCGGGCTTCGCTGGCTCTGGGACCACCTGGCCGTCTTTCCTGTGCTCCAGGGCGTCTGTAGAGCCCCCCTCCAGGACCGACCGCACACGAACCCATGCTCCCCCAGTAGCCTTCTTCACCCTCCAGCTTTCGAGTCTGTGCTAAGTAATTCCGCACCCAGGAGTGCTGGGGTGGGGATGGTCTCAGCCTTGGTCTCTAACGACAGGTCTTTGCTCTTGGTGGTGTCTCCTAACTCTTCCACTGCTGCCCGTCTGAGTCTCGGCCTCCTCTTGATTTCCTGGCTCTTCTGTTCGTTCATGCTCATCCTTTCTGACTCAGCTGGGGATCGCCTCCTCCAGGAAGCCTTCCCTGATGGCACCATCCTTTCTCGGGGTCTGAGATGCTCGCATCACTGGGACTCAGCTAGGGACCAGAGGCACAGGCACGGTGAGACTCCAGACCGGTCCCGTCTGACTTCCAATCCTGTGCTGTCTCTCAGTCTCCGAGAGGAGTCACTGTCCCAGTGTCACTCTCCCAACTCAGGGAGAGGAGGGAAGGGGGGACGTGCCTTTACAAAGCCAGGCTGGAACGTTCACTTTGCTTACAGCCTAAATGCGACAAAACTTTCCTTCTCCAGGAAGCCCCCATCTAACCCATCAGGATTCAGCGCCCCTCACCCCCACCTTCGTTTTACTGCGAACCTGACCGCGGCTTCTGCACGAACAGTATAATACGGTCCTCAGGCGCTAGAGAGGTACTCCTTCTACATCCCTACCAGGCGGGGCGGATGTAGGAAGCAGAGAGGAGTACTGCCTGAAACGGCGCCATGCAGCTGCACAGCAAGAAATCAGAGCCATGCCTTCTGACGGTGGGTCCGGAGCTTTTTCTGCACTGAACCGTGAACCGAGCACAAGTCACAGGAGGGGGAGGAGCGAGGGTCTGTGGAGGGTCTGAGGCAAAGGGACTCACAGAAGGCTTGCTGGGTGCAGAGTTCAAAAATAAGGTTCGCCTGCCCGTAAGGGAAGAGGCTGAAGACGAAGCTGTTCCGAGGACCCTTCCAACTCAGTCCCCTTAACCTGCTGGCACCACATGCAGCGAATGCGGGGCTTGGAAGGGGGGCAGCGGCTGCGGATTGGGGAGGGGAGAAGGGGGTCCTTTGAAGCAGGTGCCTCAGAGGCAGGACCGAACCCGAGAGAGGAGAGGAGCTTGGCCCGCTGTCCCCTCTCACATTCTTCCTGTGACTCTGTGACAATCTTGGGAGCAACCACCGTTTTCCTTCCCTGCGTCAGCGGGCTGTTGGCAGACGGCAGAGCTCTCTAGGTCAGCTCCTGAGGGGGGCCTGGCCGTCGGGGGTCCCAGGCAGCCACAGGCAGGCATTGGGGGGGAGCTGGGAAGGGGAGCTGGGGAGAGTCAGATGCACCTGGGATTCGTGGGAATTCTGGACCTGACCCGCGAGAGCTGGAGATGCCAGATGCGCTTTCTAACTCCCAAGCCTCACTCTCTGTGTTTCTAAAACGGGGACAGTGATGGGAGTCAGAGGGAGCAAGGGAAAGGCAGAAAACTAGGTCTGGAGGCTGTGGGTGCCGGGCACCCGGGCTGACTCCCCGACCCACCCTCTCCTCTCATTTGCACAGCAGCCTGGTACAGGGGGAGCTGGCCGGCACTCCAGGCTCGGGCCCTGACCTACTGTGTGGCCCTGAGCATGCCACTTGTCTTCCTGGAGTCTGCATTTCCCATCCACCCCCTGGGACTGAGAACTGCCATCCTCCTAGTTCTTGGGGTGTTGGTGTGGCTGCGTGGACCGGACCCTCAAGAAATGCAGAGTGATGTCTCTGATGCAATGATCACAAGCTGCTCGCCACACCTCCTTGGTTACGTCACCCTGTAGGCTGCAGTGTCCTCCTCTGTAAAGTGAGGGAAGTAACAGTGCCCACTGCATAGAGTCCTCGTGCATGAAAATTGAGTGATTCACCGCAAGACAAGGGCTTACAACAGTGCCAGGTACCCGGTGATTCAATACACAGTATTCAGTGCACAGTACGTTAGCTAATGTAACTATTACTATTAGTTAGTAATGTCACCATCACTATTACCGTCGCTGTTGTCATTACTGGTGCCTGCATACAACACAAACTGAATTACCTTTGTATCTCCTAGAGGCAAGCGTGTCTGCCTGCCGCAGAACGCAAAGGGAAGGAACAAATGCACGCACGCACGCACGAACGAATGAAACCCTTTGTCATTACTCCCTTCTCCACCGCAGCGGGGACTCTGCCCAACCCCAGCCAGGCCCACAGACCCCACGGCCTATCCCACCCCCGGGGAAGGCTGTCCCAGGTGTGCGGTTGGTGGTGCCCACAGAGGGCAGAGGGGGCCAGAGTCTCAGGTGAGTCCTGCAGCTGGCATATCAATGCTGGCGGATGCCGAGGACCCAAAGAGGGAGACAGACCTCGGGAAGCTGGGTCCAGGGAGGCCTGGGGCGAGGCCTGGAAGGCAGTGAAGGGGAAAGAGCAGCAGCTGGGGCCCCGTGGCCAGATGAAACTGCCCGGCGTGGCAAGAAAAGGCAGCCCGGCCACCCGTCAGCGCCCCACAAAGCCACTGTGAAAGGGCCATATGCCTGAGAAGTCAGGCCTGCTCGGACCCTCCCCTCCCCACCCCCACTCTCCCCTCCTCTGTGCAGAGCCCTGAGAGGCGGGTGGGGTGGGGTGGGGGGGCTTCAGCCGGTTGGAAAGTTGTCAAAGGAGGCGGGATGGAAAGTGGCCTCAGGACCCCTGGCCCCTGCCTCCCGGCATCCATGAGCCCCCTGCCTGCGGGCTCAGCCCTGAGGAGCGGCTTACCCCTGGGGCTCACTATACCCCAAAGCCTGGGCTCTGTGGTCACACAGAGCCTCCTCCAGCAGGACCGGGTGTGAAGGTCACAGGAGAAGAAACAAAAATAGCTGCTCGAGAATTTCCGGCTTATGCGTGCCTTCCCCGGAGCAAGTCATGGTTTCCCACTGTCACCTCGGAGGTAAGTGCCATTATCGGTGAGCATTATCACCAGCCCCACGCAGTTTGCCAATGAGGTTAACTAACTCAAGGTCGGAGTGACCGCGAAACCCCGGCAAGGGGCCCGAAGGTGCCTGTCCCTGCAGGTCACTTCCAGGTCTGTCCCCGGCGGTGGCCTGGGATGACGCCTTCGTGTGATTTCCTACTGTCTCACGTCCCCTCCTCTCCAAATCTGGAGTCAGGGTCCGCCGAGCCCACGACGCTCTCCAGGACGGTGTCACCCCTGGAGAGCGCTCCTTGAGTCCCTGCGGCACTTGCCACTGGTGCCAACCTTGGAGTCCCTGGCGTCGAGCCCCCCGCTGCAGACGGACCACTAACTTTCAACGCGGACGTCCCGTTTCCCACACGCGCCTTATCATCCCGTTTCTAAAGGTTCATTTGAGCTCGTGGAGTGTGGGAACCTGGTTTCCCCCATCACACTGGGGACACCCTGGCCTGGAGATGGTGCTGCCACGGTAAGAAAGACTGGGAGCTTCTTGGAAATGGAAACTATGTTCCTTCTAGTACAATTGGGTGTTACCCCAGGGCAGGGTAACTGGCAAGAGCTCTGAGGTTACCCTTCTAGGTTCTTAATAACAGTCTCGAATAGAAACTGCAGCCACCAGTTGTACAAAGAAACTATGACCCTTGTCATCACAGACACAAGAACTGACTTGAGTTTCCCCCGAAGTCATGGTCTCAGAACTGTCCCGACCCCTTTCCCTGGGGGTTCCCTTCCACCCGCCCAGTTCCCACCCACCCCCACCCCCACCCTTCTTTAAAAAAACTCTGAAACCGGACATCGTGCCGCAGGTCAGGGGGCACCCAGGGGCACAGGTCCAACAGCTGTTTACTAGGCATCTGCCGGGCTCCCCACAGACCCTCCCCCGTGACAACCACAGCGAGTGAATGCCGCTCCCTTACAAGCGAGCGGGCATCTCAGATCCTGCCCCTTTTAAAGAGAACTGCTCTCTTAAAGGCGGGCAGAGCTGCAGGCTGACCCTAGAGTGCAGACACAAACATGAAGCGGGAGCATTGGAAAAGTGAGCCGGGCCGCCCCGCCCCGCCCCAGGGAGGCGTGGCTTTAAAGGAGGCCACGCCTTAGACACAAAAACCTGTTCCCAGAAGCACAAGGCACGGTCTTCCCCCCCTGCAGCTCAACACCCACGCCATCAGCTGGGTGACTTCTCCACCTGCTGCCACCTCCAGTCGTTCCAGGTTAGCAGGCAAAGGGCCGTGGCTAAAGTGCCCGCCCCGCCCCACCGCAAACCGGCGGCAGGTACCCAGCACCCCAGCCAAATGACAGCGGCGTTGCCCTTCGCCAGTATCGTTCAGTTGGTTGGGTGTCATCCCACAAAGCAGAAAGTCACCAGTTTGATTCCCGGTCAGGGCACGTGCCTGGGTTGCAGGCTCGGTCCCCAGTCAGGGGTGGGTGCAAGACGCAACTGATTGATGTTTCTCACGTGGACGTTTCTCTCTTTCTCTGTCTCCATCCCTCCCCCTCTCTTTAGAACCGACAAAAAGAAAAGAAAAAGATCTTTAAAAACTGACAGGATGATCACTTCGTCCGGGGGAGGGTTCCCAGGGAGCCTGGAGACTAGCTGGGAAGACCAGGCAGCTCCAGATTGGAACCTTGAGGTTTGTCTCTGCCTTGGCCTTCCACGCGCTGTGTGACCTTTGGCAAGTCTAAGCCCCTCTCTGGACTCCATTTCCCTCATCCCTGAAAACCAGAGGTCCTCCGGGGTCTCCAAGAAGAACCCTGGGAAGAAGGTCTGGGGTGCAGCTGATTCACTCACTACTGCACGCCGCAGAGCCCAGCGCCGTCCCGGGCACACAGCAGGGTGTTCAGCAAAGGCTGGATGGAAGAATGATTGATGGACGTGGGTGGGGAGGAGCTCCGGAGGGGACTGAGATTCTAAGCTGCAGGTGCCGTGTGGGCTACAGGACACCCTGACATCATCCGACTCCTGCGGGCACAGGGAAGGGGGATTTTATCATCCTTATACTATATTCCACCTGGGCCCAAGCCTGCTTCCCAGGAATCCCCAGGCCCTTCCTCTTTTCTTAGGGGAAGGGGCTAGGGAGACTTTCCCCTCCCCTCCCCTCCTTCCCTTCCCCCTCCCCTCCCCTCCGCCAGTCACAGCCCCTGTGTCTCAGGCTGGTCGCTGGGCAGCCAGAGGCCTTTCATGGTGCATTCTCCCGCTGCCCCCTCCCCACCCTCTCTCCCCAGCAACCCCACCCTGTCGTGCCCCCATCAATCTGCCGCAGCCCGGCCTCTCCAGCTGGCCTGGCTGGGCCGTTCCCAGGCAGAGCAGGTCCACAGTGGAAGGTGGTGGAAAAATGTGGACAAATTTCTGATTTGCAACACTCTGGGAAAGAGTTTATTGCCATTGTTTGAGGACGAATGTATAAATAAAGCAAGGCGAAGATTGCAGGGGGAGGCTGATGAAAGGCAGAAAACGAGAAATTTTATGGCCATAAGAAGCGTACTCTAATGGTGATTTCTGAGGCACTGGACCATGGTAGTTACTTAGCCAAATGATCGCTGCGAAGCCAGGCAAGGCGGCTTATTTCTTAATTACTGTTACATATTATGTCAGGCGGGCGTACAGCCCTGGAAAACTTGGTCCTGAAGCAGACACTGGCCAGAGCCCGGCCCCGGAGCCTGGACGCTGGTGAGTCCGTGGAAAGGCCATCACACGCTCCCACCAAGGGCTGGGGTCTCCCTAGATCTGCTGCCCTCTCCTCCTGCCCAAGCTCCGGCCCCCCCCAGAGAAACTGCCAAGAGGAAAAGAAGCCAAAGACAGACTCAAACTTAGGGCCACACCTTTGAGACATTAATCCAGCCACTCGACACACAGTTTTGAACACGTGTGAGCACTGCACCAGCTGGGGCTGACAGCAGAGAACGAAGTGCACATGACGCCCGGGTTCAAAGGTATTTGCAGAAAGCAGCGAGGGGCTCGTTTGGGGCCCCCTCGCTGGAATCTCTGTGCAGAATAATCCCGAGGGCAGGACAGAGATGGAAGGAGGCAGCTGTGTAATCAGAAGGGAGTGCGGGCACAAGAGGGATGGCTCTGACGCGGCTGTGTCGCCTGGGCCAGGTGCTCGGCCTCTGGGAGCCTCTGCTTCTTCACTTGTAAAAAAAAAAAAGGGGGCGGGACTTGATCGTCCCTTCGGGTTTGATGTCTTCCGGGTCTGTGCCTCTGAGGTTCTGTGATTCTCTCGCTCTCGGAGTCGGTGAGGTTGGCGTTCCAAAGCTGCTCAGCCCTTGCCCCGCTGAACACTTCCGTCTGCTTTCACGGGGTGGCTTTCGCCACATAACGCAGTGACAGCTTGTTGCAGGTCTACCATGTGCCGGGACTCCCACGGGCGCTGTGTCCACTCACCGCACCCTCGCGATCGTCCCAGGGGTTCACGGGCAGCTCCCTGCCAGGGCTCCTTGGGGACCGCCCCAAAGGCACGGAGACCTGCTCAGAGGCGGAGAGGCCAAGCCCCCCTTCAAACCCCCGTGGGTCCGGCGCCAGAGCCAATGCATATGCTTTAGGTAAATCCAGTGGCCTCTCCAGCGTCTCCAGGGCATGCGCATCCCCTGGCGGACACAGATCACTGGGCCTCCGTGGGAGCTGCTCATTCAGAACGTGGAGTCTAAGAAGTGGATCTCGCACAAGTTTGCAGGTGAAGCTGCTCACTGCTCGTGGGGGCCACGGTTTGAGAACTCCGAGAAAAATAGCGACAGCTAGAAAATAAAATGCTGTTCTACGGAGAGAGAAAACCGTGCCTGAAAGGGAGTGCCGTGCCCTCAGCCCCGGGGGGCTCCGAGATCTTCCCACCCTGGAGGGGTGGGGTGGGGGAGAGAAACTCGGCTCAAGGTATGGGCAGCCGAGGGCAAGCCTGTCTTCTTCGTGGGCCCTGCCCCTGCTCCTGCCCCTGCATGGTGACAGGGTCATGGGAGTCTGGGCAGACCGTGGCCCAGGATGCCTGGAGCTCTGCCCAAGGCCCAACCTGCCCCCTGATGCGCCCCAGCCTCTGAACCCACCTACCGTCACCCCTTCTCTCCACCTGACTCTTACTGAAGTCCTCTTTCCCTCCCCCACCATCCGTCCCTTCGAATTCAGCAACCAGTGTGCTCCAGTATCAGCAAGGGGAAAGAGCTGTCGCAGCACCAGCAGAGTGACCTTCGAAAGGCTCAAGGCAGGGGCCATGTCCAACACCTGCCCCCTCCGTGACCCATCTTCCAGCCTCTCAGCTGGACTAATTTGGAGGAGCAAAATTTCCTCTCCTGGAGGATAAGGATTTTCGTTCATTACTTTATTCCCAAGGCCCAGAGGAGGACTTGGCCCACAGGAAGAGCTCAACACTCGTTTGGTTTGTGAAATGGACAAACGCGTGAACGGAAGCACATCTCAGAACGAACGCGCCGCCCCTCCTGTCCGCCCAGGTCTACGCAACCACCGGGGTGTTCCAGCGGACGCCTCGGCGGTGTGCTCTTCGAACCAGTGTGATCGCTGGTGAGTGCGCTAGGATCATCCTGCACCGTCACCTCATTAAGGACGTATTTATGCAACGCCAGTCATCTGGCCCCACGCCGAAAGCCCCAGCCGGTCGGCTGAACCGTTCCGAGAGGTCCGGAGGCTCAGCGCTCCGTAAATCCACACAGAGGCGCCCCACTGAGCTCCCCGGGCTGCGTCCAGAGGTCCGGTCCCCGCCGAGGTGGGCCACATGCGAGCACAGCCTCTGAGTGGTGGCCGCACTGCGGCCTCTGCAGCCTCCATTGCCCGTGGAGTCCCCGGCCCCCTGGATGGAGAGCACAGCTCACTGCAGAGCCATCTTTGCAAAGAGGTTGCTGGAGGGAGCCGGTTTTTAAAGGAGTTAAAATTCAATTTGATCCTGCTACTTACGCCTCTTCTAGTTTGATTTGTTTTTGATAAAAAAATTATTTTTGATCAATAAAAATAAAATCTGTTACTCACACCCTGGGGCAATTATTGTTCTGGGCCCAGTTTACTGAATCTTGATAGAATAAATAATGTTATTTTCCCAAAATGTGGCCAGCCAGAGGTTAGTAGCACTCAGCTAGCAGGGAGGGCGTGGAATCTGAATACACGCTGGTTCTCAAGGAACAAAATCGAGTTTCTGCATATTTGGGGGTGGGCGTGGGGTCGGGCTTCCCAGCTCTGAAGAACGAGCGGTCCTCTCAGGACAGGAAACAGGGATGCCGGGCACCTGGTGCCGGGTGCCGTGCCTGGCGTGCATGATTGGCACACACAAAACTCAGGCCCTGCAGGCTGGTGTTCCTTGACATTAAATCAGACTCAGAGAGGGGCAATGACTTACCCAAGGTCACACAGCTCTAGAGGGCTGTGCCAGGACTTGAACCCACATCCATCAGGAACCTGAAACCACACACAGGTCCACTTGCCATCCGAGCTCCCTTTCTCTAAGTCTGGGCAGGGGGAGGTCTTGGAAATCACCAAACATTCACCCGCCACTGCTTCCTTTTCTACACCCCTTTGCCTCCTTCCCTCCTCTCCGCCCACCCCCAGCACCATGCTGTGCTTGCTCCAAAGAGCCCTGAGAGCAGCCACAGAAAACACCAGCACTCTGCGGCCTGGGCTGTGTTTGGTGGGAGGGGACGCAGCATCCGAGAGATGGACGGATATCATAGGAAGGTGCCGGGTCCTGCTGGGTGTGCACATGCGTGCTAGTGAGCTTACTATTCTGGCGACTTTCACTCTCTGTTATGTATTTCTGAGCAAAATCATCGATCTCCTCAAAATGAATCTTAACTGTCCTGTGAGAGGTTGCAGGGAGGAGCATGGATGGGTTGGTGACCTCAGAGGCCCAGCTAGACCTGTGACCCTAGGAGGCCAGGGGACGTGGTGGGTAGGTTCAGAGTGCAGGTGGGGCTAGAGACGGGAGCTGATGAGTGGAGGCTCCGAAAGCGAAGGGGATGACCGGGGCGCCCGGAGAGGCGGAGGGTGCGGGCGCTGGAGGCGTGGAGGCCTGGGACCCCAGCGGCTCAGAAAGACCAGGAATCAACAGTCACCAAGCACCCAGTGCGTGTCAAGCTCCGCCCACATACCCTTTCATCTCGTCCTGACAACGACACCAACAACAAAGGTTCCTCTTCCCGTTTTTTACATGAAGAAACACGTTCAGGTTAAGACACCACCTCAAAGACATCAGGCAGAGTCAAGATTCAGGCAGGATTCGAACCCAAGCCAGTTGAGGCTTCTGAGATGCTGGGAGGGAAAAGGCCCTCCGCCCACCCCCGCCCCCCAAAAGCCCAACCTGACCCTCCCAGCCTTCCTCCCGTGCGGCCCGCGGGCCCTTCCAGCCCCCACCCCCCGCTTGCATGCCCTCGCAGGCTTGGCCGCCTGCCCTCTAATTAGATTCCCCTGGAAATAAGAGTGCATTGTACAGTTCTGCTAAAGGCAAACTGATTTTACAATTTCTTTTCTTTCCTCCTCTTTAATAACTCACAATGTCTCAAGGAGGTTTCACTTATGGCCTGCACACTGGAAAATTATGCTGTCTCTCATGTGCTCATTTTTCTCTTGAGGAAAATTGAAAACCGGATTTCTCCTCCGTCACTGGCCCCCTCTCTTGGCCTGTCTTGTGCCCGGAATATTCTAGTCATTCCCCAATTGCCTCCTTGGCCCTTTTCTCCCTCGAAAGCAGACCCCCCCTCCCCGCCCCCGCACCCTGCCTCCCTGCCCCACAGCCTGGAAAGGCTGGCAGCCGGGACTGATCTGGGGATCAGTGGGCAGTCTTGCACAAGTTTGGCGAGCGGGCTGGAGGGCGGGTGGCAGGCAGTGGGGGGGGTGCAGAGCGGTTCCCCCACTTTGAGATGCATTTGCCTCCAGAGAACTGGACTGGCTCCAGCACTTTTGAGGCAGGAGTTGGGTGAGTGCGGAGCCTTTATTGGTCCCATCGGGTTCCCGTCACGTGTCAGGCAGTAAATTATAAACAAATGCCTCCCATTTCCATTTCTGAAGGCATCTCCAGCCCTCCACATTCTCGGGGTACATCCTCTTAAGTGGTGCCTGATGGGACAAGGAGCCAGGTGCACGGTGTCGCACAGGCCTGGGCTGTCGTCTAAAGAGCTTGCAGCCCCCACCAGCCAACTGGCACCCAGCTCTCCAGGCCCTGGAGCTAGGTCAAAGGTGTCGTGTGATGGACGGACGAATGGACGGACAGATGGATGCCCGAGGGGCCTGCATGTCTGGGCTCCAGGTCAGGTCTCATAAGTTAGGGCCCGAGAGCTCTGGCCCAAGGGGAAGCGAGAGGGTGGAGAGGGGGCTTGCTGGACAAGGCCCAGGCGAGGGCCACGGCCATGGGCTACGAGGTGGGGGAAGGGGCACGGCAGGTCCCCGGGCCTGGGCACTCAGGGTGTGTGGGACAGAGTGTCTCTGGCACCCTGGGCAGGGCAACCAAAAGCCACCCCACCCTGTCCCCACCCTCCCCCCACTTCCAGCTCCAACTGCCTGTGCACCAATTCCTGGGTTTGGAAATGGGAGATTCGGCCACACCTATGCAAATCACCATTTTGACAATCTCTGGGACCCCGGCCAGGCACCAAGGACCGGGCACTTATCACCTCATTTAATCTGGGCACTAGCACCGCCTGCCACACTCTGCTCCACCCCCCCCCCCCACACACACACACATACACAGACCAGGGCTCTGGCCTGCACGGAACTCACAACCAGGAGTCACTCCAGCCCACCACAAGTACTTCTGGGGTGCCAGCCACTGGTGAAGGGCTTTCGGGGGACGAGCTCACTTAAGCAACGTTACAGCTCTTATTGTTCCGTTGCTAGGCAAGGAAAGCAGGGTTCAGACAGGCAGTGGGTGGGGTTGATCTCGGGTCTGGAGGGGGCACCAGCCTCCCTGCTTAGGACGGCTTCCCCAGGCGGGCTTGGTCTCTAACGTCTGCCGCCTCCTTCTGGCCAAGAGAGCCAGTCAGTTCAAGCTGAAAGCAACGTATCATTTAGTTGCAACTCGTCTTACAGACAGGCAAACGGCGCCTGGAGAGGTCTGAGACCAGCCAGACGGTACATGGCACACGGCAGGTCGAGGGACCCGCGGACACTCCCAGGGTGTGTCAGCAGTCGGAGCCGAGGGTGACAGCAGGCCTCCGCAGACAGGGGTCCCCTCAGGGGTCTCTGGTGTGACCACCGTTCTATCTAAATCCCAAGGCCACTGACTCGGGACACAGGCTCTGTGGCTCTGCAGATGCGCTGATTCCCCCAGGGCCTCCCCTGCAAGCCTGGAAGCAATGTCATTGGCTGTCACCCCCGGGCTCAGGGGGTTCCAGACCTGGGAGGAGGGCAGGAAGGAGGAGGGAGACTGAGGCCAAGTACCAGGAACTGAGTGGTGTCTGGCCCAGCTGGGTGTCTAGAAGCGTCATGCCTTCGTCCCCGACGTAGAACTACAGGCTACCAGCAAGATATGGCTTTGGAGACCAAACACTGGGGGTTTGAATCCTGGGTGACTTGGGCTGGTCACTCAGCCTCTCTAGGATCTAGCCCCGGGATCTAGGAGGCAGGTGAGTGCCCAGGCCAAGCCAGTGTCTGAGGAAAGGGAGGCAAAGGAGAGACCCCTGTCCCCGCCCCCGCTCCCGCTCCCTCCCAAGGGCCCCCAAGGAAAACCGACACAGGCGCTTGCCACATCCTCGTGGGCCCCGACTTGTCGCAGGAAGAAACCTGAGGAAGCCAGGCGGCCTGGGGAGAGACTTGGCTACAGCTGCGTCACTGTTTGCCAAAGGTTACCTAAGATGTGTCTAAACAAGAACCAGCTAGGGTTCTCCTCCAGGGCCTCCAAACACACCTGCCTGCCCCAACCAGGACAAAGGCATGTGCCAGTTCAGGAATCAGCCTCACCGAGAGAAAAGCTTATGTAAATACATGCAAAATACCTGGCAAGGAGCAGGCACTCCATGAATGGGAGCTATTATTATTTTAACAAGCTTTTAATGAGCACTTACTAGGTACCAGATTTCCCTTCTCATCCGGCTTACAGTTCTGATGGTTCTTGTTTTGTTTTGTTTTTAAGGTTTTATTTATTTATTTTTTTAGAGAGAGGAGAAGGGAGGGAGAAAGAGAGGGAGAGAAACATCAATGTGTGGTTGCTTCTCACGCATCCCCTACTGGGGACCTGGCCTGCAACCCAGGCATACGCCCCAGCTGGGAATTGAACCGGCGACCCTTTGGTTTGCAGGCCAGCACTCAATCCACTGAGCCACATCAGCCAGGGCTGGTTCCTGGTTTTTGCAGGTGAGGACTTGGAAGCTGGGAGGGCACAGCAGAGACACCCATGTGGCTGGACTATCCACAGCTCTGACTCCCGGCCAGGGGTTAAAAACCTCGGCCGGTTCACCCGAATCAGCTGGGGAGCTTTAAAAAAGACTGCCCCCCTTTCCAATGTCATGGCCTGGGGTGCAGCTGTGATTTTTAAAAGCTCCTTATTGTGAATCTCATGAGCAGCCAGGGCTGAGAACCGCTGCCCGAGAGCTCCTCAGTTTTGCTCCAGATTTTCCCATCTCCTGTTCAGCTCGAGGGGCAGCCTGGTTAAGGGTGGGTGTGGGGGAGGGCACGGGGAGGAATCATGGGCATTTCAGAGGAAGGGAGAGAACTGGGAGCAGGGGAGGGGAGCGTGTTCCATCAGTCTCGGCTTGAGGAAGAAAAGAGCAAAGATGGAGCCCTGGCTGGCGTAGCTCAGTGGATTGAGTGCAGGCTGCAAACCAAAGCATAGCAGGTTCAATTCCCAGTCAAGGTACATGCCTGGGTTGCAGGCCACGGCCCCCAGCAACCGCACATTGATATCTCTCTCTCTCTCTCTCTTCCTCCCTTCCCTCTCTAAAAGTAAATGAATAAAATTAAAAAACACAAACAAACAAAGATGGGACCCTCTGTGCATCCCCGGGTGCCGGTTGGGTGGGCTCAGGGACGGGGGTCCCAGCCGAAGCTGACAGGTGGGCAGGAACTCCTAGGACCGGGCTGGGAGGTCACGTACACCACCCCCTGCCTCTACCGCGTGCTAAGAGCACAGAGCTCCCCACCCCAGCTCCTCTGCCCCTCGCCCCCGACCCTCAGACCTCGTGACTTGCAGAGACCAATGGGCACGCATTTCCTTAAATCTGGTCTCAGTCCTCCAACCGCATCCTCCAGAGTCCGTCTGCTGGACTTGGCCCTCCGTGTGCTCCACGGCTAGTGGGGGTCTGGCTTTCTGGGGACAGGGCTCCCTTTAGGAGGCTGCTGCAAAGTCGGGGGTGCACGCAGACGAAGCGTCTGTCGTTCCCCTGTGACTCTGAAGCGACACAGGTGAAACCCACCACGGAGCAAGCTCCTCCCCACCCCTGCCCTTTCTATAGGATTGTCCATTCGACCAAGAGCCTCCGCATGGGTATTACTCTTCTCTCCCGTTTTACAGATGGGAGCGGGCACTTGGGGGAAGGCAGCTTGTCCCCCGACCCCACACACAGCTAGCTGCAGGAGGCTCAGGACTCAAACCCCGCCCCTCATTTAGCTGCTGAGCTGGGGCAAGTGGTTGAGGTCCTGCCATCTCCTGACCTGCACCTCGAGGAAATGAGGTCAGACCGAAGGAAGGACTGCCTGACCTTGGTCTGTCCTGTCCTGAGCCCGCGGTGGCACCAGCTGCCACGGGGAAGCTGGAGGAGGTCTCGGGGGGTTTTCTCGGTGACTCCTGCCCCCTGAGCCTACCGCGGGAGCCAAGCTCCCCGGTGCCCCCGCCACCAAGCAGTCTGAATTTTTCCCCAGGTGAGTCGGAGGGGAAATTCAATCCAGTTTGCTTCTCTCTGAACTTGCCAAAAGCTTGTTTGCTCTGAGAGGCCCATGAGGCCTTGGCTCCCCTGGTTTCAAATAATTGACGTTCAAAGCCTGTCTTCAGGTGGAACGCCGCCACGCACCACCTGGGTGAAGGGATGAGCCTTGAGGACTCTGCCAGGGGCTGAATGGGGGGCTGTCTGGGCTCCAGGACCGGCTGCTGCCTCCCACTGTTGCCTCAGGGCCCCACCAACCCCCCCCCCCCCACACACCACCCCAGAGCCTCCCCACAGCCATGGGCTGGACGAGTCTTCTCAGACGGAGGACATCCTGGGCGGCTAGCAGGCAGGATATGGAACTCGCAGGTGTGTTCACCTGTGCCATCCACCTCTCTGGGGCTCGAGGCAGAGAATACACCCCCAAACCCTGCAACGGTGTCTCTGGAGAGCCTGTGCGGTCCCCACAGGCCGCAGGGCACCCGGGGTCTCCCCTACACAGCACCTAGACCACTGATTGGTGGAGGCTGGGCCTGAGGTTTGGGGCTGGCCCTCAACCTGGGGCTGCAGAACTGGGGTCGCCCCCTCCGAACCATCCGGGGCCAGGCAGAAGGAGGTTTACAGTGGTTTGTATGGCAAATGCTAGAGTAATAAATACCCACACAAGAACGGAACCTGTGTTTTACGGACAAACAACTGCAAACCTACTTTTGCCCAACCCATCCGACTCTGACCGAACGGGCACAGTCTCTGGGGAAAGGGGGTGCGAATGACCATGCCGCCGCTTCTGCCGCCGAGCTGCCACCCACACCCCCGTGTCTGGCTCCAGGCATGAGACATCTCGTTCCTTGTAGGTAGGCCACGTGCGCACACGGGTGTGCTGACCAGGCTGCCGGGGTTGAGAACAGAGCCAGTCACAGCCCCTGTCAGTCCGCCCTGATGACGGTAAACATAACCAGCCACCCACGTTTACGGAGCACTGGGACTGGCTAAGTGGGGTGCGTGCCTACGTCTTCTACCCCGCACGACCTCTGTCTCTGATGGAGCTCCACGCTGCACGGAGAGGCCCAGAGACATCAGGTGGTTTCCCCAAGAACACACAGCAGAGCCAGCAGCAGAGCAGCTGGGTCTGGATCCAGCTGCTCTGGAGCCTGGAAGCTCGGCCACTGCCCTATGCTGCCATGTTTTCAAGTCGCTGGAGCCAAAGGGTGGCATCTCAGCTGGGCCTTGTCAAAAAGCTGGCATGGTCCCTGGCAAAGGAAATGTATCATCCTGCTCCCCCTAAGGATCTGGGGCTCACCTGTGACGTGTCTAAGGGGACAGTATGTGTCTAGGGGCACAGGTCCCAGAATGGGGAGCTCCTGGCCCCCGCTTCCTCGTCTATAAAATGAGAAGAGAGCACTCAACGGTCCCCAAGTGCTTCCCCGCCCGGGTCTGACACCCCATCGCTCACTGCGTGACCCTGAGCGACGGAGGTCACCCTTTTGGCCTCAACTTCCCCCACGTGTCACACGGGGGTGACAAGGCTACTTCACAGAGGGTGTGAGGCTCACAGCCGAGGAAGAGCTTTATGAACTGTAACGCGCCGGCCGAAGACGAGGGCCTCGACAGCTTCGTGAAGGGACTTCCAGCACGGCGGCCCCACCGTGGTCCCGGGAGCAGCTCGCCTCCGCCCTCCCCCACCGCAGGCTTTGTCTCCCCTCTTCCAGGTCACCAGCTCCCCATTTGTTATGCCTCCTCCTGGCCTCCTCCGGGGCTGGAAGGGAGAGCCCAGATGTGGCTGCAGGCTGTGCGGGGGCCAGGGGAGAGGTTACCGCTGCCTCCGAGGAAGATCGTCTTTCCAGTAGGACGGAATCCGTCCCGGTCCTGTCGCCAATTAGCCGTGTGACCTTGGGCAAGTCACTTAACCTTTCTGGGACCTCTGCCCCTCCATCTGTGAAAGTGAGAGGTGCTTTGGACGAGATGCTTCCAGACCTGACATGTGAGCAGGGTCTGAGGTAGCAGAAGCTTTTTTGCAGCCCCCACATCCCAATCTTAGTGCAATGAGCTGGTGAGAGTTTCAGGATCCCTGACTGGGAAAGGGAAGTGTAGGCGCGGATCCCACGTTCCCACGGCCGGGGGAGGAGGGGCGGGTTTACGCAGCCTCTGTTCCTTCCCCGTTCTCTCTCCTCAGGAGGGAAAAGGCATGCGGGAGTCCTCTCAGACGGGCTGGCAGTGGCCGGCCTGAACTCCCAGGTCAGGGTAAAGCCACATAACTCCTCGCGGCCTGTCGGGAGGGCGTCGGCCCTGCTTGCTTGTCACCACGGGGCCCGGCCGAGGGCCTGTCTGGGGTCCGTCCCCCACACCGAGCAGCTCTGTTTCAGGATGGGGCCCACTCCCCCGCATGGCCTGGAATATTCCAGATTCACATTCCAGCCCTGTGACTTTCCAGAAGGAGGCCCCAAGTAACCTTCTGCTTCTCTGGTCCTCAGTCTTAGCATCCATCCAGTGGGGACAGCTGGAGTGGCTCCTTGAGTTAGCAGGGGACAGTGACTGGCACAGGGGGAGGCTCATTAGTTCTCACCAGTCACGTCCACGGTGGCAAAGCCCAATGCTGAGGGGGCAGCAAGGAGGTGGCAGACTCCCACTCCAGCCCCCACAAAACGATGTTCTTGACACACGCATTCTTTACGTCTAGAACAATCCCTAGCACACGGGCCTGCTGTCTCCACATGCACACAGGTGTGGAAGGGCACCCTTCCCTGCAGAGAAACATCTAGATCTGACTCCCATACGGTCTGTAATATTTAACTCTGCACAGTGGAAAGGAGGGTACGGCAAACTTTCTATTTTCTATCCTCTTCCAGCGTTTGACTTCTTCCCCCCACAAAAAGCACGTCATTTTTGTGTCATCAAGGACGAATACAATGTTTTTGGATGTTAGAAACCCAGTGGGTTTCTTTTTTCTCATTTTTGGCCGAAGTCCGACCTGAAGCTGCAGCCCCTCTCATAGAGGGGGAGACTAAGTGACGGAGTGAGTCGCCCAGAGAAGGGACACAGGAGCCAACTGCAGGACGTCATAAAGGTCACCTGTTGTTGTCCCGTCACCGAAGGTCGCTTAGCACGTCTTTCAAGGCGGCCGGGGTGGGCTCATCATTTTCAGGCCCGTGGTGGAGACAAGGTCACAAGAGCCCAGACAGGACGAGTATCTTGGCCAGATCCCTGGTCACACGCTCCAGAGTGCTCACTTGAGACTTTGGGCAATCAGACTCTCTCTCCCCCGACTTGGGGTCTTCTCAGCCCACCAGTAGCTCGTGGAAGAGAGAGGCTGCTGCCCTGGCCGCTGAGCACCCGCCGCTTCCCAGTGAACTGCCGTCCTGTTGTCCAGCCCCAGAGCAGGGGTCTGAGGACACGGGGGCAGACGGAGACCAGGCTGCACTTGACCAGGGCCCGAAAAATAAACACGGCCACTCTCCCTGCTCCAGGCAGCTCGCGTCCACCCCTCCCTGCAAATGTTCTTTGATTCCAAACCAGGCTGGAGTGTAAAACCAATAAAGCTTCCTGTGCCCATAAACAAACAGGCAGCCGTTAACCTCCCCCTCCCAGCGCCCTCCGCCCACCCCCTGACACTCCCGAGGCGCGGTCGGAGGGCAGGGCCGAGCGTCATTGTCCCGGTAATTAATTGCGGTAATAAGGAGCTGTGCTGAGCTTCAAAGGCCAGGCTGGGCCTGGGAGCCTGAGCCCTGGGCCCAGCGTGCAGCCGGCAGCCAGTGTGGGCACCAGGCCTGCCTCGGGCACCAGAACCCTCCCTCCGAGGACCTCCTGTGTGCGGGCACACAGCACCGGGCACTTGGCTTTTTCCAGCTGTGTGAGGTGGGTGTCCTTCAGCCTACTTGACAGATGAGAAGACTGAGGCTCCGAGAGCCCATTTCTTGCCTGAGGTTGCAGAGGAAGCGGACCAGCCATGTTTGCCGGCCTGTCTTCCCACCAAATAGGGGGGCCCCGAGGGCAGGGACGCTCCCGTGCTGTTCTCCACTTCGCCCAGCACCAGGCGTGTGCTTGGTGACCGACAAAGACTTGCTGATCCTCGGGCCTCAGCGCGTTAACTGCTTACACCTGCGATCGCCATCCCATCCCTTGCCCACCCACCCTGATTTAGCACATTTATCTTTTCCCCTTTCCCTCGAGCACTGTCGAGCCCCTGCTACATACGAGGCTCGTGGGAGCCACTCTCACCTGCGTGAGCTGGCAGCGTGTGCCTAGCTGCATCGTACAGGTGAGGACACCGAGCGTCAGCGAGAGGACGTGCCTTATGTGGGGGGTTGGCCCACTAACCCGCTTCTTCTCTCCTCTTTCCACCTCCTGAGCGTCCTCACCCCGCCCCATCCCCCACCCCCCGCCCCCGGCCACGTGCTCGCAGTCCAGGACGGGCCCCACCTCCGAGCCCCTTCTGTTTCTTCGCTCAGGATTCCTGAGCCCCCGGAGTCCGCTGGTTTATGGCCCTGCCTGCCCTGTTGCCTCGGCTCCAGCGCAGGTCACCTCTCTGGGGTGAGTGGGGGCGTTTGAAGGTGGTAAGTACAGGTTACCGGGGTCAGGGGTCACAGCCCTTCCTTGGGGGAAGGTTGCCTCGAATCATCCATGAAATAGGGCCTCTCATCTCGGGGGGAGGAGGGAGACCCCCACCCCACACCTCCACTCGGTCTCTCTGGATAGATTCCGTGTCTGGATTTCCTGCTGTCTTCCCTCTAACTCTGTGCTGAAGCCGGAAGAAAGTCAGGGTCTGGGGACGACCAGAGCAGGAGCATAGGGAGGAACTGAACACTGGTTGCAGGCCTGCTTTGTTCTGAGCAAGTCTGGATTTCCGTGGCATCTCCTCCATTTCCCAAGTGGGGTGACGGCACCCCCAAAACCACCTAGCCGGCAAGTGGCCAAGATGGGACCGGAACTCGGGTTGGTCTACAGCAAAGGGCTGAGCTCCGGCCGTCAAAAACGAACGTGGGCTCCCCACCACGGGGGCTTCATCGGGGTGGGGCGGGGGAAGGGGGCCCAGGTACCCGCGGGAGGACGCCCCACTCAGCCACCCAGCACGGAGCGCAGAAATTCAAGGGTTTCCCCCCCCCCACCAGGTAACGCGGCACAGGGCGCGCCCCCGCAGTTCTCCCTTCCCGCTCGCCCTTGACCCCACTGGGCGACTGTGCGCGGGGGAGTGGCGAGCCACGAGACCTGTCCCTGCGCTGCTGCAGGGAGCAGGGTGACCGACCATCCCAGTCTGCCCAAGACAGAGGGTTTTCTGGGACAGGGGGCTCTAGTGATGGAACAGGACAGTCCCAGTCAGTCCCCCGTGCTCCCGCCCCAACCCTAGGAGGGAAGGCAGGACCCAGAGGCCAGGCTCCCCCTCACCCCTGAGACGACAGCGATTTCCTCCTACTGCGCCCGCCCCTCCCTCGCCATCCCCTTCCCCAGGGGAGAACCACCAGGGCCGAGGAGCGCGAACACCCTCTCCGGCTTGCCTACCAGGGAAGCTGCTCGGAGGGCGAAGGTCAGTGATGCAGGTCTGAGTCCCAAGCCCACGATCACGAGGGACACTCCCTCTCAGCCCCCTTCAGTACCCGGTGAAGACAGGTGTCAGATGGGGAGGGGGGAGAGGAGGGGAGGGAGGGGGCTAGCCTCGACCCTCAGCAGAGGCCTGGTTGCCCCTCTCCCCTGCACTGCTCGCGTGTCTCAGGAAGGTTCCGGATTTAGGAAGATGTACTGAGCACCTGCTCTGCATGCAGCGTTGTACTGGCACCAAGGGATACGCAGTGACCTAGTCCTCACCCTCCGAGAACGTTCTGGTGGGACACAGGAGAAGCACAGGGCTAGACTCAGCAGGACGGTGAGTCTGCGGTACACATGTGCATACACACCAGTACAGCACACATGACACATGCACACACATGAATGCACATGTACACACCACACACATGCACATATCTGCACCCATGCACTCATAATTGTGCGCAATCATGTGCACACACACCCCCACCCCGTCTAGAGGGAACTGGGGGTTCTCCCTGACTGTGGCTCATCTGAGCCTCAGCGCCTTCTCCCTGAGCGGTGGTCCTCAAGAAAGCCATCTCCCAAGGCCGGGTCACGTCCCAGCGCCCCAGCCGGCTCTCCCCCCACACCCTTGCCCAGTCCCGTGCCCTGGGGTTCAGGCCCCTGAACACGCTGATTCCCTCTGGGCTGCCCGAGTCATGGCCACCGGCTCAGAAGCCAGCCACCTAACAGGGGCTCAGAGGTACTTTTCTCCTCCACCCCTGTCCTGAGTGCAGCGGCTGGAAAACGGGGTGAAACTCGAGCCATCCAGGCCTGGAGTCACAGCCCTGCTCGACCCTTCCCTGAGGAAGACGCTTCCCCTGTTGGCTCGCTTTGCCATCTGCATCTTGGGGGGAAATAACACCCACCTGGATGCAAAAGCCCCCATGAGCAATGACACACGCAAGTTCCCACAGAGGCCCCAGGACACAGTGAACGTTCCGTCAGGGGGTGACTGGGATGAGGACAGACGGGAAGACACAGAGGAGGAACCCCGCTCTCTCCTCCAGCAACACCCACCCTGGGGTCCCTTCCAAAGCACAGGCAGGCTGTGCTCCGCAACATATGGCTGCAGGGCCGCTGGGGGAGGGGGCAGGCAGGAGCCGGGAGGCGGGCAGGTGGGGGCAGGGAGGAGGAGGAGGAGGAGGAGGTGGAGGAGGAGGAGGAGGAAGGGTGTATTTAGCAAAAAAGAAAAACCCACACAAAACAGACAGAATTCCAGCCGATTATTCCTCCCGCTGCAGATGTACATTAATGCAGGCGAGGTGGGGGGCGGAGCTTCGGGCTGGGGAAAGAGAAAACGCTGGCAGCCCTTTTAACAAGCCGTTGTCTGGCTTGATCTTGTCACTCTAAAGAGGGCCATTGAGAGGTATTCATGCGTCGGCCCCGGGGCGACAAAAGGGCCCAGTATATATACTGACTGCTCAGTTGCCTGCCGGCCTGGGGCCTTTTGTCTAACCTTCCCTTAATAAACTTTTGGGAAGAGTTCATCAATCCGCCTCAATAGCTGATGTTCTCATTTTCAGAGAGGGAAGAAAAATAGCAGAAGGCCGGCATGGGTCGGTTTGTTTTTGTGTGTTTTTTTTTTCCCCCTGAGAGTCATTCTCAATGAGAAGGGGAATGGGACGGAGAGGGGGAGAGAGCCGGCAGACACCCCACTTTAAAGGGAGAAAGAACCCATCACCACCACAGCCACAAATCCTAAATGGAAGCCCAGACAAAACCGCTATTCATGGGGCCCGGAGCTGCCGCCGGCGGAAGGGCTGGGGCCGGAGCTGGTCCCCGGGCAGGGGCAGGGAAGGCTGCGGGTCTGCTGCGGGCGTTTCTTACAGGAAAGTGTGGCTTCTCGGCAACGGCGGGCAGGAGCCCTCCCCGCAGCCTCCTGTTTCCACCTGGGGTCACTTGGTCTCCTTGCCGTCAGGAGGCCTTGAAAACGAGAGGTGTGTGTGTGTTTTTTTAAAGTCAAGGACAGAGGAGCCAATTTTTCCCTCCTTTAAGCAGTTCTTCCTTCTCTAAATGAGGCTTCTGCTTCTAAGACCACACACATGAACGTGCCTCCTTAGGCTGGGGTGGGGTTCAGTCCCCAGCCCCTCTCTGGGAAGCCTATATCCCGCCCCCCCACCCAAACTCACTCTAGAGTGAGACCTAGACTGTACTCGGTGCTCCATGCTGCTCGGGGCGGTGCGGGAGGTGGGCTGGATTCAGGCAGGGGCAAAGAAGAAAGAATAGTCCTAATATCCACACAGTGACAGCCTCGTATGTGTTAACTGCCTCACCACAATCCTATTTTTAACACGCGTGTATGTTACTGGACTCATTTTACACTTGGGGAAACTGAGGCTCGGAGGAAGGACCCCTGCTCCAGACTCCCACAGCAGGAAGCCGAGGTCCCAACCCAAGTCCTGTCAAATCCAAACTTCCAAGTTCTAGCCCTTACAATGTAAGGTACTATGAATCGTACTAGCTGCCAGAACTTGCACTCTTAAAACTCGCCAGGAGTTGTTGCAAGTGCTTTATGCATGTTGTATTCCCGACAGCCCAGAGAGATGGATCGTATGATCAGAATACCCATAATACAGATGGGGCGACTGAGGCACGGAGCAGAGCCAGGAGGCCAAAGCCAGGTCTACCTCAGGGCCAACTCTGGGGCTGGGCCTGAGCCCCTGCACCGTTCTGCCTTGGATGTGAGGCGGGCGCGGGCGCGGGCGCGGACGAAGGCAGGAGATGAACCGGAGAGTCTGACTTCTGCCCCTGCCAAACCTCCGAGGTGGGCCCTCCTAGGGCCCGCTGCAGCATGGCAGTGAGCGTGACCGACACACACACACACACACACACACACACACACACACACCCTCTCCAAGTCTCCCCAGTGGCTCCAGTTCAATGTTTTACAGGCCTAATGAGTGTTGACAAGTTTAATGAGTTTGTTTTAAAGCGGGGAGGGGGGACCTGGTCAAGTTGAGATTTCCGAGTCAAATGAATTAGCGGAGGCCGCCAGACTTCGGCTGACAGGGCTGGAAACCCTCCCGCCGGCTGCAGCCCCGAGCCCCGGACCTGCACTCCCCTCAACGGGCCCTGGGCCCCGTGCCCCGTGCCCGACACTGGGGGCTCCGGGGGCCTCCGAGTGGCCCTTGGGTGCCTGGGTCCCTGTGGAAGCCCATCTCTTTATCCTGCAGCCCCCCTCCCGGGCAGCCCTCCCCTGGTGGACCCCCCTTCTGCTGGACTCTCCTCTCCCACTGGGTCCCCGATGAGAAATTTGATTCAAACCCAGTTTGGCACTTGTTTGCATATTGATTGCGTGGTAATTAAGTGGCTTCATCTGTGGAGGGGATGCGCCACCTGCATTTCTCAGCTTCCTAGTCATGGGCTGGGACTGGCTGCAGACCTTGGTCTGACCGTGCAAAGCGGAGTCCAGGGAGACTGCCTTCTGGCTGCTGCTGGGAGTGATGATGCTCGTGTTTGTTTAAAATAGGATTCTTATTTTGGGGGTGACGAGAGGACTTGGGAAGGAGCTTGCACAGACCCGACCAGCTAGACGAAACAGCAGAGTTAACGTTAAATCATAATACGGATGCCCCAAATAAAGAAATAGATGCACTCTGGCCCATGTCACCGGGACATGGTAGGCAAGAGCAAAGCAGAATTAGTTCTCTCTCTGGTCCCTCCTGAGCCGCCTGCGGGCTGCCCTGAGTCTGGCACCCGAAGCTGGAGAACCCAGGATTCACGCTCCTTCCGCCTCTTTGTCTAGCCCCGGTCTTGGGCAAGTGACTCCAGCTCCCTGAGCCTCAGTTCTCTCATCTGTGAAATGGGATTAGGAAAACCTGTGACAGTCACAGGGATGTGGGGCTTAAGGGATGGTGCCCTGCACTCGGCAGGTCCAGCACAATCCCCCAGTTTGCTCTCCAGAGCTGCACCCCAGCTGGAGAGGAGCACGATCTCTCCGGGGGTTACGGCCTTGCACATTAGCACAAGCTCCCTTCCGGCCCACCCAGCGGGGTTCGTTTTTTCTCTCCACTCCCCCGGGAAGCCCACGGTGTTCTTGAGGGGCGGCTGCCACCCTTCTCGATCACCGGGGGAGGGAGCGGGCGGAAGGAGCCTGGGGAAGGAGAAAGACGTCGCACCCCTGGGCTCCGGTTGGCTTCATCACGTTGTGTTTTGTCCTCCGTGAAGGAGAATGGAGTCGGAGCGGACGCATCTCGGGCCAGGTCACAGCACCCAGCCGGGGTTCCAGGGCCCTCCCCAGCTCTCTCTCCCATCGGTGATGATTTACTGGATTGTTCCCCTTGGGGGTGCCCCTCCCCTTGTTAAACTCTCTCCTAATCTCTGGTCGAAGGCGGTGGACTCGTGAGAAGGGTTCCTTCTGTTGGGAATTTCTTAATAGACTCTGTCTTCCCCTTCCAGCTGGGAGGGGGAGCATGAGGACGGGGTGGGACAGGACATGAGAGCAGGGAGGGGGATGGGTCACTCCAAGTCCAGCGGGCAGACCCTGGGACCCACCTCTCTGGACAGGGCTGCCATGCCTCTCCGGCCATCGCTTCCCTTCCTAGGTCTTCCCATTGTTCCAGGCTGAAGCCAGCTGCAGGCCTTAATCTTCGGCCTGTTTGCAATCCCCCAGAAGAGAGGTCCCAGCCCCCGCACTGCAGGGCCGGGCCGGGCCGGGCTGGGGGGCCTGGGGAATGTGCAGAGGCTGAGACGCCAGCACGAGCATGTGACTGCACACACGTCCGTCCGCCAGGCCCCTGACCGAAGGCGGCAGCACCGCACGCTGGCATTTAAACCTCTTGTTGCCACTTAGACCTTTCCTAGGGAGCAGGGGAAAGAGCTGGGTTTCGAGGTCAGCCCTGACGGCCCTGGCCGGCTCAGCTACTTCCTGGCGAGGTGACTTCAGGCAGATGACTTGACCCCCCTAAGCTTCGGTTTCCTTTCTGTGAAATGGGGGCAGATACATTCAGACCGTGGACAAAGGCGCCGACCTTCACCTGGGCGGCGTGGAATTGACGTGGCCCCGCTGGTACGCACATCCCTTATTCTCCAGCAACACCCGGGGATGTTCGCCTCTCGGCACCAACAGAAGCACACCGTATTGACACGATTACACACGCCTAGACACATGCACGCTGTCCGTCACAAGGACAAACCCCACACCCCAAGCACGAAGACAGAGCCCTCCGCTCGGTCTAACAAGCACCTACTACTTCCTGACGCCCACGATACGATTCCTCCGAAACCACGTGCACACCGTAGAGTTGCAACAACACACACGCACAAGAAAGAATGTTCCCCTAACAGAGATCCCAACGGCTACCTCCTACGCCCTCCCAAGGCCGCCTGAGGCCTCTCGGTTCATAATGTCGCCCTCAAACTAGAAAGGTGGGCAGGGCACTCCGTGAAAGGAAACAAATCAGCAGGCCCCCTTAATGAAGCTTCTGTGAAGGATGATGAGCCCCTCGCTCCAGAGAGAGGGGAGCCACTCCTCAGGGACACCGGGCCCTGTGAGTTAGGGGAGGGCATTCCAAAGTCAGATGCTGGAAATGTTTGCTGGCCAGAAAGCCGAAGTGTCGCAGCAGTAAGAGTCTGTGGCACCTGGACTCCATTAGGGGCTCTGCCACTTGCCGGCTGTGTGACTCCAGGGAGCTGAGCAAACCTCTCTGAGCTCTGCTGTCATTGGCAAAATTGGGCTAATAGACACCCAGGGGCAGGGCCGGGGGGTTGTGAGAGGAGGTGTATACAGCCCCTGGCACAGTCCCTGACATGTAGCGAGAGGCGGACGGGTTGCGTACAGGCTTCCAGGGAGACGTGCCTGCTTCTCTGGTGCCCAGAGGGCTGAGGCGCCTGCGTGTGCCTCCGTTTCTGGGTCTAGAAAGGGCATCTTAATCGTGCCTTTTCCTAGGTGCTCTTGGGAGGATTCCAGGAATTCATTCCTGCGGTCAGCTCTCAATGGGCCATTCTCCTGTGGAGGATCAGTCAATGACTGGCTCGTTCCTGCCATTCAGGTCTCAGGTCAAATGCCACCTCCTCTGGGCAGGCCTCCCTGATAACTCATCCACCATCCCTTCCCAGCTCAGTCACTTTGCCCACCTTCTTAAAGCGTTTTCCTATTTGTGGACGTGCTAATTGCCTGTCTGCCCACAGTGGGTCCGCCCCATGAAACAGGGCCTTGTGGGGTTCGAGGCTGTGCTCCCCCACCTCTGGGAGTGCTCATACATTGTCGGTGTGAGAACAGAGTGGGAGTCCTAACTCCCCTGTCCTGGGGCACTGGTGTGGCGGGGGAGAAGGTGCGGGCGGAGGGGCTCCCCCTTCTCCTCGGTCCCTTCCCTCCCTGCACACCCCCCACCCTTTGCGAAAGGGAACGTGAACCCTCGCTGCTGACCGGCCTTTCCGCTGTAGCCCGCGGTTCTCTGCTGTTTCCTGCCAAGGGGCGGGTGAGCCCAGGGCTTACCTGGGTGTTAATCCCTGGACAATCTCCCCTTGCCTGACTGGACAGCTGGCCCCCATTCTTGTCCTGGGTCTAATTAAGCGCCTGAAATGCCACTTCCCCTTTCAAACCTGGCTGCTTTCTCAGGGGCGAGGCAGGTAGAGCCCAGCCTACGCTTTGAAGCAGGGGAGGCCTGAAGCCCTGGCAGGTGCAAGGAAGGGAGGGGGAGGGACTGACAGGGCCGGGCGGGGGCGGGGGGGGCGGCCGCCTGCCCTTCCTCGGAGAGGACAAACACCTGCACATCTCCTCATTCAAGAGGAGTCCTAGGAGACCCAGAAAAAGCTAAGGTTCCCGGCCCAGGGAAACGCACAGATCCTTCCAAGTGTACCCACTTGAGAATGCCATCCTGGGGCTCTGCGGTCCCCCCCCGCCCCCCCCCCGCCCCCCCGGAAGCCTCTGTAGTCCCCGGGTTAAGTTCCCATGATGCCATTTTAAACCTATGTCTACATCTGCCCTGACCGGTGCAGCTCAGTGGGCTGGGTGTCGTCCTGAAAAGCAAAAGGTCACCGGTTTGATTCCCAGTCAGGGCACCTGCCTGGGTTGTGGGTTCCACCCCAAGTTGGGGCACTTACGAGAAGCAGCCAATTGGTGTTTTTCTCTCACATTGATGTTTCTCTCCCTCTCTTCCTCCCTCCCCTCCCCACTCTCTGAAAACCAATAAATAAAACTCTTTTTAAAGAATCTACGTCTGCATCTACACAGGTGGATGGATGGACAGATACAATGTAGATTCAGACATGTAAATGCAGGCAGCTGTACCGCTCCCAAACTGAACAAGATGACCTCTAGGGAATCAGGCTTCTCGATGTTAACATTATACACTATTTGCTGATTTCAAAGCTGACAAGCACATATCACTTTTGTAATAAATCTTTCAAAAACCTACGACAACACTGTACACACACACACTTGAGATCCCTGACAGAAGGACAGCGTGCCTCTGACGGGGGGAATTCTGCTCTTAGAAACCTCTGTGGGTCACCTGTTTAGCCCAGATTACTTCCAGGTCTTTAATCTCATTGTCACCGGGCACTTCCTGTGTGCCAGCCGCTTCTTCTGTGTTTTCACTCATTTGTCCCCTTTGTGATTTTGTATCCCCATTGAGTAGATGAGAAAACGAAGGCTCAGAGCGGTGAGGCGACTTGACTTGCCCTGGGGACCCAAGCAGGGAGGCTGGGCCCGGCTCCCGGACTCCGAGTCCAGTGCTCTCGTGTCCCCGAGGCCGCCTTTGGATGTGAGGGCTGAGGGCCCAGAGCCGTGGTGAAAGTGGGTGTCAGGGGGCCCACCCCCAGGGTGTGGGCAGGTGCTGGGGACAGGAGGGGAGGTGGGGGCCTTGCCCTGTCAGCTCCCTGGTTCCCAGCAAGGTACCCTTGCCAATCACACCCCTTCAGGTGATGGTAATAAAAAGGGAGCCAGCAACTCTGGAAGAACGTTCCATTCTTAGTGCTGGCTTGACAGCCTGGAGACCGGGTCCCTGTTCTGACTCTCCCCTCCCTCTGCCCTACAACAAGGCACAAGTCCCTTCCCCCCTCTGGGCCTCAGTGTCTCCATCTGTAAAGCCGGGTGTCGCCTGAGACCAGTGGCTCTCAACCAGGGCGGCTTACCCCAAAGCCACGGTCCTCAGCTGTCCCCAAACAGAGAAAGTGCTCAGGTGGGCTAACTTTACAAAAGCACCCGAGCGACTTCGGGGCACACCCTCCTGCCCTCCGGCTCACCAGACTTCCCACCCCCCACACTGTGCATCGGAGCCTCCTCCAGCCAGCCCTCCACGGAGCTCCAGGAGGGGACCTGCCTCCCCTGGTCACATAGCGATCTGGGCAGGTAGAGCCCAGTGTCTGGAGGCGGCCCTGCCTGTTCTCCAAAGAGACCTCCCGGCCAGGAGAGAAAGTTCTCTAATCAGGAGAACAGAAGAGGAGGGGCAGTCGTTTGTCACCAGATAAGCGGTATCAGCTTATCTCTGAAGACCAATAACCACAGCCTGGGGCTCCGATTCCAGGCGTAAACAGTCTCTCTCCAGTCTCTCTCGCTGCCCCCCCTTCCAGAGTAGCCTCAGACAGGAGGTGATCCCAGCTCCCTCCCAGGACAAAGCCGGGTCACCCTCGTCTCCTCCATGCACCTCCAACGAATACATGCCCAGGGGATCAGAGCTCAACGGATCCTCACCTGCAGTACCACCTCCTGCCCCAAGGTGCCATGGAATCCAGTTTGAAAACCGCCGTGCTCCTCGTGCCTTGCCATGGTTCAGACCAAGGGGCTGGGACCAGAGAAGTTAAGCGGCTTGTCTGGATTTGCACAGCAGTTAGAGCAAAAGCCAGGGCCGCTCCGCGGGCCATTCACAGGGAGGTCTGCATGCCAGCCCTAACCCCCAGACTGCAGTTCCGTTCCTTCTGGGCTTGATGTGTCCCTGTTGCTAAAAGGACTTTTCCCAGAAGACGAAGACACCCTTCCGAGGGCCAAATCTCTGGCATCTGTCAAGTCTCGAGATTCTGGCGGGTGCCCATGGGTGCTGGGAGCTGGGTGGTAGTGGGGGGTACTGGCTTGAGCTACCACCTCCTCGGGGCCTGAGGGCCCAGGGTGTGAAGGACGGGAGAGGATGCAATTGTCAGACGGGGCGAAGGAGGGCAGCTGGGTTGTGTCCTCCAGGTAAAGGTATTAGGGCCCTGTGACCCTATTAGGAGAGGCCCCTCCTCCTCCTGCTTCTTTGGGCTAATATCTGTGCCCCAGTTTCCCTCTCTGTGAAATGGGACTTACAGAGGGGGATGGACTGCCGGGAGGGAAGAGGGCCATACTTTGCATGGCCACCCTCGCCTTCAAATTCCTGGAAGCAAGACTTCAGCTTCCTTCGCTTCCCTACCAGGGCAGCTGCCAGCAGTCCGGCGCCTTTCCCTCTTTTGGCCTCACGCACGCCACGCCCCCTGGACCTCAGCTTTCCCATCTATACGGACCAGAGGACCTCTAAGGCCTGCTCCACTCTGACTCACCCTGTGGAATCTCAGCCTAGAAAGGAATTCCAAGGTTCCTTTAATTGACCTTGTAGCCAGCGACACATTCTGCACACCTGGGTATCAGGTGGGAGGAGTCTGGGAACAGCTGTGTCCCTCTCTCCTCCCAGGTCAGGCTGGGCCTGGCCTCTCCTGACCCCCTTCACTCACCCTCTGCTTCCCGTCCCCCCCTGCACACCTCTCTCCCTCTCTCTCCCTCTCTCTCTCTCTCTCTCTCACCGCATGAACCTCCTAGCTGGCCTCTCCCACCTTCGTTCTCTGCTCAATCCATCCCTCCCTTGCCGAAATCCACCCCCCCTTGACTCCCCGCTGCCCTCAGAATAAGTCCTAACTCCTTAACGCAGCCTGGAGGAGCCACGACCTGGACTCTAGGGCAGCACCCCGGTACAACCCACGCCACACAGGGCTCAAGAAGGAATTGCAGGATGAACAAACGAAGGGTCAGATGCCTTCAAAGCACTTCCGAGTCATCCCACCAGGACTGAGACCTGAGAGCACCCCTGTTTTCAAGGGGCAGGAGATAGTTATGGTTGGGGGAGGGGGCACGATGTCGCATGCCCTCACCTGCCTCCTTTACACCTGGATGTTGCCACCATCCCCGTTAGTCATCACCTAAGTGCCCCCCCAACACACACTCTGTTCCCCAAAGCTGCCTGGCCTCCACCTGGGAGGGGCTGGGACTCATTCAACAGCGGCTGCTGGGTACCCGGAACCGGCTCTGTTCCGGCCTTCGGCCCCTGCCTTCTGTTGAAGGCGGAGCTGCCCACAGGGGCCACTTTCTTCTCTCAGATAAGGGGGGATGCTGCGTGTCGACCTTTGGTTGCACACCTGTCCTCACCCCACCCCACCCCAAGTCGGGTGGTCACTTCAAGAGCTGCAGCCCCCATTATTTCTCAAGTCGGAGGAGAGTGGCCTCTAGAGGGAAAGCCACCTCGGGGGAGACGGGCGTGGAAGGGATTGGAGAGGAATATTTATGCCGCCTCCGGGGTGCCCTGCCTGTGATGTCATTATGTTGACTCTGGCCCACGCGCTTGGAAGTTGTCATCCGCGGGGCCGTTTTGCAGACAGGGACACTGAGGCTCTGGGGCTCCGCATTCCAAGCTACCCACGTCTTTCAGGCTGGGGGTGGAGCTTCCCTTTCTCCTTCATCCCCACCTCCCTGCCCCTGACTCCAGCACCTCCTCCAGAGCATCAGGGAGGAGTCGCCACCACCCACCAGACATCGCGGATAGCACACCCGCAGGTGGCCGCAGCTGGGGTTTTTGGAGACATCTGGACCCAACTCCCCGGGAAGGGAAGGCCTAGGAGCCAGGGCCGGAGCCCAAGTCACGAAGCACTTAAGCACAGATAACCTGCTTCCGCGGGTGTAACTTTCTCCTTTCTTTCACCACCTCCTCCCAAGAAAGTCACCAACTCCAGGCAAGGGCGAGCACCGGCTCCCCTCCCCCTCCCCTCCTCCAGCAGGCCGCAGGGGCAGCTGACCCAGCAGCAGCAGCTCAGCAGACGCAGCCCTCTGCCAGGGCTGGCTTCCCCTAGCCCGGAGCTGGGGTTTTGTTGTGGGGTTTTGTGCGTCCCGTTTTGTTCCGTCTCCCCGCCCCTGCCCCCGTCCGCTCCCCCTCCGGGCTCCCAGCGCACCCGCTCTTGACTTCATCCACTAAGTCAATAGCCCGGGCGCAGGCGGCCACTCCCCCGGCTCCCCCCCGCCCCGCGCCGCCCCCCGGTTTTCTTCTCGGGATAATGGGGGCTCTTTGTGGTCTAATCAGCCTCCTGAGGGGCCTGGAGGCCGGGAGCGCTTCCCCCGCGGCCGTCGGTGAAAATGAAAGCGGGATTAGGCCGGGGCCTCGGCCCACAGCATAGTAAAGCGCCACCAGGCATTCGCCCCTTCAAAGCCCCTTTCGGGGTTTGGTTACTTTATTTCTAAAGTTGTTTGTATTTCTAAAGTGGCCATTGAGGCGCGAGCGGGGACTCGGCCGAGAGGGCGGCGGGGAGGGGGGCGGCCGAGGAGGAGGAGGAGGAGGAGGAGGAGGAGGAGGAGGAGGAGGAGGAGGAGGAACTCTCGGAGCCTCCCTCCCCACTCCTAGGACCCGCCGGCCGGTTTCCAAAGCGTTTTCTGGGTTCTCATTTCCTCCTGCGCGGAGGCGCGACGAGGGGCCCTTACCCCGCCCCCCCAGTCACCAGTAGGGAAGCTGAGGCTCCACAACAGAAGATGGGCTCCCCAGATCCAACCCCGCCGCAGCAGGAAGGGGGAAAAGGGTTTTGTAAAGAGGGGCGATGCAATGGGGCGCGCGCTGCGGTCCTCATCCGCGGCTCGCAGCTGAGCGCGCCAACGAAACCGCTCGGGGGGTCGCCTCTGCGGACCACGGAAGGGAAGGTCCCGACCCAACCCAGTTTGACCTCCCGAGGGAGAGACATTTAGCCCCACTTCTCAAAGAAAGTTCTAGAACTCCTTTTCTTAGGGTTCCTTCCCAGCGCTTCCAATACATCCCCCAAACGCCGTTGCAATATTTCAGAATCTTCCCCATCGCCCACAATGGGAGCGGGCGGGCAGAGATCTCGAAGTTCGGTATTGGCCCGCAGTTAGAAAGAGACGCGGAAAAAGCGGTCTCGACTGCGGCGGGGGGCAAAGAGCGGAGGAAAGCGGTTTCTCTTGGTCGCGCCCTCCTCCTTCCACTCTCATACTTTAATGTTTCTTTTTATTATAGGACTTTTTTTTTTTTGCCCTCGGAAGGGTGATTCTAAGCTCAAGAAGTGCAGGCCAGGAGGAAGTCCCAAGGATGAGGTGTGTGGGTGGGTGGGTGGGGGTCTCAGGGCAAAGCTGGGGAAAAGCCTCCTGTGTCTGGACACCAGGGGCGGGTGTGGTGCCCGAGGTCACAGCAGCAGCAGAGAGAGAAGGTTCTTCTGCAGGCCTCCGTGAGGAAAGAGGGGGCGCCAGGAGACTCCTCAGGGGCTCCCCATCCCTATCAAGTCCCAGTTGTCGCTGTGGAGACAAACTAGCGCTGAATCTTGATCCTCGTGTCCGTGCAGCCCACATCAAGCTAGTGCGGACTCCTAGGACCAGTTTCCAGGCAACCAGGGCTTGACCCCAGACCCGCACTCTCCCCGCAAAAGTATACACTGCACACCACCCACTCATACACTCTGCAAAACTTCGCCCGAACGTGGCCTTCTCTCCACCTCCCCCAGTCACCCAGAGACTCTCCGTGTGAACCCGGACCCGCGGCCCCAGCAGTCCCTCTCCACCTGTCCCTCGAGCTGAGGCTTAGGACCTCGGAGAGGGCCCCCCGGAGCAGCCAGCTGCACACTGGTCTGGGGCTCCGCTGTCATCTGGGCCCCACCGAAAGGACCCCAGGAACATTCAAGGTGGAGTTTTCCAAGCTACAACTTGCGCCCGAAGCCCCACCCCTTTTTCTGTCGCGCCTGCAGCCTCTTTGATCTTAAGTCTTTTAGGGATTCAGACAAAGAGGGCAGTCAAGGCGAGAGGCTCCGGGGACCCGCGGCCGCCGCTCCTCCCTCCTCCGCTCGCTCCAACCCGAGGCGCTGCGAAGTCCTGGCTGACGCCTGCGACTCCCGAGGTCAGGCTGGGGGCTGCCTGCCAAATTCAGCCGCCGCCCCAAACACATCCTGATGTGCTCTCTCTCTCGCACACACACACCCCCATGCACAGACACCCGAACACAGGGACAGCTCGGCAAGGAGGCAGGCCCTCTGGAATACCCGGGGAAACACCTCACAAACACACACTGGGCCGTCTTTTCACTACAGGCGTAATTTCCGCAGCTACCAGCTGGCTCAGGATGCCATGAAAGCAGGAACCTTTCCGTCTCAGGTATTCCTGGACACGTAACACAATGCCTGGCACATAGTAGGTGCTCAGCAAATTTTTACAGAATGAATGAAGAAATTTGAGCCCACTGGAAAATCTCTTGTTTTCTTTCCTCTCTCTCCCCTCCCTCCCTCCCTCCCTTCCTTCCTCCCTTCCTTCCTCCCTTCCTTCATCCCTTCCTTCCTTCCAACAGACAAAAGGGGAGGTCGGTACTTGTACTTATCTTTGCACGTAACAACCCCAGAAAAGACCCTTCCAACAACCAAAGGAGGGGGGTGGGTGGGGAGGAATGGGCTGGGCTGTCCTTTTTGGAAAGGGGCAGAAGCAGCAAGGGCTGAGGGCAGACTCTCGGCCTCATAACCACCCTCCCAAACACTCCATCCATTACCTCAACAAGGGCTCCTGCTTCTGGAAGCAGAAGCTCCCTCAAGAATACTAGGGTCACCAAGAAACATGCTTATGGGGAGTTCTTAATGGAGTGTGGCCCCTAGAAGCCCAGAGACCCTGTTATACTGTTTGCAAAGTTCTAGCTTCGTGAATGCCTGTGAATGATCAGTTTCCTAGGCGTTATCAGTTTCTTGGGTTTTTATTTGATTCTCACAGGGGCTCAGGGTTCCCCCTGCACCCACCCAAGAATAGGCATCTTTGTCTAGGCCCCATTCTGGGGTTTTTCATGGGAGGAAACTGAGACCCAGAGAGGTTGAGTGAGCCCCAGATTACACTGCTAGTGAGGGGATGAGCAGGACGAACATTAGAACGCTGACTTCCTGGGGTCACCACAAAGCTCTTTGCCCTTCCAGAGCCCCCCTGCCTCGCACAGCTGGTCTCAGGTGGAGACAGGGACAGAGGGCCCTCGAAGGTCGGAGTCGCCAGGAACCGGTGGGTGTGAACGCCACCCAGCTCAGTAGGAAGCCTTGAGCTCATTCGGAGTTGTAGCCTTAACCTTACTCACCCTGCAGTCTGCAGCATCCAAAGCTGGGGAATGGGGATGGGGGCCTCCGTGCCATCCTTCCCAAGGCTGGCAACTTAGAAAGGGCCGTTGCAAAAACAAAACAAACCCAACCCAACACAACAAAACAAAACAAAACCACCACAAACCCAAAAGGCAGCGAGCTTCACTCTCTCTGCAGGGAAACCTGGACTGGCCTGTTTATTGGGCGAGGCTCTAAATAAGGGTTCCCGCCCCCTACATCCCCTCGTGCTGAGTCCCGACAGAGCCAGGAGCAGGCCAGCCCCTTCCCAGCACCTTGGGTCGGAGTGCGGAGCCGGGGCCTCCCTCCCACCCCGCTGGCCTGACTCGCTCGCCTCTAATTAAGCGGCGGGATCGCAGCGAGCCGCCGGGCCGCGCTGTAATATGATGAACTGCCTTTGTGCCGGTGTCACCGAAAGCGCTTTCTGATAAGGGGAAGCCACGCAGGATCAAAAGGACGACAGCGGTTCGCCCGCCTCCCGCCGCCCTCCGGCTTTGCGCGCTCGCCCTTTCCGCTCGCGCAGTCCCGCGGGCTGCCTCGGGGGCCCCTCGGCCTCTCCTAATCTGCCCGTCCCAGGGCCTGCCTTTCCGCGGCTCTGCGTCTTTCTGTCTTTCTTCCCGTTGCTCGGAGTCTCCCTTGACCCCTCCGCGTTTCTCGGGGGCTGCACACGCTGGACTCAGAGTCTCTTCTCCCGCGCTCGGTTTTTCTCGCTCGGAGTTTGCGCGCGCGCTCTCTCTCTCCTCCTCCTCCCTTTTGACTCTCTTCCGTCCCACCTCCGTGGCTCTGTCGGTCTCTCTTGGTCTCCACCCGGGTTCAGACCCAGCGCACCCCCAGGGCCCAGGGAACCAAGTCTCGGAAAGGTGCATGAGTGGACCGGCAGTCTCGGGGAAGTCCAGCCAATCCATTCATCCGCAGCAGGCTGGCAGAGCTCCGCGGCCTTCGCCAAGCCACCCTCACTGCGCTCCCCAAGGGACACCCAGGAGAGCGGAAAGGCTCCCTGGGGTGCCCTCGAGGGTCTCTTTAGAGTGTGACCTGGGGAGCACACAGCTTCCCCTCATACCTCCCGAGGCTGTGGCTGCGGCCAGAGATGCTTTTCCTCACCCCCAGGGCTTAAGTTCCAAGTGCAGCGGACCCCCCCCACCCCTTTGACATTAGCATCCTTAACCCCCTTCCTTTGGCTCCCGCTTCCCCTTTGCCCTCGACCCCTTCTCTTCCTCCTCCAGGCCCCGCCCCTCGCAATCTCCCAGCCGCCCCCCACCCCACACCCCCGCCGCGCTTTCTCCGGACTCCATCCCAGCCTGGCCGCCCCTTCCCCCCACTTTGTTTGAAGTTTTGGAGAGATCTATCTACTAATGGCGAAGTTTCCCCCTTAGGTCACCGTTCTGCTTTGATTCGATTTGGGAAGGCGAGTTCCCTCCCTCCCCCTGCCCGACCCCAGCCAGGGCCAATCGCTCGGGAGCGGGTCAGAAAGCGCTGACCCCATTTCCACCTTTTCCTCCTTTCAGTCGGAGTTGGGGGAAGGGAAGTCTCAGAACAGCAAAAACTGAGGGGGCATCCTAACCTCCCAATCCCCTCTCATCCCCATCCCCAACTGGGTTTCCTAATTACCTCATTAGTCTGGAGTGGGTGAGGGAGAGGAGCTGTTTTTTTTCTGGAATTCACGGAATGTCCCCCCCCTCTTGTCTTGGCCTTCAAGGCCCCAAAGTCCCTGGAGAACCTCCCCTTTGGGGTTTCTGTTCCACGTTCTTAATAGCAGGAAGGGAAGTCCACCGGGCACTGTCTCTTCTGGGGTGGGAGTCCCGCTTGGCTTTAGACCAGAGCTTCCAGAACCAGAACCAGAACCAGAACCAGGGGTCCTGTCCATTTCATGTTCATATCCTTAGACTCCCATTAGGTAGGGGTGAAGCCTCATCAGCTTTGCTGATGGCAAGTAGGAACCCCCAAGAGGCAACCTGGAAGGAAATCTCATTTGCTCAGCCCTCTCTCCCTCTATAAAACTATATGTTTTTTATACAATATTATTTATCTATCGTGTAACGTGTAACAACGATCACTTTCAGGAGTTCTTTTATTAAAAAGGCCCACGTAATCACCTTACTGCTCTAAGGCGACTGTTATATGTGCTTTAAAATCCTTCCATGTAAAATTCCACTGAAAAATTTGGAAAGCTGTGACCGGGGAGGGGGCGGTGTGGGTGGGGGAGGTTAATCCGGGTTTAACGCTGCGATGCTGTCTTAGGACCAGGGTTAGCCTGATTGCGTTATCTCTCCCCAACATTTGAGACGCCCACACTTCACCCAGCCAAATAGCTCGGAGAACAGCGCAGATGGCTGCCGTGGTCGCGCCTCAGGAAAATGTGTTATTAATATCTAAATAACTTCCCAATACTGTCTGGTAAATCTCTCCTCCACCGTTCCGAGTGATGGATTCGTTTGAAGTCTTCCCCCAGCCTCATCTTTTCAATGTCTCTCCCTCTCTCTTCTTAGCCAGGCTTATTTCAAACTGGTAAATATCTAATTCCTTTAACGGCTGGGCCGTGCACGGGAATCTTTTAGGTACAAAGGCCTGGAAACAGCCTGAGCGCAGCAGTGCGTGCCCACAAGTGAACAGAGAACTCGCGAGCCCGGGCAGTGGGGGACCCCACCCTGTTCAGAAATGTGGTGGGGAGCATGGAGTTGCGTGGGAACCTCAATCTGGGAGCCGAGCCCTTCCCTGGTGCGCCCCTAGGACCCTCTCATGGTTTCCCGCGGTGTCCCGGAGGTACCCCCACCTCCAGCCACCTCCAGCCACCTCCAGCCACCTCCAGCCACCTCCTCCCCCTGCCCCTGGCCCAACACACAGCGCTCCAGCGGCTCCGGTCCCTCACCCCACCCCCCGAGCTCCAACGGCTTCCCCGGGTCTCTGGGGCGGATAATTACCCTCCGCCGGCCTGTTCTCCCTTGTTTAAAGTTTGTTTTCTAAATGTCTATTAGATTATATTTGTTCATTCCCCCTCCAACCTTATCTCTTTCTGTCTCTTCTCTCCTGGCCCGTCACACTCGATTTAGGCACGAGTTTATCTGGCAAACAGTTTGCGGACTTTGTTATTTGCCGCGGGTTCTGGGGCTGGAGCGAGCGAGCGCCAGTGTTTGCCTTTGTAATAGTTATCTCATTGTTGTTCTTCCTTAGTCTCAGGTCCCTCCTCCCCTCTCTCTTCTTCGGTCGCGGGGGATGGATGGAGGGAAGAAAGGGGGAGTCTGTCTGCCCAGCTTGGACTCGCCAGGAGTCCCCTCCCCCGGGTTATCCCCCCGCCATCCACCCCCGTCACTAGGGCCCAGCGGAGCCCTCGCCCCGCCCTCTCCCCCTCTGATCGCACTGAATATCCACCACCCTGCTCTGCCTAAAGCCGGGGAATTGCCTGACACCCTCCCATTTTCCTCCGAGCCCCCATTATGCGAAGCTGATCCCACTCTGAACAGCTTCAAATCCCGCCTGGACTCTGTTTGATTAGATTGCCAACCCGGGGTAATCCTTTGATTTGGTGGAGTGTCAATTACCTTTCTCTAAACACACATTTACAGAGGAGGGAACTTGTTGGTTTCAATCAATGCAGATTGTTTCTTGATAAATGGGCTATCTTCTTCTCCTCCTTGCTCCCTCTTCCAAGGCCTGCCTCTCCCTCCCTATCTCTCTCTCTCTCTTTCTCTCTCTCTCTCTCTCCCCCTCCCCTTCCTTTTCCCATTCCATCCTATCCGGTAAACAATGCCCCTTCCAGGTGTGAAGCCAGGGGGAAAAAAAAAACCGTGTGGGCTGAGGGGAGCTGTGCCCCCCTTCCCCTATTCATTCGCTCCCCCGGAGCCTAATTAAATTTGGCAGGTCCTTGTACACACAATCAAAACAGCTTCCTCCTGTGTAGCAAACGACCGAAAACCGCATTAGCAGCTACCGCCGCTGCCAAATTAAATTGTTTCCCACCTCCTTTTACAAGTGTCTAAAACCGACACTCGGGGCTCTCCCTCCTTTCCGAGCCTTCTTCGTCATTTCCCACTCAACACCTGTAAGTTCGCTGCTTTAGAAACAAATTAAGGGAAAATGAAAAAAAAAAGATACCCACAAATTTGACACTCTCTCTCTGTCTCTCTCTCTCACACACACATCCCCTTCGACCAGACCTCAGATGATCTTTTACACCAAGGGAGTGAGCAAATTCTTTCAGATGGACTCTGGCACCACCTCAGGAAAATGCACACTCCTCTTTTTTAATTGTATTACTCCCCCCACTCCCTTTCATATTAGCTTTGACCCTGCTGGGCTCTCAGCTCTAGAGAACAACATGGTGACTGATCTGGTCAGTTTCAGATCCATGTGCCTGAGTTTGTACACCACCAGACATTTGAGGCTTTGGCGTTATTGTGTGTTACTGGTTGTCACTGCTTTTATTACCATGGTCGCTTCTTTCTTCACATTCCCTCAGTTCCCACCGAGGGGTGGTTTGACTCTGTGCAAACCCCTGTCGAGTTTCCTCCAAGAGTCTTCCTGGACTCAGGTTAGGAAAATCTTGTTCCTTTCCTTCCCCCCTCAAATCCTTTCCCTGTCGGGTCCCTGGCCTGTCTGCCCCCTGATCCTTCGAGAAAGGCTGAAGAGGAGAGAATCCAAGTGGACGGGGGCAAGGAACTGTCCATGGCCCCGTCCAGGGGAGCAGAGCATGGCTGGAGACCCTATCTGCAAGTGGTCTGTGAATTCTCACCACCAACAATCCTAATAACTCAGTCTTAACAAGGATAAGAGCAAAAAAAAATATGAACAGCCTCATGAATATCAGCCCAAGGGGAGCAGGAGTGAGCTGCTCAGAGATGAAAGTGCACAGAAATAAAAGCTCAATTTAATCTGCTTTAAAACCCTTCAACTTAACGTTTGTGCTTCAAACTCTGAGAGTGAGGACTGATTGCGGATAAATAGTTTCTTACCATGCCTGGAAGCTATTACACCCCTCTCCAACACAGTTTCCCATTCAGCAGTCCCAGTTTTCATTACCAGCTCTAATAAGTCTTAACATTATTAAATGCCAAGCGGACGATAGGAAAAAACGGACTCAGGGAGGGATCTCTCTTTAGCGCTTAAAGAGGAGAGCTCTTAAACCCCTGCTTTGGCGGCTCCCCGCCATGAGTGGGGCGACCCACGGAGCAAGCGTTTGTCAGGATCGAGGAGCCAAAACAAAGTTTGTGAATGTGCACCCCCTGTCCCCTCTCTGCCCGTGGGGCCTCTCCGCCTCTCCACACCTGGTCAACCTGGGCGGAGGTCAGGAGGTCTTTTCACCTTTAACTTGGCCAGGACACGGATGTCTTCGGCCTGGGAGAGCGATGAGAGGTCCCAACTGGGCAGTTCACTAGGGTGCCCACAGAGTGGCCCCGGGACCACGCCAGGCGCTGAGGCGATCTGCCCACAGAGGGGCAGACAACCCCACCGGCCCGCTGTCCATCCACACCCCTCCGCAACGACACACCGCGCACACACACGCTCTCACTTGCTCGGGACACCCGCCACGTACTCTGACCCAGAGGCCCCGTGGGCACACAGTCACGCCGAGAGACACGAGGGCCCACGGGGCCGTCTAACTCAGTCACAATGCCCAACGTGCCCACGGCCGCTCAGAGGCTGCAGAGCTCTCCGGACCCCGGGCCCGCGGCTCCCGTTTCCTTCCCTGACTTCGCAGGCTCGGGGCCTGTGCTCCCAGCTTCCCCATCCGGAGCTGCCAGGCTCCTCCTCCAGCCCTGCAGACTCCCTGGTTCTCTGCAGGAGAAACCTCTCTCCGGCGAAGTCGCCTGCTAGCTGGCTTTATAAGTCCAGACCTGCACCGGAAGCCCCCAGACTCCTTCGAGGCAAAGGGATCCCCCAAACCACACAATCATTCCATCCTCTTCATTTCCTTCTTTTCCCCTCAAAAGAAATTAATCTATTGTGCTTCCTTACAGACTAAATTGGGCATATCCCCGCCACCCCCCCACACATAGACACCTCTAAAATCTCTCCAAATAATACCAAATCTCGCACTTTACCCGGGCTGCCTCCCAGAAGCAGTATCTGCTGTGCAGCATTGGGCTGTGAAAGCTTACTTAAATTTTATGTCTCCCATCCCGCAAAGAAGTCCAACTAACTACCTTTTCAATACAGACTGAAATAAGGACTGGGTCCCCCCAACACCTCCAGGGGCAGCAGGACTCTGGGCGGTCCCGGGCGAGCCATGGGCTGCCGGGCAGCCGCACGGCCCCTCCCGCCCAGAAGCGGCCCCTCTGCGGGCCCCGCACAGCAGGGTGCCAGGCACAGCTCGCTCCTTTTCTTCCCTCGCCCTTTTGTCCCCGGTGGGACAGGGCTCTACTTGGGGCCCTGAATGTCAATAGCCTGCCCCGTCCCCAGCTCCGGGCTGCTCTCACGCGGGTCTGCCTCGGCCCCCTCCATCTTTCCCCCTCCGGCCAGGCCGGTGGGGGCTGGGCCCAGTGGGGCGTTGTCTTTGGAAGCGGGCTTTGCCTGTGAAGTTCATCTTCAAGTTTGGGAGAGGCCACTGGAAAGAGACCTGGGCTAGGAGTTCACAGGAGGCAGGGTGTGTGTGTGGGGGGGGGGCTCGAGAAACTTCTGCAGGGAAACTCGAACATAATGTGTGCTCTCTACAAGTTTCTGCACCTCCCCAGAGCCGCTGTTTCACGGGTTCGAGCGGCTACTGCCTCTCTTGCTGCCTGCTGTCTCCCTGCGTGTGTATTTGGGGACCCACTTCTTTTCCTGTGGGTCTGCGACTGTCTTCCGAGTCTACCTCTCCCCACAGCCTTAGTGAACGCACGCTGACCAAGTCTCAAAGACAACTGCGAGGGGAGGAGTTTCGGGGAAGGACTTTCCCTTCTGAAACTGCCCGCCTGGATCAAGGAAAGCGCGATCTGCCCCGGCCGGGCACGCAGGCGCTGGAGAGAGAAACGCCTTCCCTAGCTGGCCTCCAGCTGGGCTCAAACTCCAGCTCGCGGAGCGGCTGCACAGAAAGGGGGAGAGGGTGTGTGGAGGAGCCCCAATCTTTCTCCTTCCCTGGGATGGTCCTGCCCAGGCTCCGGGAACCTGGCCTCAACTCCTGGCCCCGTCGGAGCAGAGCACCTTAATAGTTCACCCATCTGCCTCCCCACTCCCATGCTTTCTCGGTTTGGGCCCTGGCAACGCGGAACCGAGAGTTTAGGCGGCGGCCCTCGCTAATTTTTATTGATTGCGGCGGTCAGTCAACTGTCAGGCGGGGTTTCAAGGGACCGTTTAGAGAGCGTGTGCGGGTCTGGTTAACAAATTCATTTAGGGAGCCGCAGGCCGGCTCCTCCTTCCTCGCCCCCTCCCTTGCCCAAGTTCCCTATAAATAATAGATCGACACAGGGACCGGCAGCCAAAACGCCAGCCCCGGAGGACACGTGCCCGGGAGTCCTCCGCTAGACCAGGCGCGCGGTCCAAGGGCACTCGGTGCACTAACCTGCAACCGAGCTCCCCAGGGACCTAACAGGCCATCTACGCCCCGTCTGCGCTCCCTGTCGCCCCGGGGCGCATCGAGGGGGTGCCCTCTGCAAACCCCGAGGGGTCCTGGCTGCCCCGGGGCTGCGAGTTCTCCCGATCGAGTTCTGTCCGCCAGTTCCGGGCGACAGAAGCGAGACACTGGCCTGCACGCCAGCGCGCGGGGAAATGCGGCTCCGCTGCGCCGAGGTCCCCGGGGCGTTCCCTACCTTTGTCGCCCAGGATGCCGTCGATGCTGTGTTTGGCTTTCTTCTCGCCGTCGTCCTCTTTCTTGTCCGCGTCGTCCTCCTCCTCTTTCTTCCCGAACTTGATTCTGAGCACGCGGCTAATCGAACTCACTAAACCTCAGAAATTCAAAGGCAAAAGAGCTAGTATAAGTCGTTGGGGCGAGGGAGCGCGGGCTGCCTGGGCCCCTGGAAGAAAGACCCAAAGCTCCTTCCCCCTAACACACTGCAGGGGCATTCACACCCATGTTTAAACCTCTGCACCTACTCTGAGGTATGAGTGCAGTCAGCCACCCATGTAGGGAAGCCTGATTCACACCGGGCACTTGCACGGTGGCCAGACTGGCAGAAACACCCACTTGTGCATTCCTTGCACATACGTGTACCCTGCACTATTACATACCCTAAATGCACTCACATCCGCACCCACTTCCCCAGAAGCTCCCCAGAGGCAGGGCCCCCAACCCCAGCCGCTGCCAGGCCACACTCAGGTGCGTCCCAGCCCTGCAGTCCGAGTGCCCGGGCGCGCACAAACCTCGGGCCACTTTCCCTCTCACGGGCGGCACCGAGCAGGGCCTCCACGTTTGAGACCCACTGGCGGCAGCAACAGAAGAGAAATGGTGACTGGAAGAAGGGGCTCCGGGGAGCCCCCGGAGATCAGGCCCCCTGGGTCGGAGCCTCGTCTAGGCCACTAACTGAGAAAGCGCCCAGGGAGCTTCTCTCCTCGCCCAACCTTGTAGGTGAACTATTCGCCCCTTCCTCCCTCCCTCCCTCCCTCCCTTCCACTTCCTCTTTTCTTTCCTTCTTCTCTCCTGCCACCTTCCTTTCCATTTTGGTTCCGTCCTGTGCCCCCTCTCTCTCTCTCTGCCCTTTCGCTCTGGCTCCCTTTTCCTCCTAACTTTTCTCAGAGTTCCCCACTATCCACCATCCCCCCCACACCCAGCCCGCGTCCCGGACGGAGCCCTGGCCGGACGGACATGGGCCAGCTCTGCAGGCTCAGCTGCCTTCTCACCTGAGGGCACGGTGCTGCGGTCACAGTGCCCATCCTTCAGCAGCCGGTCCCGGATCTCCCAGCTGAACATGCCCGGGTTTTCCCTCTTGTACTCCTCAATCTTCTTCTCCACATCCGGGGTCGCCACCTGCTTCAGAGGTGGAGGTGGGAGAGCGGGAGAGGAAAGAGGGGGTGGGAGGGAGGGAGATACTTTTAATATCAGCCTCCCAAGAGCCCCGGGCCAGGCTGGTGGCTCTGGTCACCATGCCCCTCTTGCGGCATTGCCTTTATGCTTTCAAGAAACCTGTTCTGGCTCCTAGGAAGGCCGCGGGATGGGGTGGAACATGGGGTGGAGACAGGTAATGAAAGAGAAACCTGATCGGGACCCTCAGGATCCCCCTCCTCACTATTTCAGGCAAGACTGAGGGAAGATGATCCCTGGTCTGGGATGGAGATAGGGGGTCGGGACAGACACAGGAACAGCCCAGCAAGGACTCACTGACCTCAGAGTCCTGGGCAACCTGGACCTCACTTATTCCCATCCCTGAGAAATTCAAACAGTGGTGGGGGGACACCTGAGGGTGGGGACACTCTCCCACTGCCATGAAGCACACAGTCGCCTGGTGCTCCTGGATGGCACAGGGGAGTGCCAGGGGCCACAGCCCGGACCCCCAACCACGGGAAGGCCTCCCGCCAGCTCAGCGGCAAAGACACTCACTCTGGGCTTGCTGCCGCCGATGGCCCCGGGCCGGATGGACCCGGTCTCCTGGTAGCGGCAGAGAATCTTGGAGACGCAGCCGTGGGACACACGCAGCTGGCGGGAGATGACGCAGGGCCGGATGCCGTGGTGGGCCATCTCCACGATCTTGTGGCGGATGTGGTTGGGCAGGGGTCGCCCATTGATGAAGACCCCACCAAGCTGGTTGACCCGGCCTTGGCCCAGCGGGGTGGACACTGGAGAGGGAAGGGGAGATGAGGAAGGAGAGAGGCACAGGGTGAGGATGGGGGAGGAGGCATTGGGTGAACCCCTTGACTCCAGTTTTTCCTAAGCCCCAAGACCCCTGACAGCTCGGAGCTCCCCGCATTGGAAGCGGTGGCAGTTCGGCAAGCGGAAAAAGAAAACTGTCACGAAGCTGAGGGCTGGGCCTGCAGGGGTGGAGAGAGGGGTTACTGCTGGCCTCTTGCGTCCCCCCAGGTGCTGTCTGTCTCCAGTCCCGCCGCACAGAGGGGAATGAAGACACACCTGGAGGGCTGACTGCCTCTGAGCAGGGGCAGGAGAAAGACGGCGGCAGAGCCACGGGTCTGGTGGAGCCCGGAGGCTCTGGCACCAAACGACCTCTGTCCCCCAGGATGCACACTGGGCGGCAAGTCTGCCTGCCTCTCGGAGACGCCAGCACTGGGTGAGATGTCACCCATCTGGTCAGTCAAGACTGACCCATTTTGTTGGGGGCCAGAAGGGGCTGATCGATGACTAGTATTTACAGCCCGTGCCCGGGCCACAGAACTGTCCTACCCATAATGGCATAGCTGAGGACCAGTGACATAACGCTGTTGGCTGCTCCCTCTCAGGGCACCTGGCTGCCCCTCCAGGGACTCCCCTTGCTTCTGACCTCTCTCAAAGCCCTAATTTCGTTTTGGGACGATTTGGGGGGACATGATCCCTTGTTGGCCGTTTCCTAAATCGAATGCCTGCTTGGCCCCGGAAATCCACAAACTGTTCCTGCAGGCCCTGGGAAGCTGCTGCACAGACGGCCAGAGTCCCTGGATGGAGGTGACCTCGGGAGCCAGAAAGACGGCGCTCCTGGTGGGTGCTGGGGAGGGAGATGCCTCGCCTCCGCAGCTTTAATGCAAAGTCTACAGTCTCCTCGCAGAAGGTTGGGGGACACCCGGTGCACTAATCCGGCCTCGATCCCCCCAATTTGGGGACTCGGCGGCTGCGGAGATCCGGCAGATTAGAACGATTTCACAGCCGCCCGTGGCGGAGGGAGCCGACAGTATAATTGGAAGGGAGGAGGCGAGGAGAGGCTCGGCTGCGGAGCTGCTCCTGCCGCCTCCTCCCTCGCTCTCCAGGTGCCCCCACCTCTCTTTGGAAAAGTGGGTGTCTGAAACCACCCTCGGATTTAATCAGAAATCGTGCGTCGCCAAGCCAGAGTCACTCGGTCTCCGTGGCGGGATATGCCATTAGCTCTCGAGAGCTCTCGAGCGCCCAACTTTATATTCAAGAGCCTCTTGAGCGACCGGCACTCGGCTCTCCTCAGTATTCTCCGTCATGTTGGGCAAATATTGTTCTAATCCGCCGCGCGTCCTCGGCCGCCTGTTTTACTTGCATTCGCTACAGGAGAGGGCGACGGCAAATCCCCGGGCCGGGGCGCTCTCCCGCCTGCGCCGCTGCTCGCGCGCACTTGATCACGGAGCCGCTCTCCTCGCCTCCGTCTAATTCAGGGACCCGCGCCGTCTCGCAGCCGCAGGGACCCTCCTCCCCGGTCCCCTCCCTGCCTCTCTCCCGCGCCTCAAGCACCGGGGGGGGGGGGGGGGGCTCCTATAATTACAAAAAGAGTAATTACAAAATAAAAGTAGCACCTTTCTCCAGCCTCGTCTCTAGGACACTCGGGGCTACCTACCCCCAGGAGCGGAATGATCTCCCCAGGAGCGGAATGATCTCCGGGTTGGCAGGTTGAAGACCTTGCCATTGGTTTCAAAAGGAAACAAAATAAAACCGCCCAGAGGCTCGCGGCGGCGCGCTCCCAGCCCTTTCTCCAGCCGGGGATCCGTCCCCCGCCCGTCCTCTCTGCTCACCCCGGTGCCGGGTGTTTAGGAAGGACACATCACAAGTGAACGCTTTTCCCTTTGCCTGCACATCGCGGTGCCCTCTTGGCCGTCTTAGGTTCTCTCCTGGGAGATTTCCAGAGTTGAGAAGCCCGAGCGAAGTTTGTGTGTGCGTGTGTGTGTGTGTGTGTTTTTAATCGGGTGTGGGGGGGGGGATTCGTTACTATTTATCATTTCTAATTAGTTGGTTTCCACACCCCAAAGCTCGAGTTTCTGATTGTTGCTTTGGAAGAAGCGGATAGCCTTCCTCGTTTAGACATATAAAATATCACACACTGTTGGTATTTCGAAATAAGAGGGATTGGAAGACCATCCCGAGGTGGCAAGAACAATTCAAAACAAGAGTAGGAAGCCTGTATCCGGGGAACGCAGGCAGCGGAGAAAGAGTCCCGGGGGCGGAATAGTATCCGAGAACAGTGGAAAGAACCGAAATTCACGAGGACCTGAAACTTCCTAGGAGCCCAAACCTACGCGCTCAGCTCTGCGGCCAAAGGCCAGAGCCCCGCGACCTGAGCGTCTGAGGCCGCCGGTTAGCGAAACCCACGCGAAACCCGACAAGAGTCGGTCCCGCCAACTTCCTGGGTCTGACGCCCCGACTTGGACCCAGAAGACAAGGGGACCCCGTGCTGTGCGGGCGCTGGCGCCGCCGCCGCCACCCCGTGGAGGTGGCCGCCTCTCCGAGGACCTCGAGTTCCCGGCCGAGGAGCGAGGAGTGAGCCCGGCGCTCTTACCTTCCAGAGGGAACCCGGTGCGTGGGTAGTTCTGCCCGGGAGCCGGCCGCATCATCCTCGGTACGCTGCCGGGAAGGGCCGCCATTCTCGCGCCCGCGGGGGACGAATCCGGAGTCGGCAAAAATCGCTTCCCGTCCGTTCCCTTCACCCCTGCTGCGATCTCTTTCTTTCCTTCTTCTTCTCCTTTTTTTTTTAAAAAACCTCTTCTCGCTCCCCTCCCTACACGCTGCCTACCCCCACCCCCCCACCCCCGCCTGCAGTCTGCGCGTCCAGAAGCTGGGGAGGGGGGCGAGGTGGAGGCGGAGGTTGGGGGGAGGGAAGGTGGCGACGAGGAAGTTCAAACAAACAAACACGCCAACCCCAAGTGCGCCTGTGCCCGCTCCGCTCGGCCAGAAGTTGTGCGGGCGGCCGCGCCGGGCAGACCCGGGGCACGCGGCCGGAGTCCCGGCCCCAGCCTGGGACTGGCGAGCACCGCGCCCTCGCGCTCCCCGCTCCCGGCCGAAGTTCTGAGCCGGAGAGGCTGCGGGGTGGATTCTTTTCCGTATTTATTTATATATTTATTCTCTCGCTCACGCTCCCCCCTCCTCTCCGCGCTCCCGTCCACGCCTTTCTCCAGACCACACTCGCTACTCCCCTGCACACCCGCTTTCACACCCCCGCCCCCAGAACCCTCCGGGAGGGAAGAAGGTGCCTCTCAGGTTTCGGGGCTTGAGGGGAGGCGACGGGGTGACGAGGCAAGGCGAGGGGGCGAGTGGTTCTCTGGGTAAGTTGTGCAAAAGTGCGCCGCCGCCGGAGTGCGAGGAGGAGGAGGAGGAGGAGGCAGCGGACGGGATCTGATAGGTTCGGACTTTTCTTTTATTTATGAGAAGGGAAGGGGGCCGCGGCGCAAGGGAGCCGAGAACCAATAACGAAAAGAAATCGCCAACGAGTATCTTTTTCTCCCTCTTTTCTAATCCTCACCTCGACCTGGTTTGGGGGCGGGGGGGGGGCGGTGGTTGGGGGTAGAGCCCGAACTGCCCGTTAAAACAGAGGGAGCAGAGATGAGGGCGGGGGTGGGGAGAAGGGAGAAGGGAGAAGGAGAGGGGCCCACTTTGTCCCAGTGTCTCCTTTTGACGAATGGGCCGGATCCGAAGAGCGCCCAGCCCCCTGTCGCCCACGGCCCCTCTGGCGCTCGGGCTGCATGGGAATGTCGGCCTCGGGCTGGTGGCTCCTCCGGATTCTCGCCTCGTCTCTGGCCTCCCAGGGTCAGAGTCCGCTGTGTGTCACATCGTCTCCTTCATTCCACTCACACGCTGAATTTTCCGCGAGTGGGGCTGAGGGTGACTTCATGGAAGCGATTTATGACTTTCTCTGAAATACTGTCTGAGCCCCCGTGTGGGCTCTTGCTCGGCAGGGTCTGGTGCTTAGGGAACCGGGTCTAGGGCTCGGAGAACCCGGTCTGCCAAGGGTTCGGGACGCACTTCTTCGTCCCCTCCCCGCCCCGCGACCCTCGTCCATCTCCAGCCAGTTAGAACCCGTCCCCATCTCCCGGCTCCCAGACCACACCCAGAACCCCTTTCCGGCAGGTAGACCGGCTCTCTGGAGCTGAACAGCAAGTGGGTGCCCGGGAACCGGCGAGCCGGATGGGTGGGAGGAGTGGAGCTGGGCAGCACCCGGTGCCATCCTGACTTCGTCCACTCTGCGCTCCTCTGCTCAGAATTTGGAGGGGGGGGTGCCCTAATTGAACGGTCAGCAGTGGGGGTGGGGTGATCAGAGGTTCCGAAACGCTGCGCACTCCTGGGCTGGAGAGACTAGACGCCCCAGCCTGGACACTGAGTCCTGGGGGCGAAACGCCCTCCCAGCGGGGCAGGACGCCACGACTGCGGGCCTTTTGTCTCCCCCGGGAAAGAGTGTCTCCAGCCCAGTGCTGGAGGCAAAATACAATAAAATAAACCCAGCCCCCAAACTTGCCCCCAACCCCACCAGCCCGCCTCCTGCCCGCCCTCTCCTAGCGCTGGGGTCAGCCTAGTCTTGGCCTGGGGGGCTTTCCTCGGGCTGGCCCCACTGTGCTCCCTCCCCTCCCCTTTCCCTCACCTGTGACCTTTGCCCTCTCAGCATGGGACACACTCCCCTCCTCTCCTCTCTCTCCCCACTGGGGGTGGGGGGCTCCTCAGGCTCGTGGTGGGGGGAGGCCCTCTAGGAATGAAGGCCTACTGAAAAGCTATTAAACCCATCCCCTCCAGTGGCCCCTGAATTGAGGAGGGGGAGGCAAAGTAGCTTTAGCATTTAAAAGGGGGACACCAGGGTGCCAGGCTGCCTGAGTTACAGGGGCCCTAGGAGGCTTCCTGGTTCCCTTTCTTCATTGCAGGTGCTACCCCACTAGACCCACGGTCCTCAGGGGAGATTGGGAGATGAAGTTTGAAGCCACAGCGTGTGTACGTGGGAAAGAGAAGTTAGACCTGAGCCCCCTTTCCCTCTCTTCTTGCTGGGGGGTCTGGCCTGCCTTGACCTCCAGGAGAGGTGATGTATTTCATGTACATGTATATACATGCAGATATAAACATTCATATATGGGTGTAATGTGCACACACAGGTGCAGATATAGACACATGTGTGCATGTAATAGGCACATGGATATACACAAACACACACATGTAACACATGCACACAGAGATACAGACATGCGACTGCACACACAATATGTGTGCACATGCATATATAGACATGCACGTGCACATAGCACACACATATGTGCAGGCGTGGGTGTGCATATGTGTAATGTGTACACGTATACAAGCAGATATAGATGTGCACATGCCTGCAATGTGTACGTGTATATGTGCAGACACAGATACACATGTGTGTTAAATGTACACACCATACAGATATACGCATGCATATTTGCATGCAATGTGTATGTGCGTGTATGTAGATGCAGGCCATGTGTGAAATGTATATGTGTGTGTACAGACACACATGCATACATATGTGACATGCACACACACATTCAGGCGCATGTAACCCATATGTTGCACACATGGTACATTCACTTATTCGTTCATCAATCACCGATTTCCCTCGTCTGCGTGTTTGTGGGTGGACGGGGCCTGTGCGTCTGTGTGTAGGTGAAGGTGGGTTTGTGTGCAGGTTGGCTGGAGGTTGCCGTCCGGCCTGAGTCTGCGTTTTTATAAGTGAGGGTCTCTGTGTCCGTGTTTTGGAATCTCTTTCACGTTGCCTTAGCATAGCTCCACGCGCCTTCAGGAAGGTGTAGGTGGTGTTTCGGTCATTCCCCCGGGAGAAAAGAGCCCTGGCGCACAGCTGGTGGGGATGCTGGGCGACACTGTCCCTCCCGTCACCCTGTCTCCTGAACCAGGCGGGGCAAGCATACAGCAGGACCCTGAGATTAAGGGCCCATGAATCAGCTGTTGCTGGACACATTGGAACCCCAGGCAAATGGGGGACCACCTAACCCTTGGCATGGTTCCTGCCCTCTTTGGCAGCTGACTGGGAGCAGCAGGTCTAGTAGCAAGGGAGGACCCCCCCACCACCAGCTGGCTCCCCCCAAAACCAGTGCTGCAGGTGCCAACCATGCATTTGCACAGCTTGGGGATTCCTTGGGCCCCTGCAGGGCAGACGAGGGGGAGGCAGGGGGGTGTCTGTTGGAATGAGCGTGGCCGTTCTCGCCTGTTGGAGACCAATTTCACAAATGATTTTTGCAACAATTAAGAAGTGTGGCGGGGTGAAATGGCGATTTCACATCCAGCAGGGGAAAGGGGGGGTTCACCTGGGAACGGGGGGGGGGGTGGCTGCAGCTGGAGGTGGGGGGAACCTCCCCCCCTCTCATTTCCCCTTGCTCACCTTCTAGTCCCAGTCTACCCCCATGGAGACGTTCATCAGCTCCTAGGACCTTCCTTCGCTGCTGGAGGTGCCCAGGGGCACCAGCTGTATGTCGGGTGTTGGGTTGGGCTTGGCCTGGAAAGTTTTCCCTTCAGCCCTTCACCCACCCTGTCTCTTTCTCCCTGCTTCTTCCCCCCTCCCTCTTCTCTCTCTCCCCCACCTCACCACACACACACACACACACCTCACACTTTTCTGTCTTTGCGTGCCCCCGCCCCCAGTCTGTCTCTCGGGCTCGTCCATCTCCTCTTGTTCGTTTCCCTCTCCTTGCCTTTCTGACGTCTCCCAGCGGTCCCCCTTCTCTTAGTCTGCTCATCCTGTCCGCCGCCTCCCCATCTCCATGGTTTCCTGAGGCATGTCAGCCCCCGTTGCTCTCTGGGCTGTAACTCAGACCTGAGTCCCGGGGAGAGCCCTTTGGTCTTCACGGAGTGGGGCAAAGACCTTCGGGAGGGGCCCTCTCTGCACTGCGTCTGCCTCGGGCTCTCTAGAGAGGAGCATCTCCAGACCCGGCCCAGCCGGGTTCCAGCACCCGCCGCCCCCAGAAATCACCCCGTGCCGCTGCTCCCTGGCCACATAACTGCCCCCTACCTCCACCTCTGTCTGTCTGCACTGAGATCCCCCGCCCCCCAGCACACACACACACATTTCTAAGGGCAACAGCAGTGCTAATAGAAATTCTTCCTCCCGAGTTCCTGGACTGAACCTTCCAAACCCAATTAAAATGGGGAAGAAGAACTCTGGCCTGAAGATCAGGAGCCAGACCCCAGGTCGACATCGCAGGGGGAAGCTGGCTTTTCTCTGGCTGCTCCCGCCCCGGAGTGCGCGAATGATGGAAAGTGTGGGGCGCCTTCGGACCACCGCTGGGCCTCCCTTTGTCCTGCCCCCACGTGCCCAGGGGTGCCTTCTCCCAACCCAAGGGGGAGAACACTCTCTATTTCAGACCTCTGCGATGAGCACCTTGGGGAAGTGATTGGCCAATAAATCTCCCTTTAAAGGGTGATAAATCCACCTTGAACCCTGGGGTTTTCGTTTAGGCGGGCCTTTTGCATGTTCAGAGGCGCCTGCCAACTACATCGACAAACGGAACTATTCCGTCTTCAAATGTTTGATAATGAGAGAGGAGGGGGCGGGGACCGAAATGGAATATCCTCGAACAAAGGACCCTCTGGAGGTTCACTCCGGGTTCCGGAGGCCGGAATTTTTCATTGCCACGTTTGAAGAGGCACCCCTGAAAAAGAACACTTTTTTTCCACGCTCCCCCGATCTTTTATTATTATTTTTCTCTTAAGAAGTAGCTCTCTTCAAAGAGAGACCCGAAATGTCTGCCCAAACCTGAATAGGAAGGAAAGGGAAACGGCAGTGTTTTCTGGCTGGACGTGTTCATTTTCCCCAGAAAGATAAAACAGAGTGTGTTGGGTTCCAGTTCTTGAGGAAAACAACAACAACAACAATAATGATAATCGGGCTTCTCCTGGCCCACTGCTGAATAAATAGGGTTTCCTTGGACCTCCCCCTTCCCTTCTCCCTTGCCCTTCCTCCGCCCTCCTCTTCTTGTTCTTCCTCCTCCTCCTCCTCCTCCCTCTCCTCCTTCTTCTCCCCTTCTTCCTTCTCCTTCTCAGGCCAGTCCTGGGAGCTTCTTAGCTCCTGAAGTTCTGGAAATAAATACTCTGAGGTTGATGCTTGGAGGGAGCCGCCAGGATGCCTCTCCTGCCTGCCTCGCGGCAGCGGTGGCCAGTGGCTGGCTGCTGGGACAGCTGCCGGCCCCTCCTCTTCCTCTTGTCCGCGTGGACTTGGCTCCCTTGCTGAATGCTTTCCCCCCGGCTCTCAGAAGTGCAGTCAAGACCACCTTCACCACGTGTTTCCCCATACCTGGAGAACTCTTTCCTCTGCCTAGTAACCCCCCTTTCCATTTCTGGTGTGGGAAAGGCACCCCCCCCAATAGAAGAATGCCCCTCCAGTCTGGTCCCAGCGCCCTAAAGGGTGGAGGTGAGTGTGTGTGCATCAGAGTGTCCACGTAGGAATGTGACGTGCAGAGCCTGTAGGTACCCGTAGGAGAGTATACGAGAGTGGTGCGAGTGCCCGTACTCGTGCATGTGTGCGCGTGTGCACACAGGACGCATGTGTGCACACACGGGTTCGAGGAGGCGGAGGTATGTGGTGTGCGACGGGCATGTGTTTCCTGGAACCTCTGGGAGTCTCCTTCCAAGCTCCCAGCCGCCTGAACAAAAGACCGAGTGTTGGATCGCACTGGGCTGCCTTCTCTGGCCCCTTTACATCACTTCTCCAAGTTCAATTTGCGGCGGGTCCAGCGTTAATGGGTTGTAGACTGCGCCCTTGGACAATTACCTTATCACAGTTGAACATCTATGGAACTGGCAAAGCGTTTTCACCGACCAAATCGAAGGGGGGCGGGTAGCGGGGGCCGAGCGCCGGCCAAGCGCCGGCTGGCCCGCAGCTCTGACTGCGCGCGTTCCAGGGGAGCTCCCAGCCCAGACTAACTCTTCCTCCAGGCCCCCAGGCTTTTTTGGGGGTTTGCAGTGGGGTGGGAAGGAGGATGAAAAGATCAGATGCTGCCTGATCCCCACCTCACATCAGCTTGTTGCTGAGGGGAAGCTGGTGGAATCGGGTTCCTTTGGTCTGCAGGGCGAGTCCTTTCCCCTCCCCCTGGAAGCCCCCTCCTCCATCACGGGCCCACTCAGGAGGGAGCGCTCTTCGCTGGGTGCAGGAGTGCTTGTTCTGTTTCTGTAGCCTGTGTTCCATAGTAGACGCTCAAGCAATATGCATTGGATGAATGAATGAATGAATGAATGAGTGAGTGATTGTAAAGCAAACAGGGTATCTGGACTTGGGAAAAGGCTGAGCGGCCTGGGCTTGGATCTTGTGAGGCCGGTGACTTGCCCGATAACATCGAACCTTTGCTGTGCCGCATACAACACACACACTCACACCTGTGCAACCGGGACTCAAAACGTGGCTGATCTGCACGGTCTTAAGTAGCAGGGATGCCTAGTCTGGGTCTGCCGTCAGTGCTCAGTGCACGCCGGCTCCCTGGCTTCTGGCTTCCTCTGCAGCCGGCCCTGGGGCCACTGCGCACTCGTCTCTGGGATTTCGTGGCTGGGCTCCGTGGCTGGGAGACCACAGAGCATGCTCAATCAAGAACTGAGTTGAACCATCATAGTACTCTTTGACCTTGGGCACCAATATTAATGCCCACCCCGTGCCAGGCATCTAACAACAAGCCTTTTTAATCCCCAAGCCGCCCTGTGTGGTGGATACCAGCATCTCTGTTGTACAGCGGGGGAAAGGGAGACTCGGAGTCCAAGGTCAAACGGGAGTCTCGTTCTAAGTCTCGGTGGTAGGAAAGTGGCTTTAACGTAGGCCTCCTTGAGCACAAAGCCTGTCCTCTTTCTCGCTCCCATGTTTTGGCTTGCTGCCTCGGTTTCCCCTTTTGTAAACTAGATGAACCCGGCACTGATCACAGAGATGGGCACAGGGCTGGCACTCAAAAGGTGCTATGGGTTGAGTGAATGAAGCTGAAACATTCTATGACTGCAGGATGACCCAGGCGTCCGTGCGGTGGGGGCGGGGGACTGCAGGACCACAGAACGCTAGAGCCGAGAGGGAGCCTTTGAAATGACCTTGTCCAAGGAGTTTGCAGCTTCAGGAACCCACCCTCCTCCTTCTAGGGGGCTATGGAGAAGCCAGAAGGGCTTTTGTCTGGGCCCCGGGAGGAGGTGGCCAGTGTGGGGGTGCCAGCAGCCCCCAGCGGGCGCCAGGTCCTCATTGAAATGCATAGGTGGAAGGAAGAGGGCACCGCATATTTGTCTAGGTGAATTAAAAGCACAATCCCCATTTCCCAGAGGGAGCCGTTGGTTCATATTTATACATTTAGTCTTACAGGTGTAAAATAGGTTTCCTTTATGCTTATATAATAATTTTTCATTTGAATTTCAAGGCTTTATTCCCTTCTTTGGATTCAAGTCTTCCACCTGAACCCGATTCTCTCCAGAACCATTAATTCCTTCATCATAAAAATGAATTCCACCGTATTCTCTATAGTGGCAGTTATAGCAGATCAAAAAGTGCCTCCGCAAAGGGGCTCCCCCCAGCTCCCCGCCCCCACCCGGCTCCCACCACTGTGGTTGTCGGCTCGCCTGCCCACCCACCCTCACCAGTGCTGAGTGTCAGAAGCCAGGGCTCCGAGCAGAGAAACGTACTCCTCTCGCTCAGGAAGGGGTACGTGTGTGTGCGCGCGCTATAGAAATTGCTCTTCAGTTTCAGAAACGCAACAAGAGCAACAATAATAGTGGTGACTTGGTACTTACCACGAGCTAGACACTCGCTAGGCACTCGGCCGCACTGTTAAAGGCCCACGCACATCCATGAAGTAGGTGCCAGTATCTTCCTATTACAGAGGAGGAGAGAGAAGTCCAGAAATGTGAAGTAAATTGCTTAGGGTCACACAGCTAGGAGGCAGTAGGGCTTAAAATTAAAAAAAAATACATATATATTTTAAAGATTTTATTTATTTATTTTTAGAGAGGGAAGGGAGAAAGAGAGAGAGAGAGAAACATCAATGTGCAGTTGCTGGGGGCCATGGCCTGCAACCCAGGCATGTACCCTGACTGGGAATCGAACCTGTGACACTTTGGTTCACAGCCTGCGCTCAATCCACTGAGCTGCACCAGCCAGGGCTAAAATATATATATTAAATACTTCACGGAGACGTTCGAACAGAACGGGCACGTACAGAAGCCTGCCCTCCCCTACCTCCTTGTCCTTCTTTATGTCCCAGAAGACACCACAATGATGAGTTGGGCACAGATCATTTCTACACATGCTCCGGTAAGCTGAGTCATGGCCCCCAAGGACACTCAGTCTTAATCCCTGGACCCTGTAAATGTTACCTTAAAATGTGAATGGCTCTTTGGTGATGGGGCTAAGTGAAGGGTCTTCAGATAGGGAGATGATCCTGGGTTGTCTCGGTGGGCTTGAAGTGCCCTCCCAGGTGTCACCGTGAGAGAGAAGAACAGGGGGACCGGGCAGAGCGGGAGGAGGTGCCGTGACGGCGGAGGCGGAGGGGAGTGGTATGGCCATAAGCCAAGGAGTGCTGGCAGCCACCGGGAGCTGGAAGGAGGGATGGATGGCTCCGTAGAGTCTGGCCCGGTGAGAGCCTGATTGGGACTTCTGGCCTCCAGAACCGTGCGAGGGTCACTTTCCGTGAAGTCACCGAGTTTGCAGTAATTTCTCCTGGCAGCTACGGGAAACTCATGCACGTGCTTTCATAATTTTACTACTTATTTTCATTCAAATAGGTTATCTTTGCAGATTACATATGGTATCCTGTGGGCATCAGGCTGAAACTTGCTTTTCTTGCCCAACGTAATGTTTTCGAGATTTGCCTTTATTGACACAGCGGGATGTTGGTTTAGAGGCAGAAAGGAATCTGATCTGCCAGGCAGAGGCACGCGATGCGGAGCGGCCCCGTCTCGCCTCTGCAGAACGCTCCGCCGGGAGGGAGCTGAGGTTCTGCTGGCCGCCACGTTCTGAAGGGCAAGGCCACACTTGTGCTCCCTGGAATCCCAGGTGTGGGGACTCGGGTGAGCACGGCTCTGCCGTGTGCCACGTCTCATTGGAGCACAGGGCAAGGGGTGGGGTCCTGGTTTCCAGTGAACTCAGGATCCCGTGTCTCTGAGACCTCGGAGAGCCAGGGGTTCAAAGCCATGGAAGAGAAAGACGCCCAGACGGAACAGAGAATGTGTGTGTGCACGCGTGTGCATGCATGTGTGCATGCTAGGTACCCGTGCACATATGTGTGCGTCAGTGTGGGCTCCTTGAGGTCGAAGACACTGTCTGCCTCTCCCCCAGAGAACGAATGAATGAATGAATCAATGTGGGCATGGGAAGGGGGCTGATGATCCACCCTGTAATGCAAGTGTCTGTTTACATACGACCACATGAGCCGATGTAAACTGTGAGGGCGTGAGTGAATAATCATATGCTGTGAAGGAGGGTGCCACTGGCACCTTTGTGGAGCCCCTTTACAGTTTACAGGGTTTTTGTGTTCGTGCTTTAAAAACCCAATTCTTGCCTCAATATTGAGCGGTATCAGCCAGGTTATCATCATCCTCAGGTGAAGGCAGACCGGGATTAGGGTGGGGAGGCAGTTTTGCTGGTGTCACGGAGCACGCAGCTGGCAGAGCTGGGGGTTACAGGCAGGTGCGTATGACGCGTGGGGCTCTGCAGTGGGACCCAGGCTTTGCGATGGGACGGGGTCCATCTGAACCTGGGGTGCAGCCCTCCCAAGCTGGGCTGCCTGGGGCAAGTTGCTTAACCTCTCTGGGGTTTTATTTCCTCATTTAAGAAACGAGCGGAGTAGCACTTGGCTGGCGAGGGACTGCCGGAGAGAAAACACGCGTCCGGGGGCCGACTCTCAGCAGGGCGCAGGAAGGAGCAGCTTTTATCCCCTGTCCTCAGCGAATATCCCTCTTCCCCTTGCAGTCCTGGGCCACAGCCTGCATTCCACCGAACACTGCCAGGGACATTTCGAGCAGCAAGCAGCCAAACCAGTTGGCTGGCATCTACTGTCATCACCAGGGGGCTTGAGTTATCCTTTTTGGGGGCTCATCCGGGCGTGATGACCTGTGACCTGTGCAGCCAGCAGGGGTAAGAGCCCAGCAGATTTGGGGTCATCTAGTACTTCTGGAAAGACCGGACCGACCACTTTCCGATCTGGGGTTTTTCATTGTGTAGGGGCCAGTAAATCAAAGGGGCTGCTCCAGGCTGCAGACTTAAAAGGACCCCAGGCCAATGGGACTTGGCAGGGAAGATGCTGACGGGGGGAGGAAGTTACGGCTTCCCTGCCTGGTTACCAAATGAATCTGATGGGAACAAAGTTACGCCCGAGGGAAAGAACCCAGCAGAAAGCAAATTGAGCGGTAAACGGGAAACGGGAGCAAATGCTTTCAATGTCTCTGCTGCAGAGGCATCATGTCTTTGCTATGTAAAGAGCTCTTACAAATCAATAAGGATGATGAACGACCCTCAGCAAAGGCCACGGACAAGCAATTTATTAAAGACATCGTGAAGGCTAGAAACATGAAAAACGGTCGGCCTTATGAGATACCTAAGACAAGCAAATAAAACAGTGAGAGGCACGCTCACCCGTAAAAGTGTCCGTTGTAAGACAGGAAATGGTACCCAGGGTCCCTGACGGCTCTGGGAGCTGGGGCTCCGACAGATGGTGGAAGAGCGAATCGGTACCAGCTTCCTGAAGGGTGACCTGGAAAGTATGTTCAAAAGCTCTAAAGTGTTGAGACCTGTCCTTGGGATGTCACTTTGCCCTTCTAGGGATGTGTCACGTGTATGTGCAGAGATATATCGGTAAGTATGTTCGACGATTTTTTTAAAAAAGAATGTTTTTCTTCATCCTCATCTGAGGACATGCTTACTGAGTTTAGAGAGAGGGTACAGGAGGGAGAAAGAGAGAGAAACATGAGGGAGAGAGAGAGAGAGAGAGAGAGAGAGACATCCGTTGGTTGCCTCTTATATGCGCCCTGATGGGGGGGACTGAAACCACAACCTGGGTACCTGCCCTGACCCGGAATGGAACCCCTGTCCTTCCGGTTTATGGAATGATGCTCTAGCCACCTAAGCCACACTGGCCAGGGCACAACTTTTTTTAATAATAAGGAAAACTTGAAAAAACCACTTGAGCAGTAAGATATGGACAGACATGTTTTGAAACACTTATATGATGGAATACTCTGGAGCCATCACGAAGATACATCGTAAGAGGCGACACTTGCATATTGTCTCCGGGGTCCCGAGCCAGCGGCCATCCTGAATGCGTCACATACGGTAGCTCTTCTAATCCCCACGACGACTGTTCGAGGTCACTACTACTATTGTATCGGTGAAAGCACGAGGCATAGAGAGGTTACGTGACCGGTCCGTGGTCCCTTACCTTGTAAGTGGCACGTACCAACGTGAACTCAGGTAGTCTGACTCCAGGGTCCGTGCTCTTCGCTGAACCACCTCTCGGAATTTTTAAAGACCTGACACATGTTCATGAAACATCGAGTGAAGAGAGGCAGCTTCCGAAACGGCATGCTCCCCCCTCAAAAAAAATGATACGGATGTATAGAAAAAACCTAGGAGAAGGTGTACCCAGATGATCAGTGAATCCCACCTCTTCAGGTGAGCTGATGGGTGATATTTACTTTCTCCTTCTTACCTCCAGGCATTAAAACATGTTTTTAGAACAAGAATTGTAACGTAAAAATAAGGACACCAGAGTGAGAATCATCACAACGGAAGGAAGCACCTGTGGGCTATGTCCGTGCCTCAGAGCCGAGTTGCCTCAGCCCAATGTCAAGGCAAAGGAGTGAGATTCAGGGTCACTCCAGTGTTCCCGTCACCCCTGTGCCACCTGGCCCTTTCTTTCCACTGAGTGTGAACTACCTCCACCCGACAACAACAACCACTCCAGAAATGCGCATTTATGGGCCACCTGCCATGTGCCGGCCCCAGGAGGCCGCAGGCACGCCGGCACTGTCGGAGTTTATGGAGAGCTCAGGGGCCAACCACCTCTGCTCGACCTTGAGTCTTGCTCGACTGCCACAGGCTTCTGCTCCCAGATGAGTCAAGTTTTCTTTTCTCCCTTTTATCCCAACCACTCAGGTACCACTCCAGTGGCTTGGAACGCTGACCCTCGAAAGTGTGGTCCCACACCAGTAGCATCAGCACATTTGTGAAAGTGTTAGACATGCGGCTTCTCAGGCCCCCCTCAGATTTGCAAAATCAGAGACTCTGGGTGGGTGGGGGGAAGCAGCAAACTGTTTTAACAGGCCTTCCAGATGATTCTGACGCTCGCTAATGTGGGAGAGGCCCCATATCAGAGGGACCGCCATGCCGGTTTGGAGTGCTCGAGTGTGAGAGGCATTTGTCATTTTCTCGAGTGCTCCCCCAACATGGCTGGCTCTGCTAAACGCATTGTGGAAACCTTGAAAACGGGCTCTGGGAAATGAGTTAGTCTTTTCTATCCTCCCCTCCCCGCCCTCAGAACGCTGCTGACAGCTGATTAATGGGGAATGACTCTCCAAAGATTTCTTTACATATATTAGGTTAGGAAAGGCTTTGAAAACTTTTTGTGTCAATTGTGCCTGCAAAGACTCCCTTCCTTGCCTCTCCTTGGGGATGGAGACATTGTGTCCTTGAAACGTAGACCGTGACCTCTGTTCCTGCACCTCTCTGGGCAGTGGCCGGGGCGCCCACTTGGGCTCCAGCATGGAGCCACTCGATGACCTTGGACAAGTCCCTTCCCCTGTGGTCTGCATTTGCTCCTCTGTTAAATGTGGGCTCAGATGGTTCGTAAGCTTCCCTCCACAATTTCAAACCTGGAAATTCTCTTCCATCCCGAATTTCCAGAGCTGGGCATTATTAAGACGGTTCCTGGAGGAGTTTTCCGTATGTTGATTAACTTCAGGGACAGAAGCCACGGAGCTGTAGGAGACAGTGTATGTGCATGGGGGCGAGTCTGGGCCCTAAAGATTGAGGTAGCCGAGCACACATAAAAGCAGCAGATATTTGGTCGACTTCATCTCGGGAAAGCTGCTAACTAAAAAGCGTTGGCTGATACAGGGTTGCGGGGAATGGCAAAATGTGGGCCGTTCAAACGTTCTCTCTGAAAGGCAAACGTTTTCTGCGTGCTCACGGACACCCGTGGTTTTACATTAGCGCTGGGAGTCTACACGGAAGCAGAGCTTCCTTGGAACGCCCTGGGAGGCCTTTCCGTGAAGGGAGTCCTTCAGAGGTGAATTCTTTATCTTCCCTTCAAGGGAAAAGCGAACCCTAGCAGGGGTGTCCAACCCGCGGCTCAGGGTGGCTGTGAATGCGGCCCAACACCAAATCATAAATCTACTGAAAATCTTTTTTTTTTTTTTTTGCTTATCGGTTTTCGTTAATGTTTGTGTGTTAAATGGGTGGCCCAGAGTTGCACAAAGGTTGGACACCCCTGCCCCAGAGGGTGAGGGTGGGAGGGGGCAGGGGAGAGATCCTGCTGAACCAACCCTCCCGCTTTGCCAGCCGAGATTTGGGTCTCCCGGAACCTGGGTGGGTGTGCGGGGGTGTGGGGGCTGAGCCAGTTTCCTCCAGCTGCAAGAGGCCTCATCGGCACCTCTCCAAGGCCACAGTATGGAAGAGGTCGAGAAGTGAGCACCTACATTTTCTCGGTGGGCCACACCCAAAGTCGGCAAGGAAAAGAGCACTCTACTTCGTCTACATCAGCTGGGTGGTGTCCCCTGATCCCCTGACCTGCATCTGGGCCACATGTCCATCAGTTCACAGCTGGCTACAGCTCACTGCTCCCAAGGTCTCTGCCCAGGAAGGGGAGACTCGGTGCCCTGACCGCTCTAGGCCCGCCCAGCTGGAAGCAGGAGCCAGGGATCACGATTTCCCGTGGTCAACTCCCCCGGGGCAAACAGTTTAGAATTCATCTCCCATGGTCCCAGGTAGATACCAACTGTCATTCCCAAGCCATGGAGCTCATAGTCTTAATCTTCACCACATCTGACACTCCAGGGTCCAGATCCTCTGACACTCCGGCTCTGTGTTACTGGGTGGCTCAGTTCACCCCTCTGTTATGGGGGTGCAACAATGTCCCCCGTCAGGGACCGATGCAAGATTAAATGAAGCAATGTATGAAAAGCACTTAGCCGAGTGGCTGACACTTCATAGCTGCATGATAGATGCTTATCATTATTACAGACTCTTCACAAATGTCTGCTGGTTCTGACGGGGTAACGAGGACATGAAAATGAGGAACAGTTCCGAGGGGCTTGGGCTCCAGCCCTGACTCTGCCATTTCCCAGCTGCGTGGCTTTGGGCAGGAGGCTGCACCTCTTTGAGCCTCTGTCTCCTCAAGGGTCCAGTGGCCTCTGCCTCAGAGGGTTGTCCAGGGAGATGAATAATCAGCTGGACGACCAGAACACAGGTAAAACCCCAGGCAGGACAGGGAGCCCTGAGGACTTCCTGTTTGAACCTACCTTGCTGTTTGAATCTGTTTGTTTTCACTGCTGGTTCAGACGGCTTGCCCAAGGGCATGCGGCGGCGTCAGGTGTGGAATCGGTGCATGCCTGCCTGCACTTAAATCCAAAAGGAAGCTCCTGACTCAGAGACAGACCGTCCTGGGTGCAGCCAGCCATGGAGAAGAACGAGGTTCTCTGCAGAGAGGCCGTGCGTCCCCCAAAGCCCCGCTGCCTCTCTAAGGCCGGCTCTTCTCTACTGCTCCCGGGTCCATGCAGTGTCTCTCGGAGGAGGCCAGGTGCGGCCTGCAGCCCAGAAGCTTCTCTGTCTGTGGTCTGGGTTTCGCCAACGTGGCTGCGATGACAGGCCCAGAGCGAAGAAGCGATGAGGCCGTCGGCAAGCTGGAAGCCATTTCAGAGGGAAGCCTGGTTCCTCATACAGTCCCTGACGACATTTGAAAGGAAAAAAAGGTTTTTGACTCCTAAAAGCAGCACTCGCTCTTTGCAAAGTATGTAGCAGAAATGAAGAAGACCGCCCACCACGGAACCGTCCGCCGCATTCGCAGGGATCTGCTGCCAGTATGTTCCCTGGCCCTGCGTTCGTTCGCAATGGCGCTGTGGGTTCGTGTGCCCTTCCACTCGGTCTGCAGGAAAACAGACCTCGTGTCCTTCGTTTCTGTTTGCTGGTTTGCCTGTGCATAGGCAGCCTGTGCAATAGCTACACGGTGTCCCATCGTGTGGACACAGCACAGTTTCACCAGCCGTTCCCGCCACAGACTCTGGTGGCTTTCCCCTCCCCCCAGGTTAAATAATGCTGCGATTAGCCCCGGGCACACCTGTTACGTAAAAGCCCCAGGGGACAGGGAAGCCCAATAGGCATCCCTTTCCCGTGGCTCGGAGTGGGACCACAGCTCACTTTGGCTCCAAATGCCTGCGGTCAGATCCTTCCAAGAAAGGACATTCCCGCTTCTATTAATTGGGCAATTTGGAAACCTGGGCTTGAGTAAAAATATTATTTTTCCCAGTCATTCTCAAATTGCATATTCGCCCAGTGAGAGCAGCCAGTTGAAGCGAGGGAAAAGAAAACAAAACCCCAAACTTTGAACCAGCTGCGCCGTGTTGTGTAGACAAAATAACCCTTTGACGGACCGGCCAGCTCAGCTTTTTGACCTGTTGATTCTCGCCAAGGTCAGCAAGACTTCAGCTGTTCAGATGGTTTGGGGTTTGGCTTGTTTGTTTCTTCTTCTTTTGGTTGGTTGGTTGTGCAAACTGTATTTCAGTATTAGATAAAATGAAAGGAAGAAAGAGATGCTCATACACGCCGGGCCCAGCACAGTCAGACTGGTTCTTGCCTTTTCCTCTGCCTCCCTCATTCCTCCCATCCTCCTTCCTCCCTCCCTCCCATCCTCCTTCCTCCCTCATTCCTCCCATCCTCCTTCCTCCCCTCCCTCCCTCCCTCTCTCCCTTTCTTTCATTATTTTTTACATTGAAAAAGCTTATGGAAAAATATCCCCACGTAACACCCAGTTTTAACCACCATAAACTGTATGAAATGGTGGCATTCCCAGCGCGGGGCAGCCGTCACCACAGTCTGATTCCAGAACGTGCTCGCTGCTCCGAAAGGAACCGGGAACCCATCGCTCCCCTGACCCAGTCCAAACAACCGCTCATTTCCTCTCCGCCTCTGCGGATCTGCCTCTTGGAATATTTCCCATAAAGGGACTCCAACAGAACGTGCCCTTCGGTGCCTGGCCCCGCCCACTCAGCGCTAGCGTTCGCCCCGCCCACTCTGCGCTAGCGTTCGCCCCGCCCACTCTGCGCTAGCGTTCGCCCCGCCCACTCAGCGCTGAGGTTTTCCCGGTTCCTCCTCCACGTGGCAGCACGTCTCAGGGCTGCCCTCCTTCTCCAGCCCGCTGATACTCCGTTGTGAGGGCAGACTGCTTCGGAGTGTGGAGTCTGGCGTGGACATCGGGCCCACGGTGGAGCAGAGGGAGGGGGCGTGGCGAGGATGGGGCAGGCTGGAAACGCCGGCAGTCAGTGTCCCATGTGCCGATCCTCGGGGTCACTTGGCCTGGGTAGGCCACAGGATTAACCAAAATTGGCGTTTGGATGAGGACACCGAAGTGGATTATCCAAACTGGTTGCGGATATTGGGTCTCCTCATTTTTAAAAAAGAAAGGGGGTCATTTTTTAAAGGGTGGCTGAGGATTAATTGGTTAATTCAGACAATGAATTGCATTATTGTTACTCCCTGGCTAGGCAGATCCATGTGATCTGTTTCCTCTTCGACTTTTCCTTTCCGTCGTGTGTGAGTCCCAGGTCCACTATTTACTCACGGGTCACCCGGCTGAACCCGTTTCCCCGCCCCCCCACCCCCTCCTCTCCTGCAGCCATGGAGAGGATGGAATAAGCTATAAATGCAACTGCACATCGTACAAAACTTTTAAAATCACTTAAAAAAAACCAGGGGGTAGGTTATGTTTGGTTTATATACTCAGTTATCCCTGTAACAATAAAACATGATTCAAATAAGATAAAAATCCTGCAGGCCTACTGAACACGGGATGAAAGGAGAAGATACAGAGTAATTGAAAATGGCTATGGGGGTAGGAGTCGAATCAGAAACAGGCTGAGAGAAACTATGCTCAACTGAGTATTAAACAGTGCTCTGAGCTTCCCAGTGGCCAAAGCAAAAAAGGAAAGCAAGTGTTTAATTAGTCTGATGCATGGCCTCTCAACCTAAGTACCATTGACCTGTTAGGCTGGGTAATTAATTCTCTGTTGCAGGGGCCATCCCGTGCACTGTGGGATATTTAGCGGCATCCCTAGCCTCCGTTCCCTAGATGCCAAAGCACCTTCCCCCTCCCCCTGCTTAGTCGTAACAATCAACGAACTCTCTGGACCTTACCTAACGGCTTCTGGGCCCTTTCTTGGGGACTGATGGTCAAATGAAAAGAAGCAAACCTTGACATGGGGTCTTCGGATAGAGAACTGGACAATGTGAACTTTAAGGCCTTCAGGGTCAAGTCTCAAGGTCTGAAGACGCATCTTGCTTTAGCCTGTGTGGTTCCCAGTCCATGAAGACATGAGACCCATCTCCAGGGACTTCCATCACGCTGGTCTTCCCTGGGTGACACAGCTGTTCCTTCCAGCCCACAGCCATTGCCTCGGTGACGCGCAGTGGCAGGTGCTGGCTGAGCACCTCAGGTGTGCCTCAGGGGCTGTATCTCGTGCGAGCCTTGGGTCATGTCCTTGTCATGTCATCCCATTTTACAGATGAGGACACGGGGTTTCGAGAGGTTCTGCTGCTCACGGAATGCCACACTTGAAGTGGCAGAAGGGGCATTTGCACCAGGGTCTCCAGGTCCCTGTACTTCTTACCCTCTAGTGGGTAGTGGCCAAGGATGAAGCTCAACATCCCAGTGTGCACCGGCCAGCCCCTACATCCCAGGATTGTCAGTCCAAGGTGTCGGTGGCACCGAGGTTGAGAGCCGCGGCCCCAGACAGTGGGCCAGCAGGAGGAGCAATGAGGTTGGTGGGATACGGGGTCTGGAGGAGGAGGTGGCGGGGAAACGTGATGATGGAGTTGGTGGGCAGGTGGTGCCTCCACTCTGGGCTGGGTGGCCTCCCCCACCGCCCCCTCCCCAGCTCCTGGACTAAAGACGCAGACCTGGGTCTGTCCACATTTCAGCTGATAGCGGTGCAGGCAGCAACCGCTGTAGGCGGCTTTAATATCCTGGGTGCATTTCATTCTTTTTAGTCCACGAGGGAAAGTTGGAAGATAAATGTATAATCCCAGACCTGCAGAACCACCAAGACGGTTTTTCCAAGAGTCCCGGGAGGGATCTGGGGTCAGGTGGGATGGGGGACAGGCCCTGCCACTGCCTGCTGACGGCAGGGCTTACTGCGCCTGCGGGGCCGCTGCGCTGGCTGCCCCCCTCCGGCTCCGTCACCCATGGCGAGGACGGGAAGAGTCCCCAGCCCACGGTGTTGTTGCGAGGGCTCAGCGAGATGGCACACGTGACCGCGTGGCACTGGGGCCGGTCAGCTCTCGTCACGTGTTAATGCGTGTCCTCGTCACTGTCTGAATTGGGAGTGTCCCTAGGTGCGATCCAGCCCAACCCCTTGGCTGACCGGCGGGGAAGAGGGAGGCTCGGAGAGGCAGCCGCCCACTGGACACCACCCCGTGTGGGAGAGGACACGCACGCAGGGCTCCGCCTCCCAGCCCAGTGCCTGGGGCTCGCTCTGGGCCCATCCTGGACAGAGCAGGAATTTCCTCCTGAGCTCGGAGCCACTTTCCCCAGGCATTCCCTCCCTGAACCAATTTGTAATTAGTGGCTTGTGGCCCGCTCCTCCGCCTCTGTGGCAGACCTGCTAAACCTGTATGAGGAGCTGCCGTGGGCAGGGCAGCTGGCCGGGAGACCAGCCTCTCTGTTCTGGCCCCTTTGTCCCTTTGCTCCTGTGGGAGGGCGGGGGAGGATGGGCCCACTCCCCGCCCCGGCCTCCCCGGCTCTTCCCTGCTGGCCAGTAATCCACCTTGTCTAGGCTGCAATTTGCAGTTGGTGCTGAGGCATTCTGGGGGCTGGTGCCCCACTGGGGGAGGTGGGGAGATGGGAGGGGCAGGGGCTCCCATCTGAAGAATTCGGGAGATGGACGAGGACAGAGGTGGGTCCCAGGCCCAGCCAGGGAGCCTCCCCCCTCCCCTCCCCGAAGCCCCACGGGCGATGCCACTGCAGCCGGAGTTCCGGGAGTTGGGGCGTCTTTGCCACAGCTGCTGACTTTGGCAAAAAAGAAATCCTCCTACTTAACATACCCTCCTTCCAGATAGACAGGGGGGCTGAAGTGCGCTGTGGAGAGGGAAGACAATCTCGTTACTAACGCACCATGAAGTACAATAAATATTCTGCTGACAGACTCCAAACCCGGAAAACAATTCCGAAACCCTAAAAAATAATAATAATAATAAAGAAAAAGAACCCAAACCTTCCCAAAGCTTCTTCCCTCTTTGGTAAAATTTTATTCAGATGGGAGGTGAAGTCACGCTCCCCTCCTGCACCCCCTCCCCCGCCGACCTCCCTTCTGGGCCAAGCCCGTCCTCCAGCACGGGGAGCTCGCTCCTGATTCTGCCATCCTGAGGTCAGAGCGCCTGGCAAGTGGGTCAGGATGCGGTGCCCTTGTCCAGAACCTTCTGGATAGATGGAGGCTGTGGCAGAGCCAACCAAATCAATACCTCCCGGTCCCCTCCTCCCCCCTGCACCCCGCACGCACACCTGGCTTCAAAACCGGCTTCATTTTTTCATTACATCTCAGAGTCACACGGAAGGAATGACCTGGCTACTTCAATTAAAATTTTTTTTTCTTTCAAATCACAAGGTTCCATTTCCTTCGGAGGTGGTAGGATCTCGCAGGAGCGAGGCGGGGCGTAAGGCGCGGGGCTGCATTTGAATGTTTGGTCTCGATAGGAGATAGGGACCGGCATGGAAAATCATCTTTATCGCCCCAATATGGAAGGGAAGGCGTGTGGCCTGGGCCGGCATACCAAACGGCCTGTGAGCCCTCCTTATCGTAATCCCAGGAGCGGCGCCCCCCCCCCACCCTCCCCACTGTCACCTCTGCTATTCCAGGCAAGTGCCTTCCCTTCTGCGGGGAGTCAGATAGCACCAGGCCAGGCTGCCGCAGCGGGCTTAATAAGAAGTGGAAATTGCTCCCAAGGAAAGTTTCCGAGGAATTAACTTCTGATGGGTGGAGGCGGTGGAAGGGGAGAGGGCGGGGGTGGGGGGGAGCAGGAGGAGGAAGATGAGGAGCTGGGTGAGGACACGGAGAATGCCAGCTGCAGCGGAGGAAGGAGTGGGGGGCCTTGGAGGTACTCAGAAGGGACGTGTTGCTCCGCATGGGAAAGACAGGTGGGCCAGCAGCAGCGCCCAGTAGGACCCAGAGAGGCCCAGCTGCACCAGGGGGTGCCTCTGAGTGTCTCCCTCTGGGTGGTACCCATTGTGCCAGACAGGCTGGGCCACGTGCCTGTCCTAGAGCTCGTGTGGCCAGGTTGGAGGGAGCTTTGGCTTGGTGCCTTTGCGGATTTCTCTTCTCTGAGCGTCCTGGCCGCTGTTGAAGTGTAAGCTTCCCGTCCCCGCGCGGGGGGCTCTACAAACCACTGCCTTCCATCCCTTATTTGAAAACATTTCTTGAGCAGCTACCCCTTGCCTGGTGCCCTTCCTGGCCCTGCATACCCGGGAAGGAACAGGAGGGTCCCCATGAGCCTGCAAAGTCGGGGCCAGTGGAAGTAAGCACCGTCCTGTATGCAAACGCACACACACACACACACACACACACACACACACACACACAGGCCGAGAGAGCACGAAGCCCCGAAGAACCAGGCACTGCCGAGGCTGATGGAGCAGCTGCATTTTAGCCTGGAGACCTCGGGCCAACCTCTCCTCCCCAGGCCTCGGACTCATCAGCTGTGAAGGGAGGGCACTCAGCGCAGAGCCCAGTCTGTAGTAGACGCCCAGTCCGGCTCTGGTCACGTTCACGGTCAGCCAGGCAGCATGGAAGGTGTGAGTATATGAGAACTTGGGAAGGAAGCTGGGGTGCATCCTCCGAGTGTCTGCTGAGCCCGTATGGGAAGCGGCTGGAGCTAGTCCCCCCGGATGGGACTCTTGGCTCACCTGCCTCCTGGCTGTGGGACCTGGGGCAGCCGCTTGTCCTCTGGCCTCGGTTTCCCCCTCTGGAGAGGGGGGCTATGAGTGGCTACGTTACAGAGCCGTGGTGCGGATTAGCACGTGACTACGGAAGGTGCTCAGCTGCGATGAACTGGGGGCTCTTCTTATCAAAGAGTCTGATGCCCGTTTGACCCTCTGCCCGGGGCCTCGGCGTCTGGCTGAGAGGGGAGCAGGGGAGGGGCTTGGGCTGGGAGTGGGGTCCCTGGCTTCCTCCCTGGGGGGCACCCACACGGGGTTCGCACATCTCTCATGTAGAAGCTATAGGGCCAGCAGGGGGAGGAGGGGCAGGTGTAGTGCATCATGGGTCTGGCGATTGGCAGGGACCTTCAGGACCGCTAATGAGGCAAGATGCCCAGAGAGGGTGGGTGGACTTCCTAAGGCCACACAGCAAGCTGGAAGGACTCAGGCCTGAGCCCACAGCTCCTGCCTGCCCCAGCCTGGTCCCAGCAGGGGCGTGTGGAAGGGGTGGGGTGGGGGAAGGAGCCTCTTAGCTTCAGGGGGGCCAGAGCGATCATCCCGGAGTAACTGGGTGCTGACCCTATCACATCTTCCATTCCCTGCTCCCGTGTCCCCAGGGCCGTCTCTGCCAGGATCTCAAAGCCCTTTAGGTGACAAGGCCTCGGCCATTCACTCAGAAATATCCATCCTTCCTGACTGCCTGCTGGGAGGAGAAGCGGGTGGTCTGTGCAAGGTGCTGAGGAGTTAACCCTAGTTGGTTCCCTCTGGCCAGCCCTCCAGAGTTGTCGGGTGGTGCTGGGATTTGTCAGGTCGTGGTCAGTACTGGCCGGGAGGCCGGGAGGCCGGGCGGGGGCTGGTGGGGAGGCTGAGCAGAGCTCCGTTCTCCGACTGGGCTGACTTACCCACCGTTTCACTCCCTGATGTTCGGTTCAGCCCTGTTGGCTCGGGAGCAACATTCCTGTTTCACAGCAGGGGAGCCTCAGACAGGCACCTGACTCCCACAAGGTCACGCAGCAAGCAAGGAGCAGGGTTGCAGTTCAACCCCAGCCGCTGCTCTGTCCCCAGGGCAGGTGGTCTCAGAGGGGAGCAGGGTGTCTGGCCTCCTGCCAGCATGCCGTGTGACTCGGGGCTGTCACTGACCATCTCTGAGTGGGACTGCAAAAGACGATCTTCAGGGATAAGGGTCAAGGTCTCAGGTTTAAAGTGCTTGCTTCCAGATTTGAAGGGGTCGCTCTGCCCCTGAGGGATCCGGGTGTGAGAAGAGGGTGGCACACACAGTTGTGCATTCATTGATTCATTCATTCATTTATTCATCATTCTTCCTGCTCCCACTGCACAGGGCAGAGGTTAACGGGCTGCTGGGGTTCAAATACACTTCCTGTGTGATGTTGGGCAACTCGCTCCATCTCTAAGCCTCAGTTTCCACCTGGTGTTGCTCATTCATTTGTTCCACACCTGGATGCTGAGCACCTGCGCTGGGCCAGGCGCTGGTCCCAGCCTGGGGACACCGCCGTGAACGAGGCAGGCAGGACCACTGCTGCCAGGCCCGTGTGGCCCGGTGGGGAGGCAGACACACACGCAGAAGTCGGCCTGTGACCATTAGGAGATGGGCGTGCTCACGGGGTGCAGGATGGTTGGGATTGGACCAGATAATCTGCATAGGACGCTTCACGTGAAGCCGGGTGTACGAGCGGTGTTGAGTTAGCGTCACTGGGGATTTCGATGCGCTGAGCCCTACACCAGGGGCTGGGGCCATGGGACACACACACAGAGCTGGGGCATGCATGGTGCTTGGTCAGCGTGACTCTGAGAGGCCACCTACCCACCGAAAAGTGAGCCAGAAGCAGCATCTCCTGGTGGCAGGGTGGGTCTGCCCTCCCACCCCTCCCACCCCTCCCCTCCACCCTCACCCGGAGGAGGAAGACTGGACTCTTGAGGCACAGTGCCCTCTGGGAGCTGCAGTCTTCCCGGCCAGGGCTGTGGGGAAGGGAGGAACTGGCTCCCATTTCACAGATGTGGAAACTGAGGCCCAGAGGGGTGCTGGGACTCACTCCAGGTCACAAGACCAGGTCTCAGTTGTTTCTGAGAGCCCCCGGCTGCCCCGTCACGGAGGCCGGAGCTGCAGGGGTTTGGGACACACCCAGAGGGCCGGGGTATGCATGAGACACGGCTGGGCTTCAGCTCTTTGTGGAAAAGGACTGTGCCCGTGTGTTTGTTCCAGTCTCTGTTCATTGCACGGCTCCGGGTTGCAGGTGAGTGGAGCTCAGTTGGGGAGACGCAGGCTGTGGGTTTGTGTTACCCCCACCTGTTTCAATGCCAAAGGAGGGTGGGAAGTGGGGAGCCGGGTGTGCCCCATCCACAAAGAGGAGTGAGAAATAGCAAAAAAAAAAAAAGCAGGATGCCCAGTTCAATTTGCATTTCAGATAAACCATGCATCATTTTTTAGTGTAAATGTGTCTCAGATATTGTCCTGCATCTGATCTGGCATTGCTAATCCTGTGGGTGGGGCGGAAAGGATGGCAGGGTGGTGGGACCTCCTCTGTGCCTTGATTTCCCTGTTTGTCCAGGGTTTTTTTTTTTTTTTACCTAATGCAGGTTAGGAGTCTCCGAAGGACTGCTGGGGTGGGGGGTGGTGTCTTGGGGTGTGCGCTCGACCATTATCTTCCTTTGCTTCCCACTCTGCATTTCTTCCCACCCTGGATCAGACATTGCCCCGTGGGGAGGGCAGGGACGAGCTGGGGCCATGGAGCCAGACCGACTCGCATCCCTCTGACTGCTGGCTCTGCTATTCTGAGCTGAGTCACTTCTGTCCAACCCTCAGTGTCCTCATCTGTGGAATGGGCACGATCACAAAGCCTCGCCCACAGGGTCCCTGAGAGGCTCCGATGCAACAGTGGGGGAGCAGCGTGCCCGTGTCTAACCAGCGCTGCTGGCCCTGAGTGAGCGGGCTGGGGACAGTGGGAGCCCAGTCTACTGCGGGGCACTCCGGTCCCCCAATTCCGTGCTCGCTCACTCGGGATTTCCTCCAAAGAAGGTGGGGGTCGTCATGGCGCCTGAGCACTGGAAGACTCTCCGGGGGGTCACTACTCTAGTCTCGTCCTTCTCCTGGGGAATGAGGCCCAGCCATGCCGTGTGGCCTCCACGTGGCAGGTTCCTGCCTGGCTGGGGCCCGAAGCCAGGCTTCCTGAGACCCCGTGCACGAGGTCTGCTCCCCCACAGTGTTACAGCTTGAAGTTCAAGTTAAATGTTTCTTTCTGGAGGCAGGAGTTCGTTCTGCAAGAGGCGTGACAGGAGGTGGGGAAATGCTGGCACGGGGGTGCAGAACGAGCCGCCTGCAGCCACAAGTGGAAACAGAACCAGGAAGGGTGGCACGCGTGACCTCTGCACAGCTGTCCTCCGGGGTCCTGGGTCCCTGCTCCCAGCCGGGGGTAGGGCCTGAGAATAGCAATGCGCGCCGGCCCAGGTGTCCTGTTCTGAGGTCCCTGGATGTGTCACAAGCTTGGCTGCGTGGCCTCGGGCAGACGTCCTCCCCGGTCTGGGCCTGGTCTGGAAGAACCTTCCCCTCCGCGGTGCTCAGGACTGGTGCGGCCATCAGTCTGGTTTCCCAGGAGAGGGCAGGGTAGGTCTGCTCCGCTCCCGGGGTCTGGGAAACAGACGCCAAGGTGAGAGGGCTGTGCTCACCGGCTTGCCTGGACAGGTCTTAACTGTCCCTCTGTCCTCTTCTCTGGCTCCGGAGTCCTCGGTGGCGTCTTCTGGTCCTCATCTCCCCAGTGGCTCTCTCTCGTCTCTGTCTCTCTTTTGTCCCTTTGTCTGTCTCTCTGTGCCTCCTAGCTCTGCCACCTCTCTCCTCTCTGGCCACTCCTCTTTCTCCTCTTCCCCTCTTTTCCCCTCCTCCTTCTCTCCCTCCCTTCCACTGCTGGGTCCCTTTGTCCCCAAACCACTTTTCCTGCAGGGAGACACTGGAAGGCCCTGGCTCCAAACCAGTGCCCCCAATCTTCCCAGCAGACTCCCCGAAATGTATTTTATGAGCAAAGCTCTCCCGGCTTCTCTATCCTGCAGCCTGGGCAGGACTCCCGGCCACTGACCCAACTTGGGGGTGGGTGGAGGTAACAGGAGTGGGGACGGGGGCTGGGGTCCCTGGGTCATCTCCAATTCTGCTCTATCCGCCCATCAGCGGGAAAATAGACCCAAACCCGGCTGGGGAATCTCCTGGCATAAACCAACTCCAGCTTTCGGTTCATGGAACGCAGTGGCCCCTGAAGCAGCACTAGATTCCCCCACTGTGGGCTGCGTGAAGCTCCCGGAAGGAGGGACCTCATGGAGGCCATGGGATTAGGCCAAGGACTCCATTCATTCATGCCTGCATTCATTCATCCATGTATGTATTCATTCATCCATGCATGCATTCATTCATTCATGCCTGCATCCATTCACCTATGCATGCATTCATCCATGTATGTATTCATTCATCCATCCATGCATTCATTCATTCATGCCTGCATCCATTCACCCAAGCATCTTTTTGCTCATGCATGCACCCATTCATTCATCCATGCATACATTCATTCATTCATGCCTGCATCCATTCATCCATGCATGCCTCCATTCACGCTTACTGAGCACCTCTGTGTGCCACCCACCAGTGGTGGGAGCTGAGAATACCATCTAGAACATAAAGAGACCAGTTTCTGTTCTTTTCTGGGCTGGCAGTCGGTGGGGGGAGAGAGATTTGACCCCAATAGTTACTTAAGAGGCTGTTAAATGGGTCTGCTTTAGATCCGCGCCGAAGGAGAGGTTCTCCAAACCTTGTAACGGGGTTTGACTTGGTCTGTGGAGGGAGGCATGTGGGGAGCCATTTCCCTTCTTTTTTTTTGAGTGAAAACAACGAATAGCAATGCCATTGATCGAGTGTTTATAAAGACAGGCAATCACACAGTTCCTTGTCCTTTGCCATCACTTTCCGTCCTGTTTTCATTTCATGTGGGCGGACTCGAGGTGCCCGTCCACCGGCTGAAGTGGTGGGGTTCTGGGGGCACCTGAGAGGGTCGCGAAGTAGGCTCACAGCTCTCTCTTCTCATCCTCAGAAGGGCCGATCCCCTGCTGGATCCATGAACCAGGACGCGTGTAAAGGCCCGTTCCCCACTTCCTCCGCCCCGCACTGTTTCCGGTTCAGGGAGGAAGGCCCGTCTCCGCCACTGGAGGATTGTGGGGCCCCAGGCGCCCCTCTGTGGGCCTCATTCTCACCTGTGAAAAGGACTACCAGGTCCGTAGGACGACCCCGAAGAATTTGCTGTCATGTGAAGCAACCCATGTGAAAGGCATTTGTGTCTTGGAAACCCGGGGATAATCACCACACCCACTGCCTTCATCCCCATCATGGAAAAGTCCCTTGGAGGTGAGGGGCTGGGGGAGGGTTCGTCTCCCCCTCTGTGGATCAGAAAGTCCCACCTCCGAAAGGCCGCGCTGCCTCCTCGGCAGAGCAATGCTGCCACCTAGTGGTCATCTTATGCCTTTCTTTTTTGCAAATGGGTCTCAGCCAGACTTGAGATCTGCCCCCCAGGAGTCCCTTGTACTGTCTCCTCCTCCTCTTCACCTGATAATCAAAGCTCCTAATGACCAGGGCTTTCCTATCTGGTCATTGGAAGGCAAATACTGCAGTAGGGAAAGGAGGGCATGAGGATACAGGGTCCCTGCCCTTATGCAGAACATTGGTCCTCAAGCCCCTTGTTGCCTTCTGTCCTTGCATTTGGCCTGGCTGAGACTCCGTCAGGGTGACTGAAAGCAGGGGCCTGAGGCCGACTTCCTGGCTCCATGTCTATCAGTGCCACAGGCAAGAAACCTAGTCCTGTGAGCCTAGTCTGTTCCTACTGCCTGACTTCCTACGGTCCATTCTCTGTACAGCCTTCAGAGTGGTCCGCTTAAAAGGAAGTCAGATTAGGTCACCCGTCCACTCAACATCTTACAGTGGCTTTCATTTCTCTCAGAGTGAGCTAAAGACAGTGCAGCATGGCCATGATGCCCCGCCCTGCCCATGTTTGCCTGTCTGACCTCACCTGCCCTTTGCTCTCTCTGCTCCAGCCGCAGTGACTGGACCCCTTGCCATTCCTCAAAAAGTCACGCACTCCCCTGCCCCAGAGCCTTTGCACTTGCAGTTCCCCCTCTGCTCAGCATGCTCTTACCCGAGACACCCACCTGGCCTGCTCAGCGCTGTGCTGTTCGGCGCTCTGCTTGAACGCCCCTTTTCGGGGATGTCTGCCCTAACTCAACCAGTGGCCTCCCCACTTCTCTTCTGCTCTCCTACTTCACTTCCTTCACAGGACTCACAGTACACCATAAACTCGCGTGTTTATGGGGGCCTGGGGGAAGACACAGCCTCCACCTTCGGAAGGTTTCTGGTCCTTTAAGGGTTCCCAGCCTGATGGGGAGGAACAGCTCCTGCCTGAGAGGAGGTGGCTGGTGCCTTGTTAAACGTGGGAGCTGTCACCCCTCGTACGTGGCTCCTGCTGGGATGGCTCGACAGGACACCGAAGTGGATGGGCAGCACCAGGCGGCAATTTTTATATTTCCCCCCCGGATTTCCTACAAAAGATGGATAAAAAATCCCCCACGAACTCCCTCTTCAGAAAAGGCAGACTCAAAAATAACACACGAGCCTGCCCCAGTGCAGCTATGATTGATGTAAAAGCCACGTGGGGCGAAGAGTCGCAGACGCCATGCAGGAGGGTGTGATGATGAGATGCCACCGGAGACTCAGAAAACAGGAGCAGAAACATACACCCCCCTGAAGGGGTGACTGTGCTGTCGCTCACAGATCACAGGAGAAGAAGGCGTTGCCTGCAAGTAAGCAGACCGGGAGAGCCTAACTCTTTCCCCGGCCTGTAGCAGCAAGGGAGCCGGGCACCAGCAGTAGGAGATGTTGTGAGACTGCAGAGCTGCGCCTGCGAGAGCTGACCGAGGAGAGGACGCATGAGGAAGGGTTTTATACTGTGCCGAGCCGCGCTGCCCCACTGGTACCAGGGCGTCCCGACTGGAAGTCAACCATCGCAGAATCCGGTGAGTACGAGGCCCACTGGGTCCGTCTGCAGGAAGCTCAAGGTGGAGACGGACTGCAGACAGGAAGACAGGGCAGACCTGCCAGGGCGTTGATTGTGATTACGTCTGGAAGGGGGCCCAGTGCAAGGGTGGGGAGTGAGGGGGCCGTACAAGCGTGAGCTCTAATTCTGTTGATGCTGTCAGAAGAAACAGTGCATCAGAGGAGAAATGGGAGGTGATGGGAGGAGGAAGAGTGTGTTTGCTGGATCGAAGAACATCATTCGAGGTTGACAAGTCAAAAAAGAAGTGTAAAAACTTGTAACAGGACACAGGAAGTCACTTAAGAAAGGGAACTTTAATGCCTAAAATGGGGACGGTCGAGGAGAGCGAGAGGGGGCTGGGCAAGACTCAGAAACACTCAAGTTCCTCCTTTTCTGAGAAATGGTGGACCAAGGATACCATATAAAGTTACAGCAACAAACCAAAGCATTAAATTCCTTGTAGAGCGGAAGAACTGCATGCACAAGCAAAGAGAACAAACCACATAGTAAAATACTTGAAAGTCCATAAAAACAGGAAAAAAGTTAAGTGAAATACAGGGATAGACCACAGGTATGGGAAGGTCAATATGTGTAAATGGGCTTAATTTGCCAAGTAAAAGGAAAAAAAATCAGATTGGACTCTCAGACCAAACCACCCCCGTGCTCCAGGAGAGGGCGCTCCTGCCCCAAAGGGATTTGGAACAGCTGAAAACAAGGGCTGAGCCCCGGTGTAGTTGGCAAATGCAAATGAAGCTCTGAATACTGTATTATAATGGCAATAGTAGACGAGGTGGCGTTTGGACTAAAAAAAGTGTTTACTGAGGCGAAGAAAGGCACTTGAGGAGGCCTGGGAGTGGGATCCACACTGGAGATAAGACTTATGGACACAGAGGCCCTAAGTAACACAGTGGACGCCTTATGAATGAGGAGCTACATGAGAACCAAGGAGAGACACGCCTCACTCTCCGTATTACGTGACGGATGGAGGATGTACAGACTCTTCACGACGCGATGAGTCGCCCCTCCCCTGCCTGGCTGTCGGGGCCATGCCACAGACTGGCACTCCACTTCCGGTTCATAGTCCTCTGTTATTGCAGACAAAAGGTCTAGCTCATGTGGTCTGTCCCAGTATTTTACTGAACTCTTTTCCTGTTTTTATGGACTTTCAAGTATTTTACTGTGTGGTTTGTTCTCTGCTTGTGCATGTGGTCCTTCCGCTCTACAAGGAATTTAATGCTTCGGTTTGTTGTTGTAACTTTACATGGTATCCTTGGTCCACCATTTCTCAGAAAAGGAGGAACTTGAGTGTTTCTGAGTCTTGCCCAGCCCCCTCTCACTCTCCTCGACTGTCCCCATTTTAGGCATTAAAGTTTCCTTTCTTAGTGACTTCCTGTGTCTTGTTACATGTTTTTATGCTTCTTTTTTGAAAAAGACCCCCAAATACGTTGGCTTGAAGAACACAGAAGTCTAACTCTCTCACAGGCAGACACTGCAAGGTGAGTGGCGTAGCTGGAGGGCAGCTCTGCTCCAGAGAGGTCTTTGGGAAGCCAGACGCTTCCAGCATGTTTCTCTGCTCCCCCATTGGCCACTGCTGTGGTTTGCTCGGTTGACACTGGGTCACTGTGGGCTCCAGAGAGAGGGAAGGGGAAGGGAGCATGGAGGAAGTGCTCACAGACTTCCATCCCAGGCCTTTGGTGAGGACTCAGCATGCTGTGGCCTCGTCTAGCTGCAAGGGAGGCTGGGAACGGTAGTCTCACCACGCGCCCAGGGAGAGGGGGAGGACGGGTCTGAGCAGACCTCCGGTGGAGCGGAAATGAGCACCAGTCCTTCAGAAACCAGCAGGGTGGTATCTGCCCAAGTTCACAGACACACGCCCCAGACCCAGCCAGGCTGCTTGTAGGAGGGCCCAACAGAAACGCACTCACATTCGCACTGAAAGCACATGGACTGGAATGTTCGTTCCCAGCAGCCCGGTGCCTGGTGGTGCGGACCTGGAAACAGTGCAGATCTCCACCAGCAGTAGGACGCTTGGACACACCGTGGCATGGTCACACAGGGGGACACCGCACGGTAGTGGGAGTGAGTGGAGGACCACCAGGCCTCACAGCATGAATTCACCCTGCCGACACGGTGTTCAGGGGAAGGAGCCGGGTGCCAGAGACTACAGGGGGTGAGATTTAAATCACCACGTCCAAAACCAGGGAACAGTCCTGACAACGGAAGTAGAGGAAGTGGCTTCTGTGGGGAGGACGGGCTTGGAGGACGGGAGTACTGGGGCGTTCCCTAGTGCTGGGGTGCTGATCACGTTCTGTGTCTCAGTCTGGGCGGTAACTTCACGGCAGTGCTCCCTTCGGGAAGATTCATTGAGCTGTGCCCTTAGAGATTTGTGGCTTTTCTGTATACATGTTCTGTTCCAATAAATACTTCAATTCATGAAACTACTAAAGACGAAAGATGTGACTTAGTAGAAATATACATCATGTTGAGGAAGGAGACTTAGCACCATGAGCTTTTAATTCTCTCTAAGCAAATTGATAAATACACTTTGATGCTGGCAAAAATACCGACAGCTTTTGTTGAAATAGCTGTGTTTAATCCAAAGTTCACGTGAAACATTAGCCAGTGTGTACAGCCAGGGAAATTCTGGAAAAAAGGGGCTGTTGATAGGAAAGACCAACCATACTATAGAGCTTCATTCATTGAATCCATGGGCTTTTAGCCCATAAAGTCTCAGATGGACCAATGACATAGGACAGGACACCCGGAGACAGGCCTACAGTCAGATAGAAATTTGGTATTTGGTTAAGTTGCCTTACCAAACCAGTGAAGAAAAGTTGAATTATTCAGTCAGTGGTGCTGGGACAAACTATATGATCACCTGGGAAAATAATTCTGGGTTCCTGCTTTATATCTCAAAACAAATTCCAAAGGAACCAAGATTTACATGTGACAGTGTAATCATAAATATTTTCAAAGGAAACATGGGAGAATTTCTTTATGACTTTAAAGTGTGGGGAGCCTTCTGATTACAACTCAAAAATCAGAAGCCATTAAAAAAGCATCAATTGCCCTGGCTGGTGTGGCTCAGTGGATTGAGCACTGGCCTGTGAACCTGCGGGTCGCCAGTTTGGTTCAATTCCTGGCCGGGGCGCACACCTGGGTTGCGGGCCGCCCTGGTTGGGGACGCGAGAGAGGCAACTGATCACTGTGTCTCTGGCACACAGATGTTCCTCTCTGTCTCCCTCCCTTCCCCTCTCTCTAAAAGTAAATAAATAAAATCTTAATCGTTTAAAAAAAGATGTATAAATTTACTTATTTAAAAATAAAAAAAATGTTTTGCGTGCTGGAAAAAAGATCCCATCACGAGCAAAATCTAAAGACAGGTGCCAGACCGGGGGAACTTACTCGCCAATCCCCATCAGAGGCAAAGGGCTATGAAGAACCTGTGGGAATCGGGGGGCCAGCCGCGCAGCCCAGCCCAACCGTGGACGTGATCCCTTTGCGGAAAAGGAAGCCCTGATCTCCCCAATCCCAGGAAGAGCAGTGCAGCTCATTCATAGTAAGACCAGTGTTGCTTAAAACTCCAGCCACGCGTCACGTCCCTCCGCAACCTGGCAAAACTCTGAAGGTAAGACGACCCCTTCCGCTGTTGGTTCCCTGGGGGAAGCGGTCTCCGCTTGCCGGCGGAGGAGGGCGCTGTCTCAGAGAGGCGGGGCCTCGTGGCCGCAGGGAGGGGGCGGGGGCGGCGTGGCGACGTCCACCGTCCCTGCAGGTGCATTTCCCGGCTGACCAGCAGTTCCCTCTTGGGAACTGGCTCTGCAGAAATGTGCCATGCGCACACGACACGACAGGTGTGTGCCAGGCGACTCACGCAGAAACCACATTGTTTCTAATAACAAGCGGTTGGCACACGAGCCACGCCAGCGGCGAGGGACTGCTTGCATCGTGGCCCTTCCACACAATGGGTTACCGTGGTCAAAAACAGAAAAAAATTAAGGGGAAAGACTGTGTTTAGTAGTTTGCATTTCGTGGCGAGAGGAGGATCACTAAGAATCCGTATCCTTGTTTGCGCGGATCTGCCGGAGAAGCGCTGGGCAGACACAGAAGAAACCATGAGCCGCGGGTACCTGCGCCGGGGGCTGGCCGGTGAGGAGAGCTTTTCACTACGTATATTTTTACGTCGTTTGGTTTGTGGAGCATGTGAACGTACGAGCCATTCAAAAATTAAAAATGAAACACAATTTAAAACAAAACCGCCCAGGGACACACACGGTGCCCCCCACCCTAGGGTCTGTTCTCACGCGCACCCTTTCCGACACGCGCGTAAACCCAGACCCGGACGCGGGCTTCGGTGCCGCACGGCCACCCCCTGCCGCAAACCGGCAATCTCCCCTGCACCCAAGGAACGCTCGCTCCTGCGAACCGCGCTGCCCATCGGAGGTGCCGGCGTGCTCCCTCCCGAGCTGCGGATGCCGGGAGAAAGGTGCCCTCTCGTTTCCGCGGGGCACGAAATGAGGACCTCCGTAGCCCCCGGGACACTGCTGGCCACCCTCGGGGACCACGTGAGCTCCAGGGGGAAGCCCACACTTCAGAAAGCGGAGGACAGAGATGGAAAGGGACCAGTTTCTCGGTTGCATCCTGAGCTGCTGCCGGGTTGAACCTTGCCTGATGCGACAGACGCGCGGCTGCACGGCTGTGTGAGCCACTAAATGGCTTTTCTCTTCGTGGCTGAAGTTGGATCGGGTTTCCTGAAAGTGTCCTCAAAGAGCGTCTGGTGTTCTTAGCCCATCGGCAGCCTACGACCTGCAGCACAGAGGAATGCTGGCTGGCCGGTCGCCTGTAGGGGGCGCCTGGTCAAGGCCGGTGCCCGGCTCTGGGCCATGTGGCGTTTTACCGCGGGGACTATGGCTCTGGCCTGGCCAGGCGGGGACACTCTGTGGGGTCCGTTTCTCACCGTGCTGAGTATGGAAACAGCGCGGGCCGAGGGTAGGGCCTCTGTTCCCCCTTTTGCGCCCTCCGGGGTTAGACTCATGAACCTCTAGGCCCCCTTCTGACATCCCTGGCTTTGTGGTAGAGGCTGGAGAGGGGTTGGGCTTATGGGGGGCCTTTAGGTGCCTCTCTCAGGCTGCTGCATAGTTCAGGGGCAGCCCTCTACGCCTCTGGGCTGCGTAACACCGGACTGTTTTTTTTGTTGTTGTTGTTGTTTTAATAATAAAGACAGAGAATTTTTTTAATCAAGTTTTGTATTTTTTAAAGATTTTATTTATTTATTTGTTTGTTTTTAGAGAGGGAAGGGGGAGAGAAAGAGAGAGAGAGAGAGAGAGAGAGAGAGAGAGAAACATCAATGTGCGGTTGCTGGGGGCCGTGGCCTGCAACCTAGGCATGTGCCCTGACTGGGAATCGAACCTGCGATGCCTGGTTCGCAGCCTGTGCTCAATCCACTGAGCTACGCCAGCCAGGGAACCAGACTGTTTTTTAAAAGCAGCTTGATCGGCATAACTGGCACACAATAAACAACACACATTTAAAGTGCACCTTTTGATAACTTTTGACATATGTATGCATTGTTGAAATCATCGCCACAATCACGCTAACAAACTTGTTCGTCACCCCTAAAAGTTCCCTCATGCCCCTTTGCCGCCTCCCAGTAGTTCCCAGGCCCCCACAGACCTCCTTTCTTTCTTTTTTAAAAAAAGATTTTATTTATGTATTTTTAGAGAGGGGGAAAGGGGAGAGAAAGAGAGGGAGAGAAACATCAATGTGTGGTTGCGTCTTGCATGCCCCCACACCAGGAAACCTGACCCACAATCCAGGCATGTGCCCTGACTGGGAATCGAACCGGCGACACTTTGGTTCCCAGGCCTGTGCTCAATTCACGGAGCCACAGCAGCCAGGGCTGATCGCCCTTCTGTCACTATGAACTAGCTTGCATTTCCTAGAATTTCACACACATGGGATCACACAGCGGGTGCTCATTTTTGCCTAGCTTCTGTCTGCAGCATGGTCGTTTTGAAACTCACCCACGTTGCCATGTATATTAACAATTTGTTCTTTAGTTTTTGTTGCTGAGCGGTGCTCTGCTGTGTGGCTGCGCCGCGATCTACCTGCTCCGTTCACCTGTGGACGGTCGTCTGGGCTGCTCCCGCGTGGGGCCCTAGCTGTGGTCGGTCTTTTCAGCGGGGGTCATTCTGCCGGGCGCACAGTGCGACCTCGTTGTGGTTCTAATGGGCACTTCTAATGACTGATGAGGTCGAGCATCTTGTCATGTGTTTCGCTGTCATCTGTCTGTCTTCTTTGGTGAAGTGTCTGTTTAAATCTTTGGTCTGTTTTAAAATCGTCGTAGTAGGCTGTGCTTAACCTCTGGCCGGTGGCTGCTGCAGCTCCAAGGCGTCCCTGTTGGGGCTGCCATTTTTCTCTTTGCCAAGGACAATCCTCCTCACTGCTCTTGCCAGCCCAGCCCGCCCTCCCACCGCCCGAGCCCTCCCCTGCCATGGCCCCATAGATGAACCAGGAGTCCAGAAGGCTGAGCTTCATACTTCTGATGTCCCTTCCTAGACCTGCGTTCCAGACCAGGACACTCTGACAGCAGCCCCCGCTCTGCCCCTGCCCCTTATTCACTCGGTGACACTCACTGCACCTCTCTGGGCCTCAGGTGCCATCTGGAACAGAGAGATTAGACTGGGGCCTTCCTTAGACCCTTCACAGCTTCATCACTCATTGGCTGTGACCTTGAGTGAGTTACTTAACCTCTCTGGACTTGAGCTTCCTCATCTTAACCCGGAGGATGCTGTGGTGCACCTGGCTCCCAGGGCGGCTGTGAGGACCGATGCAATGATACCTGTGGAGCCCCTAGGACAGAGCTGGCACGTAGCAGGTGCTCAGTGACACTCAATGGCTCAGCTAGCCACCTTTGCACAATGTGCAGCCGGTGCCAGGCGTTGTGCTTTTGCACAGGTTGTCCTTCCCTCAAGATGCTCACCCTTACCCTTTCAGCCAGCCTGCAGCTCGCCTTGCTCAAAACACAGTGCAGTGTTCGCCTCCCCCAGGGAGCCAGCTGTGATCGACTCCAACCCCCTGTCCGACCCTTGGCTCACCCAGCCCAGACTCCGTGTCCTTGGCATTTATTTGCTTTTGTTGATTTGTAGCTTTGTGTTAATGCTGTTTCTATCTCGGTGTCCCACCTCCTTTGAGGCTGAGGCTACCAAAGGCAGAAGCTGGGTTTCCCCCACCCGACTGGGGTTCCCTGCAGGCAGAGGCTGGGTCTCTCCCATCAGGCTGGGGCTCTCGTAGGGAAGGGGTTGTGCCGGCATGCTTCCGTTCCCCGAGTTGGCCAAAGCATGTGCACACTCTGTCAGAGCTCCGGCTGGGTCCCCGCAGGGCCCAGAGGAGAGCCCGCCCAGAGCTGCACACCTGCCCTGGCTCCACCACTTCCTGCCCCGCCAGGCCCTCGGGGGCCACAGGAGTGCGGCCCAGGTGTCTCAGGGCTCCCCAAGGGCCCTCCCTGGGTGTGAAGGCAGCTTTGACAGAGGGCCTCGGAGCTGGCGATGACATGTTTCCAGTGCCAGGAAAAAAAACCAGTGGGCTGACCGGGGGCTGGAAGAACGAGACCCCTTAGGAAGAGTGAAGGGCCCCCCACCCACAGTCTCTAAATGTGTCGACGCATGTCTGTGAGGGCAGCTGCCTGAGTGGCCGGGAAACAGGGATGGGCTGGGTTCCCCGTGGACCTGGCGGAGTGCAGCAGGTGGCGCCCTGGGTCCCCTGCCTCTCTGGCGCGAAGTCTCACGCCCACACACAGCAGGTGGTGGGCTAAAATGGGCAGTGCTGGTTAGGGGCCAGGGGCAGATGATATTTCAGGGACAAACTAGAATTCCTTGGGATACCAAGCTGCGAATATCATTGCCAGAAAGGACCTCAGAGGTGGTGCTGTGCCGCTCTGTTACATAGCAGCTGGGAGACTTTGCACAAGTCGCTAACCCTCTCTGGGCTGGTTCCCTCTGCTGTAACCTGCTCCCTTTAAAGAGTGGGTGTGAGACATGATACACGTTAGCTCCTATTATTGTCCGCCCTTCTTATTTTACAGACGAGGAGACTGAGGCTCGGAGAGGGGCAGTAACCTGCCCGATTTGCTCAGCACGTTAGTGCCAGGCCTCCTGATTTGAGGTGCGTAGGAGCAAGAGTTGGGGCACTGATGAGAGGCAGCCTGACGCAGGAAGAGAGCACGGCCACGGGGTTAAGGCGCAAAGTCTGGCTTTGCCAAGCCGTGTGACTTTGGGAAAGTAACCTGGCTTCTCTGAAATTCTGTTCCCTTGGTTTGGAAATGAGGACCCTGAGAGCAGACCTGCAGGGTTTCAAGAATGAAAAGGAAAGAGACCAAACACCCCTGGCAGTGCTGGGAACCTGGGTGGGGAGTTAGGCTGCAGCTGAGGACAAGGGAGGCGAAACAAGGGGGCCACACAGCCCGAATGCCCACCCTGGGTCCCATGGTGTGGACTAAGAACTCCTGGGAAAGGTTCCCCCCTGCCTCAGGGATCTTGCAAATCTTTCCTTCCCTCTCCACCTAATTAACTTTTGTTCTTCCTTCAGATCTTAGCTCAAGCACCACCTCCTCCAGGAAGCCCTCCCTTACTTCCCCACCCAGGTCAAATCCCCTTATTGTGGGCCCCTCCAGTATTCTCTGCTTCCTCACAGCAAACCAGTTTTATAACTTAATAACATCGTTGAGTCCTAATTGCATATTAACTTTTGTGATTCTTTGATTAATGTCTGGCCACGGGGCTGTGAGCTGGGGGAGAATGGGGATCATGTCTGCCTCTTCCTGCAGGAGGCGCTCCACCCCGTCCACTGACCCAACGAAGGAAGGGCCCGAATGTGACGGACCACAGCTGCCCAAGTGGGGGAGGCAGTTCCACCAGGCCCGGCCCGGGAACGCCGTTTTTGAAATTGTGTATTTAGTATTTATTTTAAAGTGCATTAGGAAAAAAATGCAAATAGCATACCAGGCTTGGGATTTCACAGAAATTATTGCCTACGATGAAGCTAAGTGAAACAGCAAGTTAACGTGGCAATTTTCAACCTTTTCGATCTCGAGGCACACATACGCGAATTACTAAAAATCCTGCGGCACGCCACAAAACACACAATATTTTTTGCTGATCTGACAAAAATAGGTATAATTTTGATTCATTTGCACTGGACGGCTATTGTTGTGTTGGCTGTTTTCATTTTTTGCTTTAATTTGACAATGCCATCGTTGGGTATTGTAAAAAAAAAAACAAAACAAACCAACCTGACTAAATCGTTAGGGATTGCGTGTGTTAACAGTTCTTGCAGCACACGGGGTGAGCATCGCTGAGTCGATGTAGAGAACAGCATGTGGGGCAGAGAACGGTCCAGGTGGTGCGGGGACGCAGCTAGCAGAAACCCAAGGTGGCAGGGAAGGGCCTGAGGGCTGGGTTTCCAAGCCCGGCCGGCCGGCGTCCACACCTGCCGCGCGCCAGCTGCAGGGCCTTGAAAGTGCACAAGGTGGCGCCAGGGCCCCACTGGTCACGGCTGTGGGCTGAATAGCGTCTGCTCGGACCCTGGATGCCTGTGCACCTTGGAATGTCCCTCCAGGTACCTGGTGGCGAGCTTCAGAGGGTTCAGGGTTCCCCTGTCCTCCTGGGCATTGTCTGGGGGTGGGTAGAGTCAACCCAGACCCTGAGGGTGGGGGGGGTGGGGACTACCCCAGCCGCCTCTATTCCAGCAGCTACAGGCAACCCCCTCCTTGGGGGCCTGAGCAGAGAGCTCTGTGCTCCGGAGTGGGTAGGGGCCTTGGGGGGGGGGGGACAAGCACCCTAGACCCGCCCGGGGGAAGCCTGGGAGGGTAGTAGTGGGCTCCAGTAGGAAAGGTGTGAGCTCAAAGCCTTACCATCCAGTGACCTGGGGCATGCTCCTTAACCTTCCTGTGCCTCAGTTTCCTCACCTGTAAGGGTAAAAACGCACCTCTCCTAACACCGCTGGGCGAACAAGGTGGATGATCGGGAGGCCGGAGCTGCGCCCGGTGCAGAGAGAGTGTGCGGTGTGCCGGCCGTACGAGGAGCACTTGCTGGCTGAGCTGGGGAGAGGAGACCCCGGCGGGTGGGGGGGGGCAGAGAGCAGTGCGGTCCGCATTCCGGTCCCACGTGCGGAGTGCCAGAGTCGGGCTGGGGCAGGGCGACATCTGGGTGGCACACGTTGGCACTCGTACATCAGTGCCACTTGCTGCCGTCTGTCCATCGCGCACCAAGGGCTGGGGACCACTCGTGGCTCAGAGGGCAGGGGTGGGGTGCCAGCTCGGGGGCCTTGGGTAAGTCCCTTCAGTGTGTCCATCTGTCCATTGGAGGCCACGATGTTGACCTTACGGGGATGCTGTGGTGATCGCGGGCAGGGCCTGGCATTCCGCAGGTTCTGCCGGACAGGAGCCTTGTCCTCTCCTGTACCCTGACCAGGGGGCATTCTCGGCGAGTGAGGAAGGGGAGGCCGAGCGATGAGGCAGGGATGGGAGCTGGGGGTGTGGCCACGGGCTGACCCCTTGGAGCAGGGGCCAGAGGGGAGGGGGCAGGCCACGAGAGTCCAGGGACGGCCCACTCAGGAACGCCCCAGCAGCCGGTTGCCTTCCCCCCAGGACAGCCCCCCCGTTCTCGGCTGGAGGAGGCAGGGCTGTGTGGCCGTGACCCTGTTGTTAGGAGTTTATAAACTTCGGGGGACATGGCTGCCCTGCGCTCCAGGCCGTGAACAGGCCATCGCTTCACGCTCCAGCCCACTTCACAGGGGGCCAGGCAGGCAAGTGTCAGCCCCTTCACCGCCCCTGCCCGGGCCCCCAGCCCGTGCCACCACAGAGCCGCCCTGGGCTGCTGTCTCCCCGAGCCAGCAGCCGCGAGCGACCTCACTAAGTTCTCAGCGTCCACTGACTGATCACGCCTGCCTCTCCGAGGGGCTGTGACGCTGGAATAAAGCCTCATCCCTCTGCCAGGAGTCCTGTTGGGGCTCCACCTTCCACACACCCAGGCTGGACCGCTTCCCCTACCGCCACTGGGACTGCCGCCCTGGCCTCGGCCCCATCGCCTTGCACCTGCATCCCCGGGAAGCCTCCTCACTGGTCTCCCTGCTTCCACGCTGTCCATCAGCTCTGGGGCAGCAGCTCGAGGGAGCTTTTAAAGTGTGAGTGGGATGCCGGTGCAGCTCTGCCCAGCACCCTGCGGCCCGGGCGTGGAGGCAAAGTCTTTCCAGGGCCCCTGTCCCCTCCTGCGTCTTCCCTGCCCCAGCCACCCTGGCCCTCACGCTGCTCTGGAATTCAGCAGCTCCTTCCTGCCCCCGGGCCTTTGCTCGGGCTGCACCTTCTCCAAATATCTGCTTGGCCCCACCCCTCATCTCCTTCAAGGCTCTGCTTTTTACTGAGGCCCTCCCTGACCACTTGACGAAAGATGAAATTCTCCTAGCACTGTCGGTGCCATTTCCCCATTTGGGTTTTCTTTCTCCACAGCACTTATCAGCTACTATAGAATGTGCTGATTTAATATTATTTGTGTGTTCATTATTTTCTTTCCTGGCTAGAAAATCAGCTCTGCAATGGCAGAGACCTTTGTTTTTTTTCATTGTGGTCTCCCAAGTGCTCACAAGGGTGCCCAGCACATAGTAGGTGCTCAAGGAACGCACACATGGAAAGTTCATGGACCAGCCTGGGGCCCGTTAGGCCGCTGGGAGAGGTGGCAGCATTGTCAGCGGGGACCTGGAGAGACGGGATGGTTCTGAGTGACGCTGTGGAGTCTGGTTCTAAGATGCCGAGTGTCTGGGATGACAGGCTCTTGTGCATTTTAAGTGGCGGTGCTGGTGGCCGCCGGGCAAAGGTATCGATGATGAGCAGTGACCCGGGGCAGGTCCCTGTCCCAGCGACCCCTGACGGACAGGCCCCCTCTCCAGCCTGGAAGGAGCTCAGGGCTGGGAGGAGCCAGGGCCAGGCATCATTATTCCCAGTCTATCGGCCACGGGCGGGTGGGAGGGCAGGCCGCCCATGTCCACAGAGTCCTGAGGTCCGCCCCACTGCTCAGCCCCCACCCCCAGACTCAGTCTGATGCCAGTGCCGGGGGGAGGGGTGCCTCGGAAGGGGCTGTGCACACTTGGGGCCCAGGACGGCCGGGTGACTTGCCCACAGTCACGACCTGGGATTTAAAGGGCCTGCTCTGGTCTGAGCCCGCCTGCCTCCCGGCTTGTTCTCCTCCAGTCGTTCGAGCGGGTGCAGAACCAGCACAGCGCGTGGCCCCCAGCGGGGTCCGGGAAATACGTGTGAAGGACCAACAGTTGGAGAATGTAAGTGGCCAACTGTGGCTCACTCTGTGTCCAGGGCCCGTCGGGGAGACAAGCGGGGCCCAAGGTCCCCAGGCGCCTTCCCGAGGCCCGTGGGCTCCGGGGAGCTCAGACGTGGGGAAGGACGCCCGGGAGCCAAAGCTCACCTTCTGCCCCCCGGTGTCCCGGGAGTCCTGCCCAGAAGGGACATGTGGGTTGGGTGAAGACCCCCATGTCTGTGCCGGCGTTTGTGGAGGGGAACCAGAGAGGGTGAGGGTAGCTCTGTGCACCTCCCCTTCTCGGTGGGGGGTCCAGCCCCCTTCTGAAGGCACAGGGTTCCCAGGCCGAGGGAGCTTCAGCCCGTTCCCTGTGGACTCGCAGCCTAATGTGGACAGTGACCGTGACGATGATGACGGTGGTGGCGGCGAGGGTGGTGAGGATGACGGTGACGGTGATAACGGTGGCGACGATGGAGATGGCGTTGCTGATGGCCATAACCATGACGGAGATGACGGGGAGGCCACGATGATGAAGATGAGGATGGTGACGATGATGATGATGACGGCAATCTTTTCCTTCCTGTTTGCTATGCGGGTTGAATCCTGGCCCTTTTTGTCAGCCGGGGATGGTGGGCAAGCCCCGTGTCGTCTCCACACCTTCGTTCCCTCCTTGCGAACCGGGAGCACTTATTCGGGAAACTGCCTCGCCCTCTGTGAGGCCGAGCACCGCAGACGGCCGTTGCCAGGCTTCGTAAGACGGTGTGTGCGCAGGGCTGAGCGTGCCGCCCGGCTCCAGGGAGCTCACAGCCCGTTCGTGATTGCCGGGCTCTGGCTCCCCGGGGCCCCGCACACCCCATCTCGCTGAATCCCTACACCTGTTCTGGGCACTGTTACTCCGTGCCGAAACTGGAGCTTAGAGAGGCCAAGGCAAGCCCAAGTCCACGTAGCCGCTGAGAGGCGAAACTCTGGTTATCCAGGTCTGCATAATGAGATAAGCAAAATTTCGAGGCTAAAGAGTGCCAGCCCCGTGTGCCGTCTGCCATGCGTGTGGGCAGACTACGCTCAGCTCGGCAGCTTGGCTGTGCACAGCTGGCCGGGGTGCAGCTGCTTGCAGGCCGCGCTGGGCTGGAATGCCCGGGGTGGCAGGTGCGCCTGGCAGCGGTCCGCGCCGGATTCTGGCTGAGGGCCCAGTGGGGGCTGTCTGCGGGGATGCCTTGGTGTCCTGCCACTTGGTCGCTTTACCAGGTGACGTGGTGGCTGGGTCCCAGGGAGGCTCCGGGGAGCAAAGGTGAAGGCTCTGACCTATGACCCAGCTTAGGACGTACTCGGTGTGACTTACGAGACCTTCTGTTGGTCAGCACGAGTCCAGGGATGGCCAAAGTCAAGGGGGAACGGCAGGAGCGTCAAGGACTGGCTGCTGCTTATAATCCGCCACAGTGGGACTGGAGCCCCCGTGTTCTCTGGACCCCAGTGCAGACTGGCTTCTGGGCGCCCCCAGGAGCTCTTTCCAGCATCTGTCTCTGTGGGGAGGTGTAGGAGGGAGAAGGCCAAGCCTCTGTCTCTTTCTGTGACTCTATCACCACCTTTACCCTCCCTGATCCCTCATTCCCGCACGTTCTGGTCGTTCCCACCATCCCCTCCCTGGACCAGCCAAGAGCAGTCAGGGACCTGGACTTAGAGAATGAAGCCAGTGACCACCAGGGGGCAGCAGCGCCTAAGGCCTGGGCAAAGCTGGGTTCCCAGGCACTGGGCACCTGTTGGGCGGGGCTGGCCAGTGGGACCCATTTTTGCCAGACCCTGCACACTCCCAGGCCTTCATCCAGGGCTGGCTGCTGCTCCCCACCCCCCACCCCCAGTTATGGATGTCCCCGAGGTGGGCGAGGAGACTTGAGTGCCAGTCCTTTCTCTCTTCCTGACCTTGAGCAAGTTGCCCCTCCCCAGGCTTCTTGGAGCCGTTCCCCTGTTTGTGCCTGGAGGTGGTGGATTGGTGCGTTTTGGAACTGTGCTCGTCCCAGAGGCTGTTGAGGGGAGAAGGCGAGCTTCCCCCGCTTCTAGGGCTGTGCCCCTGCCTCCCTTTGTTACTATATGCTATGTTCCAGTGAGGCACTCCTAGGTAAGCTCTCTCGGGCCCCTGGTGGTCTTCAGTCTTTGTAGGACTGAACCTCTCGGAAGCCAGCCAGCCCTAGGAAGTCCGAGTGCCCGTGTGGCAGCAGGACAGAGACGCTGGTTCTAAGCAGCGCCTTCTCCTTCCTCTCCTTCCCTGTGCCCAGGAGACCCACAGGACAGTGAGCACCCCCTACCCCAAGATTTCAGCTGCAGGTGCCACCTGGGGCCATTGCCAGCATCACAACCTGGCGGCCACTGCTGCCTCTGGGGCTTCTCAGCACCCCCTCCAGCTGCCACCCCGAGGGACCCGCTTGTAGCAGGGTTTCCTGCTGGGTCTCCGCTGGGTCTCCCAGCGGCCGGGACATTGTATGGGCAGCCCCAGGGACATCTGTGTGGTCGTCTGCATTTCATTTGGACTGCCAGGCTGTGCTGCACCGTCCCTTCTCAAGCCGGGTCCCCAGGAGCTGGCCTGGCATCGAGGCAGAGCAGTGCGCGGCTTGCAGCCCCAAGTCCTGGGTTTGAATGCTCGTTCCCTGAGCTTCGGCTCCCTGGTCTGCAGGTGGGAGGAACCCTTCCATCCCTCACTGAGGCACTCTCTCATTCAGCAAATGTTTATTAAGGTTCTAGTGCGAGGCAGACAGGTGCAGATTTACGCCTCGGGGACGCGGTGTGACCAGGTGGGAACTGACATGCTGGGGGAAAGCAAGCAATTAAGAATTCACCGGGAAGCGTTTCATCATCTTTAGTATGAATTATCCACTTATTAGTATTTATCCAGCGCTAAATATATGTCAGGCATTGGTGATAAAAAGATGAGCAAAACCTAAGAGAAAAACAAAATAGTTCGCTGATTTATAATAGGATAACCTCAGACCACAGGGCGTGCTAGGGAGGAAACGGCAGGGCCCTTAGCTGTGCTTGCTCCTCCTCCTTGCTCCCGGCTCAGGGTGGCAGCAGGCACCTGAGCCCAGACAGGGCGACCCCCGTCCACCCTCCTGCCCTGCCGGCAGCATCGGGAGGATAGGAATGGCCTCAATCTTCCCTCCAGACCCGGGCCAGAAGTAGGGGCGGCCAGTCCAAGCAGCGGGGAGGACTTGGGGCACCCAGAGGAGGAACCCCAGTGGTCCAGAGGTGGGGCGTGTGTGCGGAGGGACCCTCAGTGCCACGCCTCTCCACACATGCCCCTGAGGGGTGCCAGCCGGGACCGCACAGGTGCTGGGGCAGGAGGGCACAATGGTTAAGGCTCGTTGGGGGATCACTGGACACCGGGTTCAGGTCTGGACACTGCCCCTTTCAGGCCGGGGACCTTGGCACCTGACGGACGTGGCCTCTCTGAGCCTGTCTCCTCCTATGAGGACGCCTGGGTGATGGGAACCTTAGGCCCTGAGCACACCTGGTGCCTGGCATTCAGTGGGCACCTAACACGTACTGGGAGCGTCCCTGCTGTCCTTCTTCAGCGGGTGCTTTGGGCCAGCCGTCCCCGTCTGACCCCCTGTCAGACTACGGCGGGGGGACGCAGAGCAAAATCTAAGGAGGCGTTCATCCTCGGGGCCTCCGTAAGTGTCACACCCAGGGTCTCACTGGCTCACTCTCAGCCCGGGACAGTTTTTTTTTTTTTTCCACAAGGTCACAGTGACCCCCACCTGCTGGTGCCTATTATGGGCCCAATGCCCCATGACAAGCATTTAACAGATGCCAGCCTTTCACCAGGGATGCCCAGTGACGGGACACTCTTGTCCCCACTGGACAGAGGAGAAGACTGAGGCCCCATGAGGAGAAGTGACCTGTGTGGTTCACACGCTGGAGAACGGAGGTGCTGGGACTCAGCCTCAGGCCGGCCTCACCCCAATGGGCAGAGTCTGCCCTCCACACAGTGGGGACCCCGGTGGCCACAGGGGCCAGGGAGCGAGGGGCTGAGGTCCTAGGGGGATGCCCAGGAGGAGACCTTCTCAGGGTGCCCAACTGGATGGTTGGCGGAACGTCTGGGGCAGGTTCTCCTATCCTCCCCACCTTCTGGTGCCGGGGAGAAGCTGGGGTGACCCCACTTCTATCACAGAGGAAGGAACCAAGTTAGGGGAGGGTTCGCTGAGGTCATAGCCACTCCATCACAGAAGTGCCCTCAAGAGTGTGGCCCCGGGGCTCCCCCCCCGCCCAGTCTCCCCCGCTCCACTCTCAGAGCTTCTCCCCACTCGGAGGGGCCAGAGCCCAGGCCGGGCCCTCCCCCCCCACACAGCCCCAGCCCCACCTCTCACCTCTGTCCCGACTGGGGGCTGGGACAGCGATAAGCACTCAGGACACTTCACGTCTCTATCAGCAGCGGGAGCGACCTGCCGAACGCTGTCTTTCAAGGTTCAGAGAGAAATGGAAATAGATAAGGGACAGGGAAAGTGATCATCTCCTTCCCTTTGTCATTCTGGCGGCCGGGCTCCGTGGCGTTCCTAATCTGTCATGCTGTCACCGGGCTCCACGGGGCCGCTGGCTGTGGGCCGCCCGGCCCTGGCACGTGCTGGTTGTGGAGGTGATAGGAGGTGCCACGTCCTTCCTGGGCCAGAGGTGAGCCGGGAGGGGCGGGGCCGGCTCCACCTGCAGAGGTGGAGCAAACCCACAGCGCCCACCTTCGGAACTGGCCTCCGCCACGTCCCCGCTGCGGGCCAGCAGGCAGGGCGGGTGGGTCCTCCTGGGTTCGCTCATTCTTGCACTCCCGATCAGGAGCTCAGTCGACGCATTCGTCCAACAGGGCTGCTGGGGCCGCCCCTCTCCCCCTGAAGGTCGGCTCCGCCAGGACCACGGGTTCTGCTGGGAGGGTCGCCAGCACGCGGCAGTCCGAGGGCTCTGGGAGGCCGGTCTCTTTGCCAGCTCTCTCTTCAGTGCCCTTCCCCCCATGTGACCACTCTACGGCAGTAAGGTCTGCCTTTTGGTTGGCACGAGTTTCCCTACGAAGTGCACTGCTGTTGCCCCCCGCCCACGGAACATGTCTAGAGGAACCATGTATCAGCAGGGACAGGCGGCAGCCCGAGGACTCTCCCCAAAGTGGACTCGCCCACGTGACGGGCCCCCAGCAGCCCAGCTGCGCCTCCCTCCAGCATGTGCGTGCGAGCCCGACTTCCCAGTGGTGGCTGCATGGGATCTCTGCTGCCTCTCGCCTTGGTCCCCGGCCCCGCACTGGGGGTTGCCGTGCTGCTGCGCTGACTCCACGACGCTCACTCACTCACCTCGGAGTCCCTGTTCTGCGTGTCTGCCGCCCAGCACCCCCACGCCCTTGGCCGGCTTCGGTTTCTGACCTGGCCGGGCCTGCTCTGACACTGGAACCTCAGTTCTTGCTGGTCCCCCAGCCTCCCCACGGTGCACCGCTTTCTTCAGCCTCCTCTTCCTTCTCTTCCCACCCCAACCCGCTTCCTGTCCCGTTTCACCACGCTCCTTCCCTCAAGAGCACGGTTAGACCTGGGAACTACCTTGGGTAGCAGCCTGCCTCCCTGCTTATGGTCTGTCCCCTTCGTGCAGGTTGTGAGGGGGACATGAGGGGGCCAGGTCCCACTTCGACTGGAGGTGGGTTTGGAGGGGTGGGGGGAGGGGCGGTGTGCTCTTTCCTCTTGGCCGCTGTGCCCCGTGCCCTGGTGCGCGTTTGGGAAGTGAGAGAGCCGCCCACAGCGAACAACGGCGCCCACAGAGTGCCCTTGCTCGTGCTGGTCACGCTGAGCTAGCGTGTCCGTCTGAGTGTCTTTTCCCTGATCCAGCTTGCAGCCCCCCTGCCTCCCCCCCCGCCGCCCCCCCCCGGGCTGGAGCCAGGGCCATCCTCACCTCCCAGACCCCCAGATCAGCGGCCCGGCCTCACAGGTGTTTTGTTAACCTTGTTTCCCCCACCAGACGCACCAGGGAGAAATACATTTTAAAGCCACGTGCGATCTAAAGAGAATTTAATCTGCATGTCTGGGATTCATTAACACGTAGTTCATCAAATTAGGGTTGGCTCACAGCTGTTTGACATTCGAAGGGCCTTCTGAGGATCTTCTGTAAGTGCCTTTAAATATTATTTTTTCCTATAGTTTCTGGGCTGGGTTTCGAGTGTGCCTTCCTCTGAGGAGCAGCAACGTGACGCGGGAGATCGGGGACCCGCCCCTGCAGGAGAGCAGCTGCCGGCTGAGGGGAGGTCGGCACGGAACCGCCCACGCTGTTCCGTCTGTCCCAAGGCGGCTGGGGCCACGTGTTCCCAACACCCCCCTGTCTCCCCTGTGGGTGGGTGTGAGTTGTCTGGCTCTTTCTTGGGCCCCATCGCTCTGGTTCTGGGAGTGGCACCTCTGATCCCCAGCCCTGGCCTTGCTCCAGGGGTCCACAGGGGGCTCAGGCTGGACCCAGGGGAGCGTGGTCTTCCTGGACTGCAGCAACGGGCCTCAGGAAGGCTCCACGGCCCCGTCGGAGGAAATGAAACGGGAGGAGACGCACAAAAGCTGGGGCTGCGGAGACAGGCAGCTGTCTTTTCCGCTGGTCCTTGAGGCCTCGAGCCGTGGGCCCGGAGCTCCCTGTCCCCACGTGGGGCCTGAGAGTGACTCAGACAGGGAAAAGCAACGCCGAGAGGTGCAGAGAAGCTGGTGACAGCCGGGAAGGCCTGGACCTGGCCACCACGGAGCTGACCCTGTTACGGCTGGGAGTGTCTCCACCCTCCCCCCCGCCCCCCCACCAGCTGCAGTCCTAACCCCCAGAACCTCAGGATGGGACCTTGTTTGAAAACACGGTTGTGGTGGATACAATGTATCGGGAGCGATACTGGAGTAAGGAAAACACCTAATTGAGCCAACACGATTGGTGGCCTCATGCAAAGGGGGCACCTGTCCATGGGGACACACGTAGAGGGAGATCACGTGGAGACATGGGAAGAAGCCAGCCGCCTACACGCCAAGGAGAGAGGAACAGACTCCTCCTCACAGCCCGCAGAAGGGCCAGCTGGCCGACGCCTGGATCGGGGACTTCCAGTCTCCAGAATGGGGGGGGGAGGCGGTAGAGGTCGGTGGCTGAAGCCCCCAGTCTGTGGGAGTCTGTTGCAGCGGCCCTAGCCCACCCCCTTGGAACTTTCTCTTCCTGAAAACCAGTATATCATTTGTCTTTCTCTTTTTTTCCCCCTTAAGCCAATTTGTGTTGAGTCTTTCACAGAATACAAGGATAAAAGGCTTATTTGAACATCACTGTTCTGCTTGAAATCTTTTTCTGGTCCATATGCCAATGGTCTGCTGCTGTATAACAAACTCCCCCAGACTCAGTGGCAAAAAAACAAAGATGATTGTTTGTTTTGCTTGCAAAATGCCATTTAGGCGGGACACGGGGGCGGCTGGTCTGTGCTCAGGAAGGTCTCTGGGGGCAGCTCGCGGGGACTGGTGAGCAGGACATGGGGGTGTCTTACTCTCTGCCTGTGTCACTCACGTGGCTGGCAGGCTGTCGCTGGCTGTTGGCTGGGAGGCCAGCCCAGACTGTGGATCCCGCTCATCCGGGCCTCGCCACAGGCTGCTTGAGCTTCCTCCCAGCATGGTGGCCGGGTTCCAAGAGGAAGGGTTACAATGGAGCCGGGTGAAAAAGTATGGGGCATTTGCATGATCTACTCAGAAGTCACACAGTAGCCCTGGCTGGCGCAGCTCAGTGGATTGAGCTCGGGCTGTGAACCAAAGTATCGCAGGTTTGATTCCCAGTCAGGGCACATGCCTGGGTTGCAGTCCATGACCCCCAGCAACCGCACATTGATGTTTCTCTCTCTCTCTCTCTCATTCTCCCTCCCTTCCCTCTCTAAAAATAAATGAATAAAATCTTTAAAAACTGGATTGCTGAATTTAATAGATACTTTAAAAAAAAAGAAGTCACACAGCGTCATTGCCATCTTACTCTGTTGGTTGAGGCCATCAGAAAGGTCCCCTCAGGTTCAAGGGGAGGGAACTCAGAACCCACCACTCTATGGGAGGAGTGTCAATGTCACATGGGGAGAAGAGGAATGGGGGGACAGTTGCACCCAGATCTGGAAATTGCGATCTGCCAAATGGGACCACACCCTCTGTGATCCCATTTACATGAAAGTCAAGAGCAGACAAAACTAGTTGCTGGTGGCAGAAGTCAGAACATTGTTGCCCCTTGGGGCAGATGCTTTTGACTGGGAAGGAGATACACGGGGAGCTCCTGGGGTGCGGGGAACCGTCTGTGCCCTGACATGGGTTGAAACTACATGGAGGTAGATGTGCGAGAACTTCACTGAGCTGTCCAATTTAAGGTATGTAGCAAAGAAAAGCCGGCTTCATGAATACAGATGGAAACGTCCTCCGCTGGCTCCCGACTGTCCCAGCGGCTTGGCTGGTGCCCGTGCAGACCCTTCGTCCTGTGGTCACCGAGCCCTGGCTCCTTCTGGGCTGCACCGACGCTCCCTGCCAGACCTCTGGAGCCTGTTGGGAGGAAGATGGATGGGACCACTAACTGCACAGTCTAAAGGTTAATTCAAAGGGCAGCCACGGCTGGAGATGATGCCCCCACCTGGCTCCAGTTGGCCGACCAGGAAGAGGGGAGGGGTGGGGCTCCTCATCCGTGGAAACTGCCAAGCCGCCATCCCTCGGGTTGGCTTTGGGGCCCCTTCCCACCCCCAGCCAGGTCTCTTGCAACTTCATTCCTCTCCTGTGTCATCAGTTCACTGCATGGACTGGGGCGAGTTCCTTCCATCCTCGAACCTCTGTTTTCCCATCTGTGTTTTGGGACCATTGGACCAGGTGGTCCCCAGGAGCCCCTGTGGCTTGGCCGTTCTCCATCCGGCCGCCAGGTGTGGCTGCTCCACCTCTCTGTTTCTGCCCCAGCTGCGCTGTCCACGTGGGACACCCTTCCCGGTCGCCCCCACGCTGCCTTTTCTTCAGGAGTGTGCTGGAAGGTGTCAGAAATATCTCCCCGATTCACCCCGAGTTTGTCCAGGCTGGTGTGTCCATTGTGTAGCTCCCGGTGGCTACGGTCTTGTCTCCAAGGGGACTCATCTACACAGGAACTCGCCTGCACATTCCAGACGGTTCCATGAGCAGTGGTGGGAGGCTCTTCCCATCACAACCAGGGGCTCCCAAGGGCAGGGCTGGGCCTCCACTGGGGCAAGGACTGGGTCTTCTCCCTTTGAACAGGCTCCCGCCCCACCCACAAGCCCTCAGGGTTCTGCATCCAGCCCGCAGCAGGTTCTGTTGGCCTCGTCCAGCATTTTTTCTCTTTAATTGTTGGATTCGTTACCAACGTTAGGAAATGGTGTGATTTCACATAAAAATCTCGATAGTCCTCTTTTAAAAAAGATGACAAGAGCTGGCTGTGCCAGGCTTGCATTTCCTCCAGGTATGATTGACAGGAGCCCACCGGAACTGCCCTGTGGGCGGGGAGGACATTGTCCAGTTCATCCCAGGCCTCAGTGGGCCCCTCTCCTCCCCAGTCACCTGCCCAGGGCTGCAGGCGGCTGGGTGTGTAGTCCCGGCTTTGGGGCCCGAGGTGCTTTCTGGCTGCGGTCGCCGAGCCCCAGGGTGGCGGAGTGGGGAGAGGGAATCCAGAGAGGGATGCGGGAACGACGGCTTCTCTCCCCGTCTCTGCCTCATTAGGGTCTCGCAGGCTGGATCAATGCCTTTTAAAATTAGATACATACTGACTGTTTCTTGCACCAGGAACAGTCGGTGCCAACATAGAATGCTTGTCTAATCTAAAACTTGCCTTTGAGAAAATTACATTGAGGAGGGCTGGAGGGAGAGGCATCTCCATTCAGTAATTATTTATAGGGGGCTTTCTGTGTGCCAGGCACTGAGCCCGGGGCTACGGATATAGCCGTGGAAAAAACTCCCTAGTCATCATCTTGCACAGTTCACTGTCCTATCAGCTCTCCCAGTTTCTCCGCCGAGGCAGCAGAGGCCCAGAGAGGGCAAGCAGAGCCCTCCAGGTCACACCGCAGACGTGGGGAGAAAGCCGACACTGCTCCTCAGGCCCCCTGCCTCGCCCCTCTCCCAGCCACGTGGTCACTCCCAGTCCCCGCCCCCCTACCATGGAGCCCTGCATGGATTCCCTCCCTCCCCTCTTCATCTCCTTTCCAAGTTCTGCGGCTCCACCTTGCTTTGAGCTGATGGCCGGAAGTTGGGGCTCCTCGAGGCGGCGCTGGGATCTGCTCAGAGCCAACAATTGGCTGGTCTCTGGCTGTTTCCGTGATGCCCCGCCCCCCTCTCCAGGGTGACTCCACTATCAGTGATGGAGTTTAGCACCATCCCACAGGTGTGCACCCCAACTGGACAGCCCGCTGCTGTGGCAGCGGCTAACTTGGCTGATGGCTGTTTAAAGAAACAGGCTTGGCTGGGGGCCCCAGGCTATTAGCACCAAGCTGCCCTTTCTGCAAATACAAGTTAAGTGTCCTTCTGGCTGCCAGTGAGGCTAAGCCAGGCTTGGTTTTCAACTACAGCCATAGAACCTTGCTTTGAAAAGAAAGAGCTAAAATTTCCTCTTCACTTGGCTGCTCTGCAGATAGGCAAGAAGCAGGCGGACCTTGTGCACACAGCCTGCGCCCCCGTCCAGGGACCGGTCCCGGGAAGAACCAGCCAGGCTGGGTTTGAGTGTCCAGGTACTCTGCAAATAACTAGCAGCGAAACTCCACCAGTGCTCTTGAGAGCCTTTGGCTGCATTCAGACTCCCGGGTGTATTGAAACCAATGGGCCAGGTTTGGGCCAGCAGCTGCTGGGTTCGAGGAAGGCTGGCTGCAGTTGGCTCAGAAACCATGGCATGCCTGAACAAAATAATAAATGATGACAGCTACTGTTTACTGAACATCTGCTACGTGCCGGGCACCCTGTGCGTCACAAACCTGGCGAGGGAGGCTCTGACACCCCCATTTCCCCAGGGATGAAGCAGAGGCGTGGAGCGGTCAGCTCGCCTGCCCGAGGTGGGGGTGCTCAGGCAGCCGGGCAGAGGCAGCACGTGCCTGTCGCTGCCCCAGGTCCCTCCACAGCCTGAAATGTCCCCAACACAGTGGGGGATGCTCAGCTCTCGTCAGCCCGGGGTAAGCAGGTTAGAGGGCAAGACTGTCTCCTGTCAAGGCTTCGATCTGCATCAGAAGCAGTGGCTCAACTCCTTCCTCTTCACAGTCTTGACCCATACTTCTAAGGCGCAGCCCTGGAGGGGACGCCCCATGCAGAAGGGCCTTCTAGCCAAGGGAGCTCCCACAATGCACCGGGAACTTTGCACGTATTATGTCGTATCATCAGCTATGCAACCTGGGGGGTGAGCCTGGAAGCCCTGGCACCAGGCTGACTGGATTCAAATTGTGTGACTTTGTCATTTGCCGGCTGTAGGCCTTTGGGCAAAAACCACTTAACCTCCCAGAGGCCCGGTTTGCCTCTCTGTAAAATGGGCAGAATAATAGTCCCTACTTCAAAAGGTTATTGTAGGAAAAAAAGCGGTATTTAGCATTCATGGCACAGAGCTTGGCACGGAGCCCAGCCTCTAAAAATGGCAAATATTATTTTTATATGTTATTCTAAAAAATTCCTCATGAGAACCCTGAGGAGTGAATGTTATCATCTTCATTTTACTGATGGGAAACCTGAGATTAAGAGAGGTTCAGTGACGTCCCCAATGTCACACAACGAGGAACTCACAATGTTACCATTGGTTGTTAGCTGATTATTAATAGGACAAAGAGAGGCAAAGGGAATTAGACATCGAGCTTAATAGGCTAGGGAGCATGAGCCTATCTGCTTCACCGGGGAGCTGCAGCGTCACGCCCCAGGGGGCCACAGCACTGCGCCACCCAGGGGTGCACACTCCTCCCTCTCCCCATATGGCGCCGGGTTGCTGGGGATGCTGGGGGAGGGGCTGGACCATAGGGGCCTGTCCGTCTCATTAGGGGGTGTAAACCCATCCAGAGCCCCCAAAACTCGGGAAATTCATTGGGTCTTTTGAAAAAGCACCTAGTCCACCCCAAACCCAAGCTAATATAATTCCAGGGGAGCAAAGACGAGCTCTCTCTCTCTCCCCCCCACCCCAGAACCTGCATTTCCCCCATTTGTTTGTATCCTCCCTTCCAGAAGCACATGACTGTGTGGGTCTAGCAGCCACTGGGGCCCAGGGCAGACGGCACCGACTCCAAAAGACTGAACTTGAATGCGAAGCTTTTGCTCTGGCCTCGCTGAAGACACGGTTGGACTTTTCCACGGTGGGATGCACAGAGAAAGGACGTTGGAAACACAGGGGCAGCTTTCTGCACGAATAAACCGTTTCGCCAAACCGCAGTCTCCCGTGTGTGGGTCCTGGGAAGGCTTTGCTCGCGACCCCGAGGAAGAGCCTAGTTTCCACCGACAGACTAGAGCTGGAGTTTGCATCTGTGTTTGTTCCTTGACACCAGCTGCTGAAGCAGAACCCCGAGAGCTGATTTCCAGCAAGGTCAGCGCGGCGACTTCTCCTCCTAGGGCGGGGTCCACCCAGAGGCAGCTCTCTTTGCCTGGCAGGTGTTTCTTTTCTTTTTTAGTGGATTCTTAACACCTGTAGACTGAATGTACAGAAGAGAAACCGAGGCCCCGAGGGGGTGTGTACCTGCCCCCAGGACACCCCCTCCCCCTGCACAGAGGCCAGGGTTCCCTCCCTTCCACTGGCGAACCCCACCCCAGTCCCTCGGGAGGCTCTGCGTGGCCCAGCCCCCGAGGCAGTGTGCTGGGGGTTGACGGGTGAATGGGGAACCGAAGGTGCCATCTCTTGAGGATGAGCCCTGGGCATAGCTGTGTTGATGGATGGCTGACGTAGGTCATTCTGCACCCAGACTTGGCCCGACGCTGGGGCTGGGACATCCGTCCGCTGCCGCCACATCGCTGTTTCAGCTGAGAGGCATGGGGGAGAGGGCGGGGCATCAGGAAAGGCGACGCTTCCCGCGTGGGAGAGCCTGTTTCTGCTGGCAAGGTCCTCCAGAGGCCCAGCTGGGCAGGTGCGCCGATGCCCTGGGCCGGCCCCCGGCGGGAAGTGCTGGTGGGGCTGTCGTGGGCTGGAGAGGGGCTCCTCGGGGGCCTCCCCTGGGCGGGCCCTGGGCCGGCCCCCGGCGGGAAGTGCTGGTGGGGCTGTCGTGGGCTGGAGAGGGGCTCCTCGGGGGCCTCCCCTGGGCGGGCCCTGGGCTGTGCCCTCCACAGTCCCTTCAGCAGCCCCGGAGGCAGGTGTCGGCGCCCTCGCATTTCTAGCAGAGACATGGAGGCTCAGAGGGAGACAGCCATTAGCTTGGGGGGGGGGGGCCCAGCCTGTAAACAGTGGAGTTCCTCCCAGACCCCAGGGCCCTGCCTCCTCTCTGACTCTGAGTCCGAGGTGCTCTCCGGTTATTACACAGGCCACACACACAAACTCGTGTACCTTTATAACTTATCTATCAGACCAAAACACAAGAGGAACAGCGATTTTGTAAAGTTCAGCCAAACATATATTATACATGTGTATATAAATATGTACATTTATGTTGGGCTGATCTTACGATCACAGGGTCAGAACCCTCGGTTCTGGGTGGGGTGTTGCTGAGGAAACACAGCGTGCTGCCGGCCAATGGATGTTGATTTTGGCCTCTCAGGACCTGTCCTGGGTGTGCCGTCGGAGCCACAAACAGGCAGTGCAGGCTGGGCTGGGGTCTGCGACCTCCTCTCAGCTGCCCGGGACTCCTCAGGCCACCTGGTCCCTGGGTCACTATGCCTTGGGGTCTCAGGGGCCGGCCTCCAGTCTCAGGAGACAGCCCTGGGGAGGGTCGTCTTCGCTCTCTGGGTCTCAGTTTGCTTATCTGTGTAATGGCACATTGTTCTTGGGCAGTTACAAGAGGGCAACTTTTTTTTAAAGTCTTGAGTTTTTTCTTCGTAATTCATGAACCTTTTGCCTTGCACACTGCCACCCATCCCTGCTTGTTTTGGTAGAAGCATCATGTCCTGGGGAATTTATCTTAGCATCTTCCCCCCAAATCACCCAGCAAAATGGAAGCTCCAGGAGGAAGTGCCTTTTTTTTTAAATCCTCTGGCTCCATTGGCCTCAGTGGAGGCAGCTTAGGCACCAGCCGGCCTGGGTTCGATGCCTGGCCTGCCGCTCATCGCTGGGTCACCCTGGACAAGTATTTCTCAGCTCCGAGCCTCAGTTTCCTCACCTGTAAAATGGGAGAAGAGCAGTTCCTCTCTCCCTGGCTGCCATGTGGATGAAGTGAGTTGAGGTTTCTACGGCCCGCACACAGAGCCTGGCGTCCAATCAGCGATCAGCAGCTCTTCGCCAGCGCCTTCCCAGCACGCAGCCGCGCACCGTCCCCTCGACGTGCAAGTCTGCACAGCGGACGCCTGCTAAACTGCCTCCTCACGCCACGACTCTAGGATCGACTCAGCCTGCGTGGACACCCAGGTCTGCTCGGGATGACGCCCCAGACGCCCAGTCGGGCCTCCTTGCCCTCTGCCGTCTGGGAAGCCACACACGGACGTGCCTCTCGCCACCTTGGCGTTCCTCCTCTTCCTCGAAGCTGCCAGGCATGCGCCGTCCCGGGATCTTGCCTCTGCGGTGCCCTGTCCCCGGACGCCTGCTTCCCGGATGGTCTCACGGTTGGCCCCTCCCGGGTTGGGGTCAGCTCAGATATCCTCTCCGAAGGCCCTTCCCTGCTGACCGGTCTGCAGTGGCTCCACACCCCTCAGTTGCTCTGTCGTTGTCCTGTTTTATCTTCTTCACAGCCTTGGTCGCCCACCGAGAGTGTGTTATGTATGGGCTTCTCTGTGCTTGCCAGTCTCTCTCCTAACAGACCTTCCTCTCCAGCGGGGCTGGGGGCCTATTGTCCCGCTGACGGAAGCATCCCCCGCGCCCAGAAGGCACCTGGCACGGGAAAGCGACTTAACAAGTCCCCGTTACATGGGTAAGTGGAAGGAGGCAAGGCCGTGCGGCTCAACAATGTAAAAACGCACGGAATAAAGACGGGAAGAAAAGGCACCAGAAAGCTACAGGCTTCGTCCTCCCCCCCCCCCCCCTTTGTTTTCTGTGTCCTGGGCTTCGGAAGGAGGGCGTTTCGACTTGGGAAGCGGAAGAAAGCGCAGATGTTCTGAAGACACAGCTCGGCCGCGCGTCTGGCCCGCCGTTCCTGGGCTCTGGCGGGGGCTCGCTGTGTTTCTGCTCCCGTGGTCTGCCTTGGAACGTGAAACCAACCCCGCTCAGCCCCCTGAGAAGCTCCTGTGGGAGTCTGCGGCCAGCCGCTCCCTCTGCTTCTGCTTCGCTTCCTGGCCTGGGTTTCTGAAAGAAGTTGTTTCGTTTTGGGAGGCCGTCCAACCTCAGGAAACCTCCTGGGAACACACACCCAGGCGGGAGGGCAGGGGCGGAGAGGCGGTGGTGGCGGCGGTGGGGGGGGCGGTGGGGTGCCTCTTCCACCGGACTGGGAGCCTTCGGGGAGGCCTGGGCCCCCTCCACCGCATTGCAGCTCCCCAGTACAGCGCCTGTGTCTGCTCCTGCGACTGCTAGACGCATCCTGCTCTAGAAATAGCCTTTCTTTTTGCCTCCCCTCCTCGCCTTCCTTTTTTGGGTGTCATCTCTCATCCCCAGCCAGCCCGTAAACACCCCAGGGAAGGCATCCCCAGCCATCCAGAGCAGCCTCTGCCCGAGGTAAAGTGACCCCTGTCGGTCTAAAAAGGGCAGGCAGAACTCTCGTGGGGGGACGTGATGTCCTTCCAAGAAGCCCCCGCCGCAGGCTCACGGCTCTTTCAAGACAAGCCGCAGTGTGCAGGGAGTATCCAGCCACCAGACCTGGAAAACACTCACGCCCTCCCAGACAGGCTACCAGTGATGACGGTGCTCACCCTGGTGAGGGCACCCACACCGAAGGCCCATGGAGCGGTGTCTGCACGCCCTCTATCCGTCAGTCTGGCAGCCTGGACGCGTCACTCACCTGCTCAGAAGGGCTTCCTATTAAACGCTGAAGGACAGGTTCACTGCTGTGGTCCTCCGTTTCCTCTCCACCCTCCTTCCTGTCCACCCGTCCTCTGCCCCGCCCTGGACCGTCAGGGACACGTCCCCACCTCAGGGCCTTTGTGCCCGCTCTTCCTGCCACCTGGACTGCCCTTCTCCGAGAAGGCTGCCCGGTTCGCTCTGCGCCCTGTGCTGAAACGTCAGCTCCAGGCGAGTTGTGCTGGCTTTGTTCTCCGCTGTAAGCCCAGGGCTAGATTCAAGCCCAGCGCATAGTAGCAGCTCAATAAATATTTGCTGAATGAAAGCACATGCTTATGTGGCAGGTACAATTAATCCTGTTTTACAGATGAGGAAACTAAATGACTAGCCCGAGATCGCAAATTCAGGATCTATTTAGCACCTCCTGTGTGCTGGGCTCTGGGGCACAGAGATGAGTCCTTGCTTTGGAGAAGTGTCCTGGCTGTTAGGGGCAACAGATTGGCAAGCCTGTATAACCCAGGGGGCGGTGTGTCGGGCTGGAGACAAGCCGAGTGCACTGTGGGAACACACAGCTCAGGCTGGGCCATCAGGGAAGACTTCCTGGAGGACGTGACACCTGACCTGAGTGTCAGGGAGTGAGTAGGAGTTTGTTTGTTTAGGGGAGGTAGCAGTTGAGAGGAAGGTATTGTCCCAGCTCCACAGGACATGCAAAGTAACAGGGCATGCAAAGCTATCTAGATATGAGAATGTGGGGTTTTTGTTTGCCCCCCAGTTTTTCAATCTGGCTGAGGTGGGGAGGAGAAGAGCGCATGGAGGTGCGGAGTTGGGGAGAGCAAGATCAATGAGGTGGGAAGGTCAGGAGCGAGAGGATGGGGAGCAGGTGGATCGCGTGGAGCCTTGCGGGCCATGCTAAGGAATTTGGGCTTCACACCTCAGGGCTTGGGAAGTCTGGGGCGAGGGTTGGGACCAGTCAGGCTTGGGGTCTGGACTAAGCTTCCTGGTGGCTGTGGAGAGGTCAGGCAGACTGGGGACAGGGGCAGGTGGGCCAGGGAGAAGGGAAACCTGGGCGAGGGAGGTGGAGGCCTGAACCAAGGTGGGAGCTGGGCCGCAGGAGATGAGGCCAAGGTCAGAACTAGGGAGGAGGAAGCCGGCGGAACCTGGGCACTCAGGTGGGGCCAGGTGGTCCCTGCTTCGGAGCTGCAATTTGTCTTGCACCCAAGGCAGCTTTTTCCAACTTGCCAGCGCCCCTGGCCCAGGAGATTTCAGCTCCAGAGGACTCCCGGGTGACTGTGAAGATCGGCCCCACTGTCCTCAGCACACGAAGAATACTCGTCTCCAAAGGAGTGAGGGGCGGGCCCTGGGCCTCTCCCGAAACACAGGCCAGGACGGCCGGGGTGCTGCCCAAGTCGCTGCGATGCACGGTGCGGCGGGGGCGTAGGCACCCCGGACGCGGTCCCTGGCAGGACAGGTCTGCGTCCACGTGTCCGGGTCTCTGTCTCCGAACAACGGCATCCTGAGTGGGAACAGACACTATTCATAGTGGAGCGTGGGGACCCAGTGAGACGACACGGAAAGATCTCGGCCTGGGACCTGCCACATGGTGAGTGACCAACAAAAGATCACTTTTACCTGCCTCCATTACCATGCTTAGTATTATTATGGGAAGACTATGTAATGAACATTGGGAAGAGTTTTGAGCTTCCATGGAAAAGAACAGTGTATTTAAGGAAGCCCTGGACCCAGCCCTCAGCCCCACCCGCCGCCAGTCCCCCACCCCAGCCGCAGCCTCCTTCGCTCCCCCCGCCCCGTGTCTTATTCATTTAAAGCAAATCTCAAGTATCATCACAGCACTCATCCATAAATATTTCACCGCTGTGTCTATTAATAATATACCAGGTGACAGCTCTGAAAGTAACAATTGCATTTGGGAAGCGGCTCTGTTGAACAGGCCTCCTCTGGTTCGGGCCTGTGCGGGGCACCTCCGGTGTCAGGACAGACGTGGTCCCGACCCCCAGGAGCTGGGGGCGCAGGGACAGGGGACAGGGACGGGCGCCAACAATTCCCCGAGCGCTGGCGGTGCGTGCTATGGCCTCGGTGCCTAGAGAGAAACTCATGTTCCAGAACCTGGAGGGAGGGAGGAGGTAAGCTGCAGAGAAGCTGTATATATTTGTTTGTTTGCTTGTTTGTAGCAAACCAACAAAACTACCAGTCACACGCAGTGGGGGGCCGTGAGGAGGGCATGGGGTGCGAGGCCTGACGTCTTGGGCTGAACCCCAAGGCTAAGCCCACACCTGCCGGGTGTACGGCCCAGAGCCAGTCAGCTGACCCCCCTGGGGCCCCAGCCCCGTCCCCTGTGCAGCCCCGGCCCCTGGGCCGTGCTGAGTGAGGAACGCAGCCGCCGCAGGGAGCGGGGCTGAGTGGGTCGGTTCACATTCACAGTCAGGCTGCAGCCTGCGACTCCGGGCAGAGCTGCTGACCTGGCAAATGAAGTTGTAACTGAACGGCAGAGGGAAATGTGTCTTCTGCGGCCAATTACACAATAGATGGCTTGGGACTTGGTTTACTTAATTAAATCTATAACCAATTGTGGATCTATCACTACGTAGGATGCCACTCTAATTGGAGCCAGTTATCAGAGTCAGGTAGAGGGAGGTCACTGTGACGCCGTCGGCCCCGGGCAGGCGTGGGGAGCTCCGGGGCCTGCTGATCAGACCTGAGCCTGAGTCTTCGCCTGCCACATCCCGGCTGTGTCTCTGAGCAAGTCATTGCTTGTCTCATGGCCTCAGTGTCCCCAGGTAATCCTGCCTATCTTCTTCACACGGGCATGGAGATTGCCCCAAGGCTGCCCCTAGAGAGCTCTGAGGGTTGGTCTAACGCATTCATTTATCCAGCAAGGATTTACTGGGTACCCACTATGTGCTAAGTGCTGGGGGCCATATTGAAAAGAAGACAGGTCGTGCTCTTGGCCTCAAAGAGCCCTCGGTCCCTGGGGGAAGGCGGGCATTGCTTGGATTTAATTCACGAGGGAGAAGAGCCTTGGAGAAGTTGCAAGACAGGGTCACTGAACTGAGTGTGAGGCTGAGAACCCCCTTTCCCTGCCCAGGATAAGTAGCAATGAGCCAGGGAAACTGGAGCCGGGGACAGGAAGGCGGGGGGTGCGTGCAAAGGCCCTGGGGCAAGAGAAAGCCTGGCTGAAGGACGTCTGGGAACAGACAGCAAACGGGAGAGTGATTTGGGACCAGCCCAGGGCTGCGGACGCCGACCCTCTGAGCAGGGCCTCAGAAGCCAGGGTGCAGGGTTGGGGAGCCACCGACGTGGGAAGGAGCATGACCAGATTTTGTTTCCGTAACAGCCCTCTGACTGCCCTGTGGGGGGCGGATTGGAGGGAGGGCAAGAGGGGAGGCAGGGAGAGCAGCTGGGTGGGGTGGGGATCTCTGCAGCATCTAAGCATCCATTGTCGGCGGTGGCTTGGACTTGGTGGGGGGGTCGCAGCAATTGGGTGGGTGATCCCAGAATGCTCCTGGAGGCAGAGACCGCAGGGCCAGCTGAGGGGCTAGGTGGGGCATGAGGGCATCCAGCAGGACCCCCAGGTTTCTGGACAGAACACTGGGCGGCAGGAAAAGTCACCCTCCAGAGGGGGAGGCCGAGGGGTCAGGGAGAAGCCCCGTGCTGTCCCAGCCCATCTGAGGCACGGCTGCACATCCGGCGGAAACGCGCAGGCGGCTGAAGACACAGCTGGTGTGCGCAGAGGTGAAATCCTGGAGCCATCAGGAAGCGGGAGGCATCTAAACCCACGGGCGTGGATGAGGCATCTCGAGAGAAAGTGTAGTATGTAATGAAAATGAGAAGATGGTTCCAGCCCCAGCCCTGAAGCCCTCTCCTTAGGGCCTGGGAGAAGGACGCACCAGGGACGCGGGGGGACCTGGAGAACTGGACGTCAGGCGCCCAGGAGAGGATGTCTCCAGGAGGAGGGCTCTCACACCTGGGCTGGCGGTGGAGGGCCCGAGGGGATCTGGCGGCATGGAGCCTGTTGGGGCCCGGGCGGGAGCGGCTGGTCGGGGTGGTGGAGGTGGAGGACAGAAGGGCTGATGAGAGGGGAGGCATAGAGAAGGGTGGGGGGTCCAGGGAAGGTGTTTCGTTGTATGAGAGAGAGTAGAACATTTTTTAATACTAATAGGAAGGATCCAGGAATGAGAAAGATGGAGATGCAGGGGAGAAATGGGACCCAGCTCCCCAGGGCAGAAACTGTCCTTCCCAGGGTGTTGGGGGGGGAGGGGGCTTCCTCCTCTGTGAGAGAAGGGGCCAGAGAAGGGGGAGGAAATGCCGCGGGGCGGGGGAGGATCGGGTGGTGGGAAGATGCGGGAGTTTGAATCCGATGGCTTCCACGCATCTCTTCTCTGAGACATCAGGGTCAGGGCCCCCAGCGGAGAGCAAGGGGGAGGGAGAACTGAGTCAAAGGCGGAGGAGAGAACATACGAAAAGGTCTCCAGGAAGGAGGAGGTGCTTTGTAGATGAAATCAGGTGCGTGCTTTTGGGTAGTTGATTTTCTGAGGCTTAACCACTGTCATCCTGACCTTCTCGTCGCTCAAAGGCCACCCTGGCCTCTCGCCGGAGCGGCGGCGCCTTGGCTTTGAGATATTTTCCCTCCAGCAGGGAACCATCCTTCAGATAAACATGGTGTGTGGCCTCAACATGTGTACAGACAGAAAGCTGCGCTGCTTTGATGGCAGAAGCTGCCTGCTGGGCCTCACCCTATTTCCTCGGGGTGACCCTGGGAAATCTGGGGCTCCCCCAGGAGCCCTGTATGAAGCTCACCGGGGTTGGAAGCAGGTGGTGGTCACCTCTTTGCCACGTGCTAGGGCGAAGATCTGGGCCTTGATTGTCTTGACTGTAAAATGGGGATGATATTACCAGAGTGGAGACAGGAGACTGGACCGGCCCTGGCTGGTGTGGCTCAGAGGATTGAGTGCTGGATTGTGAACCAAAGGGTCGCCAGTTTGATTCCCAGTCTAGGGCACAGGCCTGGCTTGTGAGCCAGATCCCCAGTGGGGGGGTGCGTGAGAGGCAACCGTACATTGATATTTCTGTCCTTCTAAAAATAAATAAATAAAATCTGAAAAAGAAAAAAGACTGGACCAGATCACATTTCTGTGAGTGGGAGTGTGGGGGTGTCAACCACCCCCCCAGACTTGTATGGCTTCCGTGAACTTTCAGAGCGCCGTCTCTGGTTCTCCTCGGCAGCCACTCCTGAGCCGTCTCAGCTGGTTGTTTCAGAGCAGGCTTTCGCTCTGGTCTAGCTCTAAAGCCCGCGTCCCGCCAACGAGACCAGGCGTTCTGCTTTTCTCCAGGCGCAGTGCCCTTGGAGCCGGACATGGGAGCTGCCTGCCGGGGCAGACGGAACGGAGAGCGCACACGCGGTGGGTTTGCACAGGTGGGCAAGGGCCCCACACTGGCTCTGTGCCGCGGTGGAGACGTGTCAGGTGGACCAGGGTCCTGGTGCTGTCCAGGCACCGCCTCCCTTCACGGTGTGGGGGGTGAGAACGGGGCATCATGGGACTTCGTCTGCTGAATGCACCGGAGTGAGGATCTGACGGCCTGTCCCCACCCAGGCTCGCCCGGAGATGGGCGCCTGTTGCAGTTGTGGCACCCGACAGAGTCCGTGGATCTCAGCTTCATAAAATGGTAGGAAAAAGGCTGTTAAGCGCCCCGCTGGTGCCTGGCACTAGCCGGCTGCTCTGTAGAGCCCCCTCCTGCATTCCAAAACCCAAGGGCCTCCCTCCCCTTGGAGCCTGGGAGGGGTCCTCAGAGTGCCATCCACCTGAGAGGATTCCTCCGCTCTTCATTTCTTCTTCGTGTTAAGGGGTGTGGATTCTGGATGGGGGCAGGGTCCCCACGTGGGGCGTGTGAGGGACTGGCACAGGCAGGGACTCAGCCCCATGTGGGGCCGCCTTTGACTCCCGGTGCCCCAGCCGACCCACTTGCTGACCTTGGACAAGTCCCCTCTCTCCTCAGGTCTCAGTTTCCTCATCTGCAAAATGGGAAGAATCCCAGCACGGCGGTCAGACGGCTGTTGTGAGGATCAGATGCAGGTCGGCGACACCAAGGTCGCCATGACGCCCCTGCAGCCATTTGCAGCCTCTCCGCAGCACCACCACCCCCGTCAGGGTGACAATGCGTCTCTGCAGTGAAGGCCTCCTGTCCGGAGCCGCCAGGCCCAGAATCCCGTGGTGCACAGGGAGAAGCGACGTTTCTGAGTCTCTCTGGGGGCTGCAGGCGGCTAAGGGTAAGGACGGGTCATTTAGCAGTGCACTCGAGTGGGTCTGGGACGAGCAAAGGCCGGCCCGAGGGGATCCAGGAGGGGCTGGAAGGAGACCTGAGCAGGTGGCTTGTGGGGTCAGAGGCCAACAAGCCAGCGAGGAGGAGGGAGAGGGGCTGAACTGCTGCTGTTCGGGAGCCCTGGGCGGGAAGGGGCAGTGGGGTGGGGCGGGGCGGGGTGGGGCCGGGCGGGGCAGATAGAGGGCCGGTGGGTGGTGGCGGCTTCCATCCAGGCGCCGCGCTGGTAGGAGGAGCGCAGAACACAGGCGCCTGATTTTCCGTGTTCAGGCCCTGCAGCCCCCTCCGTGGCCACTCCTGCGAACCTGCCGCAGACTTGGGGTCCGCACAGGTGCCTCGTCCGGGCGGAGCCTGGGAGGGACCGAGGCAAAGGACTCCCGCGTGCCACATCTGGGCTGACGCAAGGCAGGGAGCGGAGGGGGCCACGTGGGAGGAAACTGGCGTGGAGCAGGGACTTTCCCGGCGAGAGGACTCGGGGCGAGAGGAACCACCTGCTTGGCCGGGAGCCACGCCATCCGAACGGTAAAGGATGCGAACCCACGAAGCCCGGTGGCTTGACAGCGCCACTCACTTACTCCTGGGCGTTCATTGAGGGCCCAGGACGCGCCCCACACTCTGCCGGGCGCAAGAGATGCCATACGAGTGAAACAGGGGTGGCGGGGGTCCGCGCAGGTGGCCAGGGTGACCTAGACAAGGCTCAGCACAGTGCGGGCAGCTGGGAAGCACCTCGAGGTTGTCTCGTGAAGAGGGTGGGGCCCGGCTCTGGGAGGAGCGGCGGTTGTGGGGTGGCGTTAATTCCACCGGACAGACGGGATGAGTGACAGGCGTGCGAGGGCCGCGGCTCCACGGAACGGCATCCGCGCATCTCCCCAGGGTGTCGGCTGTGATGCAATTAACACCAAGCGCTGGCTAGGAGCTGTCACTTCCCCAGGTGGCCAGCTCCATCCCACTTATATGGAGGCAGCGTGACTCTGGACTTCACACCTTTCTTTTACAATCAAAACACCTGGGACGTCTATGGCTCTTGTCTTCTCGCCACACACACATACACACGGCTTGACAGATTTTCAGATCAAATTCACTCTCGCCGCCCGTTCCCCTGAGAGTGGAGGACAGAGCCTGCTGCAGCGGCCGGGAAAAATGCAGCAGGACGCAGGGGAGACCGGCAGCGTGCTGGGGGGCAACCGAGGAAACCTGCGCCTTCATTCCTCCTCCGGGTCGTGCAGCCCCTTTGCTGGTCCCCCCCAAAGAGAGAAGCCCTGGGTTCCAACCCCAGCCCCACCCCTACCCTGTGTGTGGTTTTGGCCCAGACGCATCCTTTCTCTGAGCCACGGTGCCCTTGACTGACAGCGGGGTCCAAGGTGGCGCTTCATGGGCAGAATTGTGAGGGTTGAATGGCTGGTGCTCGGGCAACGCTCCACACGCTGTCCAGCTCCAGGTGACCTGGGCTGCAAGGCCATCCATGCAGCCTGCAAGCACCCCCAGCTCCTCCTCCTCTGGGCACGTGCAGGACGCCACGTCTGGCCCCCTTGGGGTTGGGTGGAGCCGTGGGCTGCTTCTGGCCAGCAAGCCGGGCAATGACCCGGTGTCATGATTGTCCCTGTGAGACCCTCCAGGGGCCTTTGTCCCTTCTGCCACAATAACTGGCTCGTTGGGGAGCTTGGGTCCTGGAAGAGGAGGGGGAGGCTGAGCTGACCCGTGGAGCACCCGCCACAGGCAAGTTAAAAAAGTAAGCTGTGGGTGCTGGGACCTGCCCCCACTGTTGGTTAATGCAGCAAACTCTGTTTCTCCTGACTAACGCAGAGAATTCGCTCCTGTCTCCAGACCTCAGTGTCTTTACCTGGAAGAGGAATGGCTGTGCTAGATGGTTGGTTGATCCTCAGGAGGTTCCCTCCACCCCAGTCTTCAGAGGGCGAACCCTGGTCCACGCCCACTCACGGCCCGGCCCCCTTTCTCCTCTGTGCTCCCCCCACAAGCTGTCAGGTTCTGTCCTAGCTACAACTGGGCAGTGCTCAGAGGAGGGGGTGGCCCGGTGGTGGGGGCGGGGTTGCCCAGGCATTGCAAGCTCAGCAGACCCAGAACAGAATTCCTCCCCCCCACTGGTTCCTGCTCTGGCTTCCCTAGCTCAGTGGGGGCCCGGGGACCCACTAGTTGCCCAGAAGAGAACCCTGGATCCCATCCTGGGCTCCAACATTTTCCTCACCCCAATTCCCTTCCCTTTTACCCCTTAATGTCTCTTGCACCCGTCCCCTCCTCTCATACCTCCGCCCATCGTACCTCCCTCAACAGCTGTCTCCTCACTGCCCTCCCCTGCCCATCACGCCAAACCCTCCCTCCCACCCATCCATACCGCGGCTGCCCAGAACTCTTCCTAAAAGGCTCCTGGACAGGCCACTCTGTGCTGTGCTTGAAACACGGCAAGCTTGCGGTTCCCCGAGATTCCCTCCAGCAGGGTCTCTGTGCCCGCTATTGCCTCTCCCTGGAAGTCATGCTATCCCCTGGCTGCCTGAAAAATTCTCTCTCCTCCTTCAGAACTCAGCTCCGATGCTACTTCTGCGGGTGCTTTCTCCGATGGCCTCAGGCTGTGTTCCTTCCTCTGTTACAACACTCAAACATGGGGCCCAATGGGCCGGGACCAGTTACTCAGACCTGTGAGCCGCTGAACGAGGGGACTGTGTCTTTCTTATTCTTCCAGAGATTCCTAGCCCCGGGCTGGGCCCGCCGTTGGTGCTTAGCAAATGTTCCTCTCACTCCCTCCATCCCCCCCCTGCTCCCACCCCTCCCTCACTACTCCTGCACCCAGCGGTCTTCTAGGAATCGGGAAGGCAGGAGGAAGTGTGATGCTTCCTTTCTAGTGGGAGACAGAGAGTTCCACAACAAGCAGGCCCTAAAAACAGCCCAAGGTGATTTTGAATCGATGCAAGTGCTGTGAAGCCCAGCAGTGCAGACGGGCAGCTGCTTTACGTAGCTGGTTAGGAAAGGTCTTTTTAAGGAGGTAGCATTTGCGCTGGGACCTGATTGAGGAGAAGAGTTCTCCATGTGGGTACCTGGAGGGAAAAGTGTTCTGGCCAGTGGGAACAGGATGTGCAAAGGCCCTGTGGAGAGAAGACCTCAACGTTTATTAAGTGGGTGGGTGGGTGGGTGGGTGGATGGATGGGTAGGGGACGCCCACTCTCTCTTCTCCCTCTTAGGGTCTGGGCGTGCAGCTGCATAGGTGGCCTGAGTCAGCTGCCCCCACCTTCCGCGATGACAGCCTTCTCTCCCAGAAGGCGCTGGGACTGGCCGCTGCGAGTTTAGAGCCAGGAGACGTTGGGAGCTGATGCTGGCCCCTGAAGCCCCTCACTGCCAGTGCAGGGGGGTGTGTGCCAGACTGCCAGCCCCCCAAGAAGACACGTTTGTGGAGCTGGTCTGTGTCTCCTTGAGCCAAGGCTCTGTGGGCACCTGCTTTGTAACAAACGTCTCCGGTTTTAATCCCTGGAGAATGTCTCCTTCAGACCCCCCGCAGGTGGAGGGGACGCACTTGCACAGAACAAACACGGGGAAGGCTGTGGCCTCTTCGCGTCTCGCCCCTCCCCACCCGTCGCTGTCCCGCTGTCCTCCACGCCTGCGGCCCTCCGGAGGGGGTGGCACCATTTATGGGATAGTTCAGCCTCGCCGGCGGATCCCCCCGCACACACGCGCGTGCATGTTTCTCAGCACCATGCGGCGGCTGCCACTAGGAGGTGCCAGGTAGCGAGTCAGGGGCAGGTGTGGGACGGGCAGTGATGGCGGCTCTCGCCGCCTTCCATGCCAGGGGAGGCCACCCCGCTGAGCACCTCCGCTGAGGCTGGGATCGAATTTCCGCCCCAGGGCCTCCCACTCTGGGCCTCCCACCTCCCAGGCCCCCCACCCGCCAGGCCTCCTGCCCCCCCCTCAAGCCGGCAGTTAACCCTGGACCAGTGACTCTCCCTGGGGAGGGCGGGACAGCAGGAGCAGCTGTAGCTGGCTCGTGGTTCCTGAGGCCACAGTCTGCGAGTGCCCGGGAGGGGCAGATGTCTGTGTGCACTACCAGTCAGCGATGGCTCAGGCCTCGGAACCAGACGGGCCTGGCTTCCAAACCACTGCTGCTCCCCGGTGTGGCTTCGAGCGTGGACCGGACCTGCTCTGAGCCTCAGTTTCTTCACCGGGTGAAGGATGGCAGGGCTAACTCAACACCCTCCTCTGAGCGGCGTTCCTGAGGGTGAGTCACAGCACCGTGCGTCAGGTTCCTGGTGCTCAGGAGAAGCTAATGGACGTGAGCTTGGGCCCGGGGCTGTCTGTGACTTCATCATGCTTCAGTCCCACAGTCCCCACCCTTCGTTCTGGGGTGGGAGAAAGGAGATGGGGGCTCTGGGATGGGAGGTGACTAGGAGGGTGCCAGACCTATCAGCAGTCAGACCCCCTGACCACCGAAGGCCGGGGTCCCTGCGTGTGGGAGCTGGAGGGAGTGAGGAAGGGCTCAGCGGATGGATGGGGCGAGGCTGACCCAGAGGGCGGCCCCTCCCGGGTGGAGCCATCTCTGCATCCTGCGCAGATCAGCCCTAGCTGAGTGCCCTGGCGTCTGCAGGGCCCCACTGAGCCTCCGCAGCCAGCAGGGCTGGGGGGGGGCCCTCAGAAACCATGAAGTGGGAGTGGGTGGGGCATGCTCTCTGCTCCAGACCCAGCAGGCCTCAGCGCTGCCCGCGCTGACCTGGAAAGCAGAGTGGAACGAATGCCGGGCACAGGCCCCCTGCATGGGGCGACCTGCGGTGGCTTCCTTGCACAGCTCGGGCCGGCATAGCTTGTCTCCAAGGTGGAGCTTCTCCAGTGGTGTGCTGGCAAGATGTTGACAACCAGCTTTTCGGGGCGGGGCGGAGGGGAGACAAATTCTGATTTGTAGCAGAGCAGATTTCCATGGTGTGAATACTCCCACACGGCCTGGTTTCAAGCCACTGCAGAACGGGGGAGGGAGGTGCGCCCTGGCTCTCAGAGCAGGTGTGGATCATCTCCAGGCACCCCTGCCTTCTCTCCGGCCTGCTGGCGCTCCGGGGCCACCCCCCCCCCCCCCCACTTCCCCTTCTCCTGCCTCCGGCCCTGCATTCTCCGGCCCTGCATTCCCTGCTCGCTCACGGAAGCCAGGGATCTGCACCCCGACTCCCAGTGTGCCTTGTTTTGGGGCGTGGCCAGCGGTGATCTCACGGCCAGCCTCTGAGGCCCGCCGCAACAGGAGATGTGGGAGGCAGATTGTTCCCGAGATTACACATTATTTTTAGGTCGCAGGCCATCGTTCATGATCTCAAAATGATTGAACCAGGAAAATGTACATAGGGACACATGCAGAACAGTTTGTACAAAATTGCAGGGGATTTCTGGACCCCCAGAAGCCGCTACTGGGCTCTCAGGGTCTTGGGCGGTTGAGTGGGGAGCGGGCGAGAGTTGAGAGTCTCATGCGAGGTCAGAATGGTTGGTCAGGGCCTGTGGACCGCAGTTTAGTTTTCAAACACTTTCCCCTCCAACACTTTATGGCCTATCCTTGGGAGGTGTGCTATTCCTTTTTTAAAAAAATTTATTTTTATTGACTTTAGAGAGAAAGAGGAATGGGGAGAGAGAGAGAGAGAAGAGAGAGAAAGGAGACATATCCGTTGTCCACTTATTGATGCATACATTGGTTGATTCTTATATGTGCCCTGACCAGGGATCGAACCTGCAACCTTGGTGAATGAAGATGACGCTCTAACCAACTGAGCTAACCGGCCAGGGCAGGGGCTGTGTTATTCTGATCATCATAGTTATCAGATTAGGAAATGGAGCTCACAGAGGAAACATACCACCCCAAGAGTCTTTTGTTAATAACGCCACAGCTGCCATCTTTTGAGTGCGCCTTCTGTGCCGGGAGTTTATTTATTATTGTTTTTCATTATTATTATTATTCAACAAATGTTTCTTGAGCACCTCCCATGTGCCAGACACTGTTCTAGGCACCGGAGGACATCAGTGAAACAAAACGAAGAGCCCCGCCCTTGTGGGGCTTCCACTCTGGCCCCAGGACACAGACGTGCATCATTTCAATAATCTGACGGAGAAAGTTCCAGCTACTTCACAGAGAAACTCAAGACCTCTCCTGACCTGGGGCTTCGGGCTCACACGGGGCCACTGCTGGCCCTTTCAGACTGTGACGTCTCAACTCTGAAGTCTATTTGCTGCCAAGTGCACTAAATAGTTTTGATCTTTCCAACCTTGCGAAGCTGATGCATTTGCTTCGAATGGCTGCTGTGACCGGTTACCACAACTTGGTGGTTTGAGCAAGACAGACCATCAAGGATTCGGAGGCTGAAGTCCGACATCAGCTCCCTCTGGAGGCTCCCGGGGCGTCCTCCTCAGCACTGGCGGCTGCTGGCATTCCTCGGCTTGCGACCGCCTCACTTCTAATCTTCAAGGTCAGCATCCTCAGATCTCTTGGTCTTCCGCTACATCAGCACCTCACCACCGTGTCCTGTGTGTATCAGGGCCTTCCATGCCCCGAGTCCTTTCCTAGGGGGCCCAATTAGGGTCCGTCTGAACCACTCTCAGCCAAGCCTGTGCAGTCTTAGCTGGCACCGGGCCTCCACTTGCCATCAGGAAACACATGGAGCCCTGGCTGGTGTGGCTCCGTGCATCGACCACCAACCTGTGAACCGAAGCGTCACTGGTTCGATTCCCAGCCAGGGCACATGCCTGGGTTACAGGCCAGGTCCCCGGGGCAGGGCCCATGCGATGCAACCACATGGTGATTTCTCTCCCTCCCTTTCTCCCTTCCATCCCCTCTTTCTAACAATAAATAAATAAAATCTTAAAAAAAAAAAAAGAAAAGAGAGAAAACACGTGGACAGAAGGGGCGGCGAGAACTCCCTTCAGTTGCCGTGTTTACCAGCTTTAAGCTTTCCAACCCAGTCAGCCTGCGGGCTAATTTTCTGCAGCTTCCACCGTTCAGCTCCATTTATTGTGCCTGACACTGTGAAAGCATTCGCTATCGATTCTGGGCTGTATTAACTTTTCTCTCCCCTCTCCCCCAGCCCCGGCCCCGGCTCTCCTGCAGTTTTTGGTCCAGCAATTAGGTATTGGCGGGGACAATGCGGGGTGGCTGCCACTGCCTTTCAATTACCAGTCGCAGTAAACACGGCTCACTCTCCGCCCCCCGGAGTCCCTGCTGCATTCTGAAAGAGGAGAACGCCACTTAAACGACTCCTCTCTCCTGCGTGACACTTGGACACTCACACTCCAGCTGATCAATAATTCCGTCACCCACGGGGCTCCCGGGGGGCCGCCCGCGATGGCTAATTGGCTCTAGGAGATGGCTGGCTGGCGGAGGAGTGTGTGTATGTCCCTGTGTGAGTGTGTTTTGTGTGTGTGTGTGTGTGTGTGTGAATGCGTGTCCATGTGCGTGCGTGTGTTTGAGGGTGTCTGGGTGACCGAGGGGAGGGTGCATGGTTTCCGCGTTCCCCACACGCAGGTCCCTAGGGTGGGGGAGCCCCTTCACATGGGTGGGATCAGGAGGGACTGTGACTTTGGAAAAAGGCCTTCGAGTTAGTTACAGGTACGGAGCCTGGTGATTCCTCCATGTGTGAACTGTCACAAAGCGAAGGGACAAATAGAAGTGTTTCAGGGTAGTGGCGAAACACATGGGAGTGACGTCAAAGCAACTTGAGTTCTAATTCCGGCCCTTTCACTAACTTGCTGCGCAGCCTTGGGCAGGTCACGTGGCCTCCCGAAGCCTGGATGTCCTCATCTGTCACGTGAGTATAATGCCCCTGTCCTAGAAGGCCGGTAGGGGGGTTACATGAAGTGAAGGTGTAATAAGTCACAGCCATCACCTCAGTCCTCAGAGGAGCTGGGGCGGACAGGGTAGGGTCTGGAAGTCAGGCCGGCCTGAGCTTGGATCCTGGACCTGCTACTTGTGTGGCCATGACCTTGAGAAAGCCACTCTCTGAGCCTCAGTTTCCTCTGCTGTGAAAGGGAGGAATAATATCTATGGTATTTGGCTGGATGGTGTCTTCCAAAAACTCACGTGCACCTGAAACCTCAGAAGGCGACTTGACGTGGAAACACCTCCGCAGGTGTAACTGAGTTCAGGTGAAGTCGTGCCGGGTTAGGGTGGACCCTGAATCCAGGGGCCGGTGTCTTTGTGAGCGTGTCCTGTGAAGACGGACACAGAGACACACACAGGGAAGAAGACCCTGTGAGGTGGAGGCAGACATGGGGGTGCTGCAGGACCCCAAGAGCTGCCAGCAACCACCAGAAGCTGGAAGAAGCTGCCACTTTCCTCCAGAATCCCTGTCCTGGTGAACCCCAGTGCCCTCAGACCTCCCTCGCACCACGTCAGCAGGCTCCCGGCTCCCGAGAGAGCGGCAGGGATTCTTCCTCCTCCTCCCCCGAAGCCCCAGGGAAGGAAGCGGGCCTGGCTGCGCGGCAGCGGGCGGTCCCCCTGGGAGGTTCTGAGTCCCCCCCAGGGCTCTGCCCGGCCATCCTCCTGGCCATGCTGGAGTTGGCGGGGTCACTCCATGATGTAGCACCCCACGCTTGGAGCAACGTAATGAGGCCTCCTAGGGATTGTTTGAGAAAACAAAACACAGAGCACAAGATAATTCTGGAATATTAGGCCCATACATCAAAGTGCAGCGGGAGGCCAGCTGGCTGGCGCAGGGAGGCCTCTTGGGCCACATTCCCCCAAGGGGAGCGAAGGGTCTGGTGAAGCAGGGGTCAGCGCCACCCCGTGAGGGCTGTTGTGCTGGCCAGGCCAGTGACCAGGGGTTTTCTGGGTCCAGAGGCCCCTGCCAAGCCTGGGGAGACATTCCAGGGAAGTCAGGGATGGGACGGTGAAGCTAGCATGCACTCAGTTTGGGCACACTTTTCCCATCGGGGGGCCGGGTTCCCTCTGTGCCGGCGTGTCACAGAGGAGACTGACCCGAATGGCGGCACCGCCTCTGTCCTCCGGAGGGAGCCGGTGGGACTCCTGTGAGATGAGACCGGGGTTCTCAGCTGTCCGTTTCCAATTACAGCAGTTCTCAGTTGTTGCAGGGGACATGACTTGAGCACTTTTAATCGACATCATTACCCAGTGGGTTTAATATCTAGTCGGTGGTTGACATCCTTTCACCCGAAGCAGCAGCAATTAAAAGAAAAGTTTTTGAGATCACAATGTAATTACTTGCTGAATCAGGTAGGACCGCGTTCAGATGCAAGAGACAGGAAACCCAACAAACGGGAGTTTGTTTTTCACAGCAAATATGGAGCTCAGAATTAAACAGCCCAGGGGCAGCTGAAGGAAGCTGCCGAGAGTGCAGCCTGGTTCTGTCTTTCCGCTCTGCCGCCCCTGTGACTTTTGTCCTCTTGGTTGCAAGAGGGCTGCTGATGGCCGGACATTGTGTCCACATCCTGGGCAGGAAGAAGCAGGAGCAGGGGGCAGTGCCTATATCAGGAGAGGATAAGCACTCCCATAAATCCCCAGGGGACTTCTATTCGCATCTCAAGGGCGAAGATTGTGTCACATGTCCACGCCTGGCTGCCAAGGAGGCTGGAGAGTTAACTGCCCTGAACAAAACCAGCACTCTGGAGGTGAGAAGGAAGGAAGGAACGGATACTGGATGGATAACTATTCATGCCTTCCTTCACCCATACAGCGGAATTTAACAGTGCAACTAGATTAGCTTAACGTCTGGCATCAGGCCTTCCTTAGGGAGAAAAATGATCTTTGTTTCAGAAAATACTTTGACAACCTTGCGAGGGTGGAGGATAAGACTCAGAGAGCATGCAGTGTCTGGAAATGGCAGATAGCTAAACCAGCGGCCCGTGAAATGCATGGGAGTCTGAGGAGAGGAGAGCAGAGAGAGGGTGAGGGGAGGCGAATTGGCAGGGGATGAAGCTGAGGAAGACTGCCATTGGTGGGGTGACCAAATACATTTTTTTAAATTTTTATTTTAAAGATTTTTATTTATTTATTTTTAGAGAGGGAAGGGAGGGAGGGAGAGAGAGAGAGAGAAACATCAATGTGCGGTTGCTGGGGGTCATGGCCTGCAACCCAGGCATGTGCCCTGACTTGGAATCGAACCTGCGACACTTTAGTTCCCAGCCCGCGCTCAATCCACTGAGCTACACAAGCCGGAGCCCAAATACATTTTAAGAGCAGAGAGAGATGTTTAGCATCCAACAGAAGCCAGTTGAGATCGTGTGATAGGAAACCCTCACCCCTCCTCCAGACCCTCAGTAACGTCTGTGTATGTCCACAGAAGCCTTGTAGGTTATTTGGGGGCTCTCGGCGGGGGGCGGGGGGGATGGCTTTCAGATCCGAGAAGGGAACAGTGAGGGAGGAAAGATGGGAATTCCTGGTCCAAGGTGACCAGGAATTCACAGGAGTCTCGGAGAGGCACCGAACATCCTAGGAGCACGGACTGGGGTGCACTGGTTATCTGTTGCTGCGTAAAGCACCTACCCAAACACAGTGCCTGGGCACAGCAACAATCATTTATTCCAAGGCTCTGCTAGGCTAGGTGCTTTTCATCCACTTGGGAGGTGACATTCTTCATTTTCAGCAGAGACAGGGTGACACGCTGGGGCTGAGCCTGGGGGTGGCTGTCTGGTTTCTCTCAAGGCAGGTGTCTGTAATTCTCGTTCTTCTCTCTCTCTCTCTCTCTCTTTTTTTTTTTTTTTGCAGAGGGATTAGGAAGGCACACTGAGTTCCCAGGATGCCAGGCCCACCCATATCCAAACAGGAGGATACACACATGTCCCAGAGCCAAACAGAAATGCATTTTTAATTATCTGCACCACCGCTCCCTCCCATTAGTGTGGGAAATCAAGAGTTGAGTACAGAGTATTTACAATAATAATCCCAGGAATGACGCTTCCACTTTCAAAACAGCTCCTCATCTGTTCTTGCATTTGATGCTCGCGAGCATGCTTGGGATGGGCTCGGGTTAGTGGGGGCGTCCGCTTCGAGTTTTGGTTGGATACATGGAGACTCAGGTGGCAGAAGGCTTGGTGGGGGTGGGGTGGGGGGGAGGTGGAGACAGGCTGTGAGGGCTGGTCCCCTGCGTGTCTTCCCTATTAAGGAGAGGAGTGGTCTCTCGTGGGCTAGGCCTGGGGGTCGGGGGATCAGTGGGGAAAGCACAGACGTGCAGTCAGCTGATCGGGTTGAATCCTAACTTGGCTACTTCCTAGCTGAGTGAACTTGAACGGAGTTCTTTGCAGCTCTGAGCTTCAGTTTCCCGACAGCAAACTAGGAAGAGGACCGTGTCTCTTGCAAGGGATGCTATGCTAGATGTCCCATGTCACAGTACCCAGCACGTGCCTGGTATGTGCTCAGGCTTTGCACCGTTCTCCTGTGGCAGCTTCTCCTAGCCGGTTGGGCTGGCAACGTGGTGTGCGCTCGGGCTTCGTCCTCTGTGTGGCCCTAGGACTGTCCCTCTTCACCACTGCCCTATGGGAGTGGCACGAAGAGGAGGAGGGGACAAGAGATAGGGGCCTGGAGTTTCCTGAAGTGAGGTGTTAGCAAGCAGGTTGCATGGCTCAGGAGAACCGTGACCATGAAACCAGGAGCTTTCAGGTGAGAACTCTTTGCTGTCACTTGCTTGATTTCTCAAGGGGCTGTGCTTGGGAAGAACCAAGCCCTCAGCAGGGTCCCCTCCTGGAGCTGGTGGTGAGGGGATGTGCCGGAATCTTCTGTGGTTTCAAATCCAGCAGTGTGGGCAAGTCAAGCCAGGACCTTGCTCTGGGTGGTCTCACTGCTCCCAAATGACCTCAGCCTCCTTGGGCTTTTCATTTTGCGGGGGGCGGGGGCTGTGAACTTTCTCTCCCAAGAGAGGGTTGGGGGCAGGGATGGGATGTGATCTTGGGAAATTGCTTCGCTTCTCCGGCTCAGTTTTATCAACCGTGAGCCATGTGTTAGGTTCCTGCAGCTGCTGTAACCGATCACCACAAACCCCACAGCTTAGGAGAGCACACATGGGTTCCCTCACGGTGTGGGGGGCCAGAAGTCCAACATCAAGGTCCCTGGGCTGAAATCAAGGAGCCGTCAGGGCTGCACTCTTTCCAGAGGTCCTAGGGGAGAATCTGCTTCTTGCTTCTTCTATCTTCTGGGGCTGCCGGCATGCCTCGGCTTGTGGCTGCATCAGTCCAGTCTTCAAGGTCATTGTCTTCAAATCTCTCTCTGCACCAGCCTCACGTCACCTGCTCCTCTGTGTTCCAAATACCCTCTGCCTCACATTTATACGGATGCATGTGATTTCATTTAGGGCCCATCTGGATAATCCAGGATCATCTGCTCCTCTGAGAACCCTAACTCAATCCCATTTGCAAAGACCGTTTTCCAAATAAGATAACATTCACAGGCCCTAGGCAGTAAGATCTGGTACCCTGGGGAGCCATTATTCAGCCCACTGGAAGTCTACAAATCATTCTGTCAACAGTATTCAGCAAGCAGTGTCGAGAGCTGCAAATGTAGACTCTGAAGCCGGCCTGCTGGCCTCCCATCCTCCCACCCAGGACACAGGTCTCGAGGGGGAGACAGGGGTGCTAGGAAAGCTGGAGAGGGATTTTACCAGCGAGAGAAGTCACCCAAGGCTCCCCGGAGTAGGTGATGGCTGGGACATCAGGAGGATAAACAAGGGTTGGCTGGAAAGAGTGGTGTAAAGAACATTTTGGACAAAGGGGACAGCCCTGCCATGTGGAGAAAGGGAAAGGTGTTCCATGAGGCTGGAGAAGAGCTAGGTAGGGGTGGGGTTTGAGGGACCACTGGAGAGGTGGGAGGTGGGCAGGGCCGAGGCTTGTTCTCTACCCCTAGGACTGTGGACCCCATCAAGAGCGAGAGGAGGCCAGGGAGGGCTTTTACGTGGGGTCGACCTGATGTGATGTGCGCTGCGTCCTGACGAGACTGGTCTGGCTGCAGAGTGAAGGGCGTGCGAGAGGCACCAGAGGCGAGAAGCTGAAATGGGACATTCTTGAAGTCGTCTGTGCAGCAGGAGGGGGCCAGTCAAGGGAGGGAAGTGAAGATGGGACGCGGAGCAGTGAGGGCTTCAGGAGCTGTTGAGGAGGTGAAACTGACAGCACTTGGGGGTGGGTTCCTCACGGGCATGAGGCTGGGGGAGAGGGACAGTGTGACTCGTCAGGTTCCAGCCTGGGCAGCTGGATGGGGGTGTCATTCCCTGGGGACAGGAAACCCAAGAAGAGGCTTGGATAAGGAGACCACTGTGAGGGCCATCTTGAGAGCATTGAGTTTGAGCTGTCCTTGAGACACCCGAGGACCTAGTAACTTCTGGAAGGGTCTGAGCTCCAAGCGATGCTGCAGCTGGAGATGGGAGCCCACAGAGGGAGAAACAGGCAAGACAGACATTCTGCACCATGCCTGGCAGCTAGGAGGGCTTCAAAAGAGTGTAGCCCCCTCCTTCTTACCTTGAAAGTAATAACTCTCAGGGTCTCAGGAGAAGATACAGCAGTGGTCAGGGAGGTGGCCTGTCTGGGCCGTGGGGACCATTCATGGTCTATCCATGCTCAAGGACAGCCAGCCTTGCTGTCGGGGGTGGGTCACTGAGAGGGTTGCTGGCTGATGATGGAGACTCAACTAAGGCTGAATTTGCTGAGCCCTCATTAGGCTCAGGGGTGGACCCAAATGGAGCTCAAGGGGAAAGAGACGCTCAGAGGCTGGGTCCGCAGGTGTACCAGAGGATAATGTCCACCCATCCCTTCTGCTGGTCCTGCCCACTCAGGAAGGGTGGCCTGGGTCAGGGCCAGCCTGGATCAGCCTTCTCAGGCAGCACCAGGACCTGATCTTTGGAGGGTCTTTATCCGGCTGAGTGCACTGTGTGGGGATGATGCTTAGGTTGGACCAGATGGAGTCTGTACCCCCCAAACCTTGGCCAAATCCAGTGCCTGCTGGGTAAACACGTATCAGGACCAGAACCACTGCTACTGTTGCTGCTGCTCCTCCTCCTCTTCCGATTCATTCTCCTCCTCCTCCTCCTCCATCTCCTCCCCCTCTTCTCTTGAGCAACTGTTTTGTGTTCCTTCATAAGCCGTGGGAATCTGCTGAATAAATTGACTTGTCTTTCTTGCTTCGGCCACTAGGAAGCTCAAACCCAGGAAGCAACTAACTCAAGCAAACTGTGCAGAACATGACATTTTATAACTTAATTAAAACTCCTTGTTTTATTTTATTTCCTGCTCTTGCCTTGTGTGTGTCCTGACTCCACATCGATTTAGTATATCTGGTTACATGTATTTCGAAAATTGCCTCAAGCCCCCCTTTTTTTTGGTGGAATAAGACCGGGTATATATAAACAAATCAACAAAGTCAATAGAACAAACATTTGTGGATTGATTTAAAAATAGACTGTTTCTGCATGGCGCTGGCATTGAAGGGGAGTGTGCTGCTTGGAGAGTTCTGTGGTTCATCCTCCTGCAAGGGGAACAGTTGTTCCTTAATTAATCTGCTGAGCAAGTCTGTTTAGCGGATCAGCCAGATGCAGTTTGAGGACAGACATTCAAAGATCCTGTAAAGGGTATCCATTAACTGGGCAAATGCCTTCTGGACACCAGGTCAGGCAGGAGTCAGAGTGGTGAGGGAGGGCCGAGAGATTCTAGGACTATGGGATTCTCCTGGAATCCTGCTTAGCGGGTCCGATGGTCTCTATTCTTCTAATGAGCTGGAGAACGTTTTACAGAGGCTGGGGATAGGGCCAAGGCTGGGGTTGTGTTAGGTTAGGTTAGGTTTAGGTCTTCAGGGAATGGCTCTACGGACCCAGCTGTCAATCATCCGGGATGTGGAGAGAGTTGGACCGCGTTTTCACGCCAGTTGCATGATTGCGCGGCTGTCGCCTGCCCAAGAGTTGTCTCCATGAACAAACGCTCACTCTGCTGGTCTCCGCGTCTCACCGCAGTCGGCTGTCCCCGGCCGGGTCCTGCAGTCGGGCACCTGGCCCTCTGCACACGCTGCCTGCTGCACCGTTGGGCATGGTGAAGAGGTGCAGAGCCCAGAGGCAGGAGCCAGGTGCTGGCTCCCCCATCTGTGATAGCTAAAATCTCAGGCAGGTTTTTAGCCTCTGTGCCTCAGTGTCCTCTCTGTAAAATGGGGACGGTGGGCGTTGGGTTATTTTTGAGTCCTGGCGAGTTACCGTCACTAAAGAGTGTAGAGAAGTGTTTGCTGCTGTGGCATCGTCCCTCCTGAATGCTGCACCTGCTGGTCTCTGTCCATTCCCCCAGGGCTCAGCGGTCTTCCCGAAACCTCCCCTGACCACCCCTTCCCCGAGGCTGGGTCAGAGTTCCCCCTCTGGGCTCCTGCAGCCAGTCTTGCAAGCATTTGTCTTGATGGGCATTTCTGCACCCTCCTCCTCCAGGTCTCGATCCCTTCTGGGGCTGACAGGTTGAGTCTGATACGTCTCTGCACGTGTGTGGTACCCAAGCTGGGGCTTGGTGTAGCAAGGTGCTGGGAAGGGGTGGAGGGTGCTGCAGCCTGGCCTGGGGATGCAGAACACATCAACAACAAAAGAGCAATACTGCCCAGGGCCAAGGGTACCACCGGTATCACTCGGGCCCATGCTATTCTGCCGACAGCCGCCCGGAAGTGCAGAATGGGCTGTTTCCCTCCTCTGAGGGGCTGGGTGGGGGGCGCAGGGGTGTGACCATGCTCTTGGTAGGAATATTTCCAAATCCAGTTTCATCTGGATAGCCTCCAGGTGAGCAAATGGCCTTGCCCTGCGCAGGCCGTGAGCAGGAAAGATGCTTTGAATCAGTTCTAAGGAGGCGGCGTTCCCAGTGTCCAGGGCTGGGCTTCAAGTCTACACCCTCCCTGTGCCGCGGTTTTTTCAGCTGAAAAATGGAGTTCATATCTTCCTGTGCTTATTTCTACAAGGATTGAAGAGTCAACAGTTGTAAAGCTTTGGCACGATGCGAGGTGCCCAGTAGCCATTCAATAAGTGGTAGCCGTTGTCCCCATTCTTGTTTTTTTCTGAATATTTTGATGGTGGCCTTCTGAAGGACTCAGAGCTCTGAACGGGGGTTTCTCCTGCGGCCCTTTCTCCTCAGCGGCGGGGTCTGACTCACTGGCTGCGAGCCACGCGGGGAAGCTGCTGACGAGCCCGTAGACAGAGTCGCCGCCGCCCCCAGCTCAGCGCCTGCTCTGTGCTGTCCGCATGGCCTTATCGTCAGTTCTCATTCGCTGGATGACGGCGCGCCCCGGGCTTGTTATGTGTTCTCTTTACTAAGTCTTCCTGGCCACTCTGCAATGACCAAAGTGGGGTGCAGAGAGGTGACGTGACTTGCCTGGGGTCACATGGCTTGGAAATGGCGGGGTTCAAACACCACTGGTCTGCTCCAACGCCCGCGCTCCTTCCTCCGGGTCACGCGGGCCCACTGCCTGCTACAGCGTGTGGTGTGCGGCAGGCACTTGGGACAGAATAGATGTGGGTTGAGCAGATGGATTTGCTGTGTCAGGCACTGAGAATGGCGAGGGGAATAGGATGTGGACCAATGGTCTTACAGTCCAGTGGGTTTGAATGGGTTGGCCATGCAGATGCTGCCGGAGCCCACGAGGCATTTAATTGTGAAGGAGGCTCTGGGGCACCATCCTGGTTGCCTGCCCCGCAGCGATCACTGCCTTTCGCTTGGACGGCAGAACCTCCCTGCCTGTCTAACAATTCCAGCTAGTGAGAGGGAAGGGCGAATCTGCCGGGGCCGGGAGCTTCCTCCTCAACAAGAGAGGAACAAGCCGGAAAAATCTCTGACTCCTGCCTGCCTTTAACTGGGTCTTGGGGCAGGGGCGGGGCGTTAAGAGTTAGGAGAGATGGGAGACACGGCAGAAATGAAAGGATCTGAAGGACAGTCAGGAAGCTCAGAATCCGAACAAGAGGAGACAGGGAGATGTGCTTAGAGACAGTGCTTCTCCAAGTCACCTGGGGACTGGCTGGGAAACAACAGCAGCACTCACCCGGGGACTGGCTGGGAATGCAGGTTCCCAGGCCTGGCCGCAGTCCCTGGAGCCCCAGACTCCGGCGGCGGGGGCCTCACAGCTGCTTTCACAGGCTCTCTGGGTGATGCCCGCCGATGCTGACGTTTAAGATTAGCTGGGGTTGTTCGTTTAAGACGTGGGCTGCGATTGATAAGGGGCATCCAGCTGCCCCCCTGGCAAGGTGCCTGGACTCCGCTGGGAGTGGGGGGGCAGCAGGTCAGAGTTGAGAGAGCCACACCGGGATGTTGGAGGGCATTGCGTTCGTGTGTGGAGTGGACCTACAGGAAGCCCGCGTCGCTGTGTTCTCTGTGCTGCACAGGCAGCTGAGCTCAGGGTTCCGAGGCAGAATGTGAGACAGTGGATGCTGATCCAGCTTTCTAAGAAAGAATAAGAGAAAGGAGTGTGTGGTGTGCCTGCACGTGTGTGTGTGTGTGTGTGTGGAGGGAGCCGGAAAGACCCGCTGACATCAGGCCACTGCTTGAGGCAGCCCTTAATTGGGATCCATTTCTCTCTCTCCCCAGCTGCTGGCTCAGCTCAGTGAGGAAGCGACGCGCTGACAGCAGCCGGCGGTCCGGACTGGACCCCCGCCTCTGCTGGAGGCGTGGGCTCCGTCAGGGCACCCGTGCCAGCTGGGCAGTCTGCCCGCTGACGGATGAAGCTGTAAGGAACATCCTCAGTGGGGCCCGGCTCCTGCCTGGCTCTGGAGCTCCGGAACGCCCGTGTCGCCTCTCTGGCACGGGGGGCTCTGCCGGACACTCATTTGGCAGCATGTGCTCGCAACGGAGCAAGTTCCAAAATACTGACTGTTCTGATGCCCTCTTCCCTAGGGGGTGGTCCCATGGGAGGGGTGAGAAAGGGGCTCCATTCGGGCTGCAAAGGGCTCCATCGAACTTCCTTCTCTCTGTCTTCGTTTACGTAGCACGACGTGTGGGAGGCAAAGAGGAGAGCACGCGGAGACCGAGGGTCCTCCCCACCTCCCCTCCATCCTTGTCCTGCCGTGACGACTGCCTGTGTTCACTGCAGTCCTGGCTCCCCACTGTCTCTCCCTGGCCACGCCCCAGGACTGCCCCAGGACCCATCCCAGTGACCGCTGTGATGTCCCCTGCATGGTCGCCCTCCGTCTCGTCTCCAGGGCACAGTGGGCTCGGTGCCCAGGGCCCACCATCCTTTCAGGGGGCCCACGGAGATATTTTAGTTTATTTCAAAATCAGAAGAAAACACAAACTTTTAGGTCAACAACAATGTTTGAATGCATAATATTAATATATTGGCCTTCATACCAACACCACAGTGGTAAAAGAGAACTTTAAGATTCTTTAATTTATTATGTTTTTGTTTTTATGGAAGTTGGGGCCCATGGAAGTCCTATGTGGCCCTGCCCTCACCCCTAATCCATCTTGCACTCGATACGGGGCTTCAACAATCCGAGCCTGGCCCGTCCCTTCGCTGCTTGTAGTGTGATGAGCAGAATGAGCCGAAGTGGCCCTGGTGACAGAGGACCGAACCCCACCCCCACTCTTCCCCGTCAGGGTCTGCACCCAAACTCAGCTGCCCACTCGGTAGAGGGCCTGCAACACCCCCGGACACTGCGGTCTCTCATCCCTGGACACCCCGTGTTGTCGCTGGGTAATTTCTGAGCTGGTGGCTGCCATATCGGTCACTTGGCACCAAGTGGTCTGGGGTATCTCCCTCCAATATGGTTTCTCAAACTGGCATTTTAAGAAGAGAGAGAGAGACAGGAGGGAAGGCCCCTCCACTGGAATGGCGGACCCATCTTAACCCATTCCAAGCGGGGTGGACTTTGTTTTTAGTCTTGGTGCATGGCCGGTAGGAGCCTTTCCGAACACTTTAACTCTGAGTGCCCCCTGCCCACAAGATTAGGTCTGAGATCCTTAGCCTGGCTCACCAGTCCCTCCACGGTCCAGCCCTGGAAATGTCTCCTGCTTCTCTTCCCTCACCTCCTTGCTCATCCTGCCCGCCATTCCTGAATGAGCATGCCGTTTTAGGTCTCTGAGCTTCGTCACCTGCTCTTCTCCTCGACCGGAACGCCGGCCCTCCACATTCCTCCCTGGCCCACAGAGCGGAACTTCTGTGTGTTCATCAGAACTCCGTGACTGTATTACCTCCCACGGAAGGCTTTTTGGAGTTTAGTCATCCTCACCTCAAGATAAATGTATATGATGTATACATGAATATGATAAGGAGTTCAGAAAAACAATAGATGAGTTTTAGCTTTTCATGCTCCTCCTGGCCCTCAAGGAAGGAGAAGCTGGTATTATTTATTTATTATTAGAAAGAAAAGGCAGAAGGGAGGAGGGGGGAGGGAGGAGGGAGGGAGGTGGGAGGGAGGAGGGAAGAAAGAGACTCCCATTTACCTGCCTCTCGAGATTCATGGACGTTAACCTTTATCCTGCTTGATTTACATCCTTTCGTGAAATAGGAAAATTTAAAAAATGGATAATAAAGCTGAAGTGCCTCTGTCTCCTTCCTGGTCCCAATTCCCCTTCCTCATCCCTCAGAGGCCATCATGGTTTGAATTTGCTTTAGTCCTTTCTGTTCATGATTTTACGTTTTCACTCTACGCGTTTGTACTTGAAACGCTATGGAGTGCCTCCTGTGTGCTTACAGGTGTCGTACAAACGATCCATTGTCTTTAACCCACAGTTTGGTTCACTCACCCAGTCCCTCCCGTGCCAACTCTACCTACGCTGACTCTCGTAGGTCCTGTTCATTCATCGCAATAGTCCCTCACATGCACACGGCACGTCGAACAATGCTCTCCTTGGGAGGAACACTGATGTTTCCTTTTCTTTCCAGTTGCAATCAGTGCTGTGCCTGGATTTCTCTAGACACATACATGATGGTAGAGGTGCCGGGTTACGCAATGGGCACGCGCAACCTCCGCCCCAGCAGCGTGCGAGAGCCCGTGCACCTGGACAGGGACCACATTTGGGAGAGGGTAATAGGATCTGTATACAACAGAATTCATTTCTTTTTTTGTTTTAAATGTTATTTCTCAGATGACTAGTGAAGTTGCTATTTCACTACTAAACGTATAAGATATATTTAACAGACACTTGTCAGCCATTTGAGCTTTCTTTTGTGTTTCTTTCATTCTGTTTTTTGATTGGGTGGTTTGTCTTTTTCTTTCCGAGTTGCAGGAACATTGTGTATTTCAAATACTGTTTTTCACAGTTGGGACAATCTTCTCCAACTGTGTTGATTATACGTTGAATTTGTGTCCGGGTGGTTTTAGCATACAATAATGTGAGTATTTGATGCAGTCAAATTATTATGTTTTCACTGTATTTATATCTTTTGCTATGCGTTTAGGAAATCTTCCCCTAACTCCATATTGTGAAGGTATTCAACTATAGTTCCTCATCCTGGTTTTAAAGTTTTGTGTTTAAACCACCTGAAATTTATTTTTAGGTGTGGTGTGAGGTAAGCATCCAGTTAAGAATGGCTCCGTGGCTCAGTTGGTTAGAGCATCGTTCTGTGCACCAGAATGTTGTGGGTTTGATTCCTGGTCAGGGCACATACCTAGGTTGAGGGTTCGATCCCCGGCTGGGTCATGTAAGGGAGGCAATGATTGATGTTTCTCTCTCACATCGATGTTTCTCTCTCTCTCTCTCTCCCTTCCACTCTCTCTGGAGTCCATGAACACATCCTTGGGTGAGGATTAAGAAGAAGCCAACGTCCCCCATAGCCGTGCCAATGGTCCGACACCATCTGTTGAATAATCACCGTCTCCCGGCGGAGGCACGCAGCGCCTCTGACTAACAGCGAGTCTTCGCAAACACGTGAGGGCCTCTGAGCTCTCCGGTCTGTTCCGCTGATGGATGTGTCGCTCTTGCATGCCTCTCCCATTATTTTAACTTCACAAGGCTTTATAGTGAGTCTTTATGTCTACTTGGGAAAGTTCCTTCCCCATGTTCTTTTATCTTGGCTCTCCTTTGCCCTTAACTACATCAGATTAATGTCGGGCTCAGTGTGTCAGCCCCATGAAAGGCTCCATTGGGATCTGGATTGGAATGGCAATGAATTTATAGATTAATTTGGGGGGTAACTGACATCTGTGTAATGTTGAATCTTCCGATGCATGAACATGTTATATTTCTCCATCTTTTCGGGTCCTCTCTTATGTCCTTCAGTAACTTTTAATAATTTTCTCCATAAAGGTCTCTCACATCTTTTGCTAGATTTATTCTCAAGTAGCATAGTTTTTCTTGCTTTTATGATTGGGAACTTTCTTTCTGTTATATTTTTTTATTGATTATTGCAGACATATGGGAACACTATTGAATTTTGAATCTTGAAATTTTTGCTACCTTGCTAGCTCCATTTGGCTGTAGATTATCTTGGATTTTCTATGTGAACAACCATACCATCCACTAACTATTCCTTCCTACCTTCTTCTTCTCCTTCCTTCCTCCCTCCCTCCTTCCTCCTCTCCTTTTTTCCCCTCCCTTCCTTCCTTTCTTTCTATTCCTCACCTGATTTTTTCATGTTTTATATTGCTCACTAGGTCTCTGGTACAAAGCCGTATAAAATGTTATAGCAGCCATGCTTATTTTATTTTTGACTTTAATCATAATATTTTTACAGTCTTGCCATTACATATGATATTTACTTTAGGTTAAACATCACAAAATGTAGGTAGACCCATTTGATCAAGTTAAGGGAGTTTCCTCTATTTCTAGTTTACTATTTTTTAAATAACAGCTTTATTGAGATAAAATTCACATACTTAAAACCCACTGTTTTAAAGAGTACAACTCAGTGGTTTTTTATTATATTCACAGAGTCGTACAACCATCACCATGATCTAATCTTAGAGTGTTTTCATTACTCCCAGAAGAAATCCTATTCATTCCTCCTCTCCAGTCCCTGGCAACTGCTAGTCTTTCTCTACAGAGGTGCCTGTTTTCTGGACATTTTATATAGATGGAATCGTATTATACGTGCAGTCCATTGTGATTGGCTCCTTTCCCTTACCATCACGGTTTCAAGGTCCATCCATGTGGTAGTGTGTGTTAGTACTTCATTCTTTTTTATTGCTGAAAAGTATGCATTGTACGGACATGTTGCATTTTTATTCATTCACCTGTTGATGGACATTTAGGCTGTTTCCACTTCTCTCCTATTGTGAATAATGCTGCCATAAACATTTGTATGCAAGTTTTTTTTGTTAATGTATGTGTTTTATCATCTTGGGTGTATACCTCAGTGGAATTTCTGGGATATATGGTAACTGTATGTTAATTTTTTGAGGAATTGCCAAACTGTTTTCCCAAATGGCTGCACCATTTTATATTCCCACCAGCAGTGTATGAGGGTTCTGATTTCTCTGCATCCTCACCAACACTCGTTACTGCCTATTAAAAAATTTATAGCTCTCCCAGTGCTCGTGAAGAGGCATCTTATGGCTTTTGGTTGCATTTCCCTAGTGGCTAATGACATTGAGGGTGTTTTCGTGTTCTTATTGGCCACATGTATATCTTCTTTGGAGAAACGTCTTCTTAAACCCTTTGCCTGTTTTTTTAAAATTTGGTTACCTATCTTTTTACTGTTGAGTAGTCAGAGTTGTTATAGTCTGGAAGTAAGTCTCTTATCAGATATTTGATTTGCCAATATTGTCTCCTAGTCTGTGGGTTGTCTTTCCACTTTTTTGATACCTTGTGGTCCATAAGAGCTTTAATTGTGATGAAGTCTCATTTATTTATTTTTCTTGCGCTTTAGGTAAAATAGCTTAGAAACCATTGCCTGATTTGAGGTCATAAAGTTCTATACCTGTTACCTTCTGAGTTGCATAGTTTTAGCTTTTATATTTAGGCCTTCGATCAGTTTTGAGTTCATTTTGCATGTGTGTGAGTCCCAATTCATTCTTTTGCATTTGGATAACTGGTTATCCCAGTACCATCTGTTGGAAAGACTCTTTGTCCACACTGAATTACAATGACATCCTCATGGAAAATACTTTACAGATTTTTACTTCTGGACTCTCCATCCCAGTTCCTCTGCATGTCTGTCCTTGTGCTGCTGCCACACTGCCTCGATTACTGCAGCCTTGTGGTGAGTGTCGAAACTGGAATGTGTGTGCCTTCCGACTTTGTTCCTTATCATGACTGTGTTTGCTATTTAAATGCTATTTTGTACTGCATATACATTTTAGGATCAGTTTATCCATTTCCATAAAAAGGCAGCTGGAATTTTGACAGAGATAACTCAGTTGCAGATCAGTTTAGGAAGTCCCAGTATCTTCACAATATTCAGTCTTCTAATCCATGAACATGGGATATCTTTCCACTGATTTAAGTCTTTATGAATTCTCTCAACACTTCCTAGTTTTCAGTACACATGTCTTGTACTTCTTTTGTGTTATCTATTTCTAGACACTTATTCTTTCTGATGTTTTGTAAATTGAATGTTTTTAAAATTTCATTTGTGTTTCTGCATCAAAAGTGTGTCTCTTGTAGACAATATATATTTGGATCATTTAAAAATTCATTTCAACAATTTCTACCTTTTGAGGGGCACGTTTAGTTTATCTGTGCTTAATGTAATTACTGGTAAGATAGGACCTATATGTCTCATTTTGCTATTTGTTTTCATATGTCTTATGTCTTTTTTGTTTTTCTATTTATTCATTAATACTCCCTTTTGTGTTAAATAGATATTTTGTAGTGTATCATTTTCAATCCTTTGTTTTTTCTTTTATTGTATTTTTTAAAGGAAAACAAGCATTTTATTTAGTGATCAAGGACAAAAATATAAATACACACACATAGATATCTGAAACATTATTTTCCCTTACCATGTGGGATGCATTGTGCAATTTTCTATTTTATGTTCTTTTTAAAAATAAATATGTTTTAAAATTTTTAATTGTATTTTTCCATTACCATTTATCCTGCTATCCCCTGCTCCCTCCCCACCCACCATCACCACCCTGTTGTCCATGCCCATGAGTCCTTTTTTTTGCTTGATCCCTCCACCCTGTAACCACCTCCCTCAGAACTGTCAGCCTGCTCTCTATGAGTCCATCTCTGTTTGGCTTGTTAGTTCAATTTATTCATTAGATTTCACATACCAGTAAAATCATATGGTATTTGTCTTTCTCTGACTGGTTTATTTCACTTAGCATAATGTTCTCCAGGTCTATCCATGCTGTCACAAAGGGTAAAGTTTTCATTATTTTTACATCAATTCCTATCAAGATACCAAGGATGTATTTCACAGAAGTAGACCAAATATTTCAAAAATTTATATGACCACAAAAGGCCCTGAATAGCAACAGCAATCTTAAGAAAAAAGAACAAAGTTGGAGGAATCATGCTACCTAATATCAAGCTACACTATAAGGCCATAGTAATGAAAACAGCTTGGTACTGGCATAAAAACAGACATGTAGGTCAATGCAACAGAATAGAGAGCCCAGAAACAAACCCATTCCTTTATAGCTAGTTAATATTTGACAGAGGAAGCAAGCACATACAATGGACAAAAGAGAGTTTATTCAATAAATGGTGTTGGGACAATTGGATAGATACATGCAGAAAAAATGAAAATAGACCACCTTTCTATGCCACACACAAGAATAAACTCAAAGTGGATTAAAGACTTCAATGTTAGACCCAAAGCCATAAAATTCCTAGAAGAAAACATAGGCAGTAAGATCTCAGACATTGCTAATAGCAATACTTTTTCTGATATATCTCCTTAGGCAAGGGAAATAATCTTTTATTGTATATTTTAAAAGTTATTTTCTGAATAGTTTCCCTGGGTATTACCACTAACATCTTTTTCTAAAAGATGTTAATTATTTATTTTTAGAGGGACAGGGAGCGATGGAGAAAGAGAGGGAGAGAAACACTGGCCTGCAACCCAGGCAGGTGCTGTGACTGGGAATCAAACCTGTGACCTTTGGGTTTGTCTTAAATTAAGACAATATAGTTCAGGTTAATAACTTAATTTAGATAGCATGCAAAAATTTGGCACCAAGATATCCATTCTCTCCTTTGTGCTATTATTGTCATGTAGATTACATCTTTACACATTATAATATCTTCAACACAGTTTATAACTATTGCTTTATGTAGCTGGGTTTTAAATCAGAAGAGACTTACCAAGAATATATTTATACCATTTTTATGTTTACTTATGCAGTTACCTTTACCAGTCCTCTTTGTTTCTTCACATGGATTTGAGTTACTGTCTAGTATCCTTTCATTTTAGCCTGAAGGGCTCTCGTTAGTATTTCTTTAGTCTGTTAGTGACAAATTCTATGTTTTAATTCATCTGCAGATGCTTTAATGTTCCTTAATTTTTGAAAGATAGTTTTCCTGAACATAGAATTCTTGGTTGGCAGTCTTTTTCTGTCTGTATTTTAAATACGTCACCTCATTGCTTTGTGGCCTGTATGGTTCCTGATGAGAAATCAGCTGTTAATCTCATTGAGGATCCCCTTTATGTAAATAGTTGCTTCCTTCTTATTGCTTTCAAGATTTGCTCTTTGTCTTTTGAAACTTTGGGTATGATATGTATTGGTGTGGATCTTTTTGTGTTTAACATATTTAGAGTTTATGGGCTCCTTATACATGTAGATAACTTTTTTAAAAACAAATTTGAGAAGTTTTCTGTCATTATTTACTTAAATTATCTTTAAGTATTTAGATGTTTTTAAAATATTCTTTCTCTTTTATCTCTCCTCTCTTTCTGGGGCTTCTATTACTCATATGTTTGCAGGATTGATGGTGTCCCATAGATCTCTGCCACCTTGGTCATTTATCTTCAGTCTTTCTGATGTCTGTTTCTCAGACAGGATCATTTTAATTGACCTGTCTTCAAGTTTGCTGGTCCTTCCTTATGTCAATACAAATCTGGTGCTGAGCCCTTCTGGTAAATTTTTTTTCAGTTATAATTTTCAACTCCTTATTACCTACTCTGTTGTTTTTATAATTTATATCTCTTTTGATATTTTGTTTCATGATACCTTGTTCTCACACTTTCCTTTAATTCTTTGGACATGATTTTATTTACTTCTTTGAACATATTTATAATAGCTGATTTAAGTGCTTTTTTAAGTAAGTCCAACATCTAGGTATCTTTAGGAACAGTTTTATTGATTTCCCCCCTTGTGTATGGGTCATACTTTCCTGTTTCTTTGCATGTTTTGAAATTTTTTTTGAATACTAAACATTTAAAATAACATAATGTGGAACTCTGGAAATCAGATTTCTCCTTGTCCCCAGGGTTCATTGTCATTGCTGTTCCCACCCTCTCATTGTTTGTTTGTTTAGTGATGTTTTTGGACTGATTATGTAATTTGTTTGCTGTTATGTATAGCCACTGAAGTCTCTGCTTATTTAGCTTATTGGTCAGCTAATGGCTGGACAGAGATTATCTTAATTGCCTTGAAACGATAAATCGTCTACCCTTGGCCAAAGGACTCTTTGTGTGTCTTTAGTGTTCCAGCAGTTTACAACTCTGCTTTAGCCTTCACTTTCTGCTTATTCAGGGTCTCAAGGTCACCCAGAGGTGAGAGATTAGGACCTTCTCTGTTTTTGTCCCCTGGGCCCGTGCACAGCCATACGTATGTGTGGTATTCTAGATTCTCAGGAATATGTTAGAGGTTTTCAAAGCCCCTTATGGGCATCCCATTCCTCAGATTTTTATTTTAATATTTTTTGGCCAGGCTCTTATTTGCCTCATTTGGTGTCACCACCTTAGGCAGCTGTGATATGAAAAACTAAAATTGCCACTCTTGCCCCAGATGGTATATCTCAGTGGACTGAGCACAGGCCTTCAAACCAAAGGGTTGTCAGTTCAATTCCCAGCCAGGGTACATGCCTGGGTTGTGGGCCAGGCCCCCAGTGGGGGATGTGTGAGAGGCAACCACACATTGTTTCTCTCCTTCTCTTTCTCCCTCCCTTCCCATTTCTCTAAAAAAAAAACAAATAAATACATCTTTGGAAAAAAGTGCTACTTTTTTTTGGTAAATGCTCTGGTTTAGGGATTTATCCACTGAGCAGGCCCCGAGTTAGGTCAAATAATGATAAATCTTGCAAATAGGGCTTTTGCAGGGAGGTTCAAGACAAGTCAAACAGTGACACTTCTCTTGGGGTGGACCTTTATGAGGAGCCCCAGCCCATAGTGGCCCTTCTAGTGACAGGTTTACATGGCTACTAGTGGTCAGTGACTGCTGATTTTCAAGGTCATGGAGCTAGAAATTAAAGAATGTAAATAGAGAAAGTTAAAACAACATGAACCTCACTGATCTTTCCAACATTCAGCTCTTTTTTGTGAATAAATGATCATTGGATTCTTGTTAGCTTTTGGTTACTTTACGGTTCTGAAAAAGTTGATTTGGATAATTTTTTTGCTAGTGCTTTTATTGCTTTTAAAACCAGAGGAGTAGACTCTCAGAGGTAAGAACTATAATTTTTTTTAAAAATCATAAATGAGTTTTAAATTTTTTCAGATGATTTTCTGCATCTGTTGGGATGAGAAAATGATTATTCTTCTTAAATTGTTACTGTGATAAATTACTTGATAGATTTTCTGATGTGGAAGTACCTAGCTGAGTTCAAGGGCAAGTTATTTTACATCTCTTCTCTGTATTTCAATTTCTTCATTTTCAAAATTGAGAACATAAGAGTATATTCTCATTAGTTCTAAATATTAAAAAGGAATTTAGAACTGTGTCTGGCACGTAGTGAACCCCTGATGAAGGTCAGCTATTATTATTATCTTTACATTCCAGGGATAAAGTCTACTTAGTCATGGCGTGTTGCAATTTTAGACATACTGCTGGATTCCATTTGCCAATATTTTATTTAGAATGTTTGCATTCATGCTCATAGGTATGAGGATGGTTTCAAAATCTTTTTTACTATTCTTGTCAAATTTCTGTATCAGGGTTAGTCTGGCCTCAAAAACCCAAGCTGGGTGCATTACCTTTCTAACACCCCATTGTGGGATATTGTCAAGGAAGGGGGGTGGGTGGGTCTTAGAGAATGTGGGAGATGTTAAGAACCCATTCATAATAACCTCAGTCTCCTCACTAGTGACTTGCTTAGAAATGAATATACAATGCCATCTTGGCCAAGAAAGACTAAGAGAAAATCTGCTGGCAGAGGAAGGAGGCTGCTAGGAAAAGTTTTCTGTCTTCTAGAAAGGACACCCAGGCAGAGATGGCACTTTTTCTTGTGTCTGAGTGTGACGCCTTGGACAAATCCTTAATCTCTGTAATCCCTACCTATGATGAGAATAGATATGTAAATCACCTAGTTATAACATCCTCTTAATATGTTGCAGCTATTACTATTTTTATTACTCTAACAAGATAATACTACATAAACCCAAGTTCAGTGTAATTCGTGCTTGAAAATGATACAATGCAGCTTCTAGTCTCAAAGACGGCCATCATCAATCCCTCCCTCTACTCCCCCCCCCGCCACCCCATACACACATCTCTTCCCACATTGTGAGATAGAGCCTATTTCCTTTCTCTTTAAACGTGGGCTGACCCTGTCTGTGACTGCTCTGATCAATAGAATATAGCAGACATAATGTTCTGGGAATTTTGAGTTTTAAGAGCACTGGAAGCTTTTCTTTCCTCTCTTAGTAGTGCTAACCCTTCAGATCCTCCCTTTCAGAACCCAGCTGCCCAGCTGTGGGAAGCCCATGTCACGTGGAAACGCCACGTGGAGGAGAACGGAGGCTCTCCAGCTGAGAGCTCAGCCAGGCATAAGAGTGAGCCATTTTTGTTTGACATTTCTACTTAGTTCCCCTCAGACAACTGCAGCCCAGGTGACATTGCACAGAGCAGAAGAGCTACCCATGGCCGCTCAACTTCCAGAACTGTAAGAGAAAAGAAAATGGCTGTTATCTCGAGCCACTAACTTTCAGAGTAGCGTGTTAGCGCAGCAAGGACAACAAACACAACTCCTTTAAATGCACTGTAGAATTCTGGCTTGTCACTGAGTTCATATCAACATCCCGTCTGTCCTGTAGGCTGAAGCAGTGGGCATTCGATGTCGATGGCCATGGAGGTCCGCTCTTGCTGTCCCAGGTCTCGTCTCCCAGCTCCCTTTGGATAAGTTCCGTGTGCCGGGACCACCTCAGCCAACGTCTGCAGCTTCTTCCTGCACTCCCTGGAATGCTTGGAAGGCAACAACGTGCATCACAGGAAGAACATCAGATTTGTGGTCTCATGGCTCAAGTTCAAGACCTAGTTACTTTAGTTACCAGTTACGGGAGCTTAGTCAAGATTCTTAATTTTTTTGAGTCTCATTTCATTTTCAACTGCAAACTTCAGAAAATGAGAGTAGCTTCACAGAGCAGTAGGCTGGTGCAAATAAGGTAACACATGTGAAAGCGCTTTGAAAACGTATTCTCTGCACATGGTAATTATCATTATCATGCCTCATTGTACCATGAACACCAGGGCATGAGCTCATCAACCAGCAGCCCCTCTTTGTGTTGTATTGTTGAGTTCTCCCTGCTCTCAGAAACAAACCACTGAGAGGGAAGTACATCTATTATCACCATCACCATCGTCATCTTCGTTATCCTCAGCAGGAGCATCGTCCTTGTCGTTGTCACTGTCACCATCATCACATACCATTTCTTGAGCTTCTACCATGCTACACCCTCGTCATAGGTTCCCACCACAGTCCTTCAGGATGTGTGTGTGTTACTAACCCTCCTTTACAGATGAGGACATCAAGGCTAGTTCAGGTTAATCTCCTTGCCTAAGATCATGCAGAAGTAAATTTGGCTCACGGGGAAGTGAAAAACTAGATAGAAAGGACATTTGTTACCATATATATGTTTCTCGTTTCCCCACCCACTTCAGAGAACTAATGACTCTTCTTAAGTGGCTCTGGGGGCATTTGGGATGTCAACACCATTATTAAGCCGTGATGCAAATGGCACTTTTTTTTGGAGGAGGGGGGGAACACCCTCTAGCATTGGAATAGTGGCAATGAAGGATGAATGTGAAGCTTTCGACATCCCGAAAGTCCATGGGCTGGAGCTAAGGGGCAGCCAGGCGTCCCTGTTTATTTGCTGTGTGCAGTCATCTCTTGGTATCTGGGCAGGCGCTAATTAGATAGCCGCTTGGAAAGTTGCTCTCACGAACTGGAGACCATCCAAATTGCTCTCTTTGTTCCAGAAGCTTCGGAAGAGCATGCCCCCCTTCCCCAACTCTCTTCCCACCCTATCCTCACTTGCCAAACCTCAAGGACCACAAATACAGCTAATTATGTCAGCTTGGCTTGGCATTTGTTTTCCAGATAGCATCTTTCATTAGCGTTGACCTTCCGGCTGCCTGGCTGCTGCACCCGGTGGGAGTTGTGAGCGATGTGTTGGTTACCCCAGTGACATGGGAAAGTGGTAGAGGAGGAGGTGGAGGGAGAGTGGATGACATCTCCAACAGTCCCCAAAACTACGTGTACTTTTTCCTCCCTCCTGCCTGTGCTTCCATAAGGTGGTCCTCTGTGGTTGCCAGAGAGGAAGGTGGTGTGGATTTGTTGGTTGTCTTGGCCTCGAGGATCTTAAAGACACCGGCAGGCTCCAGTGGTAAGTTTTGGAGGGCCATCACTGTATTCTATTTATCGTTCCTGCACTTCTCGTGCTACCAAGCACGTGCGTGCACATACACGCCACGCACCCAGCCCTAGCAGTCAGAGGCTCTTAGGCAGGATGCGTGGAATTGAATTTGCGTCATTTTGCTCCAATGGCATGGACCAAAGGCAGGGGCCTGCTATTGATTTTTGTAAGGGCACAAACTGTTTGCAGGTTCCTTAACTCAGTGCTTAAGCAGGGTTCTGAGTCTGGGAGCCACATTCAAAGTTTTCAGGTACACGATTTTGAGAGGGTCTTGCTTACCAAATTCTCTACAAACTGAGGGGAGGGCATAGCGCATAGAGAAATAAGTGTGACTTACTTCTGTCCATAATTTTCTGGACTTCCTGATACGACCTCTCAGCAGAGAAGCATTCGCCTTTTGCCAGGCGCAACCATACCTCGGTCACACAGTGGTTCCAATCCCAGCCCCAACGTGTCCGGGTGGGGAGCCGGCCAATCAAAGGGCAGAGAGGCTTATCTGTAGACCGATTCCTTGACCACCCACGACACGTCCCGGCCAACAGGAGGGTGGGTAGTACTCCCTTTTCACCCTTCCATCTCTAACTTTCAAAACTCTTTCTTATTCTAGGTGTGACCAAGGCCACAAGGAGAAACCAGTTGCCCACATTTTGCTTTTGGGGGGAACTATGAATCCACCATAACCCCATAGTATTTAGCTTCTTGATCATCTGCCTGTCTCGGAGAAGGAGAGACATACGACAAAACCAGACCAGCCAATGGTGAGGGGCACTTGTCATGTGAAATGGTCGTCTCAGCAGGAAACATACAATAAATAATCATTTACAGACAACATCATGTTAACGGCATCGAGCAAAAGATCTGGAACGGTGGCCGAGACTCCTGCACCCCAACAGAGTGTGGGATCCAGGCCGCCACCCCTATGAAACTCACAGGCCCGAAGCCCCACAGTTTCCTGCAGACAAGAGAAAAAAAAGAATCCTTTCTCATTTTTAGCCTAGAAAATTTGGCCAGCGTCCCGGCTGGCTGCACTCTATAGAAGTCAGTTCAAATATAGATTTTTTCCCCTCTCCTTGTTTGCGAGAGTTGCTTGCAGAAAGCAGCCAACAGACCAGTCAGCCAGATGAGTTTCCTTCTTTCACTTGATCAGACAAAGCGTCTCACGTTGCGGAGTCCGTGCTGGAACCGCGTCAGCTGCCGGGTGCCCAAGAGAAACCGGAGTTTTATTTGTCCGACTGTACAAACTGCGCTGAGAGAGGCAGAAGACGGAAGGTCCTGGTGGGGTTTCACCTGATGACAGGCGCGTGGGCACACTGGCTGTGGGGCCTGCAGCCTGACGACGGGTGTGGCCTGGGCGTTCCCAGTTCTCCAACAGCTAAATGAAGTATTTTTTTTTTTATGAGGCAGACACCGTGCTGAGAGCTTCACACCCACTGTCTTATTTAATCTCACGGGGACCTTACGAGGGGCACTGAGCTGGTGGGTGGGGGAATCAAGATTTGAACCCGAGTCCCTCTGACTCAGCCTGTACTGTACTGATTATTTTAGGAGTTAGCAGTTTGAAGGATCCAGGTCCATAGTATCCTCATCTGCCTGAGACTTCACTTGTGATCTATCTTCTTCTTCTTCTTTTTTTTTGTAGATTTTCTTGGTTTTATTTTTATTTTTTTATTTTAATGGTTGTTCAAGTACAGTTGTCTGCCCTTTACCCCCATCCCGGCCCACCCCTCCCAGTCCTCCCCACTCCCTCCCATCTCCACCCCCTCCCTTGTTATTGTCTGTGTGTCCTTTACTCTTCTTCCTTCAAACCCTTCCCCCCTTCCCCTGAAATTCCCTCCCCTCTCCTCTCTGGTCACTGTCAGCCTGTTCTCCATGTCAGTGTCTTTGGTTATATTTTGCTTGTGTGTTTGTTTTGGTGATTCGATTCCTGTTAAAGGTGAGATCATGTGGTATTTGTCTCTCACCGCCTGGCTTATCTGTGATCTATCTTCTGGCAGAATGTTCGGATCGGGGATCCATGCAGCTTGGCCCAGCACAAGGCAATGGCGGGAGGCACGAGACCGGGTCTGCTGATCCGGAATGCCTTGTCTGGCAGTGCCAAAGTCCGTCTTGCAACAGTCTACTGGTGGTTCACTCTAATCTCCCTCTCGTCCCGCCTCCACCCTCCCGCCCCCCCATTTCAAAGACAAGAAAACAGGCCTTGTTACTTTCATTCTGGGCAGCTATAAAAAGGAGAAGTTGATTTAGATTGAATGTGGAAGAAGCCAACAAATAGACGTTGCTCGCACAGGACGGGGACGACCCGAGGGCTCGCACGGGAGGTTCGGCGTGCCACAGGTACGCCAGCTTTCACAGGGCACTCACGGCGGGCTGGTGCGGATCTCACTCCCGTGAATACCGGGTGCGAGTCAGCGGCTGCCACAGCAGCAGTCGGCGGGGTGCCTGGGCGTCCCCAGCAGCTGCTGAGCCCAGAATTTGTCTCCTCTTTTAACCAAATCTGGGAGAAGACCAGAGTGGATTTAGCTGCCATGTACGGGCATAAACGCACTCATGAACTCCTCGCAACAACCCTATGAAATAAGTGTCACCCCCATTTCGTGGGTGCTGACATGAAGGCCTAGTGAGAATTACAGAGAATTACTCAGAAATCAGAATATAGGGGATTGCTTTCGGTGAATTGCTGTATTATTGCTTCCCGGAGCATGTGGGGATGCTGGCTACACTAAGTCACTGCCGGCGAAGTATTGCCAAGCGCTGGTCCTGCTGGATCCCTCCTCGAAGCAGAAACAAGGCTTATCTGCAATTAGCTCATCCGTTGTGTACAAACGGTACTAATTGCTGGAAAACAGTGTGTTTTCATAAGCAGGTTAAACCTTCCCTTCTGAAATCTTGTTTATACTATTAATTTGAGCAACAAACTCTTCCTTTATGGACCCAGACACACTCCGGCCAGGCCGGGCCTGGAGAAGGGTGACAATTTCTCACGCGTCTGCGTTGGGATAGGGGTGTCGATCGACACGCACCTGCCAGCCTGGCTCCCGAGAACCCAGCGGTCGGAGGGCCAGCCGGAGTCAGCAGTCGCCCGAGTTGTTGAACATTCGTGACGAGAAAGGAAAATGACTTTTTTTTTCCTGCTACCAGAGAACCTTGAACTCGGTGCCAACAAAACCTTGCCAACTGGAGGTCCCGCTGGGCTTACTTGAATGAACAGATACGACTCCGTTTTAATTAGCACACTAATTGTTTCCCTGCACATGAGTGTGGGGAGAGAACTTGCAAACAGTTTATTTTCTTAAGTGGGTTACAAGGTGCCCCCCGCAGCCCCGTGGGTGGTGCTCCACCGGGCAGCCAACTGTCGTGTTCATCGAATGGCTCCCGTCTGGCCCAATGAGCGCTTCTCGAGCACTGCCCAAGCGGTGGGCTCTGGGTGAGAGCTGGGGGCCCCGACCCTCTCTCCTAGGAGTGCCCTGTAGAGGTCAAGGGTGACATTGTCAAACTCTATCGGCTAGGGTTCCTAGCTGTAAGCAATCAATTCAGGACAGTGAAAAGAAAGGCAGTGTACCAGAGGGGGTGGGGGTAGAGGTGGGCCGGGCAGGGGTCCGAGGAGACCTGGGCGCAGGGACAATCGAGTGGGCACAGTGCCATTGCAAGGACTTGTCTGTAGGTGACCTTGTGTCCTTGTGTAGTTCAGGCTATTGTCTCTGGGGGGAGGGGACGAGAGCGGGAGGAGAACCCCTTGTCTCCGTGCCTGGGAGCCTGCAAACTCAACCGACAAAAGGTAGATTAACAGGCAGGGAAAAAAAACCCCACAAAATTTATTCATATGGGAGCTCACAAAAGAAGTAGCTGGCTAAATGGCTGAAGTTGGGGAAAGGAAAAGAGACGAGAGGCTTTTATGGGAGGAACAAATGGGTTTCTAGGGGAACAAACGGGAGATAAGGAAATTTGTGATGATGTTTGTTTATGCAGGTGCGGGTGGCCTCTTCCATCCTTTCACGCCGTAAAACTCCCATAGATGGGGAAGTTTCACTCCCAGAAGTTTCGGCTTTTAGTGAAATAAAGGAAGCTCTGAGAAGGCTTCTCTCCGCACCCGATACTATCAGCCATCTCTAAAGCAATCTGCGCATTCATTCTGAGGGCCCGGGGGTGGGGGGTTCCCACACCTCTCACCGACAGGACCCAGCCCCCTCCTCACTGGTGTCTCCATTTCCCCTCTGGCCACCCACCACCAGCCCGTTCAGAGGGACACATTGAAAATGAAAATCCAGTAACGCCACCTGTGTGCTTCGAAACCTCTGAAGACCCGGGGTCCAACCTGGGTTCCTAACCCCCTTCTGTAATGGAAGGAACTAGGGCTCCTTGGAGGAATGCTGGGTTCTAGGACGGGGCTGGGAACATGCGGGTGCCGGGAAATAAGGAAACGCTCGGGACACGCAGTGAGGGGGGCACATCGAAGGGGCCCAGGAGTCAACTGAAGATGCTCTCAGTAGCCAAAGCGGGAATGCTCTGGGCAACAACATACACCATGTGGAATCGGAATGTGACCCAGAGAACAAAGTTAATATCTATGGGACCACACTGATATAGACACAGAATGGCACAGGTAAATAAATGGGGAAGAGACCAATCTCCCGGACAGAAGAGTTCCAAATAATTTATGGAGCTAGTCCCCCCTCCCCAGAGAGGCGAAGCTGGCTTCCCGCCCCTGAGTGTGCACCGCACAGTGACGCCTTCTGAACGGTGGGGTACGGGGACAGCAAAAACAGAGCAACTTTGTAGCAGAGGAGCCTGACAAATGCTAACTCAGCCAGCCATCAAGGTCAAAGTCAACAGTTACAAGTCCTGTTGACAGCGCGTACCCTTGATAGGATGGGATGTGCTCGAATGGCCCTTTGCCTCCATGAACTTCCTTCCATCATCCCAGGCGAGTGACCTATAACCCGTGAAAAAAGCGTCGGGCAAAAGGCACGCTGCAGGTCAGTCTGCAAGACAGCCGACCAGTCTTCCTGCCGTCAGCAACAAGGGGAGTCTGGAAACCGTCCCCACCGAGAGGAAGGAGGAGCCTCGGGACGTGATCTGTAAAAGGAAAGTACCTTGGACGGAATCTGGGGACAGAAAAGGGACATTGGGTAAACTTTTAGGAAATCTGAATAAAGCATGGACTTTAATGAGTGAGAGTGTATCAGTGTTGGGTCCTCACTTGCGACAATGTACACAGGTGCCCTACTAATATCAGGTGTTAATAACAGGGGGACGGGGTACGGGTATATGGGATCTCGCTGCACAATCCCTGCAACTTTTCTGTTACACAGCTTATTAACAAACAAAGCAAAACGTCCTTTGGGCGCTTCCCATCGAGCTGACGGTAAAACCGAAGCTTCTCAGTGTGGCTGGCAATGGACACTGTGACACTGCCCTCTGTGACCTGGCTGGCCTTGGCCTCCCACTGCCTCTCGGGCCACACTGGCCTCTGGGGTAGGCACAGGGCCCTTGCTCTTGGCTTCCCCACCCCTTCCAGAATGTTCTTCCTCTCTCCCTTCAAGCCAAGTCCTTCTCATTTTTCATGTCACAGCTAAAATGTCACCTCCTCCAAGAGGCCTCCTGGAGAACGATGAGGTATGTCCCTCCTGACTCTCTGTGTCACAGTGCATTTGCTTCCTGCACCGAGTTCCTGGTGCACTCCTGGCTTCGCCGGGAGATGGTGCTGACCTGTTCACAACCCCAACCCTGGCACCTTGCAGGGCGTAGGAGCTTATAAACGTTGGAGGGGAGGAGGGGGGACTTGCCTCTGTCAAACTGTGCTGACTTACTAGCCTCATCACACCCTGTCCCCCAGGAAAGGCAACCTTTCCTTTTATTGCCGGAGCCCTGGTCTCAACCCTCCAGACGCCTTCTTTGGCTCATCCCCTGTGCACTGCACCCCGAGGCTCCTTAACCTCAGCCGCTGCTGTCCTGGGTGTGGGCACACCTCCGCAGAGGTTATTGCTGTGTAATCACAGTGACTCACTCCCACACTGCTCACGTGCTCATCGCTGAGTAATTAGGGCCCGCCACACAACACAGTCATTAACAGGTTTCGCGCCTCTGCCTTTTCCAAACTGTATTGTGGTTAAAGCTCCAGAAGTAATTAGTTCGGAGTGATGATGGAGGAGGTTGTGGAGAACAGAGAGAGTGTTTTTCCCTTTGTCTTTCCCCCTGGTGTGGTGGGGAGGAGGGGCCGGGAGGGTCTTTGAGAAAGGAGCTATTGATTGTTTTGCCCCAAAGCATCCCGCGGAGCTGGGTACTGCATTGTTTGCGGAACTTTCCAAAATGAATGAAAACCACCGTGTCTTTGTGCTTAAGGCACATTCCCAATGATCTGTGCTGAAGGCACAGAGAACTTCTTTATACTTGTGAAGGGTGCCTTCCAGAGTTAGAGAAAACTTCTGCTCACCAGGGGCTGGTGGGGGATGGCAGAGGGAGCTGGCTCCTGTTCAGTGGGCACCGGCTTCTCCTTGGGATGGTGGTGAGCTCGCTGGGGAGACGGAGGTGGCGGGGGGGCGGGAGGGACACAATACGAATGCACTTACTACCCTCTGAGCTGCACACTTTAAATTAGTGAAAATGGTACATCTTCCCTTGTGTGCATTTTACCACAATAAAAAGAAACCCGGTGGTGTATTTTTTTTCAAACTCAAAACTGTCATAGTCTTCTTGATAGAAGGAAAGGTCAGTTATACTGCAAGTTCACCGTAAGACCCCAATTTTTACTTTTAAAATTTATGTATTTATTTTTTAGAGGAGGGAGAAAGAGAGGCAGAGAAGCATCAGTCAGCTGGGGACTGAACCCGCACCCCAGGCACGGGTCCCGACCGGGGACCAAACCAGAGAACTTTCTCTCTGCGGGATGATGCCCAGCGAACTGAGCCACACTGGCCGGGGCCCCACTTATTATTTTAAAAATTATGGATAACAAATAAGAGACTGGAAACAAGAGACTGGAAATAAAGAAGTCAAAATAATAACCGATTATTCCTGAGTAGGGGTGATTTCTACTGTCTTCTTTGGACTTCCCTGTACTTTTCCAATTCTGCGTTTGACAATACGTGTTTGTGTATCTTTTGTAATCAGATGAAACAGACGCGCAGCCTGGTGAACGTTCTCAAGGCCACTGAATGGCACACTTTAAAGTGGTTACAATGGTGAACATTGTGAGGTATATTTGCCATGATAAAAATACGTTTCAGAGAGACAAGGCAACTTGTGTGAAAAACATCACTTCCCAGGGTTTTCCCGAGGCTGGTATTTTCCAAATTTGCCATCCCCCTCCCCCCACCCCCCTCCACCCCTGCTGTGTGGTCCGGCGTGGGGGTGGGGCGGGGAGAGACCAGGTTTGGGAATGAGACCGAGTGGCCGAGAGATGCCAGGCGTGGGTTTCAATGCTCCTCGGTACAACCCAACATTGTGGCTCCTCCAGATCAGATGGGAAGCCTTCTGTAACAAGAGGCTTTTATTTTTTTTTAAGAGTCTACTCAAGATGTGTTACGATTCAAATTGAGGCCACGTTAAGCTAACCCTCATAGTTTCTACAAAGTAAAGATGGCCGAACTGGATAGCCTAAACGTGCTCGCAGGGGGAACAGCCACAGAGCTTCAGAGGCTCAGACGAACTCTTTTCGAGAGCACAAGGGCACCCCGTCGCTGGGACACTCGTAACAAAGAGAGCTGCATCATATTTGGATAATATTTCAAACCTGCTGAAGTGCATTCGCGGCTCTTCTTTATCAGCGATCGTGAGAAAGCTCTTCTTTCATGATGGGGAGAGTCCAGAGCCTGTTCGAATCTGCTTTTAACTGCCCAGGAGACAGGGGGCTTGGCTGGTGCTGGGCCAGGAGCGTCCCTAGGGTGAAGCCCTAAGGAGCCTAAGAGGGCGTGGGCTTACGGGACAAGGAGGAGCGACTCCTCGCCTGTCTCACGAAGGACGGAGGTGCAGGGGGAGGACTGACCAGGAGAGCACACAGGAGCTTGGTTAAAGGGAGGTTACCCAGGGAGCCTGAGTGGTCCACTGAGGGCGGAGGGAGCCTGGGTGTCTGTCCACCAACCCCTGCCAGTCGGGCTCCTTGGGGGGCTCCTCCCGGGCTGAGCCAGCCTGGTCCTTGCGTGGGCAGTGGGTAGGGCTCTTGGTTAGTGCAAGAGAGTGCCGACAGTTTCATCAGAGCAGTTGCGCTCGGCACTGTAAGAACTGGGGGGCTCTGCGCCCCGTTATCGTGTGCCAGAGGGAAGAGGGGCTGTTTGAGGAAAGAGCAGAAGGCAGGGAACCGCCTCGCTTGGACACAGGAAGGCAGGCCCACTGGGTAGTGCCAACACCCGGTCACGGTGCCCGATGGCACATTCCAAACAAGGACACAGCGTGGCTGTGGCTTCCTCTGAGCCACACCCTGTGGCCTCTCTGTGCTGGCTCCCAGGACAGAGGCAGACAAGACACCCTTGGTGTTCACAGGGAACTCACCGGGGACAGCAGACCTATAAGCAGAGGCTGCGGAGTGACAGGTGAAGGAGTCTCGTGTGCAGTGTGGGGCGCCCGGTCAGGAGTGGGGGTGTCAGTGGGGGGGAGCTGAGGCCACATTTTCAAGGCCTTGAAGGATGCGTACTCACGTCACGGCTGTGAGAGCGCTCTGAGCCTTCACTGCTTCATCTGCAAAATGGGACGATGGTGATGGCTGGGAGACTCTGGGTGGGGACGCGCGCTGGGGAGCGTCATGGGCACCTGGGCCACGTGTCACTCATCACCCCGCAGGCCAGCCCGTCTTGTGCGCATGGTGACTGTCTCGAGGTCTCTAACAGCCACAAGAGAGTCCACCCCACGCCCCAGCTTTTTAAAGCAGGTCCCACAGCCGCATTCAAGGGGTGGAGAAGCTGAGGGGAAGGGGGGAGTTGGGCTAGTTGTGCCACGTGCTGTGGTCGTTTGGAGGGTAAAATGTCGTCATACGAGTAGAGCTCTCGTTAACATCGGGACGGCTCAACAAAGGTATGACAGAGATGACATGTGTCCCTTCTAGTTCTTTAATAATAAAATGGTCTCACCCTGGCTGGCGTAGCTCAGTGGATTGAGTTCGGGCTGTGAACCAGGAATCGCAGGTTCGATTCCCAGTCAGGGCACATGCCTGGGTTGCAGGCCATGGCCCCCAGCAACCGCACATTGATGTTTCTCTCTGTCTCTCTCTCTCTCTCTCTCTCTCTCCCCCTTCTTTCTCTAAAAATAAATAAATAAATAAAATTTTTTAAAAAAGTAAATAAATAGAAAAGTCGCTGGAACAATAGGTATGAAATAGCAATTTTTATTTTTTGTGGAATGTCTTCGTTCCCTCCCCTCTGCGGTGAGAGTGACCGCTTCCGGACAGCGTGTCTCCGGGAGGATTCGACCTGCCCGGAGCCCGGTGCAGGCGCCGCCGGGGTTCTTATTCCGGGCACAGGACCCGAGTCTCCCCTTCCTCCCCGCAGACAGGAAGGCAACCCAGACGCCACCCTTTTTCATTTTTTGTTTGATTTTGTCCCACGTCCCACTTTTCAAAAAACGGAGGCTGGGAGCTGTTTGCAGAAACGCTCCTGCAGGCCGGCTGGCCTTTCCTCCGGCTCCTGGTGAAACCTCCGCATCCCCCAAAGTCTCCTCTCCCTGAACGCACCTCCTCCCTTTGTGTGTCACCCCCCTCCCTCTGCCATAGCCTCCCGGCTTCCCGGGGGGCTCCTCCCAGCTGCAGCCTCAGGGGACTCCCGGGCCACCCTGGGGCCACCAGGTCCTCCCAGGGAAGGGTGACCAAGGACGGCAGTGCTGGGCACCTGCCGTAGCTCTAACCATCTAACCCCACCTTCCGGCCGCCCTGAGTGGCTCCCCCTCCCAGTCTGTAAAAGGAAGGAGGCCCTGCACCTGTTTGAGCTTCCTGCGGTGCGGTTCTAAGCGGCGTGGACACCCCCCCCAACCCCCCGCGCTGTGGACGGCCTGGGCAAGCGCTTCCTGCCTTGAGCCTGAGGCTCACATCAGCAGCCAGTCCATTCTCACCCCAGCTGAGGGGCTTGGAGGCTCAGAGCCTCAAACCCTGGATGATCTACAACATCAGTAACCTGAGCGCACCCCAGACCTTGTCAAGCCAGATGGGCCCCTGCAGCTTAAACCTCAGATACCAGCAAGCTGGCCCGGGCAGTCCCACCTCCCACTGGCAGAAGACACCGAGACCGACTTGGGCGCAGAACTTGGGCTGCGTGATTTACCCATATTCCCTTAGTTCTTATGACACCCACGATGGGCTGGCAGTGGCAGACCCATTTTACAGATGCAGATCATGAGGATAGGAGAGTTGCAGAAAAGTTGATTTGAGTTCCAAGTTCAATGATAGACTACACTTGATTGACGTGGGTGGAGAAGGCACTGGGGGCATCCACGGGACGGCTGACGCCAACTTCCTGGCCCCCGTGCCCCCGAGAGGGGTATGGAAAGACTACCACGTTGAGAGTGGGCGTGGCTCCAATACACTTTTAAGGAAACGGAGGGTCCCTGAACTTTGCTGTGAAGGCTAGGTCTCCTGTCCTCTCTGAGCCTCAGTTTTGCCACCTGTAACATGGGGTGTAGGGAGGGTCGGCGCGATGACATGTAGAAAGCCTCTCGTGCAGTGGCTGCGCAAGACCCGGGCTCTGTCTTACATCCCGGCTCCAGGAGCACCGCGGGGCGGGAAGCCTGGGGCGGCCCCTCCAGAGAGCCTGGCCGTCCAGGCTGGGCGCTTGCAAGGGCAGCCCTGTGCCCTATCAGAGTGGGGCCCGGGCCTAGCCCCTGGCAAAGGCTGTGGCTTCTAGGGTTGTTTGGACAACTCTGCTTATTCCAGACCAGACCTAGGCTGGGTTTCTCTTGTAAATATTGACAGAGGCCCCAGACAGAGAGGAATAAGAAAACAAGGGACGTTTTATTTGTGACAGAAAAAAACAAATCTACAGACCCACCAGGAGGGGGGAATGTTAAATAAACCATGGCACAGCCGCTGGATGGAATATTGTGCAACTATTGAAATGTTGTTTACCGAGGGCTTGTAATAACACGGGGAAATGCTTATTTCCAAAAGCTAAGTGGAAAAAAGGAAGAGACTGAGTTGTATACTCAGCACAATCACACCCAGGCGAAAGTCAAGCCCAGACCGGAGGGACGCACACCACGGCGGGGGTTAATTGGGGAGATTTTTTTTCTTTTTCTGTATTTTCCAGTTTTTCTTTTTTTGGTAACGGCATGGTTAGTCTCACGCAGAAAGCAAACCAGACACAGGGTATTTTTTTTTTCCCTGTAGAAGAAAGACCTCTTACGGGGCAAGCAGGCCCGAGGACCCAGGGGGAAGCTTTATTTGTCGTAGAGGCCACTCTGAGGCTGAGGGCTCCAGGTAGGCAGACGAGGCTGAAAAACAAGGTCAAGTGGAAGTCCTAGTCCCGGAACCCATGGGGTCACGTGGGCCGGCTGGCACGCACCCACACGTCCAGGTGTGGCGTCTGTGCGGTTGTCCTGGTCGTTGCTCTGGCTTTCGCCCCAACTTGTGCAAACGCTGCTTCTCTCCCGGGAACGTCGTGTGTCCCCAGGCGAGGACCCTCTTTTACAGATGTCGGTGGGACAGGATTCTCTCCCGGACCTCACAGGCAGAACAGCTGGGCTCCTGCCCCCTTCACACCCCGAGCTGGGGCTCCTGGGGGCAGACCTCCACTCTGCCGCCCTTGTGACAAGGGCCTTCGGGTGGCACAGCCGGGCTTCCCGTGCCCTGAGCCGGCCCTGGTCTGTGCAGTTCCCCAGAGTCCCATTCAGGTCCCTGCTCGGTGTCATCTTATCGGGAAGGCCTGCTCACCCTCTCCCACTGGGTTGTCTTCTCTGTCTCCACGGCCCTGACGCAGCACGGGTCCTATTTACTTAGGTACTGTACTAATTTCTTCAAAACTGCCTGTTTTCCTCCATTAGAACCCGCGCCTGCAGGGCAGGGCTCCCCGCAGGGCACTGCAGCGCCTCCAGCACCAGGCAGGGTGCCCGGCTGCAGCTTTCTGTCAGCGTGCCCTGACCTCCAGGGCTCTGGGTGGCGGTCATGGTCCCTGGACCACCTGCTCTGCCACAGCGGCCCCGACCACGCTCGTCCCTCACCCAGCACCAGAGATGAGACACGCACCAGCTCTAATGGGCAACGAGGGCTGGGGCTCTGTGCTGAGACCCGTCTGAGGCCCTTAGAAAGAAAGGCTCAACAGGAAAAGGGGTGACAATCGGTTAGTGCCGTCTGCCGGGGGACCACAGGGAGGCAGAGACAGCGTGTCACGCCTTCCCAGCTCAGCCCGGGCCCAAAGCCAGCTCTCCCTGTGGTCGTGGAGACCACAGCTGCCCTCACTGCGTCTGGAGCTTTGCCTCCTGGTCCCTGGAACCATTTCCCTTGTCCTACCGTAAGTACGCAGTGGGCTTGTCCTCCACCGGACTCCTCACCTGCCCCTGCCTCTGCCCCTGAACCTGACCCTGGGGCTGGATCTGGCTCCACTTGCCCCAGCTCCCACATGGGGTTCTCGTCCCAAGCAAACCCCAGCCTGGCGCCACCGTGCCGATGCCACCTCCTAGTCATGTCACTGCGGCAGCCCCCAGTCTCCGGGGTCCCTGGGTGGTTCATGCCTGAGTGTTGACTCTGACCTTGAGCATAGCCTTGGTGAAGGGGCCACTCTTCCCAGGCACCAGTCTTAGCTACTTTCCTCTCTCAACCTCCAGTTTAGGAATAAACTAAGCAGCTTCACCTCTCGGGCCCCAGGCCCCCTGTGGCCCACGGAGAGCCCTGTGTCCTGGCCGATTTCCTTCTCGGTCTCCGTTCCCATCCTGCATCTTTCAGACCGACCCTGGCTCAGCCCAAGCAGCTGCGGGGAGCACCGGCTCCTGCCTGGACCCCCAGGAACTTGGGAAGAACTTTCTCAGGATGCTCTCATTTGTGTCCCCACAAAGAAGGGCATGAGTTGTCCTTCCCATTTCCAAGAGAGGGATGCCGAAGTCCATAGCGTTCTTATCTCTGACTGTCCGCCCTGGTGTGGTGCACCCCATCTCTGCGTCTTTCCTCCGTGCTGCTTGTCACATAGGAGGAGTGTCTGCCCCCTGGCTCCTGGCCGTGGCCAAGAGCTGGACTGTTCCTCTGTGTGTGTGAGCCCCTCCCTTAGGGATGGAGCAGGGCCATGGTTAGAGATGGGGCCAATCTCTCTTTCTTCCCTCCAGGGCAATGGGGAATTTCTGGGTTTGGAGGTCTCCTCCCTTGGAGAAGTTCCCAAACCTGATGGCAAAGGAGAACCCAGCCTCCTGATGCGTCACCTTTAGTCCCCCAGCTCCACCCTGGGCCCGCCCCTCCCTGGTCCTCTCCTGTCTGGTGCTGACCAGGGGGCAACACAGCGCAGGAATGACAGACCACGCCGTTGGCTCTCACCAGCCCGAAAGGGTCGCCTGGTCGGCGGAGGATGTTCCCCACCCCTGGGGTGTGAGGCTGGGGTCCTGGGGGAGCTGTGCCATGAAGAGCTCTGAGACAGGGAGAGAGGGTCAGTGGGCCCCAGGGGGACAGCGGCCCTTGGACCACCTTCTCCTGCCTCCCCCAGGAGTGACGATATCCCTAACAGTCCCCTATGAGAAGATGTACCTTGTCAAATGGCTGCTAGAAATGGAGGTTTCTCATGCTAGCATTCCAGGTAATGAGGAGAACTGAAGTGGGCTTTGGTTAATTTACTCTGAAGAAAGAAAAGAAGGAAGGAAGGAAGGAAGGAAGGAAGGAAGGAAGGAAGGAAGGAAGGAAGGAAAGAAGGAAGGAAGGAAGGAAAGAGAAAAGAAAAAAGAAAAGAAAAGAAAAGAAAAGAAAAGAAAAGAAAAGAAAAAGAAAAGGAAAAGAACGCCCTCCAGCTTCAGCTATGTGACTTCTCCCACCTTCTGTCCCTCTGGCTGGGCCCCTGGGGCGGCCCCGGGCTCCTGCCTGAACCACCTCCCTTGACTGTTTCCCTCTGTGTCCCAAGTGCTTCTGGGAACCTCGGCCGTGGAGGCTTAGGGCCGATGTTTAGGAAGGGGCCCATCTCCAGTGGGGTCAGCTTGAGGGGTCATGACAGTAAACTGGCACCTGAATCACAGTGGTCATAAGGTTGTGTCCCTGAAGTTTGCTGGGGTCCTGGAGCCCCCCAGAATTCAGACTTGAAGCCAGCCCTGCAGAAGCGGCTGCCCTTGGCCTTGGAACTCCAGTCCTGAGTTCTGTTTTCCCGCTTGCCCCCTGCAGCCCACTGGCAGCAGGGACGCATCTCAGAGCCCCAGCCAGTGAAGGAGGCAGGACTAGGATTCACCTTCTGGGGCTCAATTCCTGGCCGCCTGATCTCCCAGAAATGGCCCTGGAGCCGCGGGCAGGGGCTGCCCAGCAGAAGGCGGCTAGACCCTGGTCTGAGGCACGTGGGGGCCGGGCAAGGCCAGGACGGTGGGCAGGAGGGTGCCCTGCGGGGAGGGGAAGCTCCGCAGCTCCTTGGGCACAAACCTGGGTGAGACGTGGTCAGCCAGGAAGAGGAGAGTGCGCCGGCGCCCCACGCAGTAGATGAGGTTGTCCACCACGGCGCACTGGAAGGCGTCGGGGTAGGGCGTCAGGTACGTGGCGCACTCGTACCAGAGGCGGGCGCTGGCGCTGCAGCGGTACACGCCGATGCCCAGGCTGCGGTTGAGGTCGAAGCGGTAGAGGAAGCCGCTGACCGCCACCATCTCGGCCGTGCGGTCCTTGCCGCCCGCCGCGGGGCCCACCTGCCAGCGCTGCTCCTGCGTGGAGAAGCGGAGCAGCAGGTAGCGCAGCGTGCCGCCCGTGACGAAGATGTCCCCGGCACACGCCGTGGCCGTGTGCGCCAGGGCGAAGGTGTCGTTGGGGAGTGGCGGGGCAAAGGTCCAGCGGTCCAGGCGCGGGTCGTAGCGCTCGACCGTGTTCAGACACTCGCCCCCGATGGCGTACAGGTGCCCGTCCAGGGCCACCAGCTGGCAGTGTGGCCGGGCCTGGTTCAGCGGGCACACCTCGCTCCAGATCTCGGTCAGAGGGTTGTAGCAGAAGACTCGGTTGGAGGGCCGGCCCCCGGCCCCCTGGCAACCAGACACCACGAAGACGTAGTTGAAGAGGCTGCAGATGGCACAGCCTCGGGACACAGCCTCTGGGGGCAGATGGGTCAGGGGGTGCCAGACATCCTGCTCATCGTCATAGCAACAGAGGCGGCCAGAGTCTTCCTGGGGGCACACGTCGGCCACCACCAGGCGCTTGCGGCCCTGCAGCCGTCGCCGAAGGACCAGCTCCCTCTCCGCCCCGCTCAGGCGCCCATAGATGTCTGGGCTGCGCAGGACCTGGAGGTAGTTGTCACTCATCACTTTGTAGGCAGCCTCCTTCAAAGCCTCCAGCTTCTGCCGCTTGGCCAAGGTCAGCACCTCGTAGCAATTCCCCAGATCCAGGTGGACCTCTGGGGCTGAACCTGGGGTGAGAGGGAAGTGGAAGAAATTGGTCCCTGCCACCAGCTGTAGGTTGGGCTCCCCGCTGCTGCTTCCGGCTGAGCTGGACTCCGGAGACCGCCCGGCTGCTGCGGGGCCACTGGGCGGGGCACTCCGGTCGGGGAAGGATGGAGCAGGGCTCCCAAAGCCGTTGAGCTGCAGTTGAAGCTCCGGGTTCTCCACGATCTGAAGGAGGCTCTCCTTCCTGCTGAAGCCTTGCACAGGGGGCGACAGCACAGGCTGGGAGGAGGCGCCTGGATTGGCTCCACCTTCTCTGTCATCCTGGTGGCCTCTGGGGATGGCCCCTGTTCCCAGGGGGCCTGGCACAGCAGGTGGAGCCTCAGCCAGGGCTGCTGTCCCAGGGGCCAGCCCGCCTCTGGAGGTGGCCTGAGAGGTAGATTGCACGTAGTACTCGTACACCTTGCCCTGCAGCCTGGGCCCCGTCCCTGCCGCCTTCTCCCTTATGAAGTTCTCCTCGACTCGAACCCGGGCCACCGACGAGAAGGTGTAGGAGGAGTTGGTGGCCCCCTCCTGCTGCTGCAGAGCCAGGCCCACGTCCGAGGCAGCCTGCAGGGCCCCGGCCTCTTCCCCACTCGCTCCTGTCCCACGAGTGAAGACCCAGCTCTTATTCATGTCATTCTCGTCTTCTGAGTGGGCCGTCCAGGGCTGGTGTGGGGACCCCTGTGCCCCAGCCCCCGGCTGCTTGGGATGTCTACCTTCCCACCATGGGGCAGGCTCACCCTCCACACCGCTGCCGTCCACTGCAGCCAGGCCAGACGGGGAGCTTCTGGGTTCACTGCCCTGCTGGGGGCGGCGGGGCAGCTCGGACTCACTGCCGGCAGCCGTTCCGGCTCCCTGGCCACTGCAGCGGGGAGGTGCCAGGCCAGACTCCAGGCACCGCCTGCTCAGATCCTCACCAGCGCCTTTCCTCCCTGGCTCCCAAGCCCCTTCGGCTTCCGAGTCACTGGAAGAGGCTGCTGTTGCCAGGACTTGGGAGCCCCTCCGACTGTCCCGGCTGTAGCCCGACAATGGTGCTCCCGGCTCCTTGCTCCCCTTCCGGCGCCTCAGCCCCCGGCGGGGCGCCCCAGCAGCAGCCTCCTGGACTTCAGGCTGTCTGGAGCCTTCTGCCTCCTCCTCAGCCTTGGCCTTGGTGTTCCTGTCCCACAGCGGGGCCCGGGCAGGCCTCGACTTGTACAGCCTGTAGGCTGCAGTCAGCAGGAGCAGGGCGGCGGCGGACAGCACCACCTTGCCGGTCAGCTGCATGTCCAAATGCCAGTCCTGGGCCTCGGCTCCTCCTCCTCCTCCAGGGAGCATGTTTCCCAAGCCAACCTGGGGCTGAGGAATCTCAAGAATCTGATTAATAATTACCCAATGGGAGCCGGTTCCTTGTTCCTGCTGAGCTGAGAGGAGGAGGTTCCGGGCCGCCTCTGGCTGGCCCGCGGAGGAGTTGAAGCAAAGGTGACTTTGAGCTGGCAGAGGGCGGCCCCCGGAGCCCCAGCTGGCAGATCTCCACGCTGGCCTCCTAGGATCCTTCAGTGCTTTCCCTGGTGGGGGGGGCGGGGGGCGGTCAGCCTGGGTGGCTGAACTTGTGCCCAGCCACCTGAGGCCGCAGTGGCTGGAGGATGTTCGGAGTGTCCAGCTGGCCCATGTAGAGGGAGGAAGCTCTTGACCAAACAGTCACCCGATGCTAGGAAACGCGCGGGGTTGGTTATTATTTGTGTGTGTGTGTGTGTGTGCTTTATTTTCTCTTTTGCAAATTGACGGAGCCAGGCGGGTTGGGCGTGGCGAATGTGGGACAGGTGGTGCCACCGCAGGTGCGGCAGGAGGCCCGCCTGGGTCTGTTTCCTTTCTGCTGGGGGGTCTGCTTGGCCCCCACTGTGGGGGCTGGGGCCTGCAGTTAGCAGCAGGGGAGGCCGAGCCAGGACCTCGGCCAAGCCACCTGACCCGGCTCTTTCAGCGCAGCTGCCCTCCTGACGGAGAGAACTGGACATTCTGAGAGAGCCTGGGGAAAACACTTGGCACCACACCCAGAGCCGGGGCAGACGTGGGGCATCTTCTTGCCCTCCAGACCAGACACCCTCATTGGACGAGAGGCCGGGGGAGACTCGGTCAAACCATCCCCTAGGGCTGCGGGTGCCAGAGCCAGACCACCGGGCTCTGCCACTTACCAGCTGTGTGGCATTAGGCAAGTGACCTCACCTCTCTGTGCCTCAGTGTCCTCCTCTGAAAAACGGGGGGTAGCCGCACACAAGCCTCCTGAGGTCATGGTGAGAACGAACGGGGTTAATGTGTGTGACGCTTGCAGGGCTGAGCTCTACCTCGTGCGAGCTCAGTGACTGTCTCTGGTGACATCAGCCTCTCTATTAATCATCGTCAGCTGGACCTCCTGAAGCACAGATCTAATTGTGCTCTCAGGGTCCCCAAAGGCCAGGGTCTGGAGGTCAAACCTGTGCCCCCTACAGGGACGGGGCAGGGAAATTGAGGACCCACCGTGTGATGGTGCCCGGTGGGCCGGCTCCCCCATAACCAGAACCCACTGTCCCAGAGATACTTACTCTCAGTAGTGATGCGATCCTTCCTGATTTCTAATCAATGGCGTCTCATTAAAACATGAGATTCAAACTGACTCTGTGAGCCGAAGGAAACACAGGCCGGGGAGGCATCTGGCTCTGAGCCTTGGCCAGGAGGAAATCCTGACGAGCGCCTGCGTTCACAGCCCCCGCCGCTGGTCCAGCCTCAGTTTACTCTTCCCGTTCATCTCCTGCGGGCTGCCTCGTGTGCCCGGCTGCGGGCTGGGGCTCCGGTCGACTCGCCTTGTCTTCCCGGCCCGCATCCCTCCAGCCCCGCAGAGTCCGCTCAGAGGCTGGGCCTTCCCACGCCTCCTCCCCGGCACCTGCACCCTCCCAGGATTATCTTCTCCTTCTCTGGGTCTCTTGTTCTTCTTTGCTCCTCTTTCAGCCTCTGCCACGGGCCACGGGTCAAGGTGCACTCTGTTCTCCTCCTGCTGGAGGCTGAGTCCCCCGGGGTCTGGATGGGAGCAGGAACAACCAGGACAACAGCCAACATGCACCGTGTCTTTCCGTGGGTACAGTGGGGGTGGGCACGCTGGATGACTCTCCTCTAACGCTCAGTGATTTTTGGGGAAAGATACAATTGTCACCCCCATTCTATGGCCGCTCCAAGGTTATGTCTGTTTGCTTGCAAACAGACCGGAACAGGTGGCATTTCTCCGGAAGTCAGGTCTCCCCGGCCTGTCCCACCACCGGTGACTGGCGGCAGGGTTTCCCGGCTCCCCATCACAGTCAAGACAGTGACCCTGAGTTCCTCAGGGACAGAGACCCTGGAGGTGTTTGTTAGAAAGGCAGGTTTCCCCTCCCCGCCCCACACGGATGCAGGGGGTTTGGGTGGCTGCCAGGGAATCCCCGTTTTCTAACCATGCGCTCAGGGGATTTCAGAGGGTCTAGGAATATGCAGTAGGTCAGCTTTTCCGCTTTTCTAGGGATCTGCTGATTCCTCTGCACCTGGGTGGGGTGAGCAGTTTGCTCCCTGGATCTCGGAGGTGAGCCACAGGGTGAGGGCAGGGAGGCCAGGACACTTTGCATAACAAAGTCATCTCATTTCCCGGTGATCACCAGAGGAGCCTGAGGCTCAGAGGGATGGGCCACTGTCACCCTTCCCTTGTGGTTTCGAGGGACAGGGTCTCCACTAATAACCGGGCGCCAGTGGCTGCGCGGCCCGCACGTCTTCCTCTGGGAAGCAGAGGACGAGGCAGGAAGGGAAATAAAAACGATGTGTCCCCGGGGTGGCAGCAGGGCTTGGGGGGCTGATGTGGGGCCCCCAGCGGCCAGGCGACCATCCCAGTGGCAGGGACAGCTTTGGGACTCTCACACCCTTGGGGAGGGAAAGGCCTGCTGCATTACTGTGTTGTGACCTGGTGCTGTCCCCTCAGATGCCACCCCGTGAGCAGGGCCGGGGGCCCCTTTGGTGCTCAGTTTTCTAACCAGTGAGGCTCCACTGTGCCCTGGAGCGTTCTCCCTGCGGCTCCAGTGTAAACCAGTTGAGCCAGACACTCCCCGCCTCCATTCGGAACTTGCTCCTGGGCACCGGGGGTGTGGCCAGACCGAGCCCCTGGGGCAGCAGGGGGAGGATGGGGAGGGCAGAGGACCAAAGGCAACAGTCTCAGCCCCAGGGGACTGATGTCCTGCCCGGAAGACAGCCGACAACCCCGATATGATCTATGATCGGTCCACAGTGTTTCACAAAGGAAAAGTTAATGAGGCGATCTGTCCACGGGCGTCTGCTGACCAAGTGCAACCCGGCTCCTGGACGGCCGGGGGCCCAGGGGGAGGGGCATCAGGTCAGAGGTCAGGGAAGGGTCCCAGACAGAGGCGTTGGGCACTGGCGACTGATAAAGGAAGCGGGGACGTGGACTGATTGACTGAACCAATGTTTATCAGATGCTTATCCTGAACCAGGCTGAGTCCTGGGATGCAGTGACGTAGGTAAGGAGACGCGTGTGGCCCCTGCACCCTTGGAGACTGGGACTCCGGGGGAAGAAGGTGCTGAGTGAGGGGATGGTGGCGTGAGACGCGCTCACCACTCATCAGTGGCAGGGCAGCGTGAAAGGAGGGGGAGCCCGGCCCCAGGCAAGGACAGGAGGCAGAGAGGGCATTTGGCGCAGCAGGAACGGGGAAGGCCAAGAGGGGGCAACAACAAGGTCTCGGGGAAACTGAGGGGCCCAAGAGCCTCTGCAATGCGTGAGGACCTCCAGGCCGGGTCTCGGAGCAGGCTGCCGGCCGTGCACGTGGGGGGCGGCGTGTCAGAGGGCGCCGCTTTGAACCCGGCTGGGTGCTTCCTGGACCTCCCCTGGTTCGAGGGCAGAAGTGACACCCGTGAAACACCGAGCTCGGAGGAGACCCGCGTTAGATGAGGGTTCCCGCCGTCCGCCCTCCGCGGTGCAGTTCTCCGGGAGCACGGCCGCCTGGGCTTGCTCGGGAATGCAGGCTTTATTACCACTCGGGTCGGGAGACGGCTGCTGTGGAAAAGACGGTTTGTTACTCCTGGTTCCCAGGAGGCGTTCCCTTCTCTCCAGAAGCCGCATCACCCAGAGCCAGCCTCGGGCAGGCACCGGGGTCAGCGGGGAGGCAGAGCGGCTGAGGGGAAAGGGTAACAGTGTTTCTCGTGGTTTCCCTGGGAAGGAACCAGGGAGGCGGGGTTAAGTAAGGGGTTTAGGATCGGGGGACTCAAATATCTTCAGGGGCCTTGGGGCTGCCTCTGGTTGTCGATGCCTGGTCCTGGGGCGACTGGGGCGGGGAATATTGGCCCTCGGTGAAAGGGTCTCGTGAGACCCTGATGAAGGTGAGGGTGGTTGGGGTGCTGGCTTTGGACTGACTCACCTGCACCTGAACAGTGTGCTCGTAGGGCCATCATTTGCTGCCTACGAACCAGCGAGCCCTGGGAGGGGCCGTCCCTTCCCGGTTAGGGTGAGCGGGCCTGGATGCCGGAGCCTCGAGGATACAGAGACTATGTCGGATGGAGCTGCATGGTGACATGTCGCAGAGAGTCAGAAGGCAGGCAGCAGGGGCCGCAGCGGGGCTGCAGGGGCTGGGGAGGGGGCTCCCCAGCAGGTGCCCTTCTCCCCTGCAAGGCTATTGGAAGGGAGCTTTCGCCACCACCCTGAGGTCTCTCCCTCCAGCAGGTGAACGCTGCGCTGTCACAGGCTGACTTCAGACTCTATAAATTACAGCTTTTTTTTTTTTCAGTCTGTTTGGAAAAAGTGAAATGAACAAATGAAGACAGGAGCGAAATTAAAAGATAATTGGAAGTCTATATCAGGCTTCCGTGAATGAGCGCGCGTGCCTCCAATCTGGTCTCTCCGTGAGGGCAGGATAAATTGATAACTCTTCAGTTGACTCCGGGGGTGGATAAAACAGTCAGAGACAAATGCGTGCCATGCAGATAAACAGGCCCATCTTCGCATGATGAGCTTAGAACTCCGTGCTGCTGGTGCCTTCCCCTGGTCCCCTCAGCCCGGGTCCGCGTTTACCGAGTGCCCACCCAGGCCGGTGCGAGCAGAGGCTGGGAGGGGGTGGGCACGGGCACCTGGGGGGATGAGGTGTGGGTGCAGAGACGGGGGTGGGGATGGCAGGGGGGGGCATACACATGCACACACACGATTCCCATGTGTACACACACACACACATGCACATGCATGCAACCACATGCAAACACAGATACACATGTGCATGGATGTGCACACACACGCACACCTGTGGGACAGAGTGGACCTTTGAATCCTGAAGTGTCAGCAATAAGCGGACACTGGTCTGACCTACGGGAAGAGGAAGGCCTGGGGAGGTTGTCTAGCCGGGACTCGCTGGGTCGCAGGGGACCTCGCAGGGTCTGCGGAGTGGAGGAGGAGTCAGGAATGAAATCCCCCTGGCCCGCAGGACAGTTAGTAACTATTCGGTAGCGGCGGTGGCACACGAGTATGTGGGGCTTTATCGGGCACTGTGTCCCCAGGCTGCGTCCCCAGCTAGGTGCCCTGCCAGGTCCACCCTGGTCGTTAAAACGCTGAAATATTCCCATTCTGACTGGTAAATGGCCACTGCCCCACCCCACCAGCCTGGCCGCTACTCCCCTGGGCCCGCTCTGGGCTCCCCACCGTGCATGAGCTAGAAGTCAGGGTTTGGTGGGCAAAGCCCCTCGAAACTCGGCACCCCTCTGCTAGGGCAGCGCCACCCCTGGCCTGGAGGTCAAATTTCAGTTAGTCCCGCACCTGGCTCCGCCTCCTGCAGTGCTGCTCATTGAGGGTGATGCTGGCTCAGGGCTGAGGACTCCTCCTCTGTCGGAATGTGGGGCCCGACCAGGACCCGGGTGGACCCACCATGGTGAATGACACCTGCCTCACCCACCCGTTCCAGGGCACCCCGACACGTCTTCCACTCACGTGACTTCAGCCCAGAGCTGCCATGGTTGCCACGGTAACCGTGTCAGTGGCACAGCCCTTGACCGGGTACTTCGGATTCTACCGCCCGGTGAGGTTGGTGTCATCTCCCCTTTTGACTGTGGAGGCTCCCAGGAGGCAAGGTGGTCTCGCTCAAAGTCCCCCCAGCGTGGGAGCGGCACACAGGCGGGGCTCGAAACCAGTCTCCCCGGTGACCTTGGACTAGGTACCTGTCCAGCTCACCCTGCTGCCTGCTGCCCACGCCCCCTTCCGCAGACACTCATGGGAGGCCCACGCTGCCCTCCAAGGAGACACGTCACTGTCGTTCCTCTCCGTTCTGGGCTGAGCAGTGGCCAGGGGCAGGTGATGCCGGGGGTTTGGAGAGGGCTAGGCCTCCTGCTGGCACCGGAGCGGGGGTCTGGCCCGGAGGGGGGTTTTCAGGAGCCGGGAATGCCAAGGACATGGAGAAATGTCCTACTTACGATTTTCCCCACACAGACCATTACGACGTGGAATAATGGCCTGCAGCGCGTGCCCGTGCATTTGATGGGGAAATTGAATGTGAAACGATTCGTGGGTGCCGTTTGCGACGGCAGAGCACATCCTGATTTCTTGCTCCTGGGGCGGAAGGAGCTGGAGCAAAGCAAGAATCCTGAGTTTTGAGTGTGCGGCATCACCCCCCCGCCTGCATTCAAGGAGAGAGCTCTCTCAGAGGGCTCCAAGCCGACAGTAATAATAATAATAGGAATAATAGGAATAATAGGAATGGTAATACTGATGACAGCAGCTGATGTTCACGGGTGCCCCTCCGTCTCGGACCCAGTGCTCTGCTCAGGCTGCAGGCGCCACCTCCATTAATCCTCGCACCAGCCTCGAGGGTGTGTGTGTGTGTGTGTGTGTGTGTGTGTGAGAGAGAGAGAGAGAGAGACCCACTCTATAGGTGAGGAAACTGAGGCCCAGGTTCTCCCCCAAGGCCAAGTCTGTTTGACTCCCAAGCCGTGCTCTAGAAACCCTTGCTACTTAAAGAAGCAGCACGCGGGAGCTTGTTAGCCTGCAGGGGTCTCGCCAGCCTCAAAAAATCAAAACCCTCCCGTTAACCAGATGCTACACGAAGCGCTGCACACACCTGGGTCAGCGCCCCACCCGCCCACACACCCAAGAGTCAGTCGACTGTGTGACCTTGACCCTCATCGAGAGCATGCGTGTCCTCTCACCCTGGGTCAGAGAGAGGTCATGCTTTTGTCACTGGCCCTCGGACGTCTGACTTTGCACACCAACCTCAGTAGATGCCACTATTGATTCCGGTCATGAAAATATTCGCGGTGCCTCGGCTTCCTTATCTCCCGCATAGGCGGGTGCCACCCACCTGCCGGGTTATTGTCGGAAACCACATCAGGATGCCCGAGGACATCTGGTGCAGGCGAGAACGGGGACTGATAAGGGCTCACTGAATGAGCGGATGGATCCTAGGAGAAGCCATCCTTGTCAGAGGCTGGCCGTGTGCTGTGCCCTGGGCTAAGAGCTACGGAGGCCGTTTCCCATTTAAGTGAATTTTCACGACCGTGCCGAGCAGGTGAGGTTATCCCTGTTTTAAGAGGAAGACACTAGAAGGGTTAAATTACTTGCTCCAAACCTTACAGCCGGGAAATGGCAGGCCTGGGATTCAGACCAGGCAGCTCTAGGTCTAAAGACCTAGCTCGCAGCCAGCAGGGCTGCCTCCTCCCGCAGCCTCCAGCCCCAAGTGCCCTTGAGGGGCTGCGTGCACCCTGCATCCGGCCCCGGGCTCCACGGGGCCCCATCCATGCTGCCGTCTCTCCCCTCCACCCTCGCCTGCTGCTCCTGTAAACCCACGTCCCGTGGCCCCCCCTGGTCCTCTGCGATCGGATCTAAACGCCTCGGCCGGCTCTCCAAGGTCCCCGCAGTGCCCCAGCCTCATTTGTCTGTGTTCCCAGCACCCGTTCTGCTCCAGCCAAGCTCGTCTGTTTACTGTCCCCTCGTCCCTGCTGTCGCACGGGCTATTGGGCCCACGCAGGGCGCTCGTTCCCACATCTCTGCCGTTCTGTTCGCTTCCGAGAAACCCCAGATTAAAACCGGCCGCTCTCTGCAGGGACTCAGGCCAGGGCGGGGGCTCCTCACTTGTGCTGCATCTCAGGCTCCTCGGAGGATCTGCTGGGAGTTAGGAACCCTTGCTGGACAAAAAATGCACACGTGGGTAAAAGTTCACGTGCAAATCCTGGAAGTCCCCGGGCCCTCGGAGTCCCGGCTGTAAGCCCCTCAGCTTGGGGAAGCCGGATGCTGGAAGCATGTGTCGGATGGGCTTTGGGGTAAGAAACAGGCCAGCGGAGGGTGACGTGTTTGGACGTGTGTTCTTGGTGTCACTCCATGTAAAAAAGGTTTCTCAGCTAGATAAGATTAGAATATACTGCTGTGTGACTTCTGAGCCTCAATTTCGTTTACTTGTGAAATGAGGCCAACGGAACCTGCTTCTGTGTCAGTTGTCATGGCGATCGGATGAGTTAGGGGGGACTGAGGGAGGACCGGCCTGTCTATCGGCCCCCACGTCTTGTTCTCTTTTCAAGAGACTGCCAGGAGGGAGACCCTCTCCCGCCCACCCCTAGAGGACAGTGGGCTCCAGAGGGGGGCTCGGAGACTGGCCTGCATATGGCTGTGGCTCCCAGTGGCTGCCCCAAACCAGCAGGGGGCAGTGTGTGAGGGGCGAGGGTGGGCCTTGCTGGGAGAGTCCGGTTCTGACTCCTGTGTCTCCCAGAGACTCAAGGGCTGGTCCTGGCTCCAGGGAGGCAGGCAGGTTTGTGTTCCACAGCTCTGAGCCTCTAAACGGAGCTAACTCAGCGCGGCCAGGGGCCTCGCTGGCCCATTAGAGCTGCTCTGGCCGATTGCAAATCAATGCTGTGGAAAGAGACAGGCGCCCAGGTGCAGAAGGTGGGGGAAGCGGCCCCAGCCAAGCTGCAGAGAGCTGAAGGAGGGAGAAGAGAGGCAGAAGGGGAGGCTGGGGGGAGAGCTTCCAGGGAAGGCGGGCCTGGGGCTTGAGGGCCTGCGCGGGCACCAGCGACCTCTGCTAGGAGCTGGATGCAGCACTGGTTCTGGGAATGGAGAAACACGGAGAACAAGCAGCTTGCTTGAGCACCTACTATGTGCCCGCCACTGAGCAAGGGACTCCACATGCTTTGCCACTTAATCCTCACGATAGCCCTGTGGCACAGACCAAGCTGTGGGATCAACTCAATCCCAGTTCAGTTCCCTCCTCTGGGCATCCAGGAAACCGACATTTCCCAGCCCCCTGCGGTGTGTGCGCGCCTGCACCGCAGGTGACGGGGTCACGTCCTAGGAAGGGCAAGCAGAGGTGACTCGAGCGGCATCTGGGACGAGGCAGCGAAGGAGCAGCGTGCTGCCTTCTGCCTCACACCCCACGCCGTGGCGACTTCAGAGGCCGCAGGTCCCAGAGGATGTGGCCCCCCCCAGCCCACGTGAGAGGGAGACGATGAACTGGTGTGGAGTTAAGCCCCCGAGAGCGCAGGGTTTGCTGGCTGCAGCCACTGGCGTCAGCTTCCTGGGCTGGCAGAAGCCTCACTGGCACGGGCATCTCTCCCACTTCCCAGACGGGGGAGCCGACGGTCAAAGGGGCTCAGCTCACCCGGCCGGCAGTTCACCCCGACACAGTGTCAGCCCCAGGCCCTCTGCCCTCCGAGTCCCAGCCCAGCCCTCCAGAAACTCCTGGGGCAGGCAGGACCCCCTCACACCAAATCCTGATGACGCACCACAGGGGGTCCATGGGCTGCCATGGAAACATGGAGGAAAGAGCCAGGGCTTGCCGGGAGCTTCCCGGAGCTGAGTCTTGAGGGGTTTGGCAGATGGACAGGGCAGGGAGAGGACAGCAGAAACAGAGTCCCCCACCGGGCACCAAGGCCCTCTGTGCCTGGGGCGGGGGGCGGTCTCAGAGCTTGAACGCGTACAGGATGCTGAAGTGGACAAAATTGGTCTCCACCTGGGTGGGAATGACGTGGAGACCAAATGAGCTCTGGGACTAAAGCAAGACAGACTGAGATAAGAACCGAGGAAGGACTTCCCTTGATTGCAACATCCCAAATTATGCAAGGTACGAGGCCTCTCCATCAGCAGTTGCCACAAACTGGGAGGAAACGAGAGAGGTGGCTGTTCCAGCTTGGAGGGGGGGGGGGGCCTAAACCGTGCTTCCTTGTCCACGCCTCCCCCACCACCGTGACCCCGCTCTCACGGCCCCCCCGGGCGCCCCAGGAGCACAGCTCTTGTCTGAGTTCTGAGTTCCCAACCCTCATCTCCTAAGCTCCATGGCTTCAGGACCAAGCCCAGCTCTGTGCTCTGGGCCCCGCGGTGCTAGAGGAGAGGCTCTCTGCCCGATCGTTTGGTTTCACACACCCCACCCCCAGCCGGCGTATTCTGCATCTTCAGGGGCGTTGTGTTTCCATCCTCATCGCTGTCTGAGAGTCCAGGGTGGGGGTGGAGGGGGGCAGAAGGAGCACAAGACTTTCAGGGAAGAGTCCCGACTTCCTCTGTTTCTAGGCAGCCAGCTTTCTTCCCCAGCGATCAGAGCTGATCGAGGGGCCCACAGCTCAACCCCTCTTGTACCACAGGTGGAGAGCAAACGGAGGAGACGCCCCCAAACCCGCATAAAGGGGAGTAATGTGCCAGTGCCTTCATTTTAGGCACCAAGGGGTCAGCTCCAGGCCCCATGGCCCACAACTATCCTCACTCCCACCACGTGCTGTAGGCTGCCAACCCTGTCCCACGGTCAGTCATGGGGATGGGAGGCCCCCTGTGTTGTTTCCCAAAAGAGAAACAGAGGCCCAAGAGGGAGGGGACCCTGCCCAAGTCCCTCCGCTCAGAGGTGGCAGAGCCGGGGTTGCTGCCCGCTAAATCCCTGGGGCCTCCAGCGGGAGAGGCATGATGGTTCAGGAACTTTCAGAATTATCACCAGTCAGCATCCGTGAAAACAGGAGAGACCCTTGCCTACCAGGTGAGGTTCCTGACTGGGAAAGCGCCTGGGACCCAGACAGAGCCTCAGGGACACCCAGCGCCTAGCGGCTGCAGTGAGGGGCCCAGTGGACCCTCTCCCAGAGGCCGCCCTCCCCGCCAGAGGGTGAGCAGCAGCCGGGCAGGCTGCGCGCACGGGCACTGGGCTGGCGCTCGGGAAACATTTGTGGAAGGAACAAATGCACAAATGAGAACAGACAAACCCAGTGTTAACAAGAGCAAGTGAATGCAGTACAGACAGAGCCTCTAATTCATTTAAATACCGGGAGGCGCGGCGCTGGTGTAGGCCGGGCCAGCCGTCTGGGGGGGCTGGAGGGCGGGGATGTCATTGCGCAGAGATCAGCGAGGAAGGGCCCTGGGGGAGAGGGAACAGGTGCGCCAATGCTCCGAGGTAGGCAGGCGCAGCTGTGCTCCGATGGAGGTAAGTGATGGTGGCTGGAGCAGGGGACAGCAGGGGACTGTGTCACGGTGACACGTGTGGACACGGGGGACTGGAGCTGGCTGCTGCCTCCGAGCTCAGCAATCCGTTCTTTCCTTAAGCTGTCCTCAGAGCTATAGGGACCAGTCAATTGTGTTGAGTAGATGTCAGATAGTGCTTGGAAACAAAAAAGGAAAGAAAGGGGAAAAAAGCTGGTGCTAGAATGGCTGACTGATTGGAAGGCTTATAGTATCCAAAGTACACTGATCGATCCTTCCCTTCAAAAGTTAGGGCACCTGGGTTTGAGTCCTGGCTTCGTCAAGAAATAGTTGCATGTTTTTGGGCAAGTGACTCCGGTTCTCTGGGCCTCAATTTTCCCATCTGTGAAATTGGTGGGGAGTTGGAATTTCGGGCCTCTGATGCAAGACCCTGGACATACGTCCCATTAGGGGGAATGTGCAGAGGACAGTGGGTGGAGATTCTGTCGGCCTCGGGGCCCCGCCAGAGGCCTCCCTGTGGTGACGGAGGCCATGGCGGGGTGTCCAGTCGGGGCCCCATCCTCTGCTTCCCCTCCAGCCTTGGCCTCTGCCTCTGTGCCATTCCCCTGACAAGCTGTGACTGTCCTTTGCCAGCCTGACCATTCCCCTTGGCCTTCAGGATCCAGCTCAAGCATCGGCTCCTCCATGGACTGCAGTGAAGTATTGTTAGAACAGTGAAAATCATAACATGTTTTTGTGCTTTCAACAAGTGCCATGCACCGTGCTGACATGTGTGAACACAGGGGACCAGAGCTGGCTGCTGTCTCCGAGCTCAGCAACCCCCTTCATTTAATCCCGAGTGGCAGCGCCCTGAGAGGTAGGTGCTGTGACTGCTCCTAGGTGGGAGAGCTGAGGCTCCGAGACACTGGCAGCAGGGGGCGGTGCGCTGTCACTCTGTAGCTCAAAGCTTAGACCCCAGGCTCATCCCCGTGCCCCTCCCCTCGCCCGGGCACCCTACCGCCACCCTCCCCAGTGCAGAGTCAGTAGGAAGGTGGCCTCCAGCAGCCCCAGGGCGGCCTCCTGGAACTGGTTTTTCTTGTTCTGGGCCTGAGCCGGGGCAGCCGCTCGGCCAAGTCTGGACGCTGAGGATTTGGAAACTGTCCTTTCAGAAGCTTCCAGCCCCAGCGTCTTCTTTCACCTCCAGGGGCGAGGCGAGGGCGAAGGGAGGCCACTCAGCGGCTGGCACCCGATGTCTGGGATGGAAGCCGAGAACGAGTGTGGACAGGCAGCAGGGAGCAGAGGGCACGGAGAGTGCGTCAGAGAACTGGACGGGGTGCTGGGCCCCCTGGTAATCCGATGAGGGGCTTTGGGTCAGGCCCTTCGTGTTCCAGCCTCAGTGTTTCCACCTGTGAAATGAGTGTGTTGGGTAGGTCCTAACCAGCTCAGACACGCAGCAGTGGCCAAGGTTTGTGTGAACATTGTAGGCATGCGTGTGCGTGTGTGCGTGCATGTGTGTGTGTGAGTGTGTGTGCTCAGAGGTGGGAGGAGCTGGGCTCTTTCTCAGTCAGAGGGGTGGGCACACGAAAGAAGGGGGTGGGAGAGAGCCCCAGATGGACAATCAGGAGACCAGGTCCTCGTCCTGGCTGAGGCACTAACCGGCCGTGTGGACCCGAGACTGCTGCGCCCCCTCCCCGGGCACGCGGGTCCCCATGCACGAAACAAGAACCTCAGGCCAGGTCCGCTCCAGTGTCCCTTCGGCTTCGAGTCTGATTCTGCAGAGAGTAGTTTGGGTGGTCACAGAGTGGCAGGGTGACGGTGAGTGAGCACTGTCCCCGGGTCACGGGCATCTGGGTATGACGCCCGGCCCTGCCTCTTGCTGGCCATGTGACCCTGGGTGGCCCCTTTGCCGGTCCCCAACGTCTCCTCATCCATCAGGCAGAGGGGTCACAGTGCTGAGAGCCCAGGACACCTTAAGAGGCCCATGAAATGTTTTAATTATCTTCTTAAAGCCAGAAATAAAAAACCTAATATCATGCACCCTGGTTATATTCATGTTTATAGCAAGGGAGCTATGAAACACATTTTTAAACATTCTTTTAGGGAAGAAGGCAAAAGTGCCCCTGGCCCCTGGAAGTCCAAGGTGGCCCAGCCCCCCCAGGGGGTGTTGGGAGGAAGAGGAGAGAAAACAGCGTGTGAAGGGGCCTGGCACGCAGGAGGCGCCCCCCAGGTAGGGGCTGGGTCTGGGGTGGGTGGTGGGATAGTGACCCCCTAAGATGTCCACATCTTCATCCCTGGAACTTGTGACCATTCGGTCCCAGGCATAGAAGTCAAGTCTGCAGATGGCATACAGGTTGCCCTAGAAATAGGGATTGCCCCAGGTCGACAGGGTGGGCCCGGCATGGCCACCGGGTCCTTCCCAGTGGACGAGGGAGGCAGGAGCTAGCATCAGAGTGATGAGATGTGAGCAAGACCCGACTGGCCTCTGCAGGTGGGGGGTGGGGCCACCCCCCAGGCCGTGTGGACGGCCGGAACATCTAGGAAAATGGGCAGATGCGCTGCTCCCCTAGTGCCCGCACAGGGGCTCGTGGCCCTGCTGACACCCGGACCTTAGCCCCTGAGAACCATGCCGTGTCCTCATCTCCAGGACTGTGAGATCGCACCTTTGCGACGTTTAAAGCCCCTTTGTCTTCGGTAGTCTGGGGCAGCAGCAACAGGCAGCTGGAAGGGCAGGTGCAGAAACATGGCAACTGTGGAGGGCCCGGGGGTCTTCACGGAGGCCCCGCCTCTCCGAGATCAGCTCCCGCCTTGCAAAGGCGCCCCTCCGGGCCTGGCGCAGAGCAGGGAAGGCAGTCCCGGGGGCAGGGGGCAAGGGTCTGAGGGGCCAGAGAGGGGCTGGGCCAGGCTGCGCATGTTTTGTTTCTCCTGGTTGGCTCTGTCCCTTTACCCGAAGCTCATTTTTTTTTTCTAGGAGAGCAGAGGCAGCCTGGCAACACCACCTCCTGCTTCCATTTCACTCCCTAAGCCCTGGTCCCAGCGGGTCACCTCCTATCCCCCTTCCCCTCACCCCCCCCCCCCCCACATTAAGCAGAAATCCCCTGAAGCTGATTAGACTCTGAAACCCAGTTGCAGGACCCCCTCCCTCACTACCTGGGCTTGTAAATAATCCCAGCAGGGATACCTTGTCAGACTCAGCCCCTCCAGGAGGACAGAATGTGACCTGTGGCCCGGGCTTCCCTGACAGGCCTTCTGCCCCTTCCGCTCCAAACCCCTGGCCAAGCACAGGCTTCTCCCCCTGCACACGCCAGGCTTTGCGTATTGCCACAAGGGCAGGCTGTGGTGCCCGCGACCCGCAGGAAATGAACCTTCATCAGATATTTACACACCCTAGAGGGGAGGGGAGAAGAGGGAGCCACGAGTCTAGTGGTTTATTATTCAGTTTCTGGGGCCAGCGGGCCTGGGTTCAAGCCTTAGCTCGACCTCTTGAGACCGCTTATTCTTGGACATAGACTTTCTGACTCAGAAGGATGCGCAAAGGCCCTGAGGCAGGAGTGTAACTTGTGTAGACAGAAAAGCCAGAGCAGCTAGGAAGCAGAAAGAAGGAGGACATGCAGTTAAAACTGAGGACCTAAGGCAAAACACACTTTAAATAGGTCGTGATAAGATTTAAAGCAGGATGATAGACACAGGGAGACACTGACAGACATTGGGAATTTTTTTTGGGGGGGGAGCAGAGGGAGGCTTTGTCAGGGCCAACCTCAGAAAGAGTTCGTCCACATAACAGTACTATGCGGTGGCACTCACTCCGTGTGCCAGGCACCGACTGGAGCACTAACTCTCTGAAGAATCCCTTGTCCTGGGCATTCTTACGGTCAGCCTTCTGCAGATGAAGAAACTGAGGCTCACAGCATTGCTCATCTTGCCTAGTGGTCAAGTTGGGATTTGAACCCAGGCCTTCTGGGTCTGGGGCCCTTACCAAGCAGTGAGAACAACCAGGCAAAAGTGGGAGCCTGGGGGAGATTTACTCCCTCCCCAGCCGCGTTCCTTTTACATCTCCAGTGGCAAGGCACCCAGGGATGCATCTTAGGAAGGGGCTTCCATGCGATCCCCAAATCCCCAGTAGAAGGGTCTGGGGAGCACTGCAGCCCCTGCCAGAGGTTCGGAAGAAACTCCCACTGTGCAAAAAGCAGTACAGGGCGCCTTTGAAGACGATGGAGTTGTGGTTATTTTACTCAGACACGCCACCCCACTGCTGGACCCATACATAATGTGAGATGAAGGAGCAGCTAGGGAAAGGGGCTGGGGATGGTGTGTCTGCACTTTGTGTGCAAGTGTGTTTGCGTGTGAGTGCACGCATGTGCCTGTCTGTGTGTGCATGTGTGTATGGGTGTGCCGGAGAGGTGGGAGGGACACTGGAACACCGGAGCCGGAGTGGGCTGTAGCACAGTGGTTTAATCAGTGCCACTCAGCCTGGGCCCCGAGGGACTCAAGCCTGAGAACCAGCCCCGAGCCCCGCACCCACCTCTCACCGGGTGTGGTGCTCGGGCATCACTGCACACCTCCTGGCTCAGCCTTTTCATCTAACACGCCAGGAGCAGCATCTACTTTATGAGATGGTTCTGAGGACCAGGTGAGGGGGCCTGGCACATCGTAGAGAGCGTGGTTTTAGTTCTACAAAACAGGAATGCACGTGGGTGGGTTTGATGCAGAGAGAGGCATGGTCTGACCTTTGCATTCCATGGTGTCGTCACCGTTGGTCACGGTCAGACCTATTTGAGAAGACGTGCTTGGTGGGAAAAGCAGGAGTCCTCCCGCATTCCACTTGGATCTGCATGTTCCACAGCCAACCCATCCCTGCAAGTCCCGTCAGCTCTCCCTCCAAAGGGTCCCCCGTGCTGACTGCCTTCCACCTTCTACCCGAGTCCCCGGGCACCTGAGTGATCTTTAGGAAATGCCATCATTCAGACCGTGCCGGTCCTGGACGAGACGGTCAGCCACTCTCGATGGTATGGAGGAGGAGGGCTACGCTCCTGGGAAGGCAGAGCCACAATGCGGAAGGGGTCTGGGTGCCTGGCTGACCCCGAGGAGCGAGGCCACCGAGCCAGCCCTGGTATTGAAGCCACTGCTATGTGGGACCACAGGAGCATGCAGACACCCCTGTATTGTAACTGATAACCACCTTGTCCAAGAAGGCTCCTGGCCACACTCAGTCCCCTCGCCTCGCTTTATTTTCCACTCGTCACTCTCTGACCAGATACTGTACATTGGTTTTGTCATTTATCGTCTCTTTCCTTTCTGGAAGGTGAACCCCGTGGGGGCAGGACTTGCCTGTTCGCCTGTCCCCTGCTTGTCCCCAGTTCTGGCAACAGGCTCAGCACCAAGCTGGGCTCGATGAACGTTTGTGAGAAAATAGAAGTTGAGCCCCTACTATGTGCTGATGCTCTGTTGGCATTATTGCAGCTGATGTGTGAATTTCAGATTCTGCCAAAAGTGGCAGGGCCAAGATTTAAACTCAGATCTATTTTCTGACCACATAAACTCCTTTCTCCTTCTCCCCGAAGCAATTACGAGAATGTGGCTTTCGTAGAACAGAACAGACTCTCACAACTCGACAAGGCAGCCCAATTAAAAATGGGCAAAAAGGTTTTAATTGGTATTTCACCAAAGGAGACCCACAAATGGCCAATAAAGCACATGAAAAGATGCTCAACATCATTGGTTATTAAAGGCAAATTAAAACCACAGTGAGAAACCACTTCCTATCCAGTGGATTGGCTGTAATAACACACAAAAAAACAGACAATGGCAAGTGCTGGCGCGGATGCGGAGGGACTGGCGCCCTCACACACTGCGGGTGGGAATGTGACACGCGAAGGCACGTGGGGAAACGGCTGGTCAGTTTCTCAGAAAGTTAAGCATGCCTTTGGCACATAACCTAGAAAGCTCCCGAGAAGTGAAAACGTAAGAAGTTCACTCAAAGATTTGTATGTGGGTCACTCACAGCTTCGCAGACACGTCGCTGATCCTAACAGCCCACATTGGAAACAGCCCAAATGGCCATCAAGTGGTCAACGGGTAAACGGAATATGGTACATCTCTAGGAAGTCCTCCTACAGCAAAAAGGGGAACAACGTCCTCATACGTACCACAGCGTGGATGCACCCCAAAATCACCACCTAACTGAAAGAAGCCAGATGCCAGGGACTGTGTCGAATTTACATGAACCGTCCCGAAAGGCTAATCTGTCAAGACAGAAAGTAGCTGAGCGGGCGGCTGCCTGGGGCCGGGAGTGGGCAGGGTGCTGACCGCTAAAGGGCACGAGGTTTCTTTTTAGAATGATGGAAATGTTCCAAAATTAGCCTGCGTTGATGGCTGAGCAACTCTGTGAAATTTCCCAGAAATCACTGAGTGCTGCACCTAACAGGTGAAGTCCATGCTACGCGTCAATTATACTTCAATGAAGGTATTAAAATAGAAATACTTTTTAGCCCGTAGCACGTCTTCAAAGGGAAATAGCTAAATCCTTGGACAGAGCCTCCAGCCCTCTGACTCGGAGGTGACGGAGGAGAATGCTGAAGATGCAACCTCGGGGTACAGCCCTGGGTCCAGCTCCTGCTGAGCCACTGCTTGGCTTGTCACGTGAGCTCTCCTAGCCTCTGCGGCCTCATCGGTACAGTGGAAGCAGCAGCACCTACCTCCTAAGATGCTTAGGGCAATGAAAAGGGGTAATAAAAGGTTTGGCAGGTGCCCAGTACAGAGACTCATTCTCATCGTACATTGTGGCCCCCTCGAGGGGAGCCATGACTAAACTTCAGCCTTGCCGGTGAGACCTCATGGGGGTGGGGGAAGGAATAATGCGATTAACTAATTCGGTTAACTACTTCATCAGTCATGTCCCCAGCACCTGCCCGGTGCCAGATCCTGCGGTGGGGCCACCCATGGAAAGACGAACGACACCCAGTCTGTGCCCTCCGGGACTCAGGGGTTAGCGGGGTGACATCATTATACCACTGAGGACATGGAATAGAACTGGGGGAGACGGCGCCAGCCCAACGAGGAGAGTGGGGAAGCTAGGGGAGGCTTCCAGAGGGGGTGATGCTGGTGGTGTGGACCCTCAGAGGACAGGCGGGAGGCTGAGAGGCAAAGGAGGGGTGCAGGCACCCCCGGCCGTGGCAGGAGTTCTCACAAGCCCGGTTCAGCCCACTCTGCCTCTCAGAGGAAGGGATGGTCAGAAGGGATCTTTCAAAGTCGCTTTGTCCAATCGCTCTGCTTGCTGGGGGCTGGACATCAAAGCCTTTTGGCAAAGCAAGCAGCCACTCCTGAGCTCAGCACCCTATGCAGGCGAAGCTGCTATGGCAACCTCGTGACTGGCAAGGAGCATTGATATCAAGTTTCAGGAGCCTCAGGGTCTTGGTAGGATCAGCTACGATGCAAGGACTGGGTCCCTGCTGGTCAGATCCTGCCCACCGATCCTGGGCAAGAGGCCTCAATTGCCAGTGTCCTGATCGGGGTGGTAGGGAACCCCCATACCCCAGAAATACCCATGGAATGTAAAGAAGGAAAATCATTCATTGAAGATTTGTGTGGGTGACTTCTGTAGGTCCTCGGGGAGGTGGGAATTCTCATCTCCATTTGACCCATAAGCACCTTGAAGCTCTGAGAATTGGAGGGACTTGCCCAAGGTTGCACGACTGGAAAGGAATATGAAAGGGATCAAGTTCAGCTCTTCCTGCCAGCCTTGTTTGCCGCTTCCCATCCCGTGCCTTTCCTGTCCCGGTCACATCCGACGTCAGCCAGCCAGGCCCTCGGCATGCCGGCGCTCTGGCGTCTGTGGAATTCCGCATTCGCACTCTCAAAAAAGGGGTAGTTTTCTCATTATAATTTGTCATATTTTAAAATGTGAAATGAAATGCAAGAAAAATTAAAATTTCTATGTAAAATAAATGTAAAACCAAACACAATTTAAAGAAAAGAATAGCCCTGGCCGGGTGGCTAGGTTGGTCGGAGTGATGTCCCATACACCAAAGGGTCGAGGGTTCAATTCCCAGTCAGGGTGCATACACAGGTTGCAGGTTTGATCCCCAGCCATAGGAGGCAACTGATGGATGTTTCTCTCTCTTCCTCTCTCTTTAAAATCAATAAACACATCCTTAGGCAAGGATTAAAAAAACAAATAAATAAATAAAATAAAAGGATAATGACTGATCTGAAGACCCTGGCTGTATTTTGGGGTGTCTCCTTCCAGACCTTTTCCTAGGCTGCAGAACTCCTCCTGTGCGGCGTGTCTGCCTAGTTGAACCATCTTGCACACACCATATTGCGCCCTGTCTTTTTTCTTCTCAAAATTGTATCATAAACATTCCCTTTGCCGCTTCAAGTTCCTTGTAAACATTTGGTGCCACAATCTTCATCAATCTGAATGAGTTTGTTTAACCACTCTCCCGCACTTGGATATTTAACTCGTTTCCACTTTATTTTTCAATACAGCATTTTAAACACCCCCTGACAGGTGAAGGTGGATATAGCGGCTCCCTCTGGGTTTCTAATGAGACGTGCTGACACATCTGTCTTAGGCCGCACATCCGTCAGACGGGGAAGGGGAAGGCAGAGGAGACAGCCGAGCATGTGCCAGGAGCTTCCCTGGCATTTTCCCACTCGGTTCCAACAACCCTGGGAGGCGGGCACGGCTCTGCCCCATTCTCCAGTGGGGAAGCCGAGGGTTGGGAGGTTTACGGGCTGGAGCTCAGTCTTGGAGCCGAGCAGAGGCAGGAGTCTGACCTCGCCTGACTCCCCTTTGCCCCATGGCTGCTCCCTCCAAGTGTGGCCAGAGGACCGTGCTTCTGTCCAATGAGACGACCGTTGCCTCTTCCCTCAGAGATGGTCTCGTGAAAACTTCGCTGCTCTGCAGGGGGCATTAGACTGGAAATCTCGGCGGCTAAGAGCCGTGGTGCCCAGCCTTTTGTTTGGGGGGGGACACTCAAGTTCCCAAGGGAGAAATGCCGCATGGGTGTTTGCCCTGCCCTAATGCCCCTTCTGTCTGCACCTTCTCGGAGACCACTGCCATTCTAGGGTTAACCTTGACCTTACTCTAATTTATATGTATATGAATTAGCAAAGCAAATAATATGCAAATTTTTACCCGCTGCCCTATGTGAAGAGATGTAGCTCGTAGCTCGGGGGACCCTCTTGGTGTGTCACAGCACCCGGTTTGTGAACAGCCGGTCCACAAGGCAGATGAGAGCCAGGAAATGATAGATCTCGGAGCTGCCAAAACAGCCCTTGAAAACCCTGCACTACAGTTCCTGCATGTGGATCGGGGGAGAGGCCCTCAATTTCCTAATCTGTAGAATGGGCATGTCTCCTGCCGGGTACTGCTGTGAGGGTTAAGCATGGTAATGGGTAAAAGTAATAGGTTAAAATGGACTGTGACTGAGAGGGAGTAGTTCTGTCCTTCCTGGGCATACAGAGACTACATTTCCCAGCACCCCTTGCAGTTAAGTGGAGCCATGTGACTAATTCTAGCCAACTGAGTGTAAGCAGATATACAGCTTGCCATTTCCAGGCTGAGGCATTTAAAAGCACGTGTGGATTTTCTTCACTGTGTCCTCCCCTACCATGGAGACGCTGGAGGCCACATGCTGAGATGGCAGCATCGTCAAGGGGTGGCACCTCCATCAGCCTGCATCCCGGTGCGACTCTAGAGCACAGCCACCTGCTACCGTCATCCCACATGTAACATCAGAAAGAAATAAGCCTTTGTTATGCTGAGTTCCTGAGATTCCAGGGTTATCTTTGTCACTGCAGCAAAACCTAAACAACCGTTTACCGATGCCATGCCCAGCACGGGGCCTGGCCCGTGGTAGGTGCTCACGCTTTTTCCTTGTCCCCTCCCTTAGTGACACAGGCAGGCATCAGCCACATACCAACACAGAAAGGGCAGGGATTGTGGGGGAAGATTTCACTGACCTGGAGAAACCTGTTTGCCCTGAGACAGAGCCTTCTGCAAGGCCCAGGGGCTGTACATCCCCAAGTTCTGGATTAAAGAAGACAGGTTTCCTGATTGATAATCAATAACAGATCATTGTAACAAAACAGCCTGAGAGGGCTCTTTGCAAGTGATTGTCTAAATTGTCCTCTCAGAAATACTCCGTCCTAACTTCTCTTGTGGAGACTTAAGCGAACTCTTTGATTACTTAATCCACTGCCGGCTGGCCGCGCTCTGCCAAGAACTACACAGAATCAAAGGCTGTCAGTGCTGAATGTTTGATTAGAGATTATTCCCCAGAGTGGGCCACAGGGTTTGCGATGGTTAATTTGATGTGTCAACTAGGCTAGGCCGTGGTGCCCAGTCCTTTGGTCAAACATGGGTCTAGGTATCTCTGTGAAGATACTTCATAGACATGATTAACAGCGACAACCAATGATCTCTAAGCACAAGAGAGCACCGTCAGTAATGGGCTGAGTGTGGGTGGGCATCGTCCAGCCAGTGGAAGCTTTCACCGTAAAACCTGAAATGTCTTGGAGGAGTAATTCTGCCTCCTGAGGATACCACACAAACCCTGCCCGAGTCTCCAGCCTGCCGGCCTGCCCTGCAAACTTCGTACTTGCCAGCCCCCGCAGCTGCAGAAGCCGATTCCTTAAAATAAATTTATATCTGTATCTATCTATGCATCTTACTGGTTCTGTTTCTCTGGAGAGCCCTGCCTAACACAGAGTTCATCTCTCATGCTCATCTGATGAGTAGTGGCCGCTTTGGAAACGGTGTTAAGAAGGATTCTGAGCCCACAGCTAAGTTCAGCGAGTAGGAGCGAAGTGAATGAAAGTTCCAAAAAGCAGAGAACTTCTCCGTCTTGTCAGTTAGTACTGTACCACCTGTGCCTAGGACACCTCCTGCTAAGTGCACAGGCGGTACCCAGGGAGGATACAGACATCCGCTGAGTGAATGATTGAGTGAGTGATCTTTCAGCGAGGCCTTCTGGGGGCGCAGCGATGGGAGAAGCGTGCCCTCGCCGACTGGCTCCTCGGAAGAGGGAGGGGAGGCCCCGTGAGGACTCGAGGACTTGGCGTAAGATCACACAGCTAATTAGCAGGCCGCGTATCCAAGTGTTAAACACACGTCTTCTGACTTCCTTGCCCCAAGCTCTCCGCTATCCCGCCTGGCTAGGGGCTGGGGGAGGAACAGGAAGTTCTCAGGAGAGGCGTAACCATCTGCTGGAAAAAGAGGTTCTGTCTTTTATCTGCCAAGAATAACTTTGAAGAGCCGCCCCCCGGGCGCTGGTGGAGGCAGGAATTCATCGTCTTGCCCATGTGCACTGAACCCTCCGTGTTCCAGGGGCCTCCCTCCCTCCCACGCCTGCATGTCGGTGTCGCCCCCTCGCTCCCTCACCCACTGCAAGTTCCCTCATAGCAGGACGTGGCAGAGTGGCAGCCAGCGGTTCCCCACTTAGTGTCAGGATGCCTGCCGCCCATAAGTTCCGCTTTGTTGAAATCTGGGGGCTGGATCAGGGCAGGCCAGCCGGCTCCCTGGGGAGGAGCAGTAGCCTGAGCGGTGGTTTTCTGGCTGCAGTGACGGGGAGGGTACCTGCGGTTCTCAGGGGAGACCGGCAGTGCCAGGGTTTACCTCGGGGCCTCGCACGTGTTGAACGGCTGAAGCAGGTCCAAGGCAGGTGCAGATGGAAACGAGGGGAGGTAGAGACACCCAATGCCCACCTAGAGTCAGCACGGTTCCTCCTGCCGGTCCAGGCCTGGGCCATCTGGTCTCTGGGTCCGTTCCGCACCTCGTCTGGCCATCCCAGCATTCCGGCTGTTTTCATTTCCTAAGTGCGGGGCTGGCTCCTTGCTAGTGGTTGGCTCCTTGTCCCGCTCTTTGTACCCCTGGCTTCTGGCTGCACCGTGAGCCTGCAGAATGGCTGTGTGCCGGCCCCAGGGCCTGACATGGGCTCAAATTCTGGCTCCGGGGACCTGGGGTTGCTCAGTAACCGCTCAAAGGCTCCATGTCTGCAGGAAGGAGGGTGAGAATAATAACACTTGCTTTAGGAGGTTGTTTAAAAATTCAGCGAGTTAGTACATGTAAAACTCTACAATAGGGGCTAGTATGTAGTAAGTGCTCAACTAACGTCAGCTACCATTACGGTGGGGGGTGACTAAAACGATGCCCACAGGTAACTTCGGATTCACCACCATCAACAGTTTTCCCACAATGCCCCAGTGAGCTGAGCAGACCAGGTGTTATTGCCCAGTTTTCAGAAACCCTGAGGCTCAGAGAGGTTAAGCGACCTTGTCCAGATAAGCCTGCTAATACTGGGTGAAATGTTGCCTCCATTTCCACCTCTGCTGCCCAGAAGGAGGGGAAGTCCCCAGTGGCCTGGGAGAAGACACGAGAGGTGTCACCTGGAGCTTCCGTTCCTCCGTTCCTTTGGGAGGTGCTAGGAATTCTGCCTTTGACCAGAGAGCCCTGAGATGTCCACGAGAAGTGACTTTAAGTTTTTCTTTTTTGAGAAAAGCCGGTTGAGTGTGTGTGTGTGTGTGTGTGGTGTGTATGCACTTGTGCACGGTGCTGGTGCAAGGAGCTGCCCTTCCTTTCTCTGGGGGCGGAGCCGCTCACCCAGACCCCAGCAGGGCCCGGCCTTTGCATAGCTTAGCTTCAGACCTGGCGCTGCCCCTCGAGGCTGTAGGGGCGTCCTGGAGCCCTCGCCCACCCCTCCGCGTGTGCACAGGGCCCGCAAACTCATTTCAATATTAACTGAAGTAGAAGAGGATTAAGAAATGAAGTCTGTGGTCGGGGGAAAAGGAGTAAGTTCATCACATGCGCTTCAAAGCCGAGTAGAAATGACTCGCGGATCCTCCGCTGGTTTCGGATTATCTTTGCCTGGATTCCCATCTGCCCGCGTGGATTATGCACACCTGTGTGACTGGCGCACGCGGTTCCCGAAAGGACTGGGGTGGGGGGCTGTGACGGGCAGGCCGGGCCACCGGGTGAGGAAAGGTCAGGCCCCTTCGGCAGCCAAAATGTGCCTGATGGGTTTGGGCTTCAGGAGGGACGTCAAGGTCCTTTGAGGGAGCTCCAGGTGTGGCAGTAGAGGAAGTGATTGGGAGAGACAAGGCATCTGGTCTGAAAGGCAGGCTGGGGAGAAGAGAAGGCGCCCATCAGGCCAAGAATGCTGAACTCCATCCAGGCTGGTGTTCCCCAGGGAGCAGGGAGGGGAGGGAGGGGAGGGGTCGGCGGAGGGGAGGGAGAGAGTTCTCAGAGCAGAAGAAAACCATCCCCACCGACCACTGTGGGGAACCCACTGATGGTCCAGTGACTCAGGTGATACAAAGAATTATTGCTTGTTCTGTTTATCCACTCTCTTTCTCACTAGTGTCTATTTATATGTTTCTGACAGTGTGGCAGCACTGAAGATACAAGAGGAAACGAGAGAGAAGTTATCATCTCTGCTCTCAGGGAGGAGTAGACTGAATAGTTACTTCAGTGTTACAGTGGTGGGTGTTTACCCTGATCATGGTACATGGGGGCACAGAGCAGGCCAAGTGACTCTAACCTCGGCAGGGGTAGTCAGAAAGGGCTTCCAGGAAGGTAGTGATGTTTAAACTCAAACCCAAAGGATGGTATGGATAATAATCATTGTACTAGCAAACTTTCTATGAGCACTCACTACGTGCCAGGCAGTGTTCTAAGCTCTGTACATAACTTTTCTCATTTAACTTCTACAAAAATTCTATTGTTACCTTTGCTTCTCATACGAGAAAAGCAAAGCAGAGGGAGGTGCCTTGCCAGGGTTACAAACTGAGAAGTGAGATGCTGATGGAGCAGCGAAGGCTGGGGAGAGAGGGAGGAGAAGCAGGGATGTGGGGCTTCAAGTAGAGGGAATGGTTCGTGCGAAATCGTGGCAGTGAAGGGAACAGGGCTGGAACAGAGAGTGCGAGGAGGAGTGTGGTGAGTGGAGAGTCTGGGGCAGATCTTGATGGTTCCTGCCTTGACGGGGTGACAGTGTGGAGGTTGCAGGGGGTTATGGGATCCAAGTCCCAGACATGAGCCCCACTTAGGGAGGACTGCAGCCTGGGAGCCCAGAGGTGGGCCCATCCCCAGTCCAGGCCTTCAATGAATGCTCTGGAGCCTGGGGATTTAATCCCTGGCAGCATGAGGGTAAACCCACTCCCTCAAGCAGGGGCACGTGGGGGCCATGACTCCTGGTGCTGTCGTATCACTAGAGGGGTCCTGCCACCTGTCTGTGTCCTGGGGAGTGTACAACACTGGACACACCCTGATCCTGGGGCCTGAGCAGGCCGGGGGGCTTGCAGGTCAAGGGGCTTACAGCCCGGTCACTGCAACCAGAAAGGTCTGGGCTCAAACCCAGGTTTTCTCGTGTGTGAATTCCATGACCTCAGGCACATGACCCAGCCTCTGCGGGCAGAAGCTCCCCCATCTGTCACATGGGGGTAGCCCGGCAGCAGGGCTTGTAGGCTCCTCCTTCCCAAGGACACTTCTGTTTTGTTCAAGCGCTCACCCCTGCCCAATGCAACCCATTCCATAGTGGAGGGAGACCCTATCTGCAGGCTCATTAGAGTCATCAACACATCATGGATTCCAGGGATTGGTTTGGAGTCAGGGCTTAAGCCGATCAGCACGTGGCATTTCAATGGGTGGCCCAGGCAGCTGGAGGAGGCGTCTCTCTTCCTTCCTCCCCTGATGGATGGGACCAGGGAAGCCTCTTGTTTGCGTTGCTCTGGGCAGCCATCACCTGTGGATAAATCCCACACTTGGGGAAGGGCTGGGCTGAGGCAACATAGAGAAATTGAGCCAGAGCCATGATCACACTGTACCTGAAGCCCACAAAACCTCTGGATCCCATTATGTGAGGTAGAAAGGGCCTCAATGTTTAAGGCAGGTTGAGTCCATTTTCTGCTACTGCAGCCGAATGGACGCAAATGCATTTTTCCAGGTTGCCCATTTCTGTTTTCATGTATTCAGTCGATAACTATTTAGTGAGCAGCTCTTAAGAACCACACAATGCCCCCACATGGGGGTGAGGACAGGAGGTCCCACATGGAGCTCACTCTCTCATTGGGAGAGGGGCAGGTGGGAAACGAACAACCACCCAGGAGAATATCAGTGATACATCAGGGACACAAAGACCACAGAGCAGGGTGACTTATGAAAGACTGAGAGACGCATGTCACTGTCAGAGAGAATTAACAGAGAAGGGTCTCAGGAAGCCTTCGCTGTGGTTTTCACAGGAAGGAATGAATGAAGCAGGAAGAACAGGTGAAGCAGGTTTAGGACTGGCTCGTTTGAATAATTTCATTGAGCTCTGGAGTGTAGGGAATGTCCCTGGTCACCTGGCACCTGGTCCTGGGGTGACTAGGGCAGGGGTGACATGGGAGGGCTCCCGGAGGGAGGTGCCTGGGGGGCATGGCCCCTGGGCTGGCTGGTTTGCCTGTGAAAGGTGCCCTTGAAGAAGGGGTAGGTGTTTGCTCTCTGTAGGAATCAGCAGGGAGGACCTGTCTGTCCCCTGCCAGCAAGGCCACCAAGATGTCAAAGCATCAAGCAAATAATAAACTAAAGAAAGTCATAAAACATGTTTCACGTAGTTTCTGAGCTGGGAAGCACTTGCTTGTCTCGAGAGTTCGAGAAGGAAAGAAGAAAGATGTTTGTGCTGTAGAAACACCTGACGAACAAACAGGACACTCGGCAGCAGGTCTCACGTGTTAACCAGGCAGAGTGCCACTGAGAGGGGACCGAGGCTATCAGCACCAGCAGGGACAGTCGGGGAGACAGAGGCACCAAATGCTCTCAGGCTGCTGCTTCTGGCTAGTCACGTCTTTGCCACCCACTGCAGTGTGACCCTGGCTGCTGACGTGGGCTGCCCGAACCGGACACCCAGTTCCCGAGTCCGGACCAGATTGTCCCAGGTCAGTGTTCGTCTCTGCTACTTGTTAGCACGGTGCCCTGGAGCGAGCCACTAAAGCTCTCTGTGCGGCAATTCCCTCCTCGGTTAGGGGGAGCGATGGGGGTGTCAACCTGATGGCAGTCGTAACGAGCACATCACAACTGGGCGCTTTACGCACCTGTGGGACACAAAACCCATGGGAGACACACCTGCAAATGGCCACGCCCGCACTGCTGTCCACAGCTGTGCCACCACACTGGGGTCTGCAGAGGATTATATGTGGCAGCCAGGCACGGAGCAAGCCCTCAATGCATGTTTACTAACCCTATTGTTATCGCGGTGAGACTTTATAGAGATTGTTGCTGTAGCAACAACGGAAGTGGTCAGTCTCCCTCCCTCAGCCCTCCACGATGTTGGTGACTCGTGGGTGCTGCCGTCTGCCCTGGAAAGAGGAAGAGGAAAGCAGAGCATTGGATGGGGGGCAGGCTCCGTGGATGATGGCCTTGCCCTTTGCACGAGGAGTAGCCACCATAGGAACAGCGGTCACCCCCTTGTCCTGTGGCACCCTCCGAGAGGAGGGAGGGACACAGGCAGGCCAGGGACATGTGCACAGGTCCAGCCCTTCGCACCCGTGCACTGGGCTGGAGGCCTTGACCTTGGCACATAGACTTCTTCTCTGCTCCCTTCCTTTCCCATTTTATAATGTCTCCTTTGAGTTGTGTTTAGTTTATCTGTGTGCAAAGCTTGTATTTCTCAATTTTAAAAATCCAAACAAGACATAAGAAAGAAAAACAATTTTCTGGAGTCCCGCCACCCAAAAAAAGTGACTTTCTCCTTTGCCTGCACACAAACACACACACACACAAACTTGGACACAAATTCAATCAGAATAGACTCTCTGCTCTGCCATTGGCTTCTCTCCTTCATTCAGCACCAGTGGGCACGCACACGCATCCCTCTGCAGCACGGCAGCACGGGGCTCCTTGGCCGCATCGTTTATTTCGTCCGTCTTTGATCAACGGACATGAAGCTGTTCCCATTTTCTCACTGCTGTAAACGATGCTCATTAAATATTTTGCACCTACAACTTGGCCCACTGGTTTGGCAGTGATTCTTAGCAGCAGAAATCCAGAAACAATGTGGCCCATTCATTCATTCATTGACTCACTCACTCACTCAAGACAGACTGAGCACCCAGGACCTGCCGAGCACTATCCAAGGCGCTGGAGCCCCAGCCGTGAAGAAAGCAGGCCATGGCGCCCGCCGGTAACAGCCCAGGCATAAGGCCAATGATCTAGAACATGGCATTTGACATATGCTGTCAAATTTGTCTCCTCCAGAAAGCTGGCGCCAATTTTCATGTCTACCAACAGTGAAAAAGGATGCCACTTTCCCCTGAACTCTTGTCAGAGCTAGACAGTGTCAATTTCCCCCCCCCATAAATCTGAGAGCTAAAAAAAGTAGGTACTCCTTGCTGACTTTGTTTAACAGTTACTGAGCATTTACTTAGGTGTCAATTATATGCCCTTCACTATAGCCATCATGTACCGCAGAGAGGGCACTGCTTGCGTGCGGTAGGTATGACAAGGTCTGTCCAGGAAAAGTCCCACCATTGTTAAGGTAACGAGAACAGTTTGCACGGTATGCTTGTCACCTGGCAGCCAAGGAGGGGGGACTGGAATGCACATGCGTGAACACTGACAAACTCACTGTACTTGTCAGTGAGGGCAGTAGACACTGCTGACTGAGCGTGTGTACTGTGTGGCCGTCACATTCATAATGACTGAATCAGCAGAGCAATGAATCTGCATCTGATTTTACATTAAGCTTGAACATTCCTCCGTAGAAACTATTCAGGTGATTCAGAAGGCTGCAGCTATGGGCACCTGGTGATTAGCAGCTTCATCACGACATTGTGCCTGCTCACGCATCAGGTCTCGTGCTGAGTTTTGCAAAACATCGAATCACCCAGGTGACTCAGCCCCTCCTACAGCCCAGATTTGGCACCCTGCAACCTCTGGCTTTTCCCCAAACTAAAGTCACCTTTGAAAGGAAAGAGATTTCAGACTGTTGATGAGATTCACGAAAATACGACAGGGCAGCTGATGGCAATTGGGGAGAACAATGTGAGGTCCAAGGTGCCTACTTGGAAGGGGACTGAGGTGCCATTGTCCCGTGTACAGCGTTTCTTGTATCTTCTTCAATAAATGTCTCTATTTTTCACATTACATGACTGGATCCCTTCTGGACAGACCTCATATTATTATCCCTATTTTGCAGATGAGGAAACTGAGGCACAAGGTCATGTGGCCAGACCGTGCTGGGCAGGGACTTGAACCCGAGGTTCTCCGTGTCCAGCGTTTAAAGACCAAACCACTTCCTAAAGCACCTCTCACCAACTGCACTGTGGCCTGGGCACTTCTAGTCTGTCTTTAGTCAGTTGCCTATTCACGTCCCTCATTCTCTCCTTAACATAGAACCTTGCCGTGGCCCTTGCTATGCTCATCAGTAAACGAAGATCAGAGTGTCCGCCTGGCCAGCGAACAAAGGGCAGGGATGGGAGGGAGATGGCAGAGCAGAAAACACGCAGCCCAGCACCTGGCGCATAAGCGCTCTTTGCAGAGAGCAAAAGAAAGACAGTGCATCAGAAGCGCTCTGAGAACGACTGTTCCTCTGGCAGCAGATGGCATTACTGTTAGGCAAGCAAGAGGGAGGCTTGGAGGCCTTCCTGGGGAGGCAGGTGCGGGAGGTGGACGTTTGGCTTGGGTTCCGGGATGCTGGGGGCTGGGGAAGAGCTGGAGGGGCCCAGCCGGGAGGCACACCTTCCTCCCGGAGGGGAAGGGCCTCCACCAGGCAGCAGAGTCAGGTGCGGACTCCAGCATCCAGGCCCGAGGAGTCAGGGTGGCACTGGGGTCCAGGCATGTCTGCGTGTCCAGACTAGGCGGAGAGGTAGGGGTTCCAGGGATGGGGACCGAGACCTCACCGTGATAGGGCTGCTAAGACAGGGGACCCAGGAGGGGGACTGGAGCTGGATGCACTCACAGTTCCATTACTGACGTACAGGCACCTGGAAGGTGACAGTGAACAGGTAGAGAGGGCCCCTGCCTGCAGGGCGCTTACCTTCCAGTTGCCTGAAGGAAGACCCTCTGCCTGTCCCCTCCATGGAAAGGGAGAGACTGGAGCAGGGACACCAGCCAGAGAGCTTCGGCCCAGACAATGGGGACAGTGGGAGTGGAGAGAAGAGGCTGGAAGAGAGGGTTTGAAGGGCATAGACCCAACCGGAGTTGTGATGGAGAAGGAGAGAAGGAAGATCCCAGGTCCGGGCCGTGGGCACCGGGGGAAGATGAGTGGATGCTGAGGCAGAGGGCCAGGGCCTTGGGGACGACCCGGGAGATGTGTGGGTGGGCGAGCCCACAGGGCTGCTGCCTGGATGTGGGGAGTGAGGAACAGAGGCCCCAGCAGGACTCTGGGCTGCTGGCCTTGCTGACTGGGGGGGAGGACAGACGTTTTCCCGGGACAGGACCCGGGCGGGGTGGGGGGAAGGGTAGGAGGTGGGAGCTTTGAACTGGGCGTGCCTCTGGGAACTACCCAGTGGAGACGTCAACTCTCGGAAACCAGTTTTCCTGGAATAGGGGCTTCTTGAACCTGCAGGTGGTTCTGGGGAGCTCCTGATATTAACTGGAGCTCCTGAAAGGATCAGAAACAGCCGAGGGCTTTCCGCACGGGGGCACGACAGACACGACTCAGGCGGGAGGCGGGAGGTGGGAGCATTACCGGGCTGGGCACCATTCCCATTCCCCTGCTCACGGCAGAGACCCCCACACTGTCAGCCCGGAGCCCCCTGTGCCCCTCTCCTACCATGCAGGAATCTTCTCTCTCTCTCTTTTTTTTAAGATTTATTTATTTATTTTTAGAGAGGGAAGGGAGGGAGAAAGAGAGAGAGAGAGAGAGAGAGAGGTTGCCGGGGGCTGTGGCCTGCAACCCAGGCATGTGCCCTGACTGGGAATCGAACCCGTGATGCTTTGGTTCGCAGCCCGCACTCAATCCCCTGAGCTACGCCAGCCAGGGCCGCAGGAACCTTTTCTTGCTGGGAAATAAGGGGCGGGGGGTGCAGTGGAGCAGCTGCTGAGAAAGTCACAGGCCGTGAAGGCAGAGAACTTTTAAGAAGGAGTCAGTCCGAGGAGAAGCGCGCCACAGCGAGGGTGGGCTGGGCGAGGGGTAACGTGGGAGAAGAGAAGGGGTGTTAATAAGGTTGGGGACTAACTCTTGGGTCACCTTCAATATACTAGGGGAGACTTGAGTAAAGAATGCAATTACTTTTAATGATCTCTGGCTGCTCATGTGCGTTTTTGGAATCAATATGGCTCTGAGATTCGGCCAGGGACGTCACTAACCCACCTGGGGAGAGAGCCACCTTAATTATGAGCGCTTTCGTTTGTTGAGGGCTTTTTGGCACAGGGACCCTGGGACCACACCACCTGCGGCTTAATTGTATTTGCACCCCTCACCTGTGCTGCCTCAATTTCCTCAGCGAGGAGGTGGAGGTGATAATAATACTGCTCTCTGATTGTCTGCTGCTGTGTAACAAACCACCCCAAACTCTGGGGCCTAGAACCCTCCTTATTTCATAACGCGTCTGGATTCCTTAGGGCAGGAATTTGCAGGGGACAGAAAGGGGGCGGTCTGTCTCTGGGGTCTCTGAAGATGTGACTGGTGGCGGGGGGCTGGACTCCTCTGGGGCGCCGGCTGCAGCACCCCCACGGGGCTTCTCCATGGAGCTTGGGCTCCCTCGAGCGCGGCGTGGCGGCCTCCGGCTAGTGAGAGTCCCACGTGGAGAGTCGGGGTTCTGAGGGTGAGTGTTCCCGCCGGCAAGGAGGACACGGCTTCTCCCTCGCTGATCTAGCGTTGAGTCACATGGCGTCACTTTCCAATGTATCCTATTAGTCGAAGCACCGTTGACCCCTGAACAGTTGAAAGTCTACCTATTTCCGCAGAGGGCCCAGCACATTTCTGTTCAAGGTGGCAGCGTTGCCCCTTGAACAACACGGGTTGGACCCCCGAGGGTCCATTGAAAACAACCCTCACCCGATGGACCCCTGCTGTTCCAACGCAGGCTGTTCAAGGGCCAGCTGTCACCCAGACTCAAGGGGGTGGCGGGGGACACAAACCATGCCTCTTGACGGGCTGAATGTCGAAGGGTTTGTGGTCAAGCTTCGTAACAGCCCCTGGCAAGTGCCTCTCAGCGCTGCATGAGGGTTTGCTGAACCAGTGCCTGTGCCGAGAGCACTGGGGCGGGGCCTGGCAGCCGCGCGGTGCTCCGTGAGCACCAGCCCCTGTGATGGTTGTCGTCGTTGCTACTCTTGGATACGCCCAGTCTGCACAGAGGAGGAAATGGGCTCAAGGTCAAGTGCTGGGCGCTGGCTCTGTCCGCTTCCCTTAGCCAGATGGCCTCAGTGCCCAGTGATTCCCTGTCAGGAGCTCCCCAATTTGTACCTGCCTTGGGTGTCTTTCCTTCTTCCCCCGTCCCTCACTCCTGCTCCCCCTCCCTGAGGCAGGGGGGCCTGGGGACCATTCCTGGCTGATGCACTCAGCTCCAGAGGCACCCTCCAAGCTGCACCATCATCGCCACTAATTTAGTGTCGTTAACACTTACCCATCATCACTGGTAACTTCTGGACCAGGTGAAAGGCGCCGCTCCCATTCCAGCAAACGGCGCTTCCTCCTTGGCTGGCTGCTCTGGGAGGCACACTTCAGTCCTTCCTCTCATGCCTCCCCAGCCTCTGGGAGGACAGGGTGCTCAGGGCCTGGCCCGAGCCTGCTGCCGGAGTGCAGGGGGCACCCATCCTCACCGTGACCCGCAGCAGGTCCCTGAGACTCAGCTATGCGGGAGCCTAGACTTTGCATCTGAGTCTCAGCTATACAGCTTACAAGCTGGGTGACCCTGGACAGGTGCTTATCCGCTCCAAGCCTCAGTTTCCCCAGCTGTGAAAGGGGGAGAACAGTGCCTGCCTGGGGGGCTTGCTATTGTACCAACAGAACCGGCCTTCTCTTGTCCTGAGGGTGGGGGGAGGGGCGGTAAAGAAACTGGCCAGGGAGGGGGTAGGCAAGTGATCAACTCCTGAAGCCTCAGCCTCAGCCTCAGCCTCAGCCTCAGCCATGTGCTGGGGCTGAGTCCCGAACAGTACCCACCGTGGTGTTGTTGTGAGAATTAGAAAGATGGTAAATGAAAGTGCGAAGTCCAGTGCTGGGCACACAGCCCGCGCCTTACTCGCGTGAAGCTGTAGCTGCGGTCCGTAGGAGGTGTCTGGGCTGGGTCTGAGAAGCAAGGGAGCCTGCTGGGGGGCAGAGGCACCACAAGGGAGCAGGGGTCTAGAATCCAGACGAAAGGTGTGACGAGGCCGGGGAGGCGCTGGAAATCTCTCGGGACCTCGCCTCGTTTGTGTGCCGTATGGCTGACCTCAAAGTGCTTTGATCACTTTAAATGAGCAGAACTAGTTTCTCCAGAGTATTCCCACCCTCCCCCCAGCCTGGCCCTGAGGCCTGGCCAAGGTCTTCGCTGCCCACCCTCCCCTTCAATCGAGAAGAGTGGGAAAGGTCGTGGAGGCCCAGGGCTTCTGTGCGAACCACAGCTCTGCCACGCCTTAAGCTGTGTGACCTCAGGCAGATCACCTGGCCTCTCTGAGCCTCGGTCTCCTTGTGGTCAAACGGGGATGATCGTTCTTGGCCTCCCAGCTTCTCAGTCTGCTGTGAGCCCCGTCAGACAACCACTTAGCGGACTGCCCAGCCCCTGAGCATGAGGTTCACCTGCCCAATGAGCCGACGGGCAGGGCGAGGTGTCTCATAGCAGAGGCCGCTCGGCGAGCTGACCGTGGGCGGAAGAGTGACCTCCTCCAGGCTGAGCTCCGACCCAAGGAAGCCCCAGTCCCAGGGGAGGGCCCGGCTCGAGTCCAGCACTCCTGGTCCCTCCCAGAACCTCCAAACATGGCTCCCCAGAAGCACCAACATGGCAGGTGGGGTGCAGCGGAGGCAAGAGTGGTCTCCCAGGAGCCTGCATGGAGAATAGAGCGAGCCGTGGATGGCGATGGCGGAGGCCAGCGGGCACAGGGACAGAGCGTGTAAAGGGCTCCTTCCAACCTCAGAGCAGCCCTCCAGTGCCCTCACCTAGGAAGCTCCCACAGAAATGCAAACGTTCTTCAGGGGGACCAACTCGTCCCAGTTTTCCTGGGAACGTCCTGGTTTTGAAGCTGCACGTCCTGTGTCCCTGGTAAACCAGAACACTCGGTCACCCTAATCTCAGAGCACTTTGGTGGACAGCACAGCTCAGGAGCCAGAGCCCCGGGCTTGAGTCCCAGCTCTGTACTGGCCGTGCGGTCTGAGCAAGTTACTGACTTTTCCTGTGCGTGGCGTCCTTATCTGTGAGATTGGGGTAACGCACCCCACCTCGTGGCCATCCTGTGTGTTTGGCTCCATCATGAGGGTAGAGCGGCCTGCACAGGGTCTGGCATCTGCACGAATGTCAGCCTCGGTCATTCCTTCAAGTCCCTTTCCTCCCGGGGTGGATGACGCGTGTGCAGACTCTCACCTGGACCGGCACCCAGGGGCTGCAGACCCTGCTAGTGGGGAGTCCAGAGACGAGGGTGCCCTGGCTTTGCCCTCGGCAGGGAGCTGAGTTGTGTGTGAATAATGACCACCGCTGGAAATCAATACATGGCAGGTCGGGGCATAAAAATGCAGGCTTGATCATGGACGCATCTGCTTAGAAGAGGTGAATTTTCTGACATGTAAATTGTAGCTCAGTAAAGCTCCTAAAATATAGCCAAAACCCAAACCAATAAAGAGGCTCTGGTGGCCTTCGGAGTAGGAAATGCCTGTCATGGCCAGCGACATGGTGATCATGGAAGGCTTCCAGGAAGAGGTGGCATTTGAACGGAACGTCCAGGAATGGGCAGAATTTGGACCCTGGAGGTGATGGGAGGCAGGGACACTGGGCGGTGGGCCTGGCCTGCAAAGCCTGGGTCGATACTCACCTTCTGCTACTGTCAAGCTGTGTGACCTTGGACAAATGGCTTTACATCTCTGAGTTCCCTTATTTGTAACATAGAAAGAGACTATAGGGAATGCCCAGCGTGGTCCCACAGAGCACCCGACACAACACCGGAAGATTTTCATGGGCAAGGTAGGAAGAACGGGGGTGGGCGGGGTACACATGAAGGTCCTTCGTTTATCCACCGAACGCTCCCAGAACGTTTGCCGTGGGCGTGAGCCACACCGGTTCCCGGAGCTTACATTCTCACGGGCACCTTCCAGGGGACCAAATGGAGTAGCGCCAGCACCTCAGACTGGCTGAGGTTCAGGGGTATATTGGATGGCAGTGGGGGCAGGGGTGGTCGGTGGGGGGGGTGGATGAAGGGAATAATGTTGGGGAGAAGGGGGGATTTTGCGGAGGGCCCTAAAAGCTTTGATTTCTCTCTGCGGAGACTTGGGGAGCCGAGTGTGGAGTGAGGGAACATTGTAATCAGCTCGAGTGAGCACCCTCGCCCCCCTCCCCCCTCCCTCCTTCCCTCCCTCCCTCCTAAAATGTTCCCGTGCTGGCCTGGGGTTACCAGACACAGTCTGTCTTCACGACGCTCACTAGGCAGACTTTAATCAAATGATTCCCTCAAAGAAATGCGAAATTTGTGGAATTGCAGCTCTGATTAGCAGGAAGAGGAGAGGGGTCTGGTGCTCTGAGAATTCATAAGAAAAGAGGTCTGACCTCATCAAGGGGGTCGGGGACAGCTTCTGGCCGACACAGCCCCTGGGCCAGACATGAAGGATGAGCATGACCACAGAACAAAGGAGGCTGGGAGGCGGATGCCAGGCCGCCGGCACAGCGTGGGCCAAGGCCCCGTGGTGGGGCCGTCATGGCGGACGCGAGGGTCCAGAGGGCAGGCGTGTGACAGGGGCAGGGTTGGAGGGGTCGGAGGACCCAACTCCTGGGGGCCATGTCCGAGGCTTCGCTTTCATCATTCTGAGAGTGCCCGGAGCTCTGGAAGGGCTCCCGCGCAAGGATGGAGTGACGGTTTGTGTGTCAGCGAAGATCATGAACGTGGCGGGGAGGACAGTGTCAGGGGGACCAGAGTGGAGCAGGATCCAGACGCAAAGCCGAGATGAGGATGTAGGGAGCCGGTAGTTACTGGGGAGTCCTCTCCCCGGAGCTCGAGATAAACCGGTGTGAGTGGCTCGGGACCATCGAGATCTGCTGTAGGCGACAGGGAGTCCCCACTGCTGGGATCCCCTGAGAGCCGAGCCCAGGTGCTCCCAGAACGTCCCCTCCACCCTCCAGGGGAGGCTGGGACCTCCTCCATCAGGGACGCTGACTGTTCCTAAACTTCCACGCTGAGCATGCACACAGGTCCCCCAACTTCAGAGGAGCCCCAGGGACGACCGGGAAGACAGCCACGGCCCCTGCTTGCGGCCAGACGCTGTTGGAGTCCCGTGAGTCAAACCCCTCGGGAGCTGTCCACTCCAACCTCAGGGGAAATCAGGCCGGGGGCTGAGAGGGCCAGGCAGGGAGTCCGGAAGTACCTGAGACCTGAGGGGGCGCTCCTGAAGTCATCCAAGAAGAGAAGCAGGTGGCACGGGCCAGGATGGTAGCCCAGGGAGATGGAGGAGAGTGGGTGGATTCCCAAAATGGTCAGGCGTTAACTCAACAGGTCTTGGTGATGATGGACTTGGCCGAGGGTGGCGCTCTTCACTAAGGAAGAGAGTTCCGGGGGAGGACCGGGTGCAAAGGCAGGGGCGGTGGGGACGGTTGGGAGGTCGCTTGGCATTGGAGGTGCCTTTGAGACGCCCCACAGAAGCAGTGGCTGGCTGTTCGGATGGGGAGCTCCGGGGAGCGGCCCAGACGGGAGCCATAAATGTGTGAGTCACCCAAGTCTGGGCGGTGATGGGAGCCATAGGTGAGCATGAGATCACCTGCGGAGGGAACAGAGCAAAGAGCGAGGCCAGGCTCCCAGAGCCGCCGCCGCCGCCGCCACCCCAAGGCCACCTGCAGCCCCCTCCCTCCTGGACCAGCAACCCTGGCTGGCTGGACGGGAGGAAGTGACATTTCAGCACTTGTGATTCTAATTGAACCTAATTGTCTCCTCCGAGTTACGCTAAAACCTTTTCAAAGTCCCCTGAAATTAGGGAGCGCCGATAACACCACTCCTCGGGTTTTAATCTGTGTCCTCCCCAAGAACAGCGATTAATTTTTTACGAGCGAATCATCTCTCTTAGGCAGGCTGTCAGCGGAGGACCGTCATCGCTCATCAATAATGAAGTGATCCCAGCCCCTGTCTCTTTCCGCAGCCTCCTGCATAATTCACCAAGAAGGCTTCAAACAAGGAGGCCCAGGGGCAGGGGCCCTCTTAATTGGTGTCCTTGTAATTATCCACAGGAGCTGGGAGGGGCGGGAGAGGCCGGAGGGGCGGGCAGGGGCTGTAAGAGTTGATGGATGGATGGGCCCCCATCGGCCACCCCTGTTCAACACGTCGTCGCCCGCCTCCTAGGTCAGCCTGTCTTCTCTGCGCTTCTCCGATACCTCATCTAGACGCTTCTCACTGTCCCCTGTCCTCTTCTTCCTCCCTGTGACTCTGCTTGGCGTTGTCGCCTGGCTGGGCTCTGTCTTTTGGCCTCACGGCCGAAGTCCCACTAGGCGCTATGGGCTCCGTGTGACGGGTGAGTCAACAGAAGCCCCAGGAGGGAAAGCTACTCACACACGGTCCCACAGTGAGTCGGTGGCCGTCAGAGCTAGACGGAGTCTGGGGTCTCCCAGCCCTGTGCTCTGCGCCCCCAAACCTCAGGCCGGGTGAGCGGATGGGCTGCCCCACGGCTGCCCCGGTAGTGTGTCTATAACTTGGGTGCCAATGAGGAATTGGTTATTTCCTTCTCCATCAACACCTGAGGCGTCTCCTTGGGAATGAACGGCCCCCTGTGGTCAGCGTTTGAGGCCAGAGGTCAAAAGCAAAGCGTGTCCAGGATGGAGTGAGCCGGAAGTGAAGGCATGGCGAGAACAGAACCGCTTGTCCCCTCCCCGCTTTGGGGATCCCGAAAGGACTGCGTCTCGGGCCAACAGGACAGACTCCAGACCCAAGGGGAGGCCCCGATGTCTTGCCCCGAAGCCTTGAGCCAAAGCCCTGTGAGGGTCGGTAGCTGAGACAGGGGTCTGCCTGGACTGTCCACTCATCTGGCCGGCCACTGCAACCGAGGGCCCGGCTCTCTCGCGCCTTCTCCACCCAGGGAGGGAAGGTCCTTCCTTGGGGTGGACCCCTCTCTCTAGGCCTGGCTCGGGCAACTGGGCTGGGCCCAGGGGCTCCCCAAGTCTCTGTGGGTGAGCTCCAAATCCAGACCTCTGCCCTGACCTTGTGCTAAAGCACTGGCCAGGCCTGCTCCCTGAGGACCTATCTCAACCTGTCAAAAAACTTTATCCATCACTTTCCCAGCATGTCACCCTCTGTCCTTTGTCCCATTTATCTGTCCTAGGGTGATCAATTGTCCTGCGTTGCTCAAGAAAAAGTCTCCAGGGACATAAGACTTTATTTTGAAACCGGGAGAGTCCTGAGCAAACCGGGATGAGCTGGTCACCCGGGTGAACGCCCCCTTTCTGCCAGGCACTCAGGCTGCAGACTTCAGCTGCAGACTTCAGCAGCGTCGGAGAGCAGCCGTGCAGCAGGGGTGTGGGGTGGGGACGGGGTGGGGGGGGGAGTGAGGAGGGTGTGGGATAGGGGTGGTTTGCAGCCAGCACCACCTGCCCTGCCTGGTGACCTTGCGTATGGTCCCTGACACCTCTGAGACGTTACAGCGTTGACTCATCTGAGACAGAGTGATCCTAATAAAACCCAACGAGATTGCTTTGAGGAGGGAGAGAGACGGGGCGTCACACGGACCCAGGGCCTCGGCCGGGCTCCTGCACGGGCGCTCTCACGATGAGATGCGCAACCCCCCCGCCCCCCGCCCCGGCTTCCCTCTCCCCGCCCGGCACGCCCTCTGTTGCCAAATGCTCCCAGATCCATCAGTGTCCATCACCTGCAAAACTCAGTCCCTGTTTCCCAGCTTGGAACCTGAGGCCTTCGCAGCCCTGCCCCACCCCAGCTGACCTTTCATTTAACCTTTCCCCCCATGGGAGCCACTCAGGGGTGGCCCGGCAGCGCAGCCGCCCATCGTCCCAGATGTCCAGTTGTTCCCCTTCCTGACCTTCTCTCTTGCCCACCCCTCAAGGCCCATTTCAAGGGCTGCCTATTCCAAGAAGCTGTCCTTGATCTCACACCCGTCATGAACCCCGAGTCCCCTTGACCCCCCACTGTGTGTAGTCTGTGCCCCCCTCAAGGCACTCAGCCCTTTCTGAGTGTGATCAATGGTAACTGTGGCTAATACTGCCCTTGCCAAGTTCTTTCCATGCACCAGACCCTGTTCCAGTTCCTTGACTTATCCCCACGAGGTGGATGTGATTATTATATCCACTGTAGATCTAGAAGCAGAAGCCCAGAGAGGCACAGTCACTTAGGAAAGGTCGCGCGGGAGCTAGCTGAATGGCAGAGTCTAGAGTGGCAGTTATGAGAGCTTAAATGTAGGAGTCAGATGTGGGTTCAAATCCAGACTCTGGTACCTTCTCTTTGAGTGACCCTGAGTCTCAGTTTTCCCCATTAAAAATGAAGATCCCAAAACCTACCTCCTAGGGTTTGGGGAAGATGAAATGGCACACAGTAGGCACACTCTGGCGTGGTCTCTGCCTGGCACATAGTAGGTACTCAATCAAATGACCCCTGTCGCTAGTAGCTTAATTTATGTGGTTAGGCACTTACATGCTTTCAACCTGCTGATAATTTCCCGGGTCCCAACCGCACTGACTCATTATTTCCAAGTCTTGTTCTGGAGGACTCAGGTGGCGCCCCCTCGGCACCCAGTGTGGCCACTCTTAAGGTTCCAGAGCCAGGCAGGCCAGGGATTGGGTTCTGGCTCCAGGACTTTCCATCTGTGCATGACCTTGATGAGGTCGTGCAGCCTGGAGCCTGAGGTTAAACGCAGGCCGTGAAGGGCGGCTGTGGGGGAAGGGAGGCAGGGCATCCACCGGTGGTCCACCACCTGGGACCCCCCCCCGCCCCCCCCCATCCTCCCCAGGCCTGGCTCCAGCAGGTGCCTGCAGCACCCCAGGGATTAAATGGGGGCCCAGAGATGGCCCAGCTGTGCAGGAGGAGCTATGGGACCACGGTGACGGGAATGCTGTTCAGATCCCCGGTTCCGGGCGACAAGGCTGCATTTGCATTTAAATGGAGGTTTGGAAGTCTGTAAATCTCCATTTCCCAACCGTGGAGGCCTGCTGGGGAGACGAACCCCCTGGAGCACTGGGGGTTGGTGCGGCCGCTGCGCTGATCAAATGAGGGATGTTTAGGCAGCCGGCTCTGCCCTCACTTCCCAGCCCCTGGCCCAGCGCTGCCTTTGAGGTGGGCCCACTGTTCCTTGCTCTCCACGGACCTGGGTAGGCCCTGACCCCTGCCTCTTCCAGGAAGGCATTCGGGATTGCTCAGAAGTAGCTGTCACCTGATACTGCCGCAGCCTTCCCTGCACTTTTCCCGGAAAAGAGGACAAGCAAGATTGAGAGGTGGTTTGGAAGTCTGGCCTGTGGCTGCGGGCGGGTCACTCAGTCTAAAATACATAGTATTTTAGAGTACACTTCCAAATCCAGTATGTAAAGTCCCTGGCACACAGTAGGGACTTTCCAAACAGTACCCAATATAGCTTCAAACTGCCCTCCACTTGAGAAGGATTGGCCTTGGGGGACGCTTTGTGGCTATGATTCTTAGGCCTTACGGTGAGTTGCTGGAGAAGTTTGTCTAAAGCACCACGTGGACCCCATTCAAATTCAAGCCCCAAGAGTATCTAGAAAGGGAGCTTTGCCCTGACCACTGTGGCTCAGTCGTGGGGCATCATCTTGCAGAGCAAAGGGTCACTGGTTTGATTCCCGGTCAGCACCCACACCTGTGTTTCCTGCTCCGTCCCCAGTCGGGGCGTGTACAAGAGACAGCCAATCGCTGTTTCTGTCTCTCAACCAATGTTTCTCTCCCACTCCTTCTCCCTCAGTTCCCCTCTCTCTAAAAATAAATAATAAATAAAATCTTTAAGAAAAAAGAGAGGGAGCTTTATGGTAAGGGTTGATAACACGCATCTGGCCACTTCAGCAGCCTCCGTGTACCTGTCTTGTCCATGCGCACGGCGGCACTGACTTGTCCTACTGTGCGCGCCTGAATTCAGATGGTGCCGTGTGGCGCAGTGATGCCTGATGTTCCTGTGGCTCCTGACGACGCACCGTTCCCAGGACACAGCCGCATCCACAGGTGAGATCCTCATGTTCCGTGTATCGTTATCCCTTCATTGTGGCTGAGACAAAGGCCCAGAGAGGGAGCAGTGCTTTCTCAAGGTCACACAGCTGGGGGCAGAACTCAGGCCTTGGTGGGTTTAGCCTGCCCTGCTCCAGGGTTGCTTCCCGCGCCTTGTGCCACCTCACACATTTCCTGGTGTGTGTGATGGCTGTGACAGGGAGGGGCATTTCTGATCTGGCCAGGTTCCATGTTCTGGGCCAGGGCAGGGGACCTTTCCAAGGTGGCATTTTCAGCTTCCCTTTGTCCTCTCAAATTCCAGGCTGGGTCTGCCAGCAACAACCAGGTCAGCCTGGAGCCTGGGTAGGAAAGTCTCCAGTGCCAGAGACATTATTCAAATGCTCGCCAGACAAAGCAGCGGGGCCTGGGGCTCGGCCACCTGGCCCTGCCCACTGCCGCGTCCCCCCACTGCCCGGGAAAGGCTGGGGCTGACACTGGGGGTAGGGTCGGGGTCGAGTGAAGACGGCGTGTTTATCCCTCTCTTCCCATCGCCCCCACCCCACACTGCCCGGAACTTGTCCTCCTGGGACGCTCCCTGAACTTGAACCTCTGAAGTGCTCCTGGAACTCTCTGCCCACAGACCTTCATCCAAGCTGCTCCCGCAGCCTGGACCGGCCCCAGCCCCATTCTCCTGCTCTGGTCAAGCCCCACCTCTTGGAAGGGGATTTCCCAGTCGCCATTCATTTTCTTTTTTGGGACAGTGCGGCGATGTATTTGGGCCTCTCTCTGCCGCTCTGGTCCTACACGTGGAACCCTGGGGGGGGGGGGCGGGGAGGTCTATCGGGGTGGGGAGGCTCCGGACAGCTCTGCTTCTGTCTGTTCTGAATTTGGGGATTCAACTTCAGCTTTTCTTTCTTTTTATTTTTGAGACTTCATTTGTTTAGAGCAGTCTTGGATTCACAGCAAAACGGAGGGAGGCGGAGGTGCAGAAGTCTCCCACAAACCCCGACAAAGGCACAGCCTCCCTCCGCGTCAACCTCCGCCGCTGGATGGAACACCCGTCACAACTGATGGACCGGCGTGGACACGCGGTCACCCCCCCGAATCCACACAGTCTGCATCGGGGCTCCCTCTCGGCGACATTCTGTGGGTTTGGACAGATGTACGATCACGTGTCTCCACCCCACAGCATCCTGTGCTGAGTGGTTTTACTGCCCCGAAACCCCTCCGTGCTCTGCCCACTCCGCCCCGCCCCCACCTAACCACCGCTGGTCTTTTTACCATGTCCATGGTCTCGCCTTTCCCAGAGCGCCATATGGTTGGAATCATCCGGTACGTAGCCTTTTCGGCTTGGCTTCCTCCAGTTAGTACTACCCATTTAATATTCCTCCCTGTCATCATGGATTGCTAGCTCATTTCTCTCCAGCGCCAAATCGCATTCCATTGTCTGCAGGCGCCGCCGTTGATGTATCCATCCACCTATGGAAGGGCGTTCTGCTTGCTTCAAGTGCCGGCGGTTATGAACACAGCTGCCGTAAAGGCCTGTGTGGTTTAGGCGCGGATACGCATTTCCAGCTCATCTGGGTCAGAACCCAGGAGCACGGGGCCATCCTGCACCCCAGCAGCGGTAGGTGAGGGTCCCTGCAGTTCCATGTCCTCACCGGCATGTGGCGCTGTCAGTGTCCCGGGTGTGGCCACTCTACCAGGCGTGTGGTGGCGTCTCACTGCCCAGGTCTTGAGGACTGGGTGGTTTCCAGAGTCTCTTCTGCCCGGGAGCTCTGTGACCAGAGCCTCCCGTGGAGCGGGGCTCCTGGCAGCCAGGGGCTGACCCGCCTCTTCTCTGCCCTTGGCCGCGTGATTCAGTCCCCACGAAGGGCGGAACCCTCCCAGAGGAGCCGCGGGCACCCGGAGAATTTTCCCTGAATGAGAAAGATGTACTCCCCCTCCCACCTATGCGCTGTGTAGGGCCAGGGCCCGACGGCACGCGGGGGTCACATTGCCGCCCGACGTGCTTGGACTCAGGGTTTGGCAGACTGGGGTCTGAACCTTGGTTCCTCCACCCCCAAATGGAGACTTCATGGGCAAGCTCCCGCTTCTCCGCGCCTCAGTCTCCCCATCCGCGAGATGGGGACGATGGCGTGAAGATTCGGTGAGACGATGCACGCTGAGCACTCAGGGCTGCTCACGCCGGGGTGAGTGCTCCGTGAGTGCCGTCGTCATCGTTGTTGTTACTGCTGACTGTTGCCATCCTCTGGCTGAAGGGGTCTCGGGGATGGCCTTTCCCTGTCACTCCCCGTGCTTAGGCTTGCCCAGAAATGTTTCCTGGAGAGTCTGTCCCTGGAACACTGGTCCCAGGGCGTATGTACGGGTCACAGGAGGCTTCTGGGGTCAGGCAGGTTTGGGGACGGCTGGGCTCTGCAGAAACAAGCCTCTTTCTTCAGCGCCAGCTTTCCCAGCCATTGGCGCAGCTTCCAGAAGAGTCACAAGTGTGCGGTTTGGCTTCCCAAACCGCCGGGCCACGGAACCTCCTTAGCCCAGGAGCGCCTCATCCAACCAGATGGCGCTTTGAGGACGGCTGGCACTGGGGGTTAGGGGCAGGCCTTACCCGTCACAGGGCGACTCCTGCAGTCCTTCCCACCCTGCCCTCGTCCACGGGTCCTCTTCCAGGGCCCCCAGAGTCCTGGCCACTGCAGGTAGCTTGGCAGTTCTGGGATGTGCTCGCTACCGCCTCACCTAGGGCCTCTACATGCTTGCTACCAGCCCAGTGAAATCCACCTTAACCTCTGCAAGTAGAATAAGGAGCTGCTGATGCCCCCCTCCCCGCCCCCCCTGCTTGCAGCCCTATCCCTACAATATTCCAGGTGTGTGCTTCTCTTCCTCATTAAATCATGGGCTTCTCAGTGGCAGGAGCCATATCTTACACCTGGCCTGGCACGGAATAAGTACCCAACAAATAAGAGTTACGTCTTGGACCTGTGCAATAGTATTCAGGGATGTTATCTAGCTTTGTAATTAAAGACACCATCGCTGGCATCGGAAAGACCTGGGTTTGAATCCCAGCCTTATTCTTTATTAATGATACGAACTCGCAGCAGTTACTCAGCTTCTCTAAGCCCAGCCAGCCCCACCAACTGTGAGCGAGGGAAGGAACTCCACCCGCTGCGCAGGGCTGCTGCGATCTGTGAGCGTGGAGCGTCTGGCCCCGAGCCGGGGCTCAGGGAGCCAGGGGGGCTCACGGGGTAAATAGGCCCCCGGGCCCTGGGTGGGTGAGTGAGCACTTCTCCCCGTGTCTTCAGAAAACTCAGTGTGCACTTCCATTTTCTCATCTGTAAGGTGGAGAGGACACGACGGTCAGAGGGCCGCCGTGGGAATAAGGGGTCAGTTCAGGGAGAGTGCTTAGTCCAGAGCCTGGCACATAGTGAGCTCCATAAGAACATGTTAGATGCATTCTCACCACTGTTGCTGTTGAAGATCCAGGCGAGAAGCCTAACAATCAACCCCCTCCACCCCCGCACAGTGGTGCAGTATCCCGGCTTTGACCAGACAGTCTGACGTTTTCACTCTGCAAGGGAGAGTGCGTCCCTGCCTTTCCAGGGGCCACCTCATGTCTCCAGCACCCCCTCTCCACCGCTTGCCTGCTCCCCTGCCCCCTCCCCCAGAGTCCACTGTTACCCTCACCATCAGCTCGGCAGCCCTGACACAGCTGATTGGAAATTTGTTTTATTTCGGTGCCTGCCCCTGCCCCTCCTCTCCCCTCTGAAAAAGCAATTAAACTTTTGTTTACCAGAGTGGGCGGCTGTAATCTGTCGTTTGCCTATCTTATCCTGTCGCGCTTCCAGTCTGCTTTGCTTAGGCCGGGCTGGGAGATTTGCATAATTAGTAAAAATGGAACTCAGGAAGGGGGTGGGTGATTTGAGTTCAGGCCAGCGCGTTGTAAGCCCTGCGCTGGGGGCTCTGATGGCCCTAGGGGTCTTCCCTGACTGGGAGGTGCCCCTGCAGGGCCTCGTCTTCCTGTGCCTGTGGGGTTAGTTCCCCAGCCCTCACCCAACCTGTTTGTCCTGGGAAGCCAGGCCAAGGCTCAGAGGGCCTGCTGTGCCTGCTGACCACCCCCCTCTCCGCATGCAGCACTCAGTGGCTCCCCAGTGCCCTGGCCGGCTGCCGGGTTCCCTTCCCATCTCGTCCTCCGCCCCCAACCCCCAGTCCCTCCAAGGGGCCGCTTGGGAAGAATTGAACACGTGCTTAGGATTCTAACTCTTAGCTATGCCACGGACCCTGTTTAGGTTTTCATAAAGTTGCCCCTGAACAGGGACCGGGGTGCTGGTAGTGTGGTGGCAGAGTGGGGAAGGTGAGCCGGGGCAGGAGAGAAGTCCAGGATCCGGGTGAGGGGTAGTGAGTGGGTTCCATCTATGGGCTGCTGGGTTCGAGTCCGCTGGGGACTCCCTGAGAGACTGACACACACCTAAGAATCGTCCCGCTGGGGAGCTGGCATGCCTACCCACCAGGGGGGACCGCTCATTAATAGCCCCCGTGAACCTCCCTCCCCTGTGCCCATGCCCTGGCAGAGGCCCCTCCCACACTGAGCCGGGCTGGGCCATGCGACTTGCTTTGGCCCACGGAGCATCAGCACGTGTGACGCAGGCAGAGGCTTGACAAATGCTTGCGCATTAGGGCTCACTCTCCGGGAGCTCTGCAGCTGCCAAATGAGAAGCCTGGGCAATCCTGACAGAGAGGCCACTAGGGGAGACTGAGGCACCCCCGTCCACAGCTGCACCTAATCGCCAGACGTCTCGGGGCTGTCCCATCATCCAGATGACTGCAACTGCATGAGCAACCCAGGTGGGACAGCTGGAGAACCTTCCAGCTGAGCACAGCCCTGCTGCTGCAGAATCATCTGCAGACAAATGACTGTGTTAAGACCCTGAGGTTGGGGTCGTTTGCTATGCAGCAATAGACAGCTGATACATGCACCAACCCTTCCTCCACTGTTGCGGGTTGCTTGGAGGGGTGCCCACTCCCAGACCTTCCTGACCAGCCCTGCACACAGACTCCTGTGACCAGAGAAAGCCTTCAGACAGACAGACGTCCTGTTTGAGGCAGGGCATCATCTCAGTGTGCGGGAAGTGTCCGCTGGAGCTGCTGGTGACTTCCAGGGGGGCCGAGGTGCTGGGACAGAGCATCCCAGTAGCATCCACCTGGCTGTGAAAAGACCAGAGGGCTGCCCTGCGGAAAGGGGCCCTTCAGGGTTCATTCAGAGCTCCGCAAGGAAGGAGACCTGTATTCCCAGCACCTAGAGCAGTGTCTAGCAGTTCCATCAATATTTATTGGATGAATGAATGAATGCATGAATGAAGTGTAGGAGGAGTTGAAGTTGAGTAGAAATTAACCCGGTGAAGAGGGGAAGTGGGAGATTTCCAGGCAGCACCCACCAAGTTCAGTGTTGAGGTAGAGAGTGTGGCAGGAAGTGAGACTTGGGGAGGCCAGGCAGGACCGTGGAGACCCCAAGTTGGCTCAGCAGAGCGGGGCTTCATCAGACTTAGTCTGGGGACGATCCCCGACTGCTCTGTGGAGAGAGCCCTGGAGGAGCTGGGAGAGGAGGCAGAAGACTCTCCTGCACGGGCCAGGGAGGTGGGCCCAAGAGATCAAAGAATCTCAAAGGGGAGCGGAAACCCACAGCCCTGGTTGCGGTAGTGGAAGGTCAGCCAGGGCTCGCCTGTGAGCTCCAGCGCCACCTTTGCCCTTGCCTGCCCTTCTCCCTGATTCGTCTTCACCAGGGAGCCTCCCCACGCCCCACCCCAGGCATCCTCCCTCTGGGCGCCCTGGGTGTTTTTTCTGACTAATTTTGACGCATCACATTCTGTGGTCATCTTTCAACAGTGCTGGGCTCGCGGTAACTGCAGGGAAAATGTTACCGTCCTTTGCCGCTTTCCTCACTTCCTCCTCCCTCCCTTCCCTACTTTCCTCTTCCCTTCTGTACTCACGGAACTCGGCACCCAGGCCCCCGGCAATGTGCAGCCACCCCCACAGCAAAGGGGTGACACGCCAAAGGGGCAGGAACATGGTATCTGGGTTCCGGTGTGTCTGAGTTTGAGTCCAACTCAGCCGCTTGCTGGCTGCAGCTTTCAGCCTGGCTGAACCTCCGTTCCCTCACCTGTAAGAGGGTATACACACCTTACAGGGTTGGCATTAGGGGAGGCAGTATTGTAAGTAGGGAGCATGTTGTAGCAAGAGACGCCTGCTTTAGACTTGACCCTCCTCCTGCTGCAGAGGCGGGTGGACTAGGACGGAGAGGATGAGGAGGAGCGACTCTCGCCTCCCTGGGCCTCTGGGAGAGGCGCAGCCCGGTTTTCGGTTTTCGGAGGTGGCGGCGGCGGGGCGGCTCCTTATTAACCAAGGAGCTGGAGTGATTAGGCTGCTCTCCACGGGCCTGGCTTCCGTCCCATTTCCAAACCTTTCATTTGTGGAGCCAGTTAGGAGGAGGCGGTCTTTTTCTCATGCATGCATTTATTTATTTATTTAAATTAAATGGGGAAAACTCCGGAAACCTTTGAAATGTTCAGAGCAGCAGCTTTTTTTTTTAAGTAAAAGGGAAGACAAAGGAAGCCGTCCCAGTCCTTGGGTCGCACAGGAATTGTGTGGCCCCAAACATTGTTTGAAATGACAGCCATCACCATTATCCAGGGACCCGCTTTGTTGTAGAGAGAATCCTAGGGTTCGTTATAAGGGGTTCGCCCCCCTCCACCCCCGTCCTCTCCGGAGAGCGCTTCCAAGGAGCTGTGCATTTCATATCCATTACAGCTTCACTTGTCAAATCAGGGATGCAATAAAACTGGTCTCCAATGCTTCACCGAGAACGTTCCGGGAGGACAATTTGATAAAGTTGAGAATGTTCTACAAATGTAAGTTATTATTAGTGGTGGCTGTGGGGCCGGAGAGGGGAAGGGATTTGCCCGGGGTCACAGGGCAAGTTGGGGGAGGAGCCAGAAACAGAAGCAGACAGAGCCTTTCATCCTGAGGGTCAGGTTTTGTCTCATTTTATTTCCATGGTGTCCCGAGCGCCGAGAACAGGGCCGGGCGGACAGCAAGTGCACCAGGAATGTTGTCCGCTGAACGAACCAGTGATCGACGGTCTAACGGGCCCCGGAGCAGGAAGGACCTCTGCGACCATCCCAATGGGACCCTCTGATCCCACAACGGGCATCCTGCATTGGCGTCTCCGTCTCCTCCTTCCTCTGGCCTACCCCCACCCCCAGAGTACCCCTCCCCTGCACCTACCTGTGGGAGATTGTGACTTAATCCCATTACTCCAGCCCCACCCCCACCCACGCCCTTTGCAGTTTCTCCACTAAAAGGTAGAGGATAATTCCCACCCTCTGACCTTGAGGTACGGGAGATGTGATTTGCATTGGCTGATAGAGCGAGGTGGAAATGACAGTGAACCTGATTGTGGGCTTAGGCCCCAAGGAGCGTTGCCTAGTTCTGCTGGCCCTATTGGTCCTCTGCCATTGTCCCGAGAAGACCGTGTCTGAGCTAGACCGCTGGCCCCAGAAAGAGGATGACAGATGCGCGGGGCAGAGTCGTTCTGGCGGAGTCACCCCTGGGGAGCCCCGGCCAGCCTGCCGATGACAGAGCTCAGCAAACGCTTTTTGTCATATGCATATCACCCAAATCTTCCAAGTCTCCCCCCCGCCTGCATTCGTATTCACCTCTTCTGGGAAGCCTTCCCTGATTAGGTTCATCATTGCATTCAGTCGTTCATTGACGAAATGCCTGCTCTATGTCAGGCCCAGTGCTGGCAGTGAGGAGAAATAAGGAAGGATAATACGCTCCCCGAGGGTCTGGAGTCCGGGGTGGAAGAGAGGCAGGCCAACAGAAGTCATTGCTCTTACTCCAGTTATTAATGTGCTTAATATATTAGCTACTACTCGCTGAACATTTCCTACACCAAGAACTTTATATACATTACTTTCTGTAACCGTCTCAATAATTCCGGGGGAATAGTTTATACGCACTTGGCAGCTGCAAACCCTGAAGCTCAGAGAACTTGACCGACCTGCCCAGACAAGCCAGTCGAGCAGCGGGGGTTCCAGGCAGCGTCTTGACCCCTGAGCCCGTGCTTGCTTCTGGGACGAAGGTGGTGCAGGTGCGCCCTGGAATGCTGGTGGGGGCAGGGAGGGCGCGCCCGGCCCGGCCTGGGCTGGTCCTGAAAGGTGCACAAGCAATAGCCACACGGAGAAGGGAGGGCCTTGAGGTGGCTCCAGGGAGCTCAGGGGGGTGTGAGGCGGGGACAGGAAGGGACACCTGCATCCATCACCTGGGCAGCTCATTAAAGGTGGCTTCTGGGCCCTTCTCCAGGATGGCTTGTGCTGGACACCAGGCACCTGGGTTCGGGTTATGCTCCCCAGGTAACCTGATGCTCCTCCAATTTAAAAGCCTCTGTCTGGCCCCAAGCCCGTCTTCCCTCCCTCCCTATGTCGGTCGGCCCCTCTTCTGACCTCTCAGGACCCCTTGTCGTCATCCGCCAGCTTGACACAGATCTGGTTGCGTCCTGTGAGCATCCTATCTGTGGCCAGACTGTGGGCCCCCAAGGGCACCCTGGGAGGATCGCACTGTTTTGCAGCTTCTCCAGGTATTTGTATGCAGGATGGGTGGCCACCTCGTCTGTCAGTCAAATGCAGTAGCCAGGGAGTTGGAAGACCCTCACGGGAGGCCTGGGGTCAGCATGGGCATCATCGTCATCATTAATGAAATACCGTGACTATGGAGCCCACCCCCCTGTTGTTTCATTAGGTGCACTTTACCCATAACTCCACTTCACCCTCGCAGTTGCTCTGTGATGTGCGTGTTAGTCTCCGCATCTCTTAAACGGGGACGGCGGGGCTCGGCGAAGGTGAGTCACGGGCCGAGGCCTCAGAGGGAGCTGGGAAACCAAGACCCATGTCCCTTATCCTCTGCTTGCAGGTGGGGGCTCCAAAGCAAGGAATGTTCTGAGAAACCTTCAACGTCAAGTGCAGTGAGCCCCAACACGGCTGCGTCTCGGTCCGTGGGTGGCTGCGAGGGTGAAGTGAAGCTGGGGTGTCCCCCAACCAGGGTCAGAGGCCTGGCTTCCCGACCTGCTAGGCATCTTAACAAGCCCCTGGCTGCTCCTGGCCTTGGTTGCAGAATTTGGGATGAAGAAGGCGATGATTCTGCTGGAAAGGCGGAGGCAAGCTTCGAGCTCCAGGGGAGCAGCTGGCGATCAGAGAGGAGAGTTGGTTCTATATTGTCCAGCCCCACACTGGGCTGGGATTCCCCGTCTTCCCAGCCCCCCAGGTCCCTGCTCTGGCCAGCTCAGTGTGGGGAGCACCCACTGCTCACAGCCCCCATGCCACAGGTACTGAGCCAGCACCTCTGCCCAGGGCATCACCCGCAGTGCACCTGCCTGTCTCACCACAGCCCTTGGAGAGACAAGGGGCTAAGCTTACATGGGGTGGCACCATTCACTTACCTTTGCGTGCCGCTAGCCTCTGAGTGGGCCGTGCAGACAAAGGTCATCCCGGGCTCTCTTTGCAAAGGGTGGGACAGGGCAGAGTAGCATGGATTTGTTGTCATTGTCATCTCTGTTTGCAGAGCTCCTTTGCGAGCACTGACTCAATTTATCTCCGTTGTAATCGCATTTCCTACTCTCTCCTGCAGGCTGTCTCCCCTGGCCTGGCTCTCCGGGTCGGCCTGGGACGCGAGCTACCACGTGGGCCTTCCTGCCACTGATGGCTCCTCCTGCCATGATTAGAAGCAGCGGGGAGGCCTCGCCCCACCGCACTCCAAGGGCAACCTCCCGGAACTCCACATCCTCCTCTGGGTCTTACCTTTCTCCCTAGACTGCACTTGCGAACGTGCATTCTACTTACTTTATTTATTGTCCACCTCCTGAGTGACAGTGTCGGCTTCACAGGGGCGGGGCGTTTTGGCTGTTTTGCTCACGGCTGCAGCCCCAGAACCCAGAACAGTGCCTGGCCCATAGTAGGTGCTTGAGGAGTATTCACTGAACTTACCAATGAACGTGCATTGGATTTATCAATGAACATTCATCGGATTTATCAATGAATCGGCGTTGCTCTGGGGAAAAAGGGGATGGTGCTGGTGTCTGCTAGCCTGGGACTCACAGAGAAGACAAGTTAGGCTCTGAAGTTAGGGCCCTGGGACGAATTTCGGCATGCCTAGGTGTCAGCTGCCACCCAGATCCAAAGGTGACAGTGACATGGCCGCCTCAGGACGGCTGTGCATTTCTATCAGCTGCCACGGGCACCGTGAGAATGATGACCTGTGGGGCCCCCGCCCCTGCAGCCCGGCCGCCGTGCACGGGCGGGCCTCATCCTCTTGCCTGCTGGGTCTGAGAGGCGGGAGTCGCATGCACCACCTCAGTCCTGCTTTCCCTCTCATCAGACCTGTGTCCTCGGCAGCCAATGAGACCCCCGCCCCTCCCACCCCACTGTCCTCTGAGCCTCTCCATCGGAGAGTCTTCAGCTTGCGGGGTGTGAGGAGGGTGGAGCTCCACCCTCTGTGGCCACAGTGAAGAGCCGCCAGGGCACAACTTCAGGCCCAGGCTCCGGGCTGGCCCTGGAGGAGGAACAAAGTGGACCATGGGTGACGTGGTGCCCCAGAGACACCTCCAGCGTGTCCCGGTACCCCGCCTGCCCCAGGTCCCCCGAACCCGGCCTCGGGGAAGTTTTCAGAAGGGCCAGCTCGCCGGGGCAACCGTTTCTTCAACGCAGGGTCCACTGTCCAAGCAGGTAGCAGAGCGCAGGGGCAGGCCCGCGGGCTCCTCCCCCGAGACCCCCTGGGCCGGAATCCGTGGGTGGGTGACCCAGGATCTGCATCGTAACACTCCCCGTGTTGGGAGCCCCCGGGCCACCTCCAGCTGTGCTCCTTCACCGGCAGGACCTACAGGACCCAGCATGGAGCAATACCTGTGATTCTGGCCTATTAGAGAGAAAGGGTCCAGAGCCAACCCAGCAAAGGGAAAGGCACGTGGCGGAAGGTGGAGACCAGGGACACTAGACAAAAGCTTCCAAGAGCCCTGTCCCTGCAGAGTCACACAGGACGTGCTTAATTCCTTCAGCAAAGAGTTGTGAGGACGCCCGTGACATTTGTCTACCAGGGAAGCTCGTCACACTTGGTGACCAGGGCTTCTGCTGGGGGCTGGGCGTGCAGAGACCTCCCTCCTGGCGTGTTCCAAAACTCCGCAGCCCCCGGCACCAAAGCGGGCGTTCGGCGTGAAGCACGTTGTTTCCAAACAGCTCAGGCAGAGCGAGCCTCTTTCATCAGAGTTGTGGGTTGTCCCCGCCCACAGCCCCGGCCCCCGGTGTCAGTTGAGAGCCTGCTGGCGGGCCTTTCAAACGACAGCGGTCTCTGCCCGCTGTGCCCCTGCTGTCCGCACCACCCGCTTCCTCCCCGGCGATTCCTCGGCACTTAAAGGTTGAGACGCGCTGGTCTGGGGGATGAAGGCTGGGTCGACCGGCTCCGGTTACTGGGGACTCAGGATAGATTACTTGATCGCTCTGAACTTGACACCCTGCTTTGCAACAGCGAAGATATGTTTCCTGCCAAGAAGGTTGAATCCAAATCTTAGGTAACCTCCTCCTTCGCTAAGCAAAAAGGAAGAGATCCTTCTTTGAAGGGGTCCTGCCATGCTTAGGCTGCTGGAGCCAAATTTGACCTTGACTGCCGTGTAATGAGGGAAGGGAGAGATTTACAGGGAGTGGTACTTCCTCGCATGCATGAGGATTTGAGTCTCAAATGGCCCTTTTAGCGCCCTCCCCAGGGACCCTACACCCAGAGCCCAAGCTTCCCTCCGCTGTGAGGGTGGTGGGAGCACTGGACTGAGCAAGGATGGAAAGCTGGCCAGGCCTCAGGGTCTTGGGACACCAGGCAAGTCTCTGCTCTGCCATTGGTGGGACCTGAGACCTTGGACAAATCACGTCGTCTCCTCAAGGCCCAGTTGCCTCCTTTAAAACAGGGCTTTAAGACCAAAGATTTAGAGAAAGTTTGTAAAGATTAAAAAGGATAATGATGTCATTTAAAAAGGGACGAAGAATGGTTTTGAAAGAGCAAAATGTCACAGGTGCAATAGACAATGACGAGTCTCTGCTGGGTCTTCCTTCCAGGCGCGGCAGACGGTGTGGACCGCGATCTCCCCACCTCCGACCCCAGGAATCGAGCAGGTGTCCACCCACCTGACCTCGGCCCTGGGCTCGGGAAAGAACGCTTGGCTGCTTCAGGGCTGGCCCTGCCGCTAATCTCCTTCCCTGGGCCTCGGTTTTCCCCATCTGCAAAATGGGAAGAAAAACCCTCCTGCCTCTCAGCTTCCCGGCACTGCAGGTTCAGGTTCCTTTCTGTTTCACCTTGTTCCAGAAATGCCCTCGAGACACATCCATGCTGATGGCCTGGGACCCACATGTCTCTGAGCGACATTCCAAAGGACAGTGGGAAACACTGTCTCGGATGGGCCCCCCAAGCGATCCCGGGACGGTAGCACAGGGAGGGCTCTGACAAGTCTGGCAGTAAGGATATTGTCTGAAGCTCCTTCCGGCAGAACGCCACCCCGTGGCGCTGTTCCGGTGGCCATCAGGCCAGCAGGACCCAGGGAAGCTGAGGCCCCGGATACCCACCAAACTCAGATCCCGGGCTCCCCAGGGCTCCTGTCTCACCCCAGCCTCCGTCCACCCCAGGGAATGATCTTTGAGGCTGAGTTACGGTCATCAGCTCCAGTTCCTCCGGTTCGCCTTGTTCCCAGGGGCCTGAAAGTCCCCGAAATAGCTGCCCGAGCTAAAATCCAGAGGACTTGATAAACCAGGTTAATTTGAATGCCCGTGGCCACAAACAGCAGTCCTCCCTAGCGGGTTGCTTGGATAAATGAGTTAATTTTGTCCAAGCTCCAAGCGTCTTGGGGACTCTGGTGCTGAGGGTGCACACATGGGTTGTTGGGGGCAGTAGGATTGGCTTGGAATGCGCTCTGCGGTCTGTGGGGACCCCAGGAAGGAGGGCTGCGCACTCAGCAGAGCAGTTCATGGTGCTAATAACGGCCCGAGAGTCCATCCCGGCCAGGGGGCTTGGCTGGTGGGTGGAGGTTCCTTGGAAAACCTCACGTTGGCAGCTTCGCTGGTGGGAGCAGGGAGTGGGGGGTGCAGTTGGGGACCCCAGTGCCTCATCCTGAGGCTGGGCAAGGCAGTCTGAGGCAGCAGGGGTGGGGACAGCTGTCCTTCTGATTGGCCCAAGCGTGGTCAGGGGCAAGTGCCAGACTTCTGTGGCAGAGGGCACTGGGGCCGAACCGCGGCTGAGCCCTGAATGAGCTGGGGGTCACTGGCCGGGACACTCGCCTCGCTCTCCGTTTTCTCCTCTGAAAACGGCAACAACAATCCCCTCTCCCCGCCCTCGGAATAGTGAGTGAGAGAACCTAGAACCACAGGGCACATAATAGGTACCCGGCCCCTTCTCTCCTCTCTCTTTGGATAAGCTCCGAGAGGCTGGCAGAAGCTTGCTTTTCTTTTCTTTTCTTTTTTATTTTCACTTTTAATTGAAATATACATACACACGGGAAAGTGCATAAATCTTTTTTATTCGTTTTTTAATTTAAAATTCATTTCAACTCTTCCGGGGCTGAAAATATTACAAAACCTTAAAATAAAATGTCTTGCTTTCATTGGTTGATTTTTTATAGCATTAAAAAAAAACTTATTTTGAAACAAGTTAAGACACAGTGAGTTGCAAAAATAGCACAGAGTTCCCAGGGGCCTTTTACACAGCTTTTCCCGGTGACATCTTACACAGCTGCGGAGCCCTGTCGCAGCCAGGAGGCTGACATGGGTACAATATTATTAACTAAGCTAAAAAGCGTGTACACCTTAATGGGTTTAGCTCAGCGGTCCCCGACCATGTCGGTACCAGGAACCAGTTTTGAGGAAGGCAATTTCGCCACAGACGGGGTGTAGGGTTTCGGAATGATTCAAGCGCATTCTAATCAAGCTCGCCTCCTGCTGTGCAGCCCGGGTCCTAACAGGCCTGGACCGGTTCCAGTCCGATGCCTGTGGGTGCGAAACCTGGGTTTAGCTCCAAAGTGCTTATAGCTCAATAGATTTTCACAATATGATCACAGCTCTGCAACCAGCACCCAGATGAAGAACAAGAATGACCAGCACCCGGGAAGCACCCCTGTACCCCTTCTGGTCAATGGCCCAGCCCCAAGGTGACCACGATGGAGCCTGACTTCTAACAGCATAGATACACGTGGCCCGTGTCTGAGCTTGGTGTGCACAGAGTCCCACGACTCGTGTTCCTCACACCTGCAGCTTCCGCTCACCCTCTTGTCTAGGGCTCCTCCGTGCTGTGGTGTGTGCTGGGTGGCTGGCTCGTGCTCGCTGGTGTGTAGGCAGAGTTTGGCAAAGGCCACAACCCTTTGCAATCCTAGCACAGAGCCCCCACCGCCTGTCCCCAAGAGGGTCCTTTAAGGCCCTACTCCTGGGCAGCCAGCGTCCGAGGCAGCCAGAGGAGAGGCCTTTATCGTCTCTCAGTCTGAGAAACATTGTTATGAGGCTGAGACACTTCCTGTTGAGATTTACACCCTTCAATCCCAACCCTCTATACCCCAGAATGTACCTGTTTTAAAGATGGTTTTTAAAGACTCAGTTAAGTTAAAATGACATCATCAGGGCGGGCCCTAATGCAATGTGCCTGGTGTCCTCGGTCATCTTCTCTCTGTTTGCAAACCCACTGGGCTGGTGCCTGCAGAGGACCAGGACATGGGGCCGTCTCCTCCCAGACCACAGCCTCCCTGCCTGTCCCCCGGCCTCGTGCAAACTGAGCCCAGGGACGGTTTCAGCTGTTCTTTGGTGGGCGGTTTCAGCTCAGCACAGAGGCGGCAGGAGTGGGGGTTTCTCAGGGATTCCCTCCATCCCTGTCACGGGCAGGTGTACTGGGGAGCCAGGCTGCCCTGTCTGAGCCTTTGGAGGCCCCTCAGTGGCATTCAACACATTTATTTCTCACTTCCGGTCCCGCTGATGTAGGCCGGCCTCGACCCAGGTCTGCCCCAGGCGTCTCTGAGCCTCTTTGGACGTGGCACCCAGGCGTGCCCCACAGTGGGCACAAGTGCCGGCGGGGAGGACGCCTCACCGGCCAGCGTTTCTGAAGGCTGGATCCCGGTGGGTCCACTGACTTCCCATTGGCCAAAGCCGGTCACGTGGACAGAGCCAACATCAACAGGGCACAGAAAGGGAAGTCCACCTGACCTTCCAGGTGGTGGGGAGGGAGGGATGTTTGCTGCACAACCACCTAATCTACTACATTTAGTAAGATTTTACCCAAAAGAAAGATTTTTTCCCCCTAAAAAAAATATCCTCAGAACCACTGGTTAGGATGACTGCACCCAGCACCTATCTTGGCAGCATTACTGGGGGCCTTTGTCTGCCCAGGGAATGTTCCCTAGGGACCTTGTATCAATAGCCGACACTCATTGACCCAGCCTGCCTGGCCCGGAGCTCCCTACTCTCTCACCGCCACCCCCTGCTGGCAGAAGAGGGCAGTGGCCTGACCTGGACCTGGACAAAGGGCCTCGTTCCCTCCGAAACAGGTTGTGAGGAAAGACAACTTTTTAAAAAAGCCACCAGGGTTCAAATGCTGATTCCGCCACTCAGTGGCTATGTGGCCTCGAGAAAGTTCCTGAACCTCTGCCAGCCTCAGGTTCATTGTGTGTAAAATGGGCATATACCTAGAACTTGGGTCTTGGGGTTTTCTGTAAGGATTGAGACAGAGCAAGACTGCAAACTCCTAGCCCCGCTGCGAGAGCTCAACAAGCGTTTGCTGTTGTCGTGCCGGGGGCTTGCTAGGCAGGATGAGGTCACAGCTAGGCCTTCTCACCGGGACCCCCATGCCCTTACGCCCAGGGCGGAATAAATTCTGTGATGCTGACACTCACTCGCCAAGGTAACTGGCTCCTAGGGGCTGCCCAAGTCAGTCCCTGTCCTCTTAACCCAAAGCACCGACCCCGGAGCACCCTGACTGTATGAGCCACCAAAATGCTTTTCCCTGGATTCTGGCCACCCACCCAGGGACAGAGCCTCGAATGTCATGTCCACTTTGGGAGCTGTGTCTCTCTACACGCCTGGCCCACCTGGTCCCAGCTTAGAGGAAGAGAAAAGCTCCCGGGAGGCCTCCCGCCACATGCCGGGGCCCTGTAAGCGACACGGCCCGCGTGCTGAAGTGGGCGGCACATCCGTGTGCCGTGCTCGGCTCAAACCTGCTGGCGCACTGCAGTAAAACCGCCGTCGACTTAATGTATGCTAATTAGATTTTAATGGGATTCAGGATTCCAATAGTAGTGCCGCGTTAGCCCTAGTAAGTTATAATCATATCTAATTGGTAATTCTAACATAACAAATTTCTTAGATAAATTATTCTTAGTTAATAGTCCCCTAGGAACAACCTCGACACACGCACACACACACTCACGCACACACACATATATATTTTACGGAAAACGGAGAAAAAGGAATAAGGTAGAAGCAGGCTCCCAGCAAGACTAATTGTTATTTAAAACCTGGACTCTCTGAGGACCTTGGCCAGAGCCTCCAGGGAGAACCCACAGCAGGGTTCAGAGCGCTTAAAGGCTGGGAGTGGAGATGCGGGTGACAGTCACAGCAATGGTCTTTGCGGGTGAGGGACCTCCTTGCCACCCCCGGGAGGTGGTACCAGGCTCAGGCCTCAGCCCCTACCCAGGGCCTGGACCCTGACCCCGGAGAGGTGCACCCTGGCCTCAGTAGCCCCTCCCCTCCCTGCCAGATTGGTTGGCTCTGGGATTCTTCCCAAGTGCAAATTCCAAAACTCCAGAGGGGCCAAAGGGAGCTCCACCGGCTGAGTTAATACTCTCTGGACCAGGCAGATCACTGAGTGTATTTCCAGAAAAGGGGGGGCCAGCCAACCTGACTTTTGGTCGTTGTTTTGCTGCTAAGCCACTGTGACCCTGGGCGAGCTGCTCGGGGCCCCTGCCTTCTCAGACGCAGTAGGACGTGTTGAGACTCATCATTCCTTTCTCCTTCAGCTGGAAGGAAGAGGCCTCTTCTCTGCTCTTGGGGCGAGGGGGCGGGCCTTTGGCAGCCCACAGACAGTCTGGAGTACAGGCCTGCCCTTGTTCTTTCTCCTCATTCTGTCGGGTCACTCTCTGTCCCCTGAGGCCGCTTGCTGCCCCTGGCCACGGGTGCGTGTGGCTGTCTACCTGCACTCATCCTCCAGCTGCCACCAGTCTAAGGCTTGTGCTCCCAGTGGGCGGGTGGTGTGGCGGCGACATCACCCCACTCAGTGGGAGGCAGGATGGTGGGAGAGATGTGCACGGGCGTGGGGTTTCCAGCGGGGCCGCTGCTCACCCAGACCTGCGTGGTCCTCCCCCTTGAGGTCCACTGCGCGATGCCTTCATCCAACGAGTGCAAACGTGCCTCTCTCTCACACAGCTGGTGGGCGGACCAACGAGATGACCGTGCAGAGAATGCGAGTTAGGAAATATAAGTTTCTCTCCCTTTTTCCTTTCCTTCTTCTCTGTCCCCCCCCTCCCCTCCGGCTGAGACAAGGAGGAGGCACCGCGTGACCTGCGGTTGGAGGGTGAAGATGGATGCCAGCGTCTGGGGAGGGATAATGACAGCTCATATTTCCCGAGCACAAACTAGAGGCCAGACCTTTTTCCGAGCACTTTATTTGCACTCTCTCCTTCAGTCCTAAGAGGTGGGTATGATGATGACTCTAATTATAGAGACAGGTAGGCCACTTCAGCACAGAGAGGTTATGTAAGTGGCCTGAGGTCACACAGCCAGTCAACAGCCCAGTCAGAATTTGAACCCTCAGGAGTTTTGCTTTCGAGCTCACCTCGGTGGCCTGAGCAGCTTGAGATTGTTACAGTACTTAGGAGAGCCATGCTCCCTGCTGGAGCTTCCCGGGAGGAGAGAGGAAAAGGAACTGAAAAAAGGAACTCTCCTCTGAGTTCTGGGTCTGCACTTGACCCTGTGCTGGGCGGCCCACCCCTGGGGGACAATCCCCTGGTGCATCTCAGGTCAGATCTCAGCTCCGGAACTTATTTTGCTGTGTGACTTCAGCAGGTTAAAGAACCTCTCTGGGGTTCTTGAGCCTCTGTTTCCTTCTTTGCAGAATGGAGCTAGTTCTGCTAATACTGGAAGGTCGTTGTGAAGATCAGACAGGATGATGCAGGTAGAGTGCCTGACACATAGAGATACCCGGCACACGGTAAATTCCTGAATGTATGAATGTTGATATTTATGTAAAGTCTGGTATACGGAGGACCGATATTTGATTTGTTAGCCACGTCCTGTAAGCTCAGAGCAGTTGTCCCCATTTTACAGCCGGAGAAACTGAGCTCGGAGAGGTGAAGCAGCGTGCCCGCGGTCCCTTGGTGGGGATGTGGTAAAGCTGCAGTGGGGCCCCGCGAGCTCTCAGCCCGTCTTTCAGAGCTCCAGCTGTCCCTGTGTGTGTGTGTGGGGGGGGGGGTGGGGGGGGCTGAGTGTGACAGTCACCGTTCTGTCCTCTGCAGCTCGTGGCCTCACCCTGCGGGTTCCAGCTCACTCCCACTGCCCCACCGCCCCACCTCCCGCCTGCCCGCCTGCCCGCCTGCCTTTCAGCCCCGATGACTACATCATCACTATGACGACATTTTCTGAGTGGCATTCACGTTCCAGCCTGAACTGGGGGCAGATGCTCCTACCGGCCTCCCGGGACTAGGCTTGGGCTGGGCCTCAGGTCAGGACCTAGTCCGTCAGGCCTTGGGGCCTAGGGCTCCCTGGCCGTCCTTCCTCTCTGCCTCTCTCCCTGCACCTCACTCCTTGGTTCCCACCCCCTCCTCCCGAGGGCCCCGTGCAGGTAAAGTGCCCGACACAGAGGGAGATATCTGGTACACGGTGAATCCCCCCACCCCCGTCCCCCAGGACCCCTTCTGCCTTTGTAAGAGCCTCAGAGTAGGCCACAGGGATCCTGGGAAGCCAAAGACTCAGTCTAGCAGATGCTGTCCTGGCCCCACTCCTGTCACCAAGGTGCCCCCAGGGGCCACTTGCCATTTACTGCCTATGGCTTCCTTGTGCAGCACCTGCGTCTCTCTACAGGGGCTTTCTCAGGCTTCAGGGGTGTGCCCGGCTCTCAGGGGGCAGGCCCGTGGTGCTGGAGTTAGTGGCCAGGCAATCACTGGATACTGTTCCAGCTCCGTGGCCTCCTTCCGGGGCCCGTCGGAGGTCCGAGGTGTGTGCGTGCACGGTCTCCAGGGCACCCCTTGGAATAAAGGCCCCGTTGCCCAGGCTGGTAACTGGCCGAGACCCGTCCTGGACGGGCATTCCTCCCTCCCCTGTCTGCACTGCCTTCTTCTTCCTCTGCTTCCTGGGCCCCTCCCAAGTCAACTACTCGCACCCAATCCTTGCTTCCGGGTCTGCTCTGGGAGGGACCCAAATTAAGAGCCTCGGCCACTTCAAGCATCGCATCATTTGTGGCTTGGTTCAATGGAAAGATTGTGGGCTCTTTATCCGGGCAGGTGTAGGCTCAGATCCTGGAGCTGTGCCCGTAAGCTGTGTGACCCTAACCAAATGACTCACCTCTCTGAGCCCCTACTTGCACACGTATAATATAAAGGATACCTGTTCCTAGAGCCAGTGGGACGGATGGAGCGCCTGGCGAATGGTCGGCGCTCAGTCAACGCGGGCGGTTCCCAAGGCGGATGGTCTCACGTCAGCATCTCTCCTGAGCCCCAGACCTGCTGACGCCACCGCTGGCCCGTTCCCCTTTCTCCAAGGTCAGCTTGTCCGGTGTCAAACTGACCCGTCCTCTGAGTTCTCATTCCTGAGTCTCCGACTGCAGCCCGGGGTCCTCTGGCTTGTCATCAGGTTCTCGCCCTCTCATGTCCCACAGCCACCATTTGCGGAGGGTTGGGGGCCTCCTCTAGAATGTTTTTCGTCTGTGTCCCTGAGAACTGCAGGTTCAATGGAATTAGAGGCCAAAGAGAATGGCAGCCTAGGGCTGGGAGGGCAGCTAGCTGCCGGGGGCAGGGGCAGGGGCCGGGGGCAGGGGCAAGGTGGGAAGAGCAGAGGGGAGGCGCCGGGCAGCTGCCCAGGGAGCTCTGTCACGAGGGCCGAGGCAGCTGGCAGCCCGGAGCGCCGCCGCGTGTGCTGACATTTAGGCCTGCCACCGATGATTGGGCCCGTTTTGGAAAAATGCATGTACTTTGCACATCTATTTCTTCCCACCCATCACTCAGGGCTGTCGCTCCCCGAGGAGGGCAAGGGCACAATCACCGACAGAACAGCTTAAGTGCCTTCTGGAAGCTCTCCCTTCTGCTCTGCTCCGAGGCGCTGCCTCCCCCGGGGGCGGCAGGGCCAGTCTCCCCGGCTGCGTGTGGGTCTCTGTCCCTGTCCCTCTGTGTCCTTACTGCCTCTCCGTGCCGCACCCCCTTTGTCTCCGCGTCTAGACGGGCTTCTCTCTTTGTCTGTCTGTCTGGACCGGAAAGTTCTCTTCCAGAATCCCTCCCCCCAGCCTCCTGCTGTCCCCTCCGTCCTTATCCTCAAATCCCTCTGAGGCGCCTCCTGTCTCCCAGGGTGTGGGATCGCAGGGCGAGCCTGACCTATAGTGCCCAGCGGGCCTTCCTCGGTCCGGCACCCCTTTCCCTCTCCTTCCTCTCCCCCCTCCAGGCCAGCTCCTCCTCCATCCCCCACCCCTGCTCCTTCCCAGGTTCCTCTCCCTCCTCTCCCCTTCTCTGCCCTCAGGACCACCGGCCCCCCAATCTCCCTTTCATTCCTCTCCCCCCAAATGGACAGGTGCGCATCTACATTTGGGGCCCATCTGGGGCTGTCAGCTCCCCAGGTGGGGCAGAGCCCAGGGGCCTTGTTTTGGGGTTTTGTTTTCTCGGTTCTGGGTACATTCGTGCATTTCACAAAACCTGCAGTCGTTCTGGGTCGGGAAGGCTGGCCCTTGACTCCACAGGTGCCGGAGCCTCGTGGAGGAGCCACGATTCACTGTCCACATCTCCCCATGGATGAGGTCATCGTGACCCCGGGTGGAGCTGGCGGCTGGCCTCACTGGCGCCCGTGGTGTGGTGGGGTCCCCAGATCCCCTTCTGCTTGGCCAGTAGCCCAGCCGGGGTAGAAACAAGAGGGATGTGGGGGCAGAAGGGCCACAGGACCCCTTGGGTGTGCTGTGCGGCCCCAAGGCTGAGGGGAAGATGGTGAGCTCAGACTTTGCTTCTCTTGCAGGTGCACAGGCCAAGGGACCCCCAGCACAGCTGTCTCCGACCCTCCTCCCCAGAAGGGGCAGCCCCGGGATGAATGTCATGTGCCCCCCCCCCCCCCCCCGCGGCTTCCTGTGACTTGACTGATGGGGGCCTCCAGCTGTTCAGGGCTCAAAAGCCCAGGCCAGAGAAGGGTGGCCCATCCCAAGCTGCCACACAGGAGGCTGCTAAGAGCTCCAGTGACCAGAGGAGGCGGGCTGACACCCTGGCCCGTGGGATGGGGGGAGGGGGTGGTCTCCGAGAGGCCCAGCAGGGGTCTCTGCATCTGCCTAGTCACCTGAGCACAAGACAAGGGTCAGTGGGCATCAGTGGGCATCAGTGGGCAGCCAGAGCACCGTGGAGAGTGGGGTGTCAGTGAATGGTGAACGGGGACCAGGGCTCACTGGTGGCTGGGAAGAGCAGTGGGCGGAGATGGAGCTTCCATGGGACCAGGACTTGGGGGTCAGGCCCAGACCAGCGGCCACGTGTCTGGCTGGCCTGCCCTTGAGCCCGGATGTGCCTCAGGGGACAATGCAAACTGGCCCAGAACTCGAGGCCTTCCTTCTCCCCGTGGCAGCAGCATTTTTGGGTTGGTGCCCGAGAGACAGCGGAGACATCTGGACTGACCGGGGGTGGGGGGCAGCATTGACTTCGATGCCCCCTTCTTAGCCTTCAAGTCCTGGCTGCCATGTCACCACCTCCTGGAAGCCTCCCTTGACCTCCCACATAGAACACTCTTTCGCCCATTCTGTAACTGTGTTGTGCTCTCTCTTACTTTTAGTCCAATACTTATTGCACAGAATTTCACTTCTTTTTCTCCTCCAGCCTGCCGTTCCAGACGGATCTGGGGCTCTTCTCATGGCAGAGTCTGTCCAATCTGTCTCTACGCCTCCCTGCCTGACACAGGGCCAGGCCAGGGGGCGCTAGGAGTTCATCGGATGAGTGGACGAGCCAGTGGACGAATACACAAAGGACCCATCTCCGCTCTCGGGCTGGGCTCTGATTGACTCGTCCCTCCTGCCCCCGTCCTTCAACTCCAGGTTGAATAAACCACGCTGTCCAGCCCACCCAGAACGCAGAACCCTCAAATTCAGTGCCAACGCAGTCGCCCTCTCCCCCATGGCACCCAGCCGCCTTTCTCCGGTGTGTCCCCAGCCACTTTCTGTGGTTCATCCACTTGCTGCTGAGGTATTAACGCACCTCAGGGGTCAGTGGAGCCCGGTGACTGCGCTGTTAATAGGGCAAAGCAATTTCAATTTCATGCCTACGTGGGCTTCCGCCTATTAAGGCAAAGAAGGGGAACAAATCTTCCTTTATTCCTTTCAGAAAACACGGTCACTGTGCGGCAGAGGCTTATGTAGGATTGCTGGCAGGCAGTGGGGGAGGGAGGAGGCTCTCGTGAGACCGAGCAGGGCTCTGGGGAAGCAGGAAGTGGGTGGAGGAGGCAGTCAGTACTATGTGGTTGTTGCCTGCCGGTCCGGCCTAGACGTTTCTACCGATGAGTATCTGAGCGGCTTCAATACTTGCAAATCATTTGCTTGTGTTGCTCTCCACACTTGCAAGGTGTGGACACACAAATGCTCCTTGAATGAATGGATCATTTACTTGTTCTATTTGTGGAAGAGAAATTGCTATGAAGAGTCGTTTGGGCTTCCCAGGTTAAAGGAGAGTACGTGACGTGGAGGATGGGAAGCGAAGATTCCAGAACGTCAAGGTCAGAAGGTGGGGCTGTTGTAAGTCACACACACACAAAAAAAGGCCTTCATCCTGCATCCTCTCGCAGCCACACGTTATGCAACGTGACTTTGCAGCTCTTCTCATCAAACACTGCGATCTATTTCTTCACCCCTGGAATCCAGGCTGAACTCACGACGTATCCTGGCCAAAAAAATGTAGCAGAAGTGACAGATTGCATGTTCCCTGAGGCGGTTGGAGGCCTTGTGTGTTTCGGCTCTCCCTGGCGCCTCTGTCTTCCTTCACCGAGCTCGTTTGCCAGACGACAAGAGACCACATGGGGCAGAAGCCCTGAGGGACCACCCCGCCCCCACCTGACTCAGCAGCTGACTCACCCTCCACAGGGAGCCCAGCCAGCCTCCCAGACTGGCCGCCGACCGTAGCCTCACCAGAAATAATAAACAGCTGTTGTTCTACGCGACCACGTTTTGGGGGATGTTCATTATACAGCATCACTGTGGCAATAGATAACTGATACAAGAGCCGCAGGACGGCGTTCCTGTTTAATCTGTAGCATTCATCACAATGCCCGACCTGTGGTGAGCGGTTAGGAAACATTTGTTGAGTAAATTAATGTGCTGTCAGAAGCATTGATGTAACAACTTGTCTTTCCCCTAAATATACACTAAATTGTCTTCTCGGAGCCTTCGCTTATGTTCTTCTCTCTGTGTAGAATATTCCTTTCCATTCTCTGCTTGGTCAAACTCTATTTTTCTTTCAAAGCTCTCTGCTCATGTGTCATCTGTTCTCCGCGGTCTCCTCTGACACGCCCCCCCCTCCCCCCACTGCAGAGGAATGAATCTCTTTCCCCCTAATCTCCGGAGCACCGGGGAGGGTTTGTGCTGAGCACTTATCACAGTTTGAGGGGCCGTGGTTATAGCCGAATAAATGCTCTCCCCGCCCTGGGCCGTGAGCTCCTGCAGGGTGGAGGGCACCTCCCGCCCATCTCTGCAGCCTGGATGCCTTAGCAGAGCCTGGCCTGTCCCTGGGAGATGCTCACTCCTTCACTTATTCACCCACTCACTCAGTCATTCATACACTTAATAAACAGCTGCTGAGCTCCTGCCAGGTGCCAGGTCCTGGCCTAAGCGCTGAGGATAAAAAATGGATGCTACAGATGTGGTCCCCACACTTACTGGCTGACATACTGGCCAAGGGTAAGGGAGAGACGGTCAATAAATAAGCGAGTAAGTGGGAAAAGCACCCGAGGGTGGTATGCGCTCTGTAGGAAATGAAATTAAGGATGGCATGGTGGAGAGAGGGCCATGGCGGTCGGGTAGGTCCCCCTGAGGAGGGGACAGTTAAGCTGATATCTAAGTGGAGAAGAGGAGGAGCCCTGAAAAAGTCGAGGGGACGGGCCTAGAGAGTTCTAAGCAGCGGCGCCAGGCAGAGCCAAGGTCCCGAGGCGGGACTGGGCTTGCAGAGTTCGAGGAAAGGAGAGACAAGTGTGCGTGGAAGAGAGAGTGGGTGAGACAAAGCCAGCAGGCTGGGCTGCACCCTGTAGGACGCGTAACGGGTTTGGGTTCGTTCCCTGTGTCTTAGTCTATTTGGGCAGCTACGCCAATCTACCACAGACCGGGTGGCTTATACACAACAGAGGTGTATTCCTCACAGTTGTGGAGGCAGGAAGTCCAAGATCGGGTGCCAGCGTGGTCAGGGTCTGCCGAGAGCGCTCTTCCGGTTGCGGGCGGCCCACTTCCTGCCGTGCCCTCCCAAGGTGGGAGGAGCGAGGGGGCTCTCTGGGGTCTCCTTTCTAAGGGCACTAGTCTCGTTCATGAGGGCTCCACCCTCGTGACCTCAGCACCTTCCAGAGGCCCCATCTTCTAAAATCATGACATTGGCGGTGAGGTTTCGACACATGAATTTGGGTGGGGGACACAGGCATTCCATCTACAGCAGGTGGGAAACCATGGGAGGGTTCTGACTTGGAGGGCACCATGGAATGATTTATGTGGCAAAGTATCTCTCCGGCCGCTGTGGGGGGACCAGATTATTGGGGGGTGGCAAGGAGACGGTCTGAAGACCAGATAGGAAGCGGAGGCAGGTTTGCAGGTGAGAGGTAGCTTTGGGCAGAGCGGTGGCCGTGGAGAAGGAGAGAAGCCAGTGAACTGGGGATGAGTTTTGAGTGTGGAGTCAACAGGCTGTTTGGATAGGAAGGGACGAAGGAAGGAGATGAATGAAAGGTAAGCGTTGGGTCTGGTCACCCGGGTTGATGACGGCGCCACTGCCTGAGAAGGGGAAGGAGCGCCATGCTGGAAGGAAAAGTCAAAAGCTGGGTGTCAGCCACGAGAAGTTGGAAACGCAATTCGCTGTCCCGTGGGAGAGGGGAAAACAACAGGAAGTTGGACATCGGAGTCTGGCATTCCAGGGAAAGGTTATGGCGTCAGAGATTTGGGAGCCAAGGTGGACGCAAGCTGCACTGGCCATCCAGGCCCTGACTTGGGCCGAGGCGAAGGGGCTATGATGACAGAGCCGCTGCTTGATTCCCAGCCCGATGCGCCCAGGACTTGGAGTTTTTGCAGGGATGGGTCCCTATTCCCAGGACATTTGCGTGGACTGGGAGAGGCACACAAGTCTCCTTGAGGTCATGTGTGTCCTGCCTGGGAAGGGAGAAGCCTGGGCACCCTGAGGCAGCAGCGGTGGCTGAGGGCACCTCCTCCCTGCCCTCACCCCTCCAGCCGCCCTGGCCTGTGCCTCTCTGCGGCGGACACAATGCACCGTGTTCACCAGCGAGCACAGAGACGCTGTATCTTCCAGCCTCCCTTGCAGCTAGGTTGGAGGCTGTGACCGCTACTCGTCATGGGATGTGGGCAGAGGTGATCTCCGTCACCGCTAGGCTCAGCCCTTAAAAATATCCTGTGCCACTGTGAGAGATTCCCCTTGCTGCTGGGAGAAACTACCACACACGTAGTGGCTTAAAAGCATGCAAATGCACTTCCTTAGCGTCCTGTCCTGGAGGTCGGGAGTCTGGAGCGACTCTGGGCTGAGAGTGCTGGCGGCGCCAGGTCCTCCTGGAGTCTCCCGGGAGAACCCGGTCTCCTGCCTCTTCCAGCGTGGAGAGGTGGCCTGCCTTCTGTGGCTCGTGGGCCCCTCCCTGCAGCACCCCAATCCATCTGTTGCTTCTGTTGTCACATCTCCTTCTAGTGCCTTCCTTCCTCCCTTGTATGAGGCCCCTTGTCATTACATTGGGCTCACCTGGACAATCCAGAGTACTCTCCCCATCTCAACATCCTTAAATAGCCCATCGGCAGAATCGATTTTGCCTCATAAGGTAACATGTGCACAGGTTCTGGGGATTAGGAGGTGGACATCGTTGCGAGGGTCATCATTCTGCCCACCACAGTGATCCCACAGCCCTTTTTCCCTGCCCTGGAGAAGATTCTAGAAGCCACATGTTCCAGCTGGGGTAGCCATGAGATGAAAGAGGACTGCCCAGTCTGCTTTGGGCTTTTCATACCCCAAAGAATGTTTTGTGGTGTTAATGCAGCAAGACCCTGGGGCCGATGTGCTCCTGCTGCACAGCTGGTCCCATCCAGACATTACAAGTGCTCCATGGACTCTCCTGGGCGACCCGCCAGTCTTGGCCACAGCTCAGAGAGGCCAACCCCACCCTCCCAATGACCCCTTCTTTCCCCCAGAGCTAATCACTGAACGGCACAGGGAATCTTCTTGAGGTTGAGGGGAAAGTTCTGGAACCTCTACCCTTGACTCACCTGTGACCTTGACTGATATTGGCCTTGGCCATGGGACTTGCTTTGGCTGCAGAAGTGTTCATGGACACGACAGGCCGATGCTTTAATGGTGGGTGTGTAGTTTGGGTTTTCCTCCCTCAACTTTAGTGATCTACCATTAGAGGATCGAATGCCAGAGGGTCACTGCCCCTTTAGCCTGAGCTCCCGAGCAAACACCCGCGGAGAAGACCCGGGTCCACCTACAGCCTGGAGTCGAGCCCAGTAAAGCAGAGCTGCCCAGTAAGGCCAGAGTGGATCAGCTTCACCACGCCATCCTGGACAGGAACCTAATCATAAATGCTGGTTGTTGCAGGCCACCGAGATGTGGGCTGGTTTGTTATGCAGCATTATCCTGGCACCTGCTGACCATTACACTTGGCCCCGAGGACCCTTTAATTTCCTGAGGGTCTCTGGCCATTTCCCATGCCTGGGTGTCAGGATCTGGGTGAGAGAGTGAGCCGCATCTCTACCCCGCATCCGGGGAGGAGCATGTCTTCCATCTCCCGTGTCACCGTGCCGGTCCCCATGCCGGTCCCCACGCTGGATGCCAGGGGGCGCCCAGTTGCCGTCACAGAACAAATGAAGAATGCAGAGCCACAGACCCGGGTGGGGAAAATCATTCTGTTTGTTTTAATTAAACCGACGGAAGGAGCCAGGGCAGACAGAAAGAGACTAAGAACGAGACTGGAAATCGTTTAGAAAAGAAATGAAAAGCGGTCGCAGAGATGTCAGCGCCGGACGGAGAGCTGGGAGCCGCAGCCGAGCCTTCACGTCAGCTCCAGAACCACTGTCAGGGCGAGCACCAGGGTGAGCCGGACGCCAGCAGGGCCAGACGCGGAACCTGTGCGGGGCGGCAGGGAGCAGGGTCAGAGCCTGCAGACCCACCACGTCGCCCTCCGGGGGGCTCGGTGGCTGTGGCGCCCGGGAACAGCAGAGCCTCGAAGGGCCCAGCAAAGAGTCTGGACTTCAGCGTCAGCACGCACTGGGCCCACATGCCCGCTCTGCCACTGGGCCCACCTATGGGTGGTCCCTTCTTTGCCCTGGGCCTGCTGGGCTGGGGCCAGGCTCCCTGGTGCCCATCAGGACCCTCCAGGGAGGACCAGGAGTTGGGGCCTCCGTTGTGAATTGTGGGATGGGTCCAGTGTGGGGACAGGAGAGCTGGCGGGCCTGGGAGCAGTGTCTGGGTCCCTTGGTGAGGCACCCGGTTTGGGGGAGCCCGGGAGGGCAATAGGAAGGGCCCCAGCAGAGCCATCTGGCCGTGCTCCCAACTGTCTTGCGGGGTGGTCCAGGGCCCCAGAACACAACCCTATGGTCAGTGCTGGACACATGTCCTCGGGGCCAGGGCGGCTGAGCTCTCTGAGTCACTGTGGGTGGTGTTGGGGACACACTCAGTCCCTGGGAATCCCCGCCACTGCTTTGGGGTGCTGAGCCCCCTTGATTGTCTCAGCGCCCGCTGCTGACAACCCGGCCCCAGGCCCTGTGACCTGGGGACAATGTGCTGCCTGCGGCCCAGGGGAGGGGCGAGGGCAGGCAGCTGGGGGGTGTGGGGGCCAGAGCTTCCCGGGGCCTTGAACATCGCGCTTCTACGTAAGGAGCCCTGAGAGCGGACACTTACCATTGGAGTCCTCCGTTCCTCTCGGAATATTTGGGTTTTCTGTTGGGAGGAACAGAAAGAGAGCTAGAGGGTGGGCGGCTTCGGAACACCGCAAAGGAGCTCCCCTCTATCCGGATGGCACCTGCCAGGTGGCATCACGTGCCCTGTCTCGGTGTAGCCACGCGTCTGTGGGCTGGAAGTGCCAGCCCCACCACGGCACAGGAGGAGAAGCTGAGGGACGTTAAGTGTGTTTGCCCAAGGTGGCCCAGCTGCTAAGTGGTGGGCCTGGGATTTGAACCCACAGATCTCTGGTTTTCATTGCTGAACTCCAGTGCCTCCCTGCGGGGTACCTTCCCAGGGCAAATGTAAGGGACTCAGGTGCTTTCTCTTCCCTCCTCCTCGGGACAGTGCCAGCCAGGGCCTGTCCCCGGACAGACGCCCGGACCCCCATCCGGCGCGGCGTACCAAACACGATGAGCCGGGTGTGAGTGTCCGTGGAGCCCAGCGGGTTCTGGGCCGTGCAGCGGTACATGGAGCCGTTGAGCTCTGCGGGAACCCGCTCCAGCACCAGCTCCTTCCCGTCGAACTCCGTGCTGCCGTCCAGGAGGCGGCTCCCGACCCGCGTCCACGTGAACATGGGCTCTGGGAAGACTTGGTTCTGTTGGCCAGAGCAGGAAGGGGTCAGAGCCATGGCCTGGCCGGCCCTGGCTGCGCGGTGTCATCTGATAGGTTAGGAGGGGCGTCCCGCAGCATTAGGCAGACGAAGACTCTAGGGGCTGGGGAGGATGTCAAGGCCCATGAGCCATGCCTGCTCTGAGCTCCGGATGGGTAAGCAAAAATGCAGGTACCTCTTGCCATTCCTCACCGAAACCAATTTCGCCATCGCGAGATTAGCAGGCTGGGCTGGAGGTCAAGGGCAGGGTCTCAGAGCGTGCTGCCGGGGATGCCCGTGCCTGGCTGGGGCCCCTCCCACTTCCTAGCACCCTCCCAGATGTTCAGGGAGAGGCCGACCTGAAATCCATGGACCAGAATCCGCACTGTGTCTCCGACCCGGGCTCTGGTGGGCGTCATCGTGATTTTGGGTCCTTTGGGGGCAACTGAAGGGAGAGAAAGGCCAGGTCAGAGAGGTGGGTGTATGTGCGGGGGAGGGGGCACTGGGCAAGAAAAGGAGGGGGCAGGGGAAATGGAAGAGAAAGTTCCGGTCCGGTTCTGGTCCTGCTCCAGGATGCTAATTCCTTCCTCCCTTCATCCTGGCCCGCCTGCCTCATGCACACACACTTCCTGGGTCCCTGCAGGGAGTCAGACCCTGGTTGGGACTCGGGGGTTCCACGGTGCACCGAACGTGGTCTCAGCCCTGGGTGCACGAGGTGTGCGGAACCAGATTCCTCGCTGCCTTGTTTTCTAAAAACCCCATCTACTTCCTCCAGGCTTGGGCCTGGGCGTCCTGCCCCGAGAGGGGAGGGACCCGACACGCATCCGGTGTCTAACGTGCACGAGGTTACCCTGGAGGGCCGTCACACCCATCCCGGTGTTAGAGGCAGGTCACCGTAAAGCCCCTTTTGCCGGCTTTAAGACCTAGGGCGGTCAGCGGCTTGCCCGAGGTCACGCAGCCAGGGAGTGGCAGAAGCAGGACTTCGTGTCACCCAGGTCTTTGGAGGGGAGCAGGAAGCCCGGGAGTGGAGGAGAAAGAGAGCTGATACCTTCTCCCACCTGAGCTGGGGTCCCTGGGAGCTCCTGGGAGGGCAGAGATGGTGGGCAAGGGGTCAGCCTTGCCTTCACTTCCCTGAGCTGACCAACCGGGGCCTTTGTATGACTAACCGGGGCCTTTGCATGACCAACCGGGTCCTATGCAGCCGGCGGCCCCTCCGACTCCCGCCCTCGCTGCTGCATCAAGATGTTGCTTCCAGAAGCCGGGCACCAGCTGCTCTCGCCCCGGCATTTCCACCACCAGCCTGAGACCCATTAGTAGCTGCTGGCTGTCAAGCCTGGGCCCCCCACCTCCGCCCGCCTGCTCCTAGAACACATCACCCGAAGGCATGTTCTCAGCCCCCGGAGTCTCACGCCTCTCAGCCCCTGGACACACAGAACAAGGAGAGCCCCGGGACCAGGACCGAGGCCTAGCCTTCTGCTCTCTGGCTGCATGAACCAGTTCAGCTGGTTGGGTCTCAGTTCTCTCCCCTGTAAACGGGGGCAACAGGCGACCACCGTGTTGGAGGGGTTGCTCTGAAAGGACAGTGGGGGAGGGGTCGGAGACCGTAAAGGGTGTGCCTCCGCTCATGCACAGGAAATGCATCTGGAAATGCACAGGATGCTGATTACAAGGGATTCTGATCACATAACCTACCCTCTTTGCCTCTCCTGAGCACTCTGCTCCAAGGGCAGACTTGTGAAATCTCACGGAAAAGATGCTCTAAGCTTCCCCCAGCAGTTCGGGGTGTTCACAAAAACCACCACTCACCCACCCTCACACTCATCCATCTGTGCATCTATACATTCATGCATCTACCCATGGATCCGTCTACCCACCCATCCATTCTTTCTATCCATCCATCCATCCATTCCACCGTAGCATCCCATCCATCTGCTCAAACATTCATTCTACCCATTCGTCCATCATTCCATCACGTTATCCATCCACCCATTCCCCCACCCATCCACCCGTCTACCCCAAAACCTACCAGTCCGCGCACCAGCCCATTCCTTCATCGGCTCCACCCACCTGCTCTCTATGGTACCCCTAGTCAGTGTCGATCCTTATGTAGGGCAAGGTTGAGGGCACAATGGTGAATGATGGATGATAATAGTAGCGTATATTTATTTCCTGGGTACTTGCTCTGTCACTATGCTAGGCACTTTCTAGGCACCGCCTTATTGAATCTTCACAAACCCAGAAAAGAATGAGTTGTTATCAAACAAGAGTTTATTACGTAATGTGTTAGGGATTTTTCTGACTCCTGTACCCTGTGAACCTGCCCATACGGCACTTACACTCCAGTGGGGGACCCAAGAAATAAGGAACTATGTAATATATACTTGTAGATAGAAGTAAATATGATGCCAGAAAGCAACACAAGGAGTTGACGGGGCCGGCAGGAAGAGGCTGCGATAGGGTAGAAGATTGGAGGAGAGACCTGGATGAAGGAGGGAATTGAGATATCGGGGTGAGCTGTTTTCAGGCAGAGAGGAAAGTCAGTGCAAAGCCACGGAGGTGGACCTGAGCCGGATGCATTCGAGGAAGAGGAAGGAGGACCGTGTGGCTGGGGCGGGTGGACCAGAGGGGCGTGGTGGGTGAGCACTCCCTGGATTTGATGCGGTGGGAGGTCACACAGGGAAACGCACTGTTCTTAAGCACACACTTCGATGAATCTCAATGAACACGATTACCTGCGTAAGTGCCATCCCAATCACACCCCAGGGCATTCCTCGCTCTCCAGAAAGCCCCCTAGGCCTCCTTTCCGTCAGTGTCCACTCCCCGTCAATAAAGACTGCTCGGATTCCTGTCGCCAGAGGTTTGTTTTATGTTCTAGAAGCCCGTAGACATGGAGTCCCGCAGTATGTCCTCTTCGCTGTCTGGCTCCTTCAGCTCGGCGTGTTCTGGGTTCCAGCCACATCGCCATGTGTATCCGGAGTTCGTCCATATGTATCGATAAGAAGTACAGTTTATCGTATGCATACACTACCATTTTTTCATCCATTTTCCTAATCACGGCCATTAGCATTTCTCACAGGCTTTGCTGTTGCGAATAAAGCTGATGTGAACATTCATGTCCGAATCTTCGTGGCTGTGTGTGTTTCCCTCTCTCCTGGGTAAACACTTGGGAGTGGAAGCGTGGGCCAGGGAGGAGGGGTGTAGTCACCTCTGGAAGCAACTGCCACCAGCAAAGGACGGGCGTTCTGACGGCTCTCCATCTGCGTCAACAGTTGGCACCGCCGATCTCCTCCATTCCAGCCCTTGCAGCGCTTGTGAAACGGTAACTTACAGACGCTTTAGTCTTCGTTTCGCTGATGACTAATGATGTTATGCCCCTTTCTGTATACATATTGGCCACCGTTAGATCTTCGTCTTAAAAATAATTGAGTTTCCTTGTCATTATGAATCTGCCGTAGCTGTTTACATATTCTGGATGCAAACCCTTTGTCATACATTTGTGGTCAGAACGCTTTTTTCTCAGTCTGTAGTGTGCCTTTTCATCTTCTTAAAATTGTCTTCTTACGAGCAGAAGATACGGATTTTTATTAAGCCCCATTTACCAACTTTCTATTTTTCATCTAGTGCTTGTGGTGACCTCTTTAAGCAGTCCTTGCCTGCCCCAGTATCGCAAAGGTATATTTCTATGTTTTGCTCTAGAAGCTTTATGATGCTGGGTTTTACATTTACGTCTATGATTCATCTCAAATTAAATCTGCGTATATGTGAGGTAAGAGTCCAAGTTCATTTTCTCTTTATGCATCTCCTGGGTCATTTGTTAAAAAGACTTCTCCATCCTCATCGAACAGCCCGGGGTCCTTTGTCAAAAATCAATCGAGTCTATATATTAGGGTCTATTTCTGGACTCCATCCTGTCCTACCAATCTGTTTGCCTACCTTTAGAGGGTTTGCGGTGGGCGTGCGTGTGATTCATGATGTGATTGATAGTAAGTGGATCAATCAGGGTGAAGAATAGAAGGAGGCACGTGGGGAAGCCAAAAGTTCAGTTTGGGGGCTACTGCAATTGTCCGGGTGCCTTGGCTGGGGGGTCGGAGAGGAAACGGTGAGCTGTGGCAGACGTAGGACATGTTCTGGTTGAGCTGCCAAGGCTCGGCGACGGCTTGGGTGTGACGCACAGGAGAAGAATGGAGTTCGTGGGTGACCCCAGATTTCCAGCTTGAGCAGTGGGAAGGATGTAGTTACCATCGACAGAGATGGGCTCTGGACCCAGCTGGGCGTCTGTCTTCTTGGAGGAGGGGTGGCATCGGAGCAGGGGGCAGTACCCCTGTTGGAGGGGACAGCTAAGGGCTAACACAGGGAGACACGCGCCGACCCTCACTGGCCTGACCTTCGACGTCCTCATCAGATGATTAGCGTCTGTGCCCAAGGTCATCTCGTCCACCCCTCTGTCGCCCTCCCAGGCCAGGGCGCTGGTGCCCTTCCTGTGTGAGGTGCAGACTCTCACGCAGGACCTACCCCGCCCCCGGCTCACACCGCTCTTCCCGGCTCCTCCCGCAGCCCCGCCCAGGCAGACGGTACAACCCGTGGCTCTGGGGGCAGACCCACCGACCTGGCTCGGTGACCTAAGGAGAGCTCCTCGAAGCCCGCATCCCCTCATTTTTAAAATGGGGACACGGATAGCATCTCTCACTGCTTCATGGGGTCACTGCCCAGCGGCAAGGAGAATACATCTTACACAGATCCTGGCTCCCAGCACATGCTCCAAACGTTTATGAGGTCCCTACGGTTTCCTCCATTCCATAGGTCCGAAAACTGAGGCTCGAAGACCTAAGAGGCCTGAGATCTCACCAGCTGACAGCAGCCGAGGTAGGACTAGGAGCCAGCCAGCCTGGGGGGCTCTTACTCACCCACCCAGTTTGGCCTCTTCACCTTGGTGGCTCTGCTACATCCCCCTCGCCCCGAGTCCCTGGTGTGCACACACACGTCCTGCTGGCTTGGGGTGCGGTGTGGGAAGGGGTGGAACAGGCCCCTGGCAGCACCCTCCTTGTCGCCCATGATTTGAGCTGAAGCTCACCTCCCAGCTGCTCTGAGTCCTTGTCTGGTCTCATTTTTCTCCCTCTTGGTTGGGGCGGGGCAGGGCGCCGTCCGTGGGAAGGCCGTGCTTGGCCAGGAGAGGCAGGCGGTGGCTTTCATGGGTGAGGCGGCCTCAGGAAGGGTGGAGGCGGCTCCCAGCCTAAGAGCAGGCTGTATCTCGAGGATGGGACGGGAGGAGACGGGAAGGCTGGAGGGTCCAGAGAGTGGGGTGGAGGCCGGTGGGAGGGCTGGCTCTGGGTCCAGAAGTCCCAGCACCTAGCACAGGGCCTGGCCACAGTGGGTGCTCGGGAATTATCTCTGGAATGATGAGCAAGTGGTACCCGGGAGTGGCGGTGGGGTGGGAGCTCACGACAAATGGCCGCTATGTGGAAGCATAGTGACAGGTCACACTGCCTGCCTTTGAATCCTCTCCCTCTCACCTTCGACAACGTATGTAACCTCCCGGTGCTCAGTCACCTCCTCTGTGACACGGGGTAGTAACAGTGCCGCACTGAGCTATCATGAGGGATGCCAGTTGGGTAGTTGGGTTACGACCGAGTTAATATGAGACAAGCAGGAGTCTGCGGTCTGCAGTAGGTGTCCAGTAAAAGTTAGCCCTAGTCATTACTTTCTGTCTGGGCAGGTGGCCTCGGAAATCAAAGGGCCATTTAATGGGTCTGAAGGGAAGCAACCCCATAAGCCAGCCAAGGACGTCCTTTGGACCCCCTGACATAAGCTGCAGTCCCCACCCTCATCAGTCGGTCATTGCTGTCTGCCCTTGGTCACGAGGGGTTAGGGGCTGGGAGGGCTCCACGCAGCACCCATCACTGCAGAAGATGCAGAGGACAAGCCCAGGCATTTGGGGCTCCAGGAAGAGCTTTTGGGTGCTGTAGGTCAAGGTCCAAATGGCTTCAAACAGAGAGAACCAGAACAGTGCAGGAGGCGTGCCTGCCTCCCCGCCCTGGCTGCCCAGTCAATGCAAAAACCGTCTCAAGGGGCCTCTTGTATTTCTGCTAGAGAAGACTCCACATGTGCCCTCCCCTTAACTCAACCCAGCTGGGAGGAGACATAGAAGGGGGAAGGTGTCAGATCTCAGGGAACCGCCCAGGGGTGCCCTGAGCTAGTGCTTTGTGGCTAGAGGAAGCAGGTTCTCAAGCTGAGCGGGCCTTGGGCATCCAGTTTCCTGGTGGCGCCCGCCTCCCGCATCCCCGAAGATGACAGGGTTGTCCTTGTACTTAAAAGTCTGAGCCAGCGTGGTGTCCTCCTGTGTCTTTTGTGTTCCTGACCCCAACTCCGCAAAGTTCCCTGACCCTGATCCAGCAGGCCTCCGACCTGCCCTGTCACTGGCCCTTACTTAGTGACTGTCCCCTGGGCTCACGGGTCTTTTATCTCATACAAAAAAACCTCTTTGTCACCTCCTATGTTCCCGACTAGGATGGATAAAAACCTTCCCGGACCTTTCTGTGACCTGACTCAGCAACACCCCCGCCCCCCAAAGAGTCCAAAGTCTGTGTTTTTCGTGCTTCCAGCAAGCGTCCCTGTGTTCTCTGTGTTTCTTTCCAGCCTTGAAAACCTGCTATGTTTTCTAACACGGATCCATGTTCTTTTCTTTAGAGACTTTATTTATTTTTAGAGAGAGGGGAAGGGAGGAAGACAGATCAACGTGCAAGAGAAATATCGATCAGTTGCCCCTCGCACACTCCCAGTTGGGGAGCTGGCCTGCAACCCAGGCATGTGCCCTGACCGGGAATCAAACCGGCAACTTTTTGGTTCACAGGCTGATGCTCGACCCACTTAGCCATGCTGGCCAGGGCTGATCCATGTGCTTGACCCTGATGGACCAGCCTCTTGTGACCTCCTATGTTCCTGACTCTGCCCGGCGAACTCCCCCGCCCCCCTCCTTGCTAGACTCTCCCATGTCCTCCTATCCAGCTCAGCAAACCTGCTCAAGAACCCGGACTCTGCCCTTGCTGGATGGCTCAGCTGGTTGGAGCATCATCCTGTATACCAAAAGTTTTCAGGTTCGATCCCTGGTCGGGGTGCATGTACAGGAGGCAACCAGTGGATGTTTCTCTCTCACATCGCTGTCTCTCTCTTTCTCTCCCCCTTCTTTCTCTCTCTAAAATCAATAAATATATCCTTGGGTGAGGGTAAAAGAAAAAAGAACCCAGACTGTTACCTGTGTGCCTGCCCCTGCCTCCAGGTTGCTCCCTGTCCTCCCTGTCTCCATGATGGCCAGCAGCCCGGGGCCTTTATTCCAAGGCTCCCCCCACCCCAGCTCTGCAGGAGCCTGCAGAAGGGCAGCCCCAGACCTTACCCAGCGTGACCTCCGCCTGCATGGGCATCGACAGCGCTGGGTGCTTGACCTCGCAGCTGAAGAGGGCTTCGTTGTCGATCTGAGGGTTGAGTGTCCAGGTGAGCAGGGCGCGCACCTCCACAGTGCCGTCGCTGCCCGGGGTGTGGCTGTGGCGCAGGAAGTAGACAGGTTCGGAGCTGTGGACCCAGCGGGGGAACTCACGGCTCACCACCGTCTCCGGGATGTTCTCGGTGGTCGGCTGGAGGAGGACACTGGGGTCTGGGGTCAGGCCTCGGGACGGCCGCTCGGTGTAGGGATGCCCACCCCGGTTCTCAGTGTCCAGCAGGGACAGTGACCTCTGCACCTTGGTGTCATCCAAGTCACGGTGCAGGAGGCTGCGGAAGGGCCTGCTGTCCTGGAGGGGGCCGGAGCTTGCAGCTGGCAGCTCCGACAGGGGCACCACATCAATGGGTTCCCCATCTCTTTTGAAATAAACCTGGAATCACAAGGAGGGGATGGGAAAAGATTTCGTGCCAATGCCCTAGACCTCCCAATGGGCTCTCAGAGGATGTGGCCATAGGAGGCCGTGCTTCCGGAGCCTCCTTTTCCTGGCAGCCTTCCCGATGTACCTCCTTATTCATTTCCCTCCAGCACCCAAGACTGAGGACGCGCAGTTCCGTGAGGACACGCAGGCCCTGGGGGCAGAAGCTTTGCACCTCGGTTTCCTTACTTGCACGGGGAATACAAGGACCCACTCCACGGGGCTGTGGCGTGCCTAGGATCAATGGGCAAATAGAAGCCCAGCCCGGTGGCCACCTGGGCTCCAAGGGGTGGCCCACGCCCACCCAGGGAGAGCAAGCAGATGGGAAAGCGGAGAGGGGCTGAGCTTAAACGAGACATCAGGAGAGTGCGGAGAGGATCTCGCGTGTGCGGTGGCTTCGGAGGTTTCGGAGACAGGGCAGGACACAGGTGTGCGTGTGCGCAGGAGGCAGCTCGGTGTGGGTGGGGGAGGGGAGAGCACCGTCCTCTTGCTTTCTCTGCTAGCGCGCAAGGGAAGTTCTGAGAGGCGGCATTTAATTTAATTTGCTGTCTTTTTATTTTGGTACAGGCGCCCAGAGGCCTGTGGGGATTGGGTGTGTTTTTAATAAATCAGATAAATAAAGAGATGGAAGCTGGGGAGCGCGGAGGGCAGGAAGCGGCTCTCAGGGTGCCGGCGCAGGTGGGGGAGGGAGGCGGGCAAGGGGGGAGGGCGCGGGGGGCGGGGGAGAGGGGCTGGGGGCGGGCGGTGAGTGAAATGTGCTGCGCGGAGAATCTGTCAGAGTTTATAGCTCCAACGAAAAATCTCTTATGCACATAATAGCCATAGCCTGCTTTGGCTTTTTCTTTCTTTTTTTTTTTTTTGAAAAGTGCTTGAAAAGCATATTTGTAATTTATATCAGAGATTTTTTTCCAAGTTCTGACCTTCCAGGCAAATGTAAGATGCCTGGAATGCGGGGAGATGAGGATTATATATACATGAAGATATATATATGTGTGTATATAGGTGTACACACACATATATATGTATGTAATTTAATTTGCTGTCTTTTTATTTTGGTACCCACACACACACACATATACCTTCATATATATGTCTTTTACTATGTGTTTGAATATTTCGTGCCCTGTCTTAAATGGCAGAAGCAGGCAGGCGGGGGAAGGGTTGCCCCCGCAGCCCCAGGGCTGAGAGGACACTGTCTTTGGGCCCTTGGGGAAAGTTTTTCTTTGGGGAAAAAGACCAGCTTGCTTGGTTTTAGGGGCCCAGACCTCTGAATGGGCTCCGAAGGAGGAGGACTCGGGGTCGCCTCCTGCTCTCGCCCATGCTGGTGTGGAAGGTGCCTGTGTATCTGTCGCCTTGGGAACGCAGATGCGGGGGAGTGGGCCTCGCCAAAGGCGTGTCTCCGAACACAGGCCCCGTCCCGCCCGTGCGCGCCTGCCCGCTGCCCCGCCCGGGCCTGGTGCACCTGCCCACTGCCCTGTCTTCAGTCTTTCTGCACCTGTTTATTGCCCTGTCCTGGGCAGCTGGGGGAGGCTGGCTGAGTCCCTCGGTCACCCCACTGGAACACGCCTGTGAGACAGTCAGGGTCTGTAATGCCTAGCCTCCCCCTCCTTGAACTTGAACCCTACCTGTCCCCCCTTCATGGACCCTGGTAATGTAAGAAACTCCCAGGGTCAAGACCTAAAGCACTGCACAATGTCAACGCTGGAAGGGCCTCGGGAGCCTGCGGCCCGTGGAGCCTCCACGTGGAACCCCAAGGGCTGGCTCCTCGGAGGCACCTCAGGGATCAACACGGGCGACATGCCCTTCCCTCGCCCTTCACTGTTTTACAGACAGTTAAACACATGGCGCTTCTGTGTATCCCATTCAGGCCAAATGGTCCCATTGCTCCTTGAAACGCTGAAAAGCTTGAACAGTGTCCACCCCCTAAACCTCCTCACAGAAACGAGAAGCAGGGGGGGGCCTCCCAGCTCAGGGGTGCTCAGCGCTGGGCTGGAACCCCGCTCTCAGTGGGCGGGCGCTGTCACCTCTGTCCCCGCCTCTGACTCGGCTGGACCGTAGCTCAGGCGCTGGGCGGGGAGACCTCGGAGCAGTTACACTGGGTGTGATAAGGTGCTAACCGAAACAGGATCCCCTCTCCTCCCTTCTCTCCTTTCCTCCGTCTTCCCTTCACGTTGGACTTGAAGCGGGAGGACATGAACTTGAGTGCCAGCTCTGTCATGGACACTGTGGGTGACTCTGGAGCTGTCCCTTTCCCTCCCTGGGTCTCACGTGTCTGCGTCCTGCTCAATCACTAGGGTGGGGTGAGCATGACGCTGGGCTCCCCTAAGGACCACGCCACTCGGATGCCCGGGGCCAGCGGATGTGGGAGTTCTCCGTGCTGGGAGATGGGGAGCCCCAGAGACACACGTGGCTGCCTGGACAGGTCAGTGGAGTGGACAGGGTCGGCCCAGGCAGGTGGCTGCCCTCTTTGCAGACCGTGCCTGCCCTCTTTCCTTCATGACGCGGAGTGGGTACGGGGATGACGCACCCGAACAAGCCACACAGGAGGGTCGTCCTGCAGGGACGGGTGGGGGCAGGGGCACTCACCGTGGGCGCTGGTTTCCCTCCAGACACGATGCAGACCAGCGTGAAGTTCTGGGCTTGGTAGCGGCTGAAGGGGGCCGGCGTGTCCGCAGCTACCACTTCGATGGAGGTAGGAGGGGCTGCCCAAAAGGGGAGCACAAAAAGAAAAAGGCTTAACCGGGGGAGTCAGGAAGAATTCACTGCGCGCCTCAGCCGGGCCAGGCTCCAGACCGAGTGCTGGGCGGGGAGCGGGGGCAAACACTGCCCAGCCCCGGAGGGTGCCAAGGCCATCCACCACAGTGAGGACGATGTCCCTGCTGGGCATGGAGAGAGGGCCCTGCCTCACGGGGCTCACAGCCTGCTGGACACGACAGCACACGACACAGAGGTGACATAGTCAACGTGCTCAGGGCACCAGGTGCCGGGAGGCATAACAGAGTATAAACAGGCCTTGTCCAAGCTGGAAAAAGTGACACTGTGCTGTGACCTGAGGAAGCGACCCATGCGGGACAAACACGACAGGTGTCGGGGACAGCATGTGCAAAAGCCTGGGGGGGCGGCGGTGGGGGGCAGTGTGGGGGGTGGGGGGATGGGAGGCAGGGGAACGTGGCGCCCAGTGGGGCTGGGCTGATGCACAGAGCATGAACGGGGCGGCTGGTGGTGGTGGCCCCTCACTGGCGCAGGTTCCCACGGGCTCAGAGAGCCTACTGTGACGTTGTCAGGGAGTCTGAGACCCAGTTGTTAAGTGACCGCTGCCTGGACATGGGCCACACTGGGCGTGGACACCAGCCGCAGCTGTGAATTGGGACTTTCTTCACTTGCTTGCTCCTCCTCCCCCTGCCCCAGCCCCCAGAGACGGGGTCGCTAGCCTTCCGTGGTCCTGAGTTTTCCTTCGTTGTCCTGAGAGCAGCCGGGAGCCACGGGAGGTTTTAAGCAAGCGTGGTGACGTGACCTGAGCGGCATATTGAGAGACAGGGAACGGAGCGGAGGCCGGGGAGACGGGGGGCTCAGACCCCGGTGAGGGCGGTGGGAAGAAGCTGGTGGCTTTGGCGGGCACTGGTGGCCTGGCGGCTTCTTCCCACCGTCCTTTTCCTCTGGAAGCCGAGTGGCCCCAGGTGGCCCTGCCCCACCAGCTCACCTCTCTGCTCTCCTCACCAGGCGCCACTGGCTGGTTTGCCAAAGCCGGGCTCCCGGCACTGTGGGGCACCAGGACGGGGCCACGTGGAGCCATCGGGCACGCCTGGGTCGCCGTCCCAGCTAAGTCACCGCCACCTCTGCGTCCTTGGGCAAGTCACCACAGTCCCCCACGTCCTGAAATGGGAGTCCTACTCGGCAGGCATGTTTGTAGAAGCAGCCAGCTAATGCGAAAAGGCTTCGCACATGGCAGCAATTCCCTATTCTTAGGGTTCCTCCGATTATTTCCCCCACCCCCTCCTTATCAGCAACACCAAAGTCAGAATCTTAGACCCTCACTTGGGAAAAGCTGTCCGTTCTGGCTTCTCTGGCCTCGGGTCCTGAGCACGGAGGGAAGCAGCGAAAAGGAAGAGGGGCGGGCGTTTCCTCCCGGCACAGGCTTTTCACCCCGGTTAAGTTTAATTAAAGTCGACAAACATTTCCTGACACCTACTAGGTGCGGGGCATGGTGCCAGGTGCTCACAGTAGGCACCCGTGGTGACACAGACACTGCCACGGGAGGCTCGCTGTCTGGCAGGGGCGGCAGCCGCCTGGCAACGCTATTTTAAGGTCTGGGGAAACAGAGCCAGGTAGGAACCGTTCATTCATCCAGGCAGCCCCCACGCACGCACGCTGTCAGCGGGGGAAGCGAACAGGAAGCAATGGGAGAACAATAGACGGAGAATTGTAATTAAGTGTAAGATGGGATGAAACAGATGGTAAGTGAGGCAGGAACTCCGAGGGGGGAAAATACACCAGAACACTTCAATTACCCAGAAGTTGCAGATTCCACAATCTAGCTTCTGTTCAGTTCAACTGAGAACTGGGATGTTACGGCGGCAGCCGAGAGCGGCTCCCGTTTACGAGCGAGAAGCCGTTCCGAGCCCTCACCTGGGTTACTTCACACAATCCTCGCCATTAGCCTACGCCTGGGTTTATGCGTTCCCTGGTCTTACAGAGGAGGAGCCTTAAGAGGTGAGGCAGCTTGCCTGGGTTCATGGATGGCGTCAGGATTTGCAGCCAAGCGCCCCAGCTCCGGAGCCTGAACTTGGACGCGAAGCTCTGCCCTCTTGAGCTTTGCAAAGAAGGAAGGAGCTCATACCTGCTGGCACCTGAACCCTAACTACACACTTGAGCCACTCGTTCCTCTGGCACGTCTCGGCTTCCACGGGTCCGGGAAATCCAGGTCCCTTGAGAGCTCCGCTTAAGATCAAGGACCCGCCCCGAAGATCAAGGACCACGCCGCCAGTGGGGGTGCAGCACAAAGCCCTGGCAGTGCTTGTGGGGGCACGTGTGCAGCCTTCAAGAGCCCTAGAGGCTGAGGCTTAGGCAGGGAGCACCTTCAAAACCTCTCATTCATGCTTCCTTTCCTTCACTGAGCAGACAGGAAGTAGGCACCTACAACCTTCCTTATAGGACTGCTTGGAGGAGGACATGAGATGATGTTTACAAGATGCCTGGCACATCGGGAGCCTGCAATACCATTTAGCAACTTTAACTGATATTATCTGTATCCCTAGCGGAGGAAGGGAGTCTAGGACAGTGGTTAAGAGTGTGGGCTCTAAACTCAGCCACCCAGGGTTCAAAGACCAGCGGTACCACGACTGGGTGTGTGACTCTGAGTATGTTATTTAACCTCTGAACCTCACTTTCCTTATCTGCAAAATGAAATTAGAGGTTCCCTGGGAGGATTCAATGATGGAGGACCTCAAAGTGTTTTAAAAGTGCACCCAATACGTGTCAGCTGCATTTATTAGCAATATTACTTCCTGACGTTCTTTCTTTGAGGATCCTTGCTACCTACCGGCTGGGAGAATAAAACCTGCTCTCTGCCCTTGGGGTGCTCACCGTTCAAAGAAGGGCCCAGAAAATGCCCTGGACCGGCATGGGTCAATTACAGTCATCGCTAACCCGCTGTGGCTGCCGAGCACTCAAAATGTGGCTTTTTCAAGTTCATATGCGTTGTAAGTGTACAATACACCCTGAACTGTGAAGATAATTGTAAAAAGAATGTTATGAACAAACAGTATTAATAATTTATATTGGTTACATGTTAAAATAACATTTGGGCTATTTTGAGCTTAATAAATGTGTTATGGGAATTACTTTCACCTTTAGAAACTTTTCTTAACATGGCTATTGGAAAACTTAGTTACATATGTGCCTTGCCTTGTATTTCTCTTGCCCAGCGCTGGGTTAGACCTTCCATTGACAGGGAAGCAACGGGGGTCAGAGAGAGGGAGAGGTTTGCCTGTGGTCCCACGGTGAGTCAATGGCAGAGCCTGGCCGGGCACCTCAGGCTTTACAAATGCAGGTGGGGGTTCCTGGCATGGCACAGGTGCCCCCCAACATGCACACACATGCATCTGCACGTACACATGTCCCCACTCTGTAGATCTGCACCCAAGTCACGCACACCACCCACACAGACCCTGATTGGGAGCCGTGTTCCTGTCCCTCGTTATATTGCTGAGCAGGTGTTAGCAATATGTACAGTTAATCAAGCTCATAAGACAATAACAGATTTTGGTTGTATGGGCGACGGCGCAGCAGAGCTGCTAATATCAGCGTGGATAGCCCAGGCCTCCCACACTCTCCCCATCGACATGGCCCTCAGCCACTGCGCCCTAGAAAAATGTTACTCTGCCATCTTGCCTGGTGCAGGGCTCCCAGAACAGATGGGCAGGGAGCTGCCTACACCCGGGAGTCCCTGGCTGCCTCTGGTCGCTTCACCCCACACATCGCTGTCACCCTCTCCCCTTCCTCCTTTCTTTGCCTTCCTTTGAGGGAGAGCAGCGTTCTTTCTCCCACAACCCACTGTCTCATAGACTTGTCGCCTGCAGCCTTCCTTCACTCCTAGCATTCCCAGCCACACTGCATCCCCAACTCCATCTCCACCTGCATCCACACCTGCATCCTCACCTGTATCCTCACCTCCATCCCCAACTCCATCCCCACCTCCATCCCCACCTCCAACCTCACCTCCATCCCCACCTCCATCCCCACCTGCATCCCCACCTCCATCCCCACCTGCATCCCCACCTCCAACCTCACCTGCATCCCCACCTCCAACCTCACCTGCATCCCCACCTCCAACCTCACCTGCATCCCCACCTCCAACCTCACCTGCATCCCCACCTGCATCCCCACCTCCAACCTCACCTCCATCCCCACCTCCATCCCCACCTCCAACCTCACCTGCATCCCCACCTGCATCCTCACTTCCATCCTCACCTCCATCCCCACCTGCATCCCCACCTCCATTCCATTTCCACTCTATTTCCTTCTCCACCTCCACTCACACCTCTATCTTCTCTTCCATCCTCACCTCCATCCCTACCTCCCTTTCCAGTCCTACCCCCACTCCACTCCCTTCCCCATCCCCCTCTCTACCCCCATCTCTATCCCTGCCCTGATTCAGTCCTTATTTCTGTCTCCATCCCTTCCCCAACCCCAAGCCCATCTCCATTCTCGCCTCCGTCCCACCCCTGTTACAATCTCTGACCAAGGTCAAAATGAGCAGTCCCCTTATGTGCCCATCCTGAGATAGATTCCATGGCCGCAGGAACAGTGTCCAGTCACAGGCAGATGGCCAACTGCAGGCTCAGGCGTAAAGTGGCTTCTCGGACCAGAGCAATCCTAAGTGCAAAGTCGGGCTCTGGGATGAGCAGGGTAAGGCAGAGCCACCTGGCTGTGATCTAGGTGGCAGAGAATGGCACAGGATCATCAAGCACGAGCCCCGGCTCACTGATCTCTCCCCACTCCTTCTGTGACAGTGTCCAGCGCGTCCACTCTTAGTGCCTGGTTCCTGGGGACTTCGGGACTGTGCCTTCAGGGATGTCTGTGCTCCAACAAGGCTCTCGCGGGGGTGTGTGCCTGAGACGCCCCTCCTCAGGCGAAGAGACACCGAGCAGGTGTACGTGGCTTAGGGAGGGGACACACGGTAGTTAGCTGCCTCCATAGCAGCAGGAAGAACCGACACTGGGCAGAGCTTCAGGACTCCCTTACCCCGCCCGGCACGTCCTCACTCTGTCACCCAGCCCTGGGCCGTAGGAAGAGCCCCCGCCAGCCCCGTTCTACAAGTCCGCCATCGTGGTCCAACAGAGGTCGCTGCCATCAAGCCCAGCGGCCCCAAATCGAGCCAGCGGACTTCCCAGTGTATTTCTGTCTTTGGCCTTCAGCAGGGAGGACGGCCGCAGGAAGTCGCTCTGACATCGCCGAGTGCAGGACAGGGAGCCCGGCTTCGCCTCCGCCACAGCTGCGCGTCCCAGCTGACCTCCGCTGGGTCTGCTGCTCTACCGATGAGGGAGGCAGGGGCTGGCATTTCAGACTCCACGGTTAAGGTGGACACAGCGAGGCGATGGTCGGTGATTCATCTTATGAAGTTAGCTCTGACCTATCGCCTACCTTTCTCTTGAAAGCAGAACTTTGTCTCGGTCATCGTAACTCACTTTGGGGATAATTTGATGGCTCTTTGCTCGACGAATCATCCCGCAGCCTTTGAGATTTGGGAATACAGGCCTGCTCCCGCACAGACCCCAGCATTCCTGGAAAGAGGAGGCTGCCCCGTGCCCCGTGCCCAGCTGTATCCGCCAGAATGAAACGCTCCTCCCACCGTGAGGTTCACCCCGTCCTGGCCCAGGTTTTGCTACCAGTCTCTGGCGGGAATCTGGGCAAATCAACGGAGCCCTCCCCCCTCCCAGGCGACAGTCTTCTCAGCTGTAAAATGGGCTCCAGAAGCTTTCAGCTTCTGGAATTTTTGAGAGGCAAAGCAAATGAGGAAATGAACATAAGCCTTTTATACGGACCGCAAAGTGCTGTGCCAACAGAGAGGGGTTATTTATGTCGTCCATTCGGTCGCCCGCACCCACCCCTCGGTTTAGAGGGGCGTGTGGGGGAGCTGTGTTCTCTCCCTGGAACGCCCGCCATCGGAAGGACGGGAGGATCGGTCCTGCGCCCTGGGCACCGCTCTGTGGTGGCGCTTAGCACACTCAGCTCCGGGGGCCGTTTGTCACGGGGTGGTGATCAATTAGGTTTGGGGGAGGGGCAAGGGAGGGGAAAGACAAGTTCAAAATTATATTATTTGCAAAAATCCATTCTTTCCTCTCAGCGTGCCTGCTCTATTGACTGCCTTCCTTTTCAATCAGCTCCCAGTCATTACACTATATTTCAAAAAAGAAAAAAAGAAAACCACCCTCTTAATATAAAAGTGTCAATGAATATAAATGTACCTCCATGTTCCCTGTGTTAATTTGTTTCTTTTTTCCTTTTTTTTTTTTTTGGTTCCACATCTCGGTATTTCTTTCCTGCCCTCTCTCCCAGTCTCTCTCTGCTTCTTTAAGATACTGCTCCAAGGAGCACCTCCTCCAGGAAGCCTTCTCCGCTGCAGCCACACTCAGCTGCCCAAGCTGCCTTGCTCACCTCCTCTGTGCCAATCACATATGAGACCTTCTGCTAGTTAACCCTGCCACATCCTTTAGGGCTGGCCTTGGGTGTTGCCTCCTCCAGGCAGTCTTCCAGGTTTTTGCCAGGCTCCATTAGGACTTATCCTCTGGTTCCCAGAGTGTCCTGCTCTTGTCATACTCACAGGTGCTTGTCACTCTGTCCTGGATCCATGCCTATTTCTCCACTAGCCTGTGTGTTCCCTGAAGGCTGGAGCCTTGCCTTCAACCTGACCTCAGAGTCAGTGCAGGCCTGCCCCACAGGAATTCAACTTAATTCCTGTTTGTTTCCCAGTCTTCCTTCACTTTTCCCAGCACAGCTAGGGGCACACAGCCTTCTCATGGAGGGAATTTCACTAGACCCTGACGTGCTGGGGGCCTGCCCCCATAACCAGCTTTGTCTTGATTCTCCCCACTTGATCATGCTGCAGACACACTGAGATTTTTTGGGGGGCGCCCACGGACACCCTAAGGTTGTTCCAGCCTCGGGGCCTTTACATCTGTTGCTTCTTCTGCCCGCAGTGCTTCATCCAGCTTTTTGCATGGCTGGGTTCCCCCCACCCCACAATCTAAGCGAGGTCCCCCGTTACTGTCTGCCATAGCACTTTGTTATTTCTTCATAGAGGTCATCACAATGAATGTATAATTATTGCACGCACTGGTTTGCATACTTGTCGTTCTCTCCGATATCCCGCCCTAGAATGGAAGCACCATGTGGGCGGAAACTCCTTTCGTCCATGGTCGAATCCCAAGGCCTGACGCACAACAGTTCACTCAATAAATATTCGTCAAGTGAATCAGTGGATGAGTTGAGGGGAGGGACCCAGGGGTCCCGCCCAACAATTCCTGCCCCATTTGGAAGGACTGACGTCTCCAGCCCCGCCCAAGCCCCTCTCCCCCAAGGGAAGCTGGAGGAGGCAGATCTCACAGCAGGAGTGGGACTCGAGCAAAAAGAGGGAGAGAAAAAGCACAACTCTTTGCTTTATGGGAAAATTAAATATTGAACTGAGTAGTAGCAGCAGCCAAGGGGGAAAAAGAAACCCTGACAAAAAGCTCCCAAACGGAGCTGCCCTCAGTGACGGGAGAAACGCAGCGTCTGTGCTCATTTGGGCTGCAAGGGACTCTTTCTGCGGCAGCTGCTGCACGGAGCCCACCGCTCCCTCCAACCTGGGAGCAGTGGGAAGGCTCATGCTGGTGCAGTGTCGAGGGTGAGGGATCTGGCGGCTAGGTCATGGCCAGGGCGGGTGGCCACTGCCCAGGACCCTCCCTGCCAGGAGATGGGGGCCTTTCTGAGGGGCGTGGGGCTACGAGGGAACCCAGCGGCTGCGGGCACAATCCATCCCCCGCCTCCCACTCCCCGGGAAGCTGGCGGGGAGCACCCACTCACCTGCCTCGTCCCTCCCCTGACAGCTGTTGTGCTTTTGCAGCGGCGCAAGATAAAATTAACAACCCACTGGAGGCTCTGGCTGACTGCTCTGGGGGAGCGGGGCGGGAGCCGGAGGGGGGCAGCGAGGGAGGTGGTGGATCGGTGAGGCTGGGCAGAGCGGGATTCTACGCAGGCTGCAGGCTGCCGCCGCTGAAGAAATAAAACCCTACCTGCGCACACACACAGTTTGCAGAGGGCAGTGGGCGGTGGGGGCGGGGGGAGGGGGCCGGGCCGCAGCCTCTGTGCTGGATTGGACTGGTGCTCTCGTGCTATTTTGTAGGCTACACCTTTTTATCCGGTGCTTCTCCAAGTGTGGTCCCCGACCAGCAGCATCAGCCTTTCCTGGGAGCTGGTTGGACATTCCGAGCCCCCATTCCAGACCTGCTGAATCCTCAGGGAAAGGAGGGTGAGGTCCAGCCACCTGGATTTTAACAAGCTTTGCAGGAGATTCTAGTGCAAGTTCAGTGTGCGAATCACTGCCCTGACTTCTGTGAGCTGCAGTCTGCTCATCTCTAAATCAGTGATACAACGGTGGTGTTATGTGACCTGAGGACTCGGTCCATAGTAAGTGCTCAGTAAACAGCAGTGAAAATTATTACGGATCTGGAGGGCCAGACTCAGGAAGGGCAAACCCCAGTGCAGAGGGGGCAGAGGTAGAGCTCTGTCCCAGACTCTCTGACTCTCTGCACTGATTGGGTCAACGGCCTTCAAATCCCCAAGACCCCGCCCCCACAGCCAGGCAACTTTCTGCTTGTGCCTTGATTGGCTATTTGTCAAGGCTCTCAGTTTTCTGATTGGCCTACTAGGCTGCCAGTCCCACATGGACCCACCCCACACCTGCGGTTTGCTGGCTGGAGGCAGCCTGCCTGTGGCCACCACAGGAGGCTGCCCCAACCCTTCCACGTCACTGTAGTTTATGTGGCAATAGAACAAATGTGTTCAGGCCCAGATAGGTGCCATTTCTGCAGAGATGAAATCTATGGGGTGTGACATGAATCTGTTTTAAATAGCGGCAATGCTGGCTATTGGGGGAATGTTCTCAATGCATCCCAGAGGTATATATTACACACATGGGTGATTTTATCAGGTGCCGTACTTGGAGTTTGATGAAGGAAGCCTCTGGAAGCCTACAGAAGCCTGGGGAGGTCCTCGCAAGTGGAGCAACATTTAAGATCTGGCAAGAGCCAGTGGCACCCAGCTCAGGTTCTCCCTTCTCAAGTTCAAGTTCAGAGCTGCTCTATATTCCCCTCTCATCCGCCCACAAAAGCAGTGTGCTGAAGTTCCGAGGCTCTGAGTGGACCCTGACCCCTACTTCCCCACCCTGGAATACTTCTGTCTCTTTCAGCAGAACTTTGTTCCCCTAAATACTGGGCCTTGGTGTTCTGGGGCCCAGAACAGGGCTTACCCCTGAACTTCCCCCTCCCCTCGAGCCTGAGACGCCTGGCTCCAAGGTCACTACCCTTTTGTTCACAGGCAGTGTGTCCCTTAGGCAGTTGCGAGTCTCCTGAGCCTCACCCACAGGGTGCCTGTCCTGTGTGGGCTGCTTGTGAGGGCGGAAGCACGTGGCAGGGGCCACCCCTGGTGATCTTACTGCAGAGCCCCCAGCCCATGCCCCCAGCTCAGAGCCTCCCTCCCAGCAAGAGATTTCCCAGGGCTCTCTGCGGCCGGAGTCTTTCCTGTCCAATCAGCATTTTAAGATTGATTTCCGAGTCAAGGGCAAGTAAATCATTCTTGCCGCTTTGCTTCTCATAAAGCAATCTCCAGGGGAGATGGGAAGGGAGTGGAGGGGAGAAGCCGTGCAAAGGGCGCTTTTGGAGGAAGAGGATTGTGCGATGTTTTTCCTCCCCAACATTTTACGATGAAAAATTTCCAACCTATCTGAAAGTTCTGATAATGATATTATCGGAACTTGTGTCCATCCTCCAGTTCCTACGAGGAACACTGTAGTCTACCTGCTTTGTCCTACAATACATTTGTCGCATTGTTTCATTTTCAAGAGCTGGGGGAGGCCCAGCCAAACTTCATCCCCAGTGGGATCCAGCTGTGGCCGGGGCGGAGGGGCTGGAGCTGGGGTTCTCAGAGATCTGGCACCCGTGGCCTCTTGCCCGGCCTTGCCATGGCCCCGTGGGCCAGGGCCTTGGCTGCCTGTCTCACCTCTGACCTCTCCATCCTCATGTCTCATCGGGCCCATCCTGGCCTCAGTTCTCTCGTCTGTAAAATGGGGACCCAATAGTTCCTGTCTCGCAGGGCTGCTGTGAGGAAGAACTGAGCTCACGTTTGGGAAGCTCTCTGCAGGAGGCCCGCTGTGGTCAGTCCACATATCCCTCGGCCACGAAATCAAGGAGCAGTGACGTCCATCGCTGGTCCTGGAACAGTCACTCACTGTTCCTTCCCCTCTGTCACTCACACTGGCTGCTGGCCCCTCACTCTAGGGACACTGGTTCACTCTGCTGATCGGGATCCAGCACAGGGCAGCTCTACCAAGTGTGTGCCGGGCTGCTGTTTGCAGGGATCAGGAGGGTAGGGGGGTTTGCTCAGAGAGTGTCCTCCTCTGCACCCTGAGTTCGGGGGGGGGGGCTCCCTGCTGCTGGCCTGGGGGATTCCTAAAGTCTTCTCCAGTTCCAAAGCCTCTTGCTCTGGGTGGGGAGGTCCAGGGGGTTCAAGGTTAGGGAGGAGGCAGACCTCCTGACCAGCTGTCAGACAATGGGACTGGTCAGCAGAAGGGGGCCCAGGGTCTCCCTGATGGGGAGCCTTGGGAGTTGGGGAGTCTCTTCTCTGATGGGCCTGGGCAATCAGCTGGTGGGGCAGGGGGTGCCTGGCACCATAGCTGCCTGGTGAGTACCTACTCTACCCTCCCTCCTATGCCCAAACCCCAGGTGCTGAGGGGGCTTCGTAGACCCATCCTGGCTCCGGCGGCATCCCTGACAGATGTCACTGGACTTGGGGCCGTGCTGTGGCCTTGCCTTTCCTGTTAGCTTGCGGCCAAGCCCAGTGGACAGAGGGCAGCCCGGCCCTGCAGCAGCTGGGCCTGAGAGACCTTCCCCGAGGCACCTCCCTCCCCCTCCCCCCGCTCCCTCAGGACTGGGCACAGCAGTCGCTCATACAGGGCTCGGGAGCCACGCTGCCATGTCCTGGCTCTGCCACCTGTTAGCTGCATGAACTTGGTGAGTAACCTGCCCTGTCTGTGCCCGTTTCCCCATCTGCGACATGGGAATCCCCATGACATCCACCCGACAGGGTTCTTGGGAGCATTGTGTAAAGGGTTTGGACGCTGGCCTGGCCCCTGGCACGCACTGAATAAATGTCAGCTCTTGTTGTTATTATATCTTATTACCTCTCTTCACCTGTGTCCCCCTGGGGTCCTGCCACACAGCAGTGCTCCCTACTCGCCACGGTTTGCTGCTCCCACACTGCTATCTACGGGGCTCCTTTCACTTGAAATGCCTCCTGTGCTGTCTGCCCCCAGCCTACGAGGCCTCGCTCTATACCACCTCCTCCGTGAAGCCTTCCTGATGCCTCCTCTGGGGGGAGACTCTCCTTCCTGGGAACCCCCACATCCCTCAGCTTGTACCCTAGTCCTCCCCCATCGCCCTTATTTTCCAGGACAACCTGTGCCTTTCTCTGTCTCCCCCATCTCTCAGGGACTCCTTCAGGGCAGACACTGGTTTCACACCCCTCTTGGTGTCCCCAGAGCCTAGAGGTCAGGCTCTGGACTCAGGGAGAGCAGCTGAGACTCTCCCTTCGGTCACTCACCAGCCATGTGACCTTGGGCAAGGGACTCCAGCCCTCTGAGCCTCGGCGTCCTCCTCTGTAAAATGGGCATAACCACACTCACGCACTCTCCCACCAGCCGTCGTGCGAAAGAAACACGAGAAGGCTCACCAAGAACGTAGCTCAATGCCTGACACATAATAAGCACCTGATCGGAGCAGGCTTTTTGTTACTGAGGTTATCACGATGATTACAATCGTTGTTAAGAGGATCCCTCCTAAGGGAGTGAGCAAGGGAGCTGGCAGCAGAGACAGGGCCGAGTCAAGTTGGGGTGTGCTCTCGGTCCCAGTCTCCCCTGGGGTGCCTAAGGCAGCAGGCTGTCCCTGCACCCCCCGCCCCCCCGCCGACTTCTGGCAAAGTTCTGTTCCCACCTGTAACCTCAGCCTCCTGCCTGCTTCTTAAATCACTGGGCCCGAGGCACTGCAGCCTCCACAGCCACATATCACTTGTAATTAAGGGCCCTGTCCCAGGGAGGGGACGTTTACCTTCTGCCGGAGACACTAAATCCAGCTCCCAGTGGTGCAGAGGATAAAGCATAGACCTGACCTAACACTTGTCAAGGTTTAACGATGCACCTGCAGGCCTGCTGTGGTGGGGCCCAGGAGACTGGGGCCTGAGGGGCGGGGGGTGCGGGAAGGAGGCAGAGGGAGGCAGTGCCAGGACTGGAGGCCAGTTCTGGTCTATGAGACACAGACGGTCCAGGTAGCTGGCGAGGGTCTTGGGGGGCTGCAGACACCTGCCTTGACAAATCCAGGGGGCAGGTAAATCTCCACAGTTCAACTCAGCAGGGCACGATGAGCCAGCCATTCCATGAGTGGCTGCAGAGAAGCTCCTTAGCCAGGCGGTGTGGGTTTAAGAACCAGCTTTGTCACTTACATGCTGTGTGACCTTCAGCACGTTACTTAACCTCTCTGGGCCTCAGTTTTCTCATTTCTTAAAATGGGAACAATAGAAGTACGTACCTCCTAGAGGTGTGAGGATTAAATGAATCAATATATTTAAAATGCTTGGAGCAATGGTCCGCACCCTGTGACTGCAAAATTCACCACTACTGTCGCATGTCCTGGCTGTCCCATATTAAAAGGGCTCTCTCTCAGGCCTTTCCCCTTAGCAGGCTCATAGTAGGTGCTGGTAACTATGGGCTGAATCATGAACTTGTAAGTGTGAGGAATGAATGAGCAAACGGCCGCTCCCTCCAGCCACAGCCCGGGGTCGGGGAGGGGTTCCGCACCATGCCCAGTGTGCGCATGCGCTTGGGAAACCTGGCCTCCACCCCCGGCTCAGGGCCTCAGGTCCTCATGGAGGGAGAGCGAGAATCAGAGGACACTCAGGTTCATGCTTTAGGCTTCTCTTAACTAGCAGACTCAATTTTCTCTTCTGTAAAATGGGGGGACTGATCTTGCTGACTGCCCAGATGGCTGGGAGGAGCAGCTGATGGTGCGGCCCAAATATTCCAAGCTGCCTGTTGAGGGGAGCCCTGGTCTCCGGCCCAGGCCCATCTGGCTGCCATAGTGCCCCCCACTTGGACAAGGTCCCTCATCTTCCTGGCAGCCTCGTAGCGGGAGAACCGTGGGCTCTGGCTCCCAGCAGACCTGAGCTGGAATCCCAGCCCACTCCCGGCTGTGGGGGGCGGGCCTGTTCCCGGACACCCTGAGCAGGCGTCAGAGAGGCAGGCCGGGGAGGACCGGGGCATCTGCTGCTGAGCACACCGTGGGCTGCGGTCAAGGGCACCCCTCCTCCGCAGGACCATGTTCAGGGAGGGAGGGATGGCAGATTCTAGAAACCTGTGCAGGAGGCGGTTAGCAGGCTCGGGCCTTTGGGGCTGAAGCTGGGAAGTGACCGTCCTTGGTAGATGGTCCAGGTAGCTCCAAAGTGTTCCTCCGAGCCCCCAACCCATCTGTCTGGCTCCTCTCTGCACTGGCTCTCAGCTGGTGACCTCGGCTAGCTGGGGGCCCAAGGAGCAGTTGGCGGGCAGCATGGGCAGCCTTTTCCCAGGGCCCTAGCCAGGTCCAGGCATGGGAGATGCTGTTATATCCACTGTGGAAGGCCCTGGCCACTCCGGTCTCAGTCACTGGCCTGCCAAGGGACCCCCTGTGGCAGCTAAGCCCAGCCATCTGTCTCCTGCCCCTTCTGCCCATCTAGCTGCCCCCTCGGGAGCTCTGCCTGGTGAGCAGGTGCCCTGGCCCCTCCACCCCGGTGGCCCATTTTCAGTGGTCACCTCTGCTGAGTGAGATCACACGGCTTCATCGGTACCTTCTCAGGGGCTTGCCTCGTGCCGGGTCCTGCCATGTCCCCTGCATCGCCCCCATCTTTTCGATTGCTCCCCATGTCCTGTGGCTTCTGTCTGGAGACCCCTGGCGTGTTCCACCTCTACTGTCTGAGCCCTGGGCTGGCTCCTGTCTCTGTGCCCTTCTCAGAGTGTTCTCTGTGTACCGTCTTATTTCCTCCACACAGCAGCCCCACGAAGTAGGAACCTCCATCACCCCCAGGCTCCAGCTGCAGAGACTGAGGCTGGGAGAGGAACAGTCACAGCAGGACTGCGGAGGGGGTGGGGGTGGACTCAGGGCTGCTGGTTCCATTCTTTCCTCGTCCCCTCTACCAGAGCCCAGGGTGGGAGGCCAGTGCTGCCACTGCCTGGCTTAGGGATCTCCCACCGGACAGATGTCCCTTCCTGCAGCCCTGGACCCATCCCTGGGCCTGGCCATCATTTACAGTGTGAAGGTTACGGCAAAATGGGCCAGAGGTGAGAAGAGCTACCCTTTTCAGCAGCTCCCTGAGCACCTGGGACTCAGGCCTCTCCTTCTCACGCACCAACAAGGGAGCTGTTGCTATAACCCTACCCCACCCCCACTTAGCAAACAGGGAAACTGAGGCTCCAGGAGCTTAAACAACCTGCCAGTGTGAGCCCATGGTTAGGCCCAGGGGCTCTGGAGCCCACCGCCTGGGTTTGAGTCCCACTTCTATCCTTACTGGACCTGTGCCCTGGGGCACGCTCTTTAACATCCCTGTTTTCACAGTTGTACATGGGGAAGGTAACGGCAGACCCTACCTGAGGGGGTTGTTAGGACAATTAAATGTGTTGACAGGTGCAAGATATCGAAGAACTGTGCCTGGTGTGTAGTAAATGTGCAATAAACATTTGCTGCTTTTATCGCCAGTAGTTGCAAAGTGGGTTTAACATTCATGGCTGAATGCAAGGCTCGCACCCTTAACCACTCCTCAGCTCTCCAAGGGAGTGAACGCCGCTTCTGGTCCACCTACTCCGATAGAGGGGTACTTCTCCAAGTGGCGATGACCCGGCCCTGTCGTTTCCAGCATGGTGGGCCTGGGGGGGTGGCTGTAGGCACCCAGAGGGGGTGGGGAGGAGGAGGAGGGAGGGCAGAAGGCTTTGATCGGGGAGCAGCCCAGACTTGTATCCAGCCCCGGTCCTCGGAACCCTGGGGCTTCTGGGGTGGGAAGTGGAGTTTGCACCCCCTGGCCCTCCTCGCCCTGGACTCGTCTGCAGCGCGGGCCTGGATCCTAACCGGCCCACGCCCCCTCCTGACACGGGCTCTCTGCAGTCTGAGGCCACTGCAGTTGCCTGGGGCCCTTTCATGTAATGAGTTCAAGCCCAGCGGGAGGCTCATCCGCTCGGGCTCCAAGACCGGGGAGAGAGCCGCTCCTTTCCCACCCAGCAGGCATCCTGCGCTCTGGAGGGGGCTGATGGCGGCCCAGAATCTTGCCTCCCAGCTGCCCTGCCTGCAGACCTCCAGGGATGCTCACTCAGGCAGCCTCCCTCCCTCCAGGGAACCTAACCCATCCCCTGGATGGCCAGGAACACCTGCAATGCGCTGGCTCTGCCTGGGAGACTCCCACCCCCACAGCCGCCCTGCACCCAGGTAGGCTCCCTGAAAGGGGGTCCTGCAGACTGAAGCCCCCTTTCCCACCGGCATCCTTCGGAGACTCCGAGTCGTGTCTCTCCGGCCTGCGGCAGCATCAGCGGGCCTTGGAGGGGCAGAGCCTACCCTCAGTCCTCAGCTCTCCCCATCCCACGAAGAGCCATCTCAAGAGAGGGCCTCGACCCTGTGATGACTGGTTCTGGGAATACGCTCCTTCTTCTGGAGAGGAGCACTGGGCTGGGAGTCCAGACAATGGGGTTCAAGAATCTGAGAAAGCAGAGCGCCAGGTCTCTGGGCTCCAGCCCGGCCATGCGGACGCGGGCTCAGCCTGCCCCACCCACCCCACCCCCGCACGCCGGTCATCTCTGTCCCCTGGGGACCCGCAGCTGCCGTGGTGAGAAAGGTCGGGGAACCGGCTCCAGGGCAACTTCCTGTGAAGTCCTCGTCCAGAAAAGCACCCAGCAGGGGGCGCGGCAGAGCCGACGGGAGGCAGCCAGACGGCTGCACAAAGCACCCCCCGGTGCACGGGGACGGACGTACAGATCAAGGGGAGGGAACAGAGAGCCCAGAAATAAACCCTCCCAGGCGCGGTCCGTCGGATCTCAGCAAGGAGGCCACGACCATTCAGTGGGGAGAGAAGGGTCTGCTCGGAAAACGGGGCCGGGGCGCCTGGACATCCACGTGCACAAATCGTGGGGGCGAGGCGCCTCTCTCACACCAAGGACAAAAATAAACTCGAAATAGGCCACACGCCGGCGCGTGCGAGTAAAAACTACAAACACCGTTAGAAGAAAACCACAGGAGTAAATCACGGCCTTGGGTCAGGCAAAGCCTCCATAGATATAAGACCACAAGCACAAGCAACTGAAGAAACAATATATAAACCAGGCTTTGACAAAATGAAACCTTTTCTCCTTTAAAGGACACACAGCCGAGAAAGTGGAATGGTCACTGACATTGGGGTAGAGAGCGTGCAAACCGCCCATCCGACAAGGCCCGTATATCTGGAATAAAGAACTCTTAAAACTTTATCATCAAAAGACAAATAACCGAACTGGAAAGGAGCAAAGGGTCTGAGAAGATATTCCCCCCAAAGCAGACATCCAAATGGCCAAGAAGCACACGACAAGATGCTCCACATCATTAGCCGGCAGAGAAATGCAAATCTAAACACCACTTCGTGAGGAAATTAAACATATCTGTTTACTCAAAAACTTGAATGTGAATGTTCATAGCACAATTATTCACCACAGCCCAGGAGTGGAAACCACCCCAGTGTCCATCGGCGGGTGCGTGAATAAACAGGGCGCCGTCGGCCCTGCAGCAGAATGGTATTCAGCGGGGGGCAGGAACGGGGCGCCGAGGGTGGATGGGTGGACCTTGCGGGCACTGCACGGAGTGCAAGAAGCCGCAGGAGAGCGCACGTTGTCCAGTGTCATGAACGTGAGGGGTGCAGGCAGATGCACAGAGGTAGGAGGTAGGTCCGGGTTTGCCTGAGCCTGGGGGAAGGGGGTCTAGGATGGGGGCAATGGCTCGCGGGTACAGGGTTTCTTTTGGGGTGAGGGAAATGTTCTAAAAGTGGCCGCACGACTCTGTGAATAGACTACACACACTGAATTGTATACTCCAAACGACGGAATGACGTTATATGAATTATGTCTCAATCAAAGCGTTTATTTAAAAAAAAAAAAACAAGAGGGGAAAGTGTCAGATGCATTGAATAAACATGCAGTAAAATTTTTTCAAAAGACAAGCCGTGTAGAGTTCGTTAACAACTTCCCGGGGTGGGGGCCGTGTCCCGGGGCCTCAGGATGGGGAGGCGCATGGGGTGCCCTTGTGGCCTTAGGTTCCAAAATTCCACTTCCTCGGCCAGCCTCACCCGGAGCCCTCCAGAAGAGAGACAGGAATCCTGGGATGGAAAGTTTTATTGATGCCTACCAATACTTCGTGCCTGCTGGTAGAGCAGAGCGGTTACCTGTGTAGGAGGCGCTTCCCCCTGCTCTGTCGCTACCTGGGGTAGAACCTCGGGTTTCCTTTCTGACAAAGGGGCAATGGTCGTACCCACCTAAGGAGCTTTTGTGATGGTTCAATGGGTTACCGTACAAGGAGCTTGGCACAGCACCTGGCATTCGGTGACCCGTGTGCTTGGGAGCAGTGTTGGACCCAGAGTCAGACAGTGAGTGACTCCCTGCTCTGCTACCTCATGGCCCAGTTACTGCTGTGGGTTGAATTGTTCCCCTCCCCGAAAGATGTTGAAATCCTGACCGCTCCCCGCCCCAGTCCCTGCCAATGCGACCTGATTTGGAAATAGGGTCTTTGCAGATGTAACCAAGTCATACAGTTTGTGATCACGGCGATGGGCAGCCCTGGGACTGAACGCAGGCATGGAGCCTCGGCCTCTGCACACGCACCAGGAGCCGCCCCCTCGAGAGCCGGCCCCTCGGGCTCTAGACCTGCGCCCGGCAGGCGGAGGCTCGAAGCAGTCGTGATTGAATCAGGCACAGGAAGACGTGACGGCTACACGGCTCAGGCCTCGCCTCCTCTGAGCATCCCTGTGGAGAGGCCTGGCGGACCACACTGTTTGAAATAGCCCCACCTGCCCCGACCGCTGTGGCTCGGTTGGTTGGGCACCCTTTCTCAAGGCGAAGCATTGCCGGTTCGATTCCCGGTCAGGGCACATGCCTGGGTTGCAGGTTCAGTTCCCCGTTGGGGCATGTACGAAAAGCAACCAATCAATGTTTCTCTCTCATATCAATGCTTTTTCTCCCTCTCTTTCTCCCTCCCTTCGCCTCTCTCTCTAAAAAACTTAAAAAAAAATCTAAAATAGCCAAGGAGTCCCACTTCCCTCTGGTCGTACCCACCTCTGCTTTGCTTGACGACCCCCGCTGACACACTGCAGGGTCCAGCTGTCCACCCGCCCATGCCTGCCTCCCCTCCTGCACTGTGAGCTCCACGAGCTTGAGGGGTTTTGCCTGTGTCGTCGCTGGAGCCGAATGCTAGTGCACACAGCCATGCCCAGACTGCGCTCAGGGCTCAATCAACACTTCTTCCATAAACGAACCCATGGAGAGCGGGTGAATGAGATTTAGAGCACCCCAGTGTGTGGGCATCCAGGTCACCTTCTGATATGTTGGAGTCCTCGCCCCCAGTACCTGCGAGTGTGCTCTTCTTCGGAATACGGTCTTTGCTGATGTAACCAAGAGGGGGCCTATTTGTGTGTGTGTGTGTGTGTGTGTGTGTTCTGCTAGACTCAAAGTCCAGCGCTCCTTCCAGAGGGACTGAGTAGTACTGAGGGGTCCTGGGTAGTAGAGGACAGGAGAAGCGCCCGTGGGGACTGGGGTGCAGGGATGGAGGAGGGCTCTTGGTCCTCCCAGAACCCTGCAGGCCCCCAAAGGGAAAGCAGCTCCCCCTCAACCATCTGGCCTTTGGAGAGCCAAGCGCTCCCAGCGGGGCCTCGGTTTCCCCGAGCTGAGGTCCTCCCTCTCCCCCAGCTCTGCACCGCCCGCCCCCCCCCCGCCCCCCGGCCCCGACACTTCCTGACACTGGAGTTACCGACAACCTTTGCGTCCAAGGCAGGGACGTTTCCCTGGGCGTTCAGAGCTGCTGTCAGGAGCACCAGCTCCGGCCTCAGGCAGACCTGGAGGGACCCCCATCTCTGTCGCTCAGCATGGGTGAGCCCCTTAACCTCCCAGAGCCTCCGTTCCCTCACCTGTAAAGTGGGGGTGACGAAGCCTGAAGGTCACGGATTAGCCGGGTTGATGTTCAGCGCCCAGTGCTGGGCACACAGACCCCGTCTGGTGGGGCGTGACCATGGCTATTAGCTGTGGGTGGGAAGAGCCCCCTGCGTGGTGACAACTCCGTGCCTGGGCCTCCGGGTGGCACCGGAAGAGCAGCGTCTTTGGCTGGGACAGGGCGGGGGTGTCTGGGCCTCCCAACGTTTAATTGATTGTAACATCGCGCCCTTAACACGCTCTCCCGCACAACCGGCACCCGCGAGGAGCGCCGCGGCGACGCTTCCGTGACCGTGTGCGACGCGTTCCCGGGGCTCAGCACGCGACTTTGAAATTGGCTTACAATTTATCTGCAGCTCGGATAAAAACATTTTAATGACTGCGTGCGGCACGAGTCCTCGGTGTCACCCACGGGGCTCCCGGATGTCTTCCCCCACCACAGAGCAGGGATGTTACAGGCGTGAAATTACAGCCACTCTTGCATTTTGATTTCCACCCGGAGGCCTCTGGAAACAGCGCATTAGGATGTGCTGGATGCAGACTCTGTGCTCCATGCTCGGCTCTCCTGCGGAACCGCTCTTCTGTGTTCTTAATGCGTGTGGGGCCCAGGGCTGTGCCGGCTCCCCGGCTTCCCCTCATCCCTGCTGTCCTGGGGAGCTTCCTGTTGACCTCCAAACTGGACAGGGGCTCCCTTACACCCCCGGTATCTGCCATGGTCTTTAGGATCCCTTGTAGCACAAAGGAGAGCCCAGCTTTCCTTAGCGAGGCCTTTGCTTGCTAAGAGGGAGGGTTTCTGTGTGTGCGTGTGTCTCCAGAAAAGGTCTATGGGGTGTCCCAGACAGGCCCAAACAACGGACACATTTTAATTTTTGAAACCTGCCTTGACACAGAGTTAAAGGAGAGAGTCATGGAGGTGTGTGTGGGGGGGGGGTGGCACAATGGTTCACCTTTCTGACTGTGCCTGGCTTTTAACTGGCGTGGTTACCATTAACTGGTGCTGGAAGAGATACTATCTATCAAGCACGGGAAGTTGGCCCGAGCCCAGAGCATCCTGTTCTGTGGATAATCTCGCTCCATCCTCCCAGCTCGGGCCAAACCACTTCCTTCTCCGAGCCTCCGTCTGCCGCACGGCTGACGTGGCTGCTGGATCCTGGGGGAACCGTTCCAGACCTCAGGGAGCCACGAAGCCGCGCTCCTCTGGGCCAGGACCAGCCACGGCTCTGCGGGGCCCAGAGAAAATCCCCCCCATCCCTGAGCCTCAGCCTCCTCCTCCGAGAATCGGGGACCATCGCACTCCCGCCCCCGAGGGGCTGTTGTGAGGATCAGGTGCAATGCTCCGTGGTAAGCGCTTCGCAGTGGCGCACGTCGGCCAGGCGGGAGGTGTGACTGTCCTTGTCGAAGTTGGGATGGACCCTGGCTCCTCTTCTATGCACACGGTGCCAGGACGGGCAGAGCCGAGGGTGGAGGCTAAGGGAGCCCGGGGCACGGGCGGGCAGAGGCCAGCTGCCACCTCTCCCGGAAACAGGGCAGAGCTGGGCCCCCTTCCGGGGAGCCGGGTTGCGCGAAGCTGTGAACACTCATTCCTCAGACTGGCTTAGAGATCCCGGGAGTCACGAGTCTCGGACGGGACTTCTCTGTGCGGGGGCTGAAACCAGGGGCGTGAGGCAGCCGGTGATAATGAAGACGGACGGGGAAGCTGAGGCCCCGGGAGGCTAACGAACGGCTCATGGCGGGTCTGGAATTCGAACCCGGACCTGAGCATCCTTAGCTTGTGTGCTGCAGGGGTGGGGCCACTGTCCTGCGTCCGGGGCCACGGGAGGTGAGAATTAGAATTGGGGCGGGGAGAGATACATTGCATATGGATATGTTGATATTTGTAGCAATATAGACATATACAAAATTAGTACGTTTTTGAATACTTAGAGGTCTGGATCGGTGCTCTGAACGTGTGGTCCCAACACTGAGCTGCCTAATAACAGAGGAAGATTAGGCGATCCTAGCTGCTGGCAAGAGGCTGGCTTTCCCTGCACCTCCAAAACGGCACCGGTAACATGGGGGCGCTAACGCTGGTTCCTGCCCTTGGGGCGGTGGAGGGGGCTAAATGATGCCACATGGAAAGCATTGAGCACGGCAGCCTCTTCGGGGTCTTCCCTGAGTCCTCTCCCTAAAGGAGCCGCCACCCCACCTACGGCCACTTGATTTGTCCCCCAGTATTTATCGTCACCCACAACCATCTCACTAATTCACCCTTGGGTGCATTTTATGCTCATCTCACACACTGGATGCACACTCCCCAGGGACAGAGATGTCCTGTTAAAGGCGTGCGTTCATTACTTGGCACATAGTAGGTGCTCAATAAACATCCGATGATGAAATATGACTGCTTGCACATCCCTCCTGGGACTAGGAGCCCTTTGAGGGTGCCAGCTGAGTGCTGTCCCCTGGTGCGACCCCCTCAGGGCCAGGCACCAAGACCACTCCCTGTCCTTGTTTTACATGAGCCCATCCATGAGCCGGGGCACTGCAAGAGGGGAGGTTTCCCCAGCAGAAACCGCCCCTTCCCCGCCGCGGCCCTGCCCCCAGGAAGCCAGAGCACACCAGTGCTGCTGCTGCTGCAGGAGTGGGTGTCCTCCTGGAGGTCTGGCCTTCGGAGGGTTTCAATTTCCCCAGAAGCAGCGGCTTTCAGCGGGGCCTTTATGCTTCCATTGATTGCCCGAGTACCGCGGCTTTGTTTCCCTGATGAATATCATTTGCTAAGAAACTTGGGGAGAGCGCTGGAGCCCAGAGTTGAGGCCAAGTCCCCAGAGTTCTGGAGGCAGAACTGAGTGTGTTCCTAGCAAGAACATCTGTGCTTAAGAGACTTCAGACACTGCTGGGAGCGAGACCCTTGATTTTGCAAATGGGGAGACCGGGGGTGGGGTCGGGGACATAGGCAGCCGCTTTGCAGATGTGCACAGGGAGGCACAGAGGCAGCGTTCGAAGCCAGGAGCCCCCACACCCAGGCCAGCGTGCTTTCCACCTCATCACTTAGTGGCCCGAGTCTCAGCAACGGCCCTGGGAGGTTCGGGGAGGGGACACACCGCCGGGTCAGAATCATCTGTCTGCAGCAGGTGCGTGTCACCAATGAGGCTCCTGCATTGTGTCCCCCCCACCACTCCCAAGGAGCGCCCCCTCCCAACTGCACTTTCCCCACGGGTGTTTCAGTGAGTGTGGCTCTCGGCTTCCGCTGGGGAAAGGCGCCCACGCAGCTGTTCGCATGGTGCCCTGGAACTGCCTGTCTGGGTCCCCACTGGGTCACCGAGCCCAGAGCTGCGTGGTCTGTGAACAGTCCCTCGGGCCTGCGTCCAGCCCCGTCTTACAGAAGGGAGACCTGAGGCCCAGAGGCCGCGACCGCCCACTGCCCCCTGGGAAGCCCTGATGCCTCCCTCACCCTCGTTGGCTCCCTTTGACCTGCCCCCTACAAAGTGCCTGGTCCACGAGGACCCAAGGATGAGGCGCAGCTCTGTCTTCATGAGGTCAGGGTCCCCGTGCCGGTAGGAGAAGGGGGCCAGCGAGCAAATCCTCGGTGGCAAGGACACTCTGGTCGCACCTCAAGGGCAAGGGTGGGGGAGAAGAGGGTCCATGCCAACAGCATGGGCCTCTTGGCAGCTGGTGCCCGGGACAGCCCCTCCGTGCGCATGCGTACACACAGCTCCTCACGGCCCCGGGGACGCCGGCCGGGGCCCTGCACTCACCCATGACGTTGAGGAAGATGTTGCCCGATGCCAGGACCACCTTCTCCCTCGTGGCGCGGTCGTAGATGCCCACGTGGCACTCGTAGGGGCCATTGTCCGAGACGCGGACCTCGGGCAGCCTGCGGGAGGCAGAGGAGCAGGGTGAGGGCCCCACGGTCCGAGGCTGGAAGGCGCCACTCCAAAGTCCACACGGTTCAGCCTCCCTCCACCAATGTGCCCAGGTCCTGGGCTGAGAGGAGGAGCAACGTGCACGCGGCACCGACTGTGTGCCGGGCTCCCTGCTCCCAACACGCCCCCTCCGTGTACAGGTCATTATTCCCACCACATAAACACGGAAACTGAGGCTCCAAAGGGAGCAAGATGGTCACCCCCCGCCACCCGCTATGGCCAATAAGAGCCAGGACGAGAATCTGAATGCTGCTTAGTAAAGCACTACCTGTGGTAGTAAAGTACTACCACTGTACACCCAGCCCCGGGGACTTGAGAAGAAACACAGGGAAATCCTCATCCCCAAGGAGCTGCTGCCCCGGTGGACAGGGAGGCAGGGACACTGATCGTCTTTTCAAATCACGTGGGAAGGAGGGAGCTGATCCGGGCATGGGGCGGGAGGGGCTGGTTCTGCCTGAGGTAGGCAGGAGGGCTTCTCGGAGGAGGTGACCAGGAGGACGGGAGAGACACCCCCGGAACCCTGCTCTGGACACTTCCTGTAAAAGTCTGGAGGGTGAATGGTTCGGTGCTGCTGTTTTTATAGTCTCTGTCACAACTACGCAACTCTGTGCAGAGGAAAAGCAGCCACAGACAGTGTATTAGCAAAGCAGCGTGGCCATGTTCCAATAAAACTTTATTCATAACCATTGAAATTTGAATTTCAAATATTTTCATGCATAATGAAGTCTTCTTCCGGGTTTGTTTTTTTCCCCCCAACATTAAAAAGAAAATGTAAAATACACATTCATGGTTCACGGACTGTTAAAAACAGTCTGGATCTGGCCCGGAAGCCGTAGTTGGACAATCCATGTTCTAGATCTTTCTACAGGGTCTGCAGGTCAGACCATGCTAAGGATGCGTTGATATGTTGTTCTCTCTCCCTATAGAAAACACAGATGGGACAGCTCTTTCTCACCCCCTGCCGTGGGGTCAGAGAGCCAAGTTCAAGTCCCACCCCTGCTGTTGGTCCACCGCGTGACCTTGTGCGAGTCATGCCGTCTCTTTCTGGGCCCCTGTTGTCTCCTCCAAAGTATGGGGCCGATCCTTCCCGGGACTTAGAGATGATGTCACTGCAAGCCTGTGCCGGCACACAGGTGTCATTGAAGGGAGGAGGCGCTGTCCCCCGTCTTCCCTTCAGCCTGTGCCGCCCCGAGAGCCTGACCTGCACTGGCGGAGGCCGCGTGGCTGCTGTGTCGGGAAACCTGCATGTCCCCCGGCAAACCCCAGCCCTGCCTGGGTCTAACCATGCACCCAGGGGAGCTTGTTCCAGCCACGACTTAGAAGTGCGGTCACCGTGTTCGGGTCTTAGAGGGCCCCGCGCTGCAGCGGAAAACTGGGGGAAGAAGCACGGTAGCCCACCCACCATACTGGCCCACAGGCCTGTCAGAGAGACCCCGCTGGGGAAGGGAGGGGCAGCTGTTGAGAGCTCTGGCCCTGCCTGCGTGTCCCAGCCCCGCCGCCATGAGAAGGGGGGCTCCTCGAGTCCGAGTCTTCGCTCCCCCCGTCGTGGACACATTCTCCACTCTGCGCGGCTAAGCCTCCCTTCCCCATCTGTTTCTGCTGAGCCATCGAACCTCAGATTTACGCCTTCCCTCTCTTGTTTCAGCTGTGCCCACCCGTTGTTGTCTTCCAGCTCCATTTCCTCGTGATTCACTAGCCGCCACCCCCTCCGCTCGCCGCCCCCGCACCTGGGCACCAGCCTGCGTCTCCCTCCATCCTGTGGTCTCGTTGAGCTGAGTGGAGCCAGCCCCTCTGAAGCTCCCCCTTCCCTCCCACCACCCAGCACACATTAGCATAAATAAATACCTTCATTTACATAGAATATGCAGAGGTTGACATCTGGTCTACCGACTGCCATGAAAGACTTGAGACAACCGGGAGCTTCTCATCAGGGACACTTCGTGGGGGGGAAGATGCCGCCCCCTCTCCCCCCAACTCTCGGGAGAGCACAGTGACAAGGGGGAGCAGCAGAGAACTGTCTCCCCTCCGGGAAGTGCTTTCTTTCTTTGTAACTCACTAGACTAAAAAAATAGCCTCTGGACTGCGCTCTGTTGGCAGTGACAGTCACCTGAAGTGACATGTTGGGGTGACACTCACAGGTATCAGCTACAGAGGCTCCCTGCCTCGGTGACTTGTGCAGGTGGTGGTGCGCAGTGACACGCTCAGGTGCCGGTTCTGCAAAGAAGCTGCGTGGCTGGGAGCTGCCCAGATGATGTCATAAGATAACAATGACATGGCTGACACCCAGGTGGCGATGTTCAGGTAGCTGCGCGGAGGTGGTGGATGCAGGTGTGTTTTTGGTGATAGCGCTTCGCTGATGACACGCTCAGGTGACAGTAACATAAGCAATATGTTTGGGTGACACGGATTAGTGACACAACACAGATGGCAGAGAAGACAGCTCAGGGGACACCTGCACCGGTGCTGTGTGACACAGGCAGCCTCTCCCTGAGGACTATTTCTGTGGCCTCAGAGGCGGCCCCTCCTGGTTTCCCTGGCTCCACAACGGCCCTGCCCCGCCCCGTGGTCCAAGTCACACTCCTGGGCACCGCCCTTGACATCGCCCGTTTCTGGCCTCCCCAGGTACAGTCCGAGGCCACGTCCTGGGTGTTCCGCCTCCTAAAAACACCCCGAACAACCCCCTTCCCTCCACGTCCACCGCCACCCGCTTCTCCACCGGGACTGTGGGGGCAGACAGGTAGCTGTTTTCCCGACCCTGCTCTGCTCTGCAGGTAGACCTTCCCAATGCCCGTGGAGTTCACGGTGCCCCCCCGCCCAAAGCCCTGCTCGTGTGATGAAGAGCAGGACCCTTGTCTTGGCCAACAAGGGCCGGCACAGTGGGTCCCACCACATCTCCAGCCGTGTCTCAGCCGTCCCCTCCGCCAGGCGACAGCGGTGTTCTCTCCACTCCTCCCGTGTGCTGAGTTCCTTTTAAAAACATAAACCTCTCGTTCTGGAGTGACTTTAGGTTTACAGAAAAATTGCCCAGAGAGTAGAGAACTCCCCACACACTGACCCCCGCCCCCGGCAATTTCTCCCACTGTTGATGTCTCACATGACCCTGGCACAGCCGTCAGACCGAGGGACCAGCCTGATACGTCCCTCTTCCGTCAGCCCCAGACTTCACCCGGATGTCACCGACTGTTCCACTGACGTCCTCCTTCTGTCCCATCGGGATCCCTTGGAGGGGACCCTGCCAAGTGCCTTTTTTGACCCAACACGTTTGCTGGAAATATTCTCTTTCCCTGGGAATGTGGCATTCCCCCTGCCCCCCACCCCGGCACAGTCTTCAAGTTACAGAGCAACAGTCAGTTTCTTAGTGACCCCCTGGACTAGGGGGTCCCTCAGTTTCTCCATCTGATGAGTGGGCATCACAATACCCACCTCGTGGGGTTACAGGGTGCTGGCATTCATAGAGATTCACAGTGAGAGACTGTGAACTAGGCATGTCACCCTGTCTCACGGGATCCTCGACACCATCCTGTGCTGCAACAGTGTATAAAACATGCTTTCACATGCACTGCATTATACACATGTTCTACTATGTATTGTGCAGCAATAACAGTGTCATTACGCCTGCGGTATGGGTGAGAACCCTGAGGCGCCCGGAAGAGAGGTGGCCCGGCCGAGGGCACAGCAAGAGCAGGTGGGCGGCCTCGGGACGGGACGCATCTCCGGCACCGCCCCTCCCATCTCCCCGTACCGACCAATCCATTCGCGCTCTTGGTTCCGGAATTTGCCTGCACTGCCTCTGAGCGTGTTTCTATTCTGAGCGCCGCCACCCCTCCAGGTAATGAGAGCCATCTGCTTCCTCCCTGCTGGGAGAAACAGGATGGTCTTTTCTGTTCCCCGGTTCCTGTCTGCCGGCTTCTGGCGGCCCCTCCACTCTGAGGACTGGAGTTTGCCGGGCGAGTTGCGTTCACGCTCTCCCCACCTGACACGACCTAAGGGCCTCGGCTCGTCCTTCCTTTCCCGGCTCTGTCTTTGCACCGGAAAGGGTCCTAGGTTCTCGCGGAACTGAGATCGAGGGTGGGCTGCGATGGAGGGTGGGCTGGGAGGACCCGGGGCAGACCTTGGAGGGACGCCTCCTGCACCCGGTAGGGAATCGATGCCGTAGCCACCGACGCTCGCCGGGAACGGAAGCCTGCGTCGAGGAGCAGATGTAAACGCACTTGGAACAGACTGTGCTGCAGGCGCTTGTCAGTTTCATCCCCCTATGCTGTTAATTGATTTAAATTTTAAAACAAATTATTAAGTCCCTGTTATGTTCCAGACACTGTTTATGGTGCCGCGTATACCGCAAGGGCGAAGACCGGGGGATACTTCCAAGCAGCGACACTCACACGTGCCTTTTCTGTGGAGGCTGCCCACGTCTCCCTCCTCCTCAGGGGAGCTTGGCTGGATTCGGTTGCCCTCAGGTTCAAGGTCATAACAAACACCAATCTCATCCTGCCACATCTTAGGGGCAGTGCAATGGGTTAGGTCGGTTTGCCCCTACGCTATATGTCTCCTGGGATCTTTGCTTTTTTTTTTTAATTTACTTATTTTAGAGAGGGAAGGGAGGGAGATAGAGAGAGAGAGAGAAACATCAATGTGCGGTTGCTGGGGGTCATGGCCTGCAACCTAGGTATGTGCCCTGACTGGGAATCGAACCTGAGACACTTTGGTTCGCAGCCCGGGCTCAATCCACTGAGCTACGCCAGCCAGGGCTAGATCTTTGCTTTAAAAAAAAAGTTTATAACTTTCCTGAGCTGTAATTGACAAACAATAAACTGGGAGTAAAGTGTGCACATTTGTTGGGTTTTGACGTTATGCCTTCACCGTAGAAACCGTTGCCACCCACGTTAAGGAACCTCTCACCTCCCCAAAGTTGCCTTGGGTCCTTTTGTCCTCCTTCCCACCCCCGCCCCCAGGCAGCCGCCGCCCTGCTCTCCGTCACTGCAGACCGAGTGTCCTATGGCTCCCTAGGAATGAGTCATGGAGTGGGGGTGCTATTTTGGTTTGGTTTCTTTCCCTTGTCGTCACTATTTTAAGATTCATTCATGTCCCGAGTGGCATCCCCTGGCTCGCAGGGGCCCACCCACCTCTGTCCATCAGCTGCCTGCCGATGGGCGTGTGTTTGAGGGATCGATCACCAACGAAAGCGCTACGAGCATGTGTGTGCGAGTCCTTGTGCGGACACGCACTTTCCTTAGCCTTGGGTGTGCACCGAGGAGCGGGCCGGCTGGGCACAGGTTTAACTTGGTAAGACACGGTCCAACTGTTGCTAAGGCGACTGTGTGACAGCCTTTTGTCAGTTTCTGCCTTTTCACACGCTGCTCGAGGTGCGTTCCTTCAGAAGCATCTCGCCCCACGTGGCCACTCACCCACCCACCCACATGCACACCTCATTCCCACTCCGTAACGCCCTGCCTGCCGTTGGCAGTGAGCTTCAAGTCCCAAGGGCAGGTGCTGTGGGATAAAGAGGCTGCATGCCCGGTGTGGATAAAGAGGCTGGCGGAGGGGGGGCACGGCGGGGGCTAGGGGATTTCTCCAGGACAAGAGTGTGCATGACATTTTCGGGGAGGGGTTAGACCCTGTTTTCTCTGATCCTCCCTCAGGTGAAGGGAGGCTGTGGGAAAGGTCGCCCAAGGGCATCTCCTGCCCCCCCCCCCACTCCACTGCCCCTGCTCTGCTGGGGAAATCTTTCCACTTTTGTTTCTCATTTTCCCTGTGTCCCTGCAGTCTGTCCCCTCCCCATCTTGCTGCCAGAGTGACCTTATCACAGTGAGGATCTGGCCTGTCCTTTTCCAGTTTCAAACTTTCCCTTCCCGTGCCTTCCACCCCCAGAGAGTCAAACCCTTCCCAGATCTGGCCCTGACCCAGAAAGGATCCAGGGAGGGAGGGAGGGAGGGAGGGAGGAAGCAAAGGGTGTGTGGCCTCAAATCCCTTGTGATATAAAACAATCTAATCAGAAGTTTTGTCAGAACCAAACTTTTATAATCCACCCTATTTAAAAAGCATTTTGTAATTCAAACATCTTCATTTATATACATAGTATCTCATTCTGGGCTAATAGAGGAGATGCAGGTAGCGATTGGTCCTTTGAGGCGCTGCTTTAATGAAGAGACTAGAGAGCCTTTCATTTGTATAACCATTGTTTGCACTGAAACGGAGCTTCGGAGGGGCCAGGAAATAGTTCATTCTTGCAAGTAGGTTAACACACACCCCCTGCAATCTTATTAGCCCGATGCCTGCTCAGCTCCGCTCTCCCTCGTCCCTGCTGGAGAGAGCTCAAGTGGGAAGTAATGAAGTTTCACTCTGTGTGCATCCGCCATGCTTCCCTGATTGGCTGCACACCCCCTGAGGCCTGGACCTTGCTACTCCCTCCCTGGAACACCTGCTCACTCTCCAAGTTCAGGGTCATGCCCCTGGATGCTGGGGCCACATGAGCGGAGAGCCCTCTCCACCTCTGCAGAGCCCTCAGACAAAGCTAATAAAAAAGGCCATCAAGTAGCCATAGGTGCTGTCGGAATGTTTGCTAATAAGACACTTGAAAAGGGGTTCCTGCCCTCTGGGTAAAGGGGGCGGGTGGGTGTTGAGGTTCCCGCCCCTCCTCCTCCTCACCTCTATGCAACTGGCACAGCCGGGCTGGGAGCCGGCCTCGCTCCGCCCCCCCCAGCTGCCCTCACTGTCTTCTCTCCCTTCGTAGTCCCTGAGTGTCTGCATGACGCTTCCAGTGCCAGGAATGGACCAGGTACTGGGCACAGCACTCGTGACAACTGGCAGATCCGGGGAAGTGGGAGGGGACAGGCAAGAAGGGGCCTTGTCTAGACCTAGCCTTGTCTTGGGCTGGTGTCCTCTGGGGCGGGGGGAGGGCTGGGGGAGGGGCTGGGTAGCGTGACTCAACCTCCGTGCGCTTTGGAATCCCTTGGGCGTCTGGTCTTCAGCCCTTCTCCCTTCCCCGTGGGTCCATCCATCTGTCTAGCCTCCTCCCACCCCCCAGACACAGGGTGGTCCCTTCCCACTCGAGTCACCAAATCCCAAACCCAGCACCTAGAGCTTGGAGGGCGTTGACACGTGCTATGTCCCTGGTGAGAACGGTAGGATGGAAATTATTTACGAATAGATTTTGCAGCTTCGAACGAGTCCTTTGAACCATCAGAGGCTGCCACCCAGCCAGCCGCACGCAAACCTCGGCTTCCCTCCTCCTCACGCTGCCCTGGCTCAGTGCCGAACCTGCTCTCCGGGACCTGGCCTGTGCCTGCTCCCTGCCCTCCAGCTTCTGAAATAGGTGACGCATTCTCAGTCTTTCCTGGCCTCTGGAGGTGGGTCTGCACTCCTGCGCCCCAGGAAGGGGACCCGGACCTAGACCTAGATCAAGGGCACATGGTCTCATTCTGTTCGGTGTGAACTTGGCTAAAGTCACCTGAAAAGGTAAGACCCCTGCTGCCCCTCGTCAGTACGTTCCTGAGGAAGCTGCTTGTCTCAACCCCAGTGGGACAGGGGCGGAAAAGTCTGAAACCCAGGGATGAGTCCCGTGCCTCCTTATGGCCAGTCCCTGGGCCCTCTCCTCCAGCGAGCCCTTCGCAGAAGCAGACTGGGGAGGCCTTTCCCCTGGGGAGGTGTGGAGCCATGGGGACCGTCCCAGACAGAGATGCTGGTGGAGAAAGGAGACATCCCTCCCTGAGCTAAGGGACAGTCCCATGGGCACAGGATGGTTGCAGAGTGGGCCAGTGCGTTCATGTCAATCCCCCGGCCTAACCTGGCTTACCCAGGACTTCCCTGGTTTGGGCACTGAAAGTGCCGTGTGTCAGAGACCCTGCAGCTCCAGGCAAGTCAGGGTGACTGGTCACCTCATGTGAACACCAAGGAGGGAAGAGTGACTGGCCACAGACGGGGCCAGGTGGCAGTCAGCAGCCGATCACGGATAAAGAGGCTGGGCCACCTGCGCCAGGTGACCCCGCGAGAGCTCTGGGGGAATGGGCGGAGGACAGCCCCCTGCAGGGGGTTTGAGGACCGGTGCTGGTGTTACACACCTCTTGCGTCGCCTCTTTCAGAAGCTGGAGGGCAGGGTCGGGGTGGGGCACATAGTAGGTGCTCCCTGAACTGCAGCTGCGGTTTCTATGAGCTGGAAGTCTCGGTGACTTGGGGCCCCAACAAACCAGCAATATCCGGTGCCCTTTTCCCAACACAGAGCTACAGAGTTCGGGTCCAGCGTCTCCCCTGCCAAGCAGAAGGACACGCCAGAACCGCCCCACAGGCCTGCGCCCACAGCTGGGCCCCACCATCTTCCAGCTGTTCCCCGGGCTGGGGGGCCGGCCAAGGTGCAGCCCGTCTCAATGTGGCACCTCTGACCAGGGAGCTCTGGCAGCACCAGGTAGAGGTGGCAGGTCGTCTGGAACTGGGGGCAGGGCCCAGGGAGGGAAGGAGGGGGAGCCCCGGGCAGCGGGCCCCCTTGTCTAAGCGGCCCTCCCTCAGGCCTAAGAATTGTATTACCTTCTTTGTGGTATGTTTCCTTTCTTTCTTTCTCTTTCTTTCTTTCTTTCTCTCTTTCTCTCTTTCTTTCTTTCTTTCCAGAAACTGCCTGAACTCTTTTTTTGCCCGGGGCTTTAAAAAGCCATTAGTGTGATGTTTAGCCCCCTTTCAACCTGAAAACGGTTTTCATCATAAAACTGCTCAGTGGATGCGAAACATCTGTCTGTCGCTTCCAATCAAATTCAGGGCCAGCGGGGGTGGGGGGCTAGCGGAGAAGGGTGGCAAAGCGGGGGAGAACGTCCAGCACAGGCCAGCAGCCTTCCTGCCCCAGCTCCCTTCCCTTTGCGTTCCTCTCCCTTGTCCAGGGGGTCTCAGACGCACCTCGGACCCTGCCCCGGCCAGACTCTCAATGCCAGCCCTGAGCATAAAGCGCTATGATTGGCATCCAATAATTGCAGCTCTCTGACCAGCCCCTCACTACGCAGACGGCAGATGGTGAGGACCCAGGCGAGCCCCATGCTGTCCCTCTGTTACCTTTCTAAAGGAGGGGGCTTGCCTCCCCCAGTGCCCCCTGAGCTGCACTCCCCCACAGTCTGACTTTTCACATGGAGAGGGGGCCCTTCCCACTGAACTTGAAGGTGCGGGGACTCACCCAAATCCAGCTCAGTCTCCAGGGACTGTGAGATCTCAGGCAGGCTGCCTGCCTCTCTGGACCCCGCCTCTGCATGGTGGCTGTAGGGAGCCTTAAAGGTTCCGAGGCTCAGCGAGGTCACTGCCAAATGCCCCCTCCCTCCTGCCCCGGGGGGAGCTTCAGAGATGGTGGTCACGGTGTCCCAGTGGGCAAACTCGGGGTGACCCGTTTCCCATGGGGGAGCACGCCTCTCAGAAATCAGATTTTTATCTTCCAGGGATGAATTCATAATGGGGAAACACACACAGCTTAGCCCAGGGTTCCTAGATCGCCCAGGCCCAGGAAGTTAGTAACCGGGCCCCTGGAGGATGACAGATTTGGGGTCACCGGAACCTGCCACACTGGACTCCTTGAAGCCTGGTGAGGGGAAGACGGGGGTCAGTCACCCAGCCACCCATCTTGGCCCTTCCCACCCTGTTGGGCTGTCACCCTGAGCCTCAGGCCCCGAATCCATCCCATCCCATCCCATCCTATCCTATCCCATCCCATCCTCCATCTCTCTCTGCTGACCCCGTTCCCCTGGCTCGCGGGCTCCCTGCCGCCCCCTGCCTGTCCCTCCCCTTCTGACCCCTTCCTCTCCTCTCCTCCCCTTCCTCCCCAGGCCTCTCTTCTCCAGTCTCTTGCTGCTGCCATGGAAACCACTTTCTCTTCCACATCCTGATTGATCCATTTAGCCTTCATGGCCAGTCTGCTCCACTCAGGGTCTGGGGCGGGAGGGGGGCGAGGGCAGGAGGGGCCGAGGGTTCGGGACGTGTCTCCCAACTCGCCTCCACCACAGGCCATCCCAGGCCCAGCGAGCCCAGGGGCCGGGGCGTGTGCGCTGTGGGAGAAGTCACTGGCTGGTGGAGAACTGGAAACCAGGCAGCAGGCGACAGGGGACTCGGACCAGGGAGCCTGGCAGTGAGCCAGCTCTAGGAGCGAGGCAGCAAGGCTGAGGGCACGGGGCTTTGCCAGCAGCCTCCTTTCGGGCCCGGCGGGTGCTTTGCTTTCTAACAGGAATCCCTCTGTCTTTGCCTCTCCACTTGGCAGTGTGTGAGGGGTGGCATCATGAAGACCCCCCAGCCCCTGGGAACCCAGCCTGCCTCCAGCAGGAGAGGGAAGGTGGGGAAGGCGGCCCCCCAGCGCTTCTGCAAATCCTGGCATCAGCGGTCACTCCGATCTCGTTCCCCTATTGTGCCCCTGCTGTGTGCAAGGCCAGATCAGGCCACTGGACAATGAGATTCTAGGGGACAGCGCGTGCTTCCTTCATCTCTGCCAATCAGTGGTTCACTGAACACCTACTATGTGCAAGACCCTGCGTGAGTCACTTTGAACACTGATCTCTTTCAACCCTCACAAAGCCATCTGAAATAATACTAGTAATCATCATCATCATCATCATCATCATCATCATCATCATCATCGAGCTTCCTGCGTACCAGATACTCTCAGCTAAAACTCTGGTTGATTGACCAGGGACAAGACATTTAGTACCGGTGCCTCAGCTTCCCCATCTGTAAAGCTCAATCTTCCCAACAGTCTTGCGAGGTAGGTATTAGTATCGTCATCCCACCTTCACAGACGAGGAAACTGAGGCTGGGACATGGTTTGGAGCTTGTTGACAGTCACTCAGCTGGAGGATGTCAGAGCTGGGGTTTGCACCGGCAGCCAGGTGGCCCAGGCCTCTGCAAGGTCACCAGGCAGGGGCAGGATGGACACAAAGGCCTGCAGACTGGGAAGCATGGTAGAGGAAGACGGCATGAGCGGGCGCTCTGGGCCTCCTGCCCGCTGAAGTGACGTGGGGCCCTGGGTACCCAACCGGGCTGTGCCTTCTGGTGACCAAGAGCAGACTTCTTCAACTGCAGGGACCACATTTTTCCTAGAAGCAAACTCCGGCAAGAGTCCATCACCGGGATCCCTCTCGGATGAGACAAGAGCAGCCCAGGGGCTAACCCCTTCCATCACAATGTGACATGAGGATCAGAGAGGGGGCTTAAGGAGACGGTTCTGGACCCTTAGAAAAGCAGGCGGCACGCCAGAGCACTCCAGTTCGGAGAAGCCCGCTCTGCCGGAGCCGGCCTGGCCCTCAGGTGTGGCTGTCAGCCAGCTTCATGCAGAGAGAGAATCTGGGAAATAATCCTCAAAGTCTGAGCTGGCACTCTATCACTTAGCGCCTACAACCACCCAGCGAGATCAGAATGACAAACCTCGAGGAACAGATTAGGAAACTGAGGCCCGGACAGGCCAAGCAATTTGGACGAGGTCATGCAGCTAATGCCTGGAAGAGCTGGGGCAGGAGCTCAGAGCTGCCGGGCGCCAGGAGTCCATCAAGAGGGTGAAACATCTGAGAACGGCCCAGAGCCCGCCCCCGCTTCGGAGTGACCCCGGCCTGCTTCCGAGCAGGACCAATTACCCCAGCTGAGGAGAGCAAGCCTCAACATTCCCAAGGAGCCGGCAGCTGGAGGCCTTCCCCAACCAGGTCGGCTGATGGGTGACCCATGGCCGAACCTGATTCCCGCTGTTTCATCAAAGCTGAGCTAAAAACAGCCTTGCTCTGGCAGTGGAAAATTGAAACTCCCAGCTCCCTCTTAAAGGCTCTTAAACAGGTCAGCCCACCAAAAAAGCCAATCCTTCAATCTGGGTTCCCTTTAAAAGTAGGGCAGGCCAATTATGTTTTACTGTCCTGAGCTACGACGGGCCGAGAGCAGGGAAGGTCAGGCCAGGGCGCCAGGGACCACGGGCAGATGGCAGACAGAGGAGCCAGCCAGCCTCTCCCATCAGCCTCTCTGTCAAAACAAAATTAAAATGCCTGGACTCTTGCTGGCGCTGAGATCCCATCCAAGGTAATAGGTATTTATCTTAGTGTGTTCGGCTTTGGGCTCCTTGCCACGGGGACACGGAACCTGGAAAGAATCTTATTCTCTGCTCCGTCTCTCGTACCCAGCACAGTGCCTAGCACGTGGAAGACATTCATGAAATACCTGTTTGTTCATCTGTTCATTCATTCATTCATTCATTCACTCACTCACTGTATTTTTACTGAGGATCTCCTATGTGTCAGAGCCTGTCCTGGATGCTGGGGACACAGCTCTGAACAATGCAGACGAAAATCACTGTCCTCCTGGAGCTGATGTTCTTGTACACAAAGCAAGCTTTTAAAAATAAAGACAGGGCAGGGACAGAGAGTGCTGGGAGTGGAGGTTGGGGGGGTGAACATTTAAATTGCAGGGGGGTCAGGGGATGCGGACATTTGGCAAAGACCACAGGAAGGGAGTGAGCTGTGAGGACATCTGGGGGGAAAATGGAAGAGACTGACAATCATTGAACTGACGTTAAGTGCCGCACACTTGGCTAGGCATGTTGACATCCATCATCTCCTTGTGAATTCCTCAGAACTTGATAAGATGAACAACAGTGTATGAATTACCAATGAAGTAACAGAAGCTCTGAGACAAAGTCAAAGACAAGGTCCCCTCTTCGTGAGCTTATGGTCTGTGTAAAGAAGTTAAATAATTCAATAGCCATTCCCTTTTCATACTAATAGAATGCCTGACAGCTGGACATAGGGCTGCCTGAAATGAAGACTACATTTCCAGCCATCCTTGCAGTGGAGACTGCCCTGTGACTATGCTCTGGCCAATGGGATGTAAGTAAAGGTATTCTGTACAACTTCCTGAAGGATCTTCAAGGGAGGAGCTGAGTTCTTCTAGTTCTGCTCCTTTCTTCCCCCCCTTGGATGGAATGTAGTCCTAATGGCTGGAGCTGCAGCAGCCATATGAGACTTTGAGGTAAACTTGAGAATGAAGGCCATGAATAGTAGACGTCAAGAGAGAAGGAGCCTGAGTCCCTGACACCAAGGAATACCCTACCTGCTACCTGGAGAAAGGAGAATAAACTTTTATCTAGTTTAAGACACATTTATTTGGATTTTTTGTTGCACATAGCCCAAACTAATTCTGACTGATATAACTTCAGACAAGAGAGAGTGGCGTGGGCTGTGGGGGGGAATGGAGAGGTCATTCCCTGGTTTGAATCCAGCCACTACTAATGGCAGTTGATTGCTATAACTTGGAAATACCAGTAAAAGAGCCGCATCTTCAGCTTTTTAAAGAAAAGTAAAAAATAAAGGTGTGTGTAAAATCTCCTGATTTTCAAAAATTCACTATTAATTTAATTGAAAACTTTCTAAATAAAGTTCGATGTCCGTTATACAGAACTTGTTTACTGGCAAGCTTTACCCTCTGAGTCCCTGGTCTGTGAGTGAGAGCCCACGAGAGGAAGGACTCACGCAAGAAACCGAGCGAGCACTGGAGGGGCGGGGCGGGGACCATCAGTGCTCAGAGCTCATCCTTCCATGGAAGAGGTGGGGCGGCAACCACCTGTGCGGGCCCGTCCCCACTCCCAGCCCCACTGGGTTCCAGCTCTCAGACGGAGCATCTTGGATTCCCACCAAGCCCCAAACAAAAACAGTGCTGTTTAACCAAACAGACACACACGCAAACACTGACATGCGCACATGCGCACACGCCCTTATCCATGGAGACAAGGCGGCAGAAGTGAGCCTGGCTTGGCAGGCTGGTGCGTTTTCATGGACACTCACTAGCAGCCACATCCTCCACCATTGGTTCCTTCTGCTAATTGCTGACAGAAGGAGGAGAGGCAGCCGTGTCGGGAAGGTGAGAAGGGGAAGGAGCGACTGTCCACCCACCCGTGAGCTCGGGAGCAAGGGCCAGGGGCTCTCGCTCGCAGCCACGGCAGAGCCATTTCGCGGTTACACGGGCCCAGGGAAATGCCGACAGCTGGCGGTCCTGCTTTGGGAAGTGCCGTCTGGAGTCAACGTGCCCGCCCTCTGGCTCTGAGGCAGGTCTTTCGTGGGACGGGTCACCATGCCCCATGCGTTCTCCAGACCCACTACGAGGGCCTGCGTGGGGTGTAGGAATGCCACAGGTGGAGGGGTCAAGGGCATGGACTCGGGAGCCTGGCCTTGAATCCTGACTCCTCTGCTGACCAGCTGCGTGACCTTGAGCAAGTTACCACCCTGTGCTCTGTTTTCCCGCCTTAAAATCTGAGATGGTGACTTCTGGCCAAGATGGAGGCGTAGGTGGACACACCTGTGCCTCCTCACACAACCAAAAGAAGGACAGCAATTTAAAAACAAAAAACGACCAGAACTGACAGAAAATCAAACTGTATGGAAGTCTGACAACCAAGGAGTTAAAGAAGACACGCTCACCCAGGCCAGTAGGAGGGGTGGAGTTGGGCTGCCGGGCAGAGAGGACCTGCGGCAAGGCGGCAGGTGGTGGACCAGGTGGTCCCACATTAGCGCACAGATAAATCAGGCAAAACTGGGGAGCAGGACGGACTGCACAACCCAGCGTCCCAGCACCGGGAAATAAAGCCTCAAAACACCAGTTGCAAACACCTATGGAGTTGAGGTGCCGAGAGAGATTCCCAGTCTCATAAGACAGCTCGTTGGAGAGACCCACAGGGTCCTAGAATGTGCACAAGCCCACCCACGTGGGAATCAGCACCAGAAGGACCCAGTCTACCTGGGGGAAGTGGCAGAAGGGACTGAAATCTGACAGAGAGTGGAGCAAGTGCCCTCTTGGACCTCTTCCTCTCATACAGCATCACAACCCAGCCACGTGGATTACCCTGCCCTGGTGAACACCTAAGGCTCCACCCCTCATACATAACAGGCATGCTGAGACAAAAAGAAATGGTTCAAACGGAAGAACAGATCAAAGCTCCAGAAAAAATACAACTAAGTGACGAAGAGGTAGCCAACCTATCAGATGCACAGTTCAAAACACTGGTAATCAGGATGCTCACAGAAATGGTTGAATTTGGTAGCAAATTAGATGAAAAAATGAAGGCTACGCTAAGTGAAGTAAAGGAAAATGTACAGGGAAAACGATAGTGATGGGAAGGAAACTAGGACTCAAATCAATGGAGTGGACCAGAAGGAAGGAAGAATGTACAATCAGAAAAGAATGAAGAAACAAGAATTCCAAAAAATGAGGAGAAGCTTAGGAACCTCCAGGACATTTTGAAATGTTCCAACATCTGAATTATAGGGTGAATTATAGAAAGAGAAGAGGAAGAGCAACAGGTGGAAAACTTATTTGAACAAATAATAAAGGAGAACTTCCCGAGTCTGGCAAAGGAAATAGACTTCCAGGAAGTCCAGGAAGTCCAGGAAGCTCAGAGAGTCCCAAAGAAGTTAGACCCAAGGAGGAACACACCAAGGCACATCATCATTACATTAGCCAAGATTAAAATTAAGGAGAGAATCCTAGAAGCAGCAAGAGAAAAAGGGGACAGTTACCTACAAAGGGGTTCCCATCAGACTGTCAGCTGATTTCTCAAAAGAGACCCTACAGGCAAGAAGGGGCTGGAAAGAAGTATTCCAAGTCATGAAAGGCAAGGACCTACATCCAAGATTGCTCTATCCAGCAAAGCTTTCATTTAGAATGAAAGGGCAGATAAAGTACTTCTCAGATAATGTCAAGTTAAAGGAGTTCATCATCATCAAGCCCTTATGAAATGTTATTATATGAAATGTTAAAGGGATTTATCTAAAAAAATAGAAGAAAAAACATGTACAGTAAAATGACAGCAAACTCACAGTTATTAACAACCACACCTAAAACAAAAACAAAAACAAACCAAGCAAACAACTGGAACAGGAACAGAACCACAGAAATGGAGATCACCTGGAGGGTTAGCAACAGGGGAGTGGGAGGGGGAGGGAGGGGGAAAAGGTACAGGGAATAAGTAGCATAGGTGGTAGGGAGAAAATAGACAGGGGGAGGGCAAGAATAGTATGGGAAATGTAGAAGCTAAAGAACTTATGACACAGGGACATGAACTAAAGGGGGGGAATGTGGGTGGGAGGGGGTGGGCAGGGCGGAGGGGAGTGAAGGAGGGAAAATAGGACAACTGTAATGGCATAATCAATGAAATATATTTAAAAAATAAATGTTTAAAAAGTCTGAGATGGTGGCAGGGCCTTCCCTAGAGACCACGGAGAGGCTTTGGCAAGATAACCTGGGGGTTACACTGAGGACAGAGCCCTCTGTGGCTGGGTTTTCATTCCCGTCCCTGTGATTGTGGTGTTTGCGTGTCTTCCGATCACTGGGCGCTCTCTCCTGTTTTTTGAGGGGCCTGGGTAGGGGATGTGGATTGACGCCCAGAGACTGGGCGAGGGAGAGGACCAGGAGGTCCCAGAAACAAAGTCCATCAGGGCGCCCACACCACAGAGAGGAAGTGGGTGGGGTCTGCCCGCAGCAACACTCAAGACCTCGCACCAAGAACTCACTTTTCTCACTTGAGTTTTGGATGTTGGAAGCATTGTCCTGGCTCCCAGGTCTCCTGGAGCTGGTGGTGGTGCTGATTCTCGGAGCCAAGCTGTGGCTCTGATGGGGAAGTGTATGGCTTAGTGGCCAAGTGCACAGGTGGTGGCATCCGATAGACGGAGGGTCAAATCTCAGCTCTGCCACCTGTGAGCGCTGTGACCTTGGGCGTGTTCCTTAACTTCTCTGTGCTATGTCTTCTAACCTGTAAAATCAAGTCATATAATACCCACCTCCCAGGAATGTGGGGAGAAGTCACATAATAGTATGGAAAGGGCGGGAAAGTTCTTTCCCTAATCATAGACCTGGGAGTAGAGGGGTGAATGCTGGTCCTGAAAAAAAAAAAATCCTAACCACCATTTACTGAGAACGTCCTGTTTCCAAGACCTCTACATATTCATTCCGTCTCTACTCTTCACCAAACGCCGGAAGGGCGGGCACTGTGTACACGGGAAACCTGAGGCTCAGCGGGGTTCTGTGACCTACCTGAGGTCACAGAGAGGGGGGTGGTACAGAGGGTTGTCATCAGTTCTGCAAACTGGAACAAAGGGTGAGCTCTGTCCTTCCAGGTTAGCTGAAGGAGCCAGTCTGTCCACCTGCACACCCAGCACCGGGAACTTTGCTGGGCTCGTACTGTAGTTCCCTGCCTGTTGTTGGATAATAATAATGCACACCAGCACAGTACTTAGAGTGCTCCGGGCACAGTTCTAACGCTTTACGTGCATCAGCTTGTTCAATCCCCTAACAACCCCGTGGATGCCATTACATACCGATACTACATTACGTATTGCTATCATCTTCTTTCAGCCGAGGAAACCGAGGCACAGAGAGAGTAACTGATATGCCTAAGGTCACACTGCAAGGCTGGCTTTCCACTACCAACACACGAGGCAAGATCAAATCCAGGCCTTATCTAGGAAGAATCAGCATCCTGGGGAGGGAGGGACTGTGGCTGGGACTTAGAGATGGGGGTTAAACCAGAGACCCACTTAGGGAACGGAGGGGCAGAGGCTCGCACACAAGACAGTAGGAGAACTGGTCACACCAGCGCGGGAGGTCAAAAAGGAGGAACTGATAAGAGGACAGGTCCACGCGGAGGCCAGAGCAGGAGTAGGACCCCGTGAGTCCGAGAACAAGGGGTACAAATAAAGCTGGGCAGCTGCAGTGTCTGAAATGCACCGGGGGACCATCCATCAACAGCAGGAGGGATCCCATTCTTCAATGTTCAGCTTCGGAGCTCACTCTCGGTGGCCTGGCAGTGGCCACGACCATGCTGGGAAGGGGGAGACGGATGACAGTTCTGCTACGAAAAAGCCCAAGTTCCCCAGGGCCCCCTTCCCTCAGTCTCTGCATCCCCGCCTGGCAGAGCCCAGGCCCAGGGACTGGCATGGGCCGAGGACCACGTCTGGCCCCTGCCACACCTCTCCCTTGGCTGGCTCTGGGTTTGGGCTTCCCAGCAGGGGGTCTGCCTTCCAGAAAGTGAGCCTGAGAGGCGAGTCGAAATCCCTGCACCGGAGCACGGCAGAGCACTGTGCTTCCCACGTAAGAAACACTGAGTGACTTTTCTATGCCGGACACTGCTGGGGACTTCTCCATAGGGTCTCATAAAAATAGTCAGTGCTTCTGTCCACCCATAGTCATCCACTTATCCATCCATCCAACGTCCATTCACTCATCCACCCAAGTATCCATCCATCCATCCATATATCCATCCATCTATCATCCATTCATCCATCCATCCACTTACCCATTTATCTACTTATCCATTCACCTATCCACCCATCCAACTATCCACCCACTCTTTTAACTACCCATCCACTCATTTATATATCTATTCAATTATCCATTTATCCATCCATCCATCCATCCATCCATCCATCACCGATTCACCCAACACTTCTACACTGTGTGTCTGCCAAATCCCACTCAACGGTACGTGGGGTAATTGCTAGAGAGACCACAGTGAACAGGGCAGGCACGACCCCTGCCCTCACGCAGCTAGCTTCCTCTCTAGGGCTCCAGACACGGATGGGACTAACCACGGAAACATGTGTTCACTTCATAGTGTGATGAGTTCCGTGAGACATCCAGGGATCTGCTGGAGTGACAGTGGGGGGACCTGACCAACCCACACTGACAAGTCAGCTTTCCTGGGTCAGAAGGAGGAGCAGGACTTGGCAAAGAAGGCCGTGGGGCAGGGGGAGGGGGGCAGGTAGAGAGGGTTCCAGGCAGAGGGAACCAGATGCACAAAACACCTGGGAGGGCGGTCCCTGGAGGATGAAGGATGGCTCTGAGAGTGAGGAGCGGAGGCACAGGATGCGGAGGCCGAGGCAGCAGGGGTCGGGCCATGCGGGCCTCCTGGGTCATGCTAACGAGCTTGGGTTTTCTCCTAAGGAGAGTGGGAGTCACTGAAGAAACGTGAGGGGGAAGGAGGGCGGAGGCACGACACAGTGAGACGGCATCTTAGCCCTGCTGAGTAGGGAAAGGGACGAGGAAAGACAGAGCGCGTGTGGGCTGAGCAGCTGGGAGGCCTCTGCAGTGGCGTTCGATGAGACCTGTCAGCGACTGGGTCCGGGGGGCGGGACATAGGGAGAGAAACGAACCACCTTGGAATCAGCTCAGGGAGTATCAGGGGCTGGCTGGGCACGGGGAGGGAGGGAGAGGGGCGTCTGGATGAATTCCAGAGTTGCTGGCAGCTGGCGGGTGGCTGGGCCCTTCCCTCAGCACGGAGCAGCTGAGAGGGGCCCGCACGAGCTCAGTCTGAGTGTGGGCTGCAGGAGTGACAGCCAAAGGGGAATGTTGAACAAGAGGCTGCGTGTGCGGGTGTGGGGAGACTCTGCGTGGAGGACCAAAGCCCCTGGAGGTAGGTATCGCCACACCCATTTGACAAATGAGAAGGTGGCCTTAGGTTATACATGTGCCCAGGGGCTGGGCCTGTTGGAGTTCATCTCTGGTGAGAACAACAGTGTCAAACCCGGGATTCAGGTGCAGCCGGGCTTCCCTCTTGTTTTGGTTCCGGGTGGCCCCATGCAGGACAGTGGTAGTGTCTCCTCAGAGCTGTGTGGGAAGAGCCCCAAGACTGTGGCTGGGCCAGGATAGCTGTTCCCACACTCCCCTCCCTTCACTCCAGCCACAGATCTCTGGATGCACCACTTAGCTACTGGCCCTGCTAGGCCTTCCTTTCCCCTGGAGTGACTTCCTCCTGCTTCTTTGTCTGGCCCTGTCCCGCTCCCCCACCAATCATGGTCTCTGATACATCACCCACGCCCCTCACCCTGCTGCCCCTGGCAGCCAGGCTGGGGGTAGACACCTCTGAACTCCTAGAACCCCCAGTAACTACTGTCTGCTTGTCCAGATCTACCCCCAGCCCCACAACAGGTCGTGAGCACGTCCCACAGCTCAACAAACGTGCCTCATGGCAGCCGGAATTCCTAGCGGCTCCCCCAGGCTGGGGTATCATCGGCATCGGTGCTCATTGGCTAGAGGTAGGACACCCGTGGTGAGGACCACCCTGGCGGGGTACCAGCTCTGTGTGGTCTCGGGCAAGTCCCTTCCCCTCTCTGATCCCATTTCCTGCTCTGATCCCGTTTCCTGCTCTGATCCCGTTTCCTGCTCTGATCCCATTTCCTGCTCTGCAAAGCAAAGCGAGGCTCATTAAAGATGGCCCTTGCGGGCTTATCACGAGGATTAAGCAAATCCACACATACGAAGGCCACGGCCGAGGGCCCAGCACAGCCCCGTCATGCACACTCACAAACGTTAGCACCATTATTAGTATTAATTAGCCATGAATCATCTCCATACAGAAAGGACGACCTCCACCAGCCTCCAGAGAACGAGTCAAATCTCCGAAGCTGGAATTGTGGTGTAGAGGGAGCAGCCAGGCCAGGGGCTGTGGGAGCGGGGGTGCTGAGACAAGCTAGATAATGTCTTTGTTTAGGAAAAAAAAAAAATCGTTGGGCTATGTTCATGGGGAAGCAGATTCACGAGAATAGGTTTATCAAGGTGGTTTTCAGTTCCACTGTAATTTAAAATAAATAACTCAATTTAATGTTTGTAGAGTGAGTTATGCCTTATTAGGGACACGGTGAGCGGAGGAGACTTGGCCAAGGCGAAATGTGAGGAATTGGCCCCGGCCGCGAGTGTAATTACGGCCGCGCTTTAGCGTGCCGCCTTGCCCAATGATATTTTCATTCTGTCTAATTTATTAGTTTATTAGCTTTATGGTGAATATAGAAAGTTATGCCGCGACAGGGGCCTAATCTGATCAGAGCCCAATTCTCAGGCTCTCCCCTGACGGCCGTAATGAGGGAGGAGACCCCCGCTTCGAAACCACGTCCAAGATTTCCAGAAAGACGCAGGGCAGAGCGCCAGGACGCTGGGTCTCGGGGCCGCGAGCTGGAAAAGCGGCAGACGACAGCCGTCTGGAGTGTGGGCGGCCTGGTTTGCAACGCCCGCTCCCCTGCTTTCCGGCCGTGCGGCCTCAGGTACTCCTCACCCGTTTTCTCACCTAGAAAGTGGGAGCAGCGGTAGTGCGTCCCCACGGGGCCATCGAGGGCCCTGTGTGACGGCCAAACTACTCGCCACGGTCTCCCTAACCCAGCACCCCGCCTGGCTGGTCACGGGCACCCAGGAGATGGTGCAGGGTGAGTGTGGCCAAGGGCAACATCCATACAACGTGGGCTAGGCCCCCCGGCGCCACCACCCTCTGTCTCGGGCACATCGAGCCAGTGCTGAGAGCATCGCCAGCTCACGTAAGCCCCACAAGCGCTGTACAAAGCAGGCACTGTTATCATCACCCCCGTTGTAGAGATGGGGAAACTGAGGCACGGAGCAGCAGTGACTTGCCTAGGGCCCCACAGCTCCTGAGTGGCAGAGCTGGGATTCGGATGCCAGGAGCTGAGCTCCAGGTGACTCTCATCACGCCGCCTCCTAGCCTAAGTGTTCCTGACGTCGTGGCTTTATCCTTCAGAACGAGGGTCCCGCTCCATGACACCGTGACGGTGTCCAGTCCGAATCTGTTTATGGGGAGCCCACGCCCTCCGTGACCTGGCCACCCCTTCCTTTCCTTCACCTGCCTCCCCAGTCTCCTCCCGGACCACACCCAGCACCCAGTAGGTCTGCTCAGTTAAAAAAATGCCTTTGAGGCCCTTGGGTGACCTGCCCAGCCCACTCCGGGACAACAATGGGGGCACTGGGATTGATAACAGGGGCTTTTGCCCTCAGGAAGCTCACGTTGAATTCCTGAGCACCTACTGTGCGCCAGACCCTTGAGGAGGAAACTGGAGATGCAGAGGGAAGAAGGGCGTGGTGCCTTGCACATGGCAAAAGGAACTGTGCAGGCCTTACCCTGGGGCGGGGAGATTGTCCTGGACTCGCCAGGTGGGCCCCGTGCAGCCCCAGGGTCCCTCTGAGAGGGAGGCGGGAGGGTCCGGGTCGGAGGGGCAGCTGTGACAGCAGGGGCAGAGATCGCAGTGGTGCCGTTGCTGCAACGAGCCCCACGCCACGGCACCTGGGCACCTCTGGAAGCTTCAAAAGGCCAACAATCAGACTCTCCCCCCGAGTCTCCAGAAGGAAGTCAGCCCTGCCGATGGCCGGCTGAGCCCAGTGAGCCCGTGCCAGACTCCTGGCTCCTAGAACTCCAAGATCCTGAATTCGTATTAATCCTCACCGGAGGATGTTTATTGATTTGAGAGAGAGGGGACGGGGCGGCGGGGAGGAGAGAGAGAAACCCTGATGTGACAGAGGAACATCGGCTGTTTGCTTCCCGTACGCAGCCTGACCGGGGATCAAACCCGCAACCTTTCGGTGCAGGGGACGATGCTCCAACCCACCGAGCCGCTCGGCCGGAGCTAAATTCGTGCCGTTTTAGCACATTAGCTTCACGGCGCTTTGCAGCAGAAGCAATCAGGAATGAACACAACAGCTAACGCCGACAGAGTCAGCTCCTGCCATGCTGGACGCTAACTAAGCATGATCACCCAAGAACCACCCCTGCCCCGGCCAGCGGGCGCTCTTCTCCCCGTTCTACGGGGTCCGTTCATTCATTCATTCATTCATTCATTCATTCAACAAATATTTACGGACTGCCGCAGGTGACCTTCCGGGTGCTGGAGACGGAGCCGTGGGCACGAGATAAGGGGAAACTAGTTTCCGGTCGGAGAGACAGCGAACAAGCAAACTCATCACAGAACGGCAGGCGCTGATACCACTTGAGAAGAAGCAAAAAGACAGCGAGCATAGTGCTGGGGATGCTGTTTCAGACAAGGTGGCCGGGGCAGGCTCCTCTTGGGAGGTGACAATGGGGCAGAGACCCCAAGGGACTGGAGGAGGGAGCCCTGCGGACACCTAGAGCATTCTGGGAAAAGAAACTGATGGTGGAGAAGGGAGGCGCTTGTTCCTGTGGGTCTGGAGATGAGCGCTGCCACTCCCGAGCTGCAGCCTTCCGTCCCCCTCAAGCCACCAGTCAGAGGGGTCCGTCTGGAAGGAGGGGAGTGTGCAGGAAGCCGGGGGGGGGGCTGTGGAATTCGGCCTGGGCGGAGGGTTCAGGACACGTTCCCGGGGTGGCGGGGGAGGGCAGGGGTGTGTGAGTTTGGTCCACAAGGAGGGAAGGGTTTCCACAGGCAGAGCCGGTGGGGGCCTCTTCTGCGAAGTCGGGGGCAGAAAGGCATGGTGGGCGCTTGAACGGTCGAGGAAAAGGGAGTCACCTGATTCCCCGGGCCAGGAGTCGGAACACCCAGGACGCGGAGCACCCAGAACCCCCGCTGGCGCGAGGACGAAAGGGGACAGGCACTTCGGGAAAACGCCAGGCAGTGTTGTGGGTTGCACTGTGTCCCCCACCGTGAAAAAAGACAGGCTGAAGTCCTACCCCCTGGTGCCTGTGACTGAGGCCCTGTTCGGAGATAGGTCTTTGCAGATGTGACCCAGCTGAGGTGAGGTCAGACTGGATTAGGCTGGGCCCTCACCCAGTGTCTGCTGTCCTGATACGAAGAGGGAAATTTGGACCCAGAGACACAGACTGACAAGAGGGAGACGCCACGTGAGCATGGAGGCAGAGATCAGAGACCCGAGCCAAGGAGCACCCAGGGCTGCCGGCACCCCCAGATGCTAGGAAGGGGCAAGGACGGACTTTGTCCTGGAGCATGCAGAGGGAGCATGGATTTCAGATGTGTGGCTGCTGGAATTACGAGAGGCTACACTTCTGTTGTGTTGAGCCACCCAGTTTACGGCATCTCGTCACGGCAGCCCTGGGGGGCTAATACAGGCAGCCTCCACGAAAGCTAAACACTCACCTCCCTGTGCTCCCTAAGTTCCTCTCCTGGGGAAACATCTGAGAGAAATGAACACTCACGTTCAAAGCAACTTGACTGACCATTGCTCAAAACTGGTGGCAACAGCCCAACGTCCCTCCACAGGAGAACAGACAGAGAAACTGTGATAGAGCCACACAATGGAATACTACACAGCAATGAAAAAGGGCGAGCCAGTGACATGGGCAACCACGTGATCTCCCGGTGGTTGCTACCACCGGAACACAGATCTCCCAGACCTTATGCTGAGTGAAAGCAGCCAGACACGCAAAGTGCAATCCCCATTGTGGGCAGAGCAATAACAGGAAAAACGAGTCAAAGCTGGTTCAAAAGTCAGCATCATGCTTCCCTCCTGGTGGAAGGACATATCGAGGGGTGCTGGCCGGAAGCGTTTCAGACCCTGAGCTGGGCCGTGGGTGGGCCGCCGGGGTGTGTGGCTCTGTAACAATTCCCTGAGCCGGACCTTTAACTGAAGTGCGTCCCTGTGTGTCCGCTGGACCCTAATGTAAAAGGAAAATGAAGAGCTGGGGATTCCCCAGTGGAGAGCCCCAAAGCCCAGCAGGGGCATCTGGAGTCGGCTCTGTTGGCCCCCGGAGGCGGGGATGTGGAGCGGAGGATGAGATGCGTGCAGCCGTGGGCAGCACTGGGGCGTTTAGCAGCCTCTCAAGAGATTTATAACGAGCCCAGGGCCCCCCGCCCCCCGTCCCATCAGCAGCTAGAGCAGCTGGCGGGGCCTCCATGGGGCCCTCTGCGGCCCAGATCTCACAGGCTGGCATCCTAGGCTGGCATGGCCGCCTGGGCAAGCAGGAGGAACACAACAGGGAGAGCTGATGGTGCAGAGACACGGCGCAGGCTGCCTCTCCTCATCTGCTCGCTCTGCCGGGCCCCACTCTGTCCCCATCAGCCCTGCCCCTCCCGAGGCGCCCTGGCGTCGACTCCATCAGACCATCAGACCTTCACGCCGACTGTGCTGGGGCCCAGGCCTCATCACCCGCCTCCTCTGCGGGCTCACGGCAGAGGCAGAAAAGGAGGCAGACCTTCAGGGGGAAGCTGGAGGCAGTGGATGGAACAGCCGCACGCGGAGGACTGAGCCCCCTGTTCCGGGAAGGGCGGTACAGGGGCTCAGAGAGGCCGAGCGATCTTCCCAAAGTCCCACAGCTCTGAAGGGGCGGATCTGGGCTCCCCAAACCTGTCTGCTTAACCCTAAAAGGCCTGGTCCCGTCTTCCTTACTCCCCAACTCTTCCCTCGTGCGCTATCCAAACAAGTGAGCGAACTTACAGGCCAGAGGTGCCCAGAGGTGGTGTGGTCTGGTGGAGAAACACAGGGACGCTGGCCGCAGGCTGCCTGGGTTCAAATCTTGGCCCTGCCCCTTGCCACGTGCTTAAGCTGCGGCAAGACACTTAACTTCTCGGGCCCTCACTGTTCCCATCAGCAAAATGGGGCTACTAGTGCTGATCTCCTCCCTGAGGCTTTACTCGGCCCCCAGGGAGCCCAGGCAGGTGAGTGTAGCTGTTACCATTAGTGTTGTTCTCTTTGGCCCTGAGATGGAGACCAAGGTCCCCGTTGTGCTTGGAGCCCTTTGGGGGCATCAGACCCACAGACAGACCCGCTGCAGGCCTCCTCGTCTTTCTCCAGGACTCTGATGGGGAGGAGCTGGGGGCGGGGCAGGGTGCAGTGAGGGTGGGGGTGGCAGTGCAGGGCCCTTGGCGGAGAGGAGCCCCTCTCACTGGCTGGTGGGCTCCAAGGCCGGGCCCAGATCCAGCTCGGCCTCAGCTCGTCCTTCAACGTGGCAGCGTGGACATGGGGACCGGTGCCACCAGCCCCCCACGGGGTCCTGCAGAGATGGCTCCAGGCCGGTCTGAGAGCCCTGAGCTCCGGCCGCTCCCTGCTGGCTGCTCCTGCCTGACGCCCGCTTAAAATCCTGGCTGGCTGCAGGGGCCCTGAGCACGGATTCGGGCTCTGCTGGGCCCATGCACCCCACAGGGTCATCCGGGCCGTCCCCCTGCCGCCCACAACACTCACATCCAGCCAGAAAAGGGGCTCCTGCCTGTGTCTGAGTCCCCAGAGGAGGGCCTTGGGGGCGGTGGGAAGTGGGGAGCCAGGGCTGTGGGAGGGGCCCACAGAGGTCAGGCTTGCCAGGTTGGTGAAGGGGGCAACAGGGCACAACGGGGGCTCCAGGTATGGGGCCTCTGACCCTGCAGGTCGGAGCTCACCAAACAGGTGGCCACCCAACCCCCGCCACAGTTGGCCCAGACTCAGGCAGCTCCCACCCGCCCTCTCTGCAGCTGGCACACAGCAGCCAGGGCATGCAAGGCCCCACCTGCGTACCCATGCTGTGAGCTGCAGCCCGCCCCAGGGCTCCGCACACGGTACCATAACTGGCTCTGCACACGTCTCTGTGGGCCTGCTTCCTCACCCCTGAAAGAGGGACAGGCACAGCCCGCTGCATGGGACGTTGTGGGGCTCAGCCGAGACGGCCCACGAGAAACGTGGGAAACCACGGCAGTGCTCCAGGGCCAGACGCGCTTCCTCTGGGGGAAGACGCCCGCCTCTCTGTGCGACCGCGCCACCCTGCTCTTTCTCCGTCACCTGGCTCAGGAGAGGCACTCAGAAACGTTCACTGAATGAACAAATGAACAAAATAGCCAGCAATTCCACCGCCCCCCCACCAATCACTCCTGGAAAATCTCCAGACCACACTGGGGGTAGGAGGCGCACTTAGATGGGTCACCCAGGGGGAGGGGCCAGGAAAGGGTCCCTCCCCCCTCCCCCCCCCCCGGGAAAAGCAGGGGGAAGAGCCAGCCGCTTCCCTCATTCTTTCATTCTCTGCACTTCCTCTGTGCTGAGCTCCGCAGGGCCTGGGGTGGGCGCGGGTGGGTGCGCCTGTAGTTCCTCCCCGAGGGAGTTGTGGCCGAACCATGGAAGGGCATTGAGAGAGGCTCCTGGGATCAAAGGAGTGGGGTGTCCTTGCTGGGGCAAGAAGGGACAGCCCCCTGAGAGTCAGTGACCTTCCCACTCCATTCTTGTTATTATTCGACATTCCGGTGTAAAATGTGTCTCATACAGGAGAATATATGTAGTAAGACAGGTACGCATTAGAAGCACATTATACACAAGCACCTGAGATTCAGCTATTTTCACCTCACACCACTCCGTGCTGGACATGAGGCATTCCTACAACCCTCCCCTCGGCTTGGGAGCTGAGGCCATTCTTCTTCTGTCACCGAGGGAAGAGCTGAGGCTCCAAGTCCTGCCTGGTGTCACTGCGCACAGCATCTGGCAGAGGCAAACCAGAGCGGCCCCCCTGCCTGCCCCGCAGCCCAGCGTGGTGGGGGCCTGCATCCCCGCACCCCGAGCCAGTTGGGACACTTAAAGAGCAGTGACTGGGAGCCTGTGCCTGGCCTCTACCCTCTCACATGGCCCGTGGGTCTGAATCCCAGGGCTGGGCCACTTAGCGGCTGTGCAACCTTGGCCAAGTCACTTAACCTCTCTGAGCTTCACTTTGCACCCACGAATGCAGACAGCCACAGCACCCGCCCCGGGCAGGTTGATGAGTCCATGTGTGTGAAGTGCTTACAGCAGAGCACGGCACGTGGTGAGAGCTTGATGAGCACTGGCGTTAGCATTATTATGAGTCCTCCGCTCTCGGGGCTCTGACTATATCATCACTCTCAGGGGGAAGCAAAGGTCCAGGGAAGTTAAATTAAAGTGCTCGGAAACCCCTGGCAGGGCGAGCGGGCTGGAGGGAGAGTTATGACTTGCTTCAGTCCCATGGTCCCCACAAAATACTCAACATGCCCAGGAACATTAACCTAGTGGGGGAAGAAATAAAAGACACAACTGAACAAATGCCCTGTCAAGGAAGGAAATATGTAATCAATTAACTGAGCCTCCCCAAACCTTCCCAAATAATAATTAGGAGCGCCAGCCCAGCTCAGGAGGAAATTGCCGCAGCAAGGGCAAGCCACTCCCCCGAGGATCCAAATGGAGGTACTTAGAACCGACGGGCAGGCAGTTCGCTGCTTGTCTCGGAACTCGGGCATCTGTCTCCAGGCCCCAGGCAGGCCTGGCTGTGCGTGCAGCCTGGGGCCCTCGGGGCCGGGGCGCTGCCTGGCCCCTTTCTTTGGTGGGGCAGCGAAGAAGGGGCAGGGAGTGTTAGACCCCGGAGGGCCGTCTGTCACCCAGCACCCCCTCCCACTAGTGCATTGGAAAAAGGGAAACTGAGGCTCAGGGAAATGGGGTGTCTGGCCGTGTCCCATTGCAGGCTTGGGGCTAGACCCTCGTCCTGAAACCCCAGGGCTTTGGGCTCAGTGCTGGGCAGGGATCTGACGGTCCAGCCCTCTGACCAGGGGTTCGCTTCTCCGCTGATGTGGGCGGAGGGGCCTGGTATCGGTCTGGGCGCTGGGGAAGCAGAAGAAAGCCGAAGGGACCAAGTCCTCATCCTCAGGGTTGCACTTGAGAAGAAAAAGGGAAACGTATGCAGATACACACAGGAGAGAGCCATGCCGGACAGGGATAAATGCTGCAACAAGCAAGCGGGTGCAAAGGGACCTGAGCGTCTGGGGTGGGTGTGGGGACCCCTCCAGATGAGGCGTCAGGGAGGCCCCTGCGGAGGTGACCTTCCATCAGACACCTGGGATGGAAGACGAGTGTATCCACTGGAGGAAAAGCATGCGCAAATGTCCTGAGGTGGGAACAAGCTTGGCGACAAAATCAGGGTGACCAGAGGACGGTCGGGGGCGGGGGGAGGGCAGAGTGGATGGAGACTGAGGTTTCCTGGACTTTGCAGGCCTGATAGGAAACAAGCATTTCCTGGAAAGGGAGCCAGGAAGCCCTCGGAGGGCTTCCGGCAGCAGGTGCCACCATACAATCTCACCTGGGAAAGCTCACCCCGGCTGCTGGGTGGAGGAGGAACCTAGGCATCGCGGGGCCCGGTGTGCAGAGAAAGGACCGGCACTGTGGGGGCTGGGGAGGGAGAGGCAGCCCCGGGCTGCACAGCAGGAAGCCTGGGGCCTGGCGTCTCCACTGCCCCTGAGCCGTGTGACCTTGAGCAAGTCACTCACCTTCCCCAGTTGCCTCTTTGCTTTTTCATAAAATGAAAAAGACCTCCCTGCCCCTGCAGCCTGGGTGGTGTTGCTTCATCACCTCAGTCGCAGTCTGTGCTATTTGCAAACAGAGGTGACAAGGGCAAAAGGCCACCTGTACAAAAGGCCCATGGCCCACTGACCTTTTGTCCTTTGTCTCTGCCACTGGCAACTTTTAGGTGACTTCTTTTCCTTGACTAAGTTGTGCCACAATCTGATGGTTAAGCTGGGAGCTCCTCTTCCATTCATTCATTCATTCATTCTGCATCCATCCATCCATCCATCCATGCATCCACTGTTGAGAGCCCACTGCGAGCTCAGCAGGGCACTCACGTCTCCTGCCCTCTCCCACGTGTGTTTTCCCAGGACCCTTAGGCTCACCAGACTCCGCCCCCGCCGCCCGCCATTCGCCATCAATCCTACCCAATCCTCACCTCCTGAAACACAATTACCTTCCGAGGCAGAGAAGCTTCTCCCAGAGCCTGGGAACTTTATTAGGCTGCAATAATATAGTAAAGAGAAGATCTGAATCACCCGGAGCAAATTCTAATGTGAAGAAATACTACGGTGACAAATACTTTGTTCTGAACTGTTTACTAAATTAAGTCTTTCCCAGACATTTTTAGCCTTCATTTTTTTTAATACCAGCAATAAAGTAGTTGTGTAATTAGTAATAAAGCTGACAGCCGGCTACTGATTTTTTACTCAGAAGGAAAAAGATAATGTGTGTGCGTGTGGGGGGGGGTGGATAATGTCTAACAGTGTGTTTTCTGGCTGCGGATATATAAATTACTTTCCGTCTCGGCAGCTCTGGCCTTCCAACGGTGGCTGGGGCGGGGGGAGGGGGGCTGCACGGGGCTCGGTGGCATGGAAATGGTCCCGCCTAGAAGCCACACGCTGGCTTGCTGTGCGACCTTAGGGGAAGCACCCCCAGTCTCTGGGCCTCGGTTTTCCCATCCAGGGAAGGAGAGGAATGGCCTCGGTGAGGTCGAAAGGCTGCTGGCCGCACTGTCCCAAGTCTGGGAGGGGACAGTGGCTTTACATGGCATCTGTATGCCCGTGGCTCCCACATTTGTATCTATGACCCCAACCTCTCCTACTCACCGTCCTCGCTCTGGTGTCTAACAGGCGGCGCCTGAACCCGGCCCAAACCGAACTTGAGAATCCCGCACCACCCCCCGCCCCGCCAGCCCTAGGGGGTCCTCATGGGCCTCCCCACCTCAGGAAGGAGCTCCCCTCCACCTAAATGCTAGGACCCTGGCCCTAGAGGTCACTGTCAACTCATCTCTTCCTGAGATCCCCCCACTTCCGGTCCATCCGTGAGTCCTGCTGAAGTCCCCCGTCACGGCGCTCCGGGCCTCCTGGGGCCAGCCCGTCACCACCTTTCCTCCCCGGTCCCCCCTCTCCACTGTCACATCCTCCCCAGTAGCTCCGGTGGATCTTTTAACAACACACAAATAGAAACAAAATCGACTTTGGTGACTCCTCACCATTCCTAGAACACAGTTCAAGCTTTCTTTTCAACCACCCAGAATGTCCTACAACAGTGGTTCTCAACCTGGCCTGCGGGGCTTGGGAAAACTGGTGTCTGTGCCCCGCCCCACCCCCTCCCCGCTCCGCCAGCACAGCTCTGCTGACCCCGCTGGGGCTCGGCCGGCGCGGGGGGTGTTTGTAAAGCTCCCTGGATGTGTCCGTGTCCACCCGGAACAGCAGCACCCGCCTCCCCTGGGACAGGATCAGAAACGCAGGAGCTCAGGCCCCAGCCCAGACCCACTGAGTGAGAATCTGCATTTCGACAAAGTTCAAGAGGCCCGTTCCTTGCCCTCTGGCCTCTGCGGCCGTCTCCCCTCCTCCCCACACTGCTCACAGGGCCCTCTGTCCCCCCAGAGGCCCTCCGGGCCTCTTCTGCTCTCTGATGATCCTTCAAGCTCGCCCCCACCTCAGGCCCTCGCTGCCTCCTCTTCGAGAATGCTCACTCCCTGGCCTTTGTGTGGCTGCTTCCCCTCACCTCCCACACCCCCTCCCCCGACTCTCCCTGGGGTGCTGGCATCACCCCGGGAATGTCACCTCTACAGAGACAGGGATCTTACCCCCCTTGTGTACCCCTTGATGTCTACCGTTAACAAAGAAATGCTTTTGAAACGGCAAGTGTGTAATTAGGGCAAGGCCTCACTGGAGGGGCTGAGACACGTCACGGTCCACGGGACACTCACCGGAACTCCCTCCCGCCCCCCGGCCAGACTGCGGCCTGACGCCGGGCTCGCAATTCTGTGGGGTGACTCGGGGTGAAGGCACGGTCTCCAGAAGGCCCCTGGTAAAGGGCAGACCGACCGCTAACCAGAGGAGAAAATGGGTTACCCCACAGACACCTGCGCCCCCCATTCTATCAGCCCAGGGGCTCTGCCCCTCACTGGGAGGACCCCTGGGGGGGACCCTCACCCAGCCCTCGGGCGAGTCACTTCTCCTCTCCGAGCCGAGCGGGAGCCCCATAACTAGGACCTGAGATCTGCACTTCATAAAATTGTCATTAGGGTTTAAGCAAATGATGGATGGGAAAGAGTTTTGCTGAACGTTTGAAATAATAATTCCACATTTGGATAACCTGTCAGCTCATTAATTTAACAAATCCCTTCTGAGACCCTTGCTGGGCAGTGAGGCCTTAGAGATAAAGAAAGGAGAGTCCCTACTCTTGAGGAACAAGACCCATTCTTGGTGAAGGGGGTGGGGGCGTGGCGCACAGGTGAGGGACCCCCCCTCATTGCAATACTCCAGTGCATCACCAGAGGGCAGCAGACAGCTTTGCAAGCCCTTCCCTCCCCAGGGGAGAAAGGCGAGAGAGGGTACCTTCTGGGAGTCCTAGAGGCCTCCCTGTGGGCAGGAGGGCGAATAGAGAATGGGGAGGGTGGGTGGAGGAGGCTGCTTTGGTGACAGCCGTGGACCCATGGAGTCCATCTCAGTCCCCTGCACCAAAGATCTCCACTAACCCAAAACCCAACCATGGAGAAGTGCCCCTACCTGCCTGCCTCCCCAGGTGGAACAGGAACCCTCTTGATGCTACTGGGGCATCTGGGGCCTCGAGACCCAGGGCCCGTGCTGGGCCAGAAAGGGGCTCCAAGCCAAGGGATGCAGGAGTGTGCAGGGAGAAGAGGAAGTGTGAGAAGGTGGGAAGTGTGAGACTGAGAGGGCAGAAGTAAGGAAAGGAAGAATGTGGCCCTAAGAAAGGAAGGCCACAGCAGCTGAGGAAAAGACTAAAAGCCAAGGAACAAAAGGAGAAGAGGCTCGGCTTTTACTGGTGGGCGGGGTGGGGGCTCGGGAGGAGGGAAGGCCGTGCCCGCCCCTTGGGAACCTGCGGAGGAGCAGCCTGTGTGAGCGAAACCCGGCCTTGCCTGGTGGGTGCTGGTGGCCTTGCGGGGACAGCGATCCTGTGGGCGGGTCATTGCATCCACACGAGAGGGGCAGAGTCATGCTGCAGAGTGCTTCTGGAGCAGGACTGATCCTGGAGGGGCATGGGGGACACTGTGCCAAGTGGGGCATTTGAACTGGGCTCCCAAAAGGCAGAGGAGGACCGGCAACCGCTGGGGAAGGGGAGAAGTGGGAAGCTGAGAAGTGAGCGAGAGGAGGAGGAGGGCGGGGGGGAGGGAGAAGGCTGCGGTGGAGTGGGGGTGGAGGCTGCCCCCCTCCATGGGGGGACAGGCAAACAGCAGAGGCGTGCCAGGTTAACCCATTTCTCCGCAAGTCAACCAAATTCGTGCTGCCAGCTGAGGTGGCAGAGGCTCCACAGCCACTTCCGGAGTCAGGATTGGGCATCGCTTATCTCCTTGGCCGAGGCATCCATGGGCCTGGGGCTGCCAGGTGGTAGCTATTTTTAAGGTGGTGACTGGCAGCTTCCCACCTGGAGACGCCGAGCATCTCAGGCCAGGGATCCCGTGTGTGTGCTCCTGTGCACACGCGTGTGCATATAAGGATGGCGATACAAGGTCACATGACCTCACTAGGCCACCTAACTCTCCAGCACCTAGCAATGGTCCTGGCACAGGGTGGGCACTCACTGACTGCTGAGTGACCCCTCCCCCAGGCGTCCAGGGACCAAATAGGGCTCTGGGGACCCAATAGGGCTCTGACGACCCACGGGGACAAACCCAGGCTTCACTACGTGCAAACCATGTGACTTCAGCCCTCTAGTCTCCTGTGTCGTCATCGGTACCACAGCACAGACCCACACCGCGGGATTCGGTGAGTCTGAGCTCTGCCCACCTCGCGGTGGCTGTGAGGGTTAAACCACATGATGGATGGGCAGAGTTTTGCTGACTGTTTGAAATGGTAATTCCACATTTGGATAACCTGTCAGCCTATTGATTCAACAAACTTTTACCGAGGCCCTGGGCTTCCATCCCAGGCCCTGTGCCAGGCCCTGAGGACCCAGAGATGAAGCAGGGAGGGTCCCCTCCCTGATGGACAGGACCTAGGGAGGAAGGCTGGAAGGCTGTGCAGAGTGCGGTCTGCAGGCCTGACACGGGGGGGAGGGGGGGGGCAGGAACTCCGCATTCCCTAATGGGTACCCTGGGGTGCAGGGCTCAGGATGAGGTCCGGCAAGACTGTGGCTCAGGGAGCATGGGCACCCTCCACCTCTCGGGGAGATGCGTTGGCCAGGGAGCTGCGTTAGGAGCATCTCCTTTCCGAGCCCGCCTGCCTCCAGCCACGCCCTCCCTTCCTGAGGTCAGCTGCATTCTTCTAACGACAAGTAGTGGTAGCTGGGCATGGGGTGGCCCAGGCTCTGGGACTGGTCGGTACCTGTGAGGTCACTCTGGACTGGGAGGTCACTGGCTGGTCCAGCTGTTTTGTCATCTTCAACCCAAACAGGTCTCCAGCCCTGGGAGTGGGGCAGGGTGGGGGTCGGAGGGGTGGGGGAACTTAGAACAATCGACTGTCAGCCACCGGCTGCCAGCAGCACTAGAATTATCTGTGCCTTGCAGCTTCCCACCGAGCTCTTTGGCCCAAATCTGCACATCGGAGCAGATGGAAGGTGTTGTGTGAGCAGAGCTTTCCAAGTCTCGCTGCCAGCGTCTCTACCTGGAAGACTTTCTAAAAGACTGGTTTTCTAGGCCCTGCTCCAAATCAAATTCCATCTTGGTGGGGCCCAGGAACTGGTGTTTCTAAGGCACTTCCAAGGTGATCCTCATGCAGGTGGTCTGGGGACTGGCCTGTGCGGGAATGGTGCAGCCACCACCTGACTGCGGAGCCTTGCTCCCTTAGCAAACTTGCCGCCTCTCCTTGCTGGGAAGGGAGAACTGGACTGAAAATCCCCTAGTGGCTGGGAACTGCAGTCCTCGCTCTTTAAGTATCCTCTAGGTTTGAGATGGGGACCTGGCTCCCACGTGGGGTGGAAGACCTGGGGTGTTCAGTTCTGATGTGGCTGAGAGATAGCATCCGTTATGAGTAAAGTGCTGAAAATGGCTTGAGGTTATCCTTACAATCTCGCTCCGGCTCATTCATATTCCTGGATGATTTTTGGGCAGGGGAGAGAAGAATGGGTTGACAGAGGGTCAAGATCAGGGCTGCCAGCCTCACCAGGCAGTTCTGCAGAGACAGGGCCCACGTTTGTTCCATTGCACAGAACCTGGCACAAGGCCGGCGCGTAGTAGGTGTTCAACGTGGGTGTGCTGCGTGGCGGGATGAGTGGAGAAATGAAAGGCATCTTCGTGCATAAGCAACCTCGAGCACACTTTGGACAGAGAACAGAGGTGTGGCTGATGGCGGCGCGAAGGGCAGTAGGGAGCTGCGCAACTCAGGCTGTGAAATCGCTCGCGTCGGGCGGCCTGCTTCTTTGCACCGACAGTGAAGGCAGCGGCGGCCCTGCTCGCTAATGGATGCGACTCAGAAGGGACATTTAACTTTTCAAAGGGAAACAATCCTCTCAGCTCTTTGGACCAGACAGTTAATGTGTCTGTTTAAAAACCAACTCCATTTTTTTTTCCTCTGTTTGAACGGATTCCAGAGGGCATCCACTTTGAAACCTCTGCCGGCCTGCGGGACTTCGGCCCTCCCCTCCCCCACCCCCGCGCCCGCACCCGTGCGTGCCTTCCCTCTAGAGCGCCTGCTCCCGGGTCCCCTTTGTCTACAGCCGGCTCGTGCTTCCAGGGCCACTTCCAGTGCCGCCTCTGCCGGGATTTGCCCAATCTCTCCATCTCTGAGTCAGCGCTGCATTCTATCTGAGCCCGTCCTGTGACAGCTATCACTTTATTACTTGAATTGTTAGCTATTTATCTCCGTGTTTTATCTCCTCTTTCTCTCCTTTCATTTCACAAATATTTATTGTTCCTCTCTGAATGCCAAGTGGGTTCTGGGGTTACTAAGATGAAAAAGACGGCAGAGCACAGCCTTTGGGGGAGCTAATGGGCGGGCGGGAGACGGGGCAGGCTGTAAGCTCCGTGGAGGCAGGGGCTGCATCTTCACCCCCCGGGGCGCTGTGCCCACCCCCTGCGCCCACCCCCATGCTGGGCCGAGGATGCCGCAAACGCTCAATATGTGCTGTTTGTTGAGCGCATACGTGAACGGCTGCATCTCAAAGCAATAAAAGAAGTTGCGTTTCTTTCCGCGTCTTCGATCCTCAAGGCTCTTTTTTTCATTTACTTGATTTCTCCCACACCTCCCTCCCCTGATCAGTATGAATTAGGAAAGTGTAACTGTGCTCTCACATTCTCCAGGAAACCCCTAGGCTCCACCCGACCCAATTGTTCCCCAGCTCTGCTGGCTTTGGGGGGATGGCGCATGCGCACAGGTTCCCAGGCTTGGCAACCAGACCCTGCCGGTGAGAGCTGGTTCTCCCGCCCCCGCCTTCCGGCCCAGGTGGTCTTCCAGCCCCCCACACCCCAACTTCACTCCGACTTGGAAATGAGGTCCTGAAGCCTACGGAGAAACCTCTGACCACTTCCCCGGACTCCTTCACGGAGGGCTTTGTCCTTCTTTGTCGCCACCAACCCACCCTCCACGCTGCAACCCGGGTGAGCTTCACAAAACACAGGTCACGGTGGCTTCCAGGGCGCTGCGAGTGAACGCCAGTTCACTTCCTGGCCACGCCGGCCCTCGGCAGCTCCTCGATCAGGCCCTTTCTCGCCTCAGGGCCTTTGCACTTGCTGTGCCTTCTCCCTGGGGTGCCCTTCCTACCCCCAACCCTGGCCGCCGGCTTCCCTTTGTCCTACAGATCTCTGCGCACACGCCTCTCCTAGGAGGAACCCCGCAGCCCTCCCCCTCCATTATTCCTCCTTCTCTATTACATGACCTTATTTCCTTCACCACCCTCATCGCCAGGTATAAATAGTTTTCTTATTATTCTAAACATATTTTTATAGTCTGTCCCTACTCACCCGCTACGTCGTAAACCTCACAAGAGCAGGTCTGGTTATGTCTTGTTCGCTACTTTATTTCCAGCGCTGTCCCTGACACACTGCAATTGCTCAATTCCCTGTGATGAATGAAGGATGCAAATACGGGGGCGGGACCAGGCGCCCGGCTTGCTCCTTTGTAATGCCTCCGACACCACCGCTAACTCATGTACCTGACAAATATTTACAGATCACAACATGTTCGTGTGGGGGGTGTGCTTGGGGGGGCAGTGGGTGAGGGAGGGGCTGGTGCTAAGCTGGGGACTGGGGAGACGGGGATGAAGACATCGGACCCAGTCCTGGTCCTCATGGGACTTCCGGTCTGCTTGAGGAGGCGGGCTATGAGCGCCTAGTGTCAGGGCAGTGAGTGTGTGAAGGGCAAGTACGCTGGGGTATCTGGCCCAGTGTGGGCAGTCAGGACTGGCTTCCTGGAGGAGGTGGTGTTTCAGCTGAACCTGGAAGAATGAGTAGGGCCTTGGCAAGGAGAGGCGGGTCAAGTGTGCGAGGGGCAGGAGCACACGTAACCGCTCGAGTCTAGATTTTCCTTACCACTGAATCAGAGCCAGCGCAACCTGCCTGGTGCTCCTCACGACACCCCGAGCAGATGAGAGTGGACAAGGGGCCGCAGAGGGCTTTGGGAAACGGGAGGCACAGCCCAAGGGGGCGGTGCGGGTGGTGGGGGCGGTTGAAAGCTCACGGGGGTTCACCGCGACCTCCAGGAAGGTCTTAGCTGCCATCTGGGGGCAGCCACATTCTGCAGGAACCAATGAATTGTGCCCACATGGCCATCTTCTCTGTGGTGTAACAGGGGAATGGAGGTGGGGGGGCAGGGCGTGAGAGGGCAGGTGAGGAGGGCAGCCGGTGTGCTGGTGGGACTGTCCTCCACATCACACCGCCCCACACGGGAGGCCCCTGCGAAGCGGATCCCGAGACGAGGATTCTGTGTGAGGGGTGTACCAGGGAGGGAGTCCCAGGCAGCCGGACGGGCAACGGAGAATGAGCGGGAAGGGAAGGATGCCATGCAGGGGCCTCGCGCAGGGAGTTCCTTGCGTAACGTGTAGTGACATGTTTACGGACGTCTTACTTTCCTAGATTGCTGCCTGCGTCCCTGGAAAAGCAGAGAACCCTGCCTTTCTTGTGCCTCTGGGGCGCGGCGCCTCGCATCACACTGGGCTCCGGGAGATGCTCAGTCAAATATTAAACACCCTTTGAAGGAGGAAATGCCTGCCGATGCCCAGCTGGGAGTTCCGGGTTCTGAGGCTCAGAACTAGAAAAGCCTTTGACAGATGGGGCCTCTTAGGCGCCGGGAGGGGCAGTGAGCTGCCCAAGCTGTGCCATACCTGCACCTCCCCTCCAGAGGCAGAAGGCTTGCCCCTCCCAGCCCCCCACTGGACTGCCATCCCTCTGGGAACCCCACCAGTGGGAGGAACACCTCTGGGGGCCCCTGGGGCTCCTCTCAGCTGCTGCCCAGAGTTGCTCCCTGCCAATTCCTGGTAATCTTCTCAGCCTCCCTCTCCCCCCAGCCCGGTTCCCCAGCTGAAGAGGAAGCGGCGGAGACAGCTGTGGAGCTGGGACTCTCTCTAGTTGGTATGCATTAATTTGTAAATATCTTCATTTATATGTAAATGTGGAGTCCCACGCCCCACCGCCAACCCTAATGGGGCCCCGCAGCCTGAAGGAGCAGCCTCTTCCAGCGCGGATGCTCTCTGGGGGCTGGCGTGATCGGATTAGACTGGCAGAGAGAGAGAGAGGGTCCGCTCCCGTCGTCCCTTCTGCCTGGGGCCTCCTCTCGGTTGCTCTGGCCTCGCGCTCTCTGCCTGGGACGGGACGCCAGCCCTGGCTCGGCCGTGTGACCTTGAGCAAGTCTCCTGCCCCCTCTGGGTGGAGGGGTAGCACGAGGTGGGTCAGATCTGACCCAGTTCATGTCATTCCAGCAGGGGGCCCTTGACCTCACTAAACGTGGATCCCATCTGAAAAACCAGGACTGTAGAAAATAATAGTAACACGGGCTTGTGTTCACGAGGTTGTTGGTGACGCTCAGGAGACCGCGTGGACACACGTAAGCAGGCTTATGAGAGGCGCTGGGAGGAGAGGGCTTTTCCTTCCTGGGAGGGAGGGAGGGCTTTTTCTGAGACATAACAGCAAACACGCGGAGCTCGGGGACTGCGGCGGCTCATCAGATCCTCTCCAGGCGGCTTTGAACTTCTTACTGCGGCCCTTCCCTCCACACACCAGGAACTCAGACACGGAGTCACGCCCAAGGCCACACTACAGCGGGAGCGTGGAGGAGTCAGGACTGGCGCTCAGGCCACTGGACACCAATCTCCCTTAAACTCCACAGGTCTGTGGGGCCGATCCCATTCAGCAAGCTTGCTGAGGAGCCGACCCATGAGAGGTTAAGGCCCCGTCCAAGGTCACTCAGCAGGAAGTGGCTGGGCTGGGATCTGACCGGGTCTGCAGGTAGCAGGGTGAGCATGGCGGGGCGAGGCTCAGGGGTGGTCTCTGGGTTTCCGTGCTGCTTAGGAACCAGAGCCAAGGAGTCGCCCTGGGGACCCTACCTACAGTGGCGGCGGGGCACCAGAAATGATGGGATGGACTGGCACAAGGGGGGCCTCTCAGAGATCCTGGTCACCATGCAGCGGTGGGGAGGCAGCGGTGGGCTTCTGGGAAACTTGGGGTGATGTGAATCATCTGTGGTTCCCAGAACAGTCATTTTCTTCTCCAAAAATGAGAGTTTGCCTCCATTTCATCGCAATTGTCACTGGCTGGTCTTAGGTGTGATTCAGTATTTTAAGGCACCCCCAATCCCCTTTGGAAGCAAGGGCAGGAAAAATTGTAAATATATAAGTGAAGGCATCTGTGTGGCCACCTGCATGCCAGAGCCCCTCGGCACCCACAGTCTCGCCAGATCGCCTCAGCGAGCGGCTGGGTCTGACTCCGGGCACAAAGCCCAGCAAGGAGCGGAGACCCAGAAAGTTCCTCCAGGGGAGCGCACCCACCTTACAAAAGGGGGCAGGGAAGGACCACCTGCCAGACCCCCCAGGCTGGGCTGGATGGGCCCTTTGAAACCTCCTTGTCCCATTTTCTAACTTTACTCATGGGGAAACCGAGGCCCAAAGGGCCAAAGGAGCAAGCCCAGGGTCATCCAGCCAACGTGCAAATCCCGTCGAGCACCTGCTGTGCGTGCAGGCCTTGTGCTGGGAGCTGCGGGTACAAGGCGAAAGGGAGCAGCTGCTGTGCCTTCTGACGCTGGTGGTCGTGGAAAGGAGAGCCAGCCCCCGTGTGGAGAGCAGGAATGTCACAGGCACCCCGCGAGGCGCAGTGCCCCGGCCCGGCCCTGTCTGCCTCGGCCTCTCGCCACGGGCGCAGCGTAGCCCAGTCATCCTCCAGCTTCTCGGCAGCCTGTGCTTTCTGCCCGGGCTCCAGGCAGAGCAGCTGGCTGTGCAGCGTGGAAAAGGGCCCATGTGTGCGCGTGTGTGTAAAGTTGTGCACATTCAGTGCTTGTATGAAGGTACTCTTCATTAACCCTGTGGTGAGGTCCCCCTCTTGTGGGGTGGCAGCCCTGGGTTTCGGGGCGATCAGTTCTGCTGGGGGGGTGGAGGAGTCTAAAGAGGGTGTCCACAGAAGGAGCTGAGTGAGGAGTTTCCCAGGTGACCAAAGGGACACCCCTTGTCCCCTCCCTCCAGGAACGGGTCCCACTCCTGCAGCAGAGCCCCCGGCTCGGCCTTCCCAGCCCGTGGAGGCTGACTCTGAGAACCCCCAAGCACACCGTGGGCCGGACGCCAACGAGCCGGACAGGTGGCCTCCCGGTCCCCGCCCCGCGCCCTGCAGCCCCTCACCTTACGGTGGACTGGTACACCAGGTCCTCTCTCTTGCGGTAGTTTTCCATGTGTGAGTAGTTGGTGGAGAACATGGCGTCGAAGGTGAAGATCTTCTGCTTGATGGTGCCGCCATCCATCACCTGCAACAGAGCACAGAGGCAGCCGCAGGTGAGCATGCGGCCAGCACCCGCCACCCCTCTCCTCCCACCCCCCGGGCAGGGAGTGGGCTTCGGGGACACCTGCCCAGGAGACGAGGAGGCCAGCAAACCCACTGTCCCACTGCCTCTGGAAAGGCTCTGGGTAGGAGATGTCACAGCTGTCACTGGGCCCCCCCCCCAAGTCATCCCAGTTCCATTGATGTGCAAACTGAGGGTCCGAGGTGAGGACCTACAGCCAAGGAGGAACAGGGCTGGCTCTCTCTGCGTCTCTCCCCACCGCACCTGGGCTCCCACGTGGGGGAGCCCCCAGGTCGGCCTCGCAGAAATGACAAGTCCGGCTTGGGGAGCTGCAGGCAGAGCCGCGGACAGAGCCGCAGTCTGTGCATGTGTTTTGCAGAGTCAGCCACAGGGTCCCTGCCTGAGAAGAGACAGGAGAGGGGGCAGGCTGGACAGAAGGAGAAGAGGGGGCACCACCAGGGACAGTCACCAGAGCAAAGATCTCGTGCAGAGACAAATGAGCTACATGGCAACCATTTCCGGTAAGTCCCACAAGGGGCGGGCCCAGAATGGCAGGGGGTGGCAGAGCCGGTACAGCCCCCGTCCTGGGGAGAAGGTGGTCAGAGAGGGCTTCTTGGAGCAAGGGATGGGTAAGTTATCTTCTAAAAGGAAGAGTAGGAGGCAGCTTTGCAAATGGCGGGCGTGCTTCCAGGCAGAGGGGGAAGCAGGAGCAAAGGCCCTGGAGCAGGAAGGAACCGCGCGGGTAGGCTGTTCAGGGTGCAGTGCAGTGAGAAGGCCCTGGGGAGTGAACCGCGTGCCGGATCCTGCAAACAAAGCAGCTCAGGTTCCGGAGAGGCCATGGGGTTGCAGGGTTCAGATTCTCCTCTGGCTTTAGAGTCGGATGAGGACTGATCGAGGGGGCGTGTCTGGAGCCTAGAGACCTGGGAGGGGGCTGAGGAGAGCCCAATCCACTGACACGGGGGGGGGGGCGGGGGGAGAGACGGGGACAGGGTGGGGGACTCACTCTCCTCTGGCTGCCATTGGGACCGGCAGGCCAGGAGGTCCCCGTTTCCCCCAGGAACACAGGGGAACCAGGAGGCGATAATAAAGCCCGAGCTGGAAGACAAAGCCGCGCTCAGGTGCCCAGCTGCTCACAGCTGATTAAAAGCCGGCCCCCGAGTGTCCTGGGCTCCCGGCTGCCGGCGGCACGCCTGCCTCCCCACCGCCGGCATCCCCGGGTCTGGGCTGCCTCCTGCTAATGAAAGTGTTACTCCACAAAGCAGCAAGGTATGTGTTGTCACTGTTTCAATTATTTATCTGTTTACTCGGCTGCAGTTTTCCGCTTGTCTCAGCAACTCTATTATAGACCGAAAGCTTGCAGCCTCTCGCCACTCAGCTGGGCTCCAGGCGAACAGCCTGCCACGGCGGCCTCATGCATGGGCCTGGGGAAGCGGAATGAAGTCCATGCGGCTGCGCCTGTGGAGCCGGGGTGGGGAGCAGCAGAGGGGCCTGGCAGGGTGGCAGCCGGAGATGGGCTTTCTCCAAGGAGCCGGGGCAGGGGAATCCTGAAAGCCACTGTCCCCCTCCATCCCCACCCACCTTTGCTAGGCACTGAGCTCGGATCTGCCACCCTCCTTGGGAGGACTGGCCTGGGTGCAGCTGGGCATGTCTGGACCCACGGGGACTTGGACCACATCTGTCTGGCCTAGGTGGCGTTGGTACTCATTCAGGAGACATAGGTGTTGTGCATTTATTGAGCACCAGTGTATTCCAGGCACCGGCCACATCGGTGTGGACCACCCTCCCCCAGTGCAAGCTCATCAAGAATAGGGAGGCCTCTGCAGGTAGGGGACCCCCAGGGAGCCCGGGCTGGGAGGGTCAGAGTGAGGATGCGTGCTCACGAGCTTTAGGACCGTAAGGGGGATCTGCAGGGGGACTTCCCGCTGCAGTTTGTCCTCACCCCTCACCACGCCCACCACACTGTCGCTCTTCCTCATACACTTCCCCTGTGGGCCCCTTTGGGGACTTGGCGCTTTGGGGTGCTGTGTGCGTGTGGTGGGAAAGCAGGGCGCCTCGTCCTCTCGCCTGCTCACTTGCCTCCTCTGCAGCATGGGGGACCCAGTGTCCCAAAGAGGGGACAAAGAGAAGAGGGAGGAAAAGGGGCCAAGTACCTTTAAACCAGGGTCCTTAGCTGGGGGACATTTCTTTGGCAACGTGTGGAGCCGGTTTGGGCTGTCACAACGGGGGAGGAAGTGGGTAGAGGCCAAGGATGCTATAACCATCATACGGTGAACGGCCGCCCCACAAGTCATCTGCCCGAAATGTCGTCGTCAGTGCGGAGGGCGGGAAATCTGCATCAAGGCCATCACTTTGTCTGGACCCACAGTGCCCCTGAAAGGTGAGGAGATGATAACTCCCCCGTTTTGTGGATGAAGAAGCTTGGAGAGGAGCCGTGATTCAGCCGAGGTTCCGCCCTGGGCGCCTGGCAAAGCTCTGTGAGTTCCCGGAGGCAGGCTGGCCCCAGGGGCCCCAGACCAGAGTTCACACCCCACCCACCAGACTCGAAGTCTGAATGAACTCACCACCTCTCGGCCCCTCCTCTGCTCCAGGGAGGCTCCTTAAACCGGGGCGGGGTGGACTCAGAAGCGCTCAGAAGGGGAGGTGTGAGGAATTTCCTCCCCAAGTCCCCGGAGGGGGCGGCGCCCCACTGGGCTGACTCCCAGCTTTGCCTCCCCTCAGGTTCTGGCTTTTTATCTCCTCCTAAAATTGGGCTGCCCTTCTAGTCCCAATCCCAAATTTCACTCCGTTTTCTTTTATTATACAAAGGAGAAAAAAAAATCTGTCGGTAAAACTGTCTGCTCCAATTTATTCGCCGAGACGGAGGGTTTTATTACTAGAAAAATACACCTGCACCCCTCCCCGCGTGCACACACACACACACACCCACGCACCCTAGGTAAAGCACCAGCGATTTCTCTGGGTCATAAATCCCCGTTTCGGGCCGAGGGGCAGGGAGTTTCAAGGTCGCACCTAGTCTCCCTTTGGAGAGTTTATTTACATCTTTTTCTCTGGGGCCCGAGTCTGGGCTTCCGTGTCAGCCCAGGGAGTGAGTCACCGCTTCTGCTAGACTGGTCTTGGGGAGTGGGGACAGGCATTCTTCTCCACTCCGGCGTGACACCCACCATCCAAGTTCACTGCCCCGGCGTGGAGCTCTCTCAGCCTCAGGGAAAGGGAGGCAAAGGCAGAGCCTTGGAATTCAGTCCCTGCCAGTCCCAGGCCGGCGGGTGAGCGGCTGTTTGCAGGGAGATTAGCTTTGGGCTCTCAGGCAGCCATTTCCCCTCTGCAGGTCTCAGTCTCCACATCTGTAGCCTGGGGAGAGTGGGACCCAGCTCCCCGGGGGGCACTAAACCAGACGAGAGAATCCGGCGTGTGGTCTGCGCGCCTGAAAGAGACAGCTACCTACACGCATTCTAACACTTTTCTGGGCCACCCCCTTTCTGTGTCCCTTCCCACCATCCACAGCTGGGGCTGCAGGGCAGAATGTCTTTTACTGAAAAGCCCGAGGGTGCAGAATATCAGTCAGTGGAAGGAGTGGGTCCATACCTGGGGAGGGGCGCAGGTGGGAAGAGCCTAAAGCCAGTGTGGGCCAAGGAAGACGAGAGGGCTGGGGGGGGTGTGCAGGGAGGGGGCAGGGAGAGCAGAGGCCCCGGCCCCTGCTAGTAGCCCAGAGTGGGAGCCGGAGGGATGCTCTGAGCAAGTTCCTGGAGGCAGGCTGGCCCCAGGGGCTCTGAGACTCGCCCCCAGCGCCACAGAGGGGTGTGGCCCCAGACCAGGGCAGACAGAGGGGGGCAAGCTGATGGGGCAGACACAGTGCTGTTCTGGAAAGACAAGGCCCGGGATGTGTGGGTTTCCCTCCCCCGGAGGAAGACAGACTCCCGTGTTCATCAGCCAAGCAGGCTCTTGAATGGGGGCCGTTCCTAGGACATAAGTGTTATAAGAGCAGGGTCTTCATCTGTCCTGTTCGCTGCTGTGCCCCCAGAGTTGGGCACATGGTACTCGTTCGATAAATATATGTTGGACGAGTAGATGGATGAATGAATGAATGAATGAGCGAGTGGAGTCCTCGCCTTTGTGCTGGGCATCCGGGGTACCACGAAGAACGGAGCTCTGCAGTACAGACTTGCCCCAGGACGGCCCGCTGCCCCCGCTGCCCCCACACCCCGACCAGGCTGGGCCTTCTCGGCAGGAGTGGCCTGGCCCCACCAGGAAGGCAGCTGGACCGTCCAGGCAGCGATGCTCCAGGAGGAACCAGCGTGTGCCTGAGTTGCTCTTTGTCAGAGGTCTCAGCGTTGACCCTCCCGCTGCGGGAAAACGTCCTAATCATGCAAAGGGCACCCCGGACCAGGGAGGAGAGGCTGTGCACACCGTTATGCTAAAGATCCAAGTCCTAGCCAGCGACGACGTGGGCTTGGCCGTGTCCTTGGGCCCTCCCTCTGTCATGTCGTTTGGATTCTCAGGTCTGCGGGCTCCAGGAGCTGTGCCTCCCTGTGCCCAGCACAGCCCCCAACACGGGTAAATACATGAACTGTCCTGGGAGACGTGTCATCGTCCCCATGTTGCAGATAACCGAGGCCAAGAGAGGCAAGGGAGCTGTCCAAAGTCCCGTGGGCAGTGCACGGGGCAGCTGACGCCTCTGCATGCGTCGGTTAGAAAGAGAGGAGTAGGGGGCCCATCCTGAGGTTGCCCATGTGGGCAAGGGGCAGAAGCTTTGGGGGTCACACACCCTTCGAGTCAAGTACAGACGGCGCCTGGTGGGCTGCTTGGCACCTGGCAACAACAACGGTGACGGAAAGGAAACGGCTAGCACTTCCGGCGCGCCCACTGTGGACCAGGCACTGTGGGCAGACACTAACTCTTGGAATCCCAAGGGGAAGCAGTCAAGGCACACCGGCTGGGACAGCAGTCGCCCCGTATCTGCAGGTGTGCCTTCCGGGGTTTCTGTGACCCACGGTCCACCGCAGCCTGAAAACATTAAGTGGAAAATTCCAGAAACAAACAACTCCTACGTTTTCGACCGCGCAGATGTTCTAAGCCATGTGATGCAGTCCCTCACAATCCCGCTCCGTCCCCACTGGGACGAGGACCACGTTGCCCATAGAGTGTGACAAGACATTTTGAGAGCGAGAACATTCACATAACTTATTACGGTGCGTTGTTATAATTGTTCTGTTTTATTATTTGTTATTCTCATTAGTCTCTTACTGTGCCTAATTTAGAAATTAAACTTCATCATGGGCATGTGCGCAGGAAAAACTCAGTATGCCTAGGATTTGGCGCTTACCACGGTTTCGGGCATCCGCTGGGGGTCCTAGAACATACCCCTGTGGATAAGGGCTGGCGGGGGGGGGGGACTACTGGGTTTGTTTTCGCTTAGGTCCAAAGTAGGAAGGTTGGTTAGGGTGCGCAGCAGGTGCATTGTGGGTGCTCAAGAATGGGAGGCTTTTCTCCTTCCCACCCCGTGCACATCTCAGCCAGGACTTCCCCGAGGGATCCACCTCGCTGTGTGGAAGGGACTGAGGAGGCAGAGACCTGGCTTCTGAGTCCCATGGGCTGTCTCTGCACTGCTCTCCCCTCTGGGCCTCGGTGCCCCTCAGCGCTCAAGGAGGAGATTTGGGCCATTTCGCATTCTAGAACAGCTGGTCCTAGAAGCCATGGCTACTCACACTCTGGTCTGGCCCACCAGGGCTCCACCAGCCTCCCTCAGGCCCTGAGGCTGTCAGACTCCACCCAGAGCCCTGGCTGCCCCCAGCAGCAAAGGTGGCCTCCGCCAGGCGGGGTTGATTTTCCAGTGGGGCCACCAGCGCAGTGAGCAGACCTGCTCCCCGCTGGCAGCGCAAGAGCCCACCAGCCAGGTATTTCATTTGAAAAACAAATAAGTCTCCAGCTCCAGCCTCCTCCCCAGCAACATCCCAGGGTGCCATCATCCGGAAGAGAAAAAAAGAAGAAAGGAAGGGGGGAAAACTCACCTCTCCCACTCCCCAACCTCCTTCTCTTTGTGTTCCACAAAACCAATTACAGATTGGAAATAGCTGTAATAAACTTGATATCCCACTTAGGGGCCAATTCCGCTGCGGCTGGAAAGTGTAATAGTGGCGGAGAGCGAAAAGTGCTGGTGTATTTTGCCAGAGCTGTTTAAATTGCCTGCCTACATTATCCCAACTCCTCTCCAGCCGGGAAGGAATTTGCTGTCCTGGAAATGCAGCAGCTGAGGTCTCCGCGGCTGGGCAGCGAGAGGGAGGGTTTTAATGAACTGATTAGACCGGGGAGAGTGGACGGTGCCCGGGCATCGAGTCAGGCCGGCCCAGGTTCGATGCCCAGCAGAGGACAGGTCCTACGGCATTGTCGTTGGGGGTCAAGGGGCACTCAGAGAACGCGAGGCACAGGTGTTGGCTAGGAGCCGCAGCCAGCAACAGGAGATTCGGCTCGGCTGTGGGGGCTGCCATTTCCTGGCCCCGTCTTGTCGGGCAAGTCACCGACTGTCTCGGTGCCTCAGTTTCCTCATCTGTAACATGGGGGCTCTTCATGGAACTGGTGCCCCAAAGCTGTGAGAAACACTAAAAGGAACAAATGTCCAGGAAAGCATCTTGTACAATGTGAGCTGACTGCTCTGTTCCTAGTATAAGTGATGGAAAGCTTATCCAGAACCTTCTGCCTTGCCACCATCTTCTAGAAGTCCCTCACTGGGTCCTGTGTGTCTGGTGTGGGGACTTGTGTGTAGTATGTCCTTACTGTATGATTGCGGAGTGAATACATGAGGGAATGGGCGGAAGCAGGCCTGCCCCCATCCGGCCACTCGGCGATGGGGCTGAGGACGCGCCCTCCAAGGCCCGGTGCAAAGGTGGCGCCAGGTTAGCCAGAGTTCACGCAGGGCTGACGCAGATCGAGTCAGCCTCAGTGCCGCGGCTCAGGCCACCCGTGCACTGGAGCTTCTGTGTGCCGGCCGCCGAGCCCCTTTCCCGGGCTGTGCTGGATTCGGGAGCGTGGTGCAGCCACAGCCGATGAGACAGTGAAGAGACGCGACCACCTCACGTAATTTCCGCAGTGGGTGTTTCCCAGCTCTTCTGCTGACCTTTGAGAGCAGAGTTCTGGTACGTAGGGCACCCCCGACCCACATTCTTATAGAAATCAGCATCTTTTTTTCTAGGGACAAACACGGGGGCCACAGGAAGGCTGCCGCTTGTCCAGGCTGCTCAGCGGGTAAGGGGAGGAGCAGAGATTTGAACCTGGGTCTGACTCTGAGGTCCAGCTGGGAAGTGGCGCAGGCAGAAGCGTTGGATTACGCGTCAGGCAGGGAAGGGGGCAGGTGTTCTAGGCCGAGGGACATTTCGGCAGGGGCACGGGGTGCGAGGCAACCTGCTGAGGGAGGAGGGAGAGGCACGAAGTAAGAGAGGAAGTGGGGGGTGGAGATGCAGCCTCTCCATGGCCTGCTGGGCAGAGGGAGAGGCAGCCATGGGGCTCCTGTCTTCCTTGTTGCCATGGTGACCCTGGACCACTCTTCCTGCAGACCTCCTGCCCACCTGTTCTCCACCCAGGGTCTGGGAGCTGGGCCAGAGGAGCCGCCACAGAGAGGGCACGGCAGGCTCCCCGGGGGCCCGAGGAAGAGAGAGGTGAGATTTCCAAGGACGCAGAGAGGGGGAAAGCTGCGAGCCAGGTGCCACCCGCCCCTCTGGGTGGTCGGATGCCACCTCTGCTCTGTCTCTCCTGTGAGTCCCACCTTCTGGCAGGGCCGGGCTCGGGGTAATTGGCTTCCCCGTGTGTGTGTGGGAGATCCGGTTTTGACAGAGACAGCTGGTGTCATAAATTGCCTTGTCTCATCTGGTTACTGCGCGACGGCAGACAGCAGCTAGGGGATGGGGCGTGAGGCGGGCAGGGGCCCCGGGGGCTGCCGAGAATGACAGGCAGGGGAGCGGCGGCTGGCGTTGCAGGCTCCGCACATGTGCAATGGAGCTACCACAAGTGTGAGGAGGTATGTGTGCGCAACTGGTGTGAGCACAGGCCCCAGGAGCAGCTGGCGTCCGGGGGGTGTGAGTGCATATGTGTGTCAGCAGTAGTGAGCATACAAATCTGCATGCTCTGGGCTGCATATGAGTGTGTGTGTGTGTGTGTGTAAAGCAAAGTAATGGTGAGAGTGCGCGGTGGTGTTCTCGGTGTTTGGGGAAGAACCTGGGGGTTGGGGTGTGTGAGATATTGTGTGTGCACATGTTGAGGGTTGTGTCAGCATGTGGATTTGTGGTGTGTGTGGATGTGTGTCTGCACGTGTGTGTGTGATACCTGCGCCCACAACACGGGCCCAGTGTACACACCACCCCCTGTCCCAGGCCAGGAGGGTGGAGGATGTTGGCTAGGGTGCCCACGTGAGGGTAATTTCCTGAGAAATGCCAGTTGTCTGGTCCTCTCCCAGCCCCACGCACGCTCCCATTGGTCACATGCAAAGCCACAGTCGGGACCCAGCCTCCTGAGCCCCGCAAACTCCGCCAGTTACAGGCTGGGATGCTCTGGGACCTCCCTCCCCATCTCTTGGGCGTCCTCCCGCAAAAAAAACCCGTGCTGCAGGGGCTACGGGCCAGAAGCAGTGAGATAGGAAAGACCTGGACACTCACACCTCCAGGTGCAGGAAAACCGCCTGGGCTGGGGGAGTAGGGTGCAAAAATGCCACTTTCCCTGGACGCCCACCCAGAGGTTCCCTTTCAGTGAGTCCTGGGTGGAGTCTCAATTCTGCATCTTTAACAAGCCCCATCGGGGATGCAGGGGTCGGGAACCACAGTTGCGAGACACGACCCTAAACCCTCTGGACGTCCCCGCAACCAGAGCCTCTTCGCTGTTCTCCCAGAGGCCATCCCCGCCAGACTTTGGTGCCCTCGAAGGCCCAGAGCAGGAGACCCCTGCCTGTCCCGTCTAGACCTCCCACTTTACAGAAGGCCAAACCGAGGCCTGAAGACAGGAGGGACGTGCCCGGGGCCACACAGTGGGGAGCTGGCAGGGCCAGGAGCCAGGTGCTCGGCTCCGAGGCACCTCCTCTTGGCAGCATGCCCTCTGCCCTCTGGATGCCCGGGACCCAGACCTTGGAAACCACAATCGACCATTGAGCACTGTGCCGCTGAGGCACTGGGTCAGGGGGTGTGTATCTGGCTCCCCGATGCCTCTTCCCTGCCCCCCCAGCTGTGATCCCCAGCACCAGAAATGGGCTCCACCCCAAACAGAGGGCTCTTTCTCAGTGTAGCTAAGGCTGCCCCCTGTCACGTCCTGGCTGTGGTGAGGCTGAGATGGAGGAAGGGGCAAGAAAGCCTTTTCCACCCATTTTCTTGTCCCCCCTGAAGGCCACCCCTCATTACTTGCCATCAGTCTTCATTCCTCGATTCCAAGTGACCTCAGCTTCTCATTTGTTCGTTCATTCATTTATTCATTCATTCAGTACCCCCTGGGGGCCAGGCCCATGGACAAAGCCTGGCATCAGCATGACCCTGGCCCTCAAGAAGATCACAGAAAGGACGGGACGGGGGGATCACAGAGGAAAACATCAGCAGCACGTGCTCGCTCTGCCAGCCCCAGCGGGGAATGGAAATGGCACAGGGTGGGGCAGGGCGGGGCGGGGGGCAATGGGTCCTGCCAGGAAGGGCTCAGGGCAGGCCCTGCACAAAGGAGAGGCAGGAGGGCCCTCCCGGTGCTGAGAATAGCAAAGCAAAGGCGAGACTCAGGAGAAGAGTGACCGGGCGTCCAGGACGAGGTCTGTGGGATGCTGTGTGGGGACTCAGAGCCTGGCCATGGGAAGATGGCCTGGCAGGGAGGGTCGTGCTTCACACCTAAAGGTGCCAAAGCCCCAGGTTCAGATCTAATTCAAGGTCTTGGGCAGGTCGCTGCACAGCTCCCTGCCTGGGCTAACCCATCTGCAAATGGCGATGACAGTGGTACCACCTCATAAGTGGCCGAAGGATGAATGTTGCTGTTCCACGTACAGTGCTTAGAAAAGTGCCTGGGATACAGCAAACACTCTATAATTGTGTGCGACTATTATTACTTGCAAGATGCTCAGCACAGTAGATACGACTTAGCAGATACTGCTGTTGTTAGTATTCGGCAGGAGAGAGACGGCAGCCCCCTCAGGCTTCCGGGGCAGAGGAGCGACAGCTCCCACTGAGGCCAGAACGATGCCCCGGCTGCAGTGTGGATGACGGATTCAGAGGCCAGCGGGCCTGGACTTGGGAGGAGGCCGCAGGAAGGAGAAGAGCCCGTTTCCCCAGCCCCTCCTTCGGAGCTTCTGACTGTGTTTTGGATCCTACGAGCCTGCTGAACAGGTGGGTGGGGGCGCGGCTGAGTCATCTGAGCCCCGGATCTGTGTCTCTGTGTGCAAGGCTCTGGCCCGATCCCCTGCTCCTGTGACACCTCCCACAACACCCTGTGGCGGCCAAGCTCAGCGCTCAGTCCCACTGCCTCTTCCTGAGCCGCCCATCAGCAAGCACACCTGGGTGGACAGGTTGTGTCCAGCAAGGGCTCATCATGGGAACAGACGCCCAGCTTGTGCCAGCCTGGCGGACCAATGCCGTCAGGAGGGGCTGCCAGTCCGAGGGGAGGGGCCTCGCTGTGCCGATCTGCCCGGTCCTGCACACTCGGCAGGCTGTGCAGACAGTCGGCGTATGTCAGCGTGACCGGCCACCAGCGGACCTACGGGCCTGGCCCATCAGCAGCCTGCGCCAGCCTGCCCACCTGCGAACATTTCTAGGCTGGCATGTCCTGCCTCCTGAAAATAGCACAGGGCATCGCAGGCAGCCCGGCCCAATGGAGCCTGCGTGTCTGCCATCTGCGGCCACCCGCGGCCACCCGCGGGGAGGAGCACTTTACCGAGGAGCCCAGCAGCCTGCTGGGGAAGACAGTGCTGGGCTGAGAGCCAGAAGGCCTGGGCCCCATCTCCACTCAGCCACTACCTGCCAGTGGACGCTGGGAAATCCACCTTTTCTCTCTGAGACTCAGTTTCCCCATCTGTTACATGGGGTGAGGATGGCTGATCCCTAAATCCACGCCCTGCTATTCTGGGCAGGGGGTGTTAGCAACAGGCACACTGCGGAGGCCGAATGCGGCACTCGAGGGGTGGCGCTGGGGCTGATACAGCCCCGTTCATTCATTGGTTCCTTCAGCAAAGACCCACTGTGTCCCCCTGGACGCCAGATCCTGTGACAGGTGAGGGGGTGAGGCTGTAGACCCGGAGTCTACACTGCAGAGGGAGGAGACAGATGACAAATCACGTTAAGGAAGATCGAAGAAATGCATCGGGTCGGGGAAACTGTCATGCAGACAATGACATAGAGTGAAGGGTGGAGGAGGCGGGGGCCCCGGTGGATTAGGTGGCCAGAAAAGGCCCGGCCCGGGAGCCCACATTTAAGCTGAGATCCCAGTGAGGAGGCAGGGGGTCAGACTTGCTTGGAAAGGACCAAGTTGCTGCTGCCAGATCCCCATGAAGCCCTGCTTGTTCGGCGTCTCTGGCTGCCCCTTTAATTCCGGCGACACCCCTCGGGGCAGCGCTGTCTGCCCTCTGCAGAGGGGGACACGGAGTCTCAGAGAGGCCAAGCGGCTTGCGGACGTGCCCACAGTCCAGACGCAGCGCGGCAGATACAATCCGGCCTCCACTTCCCCAAACACCGGTGTCGGCGCTCGTGGGGACGGTGTGGCCCTGCACACGTCACTCCCTGCTGCCCGGCTCGGCCCCACGGCACCACGCTCTCCTCCGCCCATTCCCAACGTGCAGAACAGTGTCACGAACGTTGGAGCACACACCTGTGCTTGCAAACGCCTGCTGCCCGGCTTCTCCGATGGACACGCGCCCGAGTCGGATTTATCACGCACCTCCCCCTCTACCCGCTGCCCTACCCACCCGCCCGCTGGCCCACCCGTGATTTCTGATGGATTCCAGAGGGGGTTGCAGACGTCAGGACACTTGACTCCTAGATGCTTTAGCATGCGTATCATCAATTACATATTTGTGTACGATTCTCTTTTTTAGGTAAAATTTACCTGTGCTAGAACGCACAAATCTCAAATGCACTCCTCTGGGAGTGCTGACGAACACACACTCCTGTGCAGTGCACACCCCTCTCGTGACGTAGAACCTCGACGTCACCATTATCCTGGAAAGTTCCTCCTGCCTCTTCCCAGTCAGTGCTTGCCCCTCAAGGCAACCGCTGTTCTGATTTTTCTCCCACCGTGTTTTTTCTGCGTGTTTTTTCTCTAGAATTTCATACATGTGGAATCATACGGTACGTTATTTTGAGTGAAGGCCCTTTTCTCCCAGCTTAATATTTGGGGATCAACCCATGTAGTTGTGTGCGCCCGGAGTTCCTTCCTTTTTACAGCTAAGTAGTACTCCTCTGGAAGAAGATACTTCCCTTTGTTCAGCCATTATTTTTTGTTGTTGTTAATAGACACCTGGACCATTTCCCGTTTGGCTCTCCAATGCATACAGCTGCTAAGAACAGTCTTGTACACAAGGTTTTCTTAATGGGCATATGCTTGTATTTCTCTTGCTACTGCTTTGTTTGATAAAGAGTTGGTTTAACTCAATGCATGTTTCCTGAGTACCTACTATGTGTTAGGACCTGTGTTAGCCACTGAGGTGAGTGGCAGCTTGGGCTGGGGCTGGGGCTCCGGAGGCTGCAAGCAGGCACAGAAGGCACTGGGGTACCTGTTGGGACCCAACGCTTTGTGCAGGTCACCATTGTCATCCTCACGCTAGCCCAGGGGGTGCTCACTGCGACCCCGGGTTTCAGTGCAGGCAAGGGAGGCCGGAGGGATAAAGTGACCCCTACAAGGGCAGTGGCGGAGCTGGGCTCCAACCTGGGGGTAAGTCCAAACTATGCTGTTTCCTTTGCCTAGCATGATGCCAGGGAGGCCAGTGACCTGCTCAAGGTCACACAGACTCTGCTGTGATAAGAACACAGGCTCCCGGGTCTCCTGTCCGGGGCCCTTTCTTGAAGACTTCATCTTGAGGACCTTCAGAAAAGGTCTCAGTGTGTCCTGGATCAACATTTCCTTCCAGAAATAGGACCGGGAGAGCTGAGTTATATAAAAGCCTTGATTATTTGAGTGTGTCTGTGTCTCTGTGCATGAGATCATCAGACTAAACTTGTCCCCTGGGCCTCCAGTCCAGGACCGTGAACTTAGGGGCCCCGGCAGCCAGGCAGAAGCCCGAGCGCGAGCTGCCGGCAGACAGTGGGAGGTGGTGGCCGCTGCGAGGGAGAGGCCAGGCAGGGCCAGAGCCATTTAACTAAAAAATGGAAACCCCGGTGTAAAGCAAATGGACGCAGCTTGGGAATGTGGCCTCAGACATTCGTTTCTGTGGGCCCAGCTCTTAGCAAAGGAAGACGGGCAGGGTACTTGGAGGAAGAACATGTGATGGGTTGAAGACAGTGCCACCTCCTTTGACACTCCCACACTGAGAGATGGGGGTCTACGCGCCCTCCCTTCGAATTCGGAGACATTCTGTGACTGACCACTGGAATAGGCTTTCGTGGCCAAAGTGCACTCGTTTCCAGTCCCACGCCCTAGGAGGCCGGCAGCTTCCGCTCCCTGGTTGCCGGCAGGAACGGGTGCTGGAGAGACCACAGGGAGAGGGAGGGGCTCCTGGTGGAGCCCAGCCCTCCAGCCCTGCCTGCACAGGCATAAAGCTGCCTTGACCCCTGCAGTCAGACCAGCCACCAGTGAGAGCTGATGCCATTCAAAGCATGAGAATCACCCAGCTGAGCCCTGGCCTCATAATCGTGCGATGTAATAAAATAGCTATTATTTTAAGCTACTGCGTTTGGAGGGACGGTTGTACACAGCAACAACTAGAGCCACGCGTTCAGCCTCTTTCGAGGAGGGGCGCCCTGCCAGCGCCCGCCCTCACGCACACACGGGATGAGCCTGTGCATCTCTGTCTGATCGTGAAAACCTCTATCTGATCGGAGTCTCACTGGGTGGCGGGAGCTGGCCGTGTCCGGCAGGGTCCCTCAGGAAAGAGCTGGCCCATGCAAAGAGGGTGAAAGAAGAGACCTCAACACTAGGGTTATTTGCACAAGTGCGAGCTGGGCTGAGGGATCCCAACAAGGCATGGGCACCTGGAGCAGGGGCCACTGGGAGCTGCTACTTTTCTAACGAGCAGGGGGGAGGGGGCCAGGGGCTGGGAATTTTACCTGGACCTGAGAGAGAGCAGCAGGTAAAGGAGAATGCCACCTAACAGGGGCGTGGGCAGAAGGCATGGGAGCCCAGCAGAGAGGAGCTGGAGAATGAAGACCCTGACTCACTCCCACCTGCCCTCCCACTGCCAGCAGGTGCCTCCCGGGCATCAGCCAAAGAGCAAGGAAGCTTAGCGATGCCACCCGTGGAGGTGGCATCTCTAAGCCGCTGGGCGCAACAATGGATGGAGAAGGATGAGAGTGGGTCTGGAGGGTCAAGAGAAGATGTCCCCACAGGGACCGGTGGCATGGAGTTTAGGAAACCAGAGGCTGTTTGAGTGGCCCCTAGCTTGGGAGGTTTCCATTAGGTGCTGCTCCCTGTCTGCTTGTCCCATAGCCGAGTGCAGTGAGGTCCCTTCCCCTAGAACCGCCCCCTCAGACAGCTCCCGATGAGCATGTGAAGACAGCCTCACCAGAGAGAGATTCCCATTCAACGGTCACATTCCTGCCCACGGCTGCCGCATGTCTGATCCCAAGACGTGCCTGGTGGGCACGAGTGCTGGGCCCATCTCTGCTTCCTCATCAGAGCCAGGCTCGGTGAAGTGGGGGTGCAGGGGGGCTGAGGAAGGAAGGCCGGTCCTCCACCCCCTTGGCCTGGGGAGTAGGTCCCCGGGCTGGTCCTCCTGGGAAGTGGGGCTTGGGGCTGGGAGACTCTGAGCCCCAGCGCAGAGCCCGGGTGGAGTGTTCCCCCCATAACGCTGTTCCCAGGGCAGTTTTCCGGGAGAAAGCACGACTCCCCCCAGGGCTGGCTCCAGCGGCAGCGTGCCCTCGGAGCTGTCACACGGGGCCCTGTGCTCAGAAGGCCCCGAGTTTGGCTGAATGCTTTGCTGTTGCCATCTTGAAATGTGTAATCAGTTTTGAAGGCAGGAGCCCACATATTTATCCACATGCATCAGGCGGCCGATCCTATTTCCAAGCAGGCCTCTCCCTTGGTCTGATTCCTCTGTCCTGGCCAGGACTCGGCATACTTTCTCTGAGAGTAAGCATGTTAGGGTTTGCAGGCCGTACAAACTCTCTCGCAACGAGTCAACTCTGCTGTTAGGCCTCGAAAGCAACCCCAAAACAATCTATAGACAAATGGATGAACATGGCTGTGTTCTAATAAAACTTTATTTGCAATAACAGATTTGGCCCCTGCTCTGCTTTGTAAGACCCTCCTCTCCGGACTCTGACTAATGCCTCAGCTCAAAAGCCTTTCTGAACTAAGCTGAACTCAGAAGCACGAGCAAGAAGGCATGGTTGCTGCCTTTGTGGGGCTTTGTGGTAAACACGGTGGGAATGCCCGGCTCTATACCGTGGGAGGGCTGGGCCGGGACCATGTTGTTCAGTCCCAGGGTGACAATGTGATGACAGAACGAGCGGACCGATACCCAAAGGCATGGCCGCATACTCACAATTCTCTCCTTCCAGCTGGGCCCTTTGAGCCCCTGGGTCATTTCTGAGGTGGACCAGAGAGGCTGAGCAACACCCTAAGACACACAGCAGCAGACTAGTGAGGGAGCCGAGGTTCTAACCCCCAGGCCTGGCTCATTTCCGCCACATCCAGGAATCAGACTTCCAGACCGGTGTCCTAATGCAGCCGCGCAAGGTGACATGGGCTGCTGGCATCAGGTCCCAACAGAGAGTGCACAGATGTCCCTACTCCCCACGGGGTCAGCAGGAGGACTGCTTTAGTTCCTCTAGGGGACAGGAAATTGAAGAGGCTGCTGCTAGGTCTTGTTACAAAGAAACTGTCCAATAAAAATCACCCAGCATATTAAAAAAATCTTCACCCAGCTTTGAACAGCACTTGGTATTATTGCAACAACAAAATCCTATTTGCTTTGCATTATAGATCTGACTGTACTTTGTTTTCCCGTCCCCAGAGAGCAATGACTCCCTGGCAGGGTGTTTACTAAGAGGAAGAGGGAAAGAGAGTGGGCTTCGCAGCCAGAGCATCTCGGGCCTGCATCCCAGCTCGGCCACAGACCCACCGAGAGACTTCGACAGCTGATTAACTCTGGGAGGCCCGGCCCCCTCGCCTGCGCGTGCGCACAGCGCCACCTCCTCCCCAAGGTTTCCGCGGAGATGAAATGATGACGTAGTCAGTAGTTACGACTTGGTGCCGAGCACCTTTATCGGAGACCCTGCTCTCAGAGAGCACGCATTGTCCTGAGAGACCAATCGCTCAGCACAGCTTGGAAAATCAAACGGCGAGGTGATTTTGAGTGGCGAACACTGTTACGGGGCAAATGGAACAGGATGAGGTTAGAAATCAACCTGGGAACTGTGCTCAGGGCCAGGGGGGACTTTGCGAAAACCCGAACGGCTCTGGGGAGGCCTGGAAGGAGAGCGCCACGCCGAATTCAGGGGCTCAGAGACGGGCTCGAGCTGGTCACGTGAGGGGAGGGAACCACGGCTTGGATGGCAGGAGTGGAGTGAGCAAGGCGGAAGGGGTGGTCCCTCTGTTCCGAGCTGGCACAGGTGGGCCTGAGCCAAGGACCGAGCCTGGCCCTTGCACCCGGCTGTTCCTGCCATGGACCAGACCATCCCTGGTCGTGCCTGGCTGACCAGTGCCTGCTGGGGTGCCGCCACACACTGGGACCGCCTTTGAGCCTCAGAAAGGAAGTCAGGCGAGGAAGGAGAAGTGGACACAGGCTTTTTCTGTGTGGGGTGACCAGCTGTCCAGATTACAAGAAGGTAGGACTTTCGGGTTTAACACCTGGTCGGTCACAGGCAAACCAGAAGCTGGTTCTCCTAACTAGCTAAAACTGGGAGTCCTGGCAAACTCAGATGAGTAGTTCCATGTCACCCATGAAGCAGAGAGGGAGCTAGTAGGTTGGAGCAATGGGGTGGCAGATTCCATCCATGTCAATGGGCAGAATAGTAATAACAGCACTTCCTAACTGCCAAAGACTCTTAGAGATGCCATGGTGTGCCTGCAGTGGGTGGTGAGCTCCCTATCATCAGAAGCATGTAAGCAACAGTGAAATGATGCTTGGCAGAGAGTCCCCAGAAGTCCACCCTCTGTCTCTGACTCTGTGAAACGGGACAGAGGAGCAGTCCCTCTGAGCTCGGCTGGGCCGCTAAGACCCCCTTCTCGCCACACGTCCGTTTCCTTTGGGCCCGCTGTCCAAGGTCAACCCCATCGCTGCTTCCCTCCATGCCTCTCCAGCCCGCTAAGAAGTGAGGCCGGAAAACGACTTGCACGCTCAGGCAAACATTACAGCAGCCGAAGGTGCGGCTTTGGTGGGAGAATGATGTGTAATTTGCAGAAATGCTACCAGTGCATCAAATCACACACACGACCTAAGGGGTGGGGAGCAGTGATTGACAGCTTCAGTGGCTCTGCACTGGGTATTTTTTTTTCTTTTGCTGTCTTTGATAGACACTGATATGAAGGAACCTGAAGGTCACCCGCTCCGGTGGTGAGGTCTGCCTGGAGCGCAGGAGCCCGGCCTATGTCCAGGGCAGCTCACCCTGCACTCGCCATGACCGTGATCAGACACCTGGTCTCTCGTGAGTGGTGGGCATGGAGGAGCCTGCAGGGGGTGCGGAAGAGTTGGTTCAGGGCTCTGCCTCCACGGACCACCGAGCACGTGCCAGCTTGAACTCATGCGCCTCTCTCTCAGTCACAGTACAAAAGGCCCCCTATTGCACGCAGCTGCCCTGGAGAAGAATGGAGCTGACGCAGTGCTGGCAGAACCTCGGAGAACTTGAATTATCCGGGGCGGCCCGCCCCAGTCCTCTCTGCCCATTCTTCCCGGACTGTCTGGGCTGGGGAAGAACACAGTCACGAGGGACGGAGCCGAGTGCGTGGGACGGATCGCTCAGAACTGCTCTCTCTCTCATTTCGATTCAGGTCTTCCAAGGAGCCACCTCCCTGAGCTTCGGGGGGTGAAGGGACAGAGCAGGTTTGGAGTCTCTTAATTTCGGTTCCCTGCAGGGCTGGTAATTCAGCCACCTGTGAGCACAAAGAGGTGGGAAACGAGGCTGCCAGGAGCCAGCAGGGGCACAGAGATGCTGCCTGGCTCGGCCTCCGAGCCAAGTCCTTGTGGAGGGGGGATGCAGAGGGTGGGGGCCAGGGGCCGGCGCTGGAAGCAGGTGCCTTCGGAAGGTGCAGGGCGGAAGTCCAGAGAGCTGGAGGCCTGCTCCTGAACTTCCGGCCAGCCTCTTGGTTTGCGGATGGGGGACATGAAGCTCCACGGAGGGGAGGGGACTTGCCCAAGGTCACTGCCCAAGATGACAGTTGCTAACTCAGTGGCTGTCCTTGCCTTCTTTCTCAATAGTCCAGGCTGAGGGGGGACCTTCTGCCCAGGCCCGCTCCTTGGCTGAGCGAGGCCCACAGCGAACTCTTTCCAGTGAACCTATCATTCATTCAGGGATGCTGACACTCTTCCTCCTCCCCCAGGAAGTCTTCCCCAAGGCTTGCACCCCATCCCATGACACAGGATCGGGGTGTTCTGGATTCTCCTTCATTCACTAGGAAGGGGCTGAAAGTCACGCAAAGCCTTGGGCACATGCCCAAGTAGTCCCTCAGGGTGTCACACTTGTCTCAGGATGCCCAGGTCTGTCACCCCGAGTCCCATCAAAACCACGCAGCCTCTCTCACCCACAGGTGCTATCAGAGCCCACCAGAGGCTGCAGGCACCCCAATTCCGCCTGTCCCTCCCTCTGCGGAGTGCCCCGCTCCACTTGGCCCTTCCGGAGCAGCTCCTCTCCCGTCCTGCCACGTTTGTTTACAGCCCATTTGCTCCTGACCGAAAGGTTTGGTGGAGGAGCTGGGACCTTGAGAACAATCGACCATCTCAGCAAAGAGATGGCCCCGAATCGACATGGGCAGAAGATTCATTGCAAAGAAGACCCTGGAGCTACTTCAAGGACAGAGGGAACCTGTGTGTGTGTTTCAACCTGTCAAATCCGGTGTGGAGAATTCCTGCCTTGGGTGGCACATGTGTGACAAATGACTATCCCACTGGGATAGACCTATGGGACAGTTGTCCAGCTGCTTCCCTTGTCGCCTCCCATGGGGCCCCCGGGATGGAGACCAGCCACAGGTTTGGCTTCCCCTCCTGTACTTCCATCGGCTTAGGGTCCTGGGAGGAACTAACTAGTTTTTGTTTAGCAGACCAGCAACAAGCCATTTCCTCCAACCCTGAGGCGTGCAGGTCACCGCGCTAAGCAGGGCTGCAGGAGAGACCAGGTGAGCCACAGCCACATCCCTTGGGGATCCCTCCTGCATGCAGACTGGCTGTTCTTCTGGGCGCACCACAGGGAAGCTAGCATCTCTGTTTCAGCTTCACTCCCCAGGGACCTAGGAGTCCCTAAGACCCCCATCCATCACCTCAAAGTAGTTACCCCACATGGAACCTCCTACAAAGGACAAAAGCAGGAAACCTTAGCACTGATTGCTCAGGTGACCGTGGGGGAGGGACCCGGGGATTGCAGGGAGTCGCAGGGTATATGGAGTCACAAGGCCTGGGTCCTGGTGCCAGACCCACCAAGAATGAGCAAGAGGACTATATGGCTGCTCACTCTGCCCTCTTCGAGTTCTGTTTTCCCATTAAAATGACCAGCCAGGGGAAAATAAACGAAGGAGCAGAGCGCTCTTGCTTCCTGTGGTGGGAAAGGGGTCCCTTCCTCCACCCTGGGCGCAGGTGGGGGAAAGGTGGAGAGGCGGGGCCATTCCTGCCTTCCGTGTGCATGGACGAAGCACCTGCCCCGTGCAGTGCTGGGTGCTGGGGAGACAGCAGTGATTACAACAAAGACCCCAGCTCTTCTGCTGCTCACCTCGAGCAGGGCAGGCAAATGGTGTCAGTAGAGAGCCGTCGTCACTATTTAAAGCTTTGCTGGTCACGTGGTTCCTGTTGCAACTACTCAACTCTACTGTTGATCAGCGTAGACAATACATAAATGAATAGGCATGGCTGTGTTCAAATAAACTCATTTGCGAGAACAGGTGGTGGGCTGGATTTGATGTGTGGGCTGCAGTTGCATCTATCAGAGGCTCCCGGCTGCAGAATTAGCCATTCTCTCTCCATGATGGAGCCAGGCATGGCCCAAAGAATGGAGCCCCTGCCCTCTGAGAGTTCAGGGTCTTGGAAAGTCGGCAGGTTCCAGCAGCAGGCCTTGCTAGATCTACCCTCCTCTCTCCTCCCCTCCATCCTTTCCTCCTTTCTCTAAGCTTCATGAAGGTGCTGGGGCTTCCTTCTCCAAGCCCCTTGGAGACCAAGGCTTTCCCTTCCCACGGGGGCTGTTGTGAGAAGAGGGAGACAGAGACAACCTGGAAGATTCTCAGAGAGTGGGTCCTGAGCAGGATGTGAGGGCAGGATAGAAAGGAGACTCCACGAAAAGCGAAGGAGCTGGAAAATCAGCTTCCCCCATCCTCTTCCCTGTGTTGCATGACCCCACCTTCTAGTCCTTGCCCAGCAGGGAGCTTCCTCTTCCTCACTGTGGCCAAGACTCACCTCCTCCAGGATGCCCACCCAGGTTGAGTCTCTTGGATTGGGTCTTTCCTGTCTCTTTCCAAATCAGCAGGCCCTCAGTACACAGTAACACTTGCTTTCTAATTACACGGATGCTCCACCTCACCCATTAGACAGCACACTCTCACTAGGTGAGGGCTATGTCTAGGCCGGTCAGCAGTCAGCCAACCCTCAGATGGGTGAACACAGCAAGAACACAGAGCCACCTAGTTCATCACTTTGGCTATGTGGGCTTATTGTTGTAACCACTGAGATTCTGTGATCATTTGTTACACAGCATGACCGTGGCAACAGGTGACCGATACACATATGCTTAAGAATGTGGACTGCAGAATTCAATTGTCTAGGATCAGCATCCTATACCAGATGTGTGACCTGGAGCAAGTTACCTAGCCACTCTGACCCTCAGTCTCTTCATCCATAAAGTAAGGCTAATAACAGAAGTCACCCCATGGGGTGTTGTGAAGATTCAATGAGATCGTTCATGTAAAGTGCTTAGAACACATCGCAAGTGGTCGATAAATATTAACTCGATATTGCTGTCCTAGGGCTGAACCAGAGTCTGCAAAGATAAATTTCTTGGTCATTCTCGCCTTTGCAGAGTGTGATTGAAAGGAACTCCCACCCCTTGCCACTCCTGGCTCCATCGCGGTTTCCTTAAATCACTGGCGACTCTCTCCTCAGTGGCCACCTCCAAGCTCTTCATGTCTCTCTGAGGCTCAAAAGAAAAACCTGCTGAAGCACATGCCGGAGGGAGATCCAGGACCTTGGACAGAGGCCTCCGTCTGGGCGCTTAGGGAAGAGCAGGCTTGCCTGCAAAACACACGCTTCTGCTTCGAGATCTGTCTGTGGGGCCTCGTGCCAAAAACCTGCGTGAAGAGCGGAGAACCCAGCCAGCGGCGCAGCGTGGGGGAAGGCGAGCATGTGGCCGCCAGGCGGGGTGGAGGCCTTCCTTCCAGCTGCCTGGTGGACACCGACATCGGCCTGAAAAGGGGACGATGAGGCAGCCTACGAGACGGAAGGCTCAGCATCCAGAGAAGGAGCTGACCGAGAGCGGGGGGATGCTGAGTGCTGGCCGGTGCGTGTGCCTGTGTGTGTGGCGTGTGTGTGGCGTGTGTGGTGTGTGGCGTGTGGCAGGAAGCTGTGTCCTGAGGGTGGGTGTGGGCTGGATTTGTGGGCACGTGTGAGTGACTTGGGGCCACAGGACAAACAATCTTCCGAGAGTGTCTTGAGGGAGGCACGCAGAGGACGCACAGAGGTGAGAACCCAACGGGAAGACCAGTCCCACGGCCCCCACCCGGGACTCTGCAGCCGCCCTCCTGCTGGAAGGGGATATGGTGCGTGTTCAGTGTGTTCCACAGCCCACCCAGGGGGCTGGGGAATCGTTCCGTAATCGCCCACATCGATATTTCTGCAGCGAAGCGTCGGGATAGTAACACTAAGTGAGATCAATAAAGACCATAAATAACCTCCCATTGGCTCAGGCGGGGTTTTGCCTTCAAGTCAGTTCAAGTTCAGTCCAGTCTGGCCAACAAATAAATTATCAAAAACCAAAAAACAAACAACAACAACTTTCGATCTTCAGATCTCATTGGATTTCCAAGTTGCACGTGAGGGGTCATGGGCTAGTGAGAAGGAACTAAGAATTATACGACATGGTGCTCAGTGACCTTGACCATAGCTGCCAGGTGTGGGGTGTCCCCCGCAAGGTCAGCCCAGTTTGGAGGTCAGCTGGAACAGTCGTCACAACCTAAAAAAGTGGGCGCAGCCTCTTCCATTTGGTAGAGAAGGAGAAAGGTAGGGTTACCAAGGTTACCAAGGTTACGGGAGTACCTGAGTCACCACAACAGGTAAAAAGAAGCCGGAGCATAAAACAGGCAATTTGCCCTCAGAGAATCATCTGGAAGAAAGTGCTAGGAAGAGAGAAGTTCAGTTTAGACTGAATGGTCCCAAGCTGAGTTTCACCTGCTGGTCTGGAGGTTTCTGTTTATATGTAGGAAAAGGGAGCGACGGGGCCTCTGAGGCTACTGCCCAGGGGCCTCCTGGCCTGACGCCCTCCCAGCGAGCGAGGTCAGCGCCCTGACCCCTGCTCTGGGCGCGCTCTGCCCACACTGTCTCCCTCCCATTTCACAGCTGGAGAAACTGAGGCTCGGTGCCCTGCGACCTGCCTGAGGGCGCATGCGGTCTCAGAGTGACAAGAATCACCGTGTTCAAATGCCCCCTATTCGATGTCATCAGCAATAACGATTAGCAATATTATTCACACTAATTGAACACTTACTCTATGCCAGGCCTAGTTCTGCGTCCTAATGTGTAGGATCTCATTTAATCTCAGTGGCGGGGGTCGAACGGGAAGCGAGCTTGCTAACCAAGGTTCCTCATGCTTGCCTGCCTGCTGGTGGGGGTCCACAGGGTGCTGTGGACGTGGGAGACACGTGAGAGACAAGAGACTCCCTGGGAGACCACAAGAGAGGACAGAGCAGGGCCATCCCCCGATTCGGGGGGGGCGGGGTGGGGAGAAAGGTCACGCAGCTTCCTGGGAATCTCAGAGAATAAACAAGGAAAACAATCACTTTATTTAAATGAATGGAAGAAGACTTGACTTCAGTCTGTAGGAGGGAGCAGTTAAGGGGTTTTATTTTATTTTTGGCCCTAATAATATTACCATCTCCAGGCTGGTTATTATCTGTCACTTTCTAGGGAAGATTGAAAAGAAAATAGTTTTATCCCAGGCAATTGCAAACCGCTCCATTTGATGAGTTGTTGTTCCCACTTAGAAATTACATGCACCGGCGTCAGGTGACCGGGCCCAGCTGGGTGGCTTCGGCTGCTTACGAGAGAGAGGTGAGAAAATTCTTCTGCCTTTTCCAGAGGAGTTCTCAAAATGCAGAGTCACCGGGGTAGGGGAAGGGCAGGCAGTGGGGAGACACCCATTCCCACTCTGCTCAACAGATGCCCCCACCTCAGCAGGACCTGGGAATCTGCATTTTACAGGCTCTCTTGCCGCAGCTGCTGCTGCTGCATTGTTTGAGGAGACCGTGCTGGGGTCTGCCTGGGCCTGCTTGGCCGGCGACATGGGTGGTGGTCCTGTGGGACTCCTACAAAGTGCGGAGTCCGAAGCTGTCAGAGCAGCAAAGAATCTCGGAACGAACCTGAAGCATTCGCATCACAGACAGAAACTGGCAACCCAGGTCCCACAGCACACAGTAGGCACTCAGTATAAGGTTCGCTGGCCTTAGGCTTGGTGCTTCTGCCGCCTAGTAGGTGGTCGGTGTTTATTGGCCGGAAGTGAGGTCAGCGAGCCGGGGGTCGGAGAAACTGGAGTCACGGGCTCTCATTCCCATCCCACCCATGACCCGACAGAAAAACCTCTCTGACCCCCATCGGCCTTGACCGTCACTCGGGAAAAATGCCTGTCTTGGCTGCCTATAGCGCTTCATGGGGAAAACATCAGACGGCACACGGACACGTGCTTTATACAGATACAGTGTAGCGCTCTGTGATTGCACGGCGCTTCCATGCACACTCTCCACTCACACTATCGGGAGTCTTCCTCAGGTCCACTTTCCACCCTGTCTGCTGGGGTTTGCTAAAGATCAGGAAACACAGGCCGAGGCGCCGAGAACTGGGGTGGAACGATGGGTCACGAAGAACGTAGAGACAAAAATAAAGTGGGTGTCTTCTTTAAAAACGAACTTCCTCTCCTGCTAAGTGTAGAGAGTATAATTTGCTTGCTTTGCCCTGGCCCACCGTCTCCTCCTCGTCTTATCGCTGTGGGCCTAGCAACTGGGAGAGGGAAGGATTATGCAAATAGAAATCAGCTTTCAAGAAAGTGGGCTAATCCAATATTACCAAGAGGACAGAGTTTGAGAGGAAAGGGGAAAGCCACTGAGCTGGGTGAGCTGTGGGAGATGGGCAGCCAGTTCGTGGCACGGCACGGAGAGAAGAAGCTGGCTGGAGGGGGTGCCCTTGCTGGCGCCTGAGCTGGGTGGTAGAAAAGGGGGCCCAGTCTCTGTTTCCTTGAGAGCCAGAGAGGAAGGGAGAGGGAACTAGGCTAGTGGACAGAGAAACTCTTTACTAAATTATTTGTTGCTGGGATAGCCCCTCCTCCTCCCCAGAAATCTGGCCCAATGCCGAGAAGTAGGTGTGGTATCAGGCTCGTAGCTTTCGCACTGAGTTTCCCACAAAAAGGCAGACCCACACCCACCAGGTGGAGTAGACTGAGACTCAGAAGGTCGGACCAAGACAGTCCCTCCCCCTTGGGAAATATGCAAGGAAGACAGGACGGTGCCCGAGTGAGGAGACTCCTCGGTGAAGCCGGGGCGCCGGCAGCACCACGAACATGAACGGCGCCCAGAGATGGCCCTGGCAACCAGACTTCACCCTTAGGTGGACCGTAGGCTAAGCCCTTGTGGCTCCAGCAGTGAAGGCAGACAATTAAGTAGGCAATTCAGATTCACTCTGATAAGAGCTTTTGTTTAGAGAAAATGCAGGGGACTGTGAACACTTAGAGCAGGAGCCTGTAACCCACATTTGGGAGTGAAGACAAGATTTCCAGACTGAAGGATGAGTCAGAACAACCCTAGTAAGAGAAGAGACTGAGTCTGTTCCAGGGAGAGGAACAGCATAGGCAAAGGCCTGGAGGCAAAGGAGGGTGTGGCTTATTTGCAGAGCTGAAAAAAGCTCTGTCATTGGCTGGAGCTTCAGGCGGGAGAAGGAGGGTCTGGCTGGGGGCTGGTAAAAGGTAAGTAGAGGAGGTAGGTAGAAGCCAGACCCTATCGGGCTCTAGATGGCGTGGAGCAGAGCTGGACTCCACCCTGAGGTCAAAACCAGGCTGCTTTGACCTTTTGTGCAGTGACATGATACAACTAGATTTGCATCTTGAGTTTCCACTATCTTCAGGATAGAGAATGGTTTGGGGCCAGGCAAGCCCATACCGCTGGGTAGGTCTGGATGTGACCGTCATTCTGACTTAGGTGACGGTGGAGTGAACTAGCAGGAAGGGTCTCGGGATGCAGGGCAGTGGACACATGTGAGAGCAATTTAGGAAATGGAATTGACAGGACTTAGAGATTGCTTGGGTATAGGGAGTGAGGTAGGAGTTAAGGATAGAGTCAATGTATGGGAGCAAGTATGAGAAGGAGGGGGAGGAAAAGGAGCACAGGATGGAGTCAAGAGAGTGACAGGCAGAGGGAGAGGGAGGGACTTGGCTCACAGACGGGCAGAGCCGCAGAAATGAGGGCAGGGAGTTCGGTGAACGGGGAGGGCCAGAGAAGCTGAGGGGCATGACAGCATGATCGGGATGAAGGATTCAAGCCTTTGTTCCGCCACCTGCGTGACCTGCCAGGGTGTGTCAGTGTCATCCACAGCCAGACTTCACAGGACTGCGGGCAAATGAGCTTGACAAAAGCTACTCCGCTTGAATGGCTGGGGAGGTCCCCACAGCTCAGCGGGGGCACCGTGGTGGGTGCGCACTGAGCAGGCAGTCAGGGGAGTGGAGAGTGAAGTTGGATGTCTGGTAGCCGTGCCCCTGAGGCAGGCTCAGTCCCCTCCTCCAACCCTCGGTTTCTTACTCTTTAATGTGGGCGCTGGGGCAGGGGCTGGAGACTGAAAGACCAGGTCTGGGCAGGGCCAGGCCTGTGACTTGTCCTTGGGTCAGTCAGTGCATCTCACTTTGTGGATTCAGAGCACCTATCATTTGACAAAGAATAAGGGTTATTGGGACGGATGAACTAACCTCTCCATTTCCTAGAAAGTCACAGCCTATGGTGCTGAGAGCCTGGTGTGAGGAAGACAAGGCCACTGCCTCAAAGTAAGTACTGAACGGATGTGTGGGTGGGTGGATGGACGTGTGGATGCAGAGATAATGGATGGATGGATGGATAGATGGATGGATAAATGGATGGATGGATGGATGGGTAGGTGAATGGGTGGATGGATGGGTGGATGCATAGATGGGTGGTTGAAAGGATGAACAAACACCTGAATGATCACCATGCTCTAGGTTCTAGGCACGAACAAAGCCTCTTTGGAAGACTCTAGAAGCGGGGCAGAGCCACTAGCCTTGAGTGGTCTATGCCCAGGAGTAGCGCAAGCATCAGCCTGTTTGGTGGTTGACAAAGAATTCAAGACTACCAGCTACAATCTGAGAAAGCCAGCTGACAGACACTGGTTTGGGAATAAGAGTTTCCAAAGGCACCTGCTAGAACAGAAGAACAGACAGCTGGTTAGAGGGAATGGGACCTAGATCAGGTCAGTGGAGGCGGTAGGTCTAGAGCTGGCGAATGCACAGACAGAGCCACATGTCCTTGGGAGGTTCAAAAGAGGGAAATGGGGGTGTGGGGGCTTCCAGTAAAGACAAACGCTACCAGCTTCACCACCCCCTACTCCTGACTCCTCCACACCTCTTCTCACACTTCTCAGCCCAGGCGTTAAACATGGACACACTGGAGTCATGGGCCTGGATTCTAGTCCAGGCTCCAGTACTCACGAGAAGCGTGAACCAGACTAAAGTACCTACGACTCAGCTTCTATATCTACAACGTGGTGGCAATAACAGAGCCAGTGTCATAGCGTTGTTTGAAAGATTAGAGATCACTTATAAAGCACTTGGCACAGTTCCTGGGACATAGAAAGTCCCCTCAAACACTACCAGCTGGTCCCCATTAGTCCTGCCTTCGCTCCGCAGGGCTTCTCACCCAAGATGCCCTCTCCTTTCTCTCCACTTTCTCCGAACTCGACTTACTTTTCAAAGCCCGGTCCAACGTCCGCCCCTTTCAAGAAGCCTTCTCTGACCAGCCTCGCTCCACCATCTCGTTTGTCTCCACCACTTTGTGAATTCTTAAGGGCAGCGGCAAAGTCAAGGAGTCCTTTGGCCTCTCCCTGGAGCCTTCAAGGCCGGAGGCGCCTATTATTGCAGACGATTGTCCTGATCAGAGGGAGCTGAGATGTCTTTCCTGGCCCACACCTCCCCCACGTCTCCTCTTCCAGATAAAATGCTAGTAATAAAGTCAAGTTGAACTGGCCTGTCCCTTTAATTGGTGCTTTGGCAAAGAACAGATTCCCCACTAAGCATTAAAAGGCTTTAAAAGTCTCTTTATTGAACTACCTCTGGGAGTCCATGCTGGATCCCAGGGATGGCAGGACCCAGACTGGAGCTTCCCTGGGCAGGACTAAAGGGAGGTGAGGGGCCCCGCACTGTCTAAGAGGATGATGGGCTGGAGCCAGAGGCCCTGGGGTCTGGCCCAATCCCCAGTCCTCAAGGGCGTTGGTGACCTCTCTCCTGTGCCCTCTAAATGTGATCCAAGGCAAACAGCAGAAGCCCAGTTAAGGACACGCAGGTGCCAGGAAATAGTGCAGCCCCTCAGGTGACTCAGGGGAGCTGGGGCTTCCTGTGGTCCCTTTGATCTCTGAGTACGGTGCTTAGGATGCTCAGCTGCATCTTGCGACAGCAGAATGGGAGGGTAGGATGGTGGTGAAGATGCTAGGAAAGACCTCGTGCTTTTGGGGGAAAAGGGAAGCATTCCTCAGAGCAAGTTCCTAAGTTTGTCCTGATCCTGAAGGAGCTTTGTCAGGATGATACAGTCAGCACACACAGGGGCGTGGGAGGGAGGGGGTCGGGGCGGAAGACGGCTGGGCAATTCTTCCCTGTGATTATTCCCGTGGGCTGAGCACTTCCTAAATGCCTGGCTCTGAGCTTGGGGCTTTTAACCTATACCATCTCATTCAGTTCTCATAACGACTGTGTGAGGCCAGTGTTGTCAGCCCCCGCACCTAAAAAAGAAGTCTAAAGTTCAGAGAGGTTAAGTTGCTAACTCGAGATGTAACAGTAGGGAAATGGCAGAGGTGGGATTAGAACCCACGATCTCTCTCACGCTGCATGTGTTGTTTCTCAGGAGCACAGAGACAGGGTAGAGCGCAGCAGGGTTGGGTGAGCAAGCCCAGTTCCCTTCTCCCTTCCTCCCTGTCCACTCAGATCTCACCAGATGTGAGCAGAAGAGGAACTTTGACCAAGAAACACCCCCAGTGGCTTGTAATCTTGGATTTGCTAGGGAAGGAGAGATCCAGAAGTCACTCGATGGCATAGAGGGGCACATGGGGTATGCAGACCTGGACCCAGGCTCCAGTGGCCTCTGCTTAGCTAGTGACTGCCACAGTGACTGGGGCACGTCCCTAGCCTACTCTGGGCCACTCTTTCCACCTGGACTGGGATATCTCCAAAAGCCATTCCAAGGGTAAAGCTCCAGGACCTTATGACCATGTCAGAGAACCTGGTCAGAGAAGATCTGATGGCCTTGGTCAAAGAACATCTCAGCCTACTGACCTTTATGGAATCACAGAAAAAGCCTTTAAGGAATTTAACTTCATCCTACTAAGGGACATTTAAATGTTGTAATTGCAAGGGCTTGCACTAGGAGTGATGATTTAATGGAAGCCCACCGGTCAAGCCCAGTACCAGGTGTTGTATGAATGTTACGACATCCTGCCACCTCTCTGTATCCCCACTGCCACCGCCCATGTCTAGGTCACCGCATCCCACATCTAGAAGACTGCCAGAGCCTTCTCCTTCCACACCCCACTCCTGTCCTTGGCAGGGACAGTGCTGGCTGAGCACTGAATCTCATTTTGTTCTGTTCTTCCTGGGCACCCAGCAAAACTACATTTCCCAGCCTACCTTGAAGTGGCAGCCATGTGTCTGGGTTCTGGGCAACAGAATGCTAGCAGAATAACCTCGGCCACTCCCAGCCCGGCCCATAAAAGCAATCACATGACTTTTTTGACTTTGTGCCCCCTTTTGGTGGTAACCATGCACGTTGATGGAAAAGAGCCAGAAGATGAAATGAGCCTGGATCCCCGAGCCTGGTCCACGGAGGAGAGCTGTCCTGGATGACTTAATACTCCACTTTTCGTGAACGAGGAATGAGCCATTGTCGCAACAAGCCACTGGGCGTGGGGGGTTATTTTGTTCATGCAGCACAGCCGAGGCTAACCTGACTCCTCCACTCACCCGTAGTCCAGTCTCTGCACAGTAGCCTAAGACTTCTTTTCAAAATCGAAATGAGATCGTGTGGCGCCCCACTTAAAACTCTCCACGAAGTCCCACTGCACAAAGAAGCACACCAACAAGGGCCCGTGTGAGCCCTGTCTCTGCTCCGATTTATAATCTCCCTTCCCTCGTCCTCCGTGCTAGGCACACATCTGATCTCTGCACAGGGGGGCCAGGGCCCCCCTTCCACGGGTGTCCTCCCTGCGGGGAACGCCCCTCCCCCAGATCTCTGCAGAGCTGCTCATTAGCATACGAAGCTCAGCTTCAATGTCATTTCCTAAAAGGCACCTTTTCAGGCTAGCCCCTCTAGGAAGCCCCCGTTACTCTCTGTCCCATCATCCTAAATGGTCTACACCACACTCATCACTGTCTGATATTTTCTCGCTAATTAATTAATTAATGGTCTGTCTCCCCACCCCACCCCGCTAGAGCAGGGATATTGTTTGTCTAATTCATCATCTGTCCCGGTGCCTAGAATAGTTCCCGGCACACGGGAGACACCTTGTAAGTGCGTGCGGATGGGGAACATTAACTTTTATAGCTCTGGGAGGTGGGGGTTTCTGTCCCCATTTAGCTGCAGAGGAAACTGAGCCCCAGAGAGGAGAGATCCAGTGAATGGCAAGCTCCACTTTCACCTTGGCTCAGTCTGACAATCTCTGCCTCTTGTGAAGGCATTTAATAAAGATTTTGTTTATTCACTTTTAGAACGAGGGAGAAAAACACCGGTGTGTGAAAGAATGGTCTCTTGCACACCCCCAGCCAGGGACCTGGCGTGCCACCCAAGCCGTGGCCTGACGGGGCATCGAACAGGTGACCTTTTGCTCTGGGAGATGACGCCCAACCACCCGAGCCACGCCAGTCAGGGCTCGAAGGTGTTTTAATGACACGCTCATCTTGTAGTCCAGTGCAAAGAAGGAAAGGGGTTCTGTCTTCAGTCATTTCTCTGAACTCAGCCCTTGCCCCCAGGGGCTCCCAGTCTGATGGGAGAGGCCTGGTCCCTTCCCCCCTGAAGGAGCCCAGAATCTGGCGCTGAGGGCAGAATCTCAGCCCCTGGGAGAATCACGGGAGCATTTACAGAGCAACACTGAGGTGAGAGCCAACGGACAGAGCGCATGCGAATTCACCAGGGCCTCTGCAAAGGCAGATCTGCACAAACCGAACCGAGAGAGAAAGACAGGGTGGGAGAGGGAGGGAGGGGGAGAGAGAGACAGAGAGACAGAGAGACAGAGCGGCACATGCGGAGCCCGAGCCCAGCCGGACGTGCTGTGAGCGCTGGGGCATCCACCCCTCCCTCCCCGGCGGCAGGAGGGGAGCAGACTGGCTCACAGACCAGCAGGCGGAGAGGCTGCCAGGCTTCCCCTGGCAACAGGAAATGAGTCTGAGGACACACAGTGTGCGTCGGGCAGGGTGGTCGGGAGCCAGGACTTGGGGTGCAGATTCTGACACTCCAGCTCCCGCACCGGTGGGTTTCCGTCGTCGTGCCAACCGCCTCGACCCCTCTTCTGCGGGCCGGTTGCGGGGGAGGCAAAATCGGGAATGAAGGCAAACATTGGCAGGCTTTATTTTTTAAGACTAAAACTTCTACTGCCATGTGGCTCCTGGCCATGCCTGTGGCCTCAGCCAGAGAGATTAAGGGGTCCGGGGTGTGGAGAGATGCGGCTACAATAAAACCTGGCTTGGGGTCTGGAGCGGCAATCCCACTGCACTTCATGCTCAGGAAGGCTGCCCAGATACCCATGCTGCTCAGCGCAAGGGCCGCCCCCACCTTGCCCACCCTTTCGTCTCCCCTCACCTTCTCCATCTGGTGAAATGGTGAAGGCACCCACCCCTCCAGCCCACCTCCTCTGTAAAACTTCTTCATCTCCTCCACAACTCGGCATTTTGGTCCCTCTGCTGGGCATCTAGCAGGCCCCCCCAGCCACTAACCCATCTCCCTGCCCTAACCTACCACCCCCACCACTGCCCATTCCCTAACCTGGGTGACCACAGCAGCCTCCAACCTGGGGTCTTTCACCGGCCTGGGGGCTCCCCAACCTCCAGCCAAACCTGCTTTGCTGACCTCATGGCTGCCGGGGATCAAACAGACTCTGCCTGCTGCTCCCCTGCAGAAGAGGGCATCTGGTTCCCCTTTGCTCTCAGGGTTAAGTTCAAGCATCTCATCAGGATGAATACCTGTTCCAGGCCCTCCTCAGCGTCCACTGCTTCCTGCTTCTCCTCTCCCCGCCTTGGCCCCCATGAGGTGGCCCACTTCAGTGTCTGGGGGTGTCACCCTTCCTGTCATTTTAGAAGGTCTGCACGGGCTCTGGGCAGGCGCCCTCTTCCTTATTCCAGCCTTAGCTCATGCTCTCTCCTTCGTTGGGAAGCCCACACGGCCCTCTCCAGTCTGGGTTGGGGTCCACGCGGTGGACGCCCTCCATCACTTGTCAGGTGGCTCTGGTCTGTGCGCCCTGCAGCCCCCAACAGGATGCACGCTTGTCGGCAGCGGAAAGAACCTGCCTGTCTCGCTCGGGCTGTATCCTCAGCATCTAGCACAGGGCCCGGCTACCCCGTAGCTACCCGGGAAATATTTGTTAAGGACGTGAATGACTTGGGGATGTTGGATACATGAGTAATTCTGCCCAGAGCACCTTGCGTGGGAGAACGCACCACGGAGCTTCCTCAAACTGTCTCTCACCCACAGCGGTGTCCTAAGGCCCCGGGCAGGCGAACACACTGGACGCACGTCTCGGGGCCCCGAGAAGGAGGTTGTCTGCACTTCAGAGGCATTTTCTGGCCCCCCCCCCCCCGCCCCGCTCCCACCCGGACACCCAGCACAGCATGCCGCCCGGCTCGAACGGAACACCCCAGCGCCGCTCTCCTGCAAAGACCATCTGCAAATCACGTGCAGAACCTCACCGGCACCCCGGACACCAGCTTCCGACCGACTGCCTCGAGCCCCCGACGTGGCGCCACGTTTTGAGGAGGACACGGGGGTTCATTCCAGCCACTCGAAATGAGCCGCCGTCTCTCCCTTTAAAGGTGCGTGAGCCCGAGCCGCCCGGGCCTCCCGCTGTGCGCGCACAGACCCCCGTGGGGAGCGTGGAAGGGATACAGAGGCCGGGAGGAACACAGACTTCGCTCGCAGGAAATCTGTCATTCCAGCGAGCTGCGTGCCTGTCCCCCTGGCGGTGTTCAGTGGGCCTCTCTCCCCAGGGAACACGCTTCTATCCCTGGGCCCTTTTCACTGGAGTGCTCAGTCCTTTTCGCTCGTGGCTCTGTGAGCCTAAGGAGCCGGGGTGAAGGCGGGGAGGCGAGGGGAAGCAGCTGGCGTTTCCAAGGACTTACTGAATAGGAGCGCAGGCTCTAGAGCGCGGCTCCCAGGGTCGGAATCCCACTTTTTTGACATACCCACTGGGTGACCTTGACCAAGTTCCTGCCTGCCTGTGCCTCAGTCTCCTCGCCTACCAAATGGGGACAACGACAGCTCCTACCTACCCACGGGGTTGCCACGAGGATTCGATGAGGCAACGTATGTGACGCGCTCACACAGCGACGCGGTGTCTGGCCTGTGGCCGGTGCTCAGCGTTAGCTTCTCTGTGTGCGGTTGTGGACATTATGTGCCAGACACTATGCTGGAAGCACCAGCTGGAATGAGCTCATTTTATCCCCACAACACCCCGTGGGAGGATGCCGTTTCCCTCACGTCCAGATGAGGGAACAGAGGCTTTGAGAGGCCAGGGACCTGCCGCAACCCACGAGCTCGCTGGCTGGGCCCCCACAGGGAGCTCCCGACGGCCCTCTCTGCCTCACGCTCTGGACGCTCACACTGAAAGGACGATGCTCTTGCTCCTTGCCACCACCCAGGATGACAAAGGCGGGCAGTGACTGGAACTATGGCAGTGGGTCCCAGGTGGGGTGTTTTTGTTTTAAAGATTTCATTCATTTATTTATTTTTTAAAGAGGGGAAGGGAGAGAGAAAGAGGACAGAAACATCAGTGTGTGGTTGCCTCTCTTGCGCCCCCTACTGGGGACCTGACTCTCAACCCAGGCATGTGCCCTAGACTGGGAATTGAATTGGCGACCCTTTGATTCACAGGCTGGTGCTCAACCACTGAGCCACGCCAGCCAGGGCCCAGGCAGGGTTTTGATGGCCCCGAGGAGAAAGGGGACATACGTGCTGCTCCGACCCCTGGCACAGGCTGGAGGGCCAGTCTTATGTCTGGAGGCCTGACAAGAAAGAGCCAGCTCCATCCTGGCGTCACCGAGACCGCTGCCCCTGTGAAGTGTAAGAGTCCTAGCCACCGACCGTCTCAAGAGAGCAAGGGTACAGGCAGAGCGGGGTTTGAGTCGGGAGGACCGGGCTTGGAACCCCAGGCCTGCCACTCTGGGGAGGCCACGTCGCACATAGCCGAGCCTCAGTTTCCCTGCACATACGACGGAGCTGCGTGTAGCTCCTGCTTCGGGCGGTGCGTGGACGGCTCTTAGCTCAGTGCCTGGCGCAGCGTGAACAATCCAGGATTCCTTCCCTCTTCCCTGAGTCCCAAGCAGCTTCCAAACTCAGCTTCGGCAGCTGATGAATCTCCCACAGTCTCTGAGAGCTAGGGGTGGGTGGGGGTAGGGACAGGGCCTGGGCAGAGCCCAGGAGGCTCTGGGGCCTGTGGGTGCTGAGCAGGGCAGCTCTTGGGTGCCACAGCAACAGGCTAGACAGGCTGTCACAAACCCACACAGCGACTTGGTGCAAATGAATAACGGGCGTCCCAAGCATGGGACTTGGTGATTGGAATACACGCTGAGTCAGTCCCCCTTTGCCTTCTCTGTCCCGCACCCAGGTGGGGTCTTACTCCAGGGACTCCGCGGAGAGACAGGGGCCGCTGTCTCTGCAGGAGGCCGGAGGAAGCCCGAGGGGACCAGACCGCAGGAGGGTGGTTGTGAGGATGGGCCTGGAGTACGGAGTCCTGAGCTCCACAAGGCTAATTAAGTCGCCTGGTGTTAGGTGAGAGGAGATTACAAGATACACGCTCCTAGGGGTGCGAGCTGCTGGGAACAGGGAAGGGGGCCGTCTGCACGGTGATGAGGTGGAGTAATTAGCGTGAAACACCAGAACACGGTGACAGGCAGCAAGCTGCGGGGCCTGAGGCAGCAAGAGGCCTGCCAGGCAGCGAGCGGAGCCTGCTGGGCCCCGAGACGCCAGCAGCGAGGGAGTAGGAGAGCATCGCCCACAGGTTCAGGGGGAGCCCAGGACCACGGCGTGCTGCAGCTCCAAATCCACGCCCCTCAGAGCCGAGGTGCTGCTCGAAAGGAAAAACCAGAACGGAAACATTATCTCCCTGTTAGTCTAAGCAAGTTCCAGACTCAAGGGCAAAGAGGTGGACAGAGCGCTTGACAGTGCAAGGTCAGGGTTTAGTATCAGGGCCCTTAGCTTCCCTTTCACGTTGAGAAATGACTAGTGCACGAGTCCCAGAGTGTGTCTTGACCCTGGGTTTCCTTGGGGTCAAAGTCACTTACTCCTGCTCCTGTAAGAGGAGACTCGTCAGTTGGGAAGCAGCCTGGTCTGAGGGTTAATGGTGTTCGGATCCCAATCAGAATCTAAGTGGCTTTGGAACCTGGAGGGGTTTCTTTCCCTCCTCGGTCCTCTGTTCTCAGCATATCCGCTGAGGAAGGTACTCCAACGGCCTCACCCTGCCGGACAGCCACGAGAGTAATGAGGCTGTGCCTGGCGCTTAGTAGGTACTCAATGCACACTTGTTCACTGACAAATGCATATCCCGAAAATAGAGAAAAGAAAGAAAGAAAAATGCCAGCTGGGAAGACTGAATGCCCAAACAATACAAGGAAAGCTACCACATGCTTATTAAATGAATTCATCTCATTTGTAGAATCAAGATAAAGCCACACACACACACAAAAATCAATTGCATTGCATTCTTACATCCCAGAGACCCACAGAAAATCCAATGAAAAAGATTCCATTTATAATAATAAAAATAAATACTTGAAAGTGCTTTTAATTTGGGACACAAGATATTTGTTTAAAGAAATGATAAAATCCCACTGGAGGATCAATATTAGGAAAATCATGAACATAATTCATTGCATTAGTAAATTAAAGGAGAAAAACCATATGATTACTTCAATACAGTCTTAAGAAGCATTTGATTTATTTTCCTTTATAAAAACTCTAGGTGAAGGTGGAATAGAAGTAAACTTCCTTTACGTGAAAAAAAATGTATCAGATACTGGCAACACATATCATACGCAATATTAAAAGAAATGCAATCCTATGAAAAACAAACATAAGACAAGGAACGATTTTATAAGCATTCTGGAAGTTTTAGACATGAAATAAGGCAAGAAAATGTAATAAGTTCAACAAGTAATAACAACACCAACATTTACATAGTGCCAGGCACTGTTCTAAGTTCTTATGGAAGATCAGAAAACTGGGGCACAGAGAGGTTAAATAACTTGCCCAAAGTCACACAGCTTCTAAGTGACACAGCTAGGATTCGAATCCAAGTGATCTAGTCCCACAATACGAGCGTTTATACATTATGGGATACATAGGTGTTAGAAGAGAACAGTATCCTTATTTGCAGATAATATAATTGCATAACAAAAAACCCTAAAAGGTTGACATTTGAAAAAGTATCTGTAAGATGTGTGCCTAAAAGGCGAATGTGGGAATATTACCAGTTTCCTTTATTCCACTGGGACGGAACCTCTGCTGCAGCTCCTAGCACCCCACCTGGGACATGCGATTCCCAATAACTCTGTTGACGATGAATCCATAGAGTGCAATGAAGTATTTGGATCGTCCCCAGCACCCCCACACAGCCCATTCAAACCAGCGACCCCCTGCCCCTTACACACACACACCATTCTCAGCCCGACGGCTGGGTGGGATCACGGCAGAGTGCCCACACTGGAAAGGGAGAGGGACGTGGAGCCAAGGTCAAGGTTCTCTTAGCCCAGGGGCTAGTGTCCCTCTCTCTTTCCTACAGTTACTCAGTTTTTCAGGATTGTTGGCAATGGGCGGAGCGCTGCCCTTGAACCTGTCCCATAGCCTGTGTTCACAGAGAACCAAAGTGCCATCGTGAGAGTTAACCTGTGAAAAGCCGAATTGCAATGTCTACACCCAAACCCGTACATTTTTTGAGACTGAAAAGGGACGCTCTTAACAATCAGCCTCAGATAACAAGCACGAGGAGGACTGCTCCAGGCACGCTGGGTCCCACGGCTACTCTCACTTGCCTCCCGTGAGGCGCGCATGATAATCGCCAGCCCATTTTACAGACACAGATGTGGAGGTGGACCGAGGGGATGCAGGAAGAGACGGAGCCTGGAGCTGAGCTCAGATCCTTCCGCCTCCAGCAGCCCTTTTGCTCGGCAGCCCCTTCACCTCTGGGCCACGCACCGCCTGGGGCACAGGCTGCTCTTCTCTGAAACCCCGCCGAAAGCTTCTGCACCTCGGGAATTGGTCGGGCCAACCTGGCCTCTTAGGATCAGTGGACTGGGGGTATTCACAGACCACTCACAAGGCTGGGGTGGTGGGAGGCTGCGGAGGGGCAGGGCCAGAGCCACCCGCAGGGGGGTTATTCTCAAGTATGAGTCAAAGCTAAGGAACGACTTGGGCCGGTTTCTTTCTAAAAGGTTACTCTGGCTGCTGCGTGGACACTGGTCGGGGAAGAGCGGGGACCAGAGTGGAAGCGGTCTGGAGGCTGCGAACTCTCGGGGGTGAGAGAGACATTGACGGGGAGCTGGGAAGAAGCAGGCGGGTTCAGGGCACAAGGTCTGACCAAATGGAAGAGCTGGAGGGTGGAGGGGGGTGCAACAAGAGAAGCGAAGAGACAAGAAGGATCCCTGGGCTTTTGGCTAAAGTAACCAGGTGAAGGAAAATGCCATTTACTGAGATGGGGAAGAACAACAGGTTTGGGGGCAAAAATACAGAATTTCACTTTGGCCAAGTGAAGCTGAAGATGCTTATCAGACTCCGCTGGGAGGGGTCTAGGGACTCGTGAGATTGGATGCCGCTGCTCTTTTGCTTCCGAATGTTTCCAAGTACAATCCAAGCTCCACTGCGTGCACCCCCAGGCTGGGCACGCTCTGCTGGGTCCCTCTTCCTCCTCCTCCTCTCAGCCTTCACCAGCGCCGATAGGGTTTCCATGGGCCAGCCCCTGGGTCTTTGCACCTGTTCCTGCCTCTGCTTGCCATGCCCTCTGCCCCCTCCTCATCCCAGAGCAGTTCCAGACGAGGGCGAGGGCTTCTCCTCCTCGTCTCTGTGATGTCGGTCTCTCCCCACAGAGTGGGAGCTGGCGACAGCATCTCTGCCTCACACCCCAGGGCCCCGCCCAGCTTTCCCATAGGTGTTAGTTCTGTGCGTGAAGGAATCGGGAGGCACGAACTGGAGACCTCATCAGTTCAGAGCCCGCACACTCAGCCCGGCTTCCCGCCTCTCTGTCTCCGAAGAACGGGCCCCGTGTGACTTCACATTCACAGAGCAAACAGGGTTAAAGGGGGATGTTTAAACCACTTAAAGAAATAAACAGCTTTCCAACACCTTCAATTATTTGGGAAGCACCTGCTCACATATAATTAATGTGCCAATTAAAATGATTATTATAACCAGGAAAGCAGGTCCCCCAAGGACCACTACTTGACAACACATGTTTAGACTCATTTGAGTTACTCCGCCACCTTGCGAAATAATAATAATAATAATAATGAAACTCCATTCCTTAAAGCGCAGTCTCCAATTCAGACTTGCCGCAAGTCCAGGCCACCCGTCTCCCTCATTAACAGACTCCCACGGACTGTGTGTGTGCCGTGGTGTGAAGGATACGGCATCACCAAACATTTTGCAACGCTCACCAGAGGAACTCGGGCAGCCGCCGGTGTGAGAGGAGCATGCAGGGAGGGGCGTGGAGGGAGGGGAGGGGACCGCCCCTGCTCCGTGTGTTTGTCGGGGCAGGTGAACCTTGCTGCCCGTGTCCTCTCTGCGGGGCGGAAGCTGTGTTTTCCCTCTGGTCTCCCTTGGACGCTGACAGTGCATCTGCTCACTGCCTCTGCAGACAGGTGGCCCTGGCTGTGTGATAAGGAGGACGGCCAGCCCACCAGCCCTCTCTGCATACTCCCGGTGGCAGAGACTACGGAGCTGCCCATAGGGGCACCCGGTCGGCCCCTGCTGGTTCTGCAGACCAGGCCGGATGCCGAGAAGGCTGGGCTGCAAGGGGAAGTCCGACAGGCTGGTGTACAAATCCCGCCCCATCTTACCGTCTGCGAGGCTTGGGGCTAGTTACTTCACCTCTCTGAGCCTTCATGTCCCCAGCTCTAACATGGACGAGAGGACCGATATCAAATGGTCTCCTTGAGCATTCAGTAGGCAGTTTTGTAACACCCCTGACCGAGCACCTGCCCTACAGTACAGTGATGGTGTTGACAATGATCACGGGGAAGGGACAGGCTCCCCAAGTCAGAGTTCAGCCTTCCTGAGGGTTCAGCCCTCGGCTTGCCTGTCACTCAAGGGGAAACCCCTCCCACCCCTCTGCATGGCAATGATAGCTTTTAAAGGAGTCTAACATCAAGAGCATCGCTTTGGAGTCGTACAGCACAGTGCAAAGCTTGAGCTGACCACTCTTTTTTTTTTTAAGATTTTTACTTATTTATTTATTTTTAGAGAGGGAAGGGAGGGGGATAGAGAGAGAGAGAGAAACATCAATGTGCGGTAGCTGGGGGTCATGGCCTGCAACCCAGGCATGTGCCCTGACTGGGAACCGAACCTGCGACATTTTGGTTCGCAGCCCGCGCTCAATCCACTGAGCTACGCCAGCCAGGGCGACCTGACCACTCTTTAGCAGCATAACTTACAGTGAGTTGCCCAACCCGGCCAAACCTCAGTTTTCCTGGCTCTGAAATGAGAACAATAGTGTTCGGTTTGCAGGGCCCTTTATGCCCTTCCCCAGGCCTTGCCCTTCCTCCTGCTATGACTCTCTGAGGTCTCTGAATGCCCACGGCATCCTCACTCGTGGGAGCACCCCGGGGCAATGAGTCTGGAGAGGCAGGCGGGGGCCAGGCCAGACAGGCAGGGCCCTGAGAGGCGATGCCGAGGGTTCTGGTCTGTGCCCTCTGAAAAACGAGAGGCTTCGCTGACGGGCTGCAAGCAGGTGACGTGGACTGAGAAGTGTTCTCCAAGGCCTTTGGCGGAACAGCGGTGTTCCGGGCCTGGTCGTTCTTACCGACTTCCTCCCCACTCGCCCCCTCCCCTCGGCTCCCAGGTGCCTGCGGCCTCATCTCCTTCGAGTGCTCACTCAAGGCGGGGGTGCCGCAGGAGTCTGATTCCCAGAACACTCACAGTCGCCCCTCTCCCGGAGAACACAGAACTTTCTGGGTCCCGGTGCCCCATGCTCAGTGTGGGGCCAGCCGTGTTGGCTGGATATGCCATCCCCACCTTGCCAACAGGCCATGGCTGGGCGGCTGGACTGGGGGCAGCACAGAATTCCAGAGCTGACACGGACAGCGCCCTCCTGCCCTGGGCTCACGTGCGCTAGGAAGCCAGAGGTCTTTTCTCTTGCATCTGTGACATCTGCTTAGACCCCGCCCCCCAGCAGTCCCCAAGACGTCCCCATCCATTGTTGAAAAGCTTTCATTGTGAGAAAATTCTTTACCTCATCAACTAAGAATTGACTTCCATGTCCCTCACAACCACATAAGATATTCATTCATTCACTTATTCACTCATTCATTCATTTGTTCATTCATTCATTCCCTAAGCTATGTGCTCAGACACAAAGACCAACAGGACACCCGGTCCTTACCAACAAGGGGCTTGCCTTCTGGGAGAGACACGCAATGACTACAGTTGCCCTGTTGTGAGCTCTCAGCTAGCAGACACCCACCCATTTTAGGGAAGTTAACGCAATTTAAGGAAACATTCATCTAACAATCTTTCATGTCACACCTATTCCCCCGCTTAACTACAAGCTCCGTAAAATCGAGGCCAGGTTGTTCTCATTCAGTGCCCTGTTCCTGGGTTGGCACATAACAGGTGCTCAGGAAACAGCTGCTGCATTAATGACCCCACAAGCCCAGGGTGTCCGGGCATAAAGTAGAGTTCCGAGTGTTTTGAGAGCATTCTGAGAAACAAAGTCAGCCTGGGTCATGGCAGTTGCATGAGGGGGGAGATGCAAGGGGGGAAGGATGGGAAAGGTCTCTAGGAGCGATACTGCAGCTGACCTTGGAGGGCAATTCTGAACTCAACAGGGGCGTGGCGGGCAGAGGAAGCAGCCTACCCATCAGGGTGGAGGCGGGAAAGAGGGTCGGCAGCTCTGGGAACTGCAAAGAGACCATTCGAGGGGTGAGCCCATTGGAGAATGCAGTAGCAAAGAAGGCTGGAGAAATCAAGAGCAGCCTCGTATGTTGGGCCAATGACCTTGAACTTGGTCCTAAGGTAATGAGAGCTCTTGTAAAGAGTGGTGCCATCCCGAGGCGGTACGATCAGATGTGTGCTCTTTGGGAAAGCACCAGGCTGTGCCCCTGTGCAGCAGGGAGACTGTGTGACTGCCCCGTGGGCACCTCTGAGTGTCCTGGTGAGAGGGCACAGTCACCCCCCCGACGAGGATGGCCCACCCGACGCAGAAAAGTAGAGAGAGAAGGAGGCGGAAGGACCGAGGAGGGCGGAGGATTCTGAGCCGGCCTTCTGGGAAACATCCTTCATTTCAGTCGTGTTATTTTATTACATTGGCATGCTGGAGTGGAAGTTCGCCTCAAATCCTTCCCTGACAAGTTAAGTCAGCCCCCTTGTCACTTAAGCCCAGCAGGGCTATGTCAGGCAGTCTTCTGGAAATCACACTCTGGGCTTAATATAGCTCCGGAGTCCACCGGCTCAGAGGCCCCGACAGCAATTCAAGCCGGGAGCTCCACGTCTGATGAACTGTTCAAGCCTCACCCCAGGGAACATGCTGTCAGGGACGCGCCAGCCTCTGCCCCCAGCCCGGGGTCCTCTGGGGGGAAGGGAGGAGGGAGGCGGGCTGCGAGGTGGGAAAGAGACAACGCATTCTACAGACACCGTCTCCCTTCGCCCTCTTGTTTTATGGATGGAGATCCTGAGGCTCAGAGAGGGGAAGTGACTTGCTCCAGGTCACACAGCAGGCCGTTTTGCCTCCAGACCCCTGCTCTTCTTTTCTGTGCACTTGGTAAGTGAGGACAGACTCCCCGGAGTGAGCTAAGTCATTGACCTTCACGAGCTGCCAGTCCACTGTGTCTTTCACAGCTGTCCAATGGGTCAGCTCATTCCTGGTGGAGTCCACACGTGGCCAATAGAACGCCTTGTTATTCGGGTGTCCATGACAACGGTTGGCACCCTGTCTCAACAATTTGGGAGCCAAGAGCCCTTATCAGCCCTGTATGAAAACCTCTGGGCAGAGAAATGGTCTCATTCCCGGTATCAGAAACCCGATGTTAATTCCCCAAAAGAGGATGGATTTCTCTGGTCCAAATATCTCCCCATGTGCCAAGAACAGCGAGGATGTGCCATGAGAACAAGCCTTTCCTTTCTTCTCCTCTTCTCTCCTTTTCCCGGCCAAGGGCACGCCCCAGCTGACGGTCCTGCAGCAGCCTAACTGTGCCTGGCCCACTCCCCCACCGCTCTTCCCACCCCAGGCTGCCCAGCACCACTCCCCCCAGGTCCCCGGAAGGCTCATGGACCACAGAGACTTCCTGAGGCAGCCTCGCAGCCCCTCGGTCTCCTAGGTCCATCCTGAGCATGGAATGCGATGAGCCACCAGTGGCGATGGTGACCCTCTCCACATTCACAGACCCCTGGGCGCCTGCTGCTGCCATTCTTGAGCATTTCAGGGCGTCATGGACCCTTCTGAGAATCCTCAGCCCCTCTCCCCCTGCCCGATGCACACAACACATTGGGCTCACTTGCCGGGGTTTCAAGCACCCCCAGAAGCCTATCTGCCTGCTTTTTAGGGATCCGGAGACCCCACCTAAGCACCCTGGCCCGGGGCTTGCCAGCACCGCGGCTCACACTGGATAAGCAGATAAATAAAACTCAGCCATGGAGACAAAGACAAGACGGATAACCGAAACACAGGTGACAGCTCTCTAATCGAAGCGTGGACGACATGCTGAGGGAAGACAGCGGGAGGATCTCTTAATTCCGTCTTGGTGAGCCAGGTCAGAAGGCTTCGCGGAGGAGACAATGAGCAGGACTAGGCTCGGAGGGAAAGAGAGATGAAGTCACATAAGCGAATCCTATCTCCCCGGCGCCCACCTGTGGGTGATGGAAAGGACTTGTCTGCGGGGCGCCTTCTCCGATTCTCACAAACTCCCGGGAGAGGCTTAGGGGAAGTCCATCACGCCTATTGATCAGATGAGGAAACAGATCTTTACAATTTAATGACACCTGGCTGGACTGGAACTTCCCCCCTCCCGGGCCGTGGGCCCACTGTTCTTCGTATCTCCAGTCCCGAGTACCGTGTCCAGCACCGAGCAGGGCCTCAGGAAGGTTATGTGAATGAACGGCTGTGGTCCAAACGCCAATGAGTTCATTGGGTGGTAGAGCCGAGATCCTCCTTCCAGATACCGAATACACAGCTTACTCTAGACTCCCCTACACCCGCTGGGCAGCCGCTCTCACGTCTGCAGGAGGAAAGCAAGACTGCCACCAGCTCTGGAAGGCGAGGCTGGGGAAGTTTGGAATAGAGAAGGTCCCTGGGAGCTTCTGGAGGACGAGCAAGTGGAGATGAGCCAAATAGAAGCAAGTGTGTCTTTCTGTTGTCTCCAAAATTTCTCTAGAAGTTCAAGGTCAACCTTTTCATAGTCAAAACCTCAAGGCCATGCCACAGCTGACCTCAGTGCTTCCTTCAGTTCCCTCCAGCCAGACGTCTGCCCCCACTAACTCCAAGAAGGCTATTCTTATCTAGGTCCCCAGAGGGCACCATGTTGCCAAATTCATGGTCATTTCTCTGTTTTTACCTTAAGTCGCCTCCCTGCGGCTCTGGGCATAGCTGACTATTCTCTCTTGGGATCCAGAACGCCTCACTCCTAACTGTCTTCATTATCGTGCTGCTTGCTTCTTGTCAGTCTCTTGGTTGGTCCACTTGCCTGTCCATAAATCTGGAGTGCCCAGGGTCCAGCACTGGGTGCTGTCCTCTCGCCCTCCTCCCTGGGTCATCTCGTCCAGGCTCCTGGCTTTAAACCCATCCACACTCTGATCCCCCCGCGCATCGGTCTCCAGTGGTGACGTCTCCCCAGACTCCAGACTGCAGCCTCCACTGCCGCTCTGACAGCTCCATCTCCGTGTGTCAGAACTACCGCCAGGTAGCATGGCTGACGGAGAATCCTGTCCAGCAGTCTCCTCCTTCCTCCCCGCCAAAGTCTCGGTCCACAGCACGGTTCCCCCACGCCTAGCCGCTCAAGCCTGACAGCCCAGAGTCATCCTGCACCCTCCTTGCCCCTCACCCCTTCCACACGTTAGCGAGCCCTTTAAACGCCTCCTGCTATCACAGCAGGGTTCCTTCCCTCCCTTACTCGCCACCATCCTAGTCCTCCCCCAGCCACTGTCGCCTCCTCTCTTGCCTGAACTGTGGTCTCTCTGCTTCCAGCCTCGCCTCCCCCACAATTCAGTCTGCACCCGGAAGTGACCTTTTAATTAGGCAAACCAGGTCCTGCTACTTCCCCGCGTAAAACCCTCCAGAGCCGCCCCTTAGGAGGACTCCAGGTCCGGGTGCCTGAGCACAGGGCCTGGCGTGAACAGTCCTCCCCATCTGTCTCACCCCATCTCTTAACTGGCTCATTCCGGCCACGTGGTGGGGCCGCCCTCTGTTCTTCGAACATGTGAAGATCGTTCCCGACACGGGGCTCTTGCATGTGCTCCTCCTTCGGCCTCGAACACTCCGCCTCCTCCTCCCCTTGGCGTGGCGGGGTCTTGGTTGCCTTTGAGGTCTTGGTTTAAATGAGTCTTTGCCTGCTGACCCAATCCCTTTCTAGCCCATCAGCCTATGTTAATTATATGCACTGACTACCGAATCCCTTTCTAGCCCATCAGCCTATGTTAATTATATGCACTGACTACCGAATCCCTTTCTAGCCCATCAGCCTATTTTAATTATATGTACTGACCACCCAATCCCTTTCTAGTCCATCAGCCTATTTTAATTATGTGTACTGACCACCCAATCCCTTTCTAGCCCATCAGCCTATTTTAATGATATGCACTGACCACCCAATCCCTTTCTAGCCCATCAGCCTATGTTAATTATATGCACTGACCACCCAATCCCTTTCTAGCCCACTAGCCTACTTTCACTATATGCACTGCCCTTGTCATTATCTGGTCTTTTTCTTGTTTGTTTCTTTTTAACTCCTCCCCCAAGGTCAAATGCATGACTCCGGGATCTTAGTGTCTTGCTCCTTGGTGTGCGCCCCCCACCCCCACCAAGTGCCCAGAACCATCTGACTGGTAACTATGTGCTGAGTTAATGTTGAATAAATGAATGGAGCAGTTCCATGTATCAGTTTCCCAAACACCAGAACCTGGTCTCTGGCTGGGTCGAGGGCATTGCAGTCACGCAAGGGAGCTGGTTAAAAGAACAAATGCCCTGAGGCTCCCGACCTGGAGATTCTGACGCAATAACCGTAGGATAAGCTTCAGCCAGTAGTACATTGTTACAGGCCCCTCTGAAAACTCTAAAGAGCAGTCAGAGTGGGCAAACCCTTTACAACCTAGCTTCCGTTCAAGACCAAGGATGGGGGACAGAAGTAATTGCAATCCATACTCTGACCTCTAGGGGGAGCTTAAGGTTTTCCCCATTAGTCCATCCTTGGAAGGAGGAGCTGTGTGATAAGGGTTTGGAGTAGATACAACCTACAGCTGAAGATGGAATGAAAGAATTGCAATGGAATCGGACTTAGAAGCTTATTCTTATTTCTCCTTTATGCGTTATTACGTTTTCTTACAGTCCACTGTCCTTTGGCAGGCCCTCTCTCTGGTGGTCCCTTTCCTCTGTGGACTGGTGGGATAGGATGAGGCAGGGAACATTGCTCATCTTAGACCTTTGGAAGGTCAGGGGCAGAAGATGGACGAGGCAGCGTGGGCCTGCTTGCCTCTGGCTCTGTGAAGAAGATCTCCTGTCTTCCCTATTCTCTTCCTTCTCCAGATCTTGGAGCGTCAAGACCTATGAGCCCAAGATCAGGATGGGGGTCCAGGGGAGTGGCAAGGAACAGCCAGGTTGAGTAGCCGCCATACTGGGCTCCAAGCCCATACTGGGCTCCATACTGGGCTCCATAGAGGGGCCAAAGGGGTGGTCCCACTCAGTACTCCAGAACTTGGGCTCTGGCCTGTCCTCATTACCAAGGGTGTATCTGCCTTCTTGCTCTTATGACGTCATTGGACTGTAATGCCCCCTTATAATCCTCGTCATCTATTTTGTTTCAGACAAAAGGACTGAGCCAAGGATGGAGATTAAGAGAGCCGATGTCAGTAAAGCCATTTTTGAAATAACTCCTTGCTTCATAGAGGGCTCAGATCCATGGAGAAGGCTTAGCTATGTAAGATAGTGCCCAGGATTGAACTCCGATGAGTTCACCAGGACGACCACGTGGGAACAAAGAGAACCAGCGTAAAGTGGGGTCTCTGCGCGTCTGCCTCAGAGAACGTGGGCGGTGGGATGGAATTCAAGGGGTCTGATCTCGGTGATCTTCCCAGAACACACCTCCCACTCTTGTTGTGTGCCTTTCCTCTCGGGATCCCTTCAGCTACCAAGAGACGTGATAGGACAACGGCTGCCATTTGTTGACTAGGTGCCATCATGAGCCGAGCACTGGGCTTGTTTGGTTGCAGACGCTACCTCATTCATGTCTACCATGGAGGTGTGTTCATGTCCCGTTTCCGAGGAGGTTTCTCAAATGCAGGAAGATTGGGCCACTGTCCAAACTCACGCACCCTGAACTCCTCTGTAGGTATTCTGAGGCCTAAGTCCTTTCTCCTTCTGCCTCCCCCTTCCCAGCCTCCAGTCTCAACCGTTTTTCTGATGGCCCCGAACAGCCACAAACTCTCACAGCAAAAGGCATCCAGCAGAGCCCCCAAGGAGGAGCTCGTGTGGCCAGGTAGCATCATGGTGGAGGCATCTGCACCACAAAACAAACACCAGGCACACACTCCCCACCAGGTGAAAGAGACAAGATAAGAGGCTCGTGAAAGTGGGGACGTTATCGCTGTTTGTGAATCTCCTATCTCGCCCCATGGCTCTCTTCACTGTGGCCTTGTAACCTGGGCCCAGTGCGGCTCTCAAAACAAACTGTGGAGGAAAGAGACAAAGCAAAGGTGAGATCATAAAAGCTGCTGTGAAAAGGTTAAACTCCCATGATTCTCGGTGGCTGTTTAATGGATTTCTAGGATATAAACACACCTTTGGCTTTGCTTGCTGGGCAGACGACCTCCGACTAAATGAGTTTAGACAGTATTCCCCAATAGGAAATGTTCCATTTTTTTTCATCCTCCACAAAAGCCCCTGAGTATTCAAAGACTCGCACTCACCCTCAAACAAAACGATGCTCTCAGCTGTACACATGTGGCCGAGGAAACAGGAGTGCATGGCATGATGGGTCAAATGTGCACAAGCATTTATACTTACGGCGCTACCGTTTGTGCACTTAACAAAGATTTGCCGAGGTGACTGCTAGGCACACCTCATGGGACACAGCCGGGAAAAGACACGGCCCTTGTGCTGGAGATGCTCACGGTCCAGCGGGCAGACACCTGTTTTGACAGGAGGTAGGAGCCTGAGTGCAGACCCACACAGAGGAATCCCAGGGGAGGGAGTATCTAGAACTTTCTGCAAAGGTCAGGAACGGCAACATGAGCTGAGATAGTCTCTTTGGATGGTCTCGGTTTCTGCATCTGAAAACATAGGCTTAATGATAACACCTACCTCTCAGTGCCCCCGGGGAAAACAAACTGTGGTCATGGAGGCACAGCGCGAAGCAAAGGCTCAAGAACATGAACTTGACCAGACACTCTGAGTGACGTTAGTCACTCAGATTAGTATTAGTGGCATTGTTAAATGAGCCCCCAGTTACAGGTGTAAACAAATACAAAGGATTAAATGAAGGATGTTATTTATCATTCACATTCTAGAACCAAGTCCTGACTGGCCGGGTAGGGGAGTTGGGTTGTTAGGTGAGAGTCCCCTACTGGCCAAGTACAGAATTGCACTTCTACTCTATTAGCCATTGTATTTTTCTAGGGAAAAAGGTGAGTTATGGGCCCGAGATGGGAAGATGGGGCCTTGGAGACTCAAAACTAGGAGAGGAACCCGTGCTTCGGGGGAGAAAGCATCAGGAGACGGAAAAAGGGGCTTCGAAGCATCCTTCAGTTGAATAGGGCTTTGATAGACCACTGTGACACCCAGAGCTTTAAGGGCCTGACAACTCTCTTGACATGTTTTCAAAAGAAGTCTTCTGAGAGGATGATCCATCTTCCCACCCCCCTCCACACCCCACCATCTAATGATGGCAGGTTACAAAACAATTTATGGAGCAGGTTTTCCTGGAAAGCTGGCTCGGTGAACATTCACTACCTTGCATTTGACAGGAAAGCACAGTATATTCAGGAGGCCGTGTAAAAAAAATTCCAATATCTATAGTGAGCTGTCCAGAACTTTTGATGAAAACGGTAGCCACTAATTATGGGTGACTAGTGAGTGCTTGACATGTGGCTAGTCTGACTGAGGAAAAACCCTTTTAATTTAATTTGATTTAGTAGAGTTTAAATTTAAATAGCCACGTGTGACTAGTAGCTACCACATTGGACAACACAGACCCAGGGTGTCTGGTCAAGTTCATGTTCTTGAGTCTATAGTTTGGCGTCTTCTGCAAACTGGCCAGGCCATGGGGCAAAGCGTCCAAGGTGCAGACCCAGGCCACCGTGTCCTATGCTCCCTGCCCCCACCTGACTCCCAAGGGCTCCACAAGGCGAGACCTTCCCGAATGTTCAGACAGGGGTCTCGTTAACCTCAAGGGGGCAATCCCTTTTGCTTCGGCCATTTTCATCAGCTTCCCCAATTGACCCAAAGAAGCCAATCTACTCACTAAGTTTCTGAAAGCTCAGGATGATCCCATTACTGAGATAATGTCTTTAGGACCAGAGGGAAGGCTGCTGGGCTTTACACTCAGTTTTGGTCCATTCTGTGCCCACTGGGCTGAGCGGACAGGGGGCAGCCCCATCACAATGCCCCGCTTTTCCCTTCTGAAGGGATTGGAGACACGTCCCCGGCTGGGCCTGTGTAATCTATTCATTTCCTTCCAAGCTGGGCTCTGTAAGCTCATTCATGGAGGAGGAGGAGAGGAAGCTGGGGAGGCAAACACATGTACAGAAAACAAACAACGCTGGCTCAGCAGCTCCCTGTCGGGGGCGGGGGGGGGGGCGGTCAGGGAGTGGATGGGGGGCTGAAGTGCGGTGATGGGGGTCTGGCCAGAGGAGATCCGGGCTCCCTGGGTTGCTTCTCCTGCTTCCCCCAGCAGCCTTGCCCAGCCGTGGTTCCCGGTGCCCCCGTCTTGGTAGGCTCTTATCTGCCTACACTCAGTTGGTTCCTTGGGAAAAGAAGCAATCAGAGAGGAAAGGCCGGAGTGACAGCAGGCAGAGGGAGCTGGCAGCTGGGAGCCGTTTCCCTGTAATTTCCTCCCGTCCTCCAACTCCGGCCTCACCATCGCAGGGCACTCGGGGCTCGCCTGGGTCCAAAGAGGCTCCCAAGTCAGCTAAGCTGCTACCTCAGTCCAGCTACAGAATTGAAAGGGCCCAAGCATTTGGCTCCAGTGGGCGATTTGCATGTGATTTGCATATATCTGCATACCCCCCTCCAGAGGCCCTCAGTCAAAGGATGTGAAATGAAATAAAATAAATTGATTAGTGCACCCACCATAGCCTGATATGAAGGGCCTGACACCCTTAAGAGATTCTTAAGGCAATCAGTGTGATCACAGGCTAGGGTGGAGGGAGATGGGGCTGGGGTGGGGGGTGGGGTACACGGGCTCTCAGCACTGGGGTTAGAGAAGGGGAGGGAAGTCTCCACGTGCACTGGAACCTGGGCGTTTTCCCCAGCCCCAGCCCCAGCCCCAGCCCCATCCTCAGAGACCGTGGAGCTGAGCCACCTGGAGGCCTGCCTCGTTTCCCACACCTGGGCCTGGCACTGGCCTTTCCCTCACCCTGGCAGTGACCTCTGCAGAGAGATCATCACCACTGTGATACAGTGACGTTGGATTTCAAACAAGCGTGAGGACACTTGCTCCAAGGGCTGGGAAGGCAGTGAGGCGCCCACAGGTGTTTTCCTGTCTCCAAGCTTCCTGGCTCCTTTGTTCCCATTAACTGGTCCTGTCGGGTGTCCCTAGTTCTCGCTGCCAGCTGGGCAGGTTTTCCGCCACCCCTCGCTCCGGTCCCCTCTACGGATGGATGGCTGATGGCTGAGGGAGAGACGCCGGTCCCATCTCCCATCGTCAGCAGCGAGCTGGAGTTAATTTACCCCAGTCCTTCTGCCAGGTGCTAATGAGATGCTCACGGCGTGTGTCAGCCAAGCAGTTCCCGCAGCATGTAAATACGCCTCTTAGCCAGTCAGTCCGTGGCACTGTTTAACACATGCCTCGACTTTCTCCAGGCCCCTGGATCCGTCCAGGATGCAAACCTCATCTAGAGCCAGGGCCCTGCAGGGTGTCCACAGTCAGGCCCACACCTGTGGGGCCTGGCCTGCCGGGGTGGGGGGGCCCTAGGGGTGAGTCTCGGTGGGAGGGGCTATGGAGAACAAGGACTTGGGTTCAGAGGAGCCCGGGTCACAGGCAACAAAACAGCAGCCACCAGCAAACGATGAATCAAAGGATGAATCAAAGATCAAACCGGCAGAGGGACATGCAAGGGCAGGATGGTTCAAAGCAAGACCGGACCGCGAGTTAGAAGGAGACCGAGGGGGTGCAGTTCTGAGGCTCGGCTGCCAGGGCGGGTGTGGCCCCACAGGTGCCAGGCGCCGCCCGTGGATGTGGGCAGAGCTTAAAGGAGGGGGGGAGCCAGTGTTAGACCACCAGAGTGGGCCCACCCCCCCACCCCCTACCCCACTCCCACTCTCTCCTCCGATGCATCCACTCCACAGAAAGCAGCTCCATTTGATGCGGCTTACAAGGGTTCAGGAAATGCTATTTAACACCAGGGATGAGCAAAACGTGACCGAAATCGGACCAAATCAGCCCACAACCTGTTTTTGTACGGCTTTCAAGCCTGGAATGGTTTTTCACCTTTTTGTGGTTGAAAAAATTTTTTTTCAAAGATTTTATTTATTTATTTTTAGAGAGGGAAGGGAGAGAGAGAGAGAGAGAGAGAGAGAGAGAGAGAGAGAGAGAGAGAGAGAGAGAGAGAGAAATCAATGTGCGGTTGCTGGGGGCTGTGGCCTGCAACCCAGGTATGTACCCTGACTGGGAATCGAACCTGCGACACTTTGGCTTGCAGCCCGCACTCAATCCACTGAGCTACGCCAGCCAGGGTGAAAAAAAATTTTAAGAGTATTTTGTGACATGTGAAAAGGACATGAAATTCAAACTTCAGCCTCCGCGAGTAAAGTTTTGTTGGAACCCAGCCACGCCCTTCCGTTCACACGGCAACAGCAGAGCTCAGCGGCTGCGACAGGGACCATATGGTCGTCAGAGAGGAAAATATTTCCTCTCTGGGCCTCCCTGGAAAAATGTTGCCAACCTCTGTTTTAAATCATGGAAGGGGAGTCTCTGCCCAGCCCACTGCCAAGGTGGCGGCACTTTGCTGGGTGCAAACCTCACGTTCATTGCAAAGAAGAATGTCAATGCCGACTGGACCTTCTCCGGAGCCCAGCCAGCCCCGACTCCTTTGTGGCAAAGAGACACCACCCTGGGGTGCCCAGTCCAGATGCACGAAGGATTCCATCAGGGCCAGAAAAGACCAACACTTGTGCCCAAGACCACGGGCGGGTCCTCCCGCTGCTGACCCCTGGGCCCTGGGCGCGCGGATACCTGCGTGTCTCTAACAACATCCCTTCTCAGACCTAAACTTAGGGTGCCGCATGCCAGGGCTGTTCCCATACGGAATCAAATGGGAAGGCAGACTAGCTCTGTACGTTGGTTTTTAAGAAGGCAGGAGGCCGTCCTGGTCTCTCTCTCCCCTTCTCTCTCCACACAAAGCCTCCTGCCTGAAAGTCCACCCTCCAACATCCCCTGGTTGTTACACGGCACCCAGGGCCCACGGTGTCCTTAGCAACCCCACTGGGTCCCAGTGGGGGTTCCTGAGCACAGCACCATGGCAGGGGCACAAAGAGGCCAGAACGGGACAGGTCCGGAGAGCGGAACAACAGGCCGAGCAAAGCGGTCTTGGAGGAGGGTTTCAGGGGAGGAGGGAGACCTGGCGGACGGCACAGGACGGCCCAGAGCTGCGCTAGCGCTGCAGACACAGGCAAGCCTGTGAGGGTCTCCCGACAGGCTCTGGGGACCCTCCCCTTGGCCACAGGCATGGAGCGGACGGCGGTGGCGACTTACCCGGTACCACACGATTTCACGCATGCGACCGTCCGTCTTGAAGTTACATTTCAAGGTCACGGCATCACCAGCCACCACGGGTGGGAGAGGCTCAATGTTGACGGTCAAGTAGCCTAGGGAGAAAGGAGAACGGGGAGGTGAGGCCGTGAGCCGATCAGGAGGGCTGGCTGGCTGAGGGGGGTTTGGCGGTGAAGGAGAGAGGCAGCACAGCTGTAGGGGGCGCTGTTCTCACTGTGGTCTTATGGGGTCGGTGACTGAGCCGGAATGGGGCTCATCACCCTCTTCTTCTTCCCTCTCATTGACGTCTCACTTTCTGGGAACCTCCCTGGCTCCCGTGGGTCCCTCCAACCCTGAAAACGCTTCTTCTTGGGATGAAATTCCTCTTGAAAAGTAAGACCTGCTGGAAACCGAGGGCAGCGCCTCCGTGTATTTCTGTGAGATTTCCCAGAGAAACCTGTCTGTGCTCAAACACGACACCTCCACCCCACCCCCTTCAGAGCGTCGAGACACCTGTCAGCCTGCTAGGCCCTGCAGGAAACGAATGAGCTAAAATGCATTCATTCACTCTCGAGTTTCCGAACCCAGGGGACTCTGGGTCCCTCAGCCGTCCCCTAAACACCATCACATTCTGTGCAGCGGTGAAACCCACACCGGGATACGGTGTCCCAGGTGCCCGGACCCCTCCAGTCCCAGCCTCACAACCAAATGACTCCTGGCGAGCAGGGGGGAGAGCCCTGGGGAATTGCTCTTTGCTTCCGGGACCCCAAATCTCCCACTGCACACCCCCCTGCCACCCAAGGAGAGAGGCAGTTCCAACCCTGGGCCGTGGGGCTGGTGATGTGGGGGAAGGCGATGACGGGCCGACTGCCTGGGAAGAACGCTCAAACCTCGGTGAGCACCGGATGTTAACTTCTCGCCAACAGCTCTCCCCGGGGACCCCTGGGGCCCTCCCCGCGGTGCCACGCCCTGCTGGGCATACACTGCTGCCTCCACAGCGAGTCCAGCCAGGTGGGGCCCCTGGCCCTCCCCCGCCTCCCAGAGCCCCACCCCAGAGGGCTGGGCGTCCACTGCGGCTCGGCAGGGCACCTCCAGGTGCACCGTCCAGGCTCGTCCGATTGGCGTCCCACCGGCTGATGTCCAGCCATCGATCTAGCGGATCAATCCAGTCCAATCGTCTTAATGAGAAAACTAGCCAGGATGGGCTCGGGGATTTCAATTGTGCCGGCAACCCGAGCAGATCGAGCCCGGGGGCCTGACCCCTGCCTGGAACTTAATGGTTACAGCACTCCAGGGCAGGAAAAACAAAAACAAAAATCGACCCCGGGAGGATCAATGTGGAAGCCGAAGTCAGGCTGGAGCGCCGCGGTCCGAGGCTTCCGGTGCCAGTGGTGCCGGGGGCGAGGAGGTAGGATGTGGGGCTCGCCGCTGGGCAGCCCCTGACTTAGGCTGGGAGCCAGGCTCGCGGGCGCCCAGAGCCACGTGGTCCGGGAGCGCAGTGCCCCGAGCCCACCAGAAGGACCGGTCTTCCACCTCCGCCTTTCTTCTCTCATTCACTCAGCCCCAGGGTTCGCTCCCACCCACTCTGAGCAGGCGCTGGACTGAGCACGATGGTGGGATGAAGGTGGGGGGCCGCGGGTGGGGACAGGGGGCACTGCCCAGCCGTGACAGTCAGGGAAGTCCCCGGCCAGGGCAAAGAAGGAGGCTGCCCTCGGGGGCAGGAGCGGGAGGATGCCGGGGCCACGCCAGGCCGGAGTGAAACAGCAGTGACGGCTCGCGTTCCCAGGGCACCCACTCGGAGCCACACACCGGGCTACACGCTTAATACGCACTCACCCATGGGATTGTCAGAGCCATCCGGGAGAGAGGAACAAATACTACTCCCACCCGCCACCACGGAAACAGGGAGGCGCAGCTACCTGCCAAGGTCACGCAGCTGTAAGTGGCGGAGTGCCGTTCCAACCCAGGCCTTCTGTTCCGTTATGGCCGCCGAGCCGGGTACGGGCTCTAACGACGGGCGAGGCGAGGGAAGGGACGGCAAGCATCTCACACCCAGCCCCAGGGAGGAGGGGCTGTGCTGCTGGGGGCCACGGCAGGAGCCCAGGGCCTGCTCCCATTGGCTGACACTCCCAGACTGGGGCTGGCCCCTGGCTCACCTTTCCAGGGGGACCGTCCTCCCCTGGGGGTCTCCCCCGTGACGCTATCACTAAGAGCTGGTTGAGCATCGTCAGTGCAGATGGCTGACCAGCTCAAGCCCAGGGAAGCCCCCCCGCCCCACCAGAAGGAGGTGGAAGGGACACATTCGCAGGCAGCCCAAGGTGGGTGCAGGTGGCTCGTGCATGGGAGGCGGGCCGGGGATGGGGGTGCTGGCCGTGAGTCACCACTAGTTGCAAGCCACAGTGGAATTACAGGGGTGAGTCTGGAGGGGCTGGGGGGTGGCTGAACTCGGGCAGATGTCTGGGGCAGTGGGACTCACCAGGGCATGCCAGGCTGGGAGCCGAGGACGACCCACTGCACGGTGGGGACGGGGGTCCCTGGGACACCAGGAGGACTAGAGGGTGGCACACAAATGCGGTGGTTCTGAAGCCATAACATGGCATTTCCTGGAGTGTGTAGAGAACAAGGAACTCCTGACGGTGCTTCAGATTTCTATTACCAACTAAGTGTGTGAAATACTGGTTTAAACAAAATTAGACATGTTCCTTCCCTCCAAGGCTTCTCAGAACCTTACTCTCCTTCCTTTTTCCTGTCTTGCCTCCATTCGTTGAGAACCTATTCAATATCGGGCATTGTTCTAGGCACGTCCTGCCCTCATGGAGCAGAGGAGACAATAAATAAACGAACGATGGGAAACATGTCAGGTGGCGGTAGTGTAAATCAGGGTAAAGCCGTGGAGAGGAACAGGGGAAGGGTGGCTCTGGACAAGGTCTTCTGAAGAGGCCAGAGTAAAGGAAAGCGTGAGCCACTTGGGTGTCTAGGGGGAGAGCATTCCCGACAGAGGACAGCACCCATGCAAAGGCCCTGGAGCTGGAGTGTGCTCAGAGTGCTCCGTCATTCTGCAGACTTGGGCCCTGGCAGGGCACGTTTCGGGGCCGATGTGCACCCTGGAGCCCATCTTTGGCGGAGCATGCTTGTCGGACTACAGCCAGGACCAGGACGAGGGTGGGGCAAGCGAGATGCCTAGGGTGCAAATTAGAGGAGGCACCGGCTCCTGCTGCAGGACCCCGAGTCCCGCCAACAGTGCCTCACTCCGGTTCTGCTGGAGTGCTTTGGTGCACACGTCAGGAAACACCTCTCTAAGCTCAGGTAGCAGGGACTGTGTCGCTGGTCCCTGAGGTCCCTACTTGGAGCCACAGAGAGTAGAGGACAGTGGGAACCCTTCCTGGCCGAGGTTCCCCCTCCTCTCAGCCCCCAGGAGCTGACGGAGGAGGCCAGGACGTGGCTCTGAGGGTGAAACCTCCTTCCCGGGTTCAAGGTACTTCCCAGCTTTCCCTGTGCGTTCGCTCCTGGCTTCTCATTGGCTCACACAACAACCCGCGCACACCTCACACGATGCTGCGATCGCTGTGTCTGTCACACTGGAGTGTAATTGCCTGTTTGCACATCTGCTTCTCCTTCTGGAGCTCGAGTTCCATTAATATCAATAGACCACTAAGATCAGATTTGGGCAAGTGCTGCTTCTTGAGCTTTCTTACGTGCGCAGTCTCCATCCCCACAGAAGCCTGCGGGCAGTCCCCTATCACGGGCGGAACTGCGGCTCAGAGCCACAGAGCGCCTCGCTCCGTACTGCTGCGACGTGAGCGGCAAACCGGGGATTTGAACCCAGATCTGCCCGACTCTGAAATCAATCTTGTCCCACCACCTCCTGCCCTCACCCAGAGAAGAGTCTGCAACATGCCGGGGTCGTGTGGGAATTCTGGGGGTAGCCCCCTCCCCCATTCACCACTCCATCAACTGCATCTGTACCAGAGGCCTGGCTCTCAGCTGGGGCAGGACAGTCCACTCGGGGCCGGAAGGGCAGGCCCAGGACTGCACACGGAGCGAAGGGGACTGCAGACAGGTCTGGGCAGGGCATCCGGTGCCCACTCGCTCGGGGATGGATATCCGGGCCTTGCAATGAGCTGTGAGCCCCCCCCGCCACCCGCAGACCCCTCTGGTCTGAGGCCTCAGGCCATGCGTGGGCTCTGAGCCTCAGGCCTGGAGCGGGGATCTCAGGCTGGGGCAGGGAGGGCGAAGACGGGAGGGAAGGCCCTATTCTGACAGATGCACCAGGTGAGGATTGCGTCAGTGCCAATCAACACCTGGATCACAGGTGAGAAATCACCTTCGCAGACATGGACACACACACAGGAGAAGGGACAGCAAGGGTTCACGGTCAAGGGGTTTTTTGCAAAAGGAAAACACGGGAACGTTCTTCTCTAGGTCCGACTGACAAACCTCCTGCTGCTGTTTCACAAAGTCCCGTCACCTTCCAAACACCCGGCTTTGCTTCTTCCTCTGAAAACATCCCCCTTCGCTTTCCCTGCTGCCCCCACACACGCGTCTCCAGCAAATACGAAGTCAGTTACCTGCTTCGAGTGTCCCGCCCCACCACTCAGTGGCGACCTGGGTGAGAGACGAAGTCTCCAGGGGACAGTCTCCCCACGTGTGGCGTGGCCATGGGGACAATCACAGGGACCTGTGTGGGGAAGCACGGCCTCAGGCTGTGCCCTCCGTGAGCTCCACCCACACAGGCCACTGGGTGCCCCGAGCAGGGCGAGGGGGTGCCATGCCTCCCGGCCCCCCGACTCTCCACTCCCTCCCACTTTGCACTATCTGGTGAGGAAGGGCAGTCTGGGGTCAAGGGGGTGCGGGGCAGCCTGACCTCTGGAAGCTGGTCAGAGAGTAGAAAATTCAGACGTGGCCGGCTCAGCCAAGCACACCTGCGGTCCGGACCGGGACCAGAGCCAGGAGGCCCGGATGGAACCCTTCCCCCAGGGCAGAGGACAGAATGCCAGAGAAGATCCCAGATGGCCCCCCCGATGCCAGGACCCCCGTATCAAGCCTCCGGGCCCGTGGGAAGGGGCAGCTGACCAGGCAGGGGTCAGGGGAGACGGACTCATCCACCAGCCAGGAGTGGGTGAGTTCTGGCCTCAGCTGTGCTGCCAACCCGCTCTGGAGCCTTGGGCAGGGCACCCCTCTCTCCGGGCCTCCGTGTCCTCGTCTGTGAAGTGAGGACGCCCTGGATTTTTAGGGCCTTCCTGCTCCGGTCAATCCCACGTCGGCTGCTCGCCGGGCCCGAATCTCCCCACCTTTATTTCCGACACGACTCCACGCCATCTCTCCGAGCAGTGCGAGTCTGCCGATTAACCAGGCACCGGCGGGAGACGGAGGCCTGTCTCTTTCAGCACTGAATTCGCCACCAATCCGCTTGGACGCATACCCCGCCCACCCCGCAGCGCGGTATCGAGAAGCGGGAGGGATCGGGGATGGCACAGATTCATCTTAACTAAGCAGTTCATTATCCGGAGCGCTGCCATCGCTCTCGCCTGTATCTCTGACAGCGTTTGTGCCTCGCCCGTTAAGTTGCGTTCAGCCGAATCGCGGGCAATATGTAGGAACCAGGCGCCCTCCCGGTGAGGCGGTGACAGATAGCTCCTCTGTATGGAAGCTCGACTGGCGACGTCCCGGCGTTGCCCCCACCCCTCTCCCCACGCGGAGGGGATGTTTCCAGAGGTCCAGCTCGTGTCCGGCCCTACGGGTGGACAGGAGGGATGAGGGCTTCCACGGGTGGGGGGGGGCAGGGAAAACAGACACAGCTTGTATTAAGGTGACCAGGTGCCTCAGTCTGCCTGGGACCAAGGGATCTCCCGGGACAAGGGTGGCAAACTTAGACAAGTTAGTCACCATGGTTATCAGCCCACCACGGCCCATGGATGGTCCACGGTAACTCATACCGCTCTTCCGAGTTCAATGGCAAGGGTAACCCCGGCCCCATGGCCAACTGTAAGGACTGAATGAGCGAATGCGGGCCTCCCGGTGCTGGAGCCTTCCGTGATCTTCAGCAGACGGGGGTTAAGGAAGCCCTTGTGGGGTCAGGGTTTATCTTGGACTTCGTGTATACATCCACGCCGTCAATCATCCTCCACCAGCAGCCAGAGTGAAACGCACACCCCTGGCCTTCCGGGGCCTCCAGGGCCTCCAGGGCTCCAGCGAAAAAGCCGCAGGGGCGATTGGGCTGGCCGAGCCCAGCGCTCCGGCTTCTGCACCCCTGGCCAGCTCTCACACCCCATCCGAGTCCTGCTGTGTCCTCCCCTCCCCCACAGGCAGCTTCTCCCTCGACTCGGGGCCTTCACACAGGCTGTCCCCTCCGTCCCAAACCCTTACTCTTTGCTCCAGGAACTCTTGCTCATCCTTCAAAAACGAACGGCAATCTCCCTTCCTCAGAAAAGCTCTCCCTGACCCCCGAGGCTTTCAAAGTCCCAGACACCCCTCCCGTCCTACCACGTGGGCCACAGTGAATCACCTGTACAAGGTGCTCAGCACACACTCGCCAGTGCACAGGTCACGACCGTTTCCACGTTACCCGCGGGCCCGGAACAGGGCCTGGACTGGAGTCCATGGAGAAGGCAGGGACAGATAAACCCGGCCACCCCCAGACCCTCCCATCACCAGAGTGGGAGGGGCTCCCCAGGGGCCCTCTCGAAGTGCCCCCTTCCTGCAGGCCTTGTCCCAGGAGGCCCCAGGGCCTCCCCTGGCCTCAGGTGCCTTCTGCTGCTCCTGTCTGACCACAGCTGCTTGGACTGATGTGGGCACCACCCTGGAGCAGCCGGCGGCCTCTTGTGGAGACCAGGCAGGAGAACTCCGCTCCACGGGGGGGAATCGGCGCTGGGTGGTGAGTGGCCACCCCGTCAGGGACGGTGGAATGGAAGACAGCAGCGAGTCGGCAGACAGCATGCCGGCCGCAGCAAAGACCGCAGCAGCAGAGCCATGAACAGAAGCAGCAGAACCCAAGGGCAGCAGTTGCTGAACCACGGCAGGGCAGGGCCCTGGGGCAGGAAACTGGGCGTCTGCCAGGCTTAGCAAGGGGGCCCGCTGATTCTGAATCCAGTCCTCCTTCCCAGTCTATGGCAGCCCCCTACCCCTCGCTTCCAAATAGAGAAGCTGGAAATAGGAGTGGGTAGGGGGGTTCGATGGCCAGAAATACACAAGAAATCTTGCTTGGGGCATAGTGGGATCGGGTAGACACTGGTTAGACCCGCAGGACACAACACCTCCACAAGGGGGCAGCAGAATGACTGATGGTGGAGGCCACGTGCAAGTTCAAAGATGGCAGAGGGTGTTAAGAAGGCTAGAAAGATGAGTCTGAGAACTTTTCCAGGACCTCAAGAGACTAGAGGCTAAGCGAGTGAATCTGTTCTATTGCATCCATGACATACGGTCTTCTGAACCCAGCTCTGGACAGCTACCTTGGCCCAGAACTGCCTGTCTTGAGGCATCCAAGCCGCCACTTGTTGATACAAACTAACTAGAGAAGAATGGAAAACAGTGGGCCACCAGCTTTCCGTCAGAGAGCGGGGGCTGTGTCTGCTGTCGCAGTAGGAGCTCCTCAAGGACAGGGGCTTCTGTGTCTGGCCATGCAGAAATGGTGCAGGAAGCTCAAGGACCCCTCTCCCCTGGGCATGGGCCACACCAGACCTTGACCTGGGGCAGACAGACGGTCAGGTGGTAGCATCAGCTCGACCACCTGGGTATAAGGCCCTTCCAGGGTCACCCTGGGAGTCAGGGTCCATCATTCCTCACGCCACCTTCCCGCTCGGGGGGTCTAGGATTTATCTCCACGTCACACACGGCTCCATGCACCGCCACTCATGGAGAACAAGGTCACCCCACCGCACGAAGAGAAATACTGTAGCATGGCGCCTGTGACAGCCTCCCTGGGCCCCCCACACTGCGTAATTACTACGTAGTAAATATTATTGCAAGAAACCAATCACTGGGACCATGTCTTCAGGCAGGTACAGAGGGTTCTGCAACACACCCTTCCATGCTGGGCTAACAGGTGCTGCGGCCATCGCCGCCTGGTTAGCAGAAACTGGGGTGAGAGGTGGGGCAGAGCGTGGAGGGGGCTTTTAAGACAAGGAAGCCTCTGAGCGAAGAGAGGAAGCTAACGCTCATCTGTGTCCCGGACGGCCAGTTCTCCCTCTCAAATCGCTCTCTCTGCCCTACCTTGGTGTGCACCCTCACGGCCCTCCCCAGGACCCCGCACAGCCGCTCGCTGGACTCCGGACTCCAGCCTCGTCCCTCCGATGCACCCACCACGCCGGAGTCTCAGTGCATTTCTCAAACGTAACTATGATGACGCCACCTCTCTGGTTAATGCCATTCCATCTCCTCACCCCATTGCCTTCCAATTCAGGATCAAGTTCAGGCTCTGTCATGGCCAACTGGGCCCCTAATGATCTTGCCTCTCTCGGCCTCTCCAACGCAGTCTCACACTGTATTTGTGCCACCTGGAAGCCCTCCCCCGGCCCCTCCAGACCTCAGGCTCTTCTTTTTGCCTGTGCGATTTCCTCTCCCCGGAATGCCTTTCTCCTTGGAGTTCACCTAGGGGAGTTCTCCCACGTCCTCCCAGGTTCAAAGCCACAGTCACCCCGTCCTTGATTTATGAGTCTGATACTCCCTGTTTCGAGCTCACAGCCCCTTGTGAACGTCTCAGCAACAGCCTGTCCACATGACGTTGTGATACAACATAAGGTTCTTTCTGGGCGTCTGCCCCCCTCGGACTGGGAGCCTCTGAAGATCAAGGCCGTGGTGCGCATTTCCAGTCACTTGTACAACGTTTGGCACGTGATAGGTGCCCAGCCAGTGTGCCGTGTGAGTAAACTCGTGTGTGACCCAAGGAGACACTCTGCAGGGGACTAATGCGGATCATGCTGCAGCCCAGGGCACCGAGCTCACACCTGGGCCCAAGTCCTTCTTTGCCTTCCCACTGCCTTTGGGGTGAAGTCCAAACCCCTCCCTCTCACACCCGCGGCCTGCTCCCCCGCAGCTCACCTCTCGTCCCTCTGCCGTTTACACGCTCAGCCTCCGTCGTCCTGAGCTCCCCAAACATGCCTGGCTCCGTCCGGCTGCTGGGTCTATGCAGCTGCCGTCCTTCTGTCTGGGACGCCCGCCATCACTTGACCCCCATGGCTTTGACGAACCCATAAAGTCTTAGCTTAGATGTCCTTTATCTGAGAGGCCTCTAACACCCAGTCTGTACCCAGCGCCCCCTACCCTGGGTTAAGGGACTCTTTCACAGCACCTACCACAGCCCTCACACGTGGCACGGGGACCCCCTTTTCTGCCATCACCATGGACTGTGAGCTCCTGGAGGGCCACAGGCAAGTCTCAGTAGCTGCACTCTTAGTGCTGAACACGTTCCTGGCCACTGTTGGCACTGAAGGCATTTCGGATGAATGAATGAATGAATGAATGAGTCTGTGGGTAAACAAATAAACTCTACAGATATCTTCAGCAGACCTGGCATTGGTCATAACATCCCGTTCTGTTGGGGCTGGGTTCTCTTTTTTTCTTACTGGACAATGAATTTCCCACCTGAAATGTGGGCCATGCGGAGGCCCCACGCTCACTCCGGGTGCTCATCCCCCAGCAGAAGGTCAGTGCAGCTCGGGGCCAGCGGGGACCTCAAACGGTTCGCAGCCTCTGCAGGGACTTGTGCCTGCCGCTCTCGGGTCTGCATCCCCCGCCCCGACCTCTCAGGCCCTTCTGAAACATACCCCCTCTGTGATCCGCAGCCAGCTAATCAAATTCCTGTCTGTCAGAGGCCATAGATGCTCAAAAGCCTTGTAGTAGTAATGTATTATTCATGGCATATGTATTATTTATCATGAGTTTGTTTATTTATTATTAATTTGTGTTTCATTATTGATAACGATGTGGTTGTACTATTAATAAGAAGCCTAGAGGAGGCTGCTCTGTGGCCCTTTGCGGACACCTGCTGCGCCTCCAGTTCCCTGGAGAGCCAGCTCGGGGCACTTCTCACCCCATTTTTCGGATGGGAGAGACTGAGACTGGAGAAGGGAGGATTTGCTCCGTCAGCACCCTTGCCTTGAGGTGTCTGCAAGGGACGGCGACGGGACCGGGGACGAGCACAGACTCCTGCAGGAGACCAGCACTGGACCTGCCAGTCATGTCTCCATCTGCACCCTCGGACTCCGCTTGTCCTGGGGCCTGCTCTGTGCTGTGCTGGGTGTGCTCCCCAAACTCCATTTCCTTTTCCTCCCAGGTACGCAGCCCAACTCCATTTCCCAGCCTCCCTTGCAGTTTGGTGGGGCCATGTGACTAAATCCTGGTGGGCATGGGGCAGGGCAAGATGTGCCTTCTAGGTGTGGCCCCTAGAAACCTCCCACACCCCGTCTCTCCACCTGCGGCTGGGATGCAGGGAGCTCTGAGGACCTGGAAGAGGGCGGAGCCACAAGATGGAAAGAACCTGGGCACTTGAATGACAGCAGGAGCGATGTCCTCCCGTGGTCCCTGACCGACAGTAGCAGGAGGGAGTAGTAAACTACGATTGTGTTAAGCCCCTGAAATTTTGGAATGCGTTGTTACAGCACTTATTGTACTGATGCATTGCACACAGTGCACACTCACTAGGGCCTTGGTGGGGAAAAAGGAGGAGTGAACAGATGAGTAAATAAGTAACAAAATGAATCCGAGGGTCGGGCTACACTGTCACTGAGTTGGATTCCCAAACCGTGGTTCCCCGTCACAGAATATTGCAGGGAAGTGGCCTTCGTGACCTTGAATTAAAAGGCTTTTGTTATGCAGGTGGGTAAACTGAGGCCCAGAGAATGGAAGGGTCTTGGCCAAGGTCACAGAGACGATTAACAGGCAATTTGAACACCAAGACCCAGGTGTCCTAAAGCAGAGCTCTGTGACCCTTCTGCCACACCCTGGACTTGTCTCCGACTGGCTTTCATCTGACAGCCTGTTGCCACCCTCTGGAACATTCTCCGTGTCCTTGAGTATAGGTGAGGGGGACTGCAACTTCCTTATACCCAGGGCAGCCCTGCACCCACAGAACAGCCGGAACTGCTGGGAGGGTGGGAGGCTGAGAGAGCAGCATGATGCACATGCTCGTGAGACGCCCTGGCCAGCCACGGCCTCTGCAGGGACCCCTCCTCCGGGGCCTGGGCCTGCCGGGGGCAGCCAGCACTGGAAGAGTCACAGGCAGCGGCAGGAAGGAAAGGAAACAGCTCAGACCTCGAAGCCAAGGACCTGGGTTCCTTGTTCTGCTATAAACGCAGAGGGAAAGTCCCCCACCTCTCGTCTGGCCCTCAGCCATCTCATCTGAGAAGGGGGCGCATGGTGCTTAGGTCTCTGGGCAACGGTGGTGAGGAAAGTGGTCTGAAAAGCAGATAAGTGACCGGCAATGGCGTCCCCCCTCCTTGTATGCAGGTGTTGTCAGGCACCCCCGGTGCCAAGAAGCTCTGACCTTAGGGACCAGACAGACCTGGGGACAGCTTCTGACTCGACCGCAGCGACCCTGAGGAAGTTGTTTCATGCTCCGAGCCTCAGTTTCGACCTCTGCCAAGTGGGGGTGCTGGCCCTTACTTCTAGGGATGGGTAGGATGGGGGACATGGATGCAGGTGGGTGGCCCAGGCGAGGGGCTTAGCACAGTGCCTGGCACAGGGGGACAGTGCCGACCAGAGCCTGGCCGCCACTCCCTGGCCTCGGCGCCCCACCTCTCCGTGCCCTCCACCCCCTTCTACCAGCAAGCCTGCTTTAAGGATTTTGCTAGAAAGTTGTGGGGGCACCGGGCCCATTTTTTGCTGCCTGTTTCAGATGAGCCTCCAGAGCGCCAGAGGCTGAGAGGTCCATCCTCAGGCGGCTTTGTTTCCTCTCGGAGACTTTTAGAGCAGCGCCCAGCCGTCCGCCGCCCTGCATCCCCGGACACGCCTCAGAACCATGAGGACAGACGCAGGAGCAACGGGGAGGCTTCTGTGACTCGGAATAAAATTTAAAATATGGATGAGAGGTTATTAGGGGATATTTTTAAAGAAAAATAGTTATTACTCAAGGAACACGGTCTAGGCTAGATTATAAACTGGTCTTAATCAGTAAAACGCGGCGACTTAATGAAAAAAATGCAATTTAAAATAGGTTTCCATGAAATAATAATGCCTCATAAACACAGAAGTCCTTTAGCATATAAGAATTAATCGCTGAGCTCAGTTGCTCAAGGCACAATAAAGGAATCCTTAATTTTTTTTGGTCTTTTATTTTTCTCCCCCCGAAAGGCAGCCCACATTAGACTGGATTTTCTTTCTTTCTTTTTTTAAAAAAATGTATTTATTTTTAGAGTGAGGGGAAGACAGGAAGAGAGGGAGAGAAACATCAATGTGTGGTTGCTTCACATGCACCCCTACTAGGGATGTGACCCGCAACCCAGGCATGTGCCCTGACTGGGAATCGAACCTGTGACCCTTTGGTTCACAGATTGGCCCTCAATCCACTGGGCCACACCAGCCAGGGCAAGACTGGATTTCCTCACGTTGGCACCCAAAGGCATGGAAATGTGCAAAGGGAATTTGCTCAGTGACAATTCTGTCTCTTTCAACCTATGATTTTAAGAGATGGTCTGAAGGAAACGTGGCTTTGCCCTCCGGATCTGCATCCGTGTTAAATAAACTCATGTGACAGAGTTTTCCCGCTGATGGATTAGGGAATGGGCTCGTTTTGCAGAACAGAAGCCCGGCAGCTCGGGTATCAGTGCAGCAGCCTCACCGGTCCGGCGAGATTATTCAAGTTCGGCATTCTACCAGCTGTTGCAAACAGTCCAATAAAAGCAGAGTGGTCCCAACCAGGGATGACTTTTGCCCCAGCCCCAGTGGATGTTTGGCAGTGTCTGGAGACACTTTTGGTGGTCACAACTGGTGGTGGGATGCCACTGGCATCAGCTGGGGACAGACCAGGGAGGCTGCTAAATATCCGACAATGCAGAGGGTGTCCCCTGCCCCGCCCACCCCACCTCCCACAACCAGGAATCATCCAGCCTCAGGGGTCCGTTGTGCTGCGGTTAGGAAACCCTGCAGGGAAGAGAGTAAAGCAAACTTCCAGAAGGTACACATGATGGTGCCCTCAGGAGCTCCCAGGCTTGGGAGATAGAGAAAGCCTCCAGACACCAGGACCAGCTATCGGAAGCCGGGAGTGTAGACCGCGGGAAAGTTCTCCCTCCACACCACCCCAGCTGTGCCTGACACCCGCCTTCCACGCCAACCCCTTTGCCACCAGAATGGATCAGCTCTCTCTCTCCACCAGGGCCTCTTTCCTGCCCTGGAGGACCTGCTTTGCCGTTGTGATAGGAGAATCCTGGGAGAAAGTTCTCTTACAGTCACTCTTGCAGGATGGATTTGTGCTGCAAAGCAAAGGAGTCCCAGCTCACCGGCTCACCGGCTCACCGGGGCCGCCCCTCCCCCGGGAGCCACCGGCGCCTCCTCCCTCGCTAATCTCGCTCTGCCTGCTTGGCAGGAGAAGAAGCAATCTGGTCTTCATATTAATACGTTATTAAACGCACACATCCTGCAAGATAAACATCAGCCTATTACAGTGGCTCCGTTATAGAGTCCCTGCTAGTCACCCGAAGGCTATTTGGGCCTGATTTGCTCACCATCGAACTTCTTCCTGCTGGAGGCCAAGGTAGAGATTGTAGACATCTTCCTGAGTGGGTGGGGAGCGAGGGGACTGGGTGGGGTTGGGGAGTGAGGAGGAGGCACTTTATTTCCATCCTTCAGGGCCCAAGACAGCCTAGTGAGCCCAGAGGGGCATGGGGCCTCCAGGCGAAGGTTGCACGGACCAGGTCTGGGGCCAGTTTGTCACCAGGGACACGGGCATAGTGAAGGGACACTCCCACAACTAGATAACCTCTAGTCAACTTAGAAAACAATGGTGTGCCTACTATGTGCACGCCAGTATTGGGTCAGTCCCACCGCAGACCAGCCGCCTTTCTGACAGAAAGGGCTTGAATGATCGGGCCACGAAACCAGGTTGGAGCCTCACCCTGCCGCTTCCTGAGTCCACGCTCTTGGAAGAGGAAGCTTCGGTCTTTTTATCTATGAAGTGGGAATCCCGAAAGCTACCTCCTGCCTCCCAGGGTTAAAGATAACAGACTAACAGTGCTAATGGATCCCTCAATACACGGTTGATGTTACCATGGCCGGAACGATTCTATTTCTTTTTTATAGGTATGATTTATAGCAAAGCGCACACATCTTAAGTGAAAAACGCGACGGGTTTTTACGTTTCGCCCACCCTCAGAACCACCACCCGGATCGAACTACGGCGCCACTCCCGGCACCCCCGAAGTTTCCTCCTGCCCGCTGTTAGGCGCCAGCCCCCCCACCCCAGAACAGCCTGGGTGCAGCCTTCGCCACCAGAGGTTAGCTTTGCTTCTTGACCCTCATAGAAACAGAATCACGCACAAAGTGCCCTTTCATGTCGGCTGCTTTTTCTCAACATGATGTTTTTGACATTCAGCCATGTGCTGCATTTATCAGCAGCGTGTGCTTTAAAAAAAAAAAAAGGTTTCCTGCATAGCATTCCATTATAAGAAATACCACAATTCGTTGATCCTTTCTACCACTGTGGGGCATCTAGGTGGCTTCTAGTCTGAAGATATTACAAATAAAGCCCCTTGTTGTGGTGAAAGTATCATTCCTAGACCCTGGAGACACCTGGGTCTCTTCAAGGGCAGAACCGATCTCTGTCCTGAGCCAGGTCCGGACAGGCAGGTTGTCTGTTGGGGTCTGAAAACCGTGAGCTGCCTTCGGCCTGCCCACCCAGCCCTCGGGGACCCTCGTCCTTCCCCACGGGGCATCCCTGAGGAATGCCGGCCAAGCATTTGCCTTTGATGTGAGCCATCTCCCCCATCTCTCTCCTCCAGGCTCGTCAAAGCCAGCCCTGACATCCCCCGGAATAAATGACACCGATGCTTGAACCCGCGTTCCTTTTTACCAGGTGTACACGCCCCTCTGCGTCCGACCTTCCCACCATATCCTTATTAATTTTTTTTGTAGAAAAACGGAAGCACGTTGGTTCATTCACACGTTCCTTTGCTGGGCAAATCTACTGAGGGAACCTGGCTAGGGGCTGGGCCAGGCACCTGCCAAGAGCGCTGAGCTGGTCTGGGGGAGACGCACACACACAGAGAGTCACGCCCCAGCCGGATTCTTCCCGCTTTGCTGCCTTCAGCACCAAGCGCTCTTGTATTTTTTTTTTTTACCAAATTCACTGCCTGCTTTCTGCATCATTAGTCTCAGCTCCCCAGCGAGACGAAATTTTCTGTAGTTGTTGTTATTTTAATCCTTCCATAATACACAGCACTCCCAGGAATACAGAAGTGCTTAATAAATGCTCCAAAAGAGTACAGTGGAGAATGGTAACGTCAGCTTTATCACTCTGTATTTTCAAGGGCCACGTTACGGGCTTGCACAGGCCCGGATAGCTTTCCCGCACGCAGGGCTAAGCCACACACCGTGACGTGCAGGGGAGAGAGATTCGAGGTTCCAGGGGGGCCCCCGCATGCCCTTGCTGGCTCTGAAGAAGGCATGTGGGCAGCTCATAGGAGCAGAGAGTGACCCGGTCGACAGCCAGCAAGCACACACGGACCTCAGTCCTACACCCACAAGGAACTGAATTCCGCAACAACCCGCATGAGTTCAGAACGTCTCTGGATTCTCCTCCAGAGCCCCCAGATAAGAGCCCGATCCGCCGGCACCTTGGTTTTGACCTTGTGAGACCCCAAGCAGAGAACAAAGTCTAGCCTACTTAGACTTTGGACCTTAAGGACGATGAAATTAGAAAAATGGGTGTTTTTTAGGCTTCTAAGTTTGTGGCAATTTGTTGCGCAGCCGTAGCGGACTAATACGAGATGTTCATCTGAGGTCACAGTGGCCAGGAGGTCCTTCTGAAGCGTCCATCAAATCGTGCCATCCCCTCCCTGCTGCCAGCACTCCGCAGCCCCCACCACAGTGGACGGGGAGAGGCAGGGCCTTCCGACGACCCAGGAGACTGGCACAGTCTGGCCCCCTGCCTTCACTCCACCCTCGCTTCCTACCGCTCCCTCTGGCTCACTAGCTTCTAGCCACGCATGCCTCTTTGCTCTTCCCTAATGCCCCAAGCTCATTCCTACCCCAGGGCCTTTGCACGACTACTTCTTGGTCCTGGAACGCTCTCATCTCAGCTGGCACATGGCTTGTCCACTCATTGCATTTAGATCTCTGCTCACTGCCACGTCACCACAGACGCCCTCCTGGGCCACCCCGTCTAAAGTTCTCTAAAATTCCCACCTACCTGCTCTCTCTGTCCCTAAAATAGCTTTATTGTACAGACCACCATTCCTCTGCCTGACAGTAGAGATCGCATTTATCCATTTGTTTATTATCGGTTGTCTACCACCTCCTACCGCCCCCCGACTAGAATGTCAGCCCCATGAGGAGTGGACCTTGTCTCTCTGGTCCACTGTGGTGATTCCAGCCCCAGGAATGGCATCTGGGAATCAGTGACGTTTTACAGGGTCCACGGTGAGCTGGGCATTGCTTCAGGGCTGTCTCCTGCTCCGATAAGAAGGACAGATCCTCTCGCCCATCCCATGGCACAGCAGCTCAACTTACAGAGCAAGAACCGCCACAGTCAGACCTGCAGCTGCCTCCCTTATCCCTGATGGTCAGCACTCGTGCTTCTCCTGAACTTGATTCTACATTTTTTTATAAAGAAAATCTTTTATTTTAAATTTGTGTTTCTTCCACTACCGTTGTCCCAATTCCCCCCTCTTTGCCCTCCTCCATCCGGCCTCCCCCTGGCTCCCACAGTCCGTCCCCACCCCACCGTCCATGTCCATGGGTCATCCATACATGTTCTTTGACTAGTCCCGTCTGCTTCTTTTCACCACTCCCCCTTCTTTTTAAAAAGATTTTTTTTATATCTATCTATCTATCTATCTATCTATCTATCTATATTTATAGAAGGAGGGGAAGGGAGGGAGAAAGAGAAGAAGAGAAACATTTACAGGACATAGAAATGTCCATCAGCTGCCTCTCACATGTGCCCCGATGGGGGACCAAAGCCGCAACCCAGGCTCGTGCCCTGATAGGGAATCGAACCGGCGGCTTTTCGCTTTGCAGGACGACACCCGACCCACTGAGCCACGCCGGTGAGGGCCGATTCTACATTTTGATCAGAATCCCGCACACAGGTCACCTTGAGTCAGCCGTCCCCAGCTCAGCCAGGACTCTAGGGTTTCAGCGGAGCTCAGAATCAACCCGCTCGGTGGCATCTCCTGGAGACAAGGCCTGGCGTTGTATTTCACTCCCCAAACTGATCCTTGCGATTGCCTCCCTTCCCCACGGCTGCCCGAGTCACGCTCCCGCAGGCTTCACTCGCTCAGGGCCCCTCTCCATCCTTCTCTCTGTCAGCAAGATAAGAGGAAGTCGGGAAAAGACCTGGATGACAAATGTCCCCTGCACAAACAGGGTGGCTTTTTCCACTGAGCAGGTAACTTCCCGTTGGGTTCTGGAAGGAGAGACACGGCCCCACTCCTATCAATATTTTTATCTCTAATGACTTCTCCCTTTGGGGATTTCAAGATTAATGTTTATTATAGAAAATAAAAAATGATACAAGTAATTGTACAGGACAATAAATCCGTTCCTGTGAGCCACCACACAGGGAAAGTCACCGTTAGGGTTCTGAAATTCTCATCCATTCTCTTTCTCTCTGTCTCTCTCTCTTTCCATCAGCTTCTCGGCCCAACTCCACGGTCCTGGTTTCATCGGACAGGTCAGAGCAAACCTCTCCTGCCCAGTTGTGGGGGTTCGCTGTATGTGTCAACGTGAAGGGGTCGTGGGGTGCCCAGATTAAACATGATTTGTGGGTGTGTCTGTGAGGCATTTGAATCCATGGGCTAGTCAATCAGATTACCCTCCCATGGTGGGTGGGCACCGTCCAGCTCACGGAGGACCTGCGCGGAACTGCAGGCTCCGCTGCTGAGCTGCAAACATCGCCTGTCATCCTCTTCTTCCCTCGGCCTGGGACTCACACCACCAGCGCCTGGGACTCTCTGGCCTTTGGACCCGGACGAAAGTCCACCCTGGGTCTCCCCAGCTTGCAGCCGGCACATCGCGGGACTTCTCAGCCTCGCGGAAACTATATTTATATACTGTTTCTCCATAGAATACAAATACAGATTTTTGATGCCTCTTCTAAAAGCAGAGACTTTTAAGGATGAGTTTTCCGAACTGCTTCTGTGGTTTCTGGAGCCGGCTCTCTAATCTGTTTAGATTTAAAGATGCTAATGACTCCATTTATTTCTGTCTGCGTCTGTTTGGACCACTGAACACCATGAGCTGAGTGGCTCATAAGCAACAGAAGTTTCCTTCTGACGGTGCCGGAGGCTGGAACGGCCCAGGTCCGGGTGCCGGCGGCTTAGTGTCGGGCAAGGGCCCTCTTCCGGGCGTAGTCATGGATGAAGGAGCTCTCCAGGGGCCCCCATCCCACTAGGGAGGGCTCCGACCTCGTGACCTAACCACCCCCCAAGGCCCCACCTCCTAAAGCCATCACGTTGGGGGTTAGGATCTCAGCACGTGGATTCTGGGGACACAAGCACCCAGTTCTCAATAGTAACACCACGATAACCTAGAACGTTTCCAGGCTAGTGAGCTTTTATAATTCCTCTCAGACCCCGCGTCTCCCACCTCGGCCCACCGTAAACAAAATTTAAATGGGGGTTTGAGCAGCCGAACTGTAAAGAGGACCCGTGCACCTGTGAAGTGATTTCTCTGGAGCACACGCTCTCCCCAGCTCCGAGAGGCGGCAGGGTGCAGCCCCAGGAGGTCAGCCGGTCCACCCTCCACTCTTCTTCCATTCCCGCCTGGTTCCTGTTCTTGCTCCTCCTGAGCCCTTCCTTCCAGGGCGAAGAGACCGATGGTGCTGCTCCAAGGGCAATCACATGCGAACTGCTTTGTCTGCATGTTCGTGAACGGGACGACTCTCCTGCCCAGCTCGGCCACCCCTGGGCCCCCTCCCCTTCGCCTCTGCCCTGTCCCCGTGCCTGTGCTCGGAGACGCCAAACCAACAGACCCACGCACACGTCACTCAGGAGGTGAACTGGAGGCCCCAGGAAGCTAACGAAGGTACAACACACCCAAAGAGGAGGCTGTGTGTCCTCTGTAGTTTGGGGACGGTCTGGGATGCCGTTGGAACATTGAATATGAGACTTCACAGCAGCAACAAGCACCACAAGAGCAGCTGACCGTGGCGGTGAAGTGCGCAAACTCTGGAGCCCGAGACGACCTGGGTTCAAATCCCACCCCGGCCTTGGACAGCTGGCTGCAACACTCTGAGCCCGCCTCCTCACGGGAAAAGTGGAGACTGTAATTGGACCTGCTTCCCAGGGCTGGGGAGCTCATGAATTCCCACTCTCAGAGCAGTGCCCGGGGCCTGCCCCTCTCCATACCCCAGCGCTTTCAGGATTGTGCAGTCACCACATGCCGCACACTCCCAGATGTCTCGTATCTGGGGTGGGGACTCTGCACAGCCACCGACAAGACCAGGGCTGGTCACAACTTACAGATAAAGGAACCAAGGCTCAGCCACGGTCGCCAAACGGTGGCCTCCAGGGTCAAGTCCTGTCTGTCGCCTGTTTCTGTACAGCCCGCCAGCTAAGAGTGACTTTAATATTTTTCAGATGATTACATTTTAAATGGTTACGTAAGTAAGTACACAACAGCTTCCATTTTACCTCTGGGCCTGCAAAGCCATTCGGCCCTTTTTTTTTTTAAGATTTTATTTATTTACTTTTAGAGAGGGGAGGGAGGGAGAAAGAGAGAGAGGGAAAAACATCAATGTGCGGTTGCTGGGAGCTGTGGCCTGCAACCCAGGCATGTGCCCTGACTGGGAATCGAACCTGCGATGCTTTGGTTCGCAGCCCACACTCAATCCACTGAGCTACGCCAGCCAGGGCTGCCATTCGGCCCTTTATAGAAAATGTTTGCCTACCCCAGGCAGAGAAAGGGTTAAAGGCTGGTGGCAGGATTCTGACTCCAAACTTGTCCCCTTTCACATAGACTGCTCTAGCAAATGTTTCTCCTTTAGCCCAAACGGAAGGGTAATCAAACATCATTCATTCATTCAACAACCGTTTATCAAGAGCCAGAGGCAGGCCAGCTACGCCCCTGCACTTCCGGGGCCTGCAGTTGGGGAGATCCCACATGCTGTGAGAGCTTCCCCCAGCGGGCCGTGCGACAGCTGCGTCCTGCAGCCGCGAGCCTGAGCCCGAGAACCCTGGTAAAACGAGATCGGTCAGAAAACTCCTCCCGGCGACCGACGTCTGAGGTCCTCCAACCAAACCTCACCGCCCCCCCACCCCCCACGACCCAGAAGCTCAGGGACTTCAAACCCCACCGCTGACCCGGTGCATCCTGTCCCTTCCCAAGGCCCCAGAGCCCTATCTGTCGAGCACCAGGGTGCTGTCCCTCGCCCAGAGCCCCTCCCAGTGTGGGTCCAGCGGGCCAGGCCAAGGCATCTCTCTCCCGGGGTGACAAGGGCTTGGGGGACCTCCGCTCTAGGCACCCCATTTCAGCGCCTGTCCATTCCCTCAACTCAGAGGTCCAGCAGGTCTTAACGATGCCGACCAGAAACAGAGACAGCACTGGTTCGGGTGAGGAAGGGGGGCCGCCGTACCGTGGTGGCGGTGGTTGCCTAGGGAACGAGGATGGTGACACCTGTGTCAGCTCCCCGTGTTCACCCCCGGCTGATTTCCTGGGCCTGCCCCCTCCAGGCCCCTCCAGGCCCCTCCAGGCCCCTCCAGGCCCCTCCGGTCCCCACCAGCCCCCTCCAGTCCCCACCAGTCCCCACCAGTCCCCACCAGTCCGCCCAGCCCCCGGAGTTCGAGATAGCATTATCACTCATCTCCTTGGAATACATGGCAAACTGTAATAGACTTATGAAAATATGGGTGTTTACAGCCTTATTCTCATCATGGGAAAATTGACATTAGGAAAGTACATGATAGAAATCTTATGTACTTTCCAGAATGTAAATAGAGTTAAAAGTGAAACTGTCAGGAGAGGCGGGCAGGGTGCCTGGCGGTGGGAAATGAGCTGAGTGGGCCCGGAATAGAAATTTCCAATCTCGCGGGGCCCTCCTGGACGAGAATGGCCGCTCTGGGGGGTGCAGAGCAGCAGAGGGGGTGGGGGAGGGAGGGAAGATTGAGGTCATGGATTTAATATCTGGCTCATTTGCAGGTGGGTTTAATCAAGATCAGCAGACAGAAATAAATGATTCCACTTATAGGGCACGAAGTGGATGCCTGGGAGCCCGGTGGAGCCTGCCTCTCACAGCTTATTTCTGGGAGCTTCTACCAGGCAAGCTTAGTCTCGGATGGAAATGTTGAAATCTTGGAAGTGCGGTGGGGGAGGGGTGCCAGGGAAACAGGGCAGAGGCTCACACCCTAACCAGGGGCCAAGGGGGACAGGTCCCCAGGATGCTACTTCCCTGAGGAGGGGGAACAGCTGGGTCCCCTCCCCTGGGCGCCCTGGGCCAAGGCGGATGTCCGCCTCCCCCCCCCCCAACAGGAAGAAGGAATCGGGGCCAGAAGGTGCAGTCAGTGTGGCTGCTGTGTGCCCACTGGGCTGCAGGCCTCGCTGGGAAACTCTCGTTGCCAGACCCCTGCCTCTAGCTCTAAAGTTCCAGCGATACACGTGTCACCCGGTGGAAAAACCTTCCCTTCAGCAAGAACTGTACCATGTTCTCGCTGCGGGATCACCTCTCTGAGCCCCTGAGCTCAGTCTACCACTTTCTTTGCTCTACAACCTTCACTGGCTCCCCAGCGCCCGCATGACCGAGTCGGTACTGCTAGCCCGCCCTTCCAGGTGTCAGTCCCGCGGCCCCTTGGAGCCTCATCTCCAAGGAGCTCTGCCCTCTCCAGGCACACAGCCCATCCCTGACCCAGCCTCCAGGGCTGCCCGCCGACCCTGGGGCCACCCAAGAGCACCGTCTTGGGGCCCTCTGCCCAGAATGCCCTGCTCACCTCTGCATCCTCCTGGGCTCAGCTCCACGGATCCCTCGAGAGCTTTCCCAGTTTTACTTCCCGTCAGTGTGGAAGGGACACTGTCTCATCCACAAGCGCTCACCTCCCTGGCGTGGTCCCTGTCTCATGCCAACACGATGCTCTGTTTACACAACCTCTCCCTGCCTCCGAACAGGGTGAGGCGGGCGGGGACAGAATGGGGACCCCCTAACAGCACGCTGTTCGAGGGGCTGTGTTGGGACGGATGAGATACGGCGAGTGCCACTCCAGGCAGCGTGAGCTTAGGGACAGAGGCTGCTTCCGAGGGCAACGAGGACCCCCGGCCCCTGGGCTGGAGGGCTTGGCCAAAGTGTACAGTGGCAGGGTGAACTGTGTCCCCCTCCAGGAAGACAGGGTGCAGTCCTCACCCCCAGTACCTGTGGCCTTACTGGGAAATAGGGCCCTTGCAAATGTAACCCAGTCAACGTGACAATGGGCCCGAATCCAACAACACAACCAGTGTCCCCATAAGAAGTGGGGACTCTGGACACACAGAGAGGAGCAGAGGGCGGACACCATGTGACCTCGGAGGCAGAGATCCCAGTGGCGCCGCTGCAAGCCCAGGAACGCCAGGCCTGCCGGCCACCCTCGGAAGCCGGGGGAGGCGAGGCAGGAGCCTTCCTGGCGTCTCCAGAGGGAGCGTGGCCTCGACCGCACGTTGCTCTCGGACTCCCAGCCTCCAGGACTGCGAGGGAGTGAATGCCTGCCGTTTCCAGCCGCTTTGTTACGGCAGCTCTAGGAAACTAATATAGGTAGGAAAGGAAAAAGAACAGCCATCTCCCCGCTCAGCTCGAGGCAACTGCATGTCCATAATCTCATTTAACTTCACTTTGTATAAGAGGCAGATCGCTTTTTTTTTTCTTATTTTATTAGGAGCCGACGCAGACCCAGAGAAGGAAAGTGACTTGTGCAGAGCCCCAGGGTAAGGAAGAGGCAGAGGCGGGATTTGAACTAAGCCTCCCCGCCCCCCACCTCTGCCCCCGCCCCACAGCTAAGAGAGTCTCCGGGGGGGTCACTAGCCAGCTGAGGAAGCGGCAGAACGCACACACAAGTGGGCCGCCTCCTGGCTCCCTGGGGCCCCCAGCCCTGCGCCCCCTCCCCTACCCCCACCCCCCCGCACCTTGCCCGTTATTCTGCTGCAGACAGCACAGCTGCCTAGGGATTGGCTTCCACAGGAGCAGCTCCCCAAGCATCAGCCCAGAGAGAGTGAGCATCTTATCTGACAGAGCCCGGGGGGGGGGGGGGCCCAGCTGCCGATAAAACTTTGCCCGTTTGTTGACATGTGTTCCGAGCGGAGATTACCCTGTGTGGAGCAGACAATGGGGGCAAGTAAATAACGCGTGGAGGCTGTGACTGCCGTGGGTGCGATAGAGAGAAGGAGGGAGACCTGGGGAGCGCAGGAGTGGGGAGGGGGCTGCGTCTCACCACCCCCCCCCGGGCTCTACTACCGCAGCCACGGGGAAGGCAGGCGAGGCACAGTTAGTTCCCCATCACGCAAAGGCGGCAGCGCCGAACAAGGGACCCGTGGAGGGGCGGGGCCGGGATGCGGAGAGCTCTGGAGGCGGAGGGTGCTCGGAGAGGCAGGCCGTCCTGGGGTCATTTCCGGGGTATGTGCCCAGCACAGCCAGGGGGTCCAAGGGCCACTAGGCGTGAGTCCGACACGGCCATGGTTGTTGGAATGGGGACATGTTGGGCGGTTTTACTCAGGATCAGGCACATCTTTCGTCTTCTTTAATCCTCACCGAGGGAGATAAGTTCTAGCGTTGTTCCCATTTTACAGATGATGAAACAGAGGCTTAGAGAGAGGTCAAGGAATTTAGACACATCGCCGATCCAGTCAGTGGCAGGGGCAGCATCCGGGCTTCTGGGCATTTCGTCGATGGGGCACAGGATCGCCAGCCTCCCCCGCTGTAACCACAGTGGCTCCGCATCGACCGTGTTCCTCTGCTCGCCGTTCTGGGGTGCCTCACAGAGCCGAGAGCTACAACACTCGCTTTGGAAGGACAGGTCTCGTTCATCTGCCTCCTTTACAGACGCAGAGACACAGGACACCCGTGCTGGGCCTGGGCCTCCGTCCTCCCCACAGCTGAGGCCACAGGCGTCCCCAGAGAGCTGCTGCCGCCTCCGTCCTCTGTGCCAGGACCGGCTGTCCTCCGCGCGGGGTGTCCCAGTCTGCTCCTCTGCCCTGTGTGCCGCGGCTGCGTGCCCCAGGCCCTCCCTCTGCTCAGCCCCGTGGGACGTGCCCCGGGAGCTCGCTACTGCTCTCCCCAAGATGCTCCCGGCTGAGTGTGATGCTTCTTGGCTCCCCCGGCACAGGCCACCAGCTCTGCATCTGGCCCCACACCTGAGGCACAGCGTCCCAACCTCAGTCCAGGACCCACAGGGGCGGGGGGACCAGGTAAAGCGAAGGGAGGAAAGGAACTGACCAAGAGCCCATCAAACCACCCTCTTCTGTCCCGTGGGGCCCATCGCTGTCCCACACTCCTGCTTTTGGTGGGCATCTGTGCAGAGGGGGAAGGGAGAGGCCTGCCCACTGTCTTTTTATGCTAATTCTTTTAAATAGCGAAGCTCTTTGCCTCTGTGATCTCATTAGGTCCTCACAACACCCCAGGAACTAAGTGGGCCAGGAGGGAGGTGGCGGGACCCCGGGTCACCCACTATCAAGTAAGTGGCGCCCAGGCCTGTGTTCTGCCTGGCGCCGGGTCTGGGGCTCTTTCTCCAATGCTCTGCTCTCTCTCTCTCTCCTGATCCCGGGCATGTTACAGTGCCGGCCCGCTCCCTGACTTGAGAGTTTTTCCTGGCCTGGGGAGGGCCATTCGTTTTGCTCTAGCAGGAGCAAAGCTCCGGGCAGGCCACGTCCAGCATCACAAACTCATCTGGAGACAGTCTGTGTTTTTAAGAGCCTGGCTGTGTGGTTTCTCCGTGTTTTATAGCCAGGAAGATAAAAATGGGGAGACAAGTGACAAATGTCCCCCCAGCAGCCCAGAAGCCTGGCTCGTAATCTCTCTCAGTTCTTTCTCTGGCAGCCGCTCTGTGCGGGCGGGGGGACCGCCAGGCCCACGGGATTCCAGGAAGAAGCACAGGTGAGGCCTGTGCCCGGGGTCCCAGGAACGGCTGGCATCCGAACCTGGGGCACGTGTGACCCCCTGAAGCCTGCTCTGGGAGCTGTCCCCAAGCCCTGACTTCCACGGAGCTCTTACTCTGGTCAACAGACACCCCCACACCCCGCCGCAGGGGATCCCCATCATGGCCACTCAGGACAGGGGACTGTGGTTTGATTCTAATCAAACCAGAGTTGATCCTGAGATACATTCCAACAGACACTTCTTTGTTACGCATTTTCAAAGGATGGCGAAACGTCAGTTACACTTCAAAACTGAAATTGTGTTTAAAAATATCTTTCTGCAAAGAGCCAGAATCATGCCTACGAGTGATCGGGAGCTTACTGTGTGCCAAGCCGGTTAGGACTTTGATCTTTGAAACCCTCACTCCCTTTTTCCAGATGAAGACACCAAGGCCTGCGGAGGGGAGGGGACCTGCACCATCTGCACAGCTGGGTGACTGTCACTGGCTGAGGACAGACACCCGTGCTAGGCGCTCTTCAAGCCCTTTGCTTTCACCAAAGCCCCCCGCCCCCCTATGAGGTGAGCTGGCTCTTTCCTCCAGGTGACAGATGAGGAAATCGGGGTTCAGACGGGTCAGGCCACGAACCCAAGGTCCCAGAGCTTGAGTGGCACAGCCAGCTTCGAACCCAAGTAGGCTGCCCAGTCCAGAGCCTGGATTCAAGTCCCTCTCTGGGGTGCTGTGAAGTCCACCCTCCCCCCCAACCCCGCCCCGCACGCAGGGATATCTCAGTCAGTCCCATTGCCTGGGACTCTCTGAGCGTCGGTCGGCACCAGGCAAACCCAGCCGTGACAGCACTCGGGTGGACGGCCGAGTCAGAGTTCATGCAGCTATACACATGGAGGAGGAGCACCCTCAAGGCCCAGAGGGGTTAAGTAACTGGTCAAAGGTCACACAGCTTCCTGTGGGCTGATGGAGAGCTGGACTCCCAGGCCAGCCCTCCAGTCGGGCTCTCACTCCTTCTGCATCCAGGAGACCCCTCCCGAGTCCAGAGCCCACTGGGCTTGCTGTCCCGGGTCACAGCACCTCCCCTCTCTGGGCCTTGCTGCCCTCCAGGCTCTGACGAGGCCAGGTTGCCTGCCCGTGACCTTGGGAAGGGACGGGAGTGGTTTTAACAATCTACACACACTCCTTCCTCGCCTCGAGACGCCCGAGCGCTGAGTGATTTGTATGCTCCAAGCACGTCACCTCTTTTCAGGAGACAGAGAGGCTGCCTGAAAGTCATTTTTCAGCATTTGACACAAAGTCTCTTTCGCTCTCTCTCGAAGCCAGATAACCATCAGCAGCCGGGCCGATTAGAAAAAATATATACTTGGTACCGGGAAGCCAGGAAGAGAAAGGAAGCCGGCCCATCAGTCTTCCTTCACTCATGTGGACGTGGGCGTGGGCGTGGGCGTGGGCATGGGGCGTGGGGCGGCTCTCCCACCCGGCTCTGCGGCTCGGGGTGAAGGTGAGAGCGGCCTCCAGCAAAAACAGCGTCTTCCGGGGGAGGGGGGGGTGGCACGGGCCAGGCTTGGGGGTCATGAGGACAACTGTTCCGGTCCCAGCTCTGCCACTTCCAAGGAGTGTGACGTTGGGCAAGTCACTTCCCCTCTGGGAGCCTCGGTTTCCTCATCTGTCAAATGGGAGTAATGAGTACCGGCCTGATGGGGCTGGCATGGGGTCAGATGAAACAATGCAGAGGTCATTTGCAACAGCGTCTGGGGACTAGCGAGCCATCAGTCGGTGTCAGCCCTGACTTGGACTGTCTCGGGGTGGCACCTTTTAGGACCTGTCGGAAGCCCGTGCTAAGCGTGGGCTGTGAAGACAGACCCCCCAGCTCTCTGGCTGACATCTAAGTGTATGGGTTGTTAAGCTCTGGGCCATGCAGGGCACGCCTGGATCCTGCAGACACGCTGGGCCCTGTCCTCTGGGGGCTTGTGGGCAAGAGAGAGCACCTGACCACAGGAAATGGACCTCCCCCTCCCCACCCGACAGGAAGGACCCTCCTGCACCCAGCAGGGACTCAGCAGGGACTAGGGGGTGTTTGGGACAAGGCCCTTCCTCCCTGCATTAGGTCAAGTCCGGCCCTGCAGGTCAATATCGAATGCAGTTCGGGGAGCATTTAGGGATGTCCAGATCGCTCCCCTCTTCAGCACCCCCCACACCCCCCACCCCTGACCACCGCCGAGTTCATTCAGTCCCCTGGCATCTCTCTCCTGGGTCACAGGGTGCATTCTTTCCCTCCCCACTGCCTGCAGCCCCACCACACCCTCCTCCAAGGAAAAGCCTTCTGCGGCGTTCAGCCCCCTGCTCAGAACTCTTCAGCGCCCCCTGCTTCCTCTCGTCTCAAGGGAAGAGATGTCCCAGGAGAAGGCCCCGCCCTCCTCATCTGGGCCCCACCATCAACACTTCCCAGGCCCACCTTCTCTCTGGGCGCACCCACCAGCCTCACCAAGTTGCCTGTGGGTCCCAAAGGCTCTGCACCCTCTCTGCCGCCCGAAGGGCTCTGCACCGGCTGCTCGTCCAGCTGCACTGACCTTCCCTCTCCTTTCCTGTCACTGCACAGCCTCCCCTGTCACGCTCGACGTCACCTCCTCTGGGAAGCCTTCTCTGCCTCCCTCCCACTCCCCAGTCGGGACTGGACCCCCTGCTGGGCTCCCATGATCCCCTGTGCTTCCCCATGCCAGTCTGTTTGTGTGTCTGTCTCCCCTTTACAGCACGTGATCATGCTCAGTGTCTATTGGCGGAAGGAATACGTGAATTCCCAGTGCATCTACGATGTGCCGCCCCCTGCGTTAGCGTTAGGCACAGGGGACAGAGACGAGGAGAGCACAGTGCTTTGCCTCGAGGAGGTCAAGGTGGGTCTGAGTCAGAAAACAGACTGTGCGAAGAGGACAGATTCATTCCAGAGAGACACAGGCAGCAGGGCCGGGGCCGCTCGGAGCCGGGGCTGACACATACCAGCACTCGGTCGGGGCCCTGGGGAGGCCTTAGGGGGAAGGTGGTCTCTGGCAGGTCCACCAGGATCCAGGAGGGGAAGGCGGGGAAAGGGGGGCCCTCTGCCCCCCCAGGACTGTTCTGATCCTCATACCAGTTTCTCGTCAGCCGATCTCCCTCCACAGCATGTCCCAGCCACTTTGATCTATTTGGGGAGCCCCGGGCAACCCAAGTTGCCTTGCGACATTCTGTTGGCTCCCAGGCCAGGCCCCCCACAGTGGGCAGCGGAGGGTTTGGCAGGAACTTTGCCAAAGACACTCAGGTTCAAATCCAGCTTTGCCACGTTGTAGCTGTGTGAACTGGAGTGGGTTATTTAACCTTCTAGAGGTTTTATGAAATCGGGGTGACATTATTACCCCTTTGTGGGCTGAGTAGCGTACCCAGAATGTGCTCTTGTTTAGAAGTAAGTTCTTTGCCGATGTAATTAGTTCAGGTGTGGGGTGGGTATAGATCCCTGCCGAATCTGGGATGACTCGTGCTCCTCTCAGCAGAGGACAGGCAAAGGCAGGCACCATGTGGTGACAACAGAGGAGACAGGAGGGATGTGTCTGCAAGCCAAGGCATGCCAGGGATGGCCGGCCACCCCCCCAGAAGCTGTGACAGACCCAGACGGATCCTTCCCCGGAGCCTTGGGAGGGAGCACGGCCCTGCCGACACCCTGACCTCAGCCTGCTTGCCTCCCAAGACGCGCAAGAATAAACTCCTCGTGGTTTCAGGCGCCCAGGTTGCCGTCATTCGTCAGCCCCACCAAACTAATAGGAGTGCAAGGAGCCAGAAGGCGGATTTCCCGCAGTGCGGCGAGCACGGAGCCAGCCCGCCCGTGGTGCAGCCCACACACCTTCGCCCCGGCTGCTGCTCTCTACTTCAACACCCGTGTCTCCCTCCTCTGCCCTCCCCCAGAGGCAGGGACCTCCGGCCCTCCGGAAACAGGATTCCGGCAGCGCCCCCTGCTGGCCTCTTCGCTGAGCATCTCTCACACCCAGCGTCACCCTCCATTCTGCCTGTTACCCTGAATTCGCTCGTGGTCCGGGGCTTGGAAAACAAGACACAGAGCTGTTTCTTCGTAAGATCTCACAGTCTCTGGGTCAAGAGGGTCTCGGATGCCAACTCGTCCAGGCTTTTCCGGTTCCTGATTGTTCTCCCAACCACATCAACATCCGCGGCACACTCACAGATGTCTTCTCTGCGCGTGTGTGCACACTCGCACACTCACGGGGAAATCTGTTTCCCTCCTGCCAGTCCCATCGTAGGCTAATGAATATTTGCATATTACAGGAGGTTGGTAGACAGACATCCCACCAGACCGCGTCCTGCCCCTGTCCAAGCCCCCCCCCCCCCCGCCACCATGCCTCCTGTGTCCCCTGGAATAGATTCCGGATTCTGGCCCAGCCCACACGGCCCTGCAGGGGTGGCCCTCGTCCACACTGCCACACTCCCCTCGGTATCCCTTGAACAGCACCCCCCTTATGCTGCCCTTCCCCCCGTCCGTTAGCTCCTGGCCCCATATGGCTGCGAGCTTGTCTCCACTGCATTCAGTTACCCTGCCAAGGGCCACTGCCTCTCACCGCCCTCCCTGACGGCCCCCCGACACAGCCCCCACCCCTCTGTGCTGAGCACCCATCTCAGCACCTGGAGACTTCCTTCCGTCCGGGTGGGGTGTGCTGCCCGCGTCCCCCCTGGACTGCAGGCTCCGTGAGGACCAGATCCCATCTGTCCCATTCCCCCCCGCACCCTGGGGCCAGGACGGCGCCTTCCACTCAGCAGAAGCTCAGCAGATAAACGTTGAATAAATGCATGGAATCGGTCTATGGCCATTTGTTTTTCAAAAAATGTATTTTCTTGTTTGATTCTCACGAATGCTTCAGGGGTGAGATTATCCCAATTTTCGGGGAAAAGAAAACAAAAAGTAAGATCACAACAGAACTTGGGAGGGAGGAAGCCAGCTGGAGTCCACCCGGACGACAGCAAGGGGAGAGACTCTAACCCGAGTCTTCTGATCCTGCCGCCCCCGGCACACACACGGCCACACACATAGGGATGCAGCATAGAGGCTGAACCCGCCGGCGCCGTGCACCCCGCCGCTGACGGGCCTCGGCCTCCAGCTTCTCCTCGGCCCCGGGTGGCCCCAGGCTGCCTCCCTGGACACGAAGGATGCCGGTGGTGAGGAGGAAGCTTCAGGCACAGTGCAGACCCGCTGATGGCTCCCATCAACCCCATGAAGCAGCTCTTGTTCCCTCCTATGGACGAGAAAACGGGGGCCCAGAGAGGCGTTGACTCAAGTGCCCCGGCAGAGCCAGGCTGCAGCCCCCAGCAGCCCGGCCCGGAGCGGGGCGCCTCCTACACACCCATCCCAGACCCAGCCCCGTTGCACCTCCACGGGGTCCCCAGACAGGTGGGACTACCTCCATTTTGCAGAGGTAGGACGCGGCTTCCTGGAGGGACAGAGCCGAGGGACACACCCAGGCTTGCGTGACTCCAAAGCAAGTGCTGGAACACTGGGCCCTTCTGCTGTTGGAAACCGGGGGAGGGAGAGACAGATGCACGGGATGGAGAAGGGGAAGCCCGCGGCGGCCCCCAGAGGTGCAGGGGAGGAAGGGAAGCTGCTGGGTCAACTCTCGGGCGCAGGCAGGTGCCACATGCTCAGGGTCAGGCACGCCGGTGCCCTGAACAAAGGCCTTCCACTCTTGCCCCGTCCACCCCCCGGTCCCTTTCCAAGGACCGCTGAGGGGCCAGAACCACCGCCTGCCCTAAGGCCAGATGCCCAGGTTGCAAACAGACCTGAGCATCAGAAATAAGGAGGCAGGGATGGGATGGAGCCCAAACAGATGCCAGGTTCAGAAGAGAATCGCAGGGAAGCAGTGACAAATGAGGAATTCAGTAGAAAAGCATCCAAATAACATGAGAAAAACAAAGCCAGATGGGCCCGGCCTCCCCGACCGGCGGGGCTGCCACCGGCCAGCCGCGTGAGGGGCTGCCCCAGTGCCCCCTGCCCAGCTGCCTTAGTGGACGTCATGCCCTTTGCCCGGAATGCCCTCTCTCTCTGCTCTACACCCACCACCCGCAGGGTGAACCCTAGCACAGTCGGCTCCCCTCTCTGAGTCCTGCTCTGGCGACTGGGACTCCCTCAACCCAGTCTCTGCTGTTCCTCCTGGTGAGCCCCCTGCACGCAAGCTTATCCCTCCAATCATGTCCTTCCTGGGGGCACCAGATGTCACAGGTCATAGGTTATAAGGCACCACCCTCAGCTGGGTGACGGTGGGGAGGGCTGACGTACTGGGGCTTCTTGTGTCCCAGGCACCGGCCTGAATGCTATATGAGTGTTACTCCAGTTCCCGAAAGGAAGGGGATGTTATCACAGCTCTCGGTCGCAGGGGGGGACTGAGGCACAGAGAGGGAAGCCCCCTGGTGAGATGGGCACTGTTATTCTCACTGGACACATGTGGCTCAGAGAGGGCAAGCGACTGGCCCGAGGTCACGTAGCCAGAAACCGTGAGAAGCAGAATCAGAAGCCTGAGACTAAGTCCAGCGCTCTGGGCCGCCAACTGCCTGGCACAGAGTAGGTGTTTCGTGAGGGATGGGTGAATGGAGGCTGGGTCACCGAGGATGGTATCACCATCCTTTTTTTAAAGCCAGCATGTGCTCCTTCTGGGTTCCTGGAGCTTCTCAGGGTCGTCCCACCATCCCCGAAACCCCTCTGCAGGGCAGAGAAGACGGGAAGGGGACAGGCACGCTGCTGTGTCCACTGTGATGGCGTGCCAGCCCCGGCAGGCCAGCCCCGATGCCCGCTAGCTTCCCCAGTGGATTTGGCTGCCGCTGACCCAGGGTAACCTGGCCTTCCCCTCAATCACAGGCCCAGATCCCCCGCTGACAGGGCCTGCGGAGAGCCCCCTGGCCCCGGGGAGATGACGTGATAGCGTCCGTGTTTTACAAGCTCCCAAATCCCTGATAAGAGCCGGCCAGTCGGCTGGCTCCGGAGAGATAAGGAAATGCCCCCCTCTCCCTGCCTGGGCTCTGGCTGAGTACGGAGCCCCGGTGCCGAAGCAAAGAAAGACGGGCCAGAACCAGCGTCTGATGAGCCCCTGCTCTGGTCACCACAGCCCCCTCGGGGCCCCAGCAGACAGACATTACAGCAGCCCACAGGACAGGCGGGTGGGCCCCGCTTGGCAGGTGAAAGGAGGTGACAGGAACTGCATTCTTAGCTGAGGATCCCCCGTCAGAGATTTTGGCAAATGTTTACCGAATGCTACTATGTGCCAGGACTGTGAGTGTATCACACACACACACACACGCGCGCATGCACGCACACACACACACATACTTGCCTCCAACAACCCCCGGGGGGATGTGCTCATATCCCCGTTTCATGCAGGAGAAACTAAGGTATGGAGAGGGCAACCAGTGTCTGCCAGGGGCTGGGCTCCGAGGAACAGACCGTGAGATCAGAGGGTGTGCAGAGGGTGCTTGGGGTGTCTGGGGCCGGCACCCACGCAGGAGTGCAGAAGGAGAATAGGCAGAGGGGAGCAGGGCTGGGGCGTCTCAGCCAGTCCCACCGGGGCCCCTGGAGCAGAGATGACCCTCCAAAGGTGCCCTGAACTGTGGCAGGAAAACAGGATTTCTGTTGCCATCGAGCGGTCAGGGGGCGGGGCTGCCTCTGGGCAGGCCTGACGTGGTGTTAGGTGGTGGTCTTCCAGGGCTGGTAGACAGGCTCTGCTGGGGACGGCACCTGGGGAAGGAGGGCCCGGGGACCCCACAGGGTCAGCCCGCCTGATTACGTGTGAGCCTAGAGTCTGGCCCGTCTGATTGGCCCCATCCCACCTCTGAATCACTGCATGAAACCATCTTGCTGAATAAACTTGGGTCTAAATTGAGTTTTCTGCTCTTTTGAGAGAGAGAGACTTACGGAGCAAGTGGGACATATTCGTGTCAAAGGCAGGTGACTTTGGCTTCTAGGCCTGGCTCTGTCACTGCCCAGCTCTGGCCTGAGCCTCTGGTTCAACGCTGGGAGGGGTCCAGCCGGACCCCCTGCCTCTCTGTCCTGATCCTCACCCGGCAGCTCTCTCGGACCCTTGCAGGGATCCCCACACTTCACCCCTGCAGCAGCAGAGAGCCTGTACGGGCCCCATCACCCCAGCTCCAGAGGCCGGGCCAGGGGTTGCATCAGCTCCACCAACGGAATGGCAGGCCTTAAGGGCAAAGTCTCCAGGAGCAGATGACCCCGGTTCAAATCTCAGCTCTGACACGTTCGAGCTGTGTGTCTTGAGCGAGTGACTTCTTCTCTGTGCCTCAGTTCCTACCTGTAACCGAGAACCATAGCAACGTCACCTTCCTTCCGGGAACCTGAACTAACTCTCATAAAGCATTCAGTACGGCGCCCAGCACACCGGAAGCCCCAGAGCATCAGCTGTCCCCACTGTCACCCAGCCGAGGGTGGTGCCAGCCTGGCCAGGTGGGTCTCTGCGCCTAGGTCTGCACCATCCTCTCCCGTCACACCGACAACTTCCAAGAACGTTCAAGTTCTAAGACATCGCCATTATTCATTTACCTTCTCTGCTTTCTCTTCCTCCCCGTATATTTATACGTATTTTGTGAGGCTGTGGTAAGAGTCCCCACTCCCAGCAAGCGGCTCAGCCTCCCCTGCAGTGATCTAATCAAAAGCCGTATTTTACTGGCATGCACTAAGCCAAAGGCCATATTTCATGGGGGCAACCTCATCAGCAAACTGTATTTCCAAGGTGGGGGATCTAAATGCATGGTTATATTTCATGGCTTGAGATCTAATCTCAGGACCATGTTTTACAGCAGGGATCTAATCCCAGGGGCATGTTTCATGGTTGGGAGACCAGAGCAGTTCAAATGCGACCTTTTCCTCTTCTTCTTTCTTTTTTTAAATTTATGTTTCCAGAAATTATCCTAACAAGCCAGAACTTTGCGAGCAGTTAGGTCACTAATAAAAAAGTAGTGTCTTGCCCTGGCTGGTGTAGCTCAGTGGGTTAAGTGCCAGCCTGCAAGCCAAAGCGTCGCCAGTTCAATCCCCAGTCAGGGCACATACCCAGGTTGCAGGCCAGGTCCCCAGTAGGGGGTGCACAAGAGGCAACCACACATTGGTGTTTCTCTCCCTCTCTTTCTCCCTCCCTTCCCCTCTCTCTAAAAATAAATAAATAATTTTTTCTCTCTTAAAAGTAGCATCTTTGCTAAATGCTGATTCTTCTGGTCCTCTCTGGTGTCACAAAACCTCTTGGGACATAATCAGGTTTGCTGAGAGATCTCCAGATTCAATGTCTAAGCGGACTGTAATTCCTCATTCATTCATTCATTCATTCACTCATTCAACAAATATTCTGAGTGCCTGCCTAGTGCCAAGAGCTGGCCTTGGAATCAGTGGTCCAGAGGGAACAAGATATTTACTACGCATTACGGACTGAATGTTTTTGTGCGTCACTGGCCCATATTCATACGTGGAAGGCCTGCCCCCAAAGTGACGGTACTTGGAGGTGGGGCCTTTGGGAGGTGATTAGATTTGGATGAGGTCCGGGGTGGGGCCCCGTGACGGGATTAGTGTCCTCAGAAGAAGAGAAAGACCAGAGTTCTCTCTCTCTCTCTCTCCCTCTATCTCTCTCTCTCTCCCTCCCCCTCTCTCTCTCTCCCTCTGTCTCTGTCTCTCTCTCTCTGCCACGTGAGGACACCAGGAGAAGGTGGCTGAATGGAAGCCAGGAAGAGGATTATCACCAGGGACTAAATCTGCTGGAACCCTTTCCCTGAACTTCAAGTTTCCAGACCTGTGAGAAAAGAAGGTCTGTGGTCTTTCGTTACAGTAGCCCAGCTGGCTGAGATGCCACCCTTGTGTTCCAGATACCACTCTACGAGGAGACGCAGGCAGTCAATTCAGAGTCACAGAGGGGTGATATGATGGGGGTCGGTGCACCAAAGAAAGGGAGAGGGGCCATGAGCCTCGCTCGAAGCCCCAGGCCAGCAGGGGGACCCCCCTTGGCAACTGCCATGGAAATGGGCACCTGAAGGAGGGGCAGGGGTGGATGACACTAGGTGGTCAGGAAGAAAAGGAGAGTGGAGAAGTGACTTCTAGGTAACAAGAAAGGCATAGGCAGGTTCAGATGGAGTCTGTTCACTCAGAAGGACAGAGAGACTGCTGGCTTGAGGGGAGGCTGGAGAGCTGGACACACCCAGGTGTCCGGAGGAAAGATCCGGATCCTGACCCTTCTGAGCTGCGGGGCTGGGGGCGGAGCTAACCAAATGGACTGGGCCATGCAGTCGTCCCTTGTGGGTTTTTTAAAAACCCTGCGATACAGTGAAGCTGCAATAAGTGAACCCTGATACAGTGAGGGACGACTGTATACTTCCCTGGTGAGTACCCATATAGAATTTTCTATGTTGCTAAAATTATGGAGGTTTAAGAGTGTAGAAAGTGTTTAAGAGCATATGAAGTGTTTGTAAGAGTGTGGGCAAGGTTAATAAGAGAGTGGGAAAGGTTTATAGGCATGTGGGAAGGGTTTATGAAGCCTTAAAATATATATAAACAATAAAATAAATAGAACGCCGCTACTTCGCAGATTTTCGCCTATCGCGGGGAGGGGGGGCGGTCTCTGGAACGTAACTCCCGAGATAGGTGAGGGGTCACTGCAATTGCCTCATCTGTGAAATGGGATCATCATAGTATTGACTTCAGAAGATGTTAAACTTTTTTGTGTAACTAAAGGAAGCTACCGAACCTCTAGGGAATGATTAGATTGGCATCTTTTTAAAAAGGGATTCTGCTAACAGCTACTTGGAGAATGGAGTCTAGGAAGATGAGAAAGGAAGCAAGGGGCCCGGCTAGGAGGCTACTGAAGACATTCAAGGGAGAGATGCTGGGCTCTGTGGTCGAGCCGGGGGGACAGCAGGGGACAGCTCCCAGTGATATTTGGGTTGGGGGGGATTTTTTATAGTCCTCGGTGAGACCTGGGGCGTGGTGCGTGAGGGCGAGGGAAGGGCAGAGAGTGACTTCCAGGGACGGGGCTCTGAGACAGAGGGGGCTGTCCCGTCCCTCAGTAGTTCCAGGGAGGGAAGACGGGGAGAAAAGCAGAGAGAGAGAGAGAGAGAGAGACTGACATCTACAACTCATTCCCCAATCATCCAGCAGCTCGCTGCTGGGGGATAGATTCATAGGCCTCCCTCCCTCCCTGCCTCCCCCCTAATAGCTTTGCCTCCCCCAAGCCAATTTCGAGTGAATCAGTCTCCCAGGTAGACAATGGGAAGATGTTCCAATACAATAAGTGTTTGGGGGCGGGGGAAATGAAGGCTTCTGGGGAGCTCAGAAAATTCTCATTTAAATATCACAGCTCATCACTCACCTCATTGCCAGTGCATGTACGCAGGCACCTCTCGCATAATCGTTCACAAGGCGCGGTGCTGTGGCATTCTGCAGAGCACGCTCACCCACTGTATTGCACCGGGTTCTCGCCACAGCGCCGGGGGCGGGGCGGGGGGAGTCGCGCAGCGGCGGCGTGCCTACTTCACGGATGGGCCCACCGAGGCTCAGAGGCGGGGGAAACAGCGCACACAGCGATGGAGGTGCGGCGCAGCGGCGGCGACTCTAACGGTGGCAAAGGCACACGGAGCCCTTGCCCTGGGCCTGCCACCCCGAGAGGCACTTTAGACATTGTGATTGATTCGCCCTTACAGAAACTCTTGGAGATGGGTCTTCTTATCGTCCCCATTTTCGGAGGGGGAAACCGAGGCACGGAGACACAAGATCACACAGCTAGTAAAGTGCTGACGCTGGGATCCTGACCCAGGACGTCTCCCCCCACAGTCCATCTCTAGCCACCAGGTGACGTGTCCTCGCAATGAGGAAGAAGGGCCCGCTCAGAGCTGCCCCGTGTCCGTGTCACGAACCTCAGCTGTGCCCGGGCCACGTAAATGCCCGAGAGATGCCGGTGGGAATTACAAATCTACGCGGATGCTGCCTGGAGGAACGCAGCCAGAACACGCTTTGTTTCATGTTGCCCCCCGATCCCTGAGTTCTATATTGGGGAACCACTTCGAAGTTCAGACAGGGGCGTATTTCCTTCCTAGCAGGTCGTAGAAATAAGCCTCCAGCTTCCCAGCCCACAGCCCAGCCACAGAACAGAAGCACGGACTGGGTAGGTACCCGACATTCTGCTAGCCCCCGATCCTGGGTGCAGCCCCCCGAGGGGCCCGTCGGTCCCACACATTGTCCAGTCTGTGGGGGCACGTTAATCCCTTTCTGCAAGGGTGAGCCACTGGAGGCTTTGGAGCTATACAAAAGATGGGATCGATTGTCTTAAAATTAACAAGGAGGATTTATACGATTAGACGCGCTTTGCGTAAGACAGGACACACACCCCGTAGAAGGGATACGTAAGTGGTGGCCGACTGCCCCGCGGGGGATGGGAGAGGGAGCCATCACCCATCCCCACTGCGGAAAATGCACAGGAACAGACAGTCCTCCCACCTCTGGGGAAGACGCCAGCAGAAACGTGGGCGGCCCTCTGCAAGAGGGTAAGTTTCCCGACACCCAAATCTGCTCCTCGCTGGGGCAGCCTGGCGCGCGCCCTCCCTGCAGGACAAGAAGCCCGAAAGCCTGTCCCTGGACTGCAGCCCGTGTGCGGTGGGGGCCCAGAGACGGGTCTCATTTAGATCACGTGCGAGGAAAGTGATTAAACGTTCAGAGGGATTAATTTACGAGGAAAGATTAAAGGAACTAAATCTGTGTGGCTTGGCTCAACCATGACCAAGACTGGGGACTTGGGGGCCCTTGTCCAAATATTTAAGGAAAGTGGAGGTCCTGGGAAGGGGGAGCGGGGAGGGTGGTTTGGCCCGGAAGAAAGAAATGAAGGGGAAGGAGACCATGGTGGACGACTAGTGAAATTAGAGTGTCTCTTGGCCTCTTTGAAACAACGGCTGACGCAGGTGCTCATTCTGTGTGAAGCCCAAGGCCAGGAAGCTGGACGGACAAAACGGGATTTAATGGGCTATGCCTGGTGACGTCTGCTTTCCAGATGGGGAAACTGAGGCATAGGCAGGGACAGTTACGTGCCCAAAGTCACATGGCTAATGAGGATCATAATGTGAACCCACGCTGGTCTGACTTTTCCCCATTGCGCCAAGTTACCTTGCGATCACTTGGACCGATGTTCAGCAAATGCCCTCTTCCCTCCTTCTCTACAGCAGAGCAGGCTTCCCCACTCGTTCAGCTAGGGCGTGGTCATGTGACCTGTTCTGGCCAATGGGACGTTCGATGCCAGCAAAATCTCAAAAATGGGCTTGCACAATGGGATTCACTCTCTCTCCTGCACTCTGCCTTCCCCACGCGAACAGCTGCTCCCTTAGCGGGGACCCCAGAATGATCACACGTGGGGCTGAGTTCATCTCAACCTGCAACCCGGAGCCTAGCCCCCTGGACCCACAGAACTGCCCAGCAGACAGAGCCCAGCCGGGCCCAGATCGCTGACCCCCACCCACCCAGCCACAGAGTCATGTCATGAGCTCAAGCAATGATGCTTTAAGCCTCAGAGAGTGGAGCTGGGTATCGTGGCGATCGGTGTTATGTAGCTCAGGACCCTGGCGTGCGGCTCCAGGCCTCCCGTGGCCAGGGCTCGGGCTTGCTTTCCAGGCTCACCTCTGACTTCATGCCCACTGGTACCAGATGCACAAGACTCTTGTTGCTTCTAGAATATTCTTTGGACAGTCACGTATGTGGTTCACGTGCATTCACTTTTGTTGCCTCTAGTGAGGTGTAGTTTATATAAAATAAAAGTCAGTGATTCGCAGCTATGGCCTGTTCTCATGGGGAAGGCAGAGCCCCAGATCTCAGAGGTGGAAGGGGCCTCAGTGAATGGAATGAAGCCATAGAATGAAGCACCTTTATTTTAATATCAATGGGGAAACTGAGTCTCAGAGAGGGGGTGTGTAGTAGAGCTAGGCGGCTTGACTCCCTAGCTTAGCGCTCTGTCCACTGCCCCAGTGGCACCCTCAGACCTCCGGGGGAGGAAGTTCCTTCAGCCAGCCGGCAGGCTCTGACTCGGAGTTCAAGGCAAGACCATGCCTCGGCCAGGGGAATCATCCCTAAGACGTTCCTGAGACTACTGAGGTGAGGGCAGCAGACTTGGGGGGAGGGGGAGTGGGATAGCTTCCTGTAATCTTGGACCTCCGGTCCACAGCAGGCGGAGAGGGTGAGGTCTCATCTGCTTGTTGAGGACAGGGACAGCAGCCATGGCCTTAGGACCCGTGTGATTCATCAGGGGAAGGAGAGAAGAGGGCGTGGGGGCCTAGAGCCCCCCCCTGCCCCGGTCACGTGGACGGACACAGACATGAAATCCACAGGCAATTCCACTGCCGAGAGGCCTCAACCTTCTTAGGCCCGTTAGTCTAGTTTCCACCTCTTTGTACTGACCTCAGCTTCTAGAAGGAACCAGGGACAGCTTGGTGCACAGGAAGAAAGGAGGGAATGCGGGAATGAGTCTCATGTTTCATTCATTCATTCATTCATGCATGCATTCACTCATGCATGCATTCATTCATTCAACAGTGATGACCAAGACAGACACAGTCTTTTTCCTCCTGAGACTCCCAGTCACTCCGTTACAGCTCTGGCAGCTGCTCCTAGGGGAGACGGGGGTTCATGGCAGCCCATCCCAGGCAGGCACGGCCCAGGCCTGGGTGCCGGGGAAGTAGAGACAAGTCACCCGTGAGAGACAGTCTCCAGGCATGGCGGTGAGCGCTTCCGCTTTCTGGCGGTGAGGCAGTGTGGCCTGTCGGACCCTCGGGCTCTGTCCCTGCCAGCGAAGGGCTCAGACGTGCGTTGAAGGACAGCAACCCGGGGTGCCTGGCCTAGGACAGACGGGCCCCGATCTGCGTCTCTGCCCAGCCCTGCAACTTCGCAGCTGGGAAACGTTGAGCGAGTTTCTTAACTCTTCTGAATCCACTCTCTTCATTGAAAGCTGAGCTCACCAGCCACAAATGAGTGCACGCCATGGTCCCACCCAGTGTTCCATTCAAGGACAGTGGTGGCACTGAGTTGGGGACCTGTGCTTCCTAAAGGCCCAGGACCCCACCTGAGGGGGCCCAAAGACATGCTTCCGAATGTACCGGGAAAGGTCAGTATCTTCAGAAGCCCTCCCCCGCCCCAGCCACCAGCCCGTGTGAACACTCAAAGAACAAATTCAAGAGAGAACCAGCTGACGCTCTGTCCCATCGGGGCGGAGGGACACCTTCCCACAGCATGGAAGGGCCTCTCCGTTAGGAGCAGGAAGGGGCTCAAAATTAAGGGCAGGACTCCGAGAACCAAGAGAGAACATTCACTACCCCACTGAGTCCTCACCACAGTCTACAGGCCCTTGGTATTACCATCACAGACAGAGCCGGGTTGCTCAAGCCACAAAATCCTGGACCAGAGCAGCGCTGGAGTCAGCACGTGTGGTGCCCTGAGAAAACGCACCTGTCACCTCAATGTCACAGCCATCATCAGACAAGCGGCTGAGCGGGGCTGTGGCTCCCGTCTATCTGGTGTCCCCAGAGCAATGCACTCTCTGTCACGTGAAGGAGGGGCCATGGGAGATGCCAGGCAGGTGCTAAACGGTGCCAGCACGCACCCGTCCAACCACCGAGCGCCCACCCGCTCCCGCAGCATCAGGTGGGGACAGGGGGAGGGGGAGGGGGTGGCTGTGAGGAGCAGAAGCCTGTGCTCCAGCAGAAGGGAGGCCCCAGGGAGTGCAGGAGTCACGGATGGGGCGACGGTCACCCAGAGGGCAGGACCCCTACCCAGGTTCCATGAGCAGGCGCTTTAACCTGCGCCCGACTGCTGGTCATCACTGCCTCCCCAGAAAGGGATCCCCAATGACAGACACCGACATGCTGAGCCCAGGGTCGGCCCCGCCGTGCTCTCACCCCCCGCCCCGGCTGCACCTCCCAGACCCCTTCCTGACCCGCACCTCGGACCTTCTGCACTTTGTTTTATCACCGGACGCTATGAACCCACTAATCGTGTGATCTGGGGGCAAGCTGCTTTGTCTTCCCGGGCCTCAGCATCCCCTTGCGTGAAATGGCGAGGACACGGCAACCCAGTGCGCCAGGTACCGGGGCTGCCGTCCCGCTGGGGTGTGGGGAACGGACCGTTCGTTCACTAAAGGAGAATTTACGGAGCGCGCACAGTTCTCCAGGCACCGCTCCAGAGGGTACGGACCCAGGGAAGGGTGAGCGTGCAGTCCAGGGGACCACAGCCAAGCAAACCCCCGCGACATGTATTACGTGTGGTGTACGGTGTACTGCGTGTTTGTGTTTGTCACACAACGTCCCGTCAGGAGGTCACGAGTGCTATGGAGACACGGAGCAGGAAAGGGCACGGAAGGTGAAAGGGGTGGGAGGGGCCTTCTAGGTGGAAAGGCCAGGCGGCAGTGACCTTGGTGGAGAGACCCCGAGGAGGTGAGGGAGGGAGGGAGCCAGGAACGTGGACACCAGGGATGCAAGGGCAACGCCAAGCAAGGGCGGCCAGTGCACGGGGAGTTACTCACCATCGTGGTTACTATTCACAAGTTTATTATTATTCACTCACGTAACACGTGGTGTGGGCCTGAAAGATGGGATCCGGGCTTTCGAAGCATCACCGCCCTTAGGTGGCCATGCCTCCTCTGGGGACCCTCACCCGCAGGGCACCTCCCCCTCCCCCTCGCCAGTGCCTGCTTCCCAAGATCAATGGCAGCCCCACCCCGCCCGGGGGCCCCGGCTCATTCATTCAGGCGCGGTGCCCAAGGCCCCTGAAAATGTTCTACTTTTGATTGTCTTACAACTGGGGAACAATAACATCATAAGAATGAGTATATAACCACGAATCCAGCCTAAACTGTATTTGCTTTTATGCCAATGTGGCCATAAATTATGCACTGTAATAATTTTATGTCAGGGCGGGGCCCAGGAGAATAGTGCTGGGCCTCGGAGAGTCCCACGGGGCTCCTCTCTGCGGGGTGGGGGGCAGGCCCCGGCTGTGCCCTCCAGGGCCTGGGAAGGACACCTATCGAGCTGCCATGAGCCCCGGCCGCCCGCAGCACCCCCCGACCGTGGGAGCCCGCGCCCAGCCTGTACGTAACCAGACACCAGTGGCCTGCTGTTGCCTGTCCCCGTTCCCAAGTCTCACTCCTGCGAACCACGCACGGGAGCTGCCGCCTCCACTTCTTGTGAGTCCCCTTCCGCCCCTTAAATCTGGGGAAGTGGTGATTTAATATTAATATTTATTCATGTACTCAATTCTTTCCCTGTTAAATAATTTCTCAGCTGTCGGAGGCTTCTGAAGGCTAATTTAAAACAGGTGTCATGGTTATCTAACTTATGCCCTCAGATTCTCCGAGAGAGGGGATGGGGGGGGTGGCCCTGGGTAACACCGGCGGCAGACGCCTCTGCGAGCAGACCCCCAGGGTGGGAGGCGGCGGGGGCCCACGTCGCCGGCTTGCCGGAGAAGCTGACACCAGCTTAACTCCGGGAGGGAGGCGGATCGGGCAGGAAGGGGAATTGGGGAGAAAGAGAGAGAAAAGGACTTTTGAGGTCTTGCTGATCCAACCACACAGGCAGAATAATAATAATAACAGAATAACAGCTGATACTCGCACAGAATGCAACACTCGCCTGGCAGCGTTTCGTGCGTTTTGCATAGATTCACTCATGTAACGCTGACACAACCCCAGTGGGTTCCCAGGCGTCATCCCAATTCACAGGTCGGGAAACTGAGCCATAGGAGGCTGCAGGCCTTGCCCGATATCACGTGATAGCAAGAGGCAGGTGAGGGGCGTGAATCCAGGGAGACAGACGTGGGGCCGGAACCTGAGTCTCCCCCTGGACGGCCGAGAGACCTCCCCAGGGTTCCACTCCTCACGTGTCAAACGCAGGAAATGCAGCTTAATCAGGATGGGCCACTAAGAGGGTAAGGAGACCCGGGCAAGACCCGGCTGCGTGCATCGTGGGCTGGCCTGCAGCAGGGCAGCCGGAGAGGACGGAGGTTCGCCGTATCGCAGGGACTCAGGAGACATCGTCCCCTCCACACTGTCCTTCCAGGCCTGGGCTTGTTCTTTCCGCCCCGTCCCCCCTCCACTTCCCTTCTCTCTTTCCCGACAACCTCACACTTCAAGGTTACGGCTGTTACAGCTGATTGAAATCTAAGTGGCAGCTCCAGCCCTGGCCACCGAGAGCCTGCGAAACGAAGGAGAGACTCGTCCCTTGGTGGCTGTCGCCTTCACACCCCACAGACCGGCGATTCCCGGCACGCTGGCCCTCCGGGAGGCTCCTCCGCCGGAGCCTCCGCCGCTTTCCACAGACTCACCGACCCTGGGGCCTCTCCACCCACCCACCCACCTCGAGGTTCACACGGAGATCTTCATCGCCTCCCTCACCGGCCAGGAAGCTTGATTTGCTCTCGGATACGAGTTGAAGACAACAGGCACATTGAGCGTGGCTTTTTTTTTTAAAGTTTTTTTTTAAAAGATCTTATTTATTTATTTTTAGAGAGAGAAGGGAGGGAGATAGAGAGAGAGAGAAACATCAATATGCAGTTGCTGGGGGCTATGGCCTGCAACCCAGGCATGTACCCTAGCTGGGAATTGAACCTGCAACACTTTGGTTTGCAGCCCACGCTCAATCCACTGAGCTATGCCAGCCAGGGCGAGCGTGGCTTTTAAACGTACACACGCCACCTCCCCCAGTCCCATCTCTAAGACACCGGCCTCCCCGCCCGTACAGGGTCATTGCTCTGAAGGGAGACTCCCAGCGTGCATGGTCAGGACGAGAGGGGAGTAAGACGTTCAATCACGGCTCGGGCACCGTGCACACCCATGCAAGTTGACAGCGTGCAGGCCACGCGAATGAGCGTGTTTGTGAACAGAGATGAGGTCGGGGCAAGGCAGTCATCAGCTGGAAAAAAAAACCCCATCTGAGAACGCTTGTGAGTGGGCAATGGCCTGTGTTTACGGTTTTTGCACGCGTGAGGTGGGGTACAGACAGACTCATGCGTGTGCACCGATGTGTGCGTGTGTGCACGTGAACGCACCCCCACACACGAGTTCTCACCGGTCATCTCTGGGCATGTCCTCCCAGCTCTGTTGGATCTTTCTGGGCAGAGGCAAAACCTGGAGACCTGACCCTCCTGCCCCGGGGCCTGGGCCCGTCAGAAAGTGCCCACTGACTTGATTACGTCTGGCTCATGACCCTCCAGGCCACCAGAGCCCATGCCACCCTTGGTTTATGGAAGGCGCTGTCCCCAAAATTCACTTACAAGCTAGCTTCTGGGGTCAAGCAATACACCTTCCCAGGGAAGCGGTGTCCGTGGGCGCAGCAAGGCCGTGGCAGAAAGCAGACACCGAGAACGGCAAACCCCAGCAAGTAGCTGAACCACGCCGCTTCCTCACTGGTAAAAGGGAGGAATAAAAATATCCACCAACCTCAAGTGGGCCGGAAATTAAAGGACATAATGCATGTCGAGTGGCCGGCGCCCAGGAAGCACTCGGGAAACTGTAGCTATTGTTATCGTTGCTAATGCTGTAGCTGCATTGCTATCACTACTGATGGTGGTCAGGGACCCAGGGTAGCCCCCCAAAGCCTCCTCCGTGTGGGGGGCGGGGTAGCTGACGAAGTTTTATTTGTATCTGTGGCTGCTGGTGATGAGAAACGCTATGTCCTTGGGAATTGCTCTGTGTTCTCAATTCTCTGTTGGGATCCAGAGAGTCATCCTACCTCGCCCAGGCAGGGGAGGGAAGCTCTCCAGAGCTTGCGGGGGGGTGGAGGTGGGGGGATGGGGAGGAAGATTGTGGGGGGGATGGGGCAGAAGATGAGGAGGGGAGCATGCTCTTCAACTCCAGGACACATAAACTCTCCACGTCAATGAAACAGAGGATTTCTCCTCGGAACATTAATTCCTGATGCGTATCCACCACGTGCCAGGAGGTGCCCTAAGTTCATGGTGTCCTTCAGGCTCAACAGCGAGTCTGGGAGGCAGGCCTCATCACCCCATTTTCCACAGGGAGCTTCTAAGGCTCAGAGAAGCAGAGTCAGTTACCGCCAAGGTCACCCTGCCGAGGCTGGCGGAGCCCAGGCTGGAACTCAGGGCTGTTTGGCTCCCATGCAGGCTCCCAGGTCCTGGACTTGGCCGTGATGCCCCCAGGTGTCTAAAGCATGAAGCCTCAGGTGCCTGGGCGTTCAGAGCTCAGGTGTTTCTCAACCGAGGAGCAGTTAACTCCCCACGCAGTTACCTGATCGAACAAAGAGTTCTGTCTTTTCTAAAGCAGTTCATTCCCGCGGGGCTGCCTCGCGGATCCGCCCTGTCCCCACCCTCTAGACAGTGCCCCTGGCCTGGGGAGCAGGAGGGTGGTCCCCAGCCAGGCTCACCGCTGCCTGTGCGTAGTTAACACCTTGGACGTCTCTGAGCCTCGTTCTGCAGGTGCCTAAGTCCAAATCAGTCACCAGCCGCCCTTCCTCCACAGGGCGGGGTGAGGGGGGCAGGCGGCCAGGGGGATGAGCCCCCACCCAGGGGGTGCTCAGGGGCTGGTGGGGAGCCAGCGTCCAACAGAGGCACCGGCCTGTCCGACGTGATCTAGCACCAGGGCACTGGCCTCCACCAGCGGCGGCCCCTGGGCCTCTCCGCTGAGAGGGCTGGGAGGATTAACATTAGCACAATCATTTTAATCAGGGTGTGATTAACAGGCACATGCATAATTCACCCGGCTCTCCCCTCCGCCTTGCTCCTTGCTCGCAGAGGTGGACAGAACACGGCACCGGCTCATTAGCTCTCCCGCCCCTCACCCGCCCTCCTTTGTGCTGGGGAAGGCAGACTCCCGACGAGTGGGCCCTCTTGGGGAGGAGGGTCTGGAGCGTCCTCGGCTCTGGGGACCCCGTGCAAGGGGCGGTACAGGGGTGGCAGGACCTCTCCCAGGTCCTCCCCAGAACACTTCCAGCCGAGAGAGAAGGACTCGGAGGAATGGTTCTAGGCTGACAACTCCCTCTTGCCCCCCACCGTGAACCCTGGACTTCTACACCTGACCCCAGCCTCCCCAGGTCCTTGCAGGGGCTGCCCTTTTCCTCCATCGTCAACTTGCTCTGAACCCTCCAAGGCTCTTTCTCTTTTCCCTCCCTCACATCCACGGAGGCTACCTCCACACGCATACTCCCCACTGGGTGAAATAGGGGGCCTGTTGTTTGTCTTCAAACCGCCTCTTCACCCTGAGATTAGACCAACTGTCAGAGCTAGAAAGGCCTGTGTACATCAAGCAACCCTATCCCTACAGACTAGAACGAGGAAACAGAGCCCAGAGAGGGTGAGTGACTTGCCCGAGGCTGCACAGCACACACGTGGCAGAAGAGCTGAGACAGGGCTCTTGAGTTTTGGGACCTCAGGAGAGAGTGCTTTACTGAAAGTCCAGATAAGGGCCACACAGATATCTGAGTGGGGTGTGTGTGTGTGTGTGTGTGTGAGTGTGTCAGGGGCAGGGGAGGCACAGGGAGGTTGAAACCAGGTTTGGCGACTTACTGTGTGACTTCCAACAAGTTACCCATCCTCTCTGAGCCTTGGTCATGTCACCTGCAAAAGGACAGTAATGGGCCGGGTCCCACCTCAGGGGACTGTGGTGATAAAAATAATGAAAAAGCATCTAGCCCGGCGTGTCGCAGACCGTAAGTGTGTGCTCGATAAATGGTACCATCGGGCTCAGATGGACCCCCAGAAGCAGATCTGAGACAAGGATTCAAGCGCGGGTAGTTCATCGGGGAGGGGGGGCAATTCTGGGGAACACTGCCAGGGCCCTGGGAAAGCTGGGCAAAGTGGGCAACAGTGGGAACCAGCGTGGAACATGAACCTCAAGCCACCCCACCCGAGGGCAGAAGGCCCTGGGGAACTGGGGGGCAAGCGGGCTCTGCCAGCACAGAGCACCCCAGGCACAGGGCGCCGGAGCTAGTGGGTGACATCGGGCCGTGTGCCCCGCAGTAAGGAGAGCGAGGGGACCTGAGTGGGTCCCGAGAGCACCCGCTGCACCATGCAACAGCTTTTTGGATAATCAGGGACACGGGGACTCCGGGGCCCTCTCATCCATCCCCTTGTGCCTCAGACCCACTCATCCCCCTCACTTCAAAGCCTGTGTCGAGTCCGCAGCAGGAGGGCGGTAATGAGGCGTGACGGTTTGGGACGAGATAAAAGAAACTCTGCCCATCTGTGAAGATGCGCAGACACTGCCCGTGGGACTGGAGGAGCCTGAGTGATTCTCTCCCGGATGGAGCCCCCCGGGACTCTCTGGAGACACAAGGGACCCGGAGCTGCTCAGATTCAGGACGTCAGCGCACAGAACCCCACGGCCCAGGCACTTCTGCCCGCAAGCTGTGTCCCCTCCTGGAACACGGCGGTGACTGCTGGGGGGCGGGGCGTGGAGCCACAGACGGCGGGGCTGAGCTTCCGAGAGCACCCATGTGTGTGAGGCCTTGTTCTTGCATTCAGATAAAGCCGCTACGTCCTTGTAACAGATCACTCCTCACTGGTGAACAGGAGCAAACTACGGACACACACAAGCACAGGGCGAATCTCAAAAGCGTTATGCTGAGTGACAGAAGCCAGAGCAGAAGGCACAGACTCTGGTTCCCCTTACGGGAAATTCTAGCAAAAGCCAACACACAGAGACTGGGAGGGGACCCACGGTTTTCTGGGCCCAGGGACGGAGACAGAGGGGCACACAGGGACCTTGGTGGCGGCCGTTTTTACACAACCGATTACATTTGTCAAGTTCCTGCTCACTGGACGGTTAAAATCAGTGACTATTTTTGTAGGTAAGTTATACCTCAGCTGAAGCTGATCTAACGAATAAAAGACAGAAGAAAACTCAGTGTATCTCCAAGTGGGATGATGTGTAGATCAAGTCTCTCTCTCTCTCTCTCTCTCTCTCTCTCTCACACACACACACACACACACACACCCCAGAGCTGCTTGACTGGTGGAGAGAGTACACACCTTGGAATCCAGGCAAGTTTACTTTCAAATGCCAGCTCTGTCCTGTTGCAAGTTCTATACTCCGGGCAAGCCACCTCGCCTCCACAAGCCGCAGTATTCTTGTGTGTGCAGTAATGCTGCGGACCGAACTGTGCCCCTCCCGAACGCCTGTGCTGGAACCCGAATCCCCAGTGTGACTGGACTCGGAGGTCCGGCTTTTAGCAGGTAATTGAGGAATTAGGGGGAAATGAGGTCCCAAGGGTAGGGTCCTAATCTGATAGGACTGGTGGCCTTATAAGGACAGACCTCTCTGTCTCTGTGTCTGTTTCTGTCTCTTTCTCTCTCCTTGAAGATGCACCAAGAAGAGGGCTTGTGAGCAGACAGCAAGGTGGCCACCCACAAGCCACGAAGAGAGCCCTCGCCAGACACTGACCATGATCTTCCTGCCTCCAGACCATGAGAAAATAAAAGTCTGTTGTTAATGTGACCCATTCTGCAGTGATTTGCTCTGGCAGCCCCAGCTGACTAAGACAGATGGGGATACTAATTCTGCAGTATTGCTGTATGTATTATAATATATTATAATATATATTACCTATATAGTAAGGATAACTGAGATGACAGATACAGCAGTGCCTTCCTCCAGGACACTCAGGTGCTTAGTAAACTTCAATTACTTAATTCAGGGTTGTAGGTAGATACTTTCCAGCTCAGGCAACAGGAAACCTCAACTCCACTTGGCTGAAACAGTGATGAAAATTTATGATCTCACATAAGAAATCCTGAGCTAGGGGAATTCTAGGGCTGATCAATTCAGCAGCCTAGGCCCTCATCCAGGTCCCAAGTCTCATTTATCTTTCTTTCCCTGCCATCTCAGCCTGTTAGCCAAGTCCCCCTCATGGCTGCAAAGTGGCTGCAGCAGCACCAGACATTAACTGCAGCCACAACTCTGTCCTGGGAAAAAGAAGAGGGGCCATGTCTTCCCATGTGCCTCTTTTCTCAGATGCCCCCTTGCAGACTTCTCATTGGCCAGAACTGTGTTAGGTGCCCATAACTCCACCAATCACCTGCAGAGGGAACAGGATAGCCAAGACTGGCTTAGCTTGAGACCAATCATGACTGAGTCTTTGCAGCTGGAGGAGGTGCTGCCTCTCTTGTGCACATGGCAGAAGGCGAATTCCTGAACAAAATTGAACTCTTGTTAGGAAGGAAAAATGAGCAAGAATGGTTGTGAGGTAGATGGCCAACAGCAAGTGTGACAAGAACTACTAACGGCTGTGTGTATGGAGTGTGTATGACGAGTCTCGTGACTCATCCCACTCTAGCAGGCTTTACGAATCCTCATTCTACCGCAGAGGAAAATGAGGCTCAGAGAGGAAAAGTCACTTGAACAGGTCACATGGCTAGTGAGTGGCAGTGCCAGAACTAGAATTTTCCGTCTCTGAGGACTGGGCCCTTAACCTCTCTGCTAGGCCACCACGCCGTCGGTGCAGCCACGACTTCATCTGGTTTTATTCTTGCCCTTGCTGGGAACTGGGGCCCGGCAGGCGCTTCCTGGTCCAGAGCTGGGGGGAGAGGAACCCCCCCTCCAGGTCGCCTTGGAAGGCCTGGGCCCCTCCAGTCTGTCCCACGGCCCCTGGCTCAGGGAGGTCCGGCGAGTCCTACCAAATCGTTTCTAAGTGAAGCGACAGGCGCTCCCTTTCTGAGCTGCTCTTTGCACCGTACACAGATTCTCACTGAGCCTGGGAAGGTTCTGGAAAGAAGGGGTCTTGAGGTCTTAGGACCCACTGGTTTCTCCTCATGCCCCACGTGACAGCAATCTCTCTGGGGCCTCTGAAGTCCACGCTCTGCACCCGGCCTCCCCCACCCCAACGCCTCCCCTGTGCAGCCTCTCCCGTGGGCCTGCGAGTCTGCTCTCCCCTGGCCTCCCACCCAGAACGCCCTCCTCCCCGACTCCACGCATCCACCCGACCTGACCTCCTTAAGCCCACCTCCTCTAAGGAGCCCTTCCTGATGGTGCCACCTACTCTGACCTCTGTCCTCTCTGAGCGCAAGGGCAATCACAGACAGTGCCGACGGTCCCAGATCTGCAGCTGTGGGAAGGGAGGACGTCTAGAGACGTCTAGTGACGTAAAGTGACATTGATTTCCTCAGCCCGAGTAAAAGCCAGGAGAGCAATGTGGTTTAAAGCATGAGCTGAAGAGTTAGCTGGTCTTAGGTTCAATCATTGTTCTGATCATTGTTCAACCCAGTTCTGATCGTTGTTGCTATGCAACCTTTAGGAAGTTACTTAACCTCTCTGTGCTTCCCTTTCCCCACCTAGTGAATGGCAGAGGGTTATGTAAAGTTAAAAAAAAACACATAGAATAAAATCAAGCAAGCAGATACATATTAGGCATTTCTACCCATTGAATCACACCCTCTAGAAGCGGAGCCCTAGACTTTGCATTTTAATTGTAAGTACCATCCCCAGTGCGGGTTCTTCTGTAGCCTGCCAGCCAGGGCTCCAAGTCGGCCGTTCAGAAACCACTGACCTTCTCCCACACCGGAGTCCAGAATCCCTGCTCAGAATGACTCTTGACTTTCCTTGGTCCATAGCACATTCCTCAGCTAGACCCTTGGACCCCGACCTCCTTTTCTCACCTCACCCCTGTCCCTTGTCCCCTGCCATCGATCGCCTCTTTTAATCACGGCATAGCATCTCCCAAACACAGCGTCTAGGTTCGGTTGCGCCTTTGCCCAGGCTGTTCCCTCTCACTGGGATGCCCTTCCCTGCCTTCCCCACCGTGACAACATCACCACTGCTACGGACAGGGTGAGCATGGCGTGCCGGGGGCCTTGCCAGTCTGGGGTGGGACGCAGGGCTGTGTGACCCCCAGGCACGCGTGCTTGACCGTGAGCTGCGTTGCCTCCCCGGTACGTCTGCCCGCTCTGTTGAGGCCGTCCCGGTCGCATGGACTACAGTTAATGCATCCCCCGCCCACGCTTGCAGACACCCTGCTGCACTCCTGGCTGTGTTTTCAGTCATTTCCAGGCTTGTCCACCACCCCCATGGTCAGGCTGCTTATCTCCAGCACCAAGCACCCACACTGGGGACCCCTGATGCTTCAGCACCAGGAATCCCATTTATAATCCTGTCCCCTTCCCAGGACTCAGAGATTGAAAGCTGGCTCTCCTTACCAAGGAAGCAGCGCACATTCCCAGCAATAAGCTCATTTCCACTTGTGTTAATCAGGCGTAACTAACGGCCAGTGAGAAAAGGAGCTCCCTAGCCTGAGCTGGGAGTGGGGGGGGGGCGGGGGGGCGCTCCAGCTGCTGCAGAGACGCCGGCTGACCTGGCCCGCCGTGCCACCGTCCTCGGGCAGTAGAAGCAGCAAAGGAGGCATATGACTTCCCTGAGGTCTCAGGACAGAATGGAATCAGCCCTTGAACCCCGGGGGGGCTTTGTGAATCGGAAAGAGCAGCAGACCCCCAGCAGCACGGCTGGCCTCTCAGTCAGCGTTGGAAAGAGGGGAGGAGGACCGCAAAACAGGAAGAAGGAGGAAATATCGTCTGGACTTTGCCTTCCACTGCTCCCGGACAAAGATGAGGGCGTCCCCCAGGCCAGTGGCTTCCCAGCTCTCTGCTCTTCCCTCCACTCCTGACCGACACTGGGCCAGGCTCCCAAAGCTGCTGACCGAGTGCCCACAGACACGCCACCTGCTGCGAGTCCTGCCTCGGAGACCCGGCCTGGAGGGCGTGGTCGGCCTGCGCCAGCGGGGCCTTTCCCGTGTCCTGAGTCCTCTGCTGAGGGGCCTTGGAGAGAACCGCTGAGTAAACAGCAATTCCCCCCTAACCGTCATCGCTCATTAAACATTAACCCTGTCCATTTGCTTGTACGTGAGCGTGCCCACCCTGGTGAGCAACGGGAAAGCTCCCAGCCTCTCCCTTCCCTGCTCGGTTCTTACAACCCCCAGGGGGCTCCCTCAGAGCTGCCCACCAGAGCCAGGACCAGCCCCCACCCCATCCCAGCCCCAGAGCTTGGTGCTGCTTACAGATGATGTTTATGCAGGTTCAAATCCCAGCTTCGTCACTTACCAGCTGGGTGACCTTGGGCATGCGACTGGATTCCCTCAGCTGCAAATGGGCAAAACACCGTTCGTGCTAAGTCAAGTCATGGATCTGATGTGACCGTGTGGGTAGAGTGCCTGGCATGTCACAGGTTAATTATGATACGTGGCCATGCCTTTCCAGTTTCAGGTTTCACCCTGTCCCTCACGCAGCAGCATGACAGGGCACCTGAGGAAAAAAAGGCTGAGTGGAAGATGGAAGGGGGACAGGGGACATAAAGTACCGGGGTCTCTTGGTGCATCCAGCTGCAGTGACAACACAGGGACCCAGTGGTCCAGCTCTGGGCCAGCCCCTCTGTCCTCGGCGCCCCTCGCCAAGTGGCGGCGACTCAGGGTGCGGGGAGGGGCGTGCGCTGCGGAGCGGCCCGGACACCGAGCTGAGCTGAGTGATGCTTTGATATCATAGCGAGTCTTATTTATGCAGCGACGTGTGTGTTCAGCGTGCTGCTAAGTCCTTAAGCTGCCCAGTGCCGGCCATAAAAGCCTCCATATATCACCCTGAAGTCCCTTCCTGGGTAGTTTAAAAGAATGAGAGGTGACTTAATGGCAGTGTTTAAGGGTTATTATATATAAACTAACGGCCACGTGCTCCTTCGGGGTGTGCAGGGGGACAGGGACAGGGTCCCGGCAGCGAGGAGGGCAGAGACCCTCCTTGGGGCCCAGAGAGTTCACCACATCTCCACCCCGCCCCCACCCAAAGGCAGGGGGCGGGACCCACTGAACCTGCAAGGCGCGCTGGGCCCACGGGAGACATTTCGCACCCTGACGCTAAGCTGGCGGGTCTCCTCCCCTGAGCGTGGTCTTTCAAAGGAGGGAAGGCCCCACGACAGGCTTGCTGAGGTGTTCGGCTGACTTGGAGTAAGGAGAAGGAGGGGTCTCTGGCCCCGGAAGCCGCCGCCAAATAAGGCAGTGCAGCGTGACACCTGGATTCCCGTGGAAAGCAGAGTGCCTGGGTCGCCCAGCCCCTCTTGCAACGGGGAACAGGACAGCATTGGCTTCAGGGGGTGGGGAGGGTCCCTCCTCTCCTCGGAATCAGCAGAGTGGGGAGCGAAGCTGAGGCTCAGTACACGCCCCCCCCCCCCAACCTGGCATCAGGTCCCAAGGGTGAAGGTATAAAGTGAGTTCCAGCAACAGTTAAAAGGGAAGGTGTCAGTTTTTTTTTCTGAGAAAGGAGCCGTGGAAAAGGGGGGAGGATTTGGCAAGGCATGCGGTCGGTGGGGGTCGGTGGGGGTCTCGGAAGCCTGACGTGGGGGCGTTCACTAACGTCTCCCCGTCTGGGGCCTTTCCCACCCAGCAGAAGGGGCACGAGGGAGTGTTGTCACCTTAGGCTCTAAGGCCGGCCCCTCCTCCCTAAGCGACTTCAGGCAAATGGTCCCGCCTTTCTGACTCTGCTTCCCCTCCGGCAGGATGAGGCCCGCAGTGCCCGCGCCACAGGCCTGGGGCAGGGCTCCGGTGAGATCAAGTACCAGCCACTGACGTCCTTTCCCCTTCATTGTCTTGTTGAGCCACCTCCATCCAAGGTGGTCCCCGGGACCAAGCCCCACCACCATCTTACTGATGGTCCTGGTCATCCTTCCCCCCTGCTCAGGACACTCCTTCCCAGCCACCCCTCCCCCCAGGCTGGGCCGCCTCTCTCTGCAAGCCCAGCCTCAGCCAGGACGCCTGTGGTTGACCCAGTGGGTGCCGATGAGGGACGTGACTGGTCTTGCTTGACCACATGGCTGTCCACTCGGCGAGCACTTAGTGTCCTGGTCCGACTCCAGCAAACACTCGTGTGTCTGCCTGTTTCCAGGGAAGGGGGGTCTGCTTGCCGGAAGGATCTGCCACGCCGCCTTCCAATTGCAACCATTCCGGATACCTCGCAGAGCGGAAGGTGAGACCGCCCCGTGAAGGTGGTCTCTGCTCTCTGGCTCACTGCCCTCGAGCACGCTGGGCCTCCCCCCAGCAATGCCCTTCGCGGCCCCTCCATTCCCCTGCACAGCTTCCCCACTTCCCAGACTCAGATACGAGCCAGCACGTCCTGGAATGCCCCCCTCCCCCATTCCAGCCTTGGAGGGTGGCGGGGGCCCATCTATTCCAGCTGCCCCTCCAGACTGCGAGTCCCTGTGAGCAAAGACCGAACACGCTCATCTCTGCGTCCCCTCCCCTCGTGTCCTGGCTGCTTGATAAATAGCCGTTATTCACCAACTCCCGCCGGCCACAGAACGCCGGGTCCCCGCTGCTGGCCGGACGCGGCGCTCCACGTCTCACAGACATCGGCTCACGTTGTCCCGGCACAACCCCGCCCGCCAGCTGTGACCAGCCTCCCTGCCAGACGCGTGACTTGCCCAAGGTCACCCTGCTGCCGCGCGAAGTGCCAGGACTTGGTCGTGGGGCCGCTCGGAGAGACTCCCAAGTCCGCCAAGTCCCCCCTCTGCACGGCACTGTCTCCGGAGACAAGTCAGGGGAACGGGGCAAGGAGAGCACTCCGTGCTCTGGCTCAGACCGGACTCCAGATACTCAAGTTGGGGAATTTAGGAAGGCTCTATGACAGGGTGAGAAAAATACACAGGTAAGATTCTTTAAAAAGCAACAGAAAAAAATACATAAGACTCTGCTATGGGCCGAACTGTATCCCCCCCAAATCCACACGCTGAAGCCCTAAGCCCTGATACCTGGTAATGTGGCTGCACTCGGAGACGGGGTTTTGGGGGAGGGGAGGAAGTCAGGATGTGGCCTTCAGGGTGGGCCCCCCTCCGGTCTGACCGGTGCGCGTCTACGGAGGGGCCATCGGGACACACGGAGTCACCAGTAACGCGCACCCACAGAGCCCAGACCACGTGGGGACACAGTGAGAAGACAGGCAGCCTCAGGGAAGACAACCAAGCAGAGGAGCCTCGGAAGAAACCAACCCCGCCGACACCTTGACCTTGGACTTCCAGCCTCCAGAACTCTGAGAAGATACATTTCTGTCCATGGCGCTTTGTGATGGCAGCCTGAACAGACTTACACGGTCTCCTGTGACAAATAATACCCCTAATGTATGAGATTTCCTAGAAATCGATAAGACCCATAAACTAATATTAACAGTGGGCAAAGAACATGATAGATATTCATCAAAAAATACAATGGCTCATATTCTAAGAAGAGATGCTCAGCCTCACTCATGATCAGTTAAAACCGCACGTCTCCCACTCATCGGGGGAGGCGCGTTCCCAACGGTTCGCTGCCACCTCGTGTGGCGAGACCAGGGGCCTGGGGAGGGGCTCTCCAGGGGCGCCAGCGGGAGTGTAAGCTGTGCAACCCTAAAGGTGGCTATTGGGCACCGACCCATAGAAAAGAAGAAGGGAAGAAAAGGAGGGAGGGGGGAGGAAATGAAATGTGTGCTCAGGAGTCAGTCAGGTTTGGGTTCCAGTCCCAGCTCTGCCACGTTCTAGCTGCACGACCTTGGGCAGTCTCTTCCCCTGCCTGTGCCTCAGTTTCCTCCTCTGTAACAGGCCCGGGGAGGGCACGTTCCTCGGAGAGTGCTCCACAGACGAGCCAGGGTTGGGCCGCTGTCATTGTTATCATCTTCACCCTTCCGTGGGCCGGCCGCAGGGCAGCCTCAGATCGGAAGGATTCTGAGACGCTCTTCACGCCCTTTGCTTTCTTCCGTCCAGTGATTCACCGAATGGACAGCTGAACGGGATTTGAGAGAAACGATGGCCATCGTTGTATTTCACGTGTCATACAAACACATTTCAGGGATCAGGAAACATCCGTTAGAGCCAGACCCCCGAGACCGGGTGTGCGAGTTATGACTTCCATCCTGGCCCCAGCAGGTACCCGCCCTGGGCTGGCATCGCACTCTGAAGTCGGAGAAGACCTGGGGGGGCGGGGGGTGGGGGGTGGACACTTCCGTTCCTTCCTGTCTCCCAGCCCAAAGGGGCAGGGTATGGGGGGCGGACCCCCCCCCCCCGCCCGCCCCAGCAAAGCTGGCTGCATCAGAGACGTCTCGGGGAAGCTGGGAGTTGCAGGTCTCCACCCCAACCTGAGTGGATGGAGAGCACAGCTGTGCCCCGGGACTCGCACCTCCTGACGGCGGGGAGACGGAGGCCCGAGTGCGTGACAGGGGCCTGGGCAGGCTTGTCCGGAGCCGCAGAGCTGCCCTGGCCCCGGGGAAAGGGGGCGTTTGCATGGAGAATCTGTTCCCCAGGGCCCAGGGAATGAACGTTTAGACACCCGTCCTGCGGCGGCTCCTCCCTCTGCCCTCTCTTCCCACTCCGTCCTCCGACTTCCGGCCTGCGACCTTAAGGCCGACTGCACAGCGACCATCACTATCTGCTGAGCACCTGCCACCCGCTATCACTTAGCCTCAGTGCTGCTGCTGCTGCTGCCGCCGCCGCCACAACCCTGCCAGGCGAGTGTCACGATCCGCACCCCGATACAGACAGGACACTGCCTCAGAGAATGAACAATCCCGTCGGAGGTCAGCAGCTGGTGACCAGCAGAGCCCAGCACGGACCTCCGGCCTTCTGACCCCAGGATACAGCACCCAGCCTCGGCCCCAGCACCCTCCAGCACCGAGGAGACCCCCTCGGTTCTGAAGGGTCACCCCGGAGTGACCGGGGACCCGATTTAACCTCCCCACACCCACATCCTGTGGAGTCAACTTCAAAACACCCTCCAGCTACCACCCTGATGGGCCCCTCCCACAGCGAGGCCCCGTCGTGGGTCTGCCTCAGCCCCTGGCCAGCCAAGTCCAAAGACCCCCTGCCTCCAGGACCTCCAATCCTGTCCTTTCCCTGAGGAGTGCCCCACCCCCCATCAGTGTGATCTGTAGGTCAAACACTGGTGAGTTTCCCATCTTTGGCTTGCCAAAGCCTCAGCGACAAGGACGACAGAATGAGCGTTTATTGAGTACCCGCGATGTGACAGGACCCACGCTACATCCCTCATAGGTATTACTGAACCCTCTCAGGGGGGTACGATGATTCTCTTTCGCAGCCGAGAAAAGGGAGGTTCAGAGAGGTGCAGGGACACGCCCAAGGTCACGCACGCGGCCCTCCAAGGGGAAGCTGCGATTCAAACCCGGGCACGCTTCACCGGCTCGATTCCAAAGCCTTGGCGCCTTTGGTCCCCTCGCTTTGCCTCCAGCACTAAACGCTTCATAAATATTTGGCCACTGAACACAAGGATGGAGCCTCACTCCACCGCCACGTGAGACGGTCGCCGTGTGAGCTGGGAACACATCTGTCTGGCATCTGCCTTCCTTCTGAGCAAACGTTCTGCTTTGTTTTTAATGCCGGTTTCACCGCTTTTCTATCCTTTAAAGTCCTGGCAGGGCCCCCGGCCAGCGGGCTCCGGAGGGCTCCGACTCGCCTGTTCTCCTGCCATCGGGGGCCGCTTGGAACGAGCACAGGCAGTGTGAGCAGCTGCTCTGGCCTCCGCCTGGGCAGCCCCGGGCACGGGGGCCGGGAGGAAGGTTAACAAGGATTTTGGTGGCTTAGGCACACGTTTGGGAACCTGGAAGGTGTCCACAGGCCCAGAGAAGAGAACAGGACGTGGGACTCAGGCCTGGGCTGGGGTCTCAGCTCTGCTGTCTGCTCACTGCCTCGGTTTCCTCATCTGTGGCATCAGGGCTGGGGGGATGTTAATGGTGCCAAGAGAAGTGTCTGCTGGATACAATAGGTGGCTGGTAAATGCTGCGTGCACCACCCCCGATCCCAGTGGGGTTGGGAGGGCCCCGCAGGGACTCCGGGTGCAGGGCAGCAGTGTTGAGAGTGGGGAGGACACAGTCCTTTTCTACCGAAACCCCCAGTTCGAGGAGTTTGCTGATCTTGGGTGCAGGCCCAGGAGGTCAGACCTTGACCTGAGAGGCTCCCCGCCAGTCCCCAGCAGGACTGGAGGCCCAGGGCTTTGCAGAGGGTCTCCCGTGCCCAGGATCGCTTCTGGGTGGCCACATGGGTGCGGAGAGTACCTGGGGTCTGCCTCCCCCCAGACCCAGCCCAGCTACCTTGTAGGGACCCCTCTGCAAACCTCACCCCCCCACACACACACCCAGTGTAGGAAGACTGCACACACAAACAGCCCCCTTCTCCTGGCCTTGCAGGGGTTCCGGGGGGGTCGCCCATGCAGGGACGGGGGTCCCAGGGAGGGCACGGAAGCCGAGGTTCCCAAGGGCACCGCCACTTGCTTTGTTTCCCTGTACATGGGTTGTGCCACCCACGTGGTCACATGGGACAGGCACACGGGTGGCCTGCGATGCAGCAGCAGCAGCAGCAGCAGTGGAGACTTGCGGGGTGGGGAGCAGGGGGACGAGCCGGAGGGAGGGAGGAGCCTCTGCCCCCTGCTCCTGCTCCTCTGGACATCCGGGAGACCCTCCACGCATGCTCTCATTGAAAGGTCCCCAGACCCTGCGAATCTATATGATTCCCATCTTGCCAATAAAGAAATTATGTCTCAGAGGGGGAAACTGAGGCAAGGCCACCCCACTAGAATGTGGCAGAGCCCCGTGCGCCGTAGGTCCCACACCTGTGCTTCCCACCCGCAGGGAGCTGCACCCTGGAGGGCAAGTCCAGTCTCCCGGGACTTAAGCCATTTCCCTCTGTCTGTCTGTCTGTCTGTCTCATTGAGGGAGATGCAATAACTACAATATCTACCATTTGTTGAACACCTACTATGTGCCTGGCACTGCGCTATTTGAAATACTTTGCCATGTATTCTCTCAACACACCCTACGAGGTCTGTTGACTGAGGCTCTGTCTCATTGCACACACCTGTCTACAGAGGCTCGGAAAGACCACAAAGCTGGTCAGTCTCAGAGCTAGGCTCAAACCCCAGTGCATTTTCCCAGGGAGCCCAGGCTGCAGCTTTTCGGCCTGTTTCTAGAGCTCCTCAAGCCAGTTCAGTGACATTCCCGATGCAAAGGCCGTTCTTGTCCCCCTCCGGACCCACCCATCCCAGGTCCCGCTCCCACTCTGCCCCTCCTAGCAGATCCATAACTGCTTCTGAGTTTGTCATCCGGAGACCTGGGGTCATGTCAAAACTCGCCTGTCCAATGGGGAGGGGAGTGGGGGAGGCGGCAGGGGGTCCCACGGAGATGCCATCGATCCCAGCATTCCGGCAGCTCCCTGTTTAGGGCCCTCTGTGGTTCCCTGTTGCCTGTCTCCTCCAGGACCCAGCGACACGCTGGCCCCACACAGCGACGGTTCTTTTTCTGAGCAAAGTCGTCTTGGAGGAACAGAGGGTTCCGGAGCCGTGCGGGACACCAGGGTGCAAAGTGGACGAACAGACCAGCCCACCCTTAGGAGAGCTCACAGTCTGATGCAAGGGGGGAGGGGACACATGCTGAGTGTGCAGGGACAGACGCTGTGGTGTGGGGGCGCACAGGCAGGCCATCACCCTCCCAGGGCAGAGACCCTCAACCGTGGGACCCCGGCGGGCAGGGCGAGTTCTGGGGGGAGGGGCTGCCCAGGCAGAGCCCTGAAGGACGATCAGAGGTGGCTCACCCTCCGCACCCCCTAACTCTGGGGTAGCGCCCATCACCCACCTCTCCTGAGCACCCCACACCCTCTGGCTGGGCTGCCCTCTCTTCATCTCTTGATGCTACGTATCTCTCAGGACCTCCCTGTTCTTGGAAAACCTCTTCTAACTGCAAATTCCCCACTGCCTCTCATCCACACCCCCCAGCACCTGCAGAACAGGGGGCTCAGAGAGGGGAGGCGACTTGCCCGGGGTCACACAGTGAGCGGCGTGGTGGGGATCTGAACACGAGCCATAGGGCTCTGCACAAGGGAGGGAGAGATTACAGGTTTCCGTGGGGACTCCAAAGGCAAAGGCAGAGGGATGCTCAGCATGACCCCCCAGGCAAGGGCAGGCTCTGGTAGCCCAGGCCACCCTGGGGTGGGTGGGTCAGCAGACACCTGGGCCTGGGTGGGTGGGCGGCACCAGCTCAGACATCCTGTCAGGAGGATATTAACAAGCCATCCATCCAATTAGGAGCCAGTAATTAAAATTCATCTTCCTTCCTACTGCACAGTATTAAACCACAAACACTTCATTATATGCCTCTTACCTCACTGATTTGCATAAATGGGAAGAAGCACTTAACAGCGGCAACGCTAATTAATGCCCGGGGTGTACTTTGCGGCCGGTTGGCAGCTTCTGCTCAGGCTGAAGGCGAGTCTCGTGCAGGACCCAGCCTGGGCCAGGGGTGCTGCAGGCAAGGGATCCTACGATCGGGGTGGGGTGGGGGAGGGGTGGAGGGTGTGTGCAGAGACACTGAGGGACCCCAGACTCACGGCTGTCCTCACACAGCTCCCAGCCTGATGGGAGAGGCCCTGAGCTCGCCCCTGGGGAGAGCCCAGCCTGATGGGGGAGACACAGGTCCTACCTTTGGAGGGTCCCAGGATGATGGGAGATGCGCAGCCTCCACCCTCGGGAAGCTCACAGTGTAGTGGGAGAGGCAGGGTGCCTGCTCTGAGCAAATGCGTCGTCTGATGGAGGAGACTCGGCCCTTTCCTCGGGGGAGCCCTGAGTCTGATGCGGGAACGAGACCCATCCATCAAACAGGCAATCTGATGAAGTGGAAAAAATCATGGTTTTGGAATCAGGCACACCAAATACGTGACCCCCCGGGAAAGTTACTTAACCTCTCCTAATTGCAATTTCTTCATCTGCAAAATAGGTACTTGGCATCCCATTAGGGCTGCAGCCGGGAGGAAGAAGGGCCGACTCGCAGCACTGCTGAAGTTGAGTCTCACTGTGTGCACCAGGCGGGGCTGGGAGGGGGCCAGGAGGCAGGAGGTCAGCGCCTGCACGCCAGGAAGATGACGACAGAGTCCCTAGGCAGGGGGCTGTAGGGGGAGGTCCCGGCAGGTGCTGGAAGGACACGGAGAGCCAGGACTTGCCTGGAATCGCCATTCAGCCAATCACCATGACGGTGTCCTGCTTTAGCCCAGGCTGGGCACAGACAGTGAGGCAGCATTAAAGCTCCCAAGATCGTGCTTAAAACCAACCCCTGACCCCCCCCCCCCCCACACACACACACAAAAGTCCTTGAGGGGCAGACAAGGGCGGATGGCTGGGGTGTCTGGGAAGGTACAACAGGAAGCCAGGGCTGCCGAAAGTTATTTTAAATCTGAGTGTTGCTTTGACTCCCGCCCTGCCCCCTCCTAGCCTCACACCCACTGCCCTCACCTTCCTGTCACCTCCTGGTCATGCTGCGTCCCCCGGGCGCTACAAACTCAGAGACAAAAGCCGTAGCTGGCTGTTAGGGGACCCTAGAGTTGCTAGGGTTTTCTCCAAATGCTCTTTACAAAACCAGTTTTCTAAAACGTTTAAGTTACATTCAAGAGAAAGACCCAGGATGCTGCACACCCCCCTCAGGACCCTCCCGACAGGGGACTAAGGTGGGGGTGGGGGTGGCCTTGGGCCAGCCTTTCCCAAGAAATAGCACTCAGACTTGAAGCCAGGCGGACCTGGATTTGAATCCCAGCTCTGCTACCCATTTGCTGTGCATCCTTCAGCAAGTTGCTTCCCCTCTCTGAACTTGTGTCCTCATTGGCGAAGAGGATGAGATGCAAACAGGAGCATGGAGTGGGATGGTGTGTGCACAGTGCTCAGCCCTCCCTGGTCTCCTTCCTTCATGGACTGCCGCCTCTTAGAGCTTTATGGTTCCAGAAGGTCCTGGAAGGACCCCTCCCACCTAGGCAGAATGGTTCCTGGTTGGGGACGAGGCCAGCCAGAGCCTGGCCCCTCCTGACGACAGGGTGGAAACTGGCCTGCCTGCTGTGTCTGAGAGGGACCTGCAGGCTGTCCAAGCCCACTTACCCAGATTAGTTCCCAGCTGGGTAACTATTTACACAGGCTGCCAGGCTGGCGGTATATCATAATTATATATTATATATATTAATACTTCACCTTTCACCAGCACTGCATCTGGGCCCGTCAAAACACATACCAGCATTAATCAGTTAAGTGCCCAGCCTCCCCGACTGACTGCAGTTATTAGCTTCCCTTTCCTCGCTCCAGAGGGGCTGGGAGCAAGGCTCACCCAAGGTCACTCCCGCTCAGGCCACAGGAGAAGCTCAGCTTGCTGTCTGGACCGTCAGCACTGATGGAGGGACACAGCTTACCCTTCTCCGGCCTGTCCCTGCCCTGCTAGGCTGCACCAGGGGCTCATCAGCCCTGGTTTCAGGGCTGCCAAGATGGCCTCTGTGTCCCCATAACTTTTGGGGGGGGCAGAGACTGAGTCAGGGCGAACTGAAAGAGTGTGGCTTTGAATGGGGAAGTTTCCACGTAAGAGGGAGGTTTGCAAGAAGGTGCAAAGTGGGAGTTAGGGTGGACAGGACTTGAAAGGGGCACTGGTGTGCCCCAAAGAAGGGGAAAAATACCAGGTCAGACTCTATCCAAGTGCCCTGTAAGGACAGCGCAGGCAGGAAGGCAAATGCCGAGGGCATCCAACGGGAGATTTGAACGAGAGAATCAGTTCCGGTGAAGGCAATAGGGAGTGGTGGGGACTGCGGTAAAATGCCCCACCTCAAGGTGTGAGAATTCATTAACACAGAGACAGATGGTAAGACGCTGATCCGGAAGACATTGGACCTAGGAATCAAGGAGCACTTATACAACAAACTCACTATGCGATGGCGGAAGGCCCTTCCCTGCTCTGGGTTTCCGTGTCTCCGTTTGCTAAATGGAGGCGCGGGCTTGGTGCTCCGCATGGGCGAGCAGCAGCAATGACGTGAGACGGAGCGCAGGCAGTTCTGGGTAAACGGTCATGGATTACGAAAGTGCTGTGTGGAGCAAGCCGACCAATGGGAACTCGAGCCCTGGTCCCTCCCTTGCCACCAACGACCACCCTCTCGCCATCCTTAGCTGTACCATCCTTAGCTGTTATCACCTTAGAAGGTTATTGCTTTACCTCTCTGGGCCCCAGTAGCCTTATCTGTAAGAGGCGGATCAGAACACTTAATCCACAGGGCGATGAGGATTAAAGGAGAAGATGCCCGTTTAGCACCTGGTTCAGAGGCAACACTTCCCTCCCTGTTAGTGAGCCACGTCATGGGGGGCTGGGCAGATGGTGTGTCCAGCCCCTGGCTGGGGCTCTTCCATTTCCGTGGCTGTGGACACCCGACCGCTCCCTCCCTCTGGCGGGGCCTCTGTGCCGAGTGAGGGTGAGGAAGCCCATGACAGCCGTCTTCGGATGGTCATGGGACAGACAGCTTGGGAGGACGAAGCCACCCATTACGGTTGCACAGCCTAACCTGAAGCTGAGGTATCGCCTGGACAACCCTCATCGCTCTCCTGGGCTCCTCGGCATCGGCCACCTGCTCTGAGCCAGCGGAACACAGGAGTCACAACCGCTGCCCAACAGGACCTGGGTGCCCCAGGGGGCTCGTCCGCCCAGCCCCTGAGCCCCGGGGCCTCAGTCTTGTTGGCCGGCACTCTGAGGGCGATCAGCGTCAGCCCGGCGCAATTGCGCCATAGCCACGGGGCAGGAGCTGGGCCAGGCCCCGTAACCCTCAGTACAGCCCCGTACGAGCGCGTTTCATTCCCCTCTTCCGAGGACCCTGAGGTTCAGAGAGGCCGAGTGGGCTGAACAGGTTTGCACAGCGCTCACTGGCAGAGCTGAGGCTGACGCCACACCAGCAGGCAGCGTCTGGTGGCAGTAAGGGCTCCTGCACTGGGCACTTGGGGGCGACCTTTGGTGGCCGAGAAGGGGCTGCATAATGGGCAGGACAGGACCTCCGTGTCCCCTGCACAGCCAGAGGCCAAAATACACAGTGAGGGGATGGCAACGCAAGTCTGAAATCTACAGAACGGAAATCACGTCGATGACAACAAGCACCGTTCGCCGAGTCCCTGCCAGCAGGCCAGGCTCTGGGCAAGGAGGCGGCTTTCAAACACCGCCTCTGCCCTGCAAAGGCGCGGGCCCTGGGTCTCTTCCTTCAGATGTGGAAACTGATGTTCAGAGAGGTCACGCCGCTCGGTCAGGCTCACACAGCCTCTAACAGGCCTAATAATGGCGAGCTCAAGACTGATTCGAGGCGAGTCTGCGGTCTCTGCTTTCTAAGCTTCCTCGGCTCCAACAGCCCATCTGCAGAGGGTCTGCTCGGACCCTGCCCGCCACCCCTGAAAGTTACTCTTCCTGACCCGACCTCTGATTTCCCCACCGGAGTTCAGCTCTGGGAGGGCAAGCGCACAGTGGGCCAACGCACAGTTGGTCCTCAGAACCCATCTGTGGGCTGGGTGGGTAAACGCACTCATTCACTCGACAGGCACGCAGGGAGCACCCAAGTCCCAGGAAACCCTCTGCCAAGTGTGACGGCCGGTCAGCAGGTGTTCGCGCCCCTCCCCCACCTGCTGTTGTGGCATGCTCTCCCGCCCCCCACCGAGGTCGGGCTCGGCCACGTGACCTGCTTTGGCCACTGGGATGTGGGTGTAAGGGTGGTACACCACTCTGGGCCCGGCCCCTGAAACCCAGCTGAGACCCTCTATGAACCCTTTCTCTCCAATTTTCAGCAGCTGAATGCAGAGGATCCGGGGGCCCCACAGACACTCAGTGCAAGAGGCCGGGATTCTTGAACCACTGTTTGGAGGGGAATAAATGCGGGAATACATGCTTTGGACTTTGCCCAAGCAAGAACTCCACTTGTATGGCGCTATCCCTAAGAGTTCGGAGTTGCTTGTTACAGCAACTAGTGTTCATTTCCTGACTATTCCAAGTGGTCAATGAGGGCCTCTCTGGGGAGGGAACACATGAATGCAGACCTAACTAAGGTGAGATCATGTAACTACACACAGAGGACGCGGCATGTGCAAAGGCCCCGGGGCATCCAGCAGTCCCGGTGACTCTCCGTGGCTGGGCTGCATCCTTCACCACCTGGCCACACTCCTCGGGTCACATGACCTGCCTGCAACTGGGACGGGCAAGGCCCCTGCTTCTTTCCCCTGAAGGCGCCAATGTGGGGCTGATGTGGTAATAACAGACATGTTATTACATGTCTTCAGGGATAGGGATGCCCTGTCAGCTCCGAGTCCCCTCCTGCCCTGCCGGCAGACCAGACACTCTGCACTCTGCACTGTCCAGAAGGCACTGGCACGTGTGACCTCATTTGCTGAGGCCATGGCGAGGTTGCCGCTGTCCCAGTGACCACGTCTGTCTGTTGGTGGCCCTGCAGGGGTAGCTAGATTGCAAGGCCGCCTGGGGGCACTACTCTGAATTCAGGGATCCCAGTGGCCCGGGAGGTTCTGAGAACACGATTCCGACCCTCTGGAACCCAGGAGGGAGGGGAGGGCAGGTGTTTGCCGACTGCCTGGTCCTGAACTAGGTGTCCGCGTACCCGTCCTCACCGACCCCACAGGCAACTCCCCCAGGAAGCCAGAGTTCCTGTCCCTGGGCCCCCAGCCTCAGACACCCAGTTAAAACAAGACCACCCAGGCTCAGGCAGAGTGCCTGGCACACACTGGAAACTTAATGTGAAGCCACCTGAAGTAGGGGGTGCCAAGTATTATACAGGCACTGTCTCTACTCTTTTCAGCTCCCATAAGGCAACTATTATCCCCATTTTCCAGATGAAGAAACTGAGGCTCAGAGTCCCCCAGGGTCAGAGTGAGTGGCAGCAGGGGGGGCCGCTCCAGATCAACCTGGTTCCAATGCCTACATTCTTGCTACCGAATACATGGACACGTGACTGAACGTAACAATAATTAGCATATACTGAAACCTGTGCCAGGTGTTCCGTTCAGCAGTGATGCATTCATTTTATCTCAAGAATCCTCAAAACTAACTTAGATTGTAGTAGGCACTGCAGCAGCCATTTTACAGATGAAGAACCAAGGGGGGTGGCACCCATTTTACAGATGAAGAACCAAGGGGGGCAAATGACTCAACCAAGATCACACAGCTGGAAATCGATAAAGTGAGGGACTTAAGAAGCCAAGGTCCTACCTGGAGAGACCCTCAGAAAGGCACCCAAGATTTCCAGGACCTGTCCATGTTATTGTACAAAGACCTACACTGGGGCAGGCTGTGGGCTGGCCGGAGGCCGAGAGTCAGCCCACGTGGGGTCTGGAGGCCAGACCTACTGGGGAGTCAGGTCCGGCTGGGCCGGGCACCCAGCCAGGGCGGCGGAGCCAGGACACATCACCCTTATTGTTAGCGACATTACCTCCGTGATTTGCCGTATTGACACCAATGATTAGCACAGCCACGAGTCTGGCCCCTGGAGCACACTGGGAAGCCTACTGCATGCATCATCCTTGCCTCGCAAGGCTCTCTCAAGTCTGTCCCTCTCCCCGGAGCCTTGGGGATTGGCCCAGCCCGCCTGGCCACCCCCGAACGCCAAGCTCTTCCACTACGGCCACCGCCACCCCAGGCTGTCTGGTCCCCAGCCGTGTTTCTGGTCCTGTCTCCTAGTGCTGATAGGCACACGGGTGCCAGCACGTGTGAGTGACATGTGCCTGGCCCGGCTGTGAGAACACAGGCACTTAGCCTGTCGCGAGTCCCCAGACGTCGCCAGACACACACGAGTGAGCACGTCTTGCTGATGGTGCTGTGAGAGCTCACGGACACACAGTTCAAGCGCTGGGTTTATGCTCCGGCTTCTTTAATGGGTCTGAAACATTAACTTGTTTGCGTGGGGGCGGGCAGGCTGCTCTGTTCTTGAATAGACACAACCTCCCTCATTCAAGGATGAAACATTCATTCTTTAAATTACACAAGCTTATTTTCTCCACTTCGTACTCCTATTTCCTCCTTTCGTCTGAGCGCTGAAATAAGCTATAGCAGGAGGTCTCTTGCTCATTGAGGTCCACACTCCTTCACTCGACACACATCCACTGCACATGCGCTCTGTGCCGGCCTTGCGCCAGGCACCGGGGACTCGGTGTGGGGAGCAAGGCAGACCTGGCCCTGCCCTGCTGCAGCCTACGGTCTGGTGCTATGGTTGAGAGCCTGGATTCTGGAGCTAGACTGCTTGGGTTCAAATCCCAGTTGTACCACTACCCAGCTGTGTGGCCTTGGACAAGTTACTTAACCTCTCTGGGCTTCAATGTCCTCATCCGTAACATGGATAGAATAATAGTACCTCTCTCGCAGAGCTGTGAATTTAAATGAGCCATGTGTCTAAATACCTAGAATAGTCTTGGTATGTAGGAGGTACAAATTTTTCAATAACAGCAACAATATACTCCAGTCGAGAATCAAACGATGAAGAAGGAAATGACCAGACAAAATTGTTAGTGGTAGATGCGCCCTGGAGGATGGCTCAGGCGTGTCACTAGACAGAGAAAGTGCGGGAAGAAGGCAACATTTTGATGAGGTGACAGAGAAGATATGCCCTAGTCCTTTTTACTTCAGTCGAGCCCTGCAGGAAGGGAAGGTGGCAGCTGCGGAAAGATCCAAGCAGAGGAAACTTCAAGTTCAAAGGCTCACAGGCTGGACAGCTCCTAGCCCGTGGAGAAGAAAGCCAGGGGGCCAGAGTGGCTAGAGCAGCGTGAGTGTGGACGGTACCGGGACCAGGCGAGATCAGAGTGGGTGACCACTGCCAGGGTGAGGAGACAAGATAAGGAGTGGGGTTCAACTTCAAGTACAACAGCAAACCTTGGACGGCTTTAAGCCTGGAAGGCTCTGATCTGATTTACATTTTAATAACATCTCTTGAGTGCAGGAGGGTGGGGGTGGCAACCAGAGACCAGCTGGGAGGCTGGGCAGGCCCAGACCATGGTGGCCTGGACTGGGGGCATGGCGGCAGTGGCAACAGGGACAAGCGGCCGGAATTGGGAGGTGTTGGGGGAAGAGCTGCCGGAACTTGTTCTCAAACTCGCTGCCAAGTGAGGGGAGGAGAGGAATCGAGGGTGACTCTTTTTTTTTTTTTTGGCATCTGCTAGGGGACATCCAGTCTATTTCTGACCCTCCCATTAAGTATCAGCGTGACCTTGAGTACGTCACCTGACCTCTCTGAGCCTCGCTTTCTTCATTTATTAATCAGGGTAATGTTATCTGGCTCCTTGCAGAGTTTGCAGGGAGGATCAATTAAGATAAGACACAGAATGGGAAAGCGCTACCAGCAAGAGGCAGGAAAGGGGGCTGGGGAGAGAAGGGGGGTGTCGGGCCAGATTCTGCTCCCGCCCGCCCGGGACCCTCTGGGGCTCTGACCTCCGCTGCAAACCTGCTCCGGGTGGGTCCCTTACCCATCCAAGGAGGCAGGAGAAAATGACTCTAGATGACCCCCCTCCCACTCCCACCTGGGCCGAGAGCAGGCACTTAGACCCCCAAACAGAGTAGGTGCAGTGGGTGGGGGGGGGCGGGGGTTGGGGCTGCTGGGAGGGGAGCCTGCCCCTTCCATTTCAGAACCGCTCCCTACTCAAGGGTGCTATTCCCTGGGAGGCTCAGGACAACAGGCACTGGCTCAGGTCTGGCCTCTCCTGACAGGTGCAGTGACTCAGCCAAGGTCACCTGCTGAGTCAGTGAAGGGTGCAGAATAGGTCAGAGTTGCCCCACCTCCCTACTACACCCCCCCCACCCCCAGCCTCTTTGTCTCAAAGACAGGGGAGCATTCCCCAAACTGACTGAAGCCTGCCAGGCCCGGGGATTCCAACTGGACACTCTGAGACGCACGGCAAGGGGTCTACCCTCCCCTGCAGTTTGCAAGAAATCGGGAAACTGACAGAGGATGGGAAGAATCTGCCATTTACCATGCACTCCCTCTGTGCCTGGTTCCTTACACTATGACACTCAATCTTTATAATGCCCTTGCTTTCTCCATTAGATGGATGTCCAAATGGGATCAGAGAGGGCAAGCGATTTGCCCAAGGTCACACAGCAGAGCCCGGTTCAGTGCCCCGTCCATGCTTTCTTCACTGCCCTGGCAGACGCCATACATCTCTCCCCTGAAAGACCAAGCCAGGCCTCTGTCCCTTCCTGCCGGGGAGGGCTTGGGCAGGAAATGGAACAGAGCCTAGAAATATTTATTGAAGGGATAAATAAAGAAGTGGCTGAAGTCCTTCCCGGCTCTGGGTCCCATCCCCTGGCAGAGCCTCGACCTCAGTGAGGGAGCCCAAGGGCAGCGGCTGGGTTTATCTAACCTCCATCCTCGGCTTAGCAAGTGTCCCCCCACGTTACGAACCCCCCTGTCCCCTGCCCTGAGACGCTAGCAAGAGGGATGCCCCTTCCTCAGTCCCTCCCCACCCCTCAGTTTGGACTGCAAAACATTTACATGCATGCCTGTCCCGATATTTATGGCTCCCATGTTGTGCCGGCGCGTCCCAGTCCCAGCGTGGAGGGAAGGTCACCGCTAGGACTCTATCCCCGGCCCCCTCCCCCAGTCCCCGTCCCGGGGCCCAGGGCCGTGGGGGAAGTAGGAAAGGGGCTGCCTCGTAGGACCCCGGAGGGGCAGGGGCACTGGGGCACCGGGGAGGGAGGGAGGTGGATTTTATGGCGGGGTTTTCACATGGTTGATTTTGCCATTAACTTTGAATGCCTTTGTGGATCCATAAAGTTCCCCAGGGTGGTTTATAGGGAGTATGAATTGAGGAAATTGGTGGCAAAAACAGGGTAGTGGGCGGCTTTCAGACCCCCACACAAGGGTCTGGGGACAAAAGCAAGGAGGTGTCATCTCTCCACAAAAACTACTCCGATGGTAACTTTAAAAAAACACACACACACACGAACTCCCTCATCCCCCCACCCATTGAAATTTTGCATCTCCATGGGCAGAGCTAGCAGGCTGGGCAACGCCATGGAGAACACAGCAGCCCTGTCTGAGTGGTGAGATTTCCTTCTCCGTGCCTTTCTAAATGCTCCGAATTATCTCCAGCTCTCAGGTGTTACTTTCTTAATCGAAAAAAAAAATGATCTTTTTAAAATCAGATAATTCAAAACAGTAGGAAGGCATGTTTTCCCAGGCGCTGTGATTGGCCCGCAGGGACCCCTCGCCGAGGCTCCTGTTCTGGCGTCTCATCTGGTCTCCACCGAGACCCCCAGCTTGACAGATGGAGGAACTGAGGCATCAGATGTCTTACTCAAGGTGACCAGCAGGTCTCTGCCCGCCCCCCCGCAGCCTTGCCGTCCTCTGTCACCCTCCTGTGTCCGGGTTCTCTGCTCTGGCCCAGGATGGCGGGGGGGGCGGGTCAGAGCTGAGAGTCCACAGATGGGGTGAGGGGCCCTCACTTGGGAGGGTCCTGGGCATTCTTTCTGGTGGTCTGAGGCAAGGGCTGTATTTCCCGGAGGCTTCTCTGGTCAGACTTAGAACACCAAGCGGTTTCTTCAGGGGGCTAGGGAACTGGACCTAGATGTTTCCAGAAGGTTCTAGCTGCAGCCTAGGCTAGGTCAGGAGTAAGCAGATGCAGGAACTGGGTGTGGAAGAGACGGCGGACCAGGTTCCCTCAGGTCTGGGGCATTGAGCCAAGTCAGCGGTTTCCGTCACAGGCCACGTGGGCAGGGAGACAGAGGGGGACAGAGCCCCCACGCAGGGCCCCCAGGCAGGGCCCGGCTGGGTGGGCGCAGGGGGGTGCGGGTGGGCTCCGCGCCTGGAGCAGAGATGAGGCCTATGAATCCCCTGTGGGTCCCGGCCCTCCCCACTCGGTTCTGAATTCCTGAGCGGCTGCCCTGTCCCAGCGAGACACTGCGGCCCAGGCCCGGGGCGGCGGAGGGGACGGAGAGCTGCCCGTGCCCTGTCCTCCTCCCTCTGCACGTGTCTCCCACAGACGACCGTGTGAGACGTCACGGAGCAGGAACGGGGACACTGACATCCCCCTTGGACTGAAACATGACAGCGCCCCACGACATGGACTCTGCCCTTTGGGGGTCCCCACGCTGATGGGAGGAGACAGGACCCCCGCCGTCTGGAAGCCATGGTCTGAGGGGGAGACACAGCCCCTCCCGGGGGGTCCCGAGTCTGGTGGGGAGACGCACTCCTGCCGTATTTGAGAACTCCCAGCCTCCCAGAGACGACAAGGCCCTCACCTGGAAAGGACCCTGGGGCCCTCCAATACAGACGCAGTGACAAGGGCACAGGCCACAGGGTGGCCTGCACTGGGTGCGTCCCCGAGATCCTCGACATCCGGAAAGGCAGGGTTAGGCGTTCAGACTTGACGTCTGGACACTGGGGAGCCACAGGGAGCTGTAAGCAGACGGGCGGGCGACCAGACTTGCGATTCGCAAACCTGGCTGGGCTGCCGGGAGGAGGGGGCAGTGGAGGAGAAGTAGAGGCAGGAGACCAGAAACGAGGCCGCTGTGGTCGTCCGTCCTGGGAGGCGATGAGTGGCCTGGCCTGAGGGCCTGGCTGTGGGGGGCAGGGACGGCCTCCTGGGGCTGGACCCTGGGCAGAGCCTTGATTGTTGGGACTCTGAGCTCACTCAGCCTGACGGAAGGGCTGGTGGGGTTCAATGGCGGCTGCGCTCTGAGCAGCTGCCTGGCGGGGCTCAAGGACGCGGACCCGGGGTCCTCCTCTGCAGATGCCCGTCAGCCTTCGGGAGCCCTTGCCGCTGGAGGGCGGGCATCTGCTGTTACTGGGCATGTGTGGGGCCAAGGTCAGGTTCATGAGTCTGGTCCCTGAGAAAAAAAGGCCCAGGGCGGGCCTGGCAAAACCCTCGGCCCCCACTGGACCCTTCAGCTGTCGAGGCCACGGGCCCGCCACTGCCTGTGGAGTCCTCCATCTGGATGGGCATCTGTCCCACTGGCTAGTGAGGTCTTTAAACCAGGCCACGCAGGGGTCAGGCAGAGGCCAGAACTGACCCATCTTGGAGAAGAGCTAATAAGCCCTCCTAATCTGCATATATGCAAACAAGGGCCACTGTCCACAGAGCAATTAGCATAGCCTGCCTGCCGCCTGGCCAGGCTGCCAGGATTGGCGGCAGGGCCGGAGATCTTATCTGCTGGGTGCAGGGGCCGGCTTCTCCCAGCAGAAGCCTGGCTGGGTGAAGAAGGGTGACATCCCGGAGTGGGCTGGATGCCCCCTTCCAGAGGGCAGGGGGTCCACACAGGGCCTTCTGCGGGGTGGGGGCGGGGACCGGGAGAACCCAAGGACCTGAGAAGGTATCCCCCCTCTTGTCCCAGGAAGAAGGGGGAGAAGGGCCATCAGTCATCAGATGAGTGTGGGACACCTTGGCCATCCCAGCTCTGACAACACGGTCAAGGGGAACAAGCCAGGGCTGTGGCTCAGAGAAGCCTGAGTTCTAATCCTGATTCTACCACTTGCTGCTGTGTGACTCTGGATACGTTAATTGACCTCTCTGCGCCTCCTTTGTAAAATGGAGACAGTGCCTCCTGCACAGGCTGTTGGGAGGATGAGCAGTCCTTAAAGCCGAAGCGCTAGGTGGACGTAGCTGCTCATTAAATGGAATCCCCGTGTCACGAGGCACGGTTTGCGAGAGACAGGAAGCACACACTTGGTCCTGTTCTGTGTCTCCTCTCCTCACCCTGCTGGTTTTGTTTTCTTCATTTTTCATCTGAACGGCGCTTTAAATTCTGGAAAGCACCTTTCCACCCGACAGCTTAGGAAATAGCTGGTGAAGTTGGCTGGGGTGTCTCTTCAATTTACGGACAAAGAAACTGAGGCCCACAAAGGTGAAGCAGCTTGTCTCAAGTCGTCCCGCAAGTTGGCAGGGAAGCAGAGAAGGCAGTCGCCAGCCCCCTCCTGTGCGCTCTTTCTGGCCACAGCGGCAGCACCCTCTCCACCTGTCCTCTGCGCCTCAGCCCCGCCCCCATCTCCTCTCCGTCATTCCCTGGGTCTCCATGTCTCCCCACATCCCCGTGTTCCGGGCTGCCTTTTCCCTGAGCCTGTCATTCTGCGGACTGCCTGCCGAGAGCTTGATGACAGCCAACTCTGCGCACCAGAGTGGGAAGTCCCTTCTTGTGTCTGACTGCAATTTCTCTTGCTTTAAAGTCAGCCTGTATCCTCTTTTTTCATTATTGGCAGAGGGGGGAAACTTTGATTCACCATTGTCCTTATGAAACCATCATCATCATCATCATCATTATAAATCAAAACAAAACGAAGTAGGCCTCCTCAGAGCTCCCCCCTTCTGTCTTCTGTCTGTCTCCCCATGTGTCTCATTCTTCCTCCTGATCAAATGAGACCTTGACCTCAAGGCCCGTTAACCCTTCCTCCCCAAAGCCAGTTCCCATCACCTTGGCTTCTCACCCTTCTTCAAGGTCCAATTGCGCCAGGGTGCAGTTTCGCTGGGTGCCCCCAGGAGGCAGTGGGGGGGGGTGGGAGATGAGCTGGGGGTCTGCCGTCCTGCACTAAAGTCTCTGTCTCCCTGTGGGCTCAAGGCCATCATCAAGCCGTGTCTGCTGGGTGCCTAGCGTGTGCAGCAGACATGTGTCCGGCCGTGGGGGACAGAGGCATGCATGTACATGACACACGCTCGCTCCCCTTGCCCCCCGAGAACCAGAGGGCGGAAGGATGGTCTGTGGCCATAAGGAACAACTGAGGCAAAGGGACAGTCGGCAGGGGTTACAGCCCTGGGTGTAACCGTGACGAAGGAAGGAAGCCCGTGGAAGCACCGTGGAGGGACCCTGGCCCAGCCAAGTGTAGGAGGTGGTCAGGGAAGGCTTCCAAGAAGAGGTGAATCCTTCTCGGGCTAACTCCGGAAGGACACGTTGGCACGAGCCAGGCGAAGAGGAAGGGAAGGGCGGAGCAGGTGGAAGGAACAGCAGGGGCGAAGGCAGAGGCCCTGCGGGGTGGGGAACGGGAGGACGAGGGGTGGGGGTGTCGCTCCGATGTCACCTGCACGTGCAGGACTGTTCTGCACTTTGCACGTGCCCATGAAGCCCCCACAGCTGCCCCACAGGGAGGTACAGCCACGGCTTGGTTTGGGCTCCCCAGATCAGAAAAGAACCCAGGTAGCGTCTTCAGGAGGTCACCCGGGAAACCTCGGGGAGGCAGCAGGGAGAAGACAGACAATACGATGTGTCGTCCTACAGCTGCTTGTAAGGGTAGCCAGAGCTCAGTCCCACGGGGATCTCCGGGAGCAGGTGCCTAAGACCTCCTGGAGGGTTCGCCAGAGACAAGGACTGTGGGGCTCCATCCACCACCTCCCTATCCATCCTGGGTGAGGGCCGTTTCTGGGGACACCCGCTCTCCACACAGCGGCCGGCCCTGTGTCTAGCTGAGGCCGCTGCCCCGGACAGAGGGTCACCGCACACACAGTAAGCAGACATGGGCTCTCTGGCCAACAGACATGCTGAGGCTCTACCACTGGGCCCTGGCGGTCTGCCTTACCTCGCTAACCCCAGTGTGCAGACGAGGAAACGGAGGCCCAGAGCATCCAGTATCCAGGCCCAGGTCACACGGCCAGCACGCCACAGAGCTCAAACCCAGGGCTCTGTGATGAGAACCATGGAGCCACACTGCCCCGCGGGGGCCACTCCTGAGAGGAGGGCGGGGAGGGGCGGGGTGAGACATGAAGACAGAGCAGAAGGGGGGCAAGAAGTGCCGGAGGCCAAGACTTGCTGGGAGGAGAGGGAGTGGGGTGCTTCCCCGGGGAGCCCCGAGATGTTCTGGGGACTGGGGACCCCCACTGACCTCATCACCGATGTGGCCCAGGCGGAGCCTCACAGAGTCCAGGGTTCTGGGGCTGAACGGGGCCCCTCCCTCTGTTCAGTGACCACATTTTCCCAGCCCGATCTAGAACATCTTGCTAGACACAGCTTTCCCAGCGGGCAGGGAAGAAAGAGTATATTCACTCATGCGAAAAGTCTTGCCGAGGTTGAAACATGAGTGTGCATTCAGTGACCTATGTCACAAATTGTCTTTTTTGCAAAGGATAAAAATACTTGCAGTCGGGGCCGTCCTGCCGAATCTAGAGAACATAACCTGTGCCCTGGAGAGACGAGCGTGTGTGCACGGAGAAGTGCAAGGTCAATGGTCACAAAGGTGGGTTTCAGCGTGCTGGCCGGGGCCCGGCACGTGGTAGATGCCTGCTAAGCGCTTGGTGGCTACGTGACTGGGTCTGCATCTCAGCTCTCCCCCAGGCTCTGTGCATGGATGGCCCTTTCTGTGCCTCAGTTTCCTCGCCTGTAGGAAGAGGTCAGTAATAGTCACCAGGAGGGGATTTAGCTGAGATCCTTCAGGGAAGGCCCTTAGCAGGAGCCTGACGTATAGTAAATGCTCAGTTAACAGTGGTGGGGGCAGCGGTCACACAGCAATGGGACTGGGGAAGCCTGTGTGGGGCTGGTGTCCCGCGTTTCTCTGCTTAACGGGAGACTCCACCACGGCGTGCTTGGCCCGCACGTGGCCGGCCTGAAGGGTAATGCCCCAGAGAGGTGCTCTGTCGATGAGGGGTGAGGACTGGTGGGTACACACCCCAGCTTCCTCCCCCTGGGGGGAAACCCCGAGGTGTGCCCCACACTGCCCCTCCGCTGGCCGAGTGCCAGCGTCCTTCCTTCTCCTGGCTCACTGGCCCCCGCCCCCGCCGGCATTTCCTGGGGTGACTCCCCAAGAAACTCCCTGTACCCAAATCTTGTCTTAGGTTCATTTTGATGGGAACCCTCCCCCTAAAAAATGAAGAACCATAATAGTAGTGGATATGGCCTTAACCTTAAAGGGCTGAGGAGTAAGTGACCACCCAGTACCGCCCCGGTCCCTGCTTGTTTCTCAGGCTGCTGTGAGGGCGGATTGAGACACACAGCTGGACAGAGCTGGGGAAGGAAGAAAGCGAGGCCACACGTCCCGGGAGGGATTACACTTCGGCCATGAGCTAAGGATCCTAAAGCTGGCTGATTCCGCAGCCTGTGTGTGTGGGGCTTAGGCACAGGCTATCCCCAGCTCTGTGGGTCCCACCGTCCCACCTGTCACCGAGGGCTGTCTTCTCTTCAACCCCAACCCTGGGGCAGACACACACATCCCCGGGACCGGTCCAACCTCCTCAACCCGGGCCATGAGACAGAGGGCAGCCTCTGCACTGGGGACCTGATGGGTCCAGAGGAAAGAGAGGCGGCCCTCAGCTCCTACCCCCAAGTCAGGCCCCCTTCGAGGCTCAGCCCTGCCACTTACACACAGCCCATCCCCGAGCAGGCCACTCCCCGCTCTAAGCCTAACCTTTTCTTCTCTCAGACGCAGGGGGCAAGGCAGCAGCAGAGCGAGAGATACGGGCCAGGAGCCAGGCTGCCCGACATGGAACCCCGCTCTGTCACTTGCCAGCTGTGTGGTCTTGAGTCGGGTACTCAACCTCTCTGGGCTTCTGTCCCCTCGTTTATGAAACAGGAGAAATAATAGAGCCTCATTCACGGGGTTTTTAATTCAGGTTCAGCACATTAATATTTATAAAGTGCTTAGAAGATGGGCACAGTTAGTACTCCATAAATATTTGTTAAGTAAACATGTATACTGTTTACCTCAAAGGTGGAATCTTCAAGTGATCGGTGTCTGAAAGTCCTTTGTATGTGGCAGAAACGCAAGCCTGTATATTGTAGTTGTGAATTCTCTATCTCTGTTTCCCAAAGTGGCTTCCCTGGGTGGCATTGTGGCATGGTACACAGATATGAGTATGGCACTGTCCCTCCCCGGCCAAGGGACCTCGAGTCAGTGACTTCGTACCTCAGAGCCTCAGTTTCCCCATCTTGGATAGTAATGGCACCCGTCTCTGAGGGTGAGGTGGGCAGTACGGGAAGACAGGTAAGGGAGCTACCTGGCCCTGGATGTGCCCCCTCCCCCAGGCACCCAGTAAATGTCAGTCAGTCAGCTCCCAAAACCAAGTCACTTTGCTTCTCTGAGGTTCGGGGTCCTCACGTGTAACAGACGCCCGACACGCCAGTTCTGTGGGCCAGTGGGAGGCTGCGTGGGCTGGCGCACGCGAAAGCCCGAAGCCCGGGTCTGGGGGAGAACATATGCTCACTGACAGTCTTCTTTTCCTCCAGAAAAATCTGTCCATCAATCTAAAGCACAGAGAATCCTCTAATCTCCCAGGCATGGCCAGGGAGCTCTCTGTAGGATTTCTCTCCCTCTCTCTCTCTCGCTCTCGCTCTCTCTCCCCCCGTGACTGACCGAGGCCCCTGTCGGAGCGCATCTGCTCACAGAGCCAGCTGGTGCGGGAGGGGGCCAGGCCGGAGCTCGAGCCTGCTGCCAGAGTCCCTGGGAGGGAGGATGTGAACTCGGGCGCCCGGAATGTTCAGGACCTGCAGGTTCATCCTGAAGGCATGGGCTGAAGGGTCCGAGAATACACCCTCCGTAGCCGAGAGAAGCCCAGAGATGTTTGTCAGAAGGCTCGGGCTCCCACGAGCCTGGCCTGTTCGGCCTAATGTGTTTGCCTAAAGGCTCCTGTCCCAGGTAAGAGGTCTGGGGGGGGATGAGCAGGTAGCGCCTGTGAGTAACCAACCCTCACCCAGAATGTGGAGCCGGCGCCAGAACCTGACCTAGAGGAGAACCAGGCTGGAGGAAAGGTGCGGAGACAGGGTGTCTGCCCTGAACACTCCTGAGGCCCGGTCCGCAAGGGACCAGAACATGTGTCCCAAGCTCAAAGGGAGTTTAAATGACAGCCCCACTCCCACTTACATGTATACAATCTTCCTATCCCAGACAAGGCAAGGGACCCCGCAGGGCAACACAGCCAGAGTGGAACCAGGTCTCTAAACTCAGCACAACGGTGAACTCCCTCGGATAATGTACAGTGGACATGTTACAGGTGAGAGTTAAGGGGAGTCACAGATGGGAGATGATTTTCCTTCCATTCATGTATTCATTCATTCACTCATTCATCATTCAATTGAGTCGTTGGCAGGGGCGCTCTCCAAGGTGATGAAACATGCGTTGCCTCCCACTAGTTGGTACCTCCTGGAAGGGATGGGCCAACCCTCTGCTGCTCCCTGCCTTATCTCCAAAGCCCAGCGTCTAGTAAGAGCTTGACAAAGATCTCTCAAATATGAGGTTTATCACACTTAGGTCTCACTTGCAAAGAAAACATCCTCATTCTCGTTTTACTGTTAGAAAACCGAGACTCCAAAGGTAAAGTGACTGGTGAATGCGGCTGTCACAAGTACGTTCGGTCAAGAAATAAATATTGTTGGTGCACGTATGATGAGCCAAAAATGAATAGGCAGACGAGGCTGCGGGGGGCTTTCAGCCCAGTGGAGGAGTCAGCTGTGGTCAAGTAACAAATACGCTAACGTGTGTAATTGTAAACCAAGTCAAGGGTCAAGGAGGGGAAGGGTTGTATTTCCTGTTCTGAACTGTGTGGGTCTAAAGCCTGTGTCGTTGCTGGCCAGGTGGTAGAGGGAAGGTCTGCAAGTGAAAGAGTGGCATTTGTCCGACAGAGAAATCGGGGACTCGGAGAGGTAAAGTGACTGCCTAGGCACCCCCAGCTGCTATGTGATGAAGCTGGAGTTCAAGTTCACTCTGCAAATGAACTCTTTTCCCACTATATCAGGAAATGGGGAAATACCTGAGACAGGGGTTGGACCAGAAGGGTGTTCTGGTCCGCAGAGCCGAGATGGGGCTCAGGGCCTCGGCTTCTCTTGACCTGAGCACACATCTGGGAAGAAGCCTGGATTCACCCCAGCCTCCGTGAACAGATATCTTGAAGCCAAATCCAGCTTCCTCTCCCTCCGCCCTCCTTCTCCTTCATGGAGACACTAATTTTAGCCAGCCAAAAAGTCAGTCTGAGCTTTTAAAAATGGACTGATTTATGCTTTTCCTTAATTGCTCCAAAAAACCACTTTGCATCTAGTGGTAGAGAGAATAAATATAGCTCTATTTAGGTTAAAAAATTAAAGCCAAATTCTCACTGGTCCGGCGAGAAGAGAGGGTGCACTCACCCCTGTCTCAGTGGTCTCCCCTTCCCCCCAACTACCCTCCTCCAACAGCTCAGAGTCTCCTTGTCTGCCCCACAGCCCCAGACCCTGACAGAGAAGAAAGCTGGGAAACACCAGGGGTCCTCATTAGGCACTCAAGTGAGGGCGGGGTCTTTTTAAGGATGCTCTGGAGAGATCTGCAAAATCCTTTTCTTTAACAGCCCTTAGAGGCGGCCTGAGCCCAGAATCCACTGACGCAGTGGGAGTCTGAAGTCACTTCCCAGTTTGGGGAGTTAGTCCGTGCCCAGGTCACCTTGTCCATCCCCCTGCCTAAAGGCCGGGGCTGGCAGCACGCAGCCCAGGCTCAGATACTGACCATTCCACAGGAGCTGTAGGAATTTCATTCAACAAACACTGGAAACCTGCCATTTGCCATAGACCGTGCCTGGTGGTGGGAATCTTACAGTCAGTGAGGCCGGAATGTCCACAGGGCTGACCATAAATCCATGAGTTCTCCTAGTCACAGATCCTTGTGGTTTGATTCACTATCATCTCACCCACCCACCTATACATCTGTTATCTATCCACCCATCTTCCACACACCCATTCATCCATCCTCCATCCATCCTCCATCTACCCATCCACTTTCCATCCACTCTCCACCCATCATTCCGTCATCTGTTCATCCATTTATCCATCCATCATCCATCCATCTTTCATCCATCTTCCACCATCCATCCATCCTTCATTCATCTTCCCTCCATTATCTATCCAACCATCCTCCATCCATTATCTATTTGTCCATCCATCCATCATCCATCCATCATCCATCCATCTTCCATGCATTCAACCATCATCCATCCATTATCTATCTATCCATCCTTCATCCATCTATCCATCCATCCACGATCTACCCATTTTTCGCCCATCCATTCATCATCATTAATCATCCATCATCTATCTGGCCATTCATTCCCCATCCCCATTTATTCATTATCTATTCATCCATCTATCCATCCATCATCCATGCATCCTCCGTCCCTCCCTCTGTCCCTCCCACCTCCATCTATACATCCACCCATTCACCATCCATTCATTTTTTAGCTATCCATCCATCCTTCATCTGTCATCCATCCATTACCTACCTACCCATCCATCTCCATCTATTCTCTATCTACCATTAATCTATTATTTATTCATCCATCCATCCACTTTCACCTGTCCATCCATCCTTCATCTATCATCCATCTATCTACCCATCCATCTTCCATTTATTTTCCATCCATCACCCACCCATTATCCATCCATTCATCCATCCATCTACCCATCCATTACCCATCTATCTTCCACCCATCCATTCACCCTCCATCCACCAGCCATTCATTATCTATCTACTATCTACCTATTCATCTTCCATCCATCCACCCATTTTCTATCCACCCATCCATCCTCTAGTCACCTGTCATCCATCCATATCTATCCATCCAGCCATATGCCATCCATCCACCATACATCCACCTTTTATCAATCGATCCAGCTATCTTCCACTTCCACTCACCCATCATCCATCCACTCATCCATCCATCCATCCAACCATCATCCATCCACTCATCCATCCATCCACTCATCCATCCATCCATCCACTCATCCATCCACCCAAATATTTAATAAACACATTCTCTGTGCCCAGAACAGAGCTAGCTTCCGGGACTATAGAAATTGATAAGACAGGGTAAATAGGACAAACGAGGACACTATCCTTATTGATTTCATCGAGTGGGTGAGGCAGGCAAATAAATATGACACTTATTGGAGCAGGGACATCATCGGGACACCAAAAATCCACGCACAAAACACACACACACACGCCGCCTCCCCCTTGCTGCATAAAACGGGATTGTCTCTGCGAGGTCACTGCCACCCTTCCCCTCCCCCTGCCGCATGGATGACACTTCCCAGGTGCTTCTCTGCTTTCTCTTTCTCTTCCACTGGCTGGAAAGGAGGACTCTGAAGCTCCTACAGGACAGCAGAGTCACATGAAAGGAACCTGGATGCCCGAGTCTCCACATGGAGTAAAGGCACCCACTTACAAAGACACCTGCCATGGAAGCTAAACATACACTACTGAGCTGTGCCAGTTAAATTTCAGATTTTGTTACAGCAGCAAGTGCTATGCCATACAATTAAATGTTCAATGCACCATTCCACAAACCCATGCTCTTTCCACTATAATAAAGTACATAAAGAGATAAAATCATATCATTTGATTCTTATAACAACTACCTGTGGTAGCTATTGGATGCCCTCAGTTTCGGATGAGAAAACTAAGGCTCAGAGAAGTAAGTTAAACCACCCAGGGTAACACAGCTGGAAGGCGGTGGTGCCAGGATTTGACACGGGCTCACACGTCCATTCACTTTATACGGCAATATGCTCCTAGTTGGAGGTACAGATAGGGAACCACAGCGTGGAACCAGAAGGTCCAACGTCTTCATCTGCCTCTGGCTGCAGAAGCTGAGGTTGGACAATGACCCCTGGGCCACCAGGGTGTTTTCTGTTACCAAACACATGGAACAAAAAAAAAATCTGACCCTGGTGTCCCCCTAATCCAAGCAGGGACAGGAGGTCCCCAGGCTGGACCCTCTTCCTCTGGCAGTTGCTATCTTTCTAGACGGGTTTTTCTCAATCCATGGGCACCCCCTTCCCTTCTTCTATAATAGGAGACAGGGAGATTGTCCAGACACTGTGTTTCTACCCCTGGGAGGCAGCCGGCTCCCTTCAAAGGCCTGGCCCAGTCCCTGGCAGCCCAGGCAGACCTCCCAGACATCTCCATTCACCACTAAGGCTGCCAGAGCCCAAGGGTATTCCAGGCCCCCTGTGCAGGCTGTCAGAGCCGTACACACAGGGCTGGCTCAGCCGTCAGAGCGGGCTGGCTGACAGAGGGCAGTCAAACATAGCCAGACCCTAAAGGCAGGTGGGTGGAGGAAGAAAAAACCCCACTGCACATTCACAGAGGAGCTGCTGCTCTCCACTGGAGGCCTGGGGTCAAGTTCCTTCTCAGGCAACATTTCTTTCTCCACGATTTTCTGGCTCTTGGACAAGGAGAGGGAGCCTTGTGAGGAAGGGTGCCGAGCTTTTGAGAGCAGACTGATCTGGGTTTGAATCCAGGCCCCTGACAATCAGTAGCTGTGTAATCTTGGTCAAGCAATTAACCCTCTCTGAGCCCCTCAGTTTACCTGTCTATAAAATGGAGTTAATAATGCTTGCATCCCAGGGGTTATGGGGAGGATTAAATGACAGAGCAGGCCACTGATCATGTAAGGGGGAGGCACACAGAAGCGGAGAATGTTCCAGCGAGAAGGGCCCTCAGAGATCGGGTAGGGAAAATGAGGCCCGGAGAGCGGCAGGTGCTCGCCCTAGGCGGGGCTAGAAGGCAGGTGCTCATGCTCTCCCCTAGCTGCTCTGTGTGTTCCACCTTTTCCAGTCTCCTGCCCACGGGCCCTTCTTGTCCCCGTGTGGCGTGTGGACCTGAGGAAGGGAGAGGTGGAAGAGGAAGGCGTTCCGTCCCTAAGCTCCTTGTCACACTCAAAGGTTGGCTCTCACAGGCTTTCCCACATCTTCTGCTGGGGGCGGTCCGGCGCTACAGTGCACGGGTGCAGGCCTTTGCTGTTCAGAGATGGGGTCGAATCCCAGCGCCGCTGTCCCTGCACAGGGCCCTCCGCCTCCCGCACCTGTTCCCCTCTGAATGGGGACAAGGCACCTGTCGTGATGTTACTCAGGAGGACTCAAGGCTATGCTGTGCAAGGGGCGACACCTCCTCACCACCTGCCGCTGGTGGGGGCACTCCCCACATGGCTCCCCAGTCACCATCCTACTCTGCCCTCTTCCTTACGTCTTACAGACAACCAGACATGTTGACACCCACCTGCCACCCACCACCCTGTTTCTCAGCCTCTGAGCCTTCACCGTGGGTGGGGGTGTGGCTTGGCCGAGAACTCAGAGTCAGAACCCCACCCAGGCCCAGCAGTTGAATCATTGTCCAATCCGGACCCCCCGTTCACAGGGAGGGACTGGAAGGGGCGCACAGTAGGACTAAGTCTACAGCAAAGACCCTTGGGAAGTCTGGAGGGTCCTCCCTTTCCCCACCTCCCACCCCTTCTCCCATCTCCCATTCCCCTGTCTTTTCCCAACAGAGGCAAAAACTCCCCGCCCTGATGCTCTCCCAGATGGCCCAGGCCCTGCCGACTCCTCTCCCTCCTTCCAGACCCAGGACCGGCAAGTGAGGAATGCTCCCGCCTCGCTCCCGTAACACTACACCACTAATAAGATTAAAACATATCTCCCTCTTACAGCATCGATTCATAGCACTGATTTACTGTTGCTTCTCGGCTGCTACAAAACGGATGCGCGGGCCGCCACCTTAATCTCTATCCATCTCCTCACTGCCGGGGAATAACTGCTAATTAATACCTTTCTGCCTCCCAACGCCTGCCAGCTTTGAGGGCCATCAATACTCCATGGGCGCCCTGCCTCCCAGCCCGCTCAGCCCCACCTGCTTGAGCCTCCAGCCCCAGCCTGGAGGCACACGGAGGATTCCAGGTAGAACAAGAGAAGGTGAGGGTGGGCTTCTCCCCTCTGCTCAGCCTCCTACCAGACACACAGACACACGCAGGGAGCAAGCAACAGGTGACGGCTAGTTCGGAAGGGGCAGAGCGGACAGACCTTGGTTCAAATCCCCACTCCTCTTCCAACTGTGAGATGTTTCATTTCTGAGCCTCAGGCTCCTCACCTGCAAAATGGAGCGGGGCACGGGGCCCACCTCCTAGAGATCGGCAGGAATTACGTGAGAACGGGCAAGGGCATGCCCGACATAGTCCCCGGCCTCCTGCCTCCCTGAGGAGGGCGCCCTCGTGGGCCAGCTGAGTTTGTAGTACGGGCACCAGGGAAAGGCAGGTGTCCCATCCCCAGCGACGGGGCAGGACCCAGAGGAGTCCCCCTCGGGAGCCAGCTGCAGACTTGCAGCGTGGCCAGGAGACGCCGATGTCGGAGCTGAGCCAGACTTTTCCTGCTTCTGGTTCACGGGCCGGTGCTCATTGCCCTGAGCCACTCCAGCCAGGGCTTTTCCTGCTTCTTTTCTTCTCCCTTTTCAACTCAAAGACACCTCCTCCAAGAAGCCTTCCTTGACCACTCAATCTAGAGAAGCTGCTCTGCCCCCAAGCTCCCCCCTCCCCCACAGCCCTGCTTCCTTCTCCTCTCCGTATGGCGCCACGTAGAGTCAGGTTATTTACACATTTGTTTATTTCCGCCCCATCCTCCGCGATGGCAGCCCCATGAGGCCAAGGCTTTTGGCAATTTTGTTTGGCACCACCTCCTGGGGCACATAGTAAGAGATCAGTAAGTACTTGATAAATGAGTAACAAGTTCTCCGTTAGTATCAGCAAATAATAACAACAATAAGCAAGATTATCACTTCCTGTTTTCCTCTCATGAAGATCTAACCAAAGGCCCTCTCTCCTCTAGCGGGGGATCGTATTAGAAAACATCATCACCGTGTAGTAAACACCTACTATGTGCCAGGTGCTTCACGTGATGCCCTCAGCAAGCTGTCGTCACCCCCATCTTACAAACCAGCAGCTGAGGCTCCGAGCACCAGATCTAGGTGAGCCACCCCCAAGGACCCCACTGGCCCCCGGGGTAAGGCACAGCACCTCCCTCTGGGGACAAAGGGGGGTGCTTCTCCACCAGAAGTATGTGGGTGCAGGGGCTCTCCTCCTGGCTCCCAGATTGAGACTGAGAGCCTGCTGAGCGCAGGGCATTCCCTGGGGTCACCGGTGGATGGAACATGACCAGCCTGAGGAGGGAGGGGTGTCAGCCCTCATCTCGGATCTGCACGGGTGCACGGGGAGGGTCAAGACTGCAGGACTAGGTGCATCTGATGGGCTGTGCAGCTTTGGACTGGCCCTGTACCTCTCCGAACCAGCCCCCACCAGGGGTAGCTGCAGGACCAGGTGGGGTTAGAGATGTGTGAATGCACGGGATTACCATCCTAAATCTCCAATCTGCCCTCACCTGCAGGATTCCCTTCATCTCATCCACACCTGATAGCTGGGGCCCTGCTCCGAGAAAGAAGGGGGTCGGGGTGGGCATGGGGTGGCAGCTCTCTGCCTCCCTGGCAGTCAGAGGTGGGTGGGGGGGAGAGGGAAAGGAAGCCCCAGGACCGAGCCTGGCAGACGTGCCCATGGAAGGCAGCAGGGGCGCTTTTAATAAAACACAACAAAGTGTGGGACCATAAACCACTGCATCACACGCCAGGCTCCTGTGGGGGGGTAGGGGGCAGCCCAGTGGGGCTGGCGAAGGAGAAAGGTCTCTAGGAGGGGGTACCCTGTGGCTGAGCTGGGGTGGCAGCCCCCTCGCTTCCTGTCCAGGGTCAGGGTGGGCTGTCACAGGCCTCTGTCCCAGCTCAGAAAGACGGAGAAATCAGAGGCTTTTGTCCCAGATATGGTCCCCTCCTGCTGGTGACCTGGGACAAGTCACTGGCCTCTTTGTGTCCCGGTTCCCCCACACACAGAGTGAAAGGGGGGTCGATCCTCCCAGAAAGGCACCAGAACCTCCTCCAGCCCCGACAGTGGAGACTTCCTCCCCAGCACCCAGTCCCCTCATTTCCACATTCTTTTCCAGGCTGTGGGACCCTGCATTCAAAGCAAAGCCAAAGTAGAAGGCTAGTCTGTACAACAGGCAAAGAAGGTCTCTTGGCTTGAGGGACAAGAACTCCCTCAATCATCACCTTGACCCCTATGCTGACCTCTCAGAGTGGTGTGCAGGTAGGGGGGTACCTCCATCAGAAACCAGGGTTCCGAGGAGCACAGTTTGAGAACCAGGAGTCGGCCAAGTCCTGCCTAAACTTGCTCATCCTCCAAGGCCAAGCTCGTGTCTCAGGATGGTGCGTCTCTCCCGGTCAGTACCCAGTGCATCCTGGCTTTCTCCATCCTGACACTTACTGTAGCCAGCGGTGATGCTTCCTGACTTGTATGCAGCCCGGGGCCTGTAGAGGGCCGCGGACACAGCTGGTCAATAACTAGAGCCCCTCCCTGAACTTTGTAGACGGTTCCTCCACCCTTTGCCATCACTCTTACCAGGTCTTGCTCTGCAGAGAAGTTATCACTTGCTGCCTTATGTTGTATGTTCCTGTGTAGTAGCCGTAGACTCATGCACTCTAGAAAGTAAGCTCCAGGAGGGCAGGCTTTATCTTTATCTTCTTCTACTCACCACTGTATCTCCAGGGCCTACCACACTGGCTGGGAGCTAGTGGGGGTCCAATTTGTTGGATGGTGGATGGATGGTTGGATGGATGGATGATAGCTAGATGGCTGGATGGATGATATGTGGATAAATGGATGGATGGATGGATGGATGGATGATGGATGATCAAAAGGAGGAAGGAAGGGTGTGGTTCTGCTAGGACTAATCAGCTCTTTCAGAGTTTACGATGTCTGGAATGAATCTCTAAGCAGTCTATAAGCTCCTGGAAGGCAACTGTATCCTTCCTCCAGATCCCACAGTATCCGCACCAGCCTTTACTAGTTCCATAAACACTTAATGTCGCCTGTTCGGCACCAGGACGCGTGCCGGGCACAGAGGACATAAAGATGAGTCACAAATAGCCTCTGTGTCCCACAGTGCTGAGAACATAGTAGATACACAGAAAATATTTGTTGAGTAAATGCATGAGTGAAGCAATGTCTAAGGTGAGACCTACGTAATGAATGGGACTTAGTCCAAAGGAGGAGGCAGGTTCCAGAAGAAGGAACAGCAAGTGCAAAGGTCCTGGGGCAGCTGGGGGCACCGTGTCTTCAGTGCTAAGGTCCTGTGTGGCAGGAGGATGGGGCTTTTCGTCCAGCTTTACATCTTCCCAGCGATTCACCTCAGGCCTCACCCGCCCTCCTCCTCCGAGAACACTGTGCACAGTAAATCTCCCCTGAGGCCACGCCTCCTGGGGGGATGAGAGGGAGGGGAGACCAGCTGCAGACTTTCCTGGTCACCTCCACACCCACTGAACCCCACACTCAACTGCTAAGACCCACTCGCTGCACTAAAGATAACTGTCACATATGCCTCCTCTGTCTCCTTTCCAAGGGAAATAACATTGTTTAAGTAAAGCCCTTTAAATTTTAAAGAGCTGAGTTACGCACACTCCACAGGAAGCCTTTAGCAGCATGTTGGAAAGAAATAATAATAATAATGAGCCCAGAGACAACAGAGCATAACCAAGCTGCCACCAGTGACTGCCAAGGTGGGGAGGGGCCAGCGACTCAGCCCTGGGGCCCACAGTCAGCTCCAACTGCTGCTGGAGCTTCTGAGCCCCCCAAGAACCACGTAGAATCAAGATGGAAGGTCCACAGAGCCCCAGAATCATGCAAGGTCAAGTTGCAAGGGATCCCTGGCATAGAAAGCAGTTACAACGTGGGACATCCTGGGTTCAAAACTCAGCACAGCCACTTACTAGCTGTGTGACGCTGAGCAAGTGGCTTAACCTCTCTGTGCTCCTGTTTCTTCTGCTATGAAATGAGGATACTAGAAGCACATGCCTTCTGGGGGTTTGTGAAGATGGTGTAATGAGCAGTTCACACAAGTAGGAGCTAGCACAGCGCCTGTGCCCACGTCGCAGGTGTCCACTAAATGTTTGCTACTGTTACCACTTTGCAGGTGAGGCCCAGGAGGTCCAGGCAGAAAGCCTGGACCGGGTCACCCACCTCCCAACTTCAAGGCCAGGAACCTTTCTCTCTATCCTCATAGCCGAGAGACTCTGGCCACTTTAGAACCAGGTGTCTGTCCTAGCAAGGGGCCCTTTAATAGAAGGGGACAGCTTTTAAAGGGTCCAACATGGGTTAAAATCCACCTGTGCTCCAGCCCCGAAGTCCTGCCCCAGTACCCACTCCACAGCATTTTCCTCCGGCCACAAGGGGCAGCCAGCCCCAGGGGTCTTTTCAGTGGGAAAGGAGGGACTCTTGCTTCCCAGGGTGGGGCCAGCAGGATCCGGGCTGCTGCGAGAGCCAGTGAGCCTGGGGGTCCAGACCTGGGAAATCTTTCTCACTGCAAGGCTAACTCACCTCCAGCAAATGCACTTGACCTGCCCCGGTGTCACCTCTGGCCTGGCTGCTTCTTTCCTACAACACCCACCCTCCCCCCCGCCACCCAGACTGCACTAGATGCCCCGGCCCTCTCCAGCCTGTGAGTCTTTGTCCCGGCTCTTACTCCCTCCTAAAACCCTTCCTTTCGCTTCTCAGCCTCACAAATTCCTGTGCAACTTCAACACCCAGTCAAGTATCACTCTTGCTAGTGACATATGACCTCCCCAACATCTCAAGCAGGTTAATTATTCCTCTTCTGCTTTCCCACAAGCACTCCATAGCTATTTCGACTTTAGAATTTCCAATATTGCACCGTAATTGATTCACTAGCTTGCCCATCTGCCCCAGGAGACTGAACTGCCTGAGGACAGGCACTGGGTCTTATCTACCCCCGTCGTGCTGGCCCCCAACAGGGTCCAGCGCAGAGCAAGTGTGCGGTCAACGCTGCGGAGTGGGACTGAAACAAGGCCACGCCTGGCTCCAAGGACGTGAGTGGCTGCTGGAGTGTCCCCGGTCACTGTCCCAGCCGCCCTTCAGCAGGCACTTCGTCCCAAAGGCGGGAATCGGGGGGAATCCAATGTGTCCGAAAGGAAATATCTGGGAATAGACGGGACTCTCTTTGCCAAGTTTACTGTCCATCAGGGACTCTTGGAACTGGCTCACCCAGAGTCCACTCTCTGTTTTATGGGCCTCAGCCTCCGAGGAGGGGTCGGCCGGCCACGCACCGAGTTAGCGGAGGAGGAGTGGAAGTCAGCTCCCGGGGCTCGGGACTCTGAGGCCGGCGCCTTTCCTTCCAAACGGTGTTTCCCTCTGTGGCTCACGGGGTGCAGCTGGGTGGCACGGGGAAGCTTTTTCAGGAATTCCAACAGTCACGTGTTCATTTTCTTATGTCTTAAGAAAAATGCACTCCGTATAACAAACCTATACATGATACCTTTGCACAAAACAAATCAAAACAAAGGGGATCGATTGAACTTGGATTTGAAGAAAACTGTGCTGTAAGTAACAGTACGGATGGGACGGAGACAGGACAGAAGGCATGGCGCGATGACTGAAGTTGGGCACTCTCTGCGGTGTGGCTCGGGCCGGACAGGGCGTGGCTCAGAGCCGGCGGCCGGCTCTGAGGGGGCACGCCCCTCACCCAGGGAGCTGAGATTGACAGGTGACAAAAGCTGCCTCTGAGACCCAGGACCCTACTCAAGGAGCCAGATGCGGCACCCCAGTGTCTGAGGGAGGCCCTGCAGCCAGTACGGAGGAAGGCCCAGCCTGCTGGACACGTCCCCAAATTCAACCAGGAAGAGTCCTCATCAAAGTCAATTGAACCCTCAGGTAGATGGAAAGGGGGTTGAACGAAGGAATGCCACTTTTGCCAACTGGGAACCAAGAGGTCTTTCCATAGAGTTTTTCCGAAGGGACATTTATCCCCAGTGAGCCATCGATCGCGTGCCCCGCCCCCGCAGACGGCCATACTGCCACTGAGCCGGTCGGCAGGACGGGGACCAGCCTGCGTGGGTCGGGCACATAGAGGGAGGGGGCGGTGTCCTCAGATGGCACGTGGGTGAGGGCGGGCAGGGGCCCTCCGTCTTGCCTGGAGCACTTCAGGGAATGAGCCGGGGAAGAAACTGCTACCGGCCTGCATTCGCCACGGCAATCTCAGCAAAGCGCGGAATGTGTCTCTCGCATTTCAGCTGGCAAAATTAGTCCTCATCAGAGTCAATTTGAACAGTCAAGGTGGATGGAGAAAGGGGCCGGACCGAGAAAAATAGAAGGGCATCGGAGAAGCCAGCTCGCCAACTGAGAAGCTGAGAGCTCAGGGGGTTTGGTGGGGGTTTCCCCAAGGCATCGTCCTCTCCGTTTGGAGGGCAGCCACCGCCTGCCCCCCAGCCACACCGCGCTGAGAAGACCGCTCTAAAAGTGGCAGCGATGCTTCTAGCCTTCGGGTCAAGGATAAAGACCTGGTGGCCCAAAGGGCCCAAAGGACACCACAGCCTTACTCGCTGGGGTCCTCCCTTTCCTCACCCTTGCAAGGGCGGAAGCAGCCTGCCCTGGGAAAGCAGCTGAGGCCTGGACAGCACCTGCCTCTCCGCGTGGCAGGAGGAAGCTTTGGGGCCACCTGTGACCGACGTGGACCGGGTTGCGCGTGGTAAGAGCCAGTGGGGACGGCAGGAAAGACGACCTAAATGGGTCCCAGGAGAAAGAACCTCTCCGTGGGAAACAGGGTGGAAAAACAGGCTAAGGAGTAAGGAACAGGTGTGCCCTGGGGTGGAGTCGTGAGTCAGGGAGACGGCCCCGGGGCAGGGGCGGTGTAGGGACACTGCAGGGTCGGCCCCAGCAGTGGGGAGCTTCGACACCTCCTCTCTGCAAACTGCACTGTTCTCCCCAGTTCACAGGCCCCTGTAAAACGAGCCCCACATTCATTTGCTACTTTTTGGCTCAGGAAACGACAGCACGCAGCACAGGATTGGGCGCGTGCATTCACTGCTATTGTCATTGATAGAAATAGCGGCCAATTACTAGCCCCACGCCTCGCCTCGTTTCTCCAGCACCCCACTCTGCTGAGTAGGTGACACAACCCCCACTCCACACACGGGGAAACTGAGGCTCAGCAGGAGGGTGCGAGAGCTCTGCTACTTGCTGGCCAGCCCGCTCTGTGCCTGGCAGGCCAACCTGCATGGGGTTCCAGTCTGGGTTCGGTGGACGAGCGAGGCCAGCGAGAGACTCAGCAGCAGCAGAAGGGTGGAGTGTTCCTCCTTCCAGCCCCTGCCAGGTCATCCAGAGCTGGCTGCATCCCTGGCCCCAGAGCCATAGCCCTGTCAGGCAGCCCTCCCTCCATGCAGCCCCCTTCCCAGTCTCGGGGAGTTAACAGCTGCCCCATATCCTGAGCCCCAAGGGGCTGCGCCGTTCCCTACACCCCACACAACCGGCCCCTGTCATAGCCTGCTCAGACCACCCCCCCACCGGTGGGCCTGGTGTTTCCTGCCCGCACCTGACAGACACGGAGGGAAAGAGGAGAGCTCACAGAGCCACAGAGCGTACAAACAGCGGGGCTCGCACACCCTCTGTCTGCCTCCTCAGCCCGCGTGGCTCCGCCTGAACGGGGTTTCTCCACGGCAGACGCACCTGCTGCCATCATAGGCGGGCCGTCCCCGTCCCTGTCCCCACAGGTACCGCTCCGCTGCGTACTCCACATTGCTCTGTAACTCACGCACTCCTACTTAAATAAGGCGTTTTTAAAAAGAGAGAATTGCAATCACTGCCCCAAATGGCAAACTGGTCTCGCTGGCCTTAAACAGAGGGCAACTGAAAAAGAATTACAAGAAAAACAAAACAGTGTTATTAAAAGTCCTGCTCCCCCTGGCTGGCTGAAGCCTTATTGCCCAGACCTCCAAGGTGTCCTTCCTTCCTTCCTTCCTTCCTTCCTTCCTTCCTTCCTTCCTTCCTTCCTTCCTTCCTTCCTTCCGTCCTTCCTTCCTCCCCTTCCCTTTCCTTCCTTCTTGCCTTCCTTCCTTCCCTTCCTCTTCTTTCCTCCTTCCCTCCCTCCCTCCCTCCCTCCCTCCCTCCCTCCCTTCTGAAAGAGATTAGCAAGTGATAGAGGAAATGAGAAGAAATGAGAGCATCAGCCTGAGGCTTTCTTCTTGGCACAACTACAAGGGAAGGACAAGCAAGAATTAGGGAAAGGCCCCCCCCGCCCCGCCCCCGTGAATCCTTGTCATTCTTTGCAAATGGGCAGCTCCCACCTAAAGAGGCCCACTGCTCTGGGCCGGCACTATCCAGTGGAACGCTCTGCACTGCGGAACTGTCCTGTCTACACCTGTGCTATCCAACACAGGAGACACTGGCCATGTGTGGCTATGGAGCGAGTGGAATGTAGCCGATATGATTGAAGAACCAAATTCTGTTGCGTTCAGTTAAATAAAAGCTGAGCCGCTTTGCTTAGTTTTAATGTACATGTCAGTCATCACACGGCCACACACTGAACAGCACGGCCCTAGACCGTAAGCCCCGTGAGGCGAGGACTCACCTGTTCATGCCCCCTGGATTTCTAGAACGCCGGTGCCTGGCCCCAGGAAGCATTCAGTTAACATTTGCTGCACCAATGACTGAGTCAGCGAATGAATGAATGAGTGAATGAATGAATGAATGAAGCCGCTTCCTGCAACAAGAAATGGCTCTCTCTGCCACTCAGACTGTCCTGGGAACCTCCAACTCTCCCCCACCAGGTCCGCCTTTCTCCCACCACCGGGCCCCTCTGCCAGTGACAGGCCCTCAGAATTGGCCTCCAGTGACGCCTCCCCCCTGCACGCCGAGCCCCCGCCCACCTCTCTGCTGCCCAAGCGAACAAAGAAGTCTTTGTGGCGTGGGTGCCTTCCCAGTCCCCCACCTCACTCCCTCCTCGCTGTCTGAGACATTAGGTGCCGAGTGACAATTACCAACTTATCACCTGTTTCTATGAGACCAGGCACCTGGCCTTGGGTGATTGTGTAACCTGAATACCCACTTGACAAAAACCTGCTCTGGAGCAGTGAGCACCAGCTCCGAACGCCGAGGCCACCCACCCTCCTGCCGCACCCGCCTCTGCCTGGCTTCACCCTGACAGCGCCTCCTCCGAGCCCCTGCACTGCCCCTGCCCCTGCCCCTGCGCCCGGCCCAGCGGTGCCAGGCCGGCCCACTGCCCGTGATGGACGCCTTCCTCCCGGGCTGTGTTAGGGAGGGGGGGGAAGGGAGGGCGCTGGGGAGATCACGGAGGCGCCGGGGTGGGTGACAAACAGCCCCATCGGAGGAGGAACGCAAGTGCCTCTGTGGAAAGAGAAACAAAAGGGCAAAGGAGCAGCTTGGCAAAGGAACAAAACCCCGATGGCTCAGCTGCTTCTCTCCCTGGTGACTCCCGAGCAGCCCCTAGGATTGATGGGGCTGGGGGCGGGGTGCTGCTCCCTACTGGAGGCCGGCCAGGGTCCCCACCCAAGTCTGGGAAACATGATGCTGCCCCCCGCCCCCCATGCAAGGAAGGCTCTTAGGGTGGGGGCCTGCCTGGCCGAGCCCCAGGATGGGCCCCAGGACCTGGAGGGAGAAGGTCTGGCCCGGACACCATCCAGCGTGCGGGCCCACGGGAGACGCACTCCTCTCTCTGGCCTCCGTTTTCTCAGCTTTAAAAGTGGGGGAAGGAGATGGTACAGATACTCTCTCAGCTCCCTTCTGGCCCGGGTGCTCTGTGACTCCAAGCCTGGAGACCTGCTTCATGCTCCATCCATGTGGGAAGCCTGCAACAGAGCCCCGCAGCCCAGACGCTGGGGTTTCTCTCCCCTCACACCTGGGGCCTTCCACACGCCAGGCAGCCCACCAGCGTTGTCACAGCAGCACTCTGCACTTTTCACACACCCACTCTGCACAAGATGCAGTGCACGCAAACCCCTCGTGTCACGTGACTCGCCCGCCCAGCGGCCCCCACCCCGACAGGCTGCCGTGACAGCCCCACGTTCACTGAGAGAAATCAAGGCTGACAGCAGTGAAGGGGTTACCTGAGTTCACTTGCTGGATAAGGGGTGGGGATGGGATCCGGACCCTGGTCAGACTCCAGAACCCACGTCCCCTGGAGATCTAAAAGCTTCTCCCCAGAAGGAGCTTCTCCTCCCGTGGCTCCTGGTTCAGACCCGAGGCGCATGTTCTAGCTGGAGCAGCCCCATTGCAGGCTGTGTGACTGACATTGGTGGGGCCTGGGGGCGGGGCCTGGTTTTCCCTCCTTGCCAGGTCTGGACACTCTGGGGGACAGGTGGGCGGTCTCCAAGTGATGGCATTTCTTCCTTGAGGCCGTTGTCTCTTTGGGAACCCCAGAGCAATAACCCAATGGAGGTCCCAAAGAGTCTCCAGCTTCAGGGGGCCCAGAAAAGCCAAATTAGTCTTCCTAGAGCACTGCTCTGGGGGGGTCACACCTCTCTCTCCTCTTCAACTGCTCCCCAGAGCCCCCGGCTCAAACCCACACCCCTCGCCCTGGTACGCAGGCCTCCGCCAACAACGCCGACCGAATTCCCAGCTTCTCACGGACTCCTGATGCTCCGGAAAAGCCGGCCGCCTCCCTGCCTCCCAGCAGTCACACACCCAGACAGCTTTCTGATCCCCTCCACCCGGCCTTTGCACGTGCTGTTCCCACCCCCACCCCCGGTGCCTCCCTCCTTACCTGTCGAGGTCATTTCAATCTCTCAGAGCTTTCTTGGCATCCCCATGTGGGCCATTGACTATTCATGATCTTTTATTGTTCTCAATGAGCTTTTCCTACGTGGGGTTGCCAGTGAGTGCGGGAGGAAAAGGAAGGCTGAGCTCACAGCCACCAAACTTGGGTTCCAGTCCAGGCACTTCCTACTACCATCTTTTCACCTCCCTAAGCCTCACTTTGCCTGGTTGTCCCACAGGCTCGAGAGTAGCTGCCGTCACGTCTAATATGAGGATGATGTGGAATGATAGGTCCACAAGCCTGTTGTTGTTGGGAACCGTCCTGCCTGGTTTCAGAAGCTGTAATCCCACCAACAGCCAAAAAGGCCCCATGGCTAGGAGTCCTTGGGGCCATAAGCCACTAACGAGACAAAACTTATCCTCCTGGCAGGGGTGCTGCATCTGCCCCCCTCTACTTCACTCTGCTTGGCCCCTGGAGGATGGCTGGATAGTCAATGATGGGTAAGATTCCTCAAGGAAGGAACAACCTAAGACAGGCACAGTCACGAAGGAGCCATCAGGGAAGGACTTAGGGGATTATGAGGGGGAACAAGAGGCCCCCACCCCTCAGCTTTATCACAGCCTGAGTCTTCATTCTATCTGTAAAAAGTCTCCTAATCTCTTGGCTGTCTTGCTTCCCCTACCTGATTTAGGCTTGTTACAATGCAGAAGGAGGGGTGCAGCCCTGTGCTGGAACCAGTGGTTCCCAGCGGGGGGGTGCAATCAGGCCTGAGAGAGAATGCATTAAATCGTACAAACCTGTCCTCAATTTAAATGTTAAGGGTGCAAGCACAAAATAAGTTTGTTTCCCCAGGTTTTATGGCTGATTGGTGTCACCCTGTCTACCAGACCCTGACTCAAAAGGACCCCCGTGATCTGAGGAATGTTATCTGTAAACCATACCTCCTTTCTTTGATATGCATCCCTATGCAAGCTAAACTCAATAAAAGCCCATTGAGAGAGAGGCTCGAGACCTGTCTCCCCTGAGAGACTGGTCAGCCTTTTCTCCCAAGCAGATCATGTCTTGGTGGACTTAATCTCATCCGCGGGGGCCGGGAGAGCTCTGCTGGATGAAGCTCCCCGACGTTGTCCCCTCTCGAGTGCTACCAGGGATAGAGAGTTGGGGTGTCTGGAGTCAGCCTCCGAGAAAAACAAGCAGACCTTGCCCAACAGGAAGCTCGCCTATAAAACCAGTCTCAATTCCACGTGCCATCAGCCTTTTCATACACTTTTCTGTGGAAAGCCCTGTACCCACCCCTGTTCTAAACCGGGATGCACGTGTCTAAAGGCTGAAGGTGGTTTATTCATCTGAACAGCCAGCCTCTATTGAGCTGTGTTTCATGGGGAAGATTCGACAGCAGAGCCAGACAGCATCCCTGTCGTCATGGGGCTTCTAGTCTACTAAGGAGGGTGTGGGAGGTTCGTGGTGAGGCTGGCTCCTGAATTTCACTGGGTCTAGGTGAGAGGGGCAGCAACGCCTCAAGCTTCCAAGGAAAGGCAGGGAGCAGGTGGTGGGATTGGCCACCCCTAGCCAGCAGGCCATCCTCCAGGTGTTACCAGGAGTGGCTAAGCAGCTAAGGGTCATCACACCTAGGGAGGCTGTCAAGTTGGGTCCCCTTCTTGCCAAATAGCAGAAATCGACTCTGGACAACTCAAACCAAAACTGACTGGTTGAAGAGGAAGAACTGCAGGCCTTGGCTTTGGGAGGACCCATGCCCGCTGAGCTGGAGCAGCTCTGGCATAACCATGGTTAATGCTGGTAACCCTCACTAGAGCTAAGAGCTCTGCATGGAATGGCTCCTTCCATTCTGTCAGCTCCCTGGGAGGTAGGTCTCGTCCTTATTTCTAGGGAAACTGGCAAAGTACAGTTTATTGGGGGCCTCCACTGGCAAGGGGAACTTTCCAGCGATTCTCAGCCTTCCTGACACTCTGCTTAATATTCAGATTCCAGGGAAAGCATGTCTGATGGCTTCATCTTGGGGTTGTGTTACCTGATGATGACACCTACCAAGATGGTGTTGCACTGGGGGTGGGGTTTGCATAATTTTCCAAAGTAAACCTAGTACATTACCAGGAGTGGAGTGGCTAGAGGCCAAGACAAAGGCCAGATTCTTTGTCTGGGTATCACAGTCCTTTGAGTGGCTACTCTGCACACCTCCAGCTCCCTACACGTTGCATTTATTTGCTACACCCGTGGAGTGATGGACAGCAGGTCTTGGTGGATGTGGGTCCTTTCCACTAGACCCCACTGAATGTGCAAGGGCGGGCTCCAGAATCTCATTTCTCTGGTCCATTCCAGAGAACCTCACGCTGAAAACAGATGTCTCTTAGGAAGTGTTTCATCACCACCCACATCTATCACTTACAATGGAAGGCTTTGCCCCCTCTTGCAAATGGTAGAGGCAGCTGCATTCCCCCTTCCAAGTGATGGAAAAACACTTTGTTTCTCCTCTCCTCCAGGAGCAGCGGTGTCTCTGGGTTGCTTCAGACCTGGGTTGCAAAGTACCAGTTTTTTCACTTAAAAGAAGATCCTGAACTTCGTTTATTATGTTAGAGAGAAAAGACAGAAGAAAGGAAGGGAGAGAGAGAGGGAGAGATCCTGGGCCTCTTGTCCTCATCTGCAAATGCAGTTAATGATACTGCCTCCTGGATTGTTGAGGGCACTTAATGCACACAGAACATCTCTCAGGTGTGCAGTGCGTGGGAGCGATCAGCGACATCCCTCTTCCCTCTCCCAGGCCTCAGCTGGACTCTCGGGAGACGGCGTTGCGTTGAGCAAGTCCCACCGTTCGCGCTTCCACCCCTGGCTCTCTGCTCACACAGGTCCCTCTCCCTGGCACATTTCCCCCCACAGCCCTTGGCTTAGTAACGTCCTCCCCTTGCTTCCATGTCTGAATGTCTCCCTCCTCTCGGAAGCATTCGCCGAACACCCAAGTAATCACTCTCCCCCTGAGAACTTCCTGGAGGGGACATCAGTTCCCTCCGCATCTAGCAGGTATCGACAGATTTCCCCCTGGGCTGTCGTCCATCTTTCCAGGAACGTGCCCAACCTCTCACCCCACGGGCACGAGGGTCCTGGTCTTGGGTCTTTCTCTGCTCAGATGCGCCCCGCCCACAATAGTTGCCCATTCATTCTCTTAATGATGACCAAGGCTCTCAGGGGCTCCCCCGCTCCCATCTGCACAGATGAACACACTGGGTAATTCTGTCTCAGCGAGGGCTTGGGAAGGAGTTAAACATCCAGACAGGGAATCGGGCACCCTGCAACTGTCCCTGTGGCCAGAGCTGAGGGAGGGCTGAAGGCCATTCTCACTAGGGGACAGCAGAGCACAGAGAGAAAGCATCAGACAGTCCTGTGTCTACATCTTGGATCGCCACTTACTGACTGGGTGGCCTCGGAGAAGTTACTCAACCTCTCTGAGCCTCAGTTTCCTCATCTGCAAAAGAAGGCTAATTTTGCCTCTCTGGGTGGCTGTAAGCATTCACGGGGATATGAACGACACAGCACATGGTGTCTGGCACATAGTGAGAGCTCAGCTGGGGTCGGAGATACAGCCCCTTCCTTCCTCTAAGCGTAGAACCCATTTTCCACGAAGCTGTGAGCACCGTCAGGGCAGACTCTCTCCTGCCGTGGTCAGGACGATGCCTCCAGTGCTCAGCGCCGCCCCTCGTGCACACTCGGTGTAGAACCAACATTCATCGGGCGCCTGAACCAATGAATGTCAAGGGGCCCGAGGAGGCAGCAGAGGTGGGCAGGATGGTAGGACAGGTTAGCCACCCATGCGGGTTCCGGAAAACCCAGTTAGCAGAACCCACCAGCCTCTTCTTTGTTTGGCTCTTTGTTTGGCCTCTGCCTTTGAAGTCACAGACTGCTCATCCAGAAGCCTGAGCAAATCCTGCGGACACTCCTCCACCCCATATCCCGCCCCCCCCCACCCCACCCCCTGCCCACCAACTGTAGTAGGGTTCCAGTGTGTGTGAGACAGATGCTCTGAAAAGTCGGGGTAGCCAGGCCCACCTAAGGCATCACTGGTGCCTTGCAGCCCCCGCCCACATGCCCCGCCCACAGGATTCTCCGCAGCCCAGGAGAGGAATCCCTGGAAGGAAAGAGGGAGCCTGGGGCTGGACCAGGTACTGGGAGCTGGAAGGAGCCAGTGTGCAAACCCGGAGCCTCCCAGGCCTGAGGACTGTGGGGTGGCCAGCCCATGCTGGACACATTGTAGCGGATCCATGTAATGGAGACTATTGAAAAAACAAAAGCCAGCTACGGTACAAGAAAGGAGCAATCCTACGGCTAGCGACGCCATGGAAGGATTGTTAGGGGCAGGGTTCCATCAGGGCGTGGACCAGGGCAGCTCTCCTTTTGCGCCTATCATCTTGGCTAAGGAATTAGGATTTGGGGGTGGGGGAGGTGATAGGATCATCAGTTCCTTCTCTAAGAAAGTTCTCCTGCTTTAAAAAAAAAATAGAAGTTTCAGAACCACTGAAGTAAGTGATCTCGGAGGTTGCTTCCAGCTCTAACAGTCTCCACACTTAAAAAGGAAAACCTGGTTCAAAGTCTCAGGAAAAACTGTTTGCATCTGGAATGCAGCCAATCTGGGGGAGTAGGGGCGGAGCAGCCCGCAATGGGCAGACCCCGAGCACACCGCTGAGGACCCAGAAGGAGCCCCCCGCCCCCTGCCTGCCTGCCAGTGCGTGGGTTGGGGGTGGGGAGGGAGGATAAATATGTAAAGTTGTAACACCAGTTCGCGCGGTGCACAGCCCCAGCTGTCTGCCACGCGGCTGCCTCTGTAGTAGCCGCTGCCACCCAACCCACCTGCTGACGCGAGGTTGTGAATAGAGAATTGGCAGGGCCTCTGGCTGGGGCCTATGGCTCCACCTAACTGGGCCTGACCATCTACTACCATTCTCTTGCACCCACCCCCAATCCCCGGTGCACGCCCCGCCCCCCCGCCCCCTCCCCCCCCACACACACCCCGCCCAGGGCCACTGCACAGGCCCAAGGGCAGGAGTTCCTTTCCGGAAGTGCCCAGTTGAAAATGCCCTTTGGGCGCTCCTGGGTGATCTGGGAAATCCGGGTTTCTCCTCTGGAGTCAGATACCCGGCGAAGGGGAGTCAGGGGTAGGAACTTCCCGCCCAGCCAGTCCTGTGTGCAAGGGACCCGTTCTCCTCCCAGCGCAAAGACCCACCTCTCCCAAGTTGAGCCCCCTTGCTTTGCAACCCAAACGGGCAGAACAGGCCAGGGCGCACTGGCCCCACGCTGGGGAGGCGAGTTTCTGAAAGCTTGCTCTCGATTCTACCCTTCCCGCCCTCCAAGGCGGCCCCCGGCAGGTGGCCGGGCAGAGCCTACTGCCAGGTGCAAGGCTCTCTCGGTCACATCCAGGAAGGGCGCCCTCCTCCGGCAAGCCGGCCTCTTGCATCTCTCACGGACCCTTCTGGTATCCCCGCCCCCTCGCGGGCACCGACTTGGAAGCGGGAAGGAGGGACCCCATCTCTGCGGAGAAGAGACCGCTCCCGGGCGGCCTGCCACCCCCAGCCGGCGCCCCAGGCTCGGAAAGTTTCAGACCCGAGATCCAAGTCGGCGCTCTTCCTTCACCCTGAGCAGTGGAGCTCAGAGGCGACGCCGGCTTCCCAGCCCAGAGGCGCTGGCCCGCGGCGTCCGCGCGCCCCTATCCCGCCTCCCGCAGCCTGCAGAGGCCGGCAGGGGCTTCCCGGAGGCCGGGGCAGCTGCCCGCAGCTCGGCAGCCCGCAAACCAGCCGCTGCTCGAGCGTTCCGGGCAGGGCTCGCAGGGCGCGGTCCTGACGGAGCGGGTTTCGCACCAAAGCCTTTCCCACCACTCGCCGTCATCCCCTCTCCCGCCGCTGAGCCTCCCTGCTCTGAGCATTCCGGAGAGGAACGGGGTGCAGACCTCCGGCCCCCAGCCCTAACCCCTGCTTCTTGCAACGTCCAGGCCTCCGGCACCTTTCAACAAAGCTCGGAGCCCTCTCGGTACCGCGGGAACCGGGACAACAGACCCTGCCTTCCCATATAACCTTTCTCCCTAGAGGCATCCGAGGGAGGGATCCCTCACCCCAAAGTTGGGGGGAGATTTTGATCCACTCTGAAAAGTCTCTTGCTCCAAGGACAGCGGAACAAAGTCAGGGGCTTGCATTCCTTCGGGGTCACGCCAGCCGCTCACCCTCTCTGCCCGCAGGACCACTGTTCAGGTTCAAATTCTGCAGCTCTCCCCTCCGCAGGCGGACCCAGCCCTCTCCCGGGGACCTCGGGGTGGAAGGGAGTGGGGTTACTTCAGGGGGCGCCCCTTCCAGGCAGGCATTTTCATAGCCTGGTTAGGCACCACCCCTTACGATAAGGCAGAAGGCAGGGGGCAGAGTTGACGCCCGCCTTCCCCAACACACACACACACCTCCGCCGTCCAGCTGGGCCAAAGGCTGAGACCCTACTGCTCACAAAGGCTACTTCTGGGCACCCCACGTCCCTTTCCCCTCCATGGCGGAACCAGGCTGTGAGTCCCGGCGGGCTGGTTCTGGGCACCCAGTTCCACGCCAGGCTCAGGGGGAACCGAGGACAGGGTCCCTCCAGTCTCATCGCCCGCGAATCTTCGCTGGGCCCGCCTCCCTCGCGCTGGGCTCGCGGCCAATACTCGGGCTCCCTGACTGCAAGGTGCCGGGGTCGCCAGGTTTCCACAACCGCCGCATTTCAGACCCACCAGCCGGTGGCGCCGGGCGGGAGGCACCACGGCTGCCGTGAACCCTGGACCCCGGAGCTGCGGAGCCACGGATCGGCAGCTCCGGGGACGCCTCTCGGCTTCATCTCCCTTCCAGCTCCTTCAGCCTGGCCGGGGCCAAGTCCGCGCGGGACACACACATACCGCCGCTCACACCTCCTCGGCAGCCCCCACCCCTTTACGCGTCTGTACCTCCCTCCTCCCGCTAGAGCCACACGCTCCATTGCACGCGCACACACACTCCCGGTCCCGGGAAGCAACACAACCCCCACGAGCCCGCACCTCCGTACTCCTGCCCAAGTGCCACATTCTCACCTGCTGTGCTCGCACGCTGGTCTCCCCCCCCCCACACACACACCATACACTCATCTGCTGTCACACCCCCCTCCAAAGACCCGCGCATTTGGGACACGCGTGAAACACCACACCTCACACATTCACCCAACCGTTAGCACGCTCACACACACGATCACACGAGCTCACACACTTCACACCCTCACGGAGAAGCCGGCACCCGCTCGCACCCCCACACACTCGCTCACACACACACACACTCACCGTCACACACACTCGCATCTCTAAATACACTCCCGCACCCTCTCACACGCAGCTGCTTCCCGGACACCCTTCCACGGAGACGCAACAAAGACACACGCACACACGCCCTGGCCCAGACCCAGACCCAGAGCGTTCTCTCCAGAAGAGACGCCCTCCCTCGCTCGCCGAGCCCACCAGCTCGCCGACCCCCCACCCCACCCCCGCCCACCACGCCGAGACCCGCGCTCGGACCCCGAGCCTCTCCGGAGCGACCCCGCGCCCCTCGCCGGCGGCCCGCCCCCGCACGCGTCCCCAGCCCGGGCTCCCTCCCGCCCGGCGCCCGCGCACTCACCGCGCGCCAGGTCCAGGATCGCGGCGAGCAGCAGGCAGACGCAGCCGCGGAGGCTCGGGGCGGCTCGCATGGTGCCCGGGAGCAGGCAGCGGTGGCGGGGCAGCGGCGGTGGCGGAGGTGGCGGCGGCGGCAGGTCCCCTCGCCATGGGCTCAGGCGCGCTCCTGCCTTCGGCCGCCGGCCGAGATGGTGGCGGACAGCGCGGGGCGCCGCGGGGGCGCCCCCATGCCCCCGCGGCCCGGCCGCCCGGGCGCCGGACTCCACTGGTCTGGGTCTCGGCGGGGCGCCGCGACCCTCGAGCTCCGGGCGTCCTCCGAGCGCGCCGCAGCCGCTGGCTCCCCGCTCCTCAACTGCGAACGGCACCCAGCGCGGCCGGGAGTCGGATCCGCGGCGGCGCTGGAGTTTGGAGCCAAATCGCGCTCCCTCCGCCTCGCGCTCGCCTCTCCCGGAGGCGCGAGCGCCCCCCTCCCGGCGCCCTCCCTCCGTCCCTCCCCCTCTCTCCGCCCCCCGCCCTCCCCGCCCTCCGCTCTCCCCGCTCTCCTCGCTCTCCGCTGTATTATACAGACTTTTCTTTAATCCTTTCTGGGCTGTTCGGTTCTCGTCCGATAAGCCGATTTATTGCGGGGAGAAGGAGAGCTCCCCGCTCCCGGCCCCCCACCTCCTCTCTGCCTCCCACCCCCTCTGCTCCCCCCAGGTCCCCCCCTCACTCACAACTCGCTTGCAGCCCTCAGCTTCATAACCACCTCCCAGCTGACCGAGCTCCCCTGCCCCCCGGAAGCCCAGCTCCATCCGATCCCGCTCCGCCTAATCCCATCCCGGGATCCCCACGCCCCAGGCTGGTGGAGGGAGGCAGCCCCCGTAGCCTCCGGGAGAGCGGCGCCCACCTCGGTGGGGCAGAGCAGGCAGGGTGTGGCCCCCAGCACTGGCCTGGCCGCCCACTAGTGCCCTTAGTGGGGACCATGAGGGGCGTAGGTGTTCTGAGACTTCCCAAATGAGGGGTGCCCGCCACCCCCGCAACCCAGAGGAGTGGGGTATGTTTTGTCCTTTCTTCCCACAGTAGCCACATCCTTGTGTCCAGCCAGGAATGGGTAGGAGCTGTTGTTTCCTCCTGGCAGAGGCCAGGGTTGCACTTTCTGGAGGCCGGACACCCTGCCTCCACCCAATACCCACCCCCGCCCCATTTGCCTGAAGAGTGGGGTTTGGGACTTGTATCCTAGCATTATCCTCCCACCAACAAAGACACACACACACACCATTGAACTTGGGGCCTGGCTGTGGGCCTTGAGGTCCCCTAGGAGGGAGAGGTACCCTAGCACTTGGGTACTCTCCCTGGCGGTGAGGTTGAGTGGGGAAGTTCAGGGCATGTCCTGCCATCCCTGGCTGGGCCCCAGGAGGTGGCAAGCGGAGGCCGGAAAGGCCCGCGCGGCCAGGGGCAGGACTGGGTTCAAAATGCAGCTCGCCGGCTGGGCTCTCGCCCCAGTGTCCTTTCTATGGCCTTCCACAGAGAACCCCCAGCTTCCAGGGTTCTCTCAGGTTGCTGCATACGACCTGGGCCCTATCTACTTAGTAGCCAGTGGGCAGGTAGCCAGCTCCGTCCCTAGCAGCCCCTTGGACGGGCGTAGGGGGTACCAGGGCCACTGAGTGTTTGATGAGTCGTATGTTGGGGAGCCCGGTGTGGAGAGGGCCCGTGGCGGGGACTGCTTCCTCCGTCCGCCCTCCCCGAACCCCACTCCAGGCTTCCCCCTGCAGCCCTGCTGCAGCTCCGCCTCGGTGCCCCACCCGCCCCGCCCCCAGCCCCAGAGAAGGAGCGATTTGCATTGATGAAGATCTGAAAGCAAACATTCACCTGACAGGCTTTAGAACCATCTCAGTAAAATAATAATAATGATCGTAATAAACCCTTATAAATAGGTGTTTGATTACAGTTTGTCCCTATGTGGGTATTTTTTTTTTTTTTTTGAATCAGACTAATTGGCTGCCGGGCTGATTGGGCTGGTGATGGCTTGAATACTGGAGTCTTGGGCCCTTTCTTTTCCTTTTGGCTGGCTGTTCTCCGCTCCCTCTCACCTCCCCGCCCCCCCCAACCCACCCGTTTCTCCTTCTCCAAGTTGCTGAGGGTCAGTTTGATGTCACCTCCGCCCCACACCTTTTTTTGGGCTGATCCAGCCATGCCAAGGGGCACAGTCCCTAACGGAGTCACTCCCCCCCACCCCGCCCCTCCTGAACTCCAGCTCTGGCCTAGGAAAAAGCCAACAGAACCCAGATCTGTCCCACCTGCCAAGCTATCTGGGGAAGGGATCCCCTGACTGGGGGGCAGCAGCGTCCAGCTGAGAGGCCCCTCGTGTCAGCAGGCTGGTCTGAGTTCACAGGTCAAGGCCAGGCGTCGCGGTGTGGGCACTCCTGCTGCGAGCCAGAGTGCACCCAGGCAGGCGGACAGACCGGAGTTCATCCGGTGACACCTGAACAGGCGAGGCTTCCCGTCTGCACTCACAGCAGCCCGGCCGTGAGAGAGAGGAGACAGCCGGGGGCCTGGTGGGACTCCAACTCCCCTCTCACCCGTGGGCCCACACCAGCCGGGGGATCAAATCCCCAGGCAGCAGCAGGAAGGGGCTGGAGGTCCACCTTCATTATGCCGCCAGTGAATGGCATGGAGCAAGAGGCTCACGCACGGGGAGGAAAGGAGGCCTGATGGCCCAGGGAGGGCTGCCTCCTGGGGCCAAGGATGGGACCAGGGGAGGGGCTGGTGCTGCTGGAAACCGCAGTGACCCCTCCTCCAGCCCCGGGACTTCCGAACCCCCCCACCCCTTCCGCCACTGTTCTCACTCTCTTGCAATGTCACCCTGCATTACAAGCACTAGTCTTCCTAGCCAGCTCCTGGCACATAGTAGGCCATTCATAAATTCTTGTTGGACGGGTGGATGAACAGGCACCTGGATGGCTGAAGGCAGGGCCCCTGCTCACCGAAGCTGCAGTCCTCAGCTCCTGGTACGAGGCTGCCTCTCGGCAGGTGCTAGCTAGCAAGCATCCTGTGACAGGAGCCTTGTCGGAGAGCGAACGCCCCACTGGATGGCGTGTGCATGGGGAGGACATCCTGCCCAGGTGGTTTCCCGAAAAAGCACGGCTGCGGTAGACGTGTTTGTGCCGCATGGAAACTGTGTTCCTAGTAACACTGCCACCTTCGTACACCTTCTCCTGAGGGAGCCCACTCATCCCGCTCCCGTTTTACAAAACACAGCTTCAGAGTCCCCCCCCCCCAACCCCCCGCCCCAGAGAAAGGCGTATTTGAAACGCTGAGAGGCAAGGTTAGCAGAGGGCACAGAGTGACTTAGCCCAAAAGAAAAATCACCCAGGGAGCCACAGGCTGTTCATTTGTTTAAGTCCCTTGGCTCCTGGCTCCTGATGGATGTGCCGCCAGCAACGTGGTCTCCACTCCACAGTCCTCCTGGCACTCAGATCCTGGAGCCAGGGCGGGGCGTGCCTGCTCCGCGCTCTGGCTGCGCAGGGGCCCTGGGCCTCCCCGGAGCCAGGGTGGGGCCGTCCAGCCCAAGCCTCCCTCTGTCCACTGTGCTGCGCTAGGCTCTCTCCCAACAGAGGGCGCTACAGCATCAAACAAATTTCTCCTCTCCTGACCCTAGGGAACACCCCCGGAGGTCAAAGGGCCCCTCTGTGACCTCTTAGTTTGTTTGTTTCAGGACGGGGGAGGGATACAGTATATGATTATCTTCCACAGCCTGGTATCCCAAAGGATGGGCTCTCTTGGTTGGAGGAAACACCCCCCTGTGAAGTTTGATAAGGACGCTAAGAGTGGTAAACATTTCCTCCCTGGCTGGTGTAGCTCAGTTGGCTGGAGCGGCATCTGGTAACCAAAGGGTTGTGGGTTCGATTCCCTGTCAGGGCACGTACCTAGGTTGCAGGTCTTATCTCTGGTCTGGGCACGTCCCATTGCTGGTCTAGGTGCTCTGGGAGACAACCAATCAGTGCTTCTCTTTTGATGTTCCTCTCTCTCTTCCTCTCTCCCTAAAAGCAATGAAAGAAACATGTCCTTGGGTGAGGATTAAAAAAAAAAAAAGCAGTACGCGTTTATGAAAGTGCTTCTCCTGTGACAGGCACTCACGGACTCTTCACAGTAACACACGAGGTTGTTACCGTCATTATTCTTACTGTACAGATGAAAAGACTGAGGCACAGAGAGGCTAAGCAACTTGCCCAGCGCCACACAGTAACAGAACCAGGTCTGTACCCAGGGAGAGGCCAGAGCCAGAGCTCTCACATGCTCTTCCAGGCCAAGACACACACGCTCACATGTGACATGTGTGTTTACACACACAGACACACATGCCTTGGAAGGCAGTATTTTGATGAGAAATGAGATTTTTTAAAAAACGTGAATAAGTTCTGTGTGGTCCGCCTCTCTCATCTCATTTAATCCTCCTAAGAGCCCTCTGTGGCGGCCTTATGTATGCCCGATGTACAGCTCAGTAAACTGAGTCTCGGAGAAACGGAAAGGCTTGTGCACAGAAGCGAAGGTAGCGGACTGCCGGACTCTGGGCCGGCCCCAGAGATCCACACGCGTGTGCTCATTCTCCCCCTGCTTCCTCCCATCTCCCCCGCTCCCACGTACACATGCTCACTCACGCAGTCCTCCGGCTCCTTCCTACCTGGCCCTCGGCCTCTCCGTGCTGGGAAGTAAACATCCATCAGACCACTTCTCAGACAGGATCGAGTCTTTTACCGTTTGGTTAAATTAAACACAGCTGAAAGTGACGCCTTAACACCAGTGACCCGAATCAATACGGAGTCGGTCGCTTGGAATTAAGTCCAAACCGTGTCCTTAATGGACCTCAGTCCCATCTGGACTCTCACGCTGCAGCCCCAGCTCGACTTCCCACAGGAGGAGCCCAGTGGGTTTTCCACGGGGAGTCTGAGGCTGTGGGTGTCTGGCGGGGCCTCAGCATTACAGACCCAGAGAAAAGAGCTGCACCATAGGGAGGAGTGGGGACCGCCTTGGCAAAGAGAAGGTCGACCCAGGAGACCAGCGTTTCACAGACTGGGTTCCACCAACCATTCATTTTGCAAGTTTATAGTAAACATTCCTTGAAAGGGGGTTCCGTGGTTAATACATCTGAGATATGACTCCCATCGGGCCCCTCTCCACTTCTTGGAGATTTACGATTTGCACGAGCATAGAAAAGGCTATGAGAAACTCTGCAGCCATTTTCGGTTTTGTCTACTGCAAACCTAAACTTGTTTGGCCTCAGAACCCTCTTTGCATACGTGCCTATGAGCGTCTCCTGGGCAAGAGTTCGGCAGGTCACAAGATGCATGGGAGATGCTGCTCTTGCCCTGGACCGGTCCGGCCTCTTCCCGGACTACCGCAGTCAAAGTGGTCGTAGCAACAAGCAGAATGGCAGCCGCGGCGACAACCGCTGCCAGCGGGCGGCGTTCACTGAGTGTTTACTGTGTACCAGGCTCTGTGCTAAGTGCTTTGCTTGTACTGATTCCTTGAATTCCCTTCATGACCCTACGAGGCTGGTTCTGTTTTGAACCCTCCAAAATAGATGAAGAAACTGAGGCACAGAGAGGCGAATCCCCTTACTTAAGGTTACTTTGCTTTTATGTATTTCTGAGATGGTAGGCGATATGAAAATAAGGACCACAGGTAATTCATGTCTGTGTCACTTGTGCCTGGCAGGTGGCAGGAGCTCAAGAACGTGTTTGGATGGAAGGAAGGAAGGAAGGAGGGGAGGAAGATGAATAGAAAGATAAATGGGTGAAAGAATAATTGGATTGATGGATGAATGGACAGATGAATGTGAGTGTTATTGGGCGGATGCATGAATGAATGGACGGGTGGATGGGAGAACAGATGGAAAGAAAGGGGGGCGGGGGGATGAATGGGGGATGACAGGGGGGTACGTAGGCAGATGGGCTGGAGAAAGGATTGATGGTGGATGAGCACATCGGTGGAGGCAGTGAATGGGTGATTCAAGATTAGAAAACATCAGTAAGATTTGTACTTTTTTCCTGTGTCATTGAATGTGGTAAGTATAAGAGACCTGAACTAACAGGTATTAGTCATAGTGAGAAGGTGCCAGCAGAGGTAGTCAGGCGCGGTGTCTAAAAGCGTGGGCTCTAAAGTTGGCCTGCCCAGACCCAAATCTCAGTATTGGCACCCCAGAAAAAGACCGCAGGATGGATGCATGCTTGGGTGGGTGGATCAACGGGAGGGAGGGAGTGAGGGAGGAGGGCGGGAGGAGGGAAGGGAGGGAGGGAGGAGGGAAGGGAGGGAGGGCTTCCTATAAGGACTTGAGAAAAGCATTTCATCTCTCTGCATTTTGATTTCCTCATCTGTAAAATGGGGGTGGGAGGGTAACAGTACCAACCTCATCAAGTTCTAGTTCTAGCACCGACTAAATAAAGCAGTGCTTTAAATGAAGTAAGCACTCAATAAACATTAGCTATAGCAAATGCTACCCACCGAGGCAGCCATACGATGCTGTCATTTCCCCACGCGGTGGTTCCGCCTTTCCATCCTCGACTTCCTGCACCTGCCGTGGAGAGGGGTGGGTGACGACTCCTGGGTCAAGAGCGCAAGAGACTCAGCAGATGGTTGCCAACAACAGGAATCAAAAAAAGGGGGGGTGGGCAGTGCAAATGGGACCTGAAATTCACTCACCCTCTGTGGCATTCTGTGGCATTCGTCAGTCTAGTCCTGGCTTTAGACTCTTGTCTCCATGACTGCCAAGGCAGACCTGGGGTCTTCTCTTCCCCCTCCTCTTCCTCCTCTTCCTCCTCTTCTTCCTCCTCCTTCTTTTTTTTAGGAGGTTGAAAAAGTGAGGAAGGACTTTACTGTGAACCCAGAAATGACCAAGACTTTAGAGGGATAATGCTGGAGAGAAAGATATTTTTTAAATGTGTTTGATTGATTATGCTATTACAGTTGTCCCCATTTTCCCCCTTGGCCCCCCTCTGCCTCGGTACCCCCATTCCCTCCAGCAGTCCCCCCACCTTAATGTCCATGGGTCATGCATGTAAGTTCTTTGGCTTCTCCATTTCCCAGGCTATTCTAAACCTCCCCCCGTCTATGCTGTACCTACCGTTTATGCTGCTTATTCCCTGTACTTCCCCCTCCCAGCGGATAACCCTCCAAATGATCCCCATATCTATGATTCTGTTCCCATTCTGGTCGTTTGCTTAGTTTGTTTTCTTCAGATGCAGTTGTTGTAGTTGTGAATTTGTTGCCATTTTAATGTTCAAAGTTTTGATCTTCTTCTGAAGTCACCCTTGGAGACTTCAGACCCTTTCCTCCTTTCCTTGCCAAGCTGCAGTACCACCCATAGACAACAGGTGGCGCCATCTAATATGTGATTTGTTCCATTTTTTTACAGCCTTTCGTGTTGGAGGTCCTATCTTCTGTAAAACAAATCTGCTTCCTGTTTCACTAATTTGTAAGCTTTAATGTATTCACAATGAGGCATGATGTCACAAAATATGTATCCTAAAGCTCCCGAGTGAGTCACAATAGTGTGATGGGTCCATAATACTATAGATGAACTGAGACCTCAAGCAAGATAGCTCCCCGAGTCCTCACTATTTGAGATGCATACTGTCTTTGCCACACAGAGAAGTCATATCCTCTTCAGTGGACTCGCCTTTGTGTCCTGCTTCCCCAGGTCATGCTGGGAGCGCTGGAAGGGTTAGGCCCATTCCAGTTCGCCCCTCGCACCTCCAGTGCTGCCCTGCGCAGGCCTGGGTCACAAAGAAGGAAGGCCCAGCTAGCGGGGCTACTTGTCCAGTTGGGGGGATAAAGGGATTTGTAGCCAAAAGGCTCTGGGTAACTGCAAAAGCCATCTCATGAAGCCTGACCATTTCCTCCTCCCTCCAGCAGCCTGCTTTCCGCCCCGAAATATTTGAGAACGTCCCAGTCTGGTTTGTAGAACAGAGCCACTTTCATCTCTCTGGGCTGCGGGGTTTTCACTGGTAAGAGGCAAAAGGCTGGGCTACATCCTGGAGGCCCCCGACAGATGTCACCTGGGAGCGAATCTACCTCCACCTTCCGTCCCTTTCTCTCCTCCTGTGCTGCAGAGGAAGCCCAAACCCTGTAGCTGGCTCTGAGCTAGCACTTGGGAGACCGTGAGACCTGAAGCTCGGACGGGTGCCCAAGAGTTAGAGGAGAACTTGGGGGCAGCCGCATGGGCAAAGCCTTACAAGCAGGCAGCTGAGGTCGCCAGGCAGGGACAGCAGGTGGCCCGGGAAGGCTTGGGCGGGTGGGGTGCAAGGCGGTGCAGCTCAGAGGTTAGCCAGAGGGCAACGAGTGCCACTCGAGGGCGAAATAGCAAGGAAAACTGCTCTAAAAACCTGCAGTGGACAGAATGACCTGGACACATCTGCCCAGCTTGAGATTCTGTGACTCTCAGCCTTAGACCTCTCTGAACTGACCCGTCCTTCCCCAGCCCCCGGAGGGGACTTCATCAGCATGGGAGCCTTCCCGTCTCTGCGGGGTGCTCCTCTTCCTCCCTCTCCTTCCCCCAACCATCCATCAGTGGAAACAACCCTGCTAACCCCTTACCTGGGAGCCAGTCACCTGGCCCCACTCCCCTCCCTAGCTTCCTGTGTCACCTCTCTTCTGCCCACACCCACGTGCCCCGTGGAGAGGGTGCCCCTGCAAAGGGGCAGCTGGTGAATCAGGGGAGGTTTCCCTGGAACTGAAGGATATTTGGGGGCACAAAGGGAGAGCCCCTCAACCCCCTGAGTTGCCCATCCCTGAAAAGGGACTCTGGGGGACCATGGGAAATAACACAAGAGTTGTTAAAGCTTCGTATGATTCCAGGGGAAGGAGCCCAGGCACTGGGTATATGACAGACCCAAGAGGCACAGGTACAAGGGCTCCGAACCCTAATGGTCTCTAAATAAATGGTCCTAATGGGTCGTCTCCTCCTCCACCGAGGACCTTAAGACTATGTGTGTGCATTGGTCTGCTCCTCCGCATGATTCCTTGAAGCTTCCCTGCAAATAAAGCACAACCAGCCAATCCACACCCCAGCTCACTGAGCTCTCTTGACTCTATGCCTCCGTATGTGCTGTTCCCTCTGCCTGAAACACCCTTCCCCCTCTACCCTCCCCATCCTCCTCACTCCCACCTGCCTTACCCTAAGTACCCAATGCACACCCTTGAAGCTGGTCAGCTCCTCCTCATGCCCTAAGTCTCACCTTTAGCGGTCACTAGTTCAGGAAGTCTGTATCAGATGCCTTCCTGTGCTTGCCCAGGGAAGAAGAGGATGGTGGTGAGATGTGCAAAGCATGGTGGGAGGGAGGGAGGGAAGGTAGAAAGGACCCAGAAGTCTGAATCTAGAGCAGGCTCAGAATCAGCCATCAGAACAGAGTGAGGTATCATTGGAATGTTTGAATGGCCAGAAAAAAATGCTCAACTTTTCCAGAACAATAAATACCTTTCTTAACTAAGGCTGCCTTCGATGGACTCTCAGCAAAGGTGCTCGTGCTGGACTTTGCTTTAAGACATGTTAGATCACCGAGACCTTCTGGCACCTTCCTTTAAAGGAAGGAGCAGCACATGGTGGGGGGATGGCATTGGGTTTAGGGGAGCAGAGGGCTGGAGTCTTCAGTACCTATGGGCCAGCCCTCAGGGAGAGAGGCTCAGAGGTGCATGGGTATAAGCTGAAGGACTCACACTCCCCTTTAGTCCCATGGCACCGTCTCCTCTGGCAGGACCAGCTCCCCGTCTCAGGGGGGCTGCAGAGCACCCTGGGTACCCAGGAACCAGCCATCTTCCTGGCTGCTGCCTCCGCGTCCAACACTTCCTTTTCCAGACAATGAAACCCCGGCCCCTTGCAGCTGCCCCCTTCACAGTGGCGCAGGGACAGGAGCCCCTCCCTGAGAGCCTCTCCTCGCGGCTGGCTGTTCGATAAGCCCCATATTTCACACCCCGAGTGGCTGCATTTCAGTGGTGGGTGAAGTGGTTTTATTTTTATCGCTCACGCAGGCATATAAATATGCACGAGGAGCTCGGAAGCACTTTAGGGTCTCTCTGGAAGGCAAGGCTCAGTGTGAGTGTGAGGCAGCGTGGCAATTAGTTCAACCAGGGCACCGCTCCGTGGGGTCTGAGGGGCCACCCGCAGCGCCGGGTCCCTTCTCCTTGGAACGGTGTCTGCCCCCAGAGGCTCCTGAGAACAGGGGGTGCCTCGGCGAACTTTCTAGAACTAAATTAGAAAAAGAGAGAGAGAGAGATCTGCGTTTCTACCTTAACTCTGCCACTTAACCTGCTGTGTGACGTTGGAGAAGATCCTTTCCTTCTCTGGGTCTCAGCACCCACAGCTGTAAAATGGGGCCCACCACGCCTCCCCTGTCAGCCTCCTGGGTTTTTGTAAAGAACAAATATGACGATGCAGCATTGGAAACGGGCTCTGAGGACTGTACGGCACGACTGTAAGAGGCTCATCGTCATTCCTCCCCAGCCGCGCATTCATTGGGAGCAGGTTGGCGAACTGCAGACCGCGCCGGGTAATCCCGGCGATGGATGCCGGAGATGTTCCCGCGTCTTTGCCCGCCGTAGCGGGGGGAGGGGGGGCGCGGGGCAGGGAGAGGGCGCTGATTACCCTCCTGCTACAGAGCTGGGTGCTTTACATACATTATCGCATTTGAACTTGACAGCAGTGCTTCGGGGAGGTGTGACACCTGTTCATTGATGAGGAAGCTGAAGTTCAGCAAGGTGAAGGACCGCGGGAGTGGTGGAGGCCAGCTCGAACGCGGGCCGGCGCTCACCTCTCCTCCGGGGGCGGCAGGGAACTAAAGGCTCCAGTTGACTGCCCGCCACCGCGGGCCAGCCGAGCACTCGGGACAGATGTGTCGTCCTGTGGTGTGGCCCTCAAAGCAGCCCCGCGGCCATGGTCACGCTGGCTGCAGAGTGAGCACATGGTCCTAAAGGAACCTCGTGAAGCCGTCGCCACCTCTGAAACCCAGGTCTGGCTTTTATCGCTCACGGGCTGCAGCGGAGAGAGGGGGGTTTTCATCTGCCAGGTCCCACCGGCAGACAGAGATGAACCGAAGGCTTTGGTGGGTATGTGCTCGGGTAGAAAGTGGTTTGCCGAGCAATTACAGCCCTCTGACGGCCAAGGTCGGGGGGTCAAAGGATGCTGAGCTCTGCCTGGCCTCTCATCTCTCGAGCTCACATCCCAGCACGTGATGATGAGGAAGGGAAACCAGTCTCTTCCTTCCCAGGGGCTCAGTCATCCCTCGGGTTGAGGGTCCAGGGGCTCGGGGTCCTGCGGCCCCCCCTTTCCCCAAAGGGCTCTCTCGGCCCTGGGGCCCTGTGCAGGGGGCTCAGCAGCTAATGAAGAAATGCTCCCAACCTTTAACTGTATCTTGAAGGTCCAGTAGAGGTACAACCCATGAGGGCAAGGCCCACGTTTAAGGGCCCAAAGACCAGGCTGCAGTGGACAAAGGAGTTCCCCACGGCCACGCATCAGTGTGCCAGAGGGTGAACCTCCAGCACAGCAGGGAAGGCTGGTGGCTGGTGGATCAAACACCCGTTCTCTCCAGTTCGACTTTTCTCTCTTTATTTCCTTTCTGACTTAGTTCTGTCCTCACGAAACCTGGAAGTACCAGTCTCAGCTGCGTGAAGGAGTGCCAGCAAGAAAGGAGTTCTGTCCACGCTCAGCTGGTCTAGAGAGAGCCAAAGCCAAGGCCAGCGGACTCCCAGGAGGAGGCAGGGCTCGGAGGCCAAGGTCAGACCCCGCACGGCGCTCCTGCCTGCTCAGGCATTGTTCCGCAGGAAGTCCTTGCTCTCTTCCCCCCACCACAACCTCTCTCTCTCTCTCTCTCTCTCTCTCTCTCTCTCTCTCTCTCTGATTTAACCATGGTCAAGTCCTCCGGACATAAAACGTACCATCTTAACCATGTTTAAGTGGATCAAGTACATTCACATCTTTGGTAACGGAGCTCTGGGCCGTTTGTGTCTCGCAGAGCTGAAACTCCATGCCTACCCAACACCCACTCATGCTCCCTCCCCGCGGCCCGTGGTGGCCACCGTCCACTTTCTGTCTCCACGAATCCACCGCTCCACATGCCACGTGTCGGTAGAATCACACGCATGTGTCCACTGGTGACCACCTGTTGCACTTACATAGTGTCCTCATAGTTCGTCCATTTTGGGGATGTGTGTCACAATTTTCCTTCTTCCTTAGGCTGAATAAAATTTCGTTCTGTGGATAGGCCACATTATGATTACTACTTTTGTACCCATACACTCTCCAGTGGGCACTGGGGGTGCTTCTACCTTTGGGCTACTGTGAATGGTGCTGCTATGGACATTGGTGTACACGTATCTCCACAAGACTCTACTTCCCATTTTTTGGATATTTACCTGGAAAAGGGATTGCTGGATCACATGGACGCTCCTCTCTAAGGAAGGAGGATCTGTGGGGCGGGGGGGCATCTGCCAGGCACCTGGGAGACCTCTGAAGGTGGCGAGCCTGGTCAGAGAGGCTGGGGTGCACACAGGCGAGCAGGAGGCAGGGGACCCCTGACTCCCTCGCTGGCTGCAGCAGGGCGTGGTGGATTTCACGGTTCTCTGCCTGCCAGGGCCCTGGGCCTCCTGGGCCCCCAGGTAGGTGCAGAGTGGAGTGTGGAGGAACAATGCCCAGAAAATTTGCAGCTACAGCTAAAGGGACCCAGGTGCCCATGGCAACCGCTAACAGCTGCTAAAAGGCTGGGGACTTCAACGGGCTGACTGGTATGTACACACCAGTGGCGGGCAGGCGTCTGTTGGCCAAGTGAACGACGGCAGTCCCAAAGTTCTAGAAAGCACGTTCCGCAGGGCGACACGATGCGGCTTTCTTGTTCACAAGAAGGAAGCCCCATGAATGAATGAATGAATGAACAGGCATAACATTGTATCGAGTTGCTATTTTCTGTAAAGGAAGAATACCCAGAGAAGAAGAAAGGTCAAGGACATTTAATGAACTCTCTGTGGACCCTGCTTTGTGCAAAGCAAGTGCCCTGGCAGGCAGGGGAGGAAATGGAGATGGCGTGGGCCTGTCCAGAGGCGGCTCGTAGACCAGGGGGAGCGGAGGAGGCCAAGTCCAGCACCGAGTGTCCTGCGGAGAATTAAGATTTCAGAACGAGGAGGAAGCACTGGAAAGGGCCTCCTGCATCCACTCTACAACTACCTTGGGACAGGAGCTTTCTTAGCCCATACGCCAGGAAGCTGTCACAGGTGGGCACTGGTAACCAGGTTCTTGGTGATCGGGACCAAGAATTGAACTGAACACCCAGAGTTTACAGCAGAGAACATGGGAGCAGGCCAACCTCAAGCAGAGACTGATCTCAGGGGCTGGAGGGACTCTATTCTTATGGGGCGGATCCTCCCTGGCTAGCTTTGGCGGCTTTTACTGCGCATGTGCAAGTAGTTGTATTACTTTAAAGCTACTGTGCATGTGGTCTCCCATGATCTTCCCTGACTGGCCACCGGAGAAGGGGTTGCACAATGTTACCGAATGGACCCCGCCCCCCGTCTCCTCGGGTCCCCCTATCCTAGGTTTGCCTTGCCCATCGTCTGGGAATTACAGCTCTCCATGTCAGAGACTGTGAAAAGGAAAGGAATTATTTATTCAAGTTATACAGACTTAAGAGTAATGACGTAATGTCTTCATTAAAATCCCAAAGTCCCTTAAAACACCCACAGACACACACAGTCCTTTCTTCCTCCTGTTTGCCCAGTCCAGGGTACCGTATCTCAGGAAAAGAAACAGAAGTCCGTGGCTCAGGTAGCCCCCGGTTCTTCCCAGTAACCCGTGCTCGGCTGGCAGGCCTCCCTCGGTTCCCCGCACCATCAGCTGTGTCACCGGGATCTCCAGTTCTTACTCCAAAACCACATGGCACCTCCTCATGGCCCACCAGCAAGAATCCTTTCACCCCTTTCCTTCCTGTAGCGTCTCTCCTGCATGCTTCCGAACTGCTAAGAGAGAGCTCTGCATCACTGCTACATCTTGCTTTCCAGCTTTCTAAGCTGCGTGCATGGCAAAGGGAGACCCAAAGCCATGTGGTTCTTCCTCTGCCAAAGCTGTGTAGTTCTTCCCATCATGGCTGCCGTGCCTGGGTTTAAATCCCAGTGCCAATCTTCCTCTGCAGCCCCATTTCTGACTCCTCCCACAACTGGCTACACTTACCAGCATTCCCGTATATTTCCAGGTTTACTGGGTTGCCATAGTAAGTCCAGGCAGGTGTGGCCTGTGGTGTGGAGCCAATCATCTCCAAGCTCACACGCAAGTGCTGTAACCAGGGGGAGTTACTTCCCAGTTACATCCTGGGTGGAAGTCACTCCCTTACCCTGGCTCAAGGCATGGCCACAGCTATTTAACATATCCATGAAACCAGTTAAAGGTTGTAGATATGTTAAATGACCATGCCAGAGGTTGGCTGCAAAGCTGTTGCTATGCAAAACAACTCTCAATGGCCCTGCTCCATTTGTCCCTTCCCCCAGTTCAGACTTGTGGGGGTGAGGACACCCCATATTTTTAATGTTTCCTGGACACCCTGAGTTCTGCACCCCATTACAAATCCTTCTTTGGGGGCCTCCCTGGCTGCACCCTCTTACACAGCCACTCTGAGAGCTGGGACTGTTCTCATCAAGTTCACACACAAGGGGTGACTTGCCCAAGGTCACAGGCAAATGGCAGAACAGGGGAATGAATCCAGGGTTGACTCCAAATCCCAAGTTCTTCCCACTTTGCCAACAGCGGCGACCAGGGGTGACTCCCTGGGGGACGGAGGGACGTGACCTAAGCCAAGACAAGTACGCACATCTGCTTCCAGAGAAGAAAAAGGCTTTCTAGGTGGAAGGGAAAATACCAGCCTACGCGCAGGGGTAGAGAAGGTCAGGGGATGTTCAGGAAAACAGAGCAGGGAGTACATGGAGGGGGTGTTAGGAAATGATTGGGGGGCCCAGCTCCGAACCTGAGCCCATTGGCCTTGACCCTGTCTGGGCAGTTGGGGCTACTGAGGGGGCAGTGACAGGCTCAGGGCTCTGCTTTACCTCCCTTCACCGGCAGCGTGGACTGGAGAAGGTGAGCCTGCAGGCAGAAAGGGTGGCTGGGACAGCTGCTGCCACCCTGCAGAAAGGGGGTTTATCCGTCCCATTGCAGGCCCGCACCTGGGGATAAAGCTGTGAACAGTCGCCCGATTGCCTGGCACTCAGAGCCCTGACTGTCGTGGGCAAAACAGACAGTAAACAAGGAAATAACTCAACCACACTGACTGCCAGTGGTGATCCGTACCAAGAGGTAAATGAGATGAGGTGAGCAGTGCTAATGCAAGTGTAGTGCAATCAGGGAAGGCTTCCCTGAAGAGGTGGCGATTATGCAGAAGATGCAGGCTCTACAGAGAGCAGAGAAATGCCTGGAAGGAAAAGTGCTTAGAGTGTTCTAGGACCTGGCAGACAGAGCCTGGGGCGAGTTTTAGGAAATGAGCGCCCAGAAGCCGCAGGGGGCAGGGGTGGGACTTCACTCCAGAGTGACCGGGGTGGGGGAGGGGGAAGGCTCTGAGCAGGAGCAGGAGACCATCTGATCTAGGCTAGGGGAAGACCTCTGGGCTGCAGTGTAAGAAATGGAAAGGAGGGGGCCCGGTGGAAGAATGACACCAGGCAGGAGGCTGGGGTGGGGGCGGAAAAAGAGACAAAAGTGGCCCTGCGGCTGGCTGGGCTGGAGGCCACAGAAGTGGCCAGGAAGGGACCCGCTGAGGCTCACGGGCTCTGATGCCCATGGGGCGGAGCCGAGAGAGAGAGGCATAGTTGGGAGAAACTCTCTGTTTCAAAGGCAGGTGACAGCCAGGATAAAGCACTGACCCTGCCAGCAAATCCAATTTTCACACATCTCCTTCTGGGTGAAATCTGCCTTCCGCCTGAGTGGGAGGTCAGAGCAGACTCGGCAGTGCAGCCAGAGGCTGCCGTGGGCGGGAGAGGCTCTCTGGGGGCTGGTTTTCCGGGCTCTGGGCTGCAAAACCTTGTCTGGGTGCTCAGAGGAAGAGGAAGGGAGAGGAGGCCCCTTTTTAATCTCCCCCTGCCCTGAAGGGGGCTGGTCTGATACAGCAGATGAGTGTCACGCAGGCATTTTTTTAGGTGCTGGTGATGCAGTCGTCAAGGAAAGGACAAAGTGCCCCCTCTCCCCACCTGTCCCCACAGGCTGCCCCCAGGCTGTGTGTGGGAGGCCATCTCTGGCCTGGGCCCTAGAGGTGGCCTCCACCTCCTGGGGTTCCCCCCTGTATGACCTCAACTTGACTCAACTGGACCTAGTGACTGACTTCTAGTGAACAGAATGGGCTGATGGGACGTTGCTTCTGAGAGGAGGTTACAAAGGACTGGGACTCGGGTGGTGCCAGCATTCTCTCTGGCGCCTCCCCTGCTTGCTTACCTGGAACCCACACCCGTGTCTCAGAGGGGGCCTTGTGGCGAGGACCTCAGGGAGAGAGCCACGGCAGATGACAGCTCGTGAGGGGCTGGGGTCTCAGTCCAGCAGCCCATGAGGGATGACGCCTTCCGGCGATGGTGGGAGTGAGCTTGGGAGAGGTCCCAGGCCACCCTCCCCGCCGACTTTGACATGCCCGTGGCCTTGCAGCCTGGGAGACACCCTGCACCAAAGGACCCGGCTAAGCCACACCTCGATTCCTGAGCTCCCAAATATTTTGATAAATGTTCTTATGCTACTAAGTTTGAGGGGTATTATTTATGCAGCAATTGATGACTAACGCATTAGTGAACATTTATTAGACACTTAATGTGGGCTTTACCGGCAGACATATTATGAGGTAGGTGCCACAAAATGGTGTATTGTCCCCATTTTAGAGATATGGAAACTGAGGCTCGGAGAGGCTAAGTAACACCCAAGGCCACAGAACTGGGAAGTGGCAGAGAAAGGATTCTTTAAAATACAGTTTATTACTTTTAGAGAGGGGGGAAGGGAGGGAGAAAGATAAGGAGAGAAATATTGATGCACGAGAGAGAAACATGGATCGATTGCTTCTCATGCACACTCCCAACTGGGGACCGAACCCCCAATCCAGGCATGTGCCCTCACTGGGAATTGAACCAGAGACCTCCCACTCTGCCGCACCAGCCAGGGCGGCAGAGAAAGGATTTAAACAGACCCCGTTGGCTGCAGAGTCTGTGCTATTGAAAGCCACACTGACAAGGGAGGCACAGCCTCCTCCCCAGAGAGCGCCTCCTCTGGGGACAGAAGCACACGCTCCACGCGGAGGGCGCTGCCATGGAGTCGGGAGTGTGGCTCTTTGACCTTGCTTCGCGCCCAGCTTCCAGTCCGCCAACACCTCCGCCCACCCGTCCTCCAGCCTGCAGGACCTTCCAGAGCCGCCTTAGCTCACCCCGTCTCTGGCAGGGCTTCCTAATCTCTTGTTGTTTCCTCCTTGAAACCGGATCTCTTTGCATTGTTTCCTTGATTTAGCCTCCAGTTATGCATGGGACCCAATTCTGGATCCGGCAACCCCCCGCATGACCTGGGCACCCACCATGTGCTGGGCCCTGTTGAATCCTTAAACAACCCATTTACATACAGGTGGAGAAGCTCAGGCCCAGAGACGTAACTGCCACCTCCCACGACCGGTTGTCCAGACCTGTCTGACCCGCTGGGCTGTGCCGCCTTCCTGGTCCTGGGATTTAACGTCGTCCTAGGTGTCTTAGCCCCTAAGCTACAGGCCTCTTCCCATCGCTGAGACCAGTGTGGGACCACATGATCGGTGTGCCCCCCAGAGTGTGCTACGCCTGGGGGATGCACGGGGGTCTGTTGGATCCCCCCACTAGGGCATTAGCTCCTTAAGCACAGCCTAAGGTGCCAGCATCCAGCGAGCCCCTGATACACCTTTGCTGAATAAAAGAGGAAACTGGCTTACAATCTAGGCAGAGGGTATTTTCCCCTGTCTGCTCAGTGCACCTCTCCCTTTGGAGAAATTAACCGTTGTGTAATATGTCATTCTATGGAACTGCCGCATCCACCCCACCTCCCATTCTCCCAGGGGCAGGCAGGGGACCCAGCTCCCTCCTTCGACTGTGGACGCCGAGCAGAAGAGCAAAGAGCCTGCACAAGGCAAACGCTACAGCAGCAGCGGCCCTGCCTCTGCTCTGGCTTCCTGGTGCCCCCGCCGGGCCTGGTCTCCCAGCCCGGCCTCAACAATCTTCCCTGCTCACAGCCCACAGCGCCTCTGCCACCCTGGCCCCCGGGAGCTGCCCAGCTGGCCTCTGCCTCTCTCCCCAGATTGCCGGATCCACAAGCCCGAGGCTCTCACGGCCTGCACAGGGTCAGGGTGGGGCTCCTGTAGGCACTGGGCTCAGGGACCGTGTCTGTGCTCCAGCCTGTCCCCCAGGAGCCAGTGCAGGGGAAGGAGGGCCACAGCCCAACGCTGCCCCCACCTCCTGTCCAGTCCCCCCGGAAATCTCAACTTCCTCCCTTTCTCTCGTATCTTCCCTGACCTTTGGTCCCCCCAGAGAAGGCTGTGTACTAATTAGCTAAGAAATAACATGGCAGCACTATGATTCCTCATTAGCTCGGGAGAGAGTCCCAGCTACATGACTGATAAGCATCTACAAGAAAATTAACTCCAGTGCAAGGACTCCCTAATCAAGATTAACGAGGGGGAAGGGAGGGAGAAACGTGGGGCCCAGGGCCATCCACAGGTCTCCAGGGGTCCACCTCGCCCCATGGGGGTGCTGAGGAATGAGAGGGGGGAGATAAAAGGCCGCAGGGCTGGTCTCAGAGTCCAAGGCTCTGTTCTGTCTCCTTAGGCAAAACGGTGCATTACGCGGATCAGGATACACGGCCTACTGGGTGCCAAGAGGAGGGACACTGAAATGAGCAAGTCAACATCCTTGCCCTGGTGGGGCTCGCAATGTCATTAAGCGGATAATTACAGTGCAGGATGATAAGAGGGCCCATGCAGGCAATAGCCAGCATGTACTGAGCACTTGCTATGTGCTTGGCGTCATCTTAAGTGCCTAACATGTGCTAATGTCTTTACTCCTTACCACAGAGCTGTTCTTGGCCCCAATTTACAGATGAGGACACTGAGGCATGGGCGAGCTAAGCAGATTGGCCAAGACCACAGAGTTCACGGAACGGAGCGAGAACTCGAACCCCGACGGAACAACTCCGTAGCCCGTGCTGTTTGGCACCCTCCTGCAGAGTGTCCACAGGCACACTCGGGGGTGGGCGGGCTGGGTGGGGTGGGTGGGGGTCTGGGTGTGATGAGAACTCACGCGGTGGCCCCGACGACAGGCAGGGTTTCTGCGACAGGTCAGCCTCTGAGCTGGGTCTTGGCAGGTGAACAGAATCTCGCCCAGTGGAGATTTTACTCATTGATTTAGTGACTTATTCATTTATTCATCCCACAAATAAGCACCAGGCCCCTCGGGAGCACTGCAAACAGTGGCGAATAAAAACTGACAGGGAGCGCCTTGGAGACGGGGAGGCCGGCACCGGACAAACAGCCACAGGACCGATTAGTCTACGCCGGGGATGAGACTGGGGCCGCCGTCCTGAGCTTCTGACAGTGAGGGCCTCCCTCAGGCTGGGCCCCTCCCCAAATGCCTCCCCCTAGTCCCAGCCCTGGCCTACCCTTGCCCCCACCCTTGCAGGCTGTAGAGAGCTGAAGCTCTCGTTGCAAAACCAAACCGTGCGGCTGGACTTGACCGTCGCTAAACATTTGCGTTTGTCCAGTAGCTCTCAGGCACTTCTGCTGCATCAGGCTTCCCGCGCTCCGAGTCCCCAGCTGCTTCGTGTACTTGGCCGAGGCGAGACCCCTGAAACTCGCACCGTTTGTTCCTTCCACGTCCCACAAACCGTTTAACTTACCCTTAACTCCGTACAACAAGAAAGTGACATTCCCGTGGCGTAGGGACGATTCTCCATTAACCTCCTCGAAGAGGCTTTGGCTTTTTGGTTTTTTCTCTTCCTCAAGGAGCTAATAGCCACCGAGCTGGAGAGAACCGATTAAGTGCTGCGCTTCGCTCCAGCGGTCACACGCCAGCCCCCAGCGCTCCTCACCCGTGGGGCTGCAGGACGGGGCCCACGGGACTCACGGAGCAGGAGGAAGACTCTCATCTAATGTGCCTCCGACGCCGCCTGTTGTCCCAGGTTCTCGGCGCTACTAGGAGGCGGCTCCCTAGGGTGATTGGCTGAAGCACCTGCCATTCACGGTAATAGGGCTCCATCTCATTGTCCACTTCCCTTCTCATCATTGTCCCAGAGCAGCTACCCCTCTGGGGTTCGCTTGACCGACCTGCTCCTGTTCTTCCAAGTCATCGCTCCTCACGTCTCCATCCTTTTCTCACGAGGCATCTTCCAAAAGTCCAAGAGGGAGAACCGTGGCCTCGGGAGACCCAGGGATGCCGAGGGAACGGTGCGGAGGGAGGTACGGCAGGCTGGTTCTAAAACACTCCCCGATGGTCCCTGTGCCCTGCCTGCACACCCTCAAGAGGACTCCTGCCCCTGAATATGAGCTGGACTCCGTGAGTCACTTCTCATCAGCAGGATCCGCAAAAGTGATAGGAGGATGCCCCTTCTGAGGTCAGGTCCCCCAAGGCTGTGACCTCTGTCTTGGGGGCACTCTGTCTGGTCCCTCCTGTGCTAGCTCTGATGAAGCTGGCTGCCGCGCTGTGAGCTGCCCAGATGAAGAGGTGCATGTGGTGAGGATCTGAAGGTGGCCCCTCCACAACAGCTCATGAGAAACTCAGCCCACAATCCGAGGAGGAACTGAATCCTACCAAGGATCACCAGCATGGGCTTAGACACAGGTCTGTCCCCAGCTGAGCCTTGAGATGACATGGCAGCCTCCGCGGACACCCTGAGCCAGAAGACCCAGCTCAGCGCCCCTGGATTCCAGACCCACAGACACTGGGCGCTGTTTTAGCCTCTAAGCGTGGGGCTAATTTTAGATAGCAGCTGAGAACTAATGCAGGAAATGGACAGGAAAAGGAGCAATACAGGTAAGAGAAGATATTTCACAGGAGCACAGCCTTTAAAGAACCTTAGCCGGGCATCATGCAAGCGAGCGCCTTTCCAGGCAAGATAAGTCTCCAACACAGCTGGGGGCTGCGCTGGGTCTGAACAGCTAGACGGGACTTGGCTCCCCTCTCTCTCCATCCAGAGCTCTTTCGGCGGGCGTGTGAATGCTTGCAGGCTGCCATTCTATTTCTTTGAGATTTTAAATATGGATTTAGAAAATGCAGCCCTGGCTGGCGTAGCTCAGTGGATTGAGCGCGGGCTGCGAACCAAAGTGTCCCAGGTTCGATTCCCAGTCAGGGTACATTCCTGGGTTGCAGGCCATGACCCCCAGCAACCGCACATTGATGTTTCTCTCTCTCTCTCTCTCTTTCTCCCTCCCTTCCCTCTCTAAAAATAAATAAATAAAAGCTTAAAAAAAAAGAAAAGAAAACGCTCACACCTCTCACTGTGGGTGTGTTTAACGTGTTTATATACGTCTGTATTAGTGCCTGTATGGTGTTGGACAGCCCCGGGGTGCAGGCCAGATGTGGTAGATTGAAGGTTTTTTCCGACCACAGGGGTTTTCAAAGGATGGTTTGTAGCTCTCTGGGGGACCCTGGGGGCCGCTTGATGGGCCATGAACAAATTCGTAATGTGGGCCTTTTCTTCCATTCTTCCAGGCAAGTGGCTCAGGCTTTCGTGAACTTTTGTTTTGACATCAGACTGAGACTTGTTTATTACTAACCTACGCGGTGAGCTGTTAACAATGACCGTCAACCCGGAGCTGAGATGTCTTTCTTTTAAGAGGTCGGGCTGCCTCTCGCACTTGACAGCATCGCACGGCTCCTACTGGGCACGTGCTCACGCAGAGCGTGTCCTTTCCCTTAGTTGTGGGGGGCGGGGAGGGTACCCTATTATTTATCAGCGAATCAGCAGGCTGGTCTGCAGTTAGCTGTGGTTTTCAATTGCTTCTCTCCTTGCTCGGTAATTAGCAATGCCTTCCAGTTTAACTTCACCGTTTATCAATTTAGTTTGTGGGGGTGGTTTGGTTTAATTTTACAGTGTTCCGTTCGCCCTACTGGATTTTTAAATGTGCACGTGTTACAGTTAGAAATAAATCATCCATGCGTCCCTGGCCAAAGCAAATGTGTACAAGTGCTTCGATGGTGATGCTTGGATGTTAGCGCCAACTTCGTTTTTTCAGCTGCAGAGTGCGCACCCACAGGAGCCCTTTATCCCAGTGAACTAATCTATGTACAAGAGTCTGGGAACAGCTGTTGCAGCCTAGCCATCCAGCTTGGGTTCTCTCCTGGGCCTCCAGATGTGGTCCAGATGTGTCCCATCCACGCAGAGACCCAGCAGGATGCGAGCGCTGCCCATCCCTCTAAATTCACCTCCCACCTATCCCCCGAACCCCCTTATTATGGGCTGAATTGTGTCCCCACCAAGTGTACATGTTGAAACCCTAAACCCCAGTGCCTCAGAATATGATCGTATCTGGAATAGGGTCTTTAAAAGAGGCAATAAAGTTAACATGAGATTCTGAGGGCGGGCTCTAATCCAATGGGGCCGGTGCCCTTACAGGCAGAGGAGACGGGGACACGGGCACACACAAAGGGGAGACGGTATGAAGACACAGGGAGAAAAAGGCCATCCACATGCCAAGGAAAGAGGTCTCAGAAGACGCCGGCTCTGCCGACATCCTGATCTCAGACTTCCAACCTACAAAATTACGAGAACAATTTCATTCAAGCCACTCAATCCTTGGTACTCTGTCGTGGCAGCCCGAGCAAACCAGCACAGCCCTGTCTGTGGCTCCTGCACCCAGGAGGCTGCCCAGCAGCAGGGGAGCGTAGTAGGACCACACTCCAGCAGAGTGATTCAGGGGGATGGGCTTGGCAGCCAAGGTCCTGTGGTTGGAATCCCAGCTCTGCCACTTACTACCTTATTCAAGGCACCTGACCTGGGGTAAATTATTTAGTCTCTCCATGCCTCTGTTTCCCATCTGTGAAACGAGGGCAATAATAATGTTTGCCTCTAGGGCTGTTGTATGGGTTAAATGAACAAGTAGTGTGCAGTATTAGATCTATGATTCATTCAACAAATGTCCATTGAACACCTCCGATTGCTAGGCATTGTGATACGTGCTGGAGTATCATTATGGTGAACAACGCAGATGGTAGACCATGCTTTTCATCTGTGCTCTTTCCTCCCCTCTACAAGGAACACCTTACCTACCTTTCTCCACCATCGCTCTCTCTGACTTTTAATCCACTGAGGCTGTCTCCGGTTTTCTCCTCCGGGCTGGCCCCTCCTCTGGCTCCCGTAGGGCTCCATATCGACCTTTGACTTAGCCTTACCACCCTGAACTGCCAAAAATGTATCCCCTGCTGGCCCATGGCAAGGACCCTGCATACTCATCCCGGGGTCCCCAGCTCTGGCCTAGTGCTGGGGGGTGTGGCGGGAGTTCACGCCATCGTTCTTACCCTTGCCCGGAAGAACCGCGTCCACCCCTGCCGGCTCTCACAGCTCATCCTGGCCTGCTCCGTCCATCTGTCCCCATGGTCACTGTTCAAAGTCTCTGCTAAGCGCCCCCTGGGGACACGGCTACATCGTGCAGCCTAAGCTGCGCGGCCGTAGTTCTCAGTTTGATCCGATCCGAGTCACTGGGGCAGACGCGGACCTCCCCAGGCTGCTTTTCTCTGAGCCTGAGAGTCGGGGAAGAGCAGAGGTGCTTCGGACAGGACGGAGTGGGATTCCAGAAGCCCTCCCGACCTCCCTACCAGGTGGTCAGCCAGCCTCTGCCCGCTGACGGCCCACCGCTCCTGCCCCAGACAGACCATCCCGTTGTTGACGGCTGCCATGTCCATCCCTGGCTCCTGGCCCTGTTCTCCAGAGACGCGATGAGGAGTTCTGGGGGGCAGTGTGTGGGGGGAGGGGCCTAGTTCGAAGGGAATTCTCTGTGACACATCAGTGACTGTCACTTCATGTCTGGGCTGTACCAGGCATGGCGGACCTTTGCCGTATCTGTGCAGCGAGTCTTATTATCCCCATTTTACAGATGGGAAAATTCAGCCCCCCCCCCCCCCCGCCAAATCATACCACTGATATGTGATAGGAAAGGGGTTAGAACCCTGTCTGGCTGATTCCCAAGTGTGGGCTCTGGGCGGGTTCCCCATGTCGTCCCTCTACCTCCAGACTCGAACGGAGGAGGTCGTTGACTCTACCTGTGGCTGGTGGACAGAGGGCTGCCTACCCCTCAGTTCATGAGTTGACAGCGGGTCTTATAGGGGCTTATTCACCTTATGGCACCTCTAGGAGGGGCCTTCCTTCAACTGACCTCAAACACCCAGGACACGGCCCTCTCCTCACCCGACCCCTGAACCCCCAAAGTCCCCTGGGCTGTCCGCTGAGCTTAGAGGGCCACAGCCAGCATTCCTGGCAGGATCTACGGGCACAGACCCTGAGGTCCCTCCCTCTGGGGCCCGCTGAGATGGGGCCATCATCACCATTGTCCATCCTCCCATGCCACATGGGGAGACGTTCCAGAACCTCTGGGAAAAGTGGTGCCATGGCAAGTGGTGGTCTAAGGACACTTGGAGGTCACAGGACTGGTGCAAGGCTGGAGAAAAGTGGCCGGGAGAGGTGTGTGCGGGAGGGTGGGGGAGGGGCTGCAAGGAAGGGTGTGGTGCTTCCCAGGCCCCCGGGACTCGGAGAGGACAGAGGCGTGTGTGACTGGGAGGCGGGGCTCCGGTGCAAACTCACAGCGCTTCACCGTGTGCGGGATCGCGGACAGGCCACTCCATCCCCCTGAGAGTCCGCTTCCCGTCTGTACAAGGAGGATCATACTGCCTACCTTCCAGGGTCCATGTGTAAACTAAATAATGTTTATGCAAACCTTTGCAGCCCACACCTAGCCTGGACTCCATGCCCAATCAAGCAGTCATAGTCTCCGTAGCGGTGGTAATGGGCATCCGGGGGCCTTCTCTCCTCGTTGTAACCGAGAGACCGTCCTGACCCAAATCACTTCCTGCATCAGCTCCACAAACAGCCCCAACGGCCTCTCGCTGTCCCTTTAATGTCCAAGACCCAAGTGCAGCCCAGCGGGCAGGAGCCTCTGACCTTTCCGAGGGCCGGAGGGTGCCCGGCCAGCTCTGCACAGGGCCCAGGATGGCGGCCAGCTTGCCGGAGGCCGGGGGGGAGGAGTCAGGGGACCTGGGGCCTTTGTGGAGCCTGGAGGCCCAGCGGCAGGCCGGCTGCAGCTATTAAACTGTCAATGGTTCCCCATCCGCCTCGGCCTCCCCCCAGGCCCCGGGGAAGGCAGGGGATTCACCGTTGTTTTGTCTTTCCTGGGTCTATCGACGTCTCCTTTATAGGGAGCCGGTTCGATGCCGGCTCCAGAGAGCCGTGCGCGGCAGAGAGGCCGGAATTCAACCGGCTGCACGGAGGGACCCCCACAGACCCTCAATTTCCAGAGGTTTACAGATCAGAAGGCAAAGAGAAAAGGCATCGTCTGTTCTTTTGCAAACGTCGATGGTTTTATTCATCCTCCTCCCCCGCCCCTCCTCCTGCTCTCCTCCTCGTCTTTATTCCCTCAGCTGCGCTCGGAGACCACAGAGAGCCCCTCTCATCTCTTCCGCACAGAGGCCTGGGGACCAGAGGCTGCCGGCGTCTCGGCGTCTCGGGGCGGGGACTTTGTAAGGAAGATTCTGGCCCCTTGTTCTCCGGCTCCGCCAACAAAGCAGGAAGAGGGGAGTGGCCTGTGCCCAGAAGGTGTGTGTGTGTGGTCACGCTGTGGGTGGTGTGCCCATGTGCATGTCCCCTGGAGGCAGCTATCCTGGGTGGGACACTGGCTCTGCAATGTCAGTTGGGGACACACGGCACTGCCTCCCAGGTCTCCCTTGTGCGAGAGAGGCCTCCGATCCCTCCCTCCCTCCCTGGGTTCACGTGACGGCCAGGTACCACAGTGGGTATAAGTCACTGGAGCTCACTGTCATGGTCACCCTTGCGCCATGCGCACACCTTTGCCCCTCTTCCTGGTCTCCCTTCCTTTCCATTCTGCATCCTCAGCACCTCGAGTCTTCTCCCCCGTCTGCTCTGGGAAGGGACGGGCAGTATTCCCAGCGAGGCCGAGGTTCCGGGCTCGTGGGCCAGACTCCCGCCCCTTGTTGCAAGGCGCTCACCCAGCTACTCTCCTGCCCTGTGCGTTGCTGTTCCCGGACTCCTGACGAAGTCGCTGGGCAACACCTGTCAGCCTTCTCACCCCCAGGCCTCTGTGCGGAACGGATGAAAGAAGCTCTTTGCACAGTCCTGGTGAACGGGAAGAAAGAGGAGGAGGAAGGCGGAAGGGAGACGGGGGGAGGACTAGACAGTCATGGGCGCCCCCCACCCCCGTCCCTGGACGGGGCTGTGGAGAGGCTGAGTGAGCTGGCACGGGGGCTGAGAACGGGGCCTGCCACAGCGCGGGCTCTCCTCGGGTGTTTGCCGCCGCTTTTATCTCATCGGGGTGTGTGTGTCAGACTAAAGAAAAATCCGCAAATAGACCCTCGGGCGTGGGAGAGGCCCTTCTGCGAGGGGCGGGGGGGCGGGGAGAGAGAGAGAGAGAGAGAGAGAGAGGGAGAGAGAGGTGGGACTGCGGTCACCCGCCCCTGATCCCCTCAGGGTGCTTCCCAAGTGGCCCGCGCACCCCTCCCCCTCCTCCTGCCCCCTCTCAGAGTTACTGAGGTACTTGCTAACCACAGGCTTTTGTTCCCGAACCCCGCTGGCCAGCAGACTTCAGGAGCCGGTGGCCTCCCCTCTCCTTTCTGACTCTGGCGCCTGCTCCACTCACCACCTCCTACCGTGCACACTCAGAGGAGAAGGGGCTCTGGGACCCCTCCCCAGTCCCACTGCTCTGCAGAGCGCCTCGGTCTGTGGGAGACATTCTTTGAACGTGCCCCCCGTGCCATGGATTGAAAACTCCATGCGTGTGCACATATGCACGCTTTTCTTAACACATGTGCATGTGTTTGTACAACTCATGTGACCGGGTCCGTGTGTGCCCTTTTCGGGTTCACCTATCTGCACGTGTGTGAGGTATGTACGTGTGTGAGAACATGCATGTACTTGAGTGCATACTCACGTGTACACAGGCCTCACCTGACCATGTGGGAAAGGCTGCACACGTGCTGGGCTCACGTTTTGGGGGAGAGCCCACGTGCAGGGGTGGCTGATCCCACCTGTGCCGCGCACGGTGTGTGAGCGTGCCCGCACCTACTCCTGCTTCGCCGACACACAAGTAGCTAGGCAGCCCCCTCGTTACCGTGTAGTCTTATTAAACACGTGGCATGCTAATAGCACCGACAAAGTCGGCGATGAAAAGCTCTTTATTAAATGTAATAAGAAATGGCCCTCTTGTTCCCCAACTTCTGAGCCGTGCGCGGCCCCGCGGGCGGGCCGGTTATTAAAGTGGGATCAAGCGTCTTTAACGCGCCGGCTGTGGCGGCTGTTCGCCGGATCCGCCTCATTACCAGCCAGCTGCGCCCCGCTGCCTTGGTCTCCCCAGCCTGACCCTGACACGGGGACAGGGGAACAGGAGGCAGCCGATGAAAGACGTGCCTCGGCCTGACCTCGGAGGACTATTTGCTGGGTGGTGACAGTCTCCAGTTCCTGCAGGTCCCCTGGACCTCGGAGTCACGGATGAGGCGGGGGCAGGCTGCCATCCCAGCAGCTGTGCCTGCACCCCGAACGGCGGCCCCTTTGAGGGCATCTCCTACTTCCTCTGTGGGTCTGAAGCAACTGCACCCTTTATTTCCCTCACTGCCTTCTGGGCCCAGGAGCGGGGAGCCCCCGTGGCAATGCTGAGCCGAGAGAGCGAGGCCAAGGGCCGGAGCTCCACGTCAGCGCTTCTTAAATCCTCCGGGATCTTATTACAGTGTAGACGCTGACCCAGGAGTAAGCTGGGGTAGGCTGGATTCTGCATTTCTGACGAGGTCCCAGGGGATACTGATGCTGCTGGCCCAGAAGCAGGGGCCTATGCCTCTCGGGAAAGGACGAGAGAACGTCCCTGGACGACCAAAGCTTTGGGCTCCCCAAAGGCGTGATCCTCAGACTGGGAGGTCCCCAAGGCCAAGAGCTGTGTCTGTTGTGCCCCTTGATTCTTCATGGTGCCCAGGCCAAGGCTCTGCCCACAGGGCTGCCTGAACTTTGAGAAGAGGGAAGCCACGCTAGCAGTTACTGAGCACCTCCTGTGTGCCAGGCGCTTCCATGTGATCGTCACAAGGACAGCTGGCAAAGCAACTACTGCCCCCATTCCAGGGATGAAGAAACGGAGGCTGAAAGAGCCCAACCGCTTCACCAAGGACACCCGGCTACCTTCACCAAGGACACCCGGCTACCGTGTGTCAGACCCCGCCTTTGCCGCCAGATCTGTCAATCTCCCCAATCCCGCTTTTCCCAGCGAGCAGAGCACAGAGCTCCAAACAGCGTCCTCTCCGCCGAGTCTCCTCCAGCAACCGCCTCCCGGGGTCCGGAAGTCACTGGTGCGGGCAGCGGCAGTGCTGCCGCTTCCCATCTCCAGCCATCCCCTCCCCCGTGGGACCCCAAGGCTTTCCCCAGTGTGAGTGGCAACTACGAACATGTCTCTCCGTCTCTCCGAGACACCCGGGGCGTGCAACATGGAAGCTTTGTTTGCAGACAGATTTCAGAGCCTGAGATGCCCGTGGAGTTCCCTGTTGGAAGATCAGCCAGGCAGCTGGAGCCCAAGGAGGAGCCCTTCCCAGCATCCTCCTTGCCCCAGGTGCCAGTGGAACGAAGAGGACACGGACAGTAGTGATCGTAGTAGCAGCAGCAGCAGCACAGCTAAGACTTGTGGAGGGCTCACGCAGTAGTGCCAGTCACTTCGCATGCATTATCCCTCTTCTCACAGTGACTCTAACGTAGAACCACTTTATTCCCCCCTGTGGATGACAGACCGGAGGATCAGAGAGTTCAGGGAATTTGCTCGAGGACCCACAGCTGATGTGTCCCTGAGCTGGGCTTTGAAGCCAGTCAGTCCGGCTTCAGGGCCCCCATATGGCCCATCGCCATAGAAATAACCAAAGCTAAACGTGGTTCATGGAAAATCCCTGCCTGTGTGGGGAACCACAGGACCCCACAACGATGGGGTAGCAAGGGGGCGCACACACCGGTGCCACCTTCTCGTTTTGCAGCTGGGTAGACTGAGAGCAGGGGAAGGGGCCCTTGACCGAGGAAGCTAAGGACAGTGCCAGGACTCACACCCCGGTCCCCTCTCATCCAGCCTGACGGCAACCTTGGGAAAGGAGGTCTGCATGGGACCCTCTTGGGGTGCGGCAACCCCGAAGAAGGCCGCTCTCTTCGCCTGGAAAAGCCGGACAACAGTCCGTGTTTGGTGCAGAGCCGAGTACCTCAGCATTCAGTGACCACAAGTCAGCCTTTTATGGGAGCTCAAAATGTTTCTCCACTGTCCTGGCTTCGGGTGGCACCCCAGGCCAGCTCCAGGCCCAGGCCCCTGACCTCCGTAAGGAGCTCCTCCAAGGTGGCCGATCTGCGGCCGAAGCGGGAGAGGCCAGCTTTTAAAAGGAGAGCGGGGAGCCCTCCCAGGCAGTCCTACAATGTCCTCCGGTGCACCCTTCAGAACAGGCGCCCGCCAGCCCTCCCGTCCATCAGCGTGGCGACAGTGCAAACTGACGCTGCTTCTTTGGAGAGCGATTTGGCGATAATATCAGATTTTGAAATGCACAAGCCCTTTAATGAGTCAGTTTCATAGCTAGGGATTTACCCCATAGGCTCATTCTTGTAGTCAAAATACACAGCACACACACACACACACAGAGAGAGAGAGAGAGACAGAGACAGAGACAGAGACAGAGAGAGAGAGAGAAAGAGAGAGAGAGAATTTGCATGGCATTATTTATAACAGCAAAAAAAAAAGGGGGGGGGGGAAGTAACCAGAATGGCCACCAAAGGTGAGCTGATGGGTGACGTCTGGTTCATTCGTACAAGCAAATGCCTCCTGGTTCAAAGCGGCAAAGGGACCGAGGGCACAGCTCTGGGACCCGCTTCTCTGGGCTCCAATTCCTGCTCTATCACTTCCCAGCCAGGGGAAGCCGGGCAAGTAACTTAACCTCTTTGGGCCCATTTCTTTCCGTGTGAAATGGGAGTGATAATTGGACTTGCTTCAGAAGGTTTGCAGAGATGAAATGAGCTACCACACGATAATCGCCCGGAATAATACCTGACCTAGAATTAGGGCTCTGAACACGGGCACTCGTGCTGGGATCGCGCGGCTGCTGAAACGTGCCACGGACCCGGATGCGCCGATGGAGAGAGATCTCCGAGGGGCGTTATTAAGTGAAAACCGCAAGGCCCAAGATGGCATGAAAGAGATCCTTTTAGTGTAAATTTTTAAAAGTATATATAAATTATGCGTCTCTGTAATGTTTTAGTATTCTAACCATTTGTGCATATGACTTTTTAAAATCTTCACCCGAGGATATCTTCAGAGCTTTTAGAGAGAGGGGAAGGGAGGAAGGGAGCAGCCTTGATGTGAGGGAGAAACATCCAACGGCTGCCTCTCGCAGGCGCCCCGGCAGGAGATCAAACCGCAACTCTTGGTGCACGGGCGGCATTCCAACCCACTGAGCTGCCTGGCCCGGGCTGTGCACGTTATTGTAAAAGCAAATGTTTAAAAATGGTATCCAGGCTATGAGAATGAAGGGTGTTTTTGTTTTCCTTCTTATATTTTAGTATATTAAAATGTGTAGAGTGTGCATTGTTTTTATCTTTCATTGTAGTAAAAAACAGATAACATGAGATTTACCGTCTTAACCATTTCTAAGCACACAGGTCAGTAGAGTTAAGTATGTTCGCACCGTTGCACGACTGATCTCCAGAATAGTTTCATCTTGCAACATGGAAGCTCTGTCCCCATGAGACAAGATCTCCCCGTTCCCCCTCCCCCAGCCCCTGGCAGCCACCAGTCTACTTTCTGTCCCCCCGAATCTGACTGTTCTAAGTGCATCGTAGAAGTGGAATCACAGGATATCCATCTTTTGGTAACTGGCTTATTTCGCTTCGCCTGTCCTCACATTTCATCCACATGGCAGCATCTACCAGAACTTCCTTCCTTTTCAAGGCCAAATAATATTCCCTGGCATAGTTCTACCACATTTCTTTATCCATTTATGTTTTGATGGGCTTGCTTTCACTTTTTGCCTATGGTGAATAATACACTATGAACACGGGTATGCAAATACTTCCTGGAGCTCTCTCGACTCTTTTGGATACATACGCGGGAATAGGATTGCCAGGTCATTTGAAGTACATGCTTTTCCAAAGGCCTGCTTTATCATTTGTCCCTGGGCGGGAGTGGCCATTGGTGCCATCCCTGGAGAGGGCAATGCTTTTTCCTGGGGTCCTCTCGGAGCAGACAGACCTACCACATTCCCTGAGAGAGGAAGAGTTGTCCAAAAATAAATAAATCAAACACTCAGGGACATTTGAGAGACAGTTCTCTCTGGCTTTGAAATGTGCTTAAGGGCTAACACTGAGCTGGAAGTTTTTCTAATGTTTGGGGCACCAGGCATTTTGGCTGACTCAATGACAATGCCACAGTGAAGCTATGTGGGTGGCTTCAAGGCAACAGCAGCCTCCCCATCCCCACCTTGATGCTGGGGGTGGCCAGAAATTTCCGGACCAGCCTCAGGCAGGTGCAAAGATTCACCATGTGCAAAGTTGGCTTGTTCGCTACTTCTGTCTCTTTGAAAGAAGGAAAGGAATGAGGATGTTACATTAAGTGCTGAGTCCTCAAAAGCCTGCTGTTCCATTTTCTCCTGGATACTGAATAAGCACTGTCAAGAACCGCACCCCCACCCCCGCCCCCGGACACCAGCTGGGCACAGGTGGAGCCAAGAGAGGGCACAGTCAGGACAGAGACAGAGTTCGCCGGTCACCGTTCACTCTACCTGCAAGACAAGGGTTTATTGCCCAGTGCTGAGAGGTAAAAAGGCAGGGCACGAGACAAGAATTCATGAGAAGCCTTCACTGGGAAGCTTGGGAAGGAAGGTCTTTCCAGGGAGCGTTGAGAGCCTTGCTCCCTGGCAGGTGGGCGTCAGGTGCGGCGGAGGCAGGCAGCGCTGTGGTTTGGGGAGCGGTGCACTGACTCAGCCTCCACCTGCCACCCAGGCTACTCAGGGGCAGCCCTCCCCTCCTGCCGAGGGTTTTCCCCAGGGTGAGGGTCTCAGAGCTGCTCTTCGACCTCAGACAGCAGTTTGGGAATAAGGGAGGAGAGGCAGAGTACCCTTGCTGGGAGGCCTCAGCTGGTCCCTGGGTTTGGCAGAGTGGGTGGCGGAGGTCGGCTTCCTCCTGGTGGGCAGCTTCTCCCCGAGGCCCTGCACATTCCTTCCCTAGGACTTCCCTTACCTCTGCCTCGGCCAAGTCGGTTATCGGTCGATAAGAATATCAGTGTGGAGCTGGCCGGAGAGAGAAGGGGACAGCAGTGATGGGGCTGATGACCAGGGCTGGAGCAGCGTCTCCCTGCTGCTGGGTGCACAGCATCTGGACAGCAGGCTGGACCAGAGAGGACCGCATTGCACGCAGAGGGGGCTGCCACAGGAAACACACAGGCCGGGCTGGGGAGGGGCAGAGCCAGAAACCTGACCTGGGAGTCCAGCTCCTACCAGCTGGTGCATTTCGGTGGGGCTTGGAGGAGGAGGAGGAGGGAGTCCGGGAGAGAGATACGATGGGGATGGAGAGAGGGGACCACGCAGAAGGATCTGCACTGTGACAGCCTGGGGGTTGGGGGAGGAGAGGGAGAGAGACAGAGACAGAATCCTGAAGGGAGAGGGAGGGGGCCAGACAGACGGCCAGGCACAGCGTGAACGAGCACACCCGGAAAACTGAGACTTGGTCCTGAGGGTGGCAGGGAGCCACGGAAGGGTTTAAGCAGCAAAAGGCATGATCCCACAATTTTCTGTTTTTAAAAGACCTCCCCGGCCTCTGCGGCATGCCAAATGGATTAGGGACAGGGAGGAGGGCAAGCAGCGAGGCCGGGGAGGGCACAGGTGTGGTTGTCCTGGGCAGCAAGGAGGGTGACCCGCACTTGGCGGGTGGCCATGGAGACGGAGCACAGAGGATGGATTTAGTGTTGAGGAGCCAGAACTGACAGGGGTGGCGATGCACTGGGCACAAGGGGTGAGGGAGAGAGGTGTCCCGTCGAGGGTGAGAGTGAGCATCGGTTGGCACAGACTGTGTGCCAAGTGTTGTTCTAAGGCTCATACCTGTGCCACCTCACTGACTCCAAACCTCACCCCCAGGATGCAGGTGCATCGTTGCTGCATCCTACAGGCTAGGAAACTGAGGCTCAGAGAGGTTAAGTAACCCCTTAATGATCACACAGCAGAAGTGGTAGAACCAAGCTGCAAACTCAGGGGACTGAGCAACCCTTATCCCTTAGCCAGTGGTGTCTTCTTTTTCTGGCTTTTGGAGGGGCAGGAATGCCATTTACTGAGGCAGAAAACTCAAGAAGAAGGAGTAGACTTAGGGGCAAAGATGGGTTAGTTTTGAGGCAACTTGGGTAAGTCAAATGTTTAGCTATGGACAAACGGGTCTAAACCAGGCATCTGTCTGTGACTGATAAACCCAGGAAGGCATCATGGAGGAGGAGAAGGAGATATCAAAGTCCCTGTCCATGAAGTGTGACAAAGGAGGGTGTTACAGATAGAGATAGAGAACAGATAGAGAACAGATAGAGAACATTCCATTGAACAGCCTTCAGGGCAGAAATTCTTAAAGAAGGTTGCAAATTGAACCACCTGGGAGTGGAAGAAAGCTTTAAAAAAAATACAGCCCTGAGCTCTAAATCAGAGGGTGGGATGGAGCCCAGCCTTATGTACCCTTTAAAGTCCCCCTAGGTCCCCAAAGTCCCCCCCTGCCCCCGACAGGCTCTTGCAAAACCAACCTCTTACCTCACCTGGTCTACGTGGCCCTCTCCTGCTGGGGCTGCTTTATGGACATGGGACCTGATTCCATCCAGTGTCTAAAGGTCCTCCTGGACTCTGTCCCATAATGAGCCCCCAGACATGGGACCCAACTCCATCCAGTGTCTAAAGGTCCTCCTGGACTCTGTCCTATAATGTGTCCCCAGAGGCCTGGCCCCCAGTGAACACACCGCTCACCTCCCCCAGCGGAGGGGGAAGACTTGGGCACCAGGACCTGTAAAGTGTGTGGTGGGTCTCTGAAAGGAACCAAAGGCTTGATGGCACCACAGTGACACTCGTCTCCTGAAGGTGTCAGGCACTTGAAAAGCCAAGCAGCTCTCCCGGTCCCTGAAGGGAAATTTGTTCTGGAAGATTCTGAGCATGCAGAGTTCGTCAAGGGAGGGACAGGGCAGTGGCTTCGGAGCTTGAGTTCTGGGGTCAGATGGACCTGAGTTCGAATTCCAGCTCCGTCACCACTACTTGTGTGAACTCAGGAAAATTATGACTCGATTTCCCCATCTGCAAAATGGGTACAATAACATGACTTCATTAGCATAAGATGGCTGAATAGGTTCTATACATGAACTACTTAGCCTAGATGCCTGGTCCAGAGAAAGAGCTTAATAGGAATGCTAACAACAAGGATACTTTTTATCTATGGCATAGGAGATAAGGGCACACTTAGAATCTAGAACTGGAATGTGCTGGGTTTGAATCCTGACTATTCCTGTACTAGCCTGGGTTCTCAGAGAGCAAGCCTGAAGCCACAATCTGGTCCCTGCCTGACCTTGGGCGCAGTTCTGTGTTTTGAACACCCCAACTTGGTCCTGTCTCAGGGTCTTATCCCTTGCTCTTCCTTCTGCCTGGTATGCTGAGAGAGTTGGTCAGTGGCCATGTCGTGTGGGGCCCCGTAGGTCAGAGTGAGGAGTTTAGGGTTTCTTCTGGTTTCAGCAGGAAGCTGTATTAGTCAGCTATTACCACACGATGCTGCATAACAAACCACCCAGCACTTAAAGTGCCAGTCAGCGGTTCTCGTTCACATGTCTGTGGGTTGGCTGGAGTTAGCCTCATCCAGCCGGGGCTTGGCTGGGCTTGGCACCAACCATAGGTGGGGTCCAGGTTTGCTCCACAGGTACACATGCTCTTCCTGGGGCCAGTGGCCTGCTCCAGGCATGGTCTTCTGAGATGGTCGCAGAAGTGCAAGAATGTAAGCAGAAACAAGTGGCGTTTCTAAAGGTCTGGTCTTGGAACTGGCACTTCAACTTCTGTTCCACTGGCCAGAGCAAGTCTTAAGTAATCTGCAAGCGATCCTCAGCTGGGGGCAGTGTTGCCCCCAGAAGACACTTGGCAATATCTGGAGATATTTTTGCTCCTGACTAGGAGAGGCGCTACTGGAATCTAGTGGCTAGAGGCCAGCGATGCTGCCAAACATCCTACAGAACAGCCCCCACAGCAAAAAATCATCTGGTCCAATATGTCAACGAGAAACTCTGCCATAGAGAGAAATCCTGATATTTATGCATCGGAGTCATGTTTCTGGCTGCTGTGCTCAAAGTGATCTGTAAGGGGGTGGAGAAAGAGAGAAGCAAGTCATTATTTCCTCCTCCTCCCCCTCCCCTCTCCTCCTCTCCTCCTCCACTTCTTCCACCTTTCTCCTGATGAGATTATAATCACACCTCCTCTGCACTGGCTCCATTCCTACCTGCCACACGGGGGATGCCAGGTGAGAGACGACTTTGATCACTCCTCCGTGCAAACACAGATAAGAGCTAAGAGAACGAGGCAGCCTCTCCCCTTCCCCAGTTCCTATATTATGCCCTAGGTACAGACACTACTGACAAAAATTTCAAATATGTGGGGGTCTATCCCCAGTGCTGTTCTGAACGGGGTGGTGGGGGCGGGGAGGCATGAGCACTGATGGGGCATTTGAAGCAGAAAAACCCAGCTTGGTGGGTTGGAGACAAATCCTTAGGGAAGAGGCACATATGTGGTCCCAACGCCAAGTTCAGAGGGTCAGGGTCTTAACTGAGGAATGCAGTTGAGATCCACAGGTAAGGGAGGCTGGCTTGAAGCAGGAGCTGGTCTGCAGCATGCGGGAGGGGGCAGGGGTAATTACTATGGGCGGGTTCTGGGTGCAGCTATAGACAGAGTGGCCCCAACAATGCAGATGCCCTACCCCAGACCATGAATGGCCATCTCTGGGAGTGAGTCCCTGAAGTCTGTTTTTTGGGCGCTTTCCCCAGATGATGCTACCATGGCTAATTCAGGCGCTAGCATTTGGGAACCAATAAGGGAAACTGGACTCCCCCAGGCTGGTGACACTTCTCCTTCTCTTCCTCGGGATCACTCCCTGAGCTCGTCCCAGTGCCCATCCCACATGCCTTCCTCCACTGTCATCCACCACCTTCCCCTCCCCCAACAGTCCTTCCTGGGACAGGCAAGGAGCCTTGGGAGAGCTGGCAGCTCCGCTGAAGGAAAAGGAAGCTGCTGCCCACGGCTTCCACCAGCCTGAATCATTCTGCAGAGAATGGCTCATCTGTCTGATTGTGGTGTGGGAACCCCTCCCTCATTCTGCAATCAGGCCCATGCATCTGTCCAAAGAGAACACGATTTGTTAGAAAACAAACTCCTTATTCTACCAGTCCCTCAGTCTTTCTCCCTGGGTAGCAAGGGCTCATGGACACCATGATAGGTTGCCCTTGACTCTCAGGTCTAGGACAGATCTTAATCCTAGCCAGGGGGTTTGGAGGGAGCTCAGGGCGAGTGTCAGATGTTTCTGCATCAAAGAAAGTTTGCTTGGACCTTTAACCATGGAAGGAGCCTCCTGCCATGGCCCTATAATTCAGTGGTTGTCCAGTGCTCCACACTGACAATTGGTTCTGCCAAGTTCTCACTCTTACTGGCCAACCCAGCACTGGAGTTCCTCCCAAACTGCTCTCGCCATCCCTTCCTTCTCCAAGCTTCCAAATAGCAGTCCTGACTGGTTTGGAGGTGTTTACTGACAGATCAGTCCTGTGAATTAGCCCTGCTGCATGGTTCAGATGGTCCACATGTCAGCTGCAAGCTTGGGACCACCAAGGATTAGGCTGCCCCCTGTGTGGACATCCAAAATCTGTGTGGTGCTCCTACTTTCCACCTGGCCTGCTCCGGGAACGCCAAGTGGGCAGAAGCAGAGTCTTCTCTAGCCAGGTCCCACCTTCCAAGGACACCAGCAGTGACTGCCTACACCAGCCAGGGGAAGCTGGAACGCATCTCAGAGGCTGGCACCGGCAGCACCGCCATGGTCTTCACAGGCACGTTGGGTCTCCTGTTGCTCCTGTAACAAATCACCGCAAAGTCGGTGGCTTCAAATGGTGCGAATTTATGCTCTTATGCTTCTGGAGACCAGAAGTTTGAAATGAGTCCTGGAGGAGTAAAACCAACGTGGAGGCAGGGCTGGTTTCTTCTGGAGGCTCCCTGGGAGGATCTATCTTTTTCACCCTGTTGAGCTTCTAGAGGCCACGGGTGTTCCTTGGGTCATCGCTCCTCCCTCCATCTTCAACCCCTGCAGAGCGGAGTAGCATCTTCTCCCTCAGCTTCCCACCGCTGCCATCGTTACGTGGTCCTCTTCCCACTCTCACTACCCTGCCTTCCTCTTATAGGGACCTTGTGATGGCATCACCACCCCCCACCATCCAGGATAATCTCCACATCTCAAGATTCTCGACTTAATCATGTTTACAGAGTTCCCTTTGCCATGTAAGGAACAATCACAGGTTCTGAGACATATCAGGACAGCGACGTCCTTGGTACCCACAGCAGGTACCACCTGCTCAGCACTGACCCCTGCGGCCCCTGTGCTGAGCACTGCCACACATTAACTCACTGCGCTGCCTCAACAGGCCTGGGAGGCAGGGGATCGGGTTCCCCCACTTCCCACGGGAGGAAGCAGGGGCTCTAAGAGGTCCGGTAATGAATCCAAGGCAGGGGTGAAGCTGGGATTCGAACCCATCTCTCTGTGATAACAAAACCGTGCTCCGAAATGATATAATCCTGCCGCTCCATCTGTTCCTCTGCCCTCAGAGCTGTAGACTTTCTGATGGTGACATTTCAAGTCCTCTGTTCACCTACTCCTCTACCGCCCTTCTAGCCTCGCAGGGAATGGAGCCAACCTCCCACCCACACCGAGCAAAGAGGTCACCCAAAAAGGCCCCGTAGGCTTCTCATCCAAGTCTTGCTCTCTGCAAGGGGCCCCCCCTGGGCGGCTAAGTCGCGCCTCTGCTCCGCGGCCAGCCTCCTCTCTCACTTGGGGAAGAAACAGACCATCTGCTCTCTCCCGAAGTTCCTTCAAGGAGAAGGAGGAGGAGGAACTGTCAGGAGAGGTGAGACCAGGGCCCCTTGCAGACAGTATGGAGATGCCAACTTCACTGGGTTTGTCTTATCTCTGGGACTGCGGTCACCTCGCTCTCCCCTGCAGCACGGGCTGGAGAGCTATTTCTGTCCTCTGGATCAGATACGGGACCATGATTTATTGATTGTAATAAACATTGCTTAACGCGCACTTTAGCCACACGGCTCACTCACCGTTTCAATAAATCCCAACCCCAGGGCTGGGAGAGCCCTTCGTAACCAGAGTTCCAGGTGAGAAGGGAGCCAGGATGCGGGACAGGTGGGGCTACTGGGGTGAGTGGGCGTGTCCATTGCAGGCAGAGAGTTAAGGGTTCCTGCCCCCAACTCGCACGCCCTTATTGCCCCATCAGTGATTCCTGGAGAGGGGCTGCTGTGGGCGGAGGCTGCTGGAGCCCGCCGCAGGCCCCACTGCTGTGCTCAGCCCTCTCTGGCATCTCCTGGCATTTTTTAAGGGAAACCACAGTCTTTGTCTTGTTTCCTTTCCTGCTCGGGGGTAACGCAGCTGCCTGTGAGCTGAAGCATGAGCTCCTTTTCGCACCAAAGGATTTCCAAGTAGGTCAGACAGCCTTCTACCAGTAGCAGGTTTTCAGGGGTGCCATCTGGGGGAAACTGGAGGTGTCTCCCTGCCAGGAGGGGTTTTCCTTTGTGCAAATGACAGAGTAGGGAGCAGGACATATAACTGCAAGGGCAAGGTACCTTTTCACATGCTCAGCTCTCGGCCTGATGTGTTACACATAGTAGGTGCTCACTAAATAATGGTGATGATCATCTAGCCATGGTGCTGGTGATGGCAGTCAAGGTCATGGAGGGAGTGGTGAGGAGGTTGAATGGAGATCCCTGAGAGCTGGCACTGGTTTTGTTACCTGCTGTAATCCCAGTGGCCATGCGAGCAGCTGGCACCTACTAAGGGCTCCATAAACATTTGCTGAATGAATGAATGAATGAATGAATGAGGTAGATGGTGGGGTGATAATGGCAGGCATGGTGTGAGTGGTGTAGAAGAGGCATCTATGAAAATGAGGTAACAAGGTTAGGGATGGAAATAACAGTGACTGTGGATGATGGTGTGGTGTTGGTAGCAGGAATGGTGAGTTGGCTTATTCAGGTTGCAAAGGATGTAGCATCCTTGTTGTTCTTCAGGGGATGGGAATCCACCCCAGCTACTGCTGGACCAGGCCTCATGGAGAATGGGGGCTTTGTTCAGAGTTGATGCCTGGCACACCGCTCTTGATCCCTGCTCTTGGCTTTCATCATCTCCTGGCTTCATTTCTTAGCCTACTACCCACATTTGTGGCCATGTAGGCTCCCCTCTATTCCCCGAACTTCTCTCTCTCTCTCTCTCTCTCTCTCTCTCACATGCACACACATTGCGGGAGTCCGGGGCACTCAGAGCTCGATGGTTCAAGGAGGATTTGTGCTCTTCAATTAGTCACCACCTCCGTGTTTGGCCTGGAGTCTGACAGATCTAGTTCAAATCCTGATGTCAGACCAGTCACTTACCCTTCTCCATTCTGTTTCTGCATCTGTGAAATGGGCATGAGGAAAAGGAAGGCTGTGAAGGTCAACGAGGTCATTCAGTGGCATGCTGGGCGCAGTGCCTAATACAGAGGACTTGCTCAGTACGAGTCCATTAGTATCCCCAGGATAGGGTAGGGCCCCACCCCAGGCTACCTCACAGGTGCCCCATCAGCTTATGAGTGGCCTTTGTTCAGGCCTTTATCCCAGATGCAGTCAACCATAACCACATATGGGACCACGTGTTGCCAAGCACAGTGTCCCACATAAATGAAACCACCTGAGTCAGGTGCAGGACAGGCAGCCCACGCGCAGCTGGCATCTGTGTGAGGGAGGAGCCTGATCCTGGGGGACAGGCTAGATGCAAGTGTGGGGACCCAGGGAAGACAGAAGGAGAAGCTACAGCTTTCAGGTCTCATGCTGGATTGAAAGTGAGATAATAATAATATGTGATGCCTCACTCTGCGCCAGGCATCCATCCTAAGTATTTTATGTGTAGAAACTGAGTTTTCATATTAATCATTAATGCAGAGAAGTTGGTGGTATTATTATTATTATTATTATTATTATTATTATTATTCCTATATGCAAATGAGAAGACTGAGGCTTGAAGAAGTGGGTGAGGACTCTCAGGAGGACAAAGGTGTGAGGTGGGAAAGGGACTTTTGCCCGAGGATCTCAGGAGCTCCTTCGGGCCCAGCTACCTGCCCTCTGTTTCCAAGCAGAGGCCAGGATGGGGGACAGAGAACTCCAGGGATTCCAGACCCTCCCACCTCTTCTTGCCTCAGAAATTCTATGCTGCAAAATGTGGAAACGGATCCACTTTTCAGGGTCAAGATGATATGGGACCATGCCTGTAAACACCTGGCCTGCTCAGTGAGAGACCCCCTTCTGCCCTGCTGAAGGTATGGTGGCGGTCATCCTGCCGTACCTCTCAGAGGACAGATGGGAGAACCATGAATCAGAGAGGGGAAGGATTTCCCTGAGGCCACGGAGCAAGTTACCCTGGTCCAGATCTTCTGACCCTGCCCCTACTCAACTATGCCACTCCATTCAATTCAACAAGCTTTGATTTCTCCCCTGCCATGTCCAGAACTGTCTTGGTCATTTTGAAGGAGATAAAAGGAAGTGTGGCTCCTTTTATGTTGCTGCTCTTGACTTTTGAAGCTGGACATGCACAAAGATGCTAGGACACAGCATCGGGCAGCCCGCACACAAGTCTGAGGTTGAGCGGGCCTGACTGTGCCAATGGTCAGTAAGTCAAGACAGAGGGGAGGGGTCTTGCAAACATGGAAGGATCCTGGAGAGGTCCTCAGCTGGACTCTATGGTGGCTGCAGATGTCCTGGTTGCATCCCATCATGACCTAGGAAGGAGGACAAGAAAGGAGAGACATAAGGCACTGAGCAGGTGTCACCCCGAGGCCCGAGGCCTCAGAGGAAGTCTCAAAGGAAGCAGGATTCAGGAAGCAGCAGAACTGACCCAAGAAGCTGCTTGGGATGTGAAGGATAAATAGAATTGGATAGAACAGGAATCCCAGGCGGCAGAAACAGCCAGCACAGAATCAGAGGCAGGAATAAGCAAAGCGCTGGTGAGAGACAGTGAGAGCGCCAAGCAAGAGAAAACGTGCGGGGGTGAAGGGCTTGGCGCTGTCCGTGGTGCTGAAAACAGTAGCGAACAGGGACACGGCCCCTGCCCACAGTGTTGGTCTTCTAGACGGGGTAGGGCAGCCTCTGTGAAGAAAGACCATACACAGATCGCTGAGTAATAGGCTCTCCGTGAAGATGGTGGGAAGGGCTATGGAACAGGCTGGCACCAGGCCAGAAGGAGACGGGGCATCTCAGTCAGTAACCTCGTGCCTCCAGGGAGCAGGTGCTGTGATTATTACCTCTGCTCTACAGATAAGGAAACTGAGGCCCAGAAAGTTTAAAGAATTAATTTCTTATAGCCTCTTAAAGAAGGATCCAAAGGCAGATGGAGGGGGGCAGAGCCCAGGTTCTTACCACCCACCACCCCATCTGGTCTTAAGTTGGGTTTTCCCAGAATGAGATCCTGAGACAAAAAATGCGAGTATATAGAGGTTATTTTGAAGGGGCCCTGGACACACATGGAGGAGCATAAGGGAGAGAGATGGGGAGGGGGGAGAGAAGGAAGCCAACAATCAGAGTTATGGAGCCGGTTTCTGCTGTGGGCCACTGGACCCTCCCTGCACTGGGGCACAGCGAGCGAGTGTTAGAGCACACCCCAGTTACTCTGACCGGTGGGTGGGGGAGTGGGGGTATTTATGCATCACCTCCAGCCTGCCCTTCTGGCAGGCGAGTGGGCTCTGGCACCTGGAGGAAGCCCTCCCCTATGCTGACCAGTGGAAGCTGTAGGGTGGGCTTGCACAGGAATGCTGAGCACCAAGGAGAGATTGAAAGGGCACCAGCAGCATTGGCCATCCCCAATTTCCAGGCACAGTAACAGAAGACTTTCTGGAAGAAGGGTGATCATCAAGGGCCACCTAGTTGACAATCTCAAGTGCCAAGCCAGAGAACTTTAACTTTATCTTGTATACCCCTTGGAGCCACATGGAGGGATGGAAGGGAGAAAGAGGAGATTGAAGGGAACCACCCACAAATAAGCACCTGCTAAAAACAAAGAGCTTTCAATGCATTACATCAGTTAAAGTTTGAAACAGCTCTGTGAGAAAAGGACCTATTTGCAGCTGAAGAAACTGAGGTTCAGCTCTGGATTTTTGCCCCCAAGTTGCACAGCACCCCATTGTAGAGCCTGGAGTTGAACCATGGCCCTGCTGAGTTTCTCCACTTTCTGCTACATCAAGCTGGGAGGTAAGGAAACTGAGTCCTGGGGAGGCCTAGGAACAGAGCCAGCATCTTGCTGACTTAGCACCCACATTCCTTTCACAGTATGAATGTCAGCTACCTAAATAGCTTCAGTTATTTGGCTAAATGAATCCTCGGAGGAACTGCATAAATATAACCTGGAAGGTACACACATATACACAGAGATGGATATATATTTAACACATCTAAGGGGTTCATTGCTGCATGCTGATAAACAGCCTGATGACAGCAAAGGAAAGATATAAATACAAAAAATATATAACCTGGGGCTGTGTGAAGGGTGCCAACTGCATGGCAGCACATGAGGGCTCCTCCAGGTTGGGCTACAAGGGGTCACTGAAAGATTTCAGGGGCCCAGGCAGGAGAGAAAAGGCCAAGCTGCCTCAGGCATGTGTCTGCATGGTCAGACTCCTCCCTGTTCTGAACTGGTGAGCCTGGCCCCCACCCTTCCCTTCGCTGTGTGACTTTGGGAAAGTCACCTCTTAGAGCCTCATCTGTTCAATGAAAATACTGATACCATGTGACCTCGCTTATCATTGGGATCTGATGAACAAAATAAACAAATGAGAAACACAGAACCAGAGACATGGAAACATGGAACAGACTGACAGCTGTAGGAGGGCAGGAGGGAGGGGGATGGTGGAAGGAAGGGAAGGGCAGAGTCAAGGAATACGTACCAATGACTTGCAGACACGGCCAACGGAGAGGGGACTGACTGGCTGTGGGCGAGAGGGGTGGGCTGGGTGGAGGGGTGCAAAAGGGGAAAAACTGGGACAACTGTAAGAGAATAAACAATAAAAAAGAAAGAAAGAAAACAGTGATACATTTGTAAAGATGAAATGAAACAGCACACATAAAGCACCCAGCATTTGCAGAATAAACAAATGGAGTCTATGAGTAAATGTCGAAGACGTGGCCGTGATCAGGGTTGCTAGGAGGTTGGATTATTGTGATGAGGCCCAAGGGCGTAGGACTGCTTCCCACCCATCTTTTTACTTCTTCCACCAAGAATGAAAGGGACTAAGGATGTGGTCCCGGAGGAAAAGGACCCTCCCCGCCCCCCAAAGGAACTCATAGAAACTACAGCTATTGACTGTGATCTGTTAGTCCTGGACCAAGTAACTTAAATACATTGTCTTGTGTAATTTTTACAATGACGTGAGGAGTTCATTATATTCACTCCCATTTTCAGGATGAGCTATTCCAAGGTGATCGCCGAGAGGACATGTGACTTGTCCAAGGTCATACAGCTAGAGTCATGGGTCGGATTGTATCTCTCAAGAATTCACGTACTGAGGTCTAACCTCCAGTATGTATCTCAGAATGTGACCTGATTTGGAAATAGGGTGTCATTAATTGAGATGCGGCCTCGCTGAAGTAGAATGCACCCCTAAACTGTTATAACCAGTGTCCCAATCAAAAGGGGAAATTTGGACACAGATTGGAGTGAGACTTCTAGAGCCAAGGCCTGACAAAGATTCCAGACAACCACCCACGGCCGGTTGGGGCGAGGCCTGGAACGGGTTCTTCCACAGTGTCTCACGGGGGACCAGCGCCTTAGTCTTGGACTCGACTCCGAACTGTGAGACAATGAGTGACTGCTGTTGCAGCCCCCCAGTTTGTGGTACTGGTGAGGGCAGCCCTGGCAAACTAGCACAGCAGAGATTTGAACCCAGATCCCTCTGAATCCAGAGCCTGTCACTTCTCCAGGCATGAGAGACCCCTTTCACAAGACCCAGCCTGCCCGGCTAAGGGGCTCTAGAGAGGATTTGCTGAGCAAATGCTCAGAGGGGGCAGGGCAGAGGAAGAAGTGAGGCTGATGCAGGGAAGAGCTCTCCAAATACCAGTCCTGGCCCAACCGGCTTCCCAACGAGGGAGCAAAGCTGATCTGGGCAGGCTCCAGCAGGAAGGGGCCCAGGAGGGCAGAGCCTCTGCTGGCAGGGGCGTGGGTGGGCCGTACTGGATGAGAAAAGCCCATAATGCCCACTGAGTCCTCAACCCCTTAAAATCCCCCGGTGGCTGTGGGTCAGCTGCAAGAGGAGGAGCTGGGCTCGGCTGGAAGCAGGCATGGAGAGGGACAGGGCTGGGTGAACGGAACCAGAAACTGGGCTGCCTGAGTTGCCATGGCAACTGTGATCTTCCAGAGGAGGCTGAGGTCTGAAGGGATTTGGTGAGGACAAGGGTGCCTGTGTGGGAGGCTGGGAAGGGGAGGCCAGCGTCTCCTGAGAGTAGGGTACACGCCAGACATCGTGCCAGACACTCGTCTTAACGTCTCCTGTTTAAAACCCCGCAACAGCCCTTTGAATGGATATCTTTATCTCTGCCTTGCAGATGAGGAAACTGAGACCAAGAGAGCTTTGAGTCAGGTCCCACAGTCGGGAGGGAAAGAACCAGGATTGGAACCTGCCTTCTCCGTCCCCAGAGTCCCTGCTTTTTGGGGGGCTGCTCCACCAGACTGCCTCCCAGACTCAGGGGGGTTTACTTTGGGGACCAAGGAAGGGACGCTGGAGCTTGCAGCCTGGCTTCTGGGTGACAGGGACCCAGGGGTCAGCCAGCCCTTTCCTCCTGCTGGAGTAAACCCAAAGGGTTACTTCATGGTAAAACTTGCTAGGCTCCCACGGCTGCTGGCTGGCGCCTTGGACTGCCTCCATCAGCCAAATTAGTCAGACGGATGAGGATAAAAATGTGGTCTAAACAAAGCGCTCTGCCTATCCCACAGGCCTGGGCCACGCCGTGCGTGCCAGGATAACCCGTGGTGACTGGGGAGCAGGGACGGCTGGAGTCCGGCCCATCCTGGCTGACTTGGCTTTCTGCCGAAGGCCGTGACCAAAGACAGCAAGGGAGGGGGCCGGAGGGTGGGACCCAGCTCTGGTTCTGGAGCCAGTTCTCACTGTACACGGTAGGTCCTGCCTGGTGGATGAAGAAAGGGAAGCACGGCCAACCTGGCCCGCGCTGCAGGGGCCACAGCCCCGTCGTACGATGAGGGGAAGCATGAATTCCACCAGCCCCTTCTCTCTCTGGTGTTCTGTCTACAGCAGCCATTGGCAGCTGAAACAGACAGCCAGCCTTAAACTTATGCGCGTGCCTTCCAGAAGCTGAACAAGGATCTATGGAGAGAAGTCAACAGAATTGTCAATTCGGTCTCAGGAATAGGCTTGCTCTTCAGGCAGTGAGTTCCTTGTCTTCGGAGGCATTTAAAGTGAGGCTGAAAGAGATGCATTCTACTAGCCATGGCCGGCTCTGTGCCCAACCAGTAGGACGCCTTACCATTCTCTGATGATGGATTTCTTCTCAAATAGGATCAGATCCGGAGCCAGAGGCAGGGAGAAGTCCACAGAGGAATCGAGGCCTCACAGTGCTCACTCACAGCCTCCGCCCTTCCCCCCGTGTGCCTCCTATGCCCAGCCAGAGGGGAGGGAGTGGCCTGCAGCTCCCCCCGCCCCCGAGCAGCCCCTGGTGACAGCATGTTGACCTGCAGTTGTAGCCTCTGTGAAGGCAGACACCCTGGACCTGCTCACGGTGCCTGTTTGGAGCCGATGAAGACCTTCCCCCACACGTCTTGTGTTATAAAAACAATCCAATCATGAACACACCAGTTGCTTTTGTTTTCACAGCACTTCTGTTCACACCACACGAAGACCACACACGCCGGACTGATCTGGGGCTCCTGAGTGGTCCTGGAAGAGGATGAGAGGAACTCGACATCCCGCAGAGACAAGCACCTGGGTGCCCACGATGCTCTGGCAGCAGCGGCGAGTGTCCAGAGAGGGGAGAGGTCCTGGGGGAGTTCACAGGAGCCCGGCATGGTCCAAGCCACCCAGGGGACATACATCCTGGGGAAGCTGGCTCCAGGATGGAGTCTTGACTGATGTACACCAGGGGCACGGAGACATGGATGATGACAAAACAGAAAAGTCCGACCAGCTGTTTCTCAGAGCCTTCCTTCCACACCTCGAACGTGATGATTTCCATGCTCCCTGAGGCCCCTCCCCTCTGTTCCCTGGCCAAGGGGCCCCTCCCTCCTCCTGTGCACCCATTCCCATATGCTCCCGTGTTTGCTGTGCTGCAAGTGAATGAACGCTCGCCAATACTCTTCTCCTCTGTAAGACCACAAGCCCCTTGAGGGCAGACGCTCTGAGCTCTTTCCTGATGGTGCGGCCAGCCCAGCCCCAGCATGCCTAACTACTCAGTGGATGCGTGGAGCAGTGGTTACGAGGGGGTCCTGGGATGCAGGTGAGAAGGCAGACTTGGGAGCTGACGCCAGAAGCCCACCTCTGCCCCTCGCTGGCTCTCTCCTCTTAGACGAGTCATGAAGGCCACAAGCCACACTCTTCTCACCTGGAAAATGGGATAAGTGGCACTCCATAGGGTTTGCAGTATTGATTGAGTGCTTTTTGGAAAGACTGCACACGTGTGATTTCTTTGTTCCTCGTGACAAGCTAAAGGCGGATGTTAGCATTACCCCCAGTTCATGGGAGAAGTGGTGAGTGTCAGGCACCGGGCCAAGGTCACGGGCTGGAGTGGGAGGGCTCAGGTTCAGTTCAGGCGCTAAGCCGTCTGGCCCCGGCAGCTAGTGGGATGGCAGGACACCACACCCTGGCATCGACCCCAGGGGGCCTGGTCTTAGTCCTCCTTCCTCGTCGTCTTTGCCTTCCTCTTCGACATCCCTAGAGTCTCATCCTCCTCATTCCATTTTTTTACACATACTTGAGCACTTGATCATTAGAAACTCACTATTGCAACCCTTCCCAGCACTGCTGGAGCTGCACCACGCATAAGGACCACTCATCAGTAGCGATCCATTTAAAAAGAATTATTATGACCTTGGACAAGCACCTCATCCTGTAAATTATGAGACGGGGACCCCCAAGGCAGGTAGCCGGCTCCTTCTTTTTTTTATAACTACTCCTAGCGTGTTTGAACATGTGTGAAGTGTTTTCAGCTCCATTATCTAATCTAGCCTCACATTAACTTCATGATTAGCGTTATTATCCTCCTGTGCAGGAGAGAATTAAATGACTTTCCCAAGGTCATATAGCTAATTAGCGCAGGCTCAGGATTTGAACTCCAGTTCCCACGGCCAGAGTGGATGCGTACGCCGCCACACGACGCTGGCTCCCAGAGGGCCCGACTTGCTTTCAAGGAGTCTAGCACGGGCTATTGAATTTTATATTAATAATTGCTCTTTCATAAGCAGCAAAACTCCTTCCTAATAGTTGCCTTGAGTCTGAAGCTCAAGTGTCTAACTTCTTAACATTTTAATAAGCCCGAAGATGAACGGGAGGGGTTTCTGGGCCAGTCTCCTGCCTCCATGTAGTTAGCTAACAAAATGAACAGCACAGGGAGGATCCTTATTATTATTATTATTAGCATCATTATCATTAATAAAGATGACTTCTAAGCTGATGGGGAAGACAATAACGTCCATTCCTTTCATGTATGGCTCAATTATCACGGGGTCCAAGCATCTAGTACAGTGCATGGCACATAATGCCAGTACATTGAATGAATGAATGAGTGAATGAATGAATGACAGCATGACTTATGGTCCCCATGGGGAAGCCTAGGAAAAGACACCAGGAGACAGATCATTCAGGGCACTCTCAGAGCCTCCTCTCCACTTCCATAGGTCTCGAGGGGCATGTCCCTTAGAGACCCCTGACCTCTCTGTCCCCCTGGGGGGAGTTCCGTCTGCTCTCTGACCTACACTTTTCTCACCTGTAAATGGGTTCATAATGAGCACCTACCCCATCCAGTTATCATGACAATATTTACTGAGCACTTTCCATAAATATCGTCCACATGCGTGACCTCCTTATTCCTGGACAAAATGGAATCGCCAGGATGCCTGTGCCTTGTTTATCTCACCGGGGCAGCCACCCAAATTCAGGGTCCCTCAGTGGGGGCCCCGCTGCCAGCTGGCTTGGAGGCAGAAACACCACTTCCAGGTCCAAATGCTTTCGTCGCCGGAGAGCGGAACAAATCCCACAGAGGCATTGATTGAAACCATTACGGATTCGCAGGGACGACATGCAGGCTGGGGACGGGAGCCGGCCGCCGCTGTCTATTCCCATAAGGTAACAATAACGCGTGCCTTCGCTTTATGAAGTAGAATTTGTTACGGCCGATGAGCCGTAAAAATTGCTGGGTGGGGGAAAAAAAAGAAAGGAAAAAAAACTATAAATAAATTTGTAATTTTAACAGGGATTACCGTGTAATTGAGAAGGGAGGGTAGCTAACGGCAGAAGGAAAGGCCAGCTCAGCCCCAGAGGTGTCGGCTGCAAGGCGAAGCTAAGAGGCTGAGGCAGAACCCTTCCTGGGAGGCCCTGGGGGCGGGCGGGGAGTCGACAGGCAGGCAGGGCCCCGAAAGCAGACCAAGGAGGAGGGGGAGAGAACTCACTCAGTGACTGTTTACTGAGTGCCTATGACAAGCACTTGGCAGGAGAGAGGAGTCACGATGGGAAGCGCCCCACTGACCACCCAAGGGGCTGTGACGGATGTTAAACAAGAGAACGACGACGTGACCAGCTTGCAACTTGAGGATGTCACTCTGGCTGTAACATGCAAAGTGCATTGGGAAGGGCATGTGTGAGATGGGGGACGTTCAACACCACGGCCGTGGCTCAGGTCAGAGCAAGTGGCGGCCTGCACTAACACAGACTAAGAGGAGACAGAAGGGAGATTGTGCAGAGGTACGAAGAAGTCGGGGATAGAGGGGCTGGCAATGCGCGGGTGTGATCGAGTAGAAAGAGTCAAGTACAATGGCCAAGGGTTTTAGCAACCCGCAGGGGTGACAGTGCCCTTACCAAGCTGGGGGGTGTTGAGCTCCACCTCGGCCAGATTCCAATGGAGAGGACTACGGATGATGTCCCAGTGCAGGTGCTTGGTGGACGGCTAGCTGGGAGAGTGACCAGAGCTGGGGTAGAGACGTAAAGCTGCCAGCAGGAAGGTGATCAGGGAAGCGGGGGCGGGAGAGGAAGTGAGAACACAAGAGTGGAAAAAGGAAGAGGAGAGGAGGTTCAAGACCAAAGTCAGGGCCAGGGGCGGGGGGGTTCTGACGCTCGAGGAGGCGGCAGAAGGAAAGGGCTAGTGGGGGAGATTGAGGAGCAGGGCCGGAGAGATAAAGAGGGGGTGGGGCCAATAGAACTGAGGCTTTCCCTGGCTTGGCCCCCTCACGACCGGAGGTGGGTCTCTGCCGGACACCCATATAGCTAGGGGGCTATTCTTCTTGATCAGAAAGATCATCAGCATCTTTCTAAACTGACCCCCAAACTTTAGTGACCTGGGGTCTTCGGAGGTTTGAATTAAAAGGCTTTTCCACTTAGTGACGCAAGACTTTGCATGGACAGGATGACATTGTCAAGTCTCAATGTTCTCTTCTGTAAAATGGGAGAATAAAGCATCACCCTTTAAGACAGCTGGAGGGACTACATGAGATGGGCTAAGGGAACTTGCCTGGGGCTTGTAGATACTCAAAAAAGTTCAGTTTGGTTTCATCCAACTCACTGATCTCCCTGGCCCAGGACAACGTGATCTTAAAAGCAGTCCAAAGATAAATCACCTTTAAAATGGGCTGCGTTGGAGGGAGTGGGGAACAGAAACAGTGGGTTGCTGGGACATGGCACTGAGCAGTCCAGGGGGGCTCCCTGGAAGAGGCGAGTTTCTAGTAGTTTCCAGGGATGATGGGGAGTAGCCGAAAGGGATGAGAGGAGGTGAACGTTCCAAGGTGAGCCCGAGGTCTCTAGGAGGCAGACAGGTGAGCCATGCTCTGCCTGGTTCAAGGGCACGCCCAGGGGGCCCTGAGCTGACCGTGGATAGCCCCTGCCACCCAAGATCTTACGTCCATCGGGAGTGAGACAGAGAATACTTGCCTCCAGGTAACTGCAGTAGGAAGGCTGCATTTTTTATTTGCTGTTTACACTTTGGACTTACAGAATGTTATTTGTTTCCCCACTCCAAAAACCCAGGGTGCCTATAAACAGGCATCCCAATACACGAAGATAAAATGGAAATCCCAAGCTCCTAAGCTTCAGAATCCAAACAAAGAAAAGGGGGGAGGGCAGGGACTGCGCGGAGGTGGACTTCAGCGAAATCTAGACCATGCCAGCCTGCTCTCCGGCCGTGATCAATACGTTCCCCAAAGTGCCTTTTAAATTACTGTCTGAGGCAATGCGCCATATTTATGTATTTACATACTTAGAGGTGACACAAGGGAGAAATGCAATTTCTATTATGAAATCATAATGTACATTTATCTTCAGGAATAACACATTGAAATGTTGGAGTGAGAAAAGTTGAAACGCAATCTGTCTATAAATAAAGACTGCAGACATCCTGACATTTTACGATGTGGGAGGGGATTTCAGCGAGAACTTCTTTGGACGCATCACCCAAGGGATCGTGTTCAAACTCTGACTCCCCGGAAGACGGCGTTTGGAAGTCCAGAGAAGTCTCCTTGCTGGCGTGCAAAGCCCGGGAAGTAGACTTTGCTTCTCTGTTGGAGATGAGGATGGGTTTGCACTGGGGCCACATGGTACACGCTGATTCACGATAAACTCAGTTTTTCCCCTGTCAGGGGTGTCTGGGGAGGATACTCAAAATAAGGAGTACATAGATTCCCGGGGGTTGTGGTACAGGCGTTCTGCCTCCTGACAAGTGGCATGAAAATCCGGGCACATTCAGAGGAAAGCTTGGGTATCTCACGTCCTGTTGGCTCCACGGCTTCTGGAAGGCAGCCTGGAGCCGTGGCTGCCCAGTCCGGAGGTCGCTGTGATTTTGACTTTGCAGACTCGTGATAAGGCGGCACCGTCCACAAGGACAATGGGCACACGTAAACGCCGAGAAGAGGTATGCTGGTCGGGGGAGGACTGGGGACGTGGGAGGGTTCCGCCATCCTTGTTCCTGATGCTGAATACGACGGGACAGGAATGCTGCTCACGCCGCTTTTTTCCTGCCACTCCTTGTCCTTTATTCATTCATCTGCTGATTGCTCGTTCGCTCTGAGACCGTGTCGGAGCCCCTTCCAAGTTCTGGGGACACGGGATGAATATGACACCCTCCCTGCCCTCGGGGACCTCGCAGTTTCCAGACAGACATGTCATTGGCAATTACCAGGAAGAGAGAGATGTCAGAGGTGCTGTGGGGCCTGCATGGGGAACCAGACAAGGCTTCCCGAAGAACCATCTGGAAGGATGAGTCGAAAAAGGCCAGGTGGGAAGAGAGAGGCGATTCCAGGCAGAGGCAATGGCAGGTTAGAAGGTCCCTAAATGCAAACGTGCTAAATGTAAGGAATTCCCAGGCCTGGAGAAATGAGCCAACATTTACTCTGCGTCGGGGCTGAGCTGGGGGTTGTGCCAGCCTCTTCGCCAATGAACTGACTACACATGCACGTGCTCGCAAACATCCCTATGCATCACGCAGGCTGCGCTCTACCACTTACACAGCATCAGGACTCAAACCCAGGTCTGTCCAAACTCTGCTCTCATAATGACCTCCATCTGAGTGTGCCCAGGCCGGTGCCAAGCTTGAAAGCAGAGATGAAGATGAGCGGAATGTGGGCCCGTCCCCCTGTCCTGGGGGGAGGACGGATGAGGATGAGCTGGGCAGGTGCACAGTGACAAGATGGGTTCTTATAGCCTTCACTTCCTGGAGATGGGGTGGCAGGTTTGGGCAGGGTGGGGGAGAGAGGAGCTCCCGTTCCCCAAGGAGATGGACTCTTCCTTAGGGCTGTGGGCTGGGATCGCAATGAGCTTCCGATGAGGCTAGGACAGGTCCTAACACAGAAACTGCATTCCAGCAGGACCACCAGAGGGTCCAGGGAGAGGCCAGCGGGGTGTTGTCCTACATGGAGAAAGACAGAATTGACTGTGACAGCCGGGAGGACAACAGCTTCCCAAACCTGAAGGGACAGAGCAAAGGAGATTGTCAGCACCGTGGAAAGATGGAGAAGCTGGAACCTGGCAGACAAAAGCCCAAAGGAAGAGGCTAAGAGGGAAGGAGAGTGGGTCAGGGAAGAGATAAGGCTGGGAACGAAAAGGCTGGGGAAGCAAAGAAAGGAGGTGAGTTCTCAGGGTTTGGAGACTCGGAGCTGAGCAGAGCTTTGTCTGGGGGTGGGGCAGGCCCTGGAGAGAGGGTTAAGGCAGTGCATCTGTCCCCACCCCCAAAAGTCATCCTGGCCCCTGGCCTGGGAGCCTTACTTCACAGGGATTCTAAGTGCCCCACCCTGGTTCCCACGGCTCCCCTCCGCAGAGCCCTGAGCGTGCACCGGACCCTTCCGCTTGGACCTCTCTTATCTCGCTTCTCCCTTAGCCGGGATAAGCACGGTCATCCTCAACGAGCATCTTGCCAATGAGACTCGAGGATGTGCAGACACTCACCTAGGACCCCACAGCTGCATCTACCTCCCGAGCCTGGACATTCCTTCTTGGTGCAGGGGGCGGGGGCACTCCGGCCCCCACCTCTGCTGGGCACTTGGGCTCCCAAGAGCAGCAGTGCAGGGTCCTGGAGAGGACACTGAGTTCTGGCCGGGAGTTCCTACTTCCCTGGACTCCACTTTCTGCATCTGTGCAATGGGATCCTAGCCCTGGAAGCCTTGAGACAGTCGGCAGCTCTTGGGAGGGGGGAGAGTGAAGGTATCCAATGCTGTCTTCATTCATCATCATCATCATCATCATCATCATCAACACCGCCATTCTTCGACTTCCCAATATTCTATGAACTATCAGTCCACACGGCTCCCTGACCTTGGGGCCTTGGGGTGGGGCCTGCTGGGGCTGGAGGCTCCTGCTTCCCCCCACCAGTCACAGATGCTTAGCCTCCTGTTCTGTATTTCCTAGAGGCCATTCCTGTTTTTACTGCACAGGGTTTTGTTTTTTTTCATTTTCTCTCTCTTTCTCCTTCCATCTCTCTCTCTCTCTCTCTCCCTCTCCTTTTATCGGGATTACTTTACGATCAGAGATTCCGGTTCTCAGCCAGGCCTGGTGTTGAGGAGGGCCTTCAGGAAGGTTTACGAGGCTGCGGCGCAGGCCCCTCCTTCTGGCTCCTGCCAGCCCAGAGCCGTGCGAGGTGGGGCAGGCGGAGCGGGAGCAGCTGTCTGTTTGCAGGTCTCTCCTCCCTCCTCCTTGGGTGCTGGGCTGTTCCGGGGCAGGGATCCCTGACGACTTGTCTGGGAAGGGGAGACCGAGAAAGATGTGGGTCCCCGACTCACACGAAATCTCATGCATGTCCTCCCTCCCTCTGGGCCTCAGTTTCTTCATCTGTAAAGTGGGTACATGTGGCGTGCCTGTCTCGAAGGCGGTTATGGGGAGGCACGCTCAGCACGGGATCTGGCGGGCAGAACGGGGAGTAGGCCTGAGCCCCTCCGCTCTCATCCTGTCCCTGGGAGAAACGAGCAGGCAGCTAGCCTCCCTCTGCTCTTCTAACTGCCTGTAATTCTGTGCCAATAACAACGTTTTCTGAATATTCACTGGAAGTCAGACACTATGCTAAGCCCTGCACATGCCCCTTACAATAACCTCATGAGGGGAAGACTAGCATCACCCCCAACTACAGATGAGAAAACTGAGGCTCAGAGAAGTTCTGGGACTTACCCCAGGTCACCCTGCCAGGAAGAGGAGAGGCAGGGATTGGCACCGGGGAAGTTTGGCTCCAGAAACACATCCTGAGATTTGAACCCTGTCTAGGAATGGTGACAGGAGACAGGCAAAAGCGTCAGGATGCCCAGTCTGAAGAGGGGAGCGTCATCCCAGTGTGCAGCAGGGAGCTCCTAGTCCCCAGGACACTCAGTACCCGCCCCCAACCCCAGGCACTGGTTGTCAACCTTCTGGACACTTGGATCCGAGGTTGGACCTCTGCTTGAAAGAGGGCGTCCTGAGCCCAGCCATGGTGGTCATTTGTCCCGTTGTAACCAAAGACAATGCACCAGCAATGGGATTGTGCCAAGGCAGAGGAAGGACTTTCAAATAAACCGAACAGCAGGAGAAACATAAAACAAAGAAGCTTTGAAATGTCCTCCTCTGGGAATTCTCTAAGGGAAGGACCGTTTTCCAAGGGGCCCGTGTGGAGGCAGGGGGCCTGGAGAGATGCCCTCGCAGCCTTTTCCGCGTGGGCAGAGAACAGAATCCCCCGCCGCTAAACAACGGCCAGACCGTGGGGCCCCGGCCTCCGGGGCCTCCTCTTCCCTGCCCACGCACGGCCCCTCGCCCCGTCCTAGTCTCCTGAGCAGCTGATCGCTCACGCTCTTGTCTGTCAGCAGGACAGCTCCGGGAGCGGATGCAGCAATGCGGCTTGTGTATCCTGCTAAGAGATATTTAATAAATATGCAAATCGCTGCCTCTACCTCCTCAGGCAGGTAAGGATCGGGGAGAGGCTGGAGCTCAACATTAAATCTGCGCAGCGTGGAACGCGCAACACCAAGGCGGGGGCTGGAGCTGGACTTCCTGGGAAGACTTCCATCTGGCACCTCAGAGCCGCATTTCTGAAGCTGGAAGAGAGCGGGGGAGGCAGCGGACAAAGGAGTGGGATCTGGAGAAAAGGACCACAAAGGGCTATTGTACTTGGGGAGGCTGAGCGCGATGCTGGCAGACGGGAAGACAGTTTATTCAGCCACGCAAACATTCCCCTACCCGCCACCCGTCCTCCCCTACCATGTGGGTCCAGTCATTCCTACCCCTCCGTAGCTACTGACCTCACCCTCGGAAGTATTATCCACCCGTCCAAACTCACACCCAACCATCCATTCACACTTTCACTGACCTGCTCGCTTTCCCACATCCACCCAGCCAGCCACCAGTGTCCTATCCATCTGTCTGTCCATCTATTATTTCCTCCTTGAACCCACCCTCCATCCATCCACTCGCTTAACTGTTACACCACCATCCAACCACGTGTCTATCACACATCCATCTACCTTCCTCCCTTTCCATCAGTCACCCAGCCAGAGAGCCAGCCAGCCATTCATCCACTTACTCACCCATCTATCCATCCATCTGTCCATCTTTCCATCCATCCATTCAACCATCCACCCATCCTTCCTTCTATCCATCCATTCATCCATTCATCCACCTACCCGTCCCTCCTCCCATCACTCCCTCCCTCCATCCCTCCCTCCATCTATCCATCCATCCATCCATCCCTCTGTCCATGTTCTATTTCCTATATGGAAAACACTACTTCAGGCACTGAGAAAACAGGAAAAAAATGGACAAGTTCCTTTCCATTGTGGATTCTTTAACATATTCATGGAGATCGTGTGTGCAAGATGGAATGTGACTGGGGCACACAATGCCTCCTGATAGGTATGGCTTCGGGGAAAATCAAGAAACTCTTCCTGGAAGAGGAAACATTCTACTGGAATGATGCATATTGGTGGCCCTCCTGTACCCAGTCCAAAGTTAGCTCAGTTTACAGTACACCCTTTTCCTGAGTATTGGGGACAGAGATGAGCAGCCATAATCTCTGCCCCTAAGACATTCCAGGCCTAGTAGGGGAGAGAGAGATAGAAAAAATAAAATGACATGCAAAAAGAGAACCAAAAAAAGAAAGGAAATCAGTTCCATGCAGTAGCAGAGGGCCGCAAGGTGCCCCGGGGAGGGGTGTGGGGTGAGCAGGGCAGTTTCCGGGGCAGCCTTGACCCGTGTGGAACACACACACCTCACCTGCCTTTCAGGTCACGGCTTACAGGTGTCTGTCCAGACCTGGCTGAGTCTCGCACGGGTAAGAGCCGCTAAAGTGTACGGGAGAGGCTGCCTGCCCCTCTGAAGCACTGCCTGAGACGCCCTGGCTTTGTTCATTACCTTTGCGAGTCGGTGATAAGGAGGCTTGGAAAGAAGACTGGATTGAGGGCCTGGCAGACTTTCGTTTCAGTCCAAGCTTCGCGCTTTCCTAAGGGCGGGACCTGGGAGCCTCTGCTCCCTCCTCTTCAAAAGGAGGGCAGTGGTGCCTCCTGTGAGAGTGGGCGGCTGTGTGATGAAGGGTCCTGTGTGGGGAAAGCCCTTAGGGACACTGTCTGGCACATGCCGAGCAGAGCTGGTGGGCGTCTGGGCTCTGGGGGGGCAGAGGCTGAGTCTGTTGCTCCGCCTGCCTCCACTGGGACATCGGGTCCTGCCAATGGGGCCTCAGGAGCCCTACTCATTCACTGCTTGATTCATTAATTCGTATGCCCAATGCCAAGTAGAATATTCCCTTCCCAACCCCTCTTCAAGTGCATGAGGCACTGACATTTTCTACAAGTACCCTCCCTCTCTAAAGCACTCCCCCCTCCCCCGCTCCTCCTTTGGAAGCTGGAATGGAATTATTCGTTGTTTTGCCATCGCCTGCTGTAGACTGTGTCTCCCAGGGAACCATGGGTAATCTCAGATGCAAATATCCTATGCAAATCTAGCTGCCTGTTAAAATTAGGAGGAAGCCCAAGGCAGAAGCAGATTCAGGGCTGTAACTGGAATCTCCACAGAGCCTTGATTTACACGTGCCAGTGACACTAGCAGCTTGCAAGACGGAGCTCCCAGCCAAGCCTGGACCCGAGGTTCTCTTTCTCCGTGCATGCCCGCGTGCCTTGGGAAAGCCAGTGTGGGCCACTTAGCCTCAAGATCTGGAGCAGTTCTTCAGACTTTTGTTCCCAGCCCAGGGTGATTATGTCCCCCTGGGGACATCTGGCGAGGTCTGGAAGCATTTTGGCTGTCATAACTCAGCGAGTCCTATTGGCAGCTGGCGGGAAGGTGCTGGAAGCTGCTAAAGCTCCTGTGACGTACAGAACGGTCCCCACAGCAAAATGTCAGTAGTGCCGAGGCTGGGGGATCTCGTCCAGATCTCTCCTGAGCCCACGGGAGTGACGGGCTGAAGGAGGGGCTGGGAGAAGACGGATTAGTTAGTCGAGTGTTCCCTTTACCGTGAAAGAAGAGTCGGTCAAGTTCACCACGCCCCTCGGCTCACCGCCTGTTTTTGCAGCGCGTCTGACGTGACCTCAGCATTGCTCCGCTTTCTTCCGTTTTCTCCTTTATTCCCCCAATTCCGATCCCCTGCCCCCCCACCTGCCTTCCCACCACCCTCCTCTAACACTGCTGATGTATGCTCTGAGATATGGAGGCTTCCTGTAAAATATATGGTGTTGTTTATCACACAAATGTGTTTTCATTTACATAAATTGTATTGGGCTATAGATCTCATTCTGTTGCTTAATTTTTTTTTCATTTAATGCTGTGTTTTTAAGATCTACCTGCGTTGCTGTGTGTAAATCTTATTCCATGCCTCTGGCCGAAGCCACAGAAGTTTCTAGAGAGATAACTGCTCTCTTAATAGTGGGCACCCAGGTTGCTTCCCGGTACCTGTGGGAGGGGTTCCCCGGTCTCTCGCAGGAGTGGGATGGTGAGGTCATAGGTGTGCGGTACTTCGTTTCCCTCAAACTGCCAGGTATCTTCCAGAATGTGGAGCTCCCACAGGGTGGTCAGCACAGCACCAGACAATGGTCTAACGTTGTCCAATCTGATCGGTACGAAGTGGCAGGACAGTGTTGTTTGAGTTTGGGGAAAGAACGTGGAATTTTAAAAAGAAAGAATAGGAAGTCACCTTAGCAGTGAGCTGGTCCTGGGACCTATTTTTCACCTGTGTGCACCTGAGGCAGGGGTTGAAGTGGAAGGGAGATGGGGTCAGAGGTGTCAGGGTCAGCCCAAGACCTGAGAAAGAATGGGGGGGCGGGGCCAAGCCTGGAGACCACCCCAGAGGCGGCAGCAGTGGGACCAGGGAGGCAGAGCAGGCATCTCTCACTCCACAGAAGTTTGGGAACTGAGACTTCTCCCGGGTCAGTGGTTTTCATGTTTATGAGGGTCCTCCTCCCCCCACTTCACCGGGGACTTCCTAGGGGTATGGACCGGAACTTCCTCCTTCAGCCTGGAGCTCCCTGCAGGCAGAGTATTTCGGCCCGCCTGGGCTTGCGGACTGCCGGACCTCTTCCTCTGTGCCAACAGGGCACCATGGCCCCGGTGCTGTAGCTGAGTGTCTGCACTTGGGGTGAGGTCCCCATCCAAGCAATGTGATAGGGAGGGGGGGATGGAGGCCAACTCCCACACCCCTTCCTCCGCCACTTGCACTCATGTGCATGCGTTGCACAAGTGAACACAGAACCTCAACAGCTCCCTGTCTTTATTTTTTCCCGGGTGCAAAGATGCCCTCGGAGGCCTTGGGGGACACGGATCACCCTTGCCCCTCCCTGTTTTGAGAGGGAACCTTCAATGATCCAGCCTCTGAGAGACCAAGTCCCCTTTCAAAGCCTCCATGGGGGCAGCCTCCCTCTGGGACTCATGCACACCCCTCCCCACCACCTCTGCTCCCGGGGACCAGCCCCCCCTCAGAGCCTGCGCCCCCTGCTCTGCCCCTGGAGGGGGTTCTCCAGGAGAAGCGCCGCCTGCCCAGCTCCAGTCTGCACTCCATCTGCATACTTATCAATCCGGGGCCTGAGTTCATTAGACATCAAAGACTGTATAAAATGTGTTTAGTTATTGTGTGTTTCTTTTTAATATCAGAGAGAGGGCCAGAGCCACAGAGAGAAATAAAGAGAAAAAATACTCAGGAAAAAGGTTGCAGCTGAGAGGGGGAGGGGAAGGGGAGCTTGCAGCTGAGAGCGGCTTCGGGCCAGGTTCGCAGCAAACCTGGGTGCACAGGGAAGGCCAGGGTGGGGGGGCGCTGGGGCCCCTCTCTGGCCCTGGGACGAAAGGGAGAGGGAAGGATGGGCGGTTCAAGCCTGTGGGCGCAGAGCTGAAATCCACCCCCATCCCCTCTCCAGGCCCAGCAGTGAAGGTCGCCATCCGGGAAGCAAACAGCCCAGCCTGGTGCCGGGCAGCGCTGGGGACTCCAGTGTCTCAGCTTGGACATCCTCCTCTGTGAAGGGAGGTGGCCGTGGTCCCCACCTCAGGGTTGTTTGGGATGACTGCTGGTTATTTCTGGAGAATGGAGGCCAGGCTTGGGCTTCTTGGCCTCCCCATGATTCTCCAGGGCAGAGGTGGACAGCCCGGGCAGAGGTGACCGGCCCCGAGATGTCCCCGGGGTGGGTGGCAGGTGTGGGGACTCAGAGGCAGGGGCTGGTGTCTGCATCGGCTGAGCCTCCTACTCAGCACTGCGTCAATTCAATGCTGTCTGACCAGAGTGGGCCTAGGAGGGGCTGCCTAGACGTCCAACCGCAGGCTGTGCGTAGCGAAAGGGTACCTCACGGCAGACTCTGCCTGGGGTCGCATCCCACATACCATCTCAGTGTGTCTCCACCCCGTGAGAAGTAGGGTGTGGCTCCCATTTTTCCGGATGGCACGATGCTCAGGGGGCTGTCCCCAGGATGCAGGGGAGCTCCAGCCATCCCTGCCGCTCCGCCTTTCCTGCAGGTCCCTCTTCTCTCTGCCTTCCCCACGTCCTGCCCCTCCTTCGAGGGCTTCTCAGCCTGTGTTGTCTGAAGCCCCAGAGGCAGCCTGGGGTGTGCAGAGAGGCAGTGAAGAGAGGGAAGTGCGCCCCAAACAGCACGCCGTCCCTGCACCAGGGCGATGCCCGCCAACACGCGGTGAGTTACGGCCACTGGCCCACTGCAGAGCCTTTATCTCTGATCGGGTACTTTATGAGCTCCTCCGTGGCTAGGGAAAAGGTAATTGCATTTTTAGTGCCCCGAAAAGGTAAAGGAGAAGGTTTGCTTGGGTTTCCGTCTATGTAGGTGTGCGGTTTGATTCTGAGCGGAACACCACTATCTACATTAAACAGTGGGGGCTCCACAGCTGGCGGAGATGTGACTTTATCTGGGGAGGTGGCTGATGTGACATGCCAGCCAACACCGAGGCCAGGCTACTCGCCCCTGCCACCAGCTGCCTGTGGGTGTTTCGGGGATCGGGGCCCCGACTGCACCGGGCAGATGTCACGCACCCTCTCCAAACGGGGCCGGGGCTGGGGTGGGGAGGGCTTCTGCGTCAGATGCCAGGTTAAAGGCTTTTTACCTTAGCCTGTGGGTGATGAAACACCCTTGAAGGCCTTTGAGCACTTTTTAAAATAAAGTGGAATTTAGAAACTTACTGTCTAGAATAGCCAGGTGAAGTTGTCAGATTTAGCAAATAAAAATACAGAATGAGCAATTTGGGGGCATACATATGTCTTGTGTAATATTTGATCACGCACTACTTGGGATGTTCTTATACTATACAATTATTGTTCTTTTAAAGGTAAAATCCCAATTTAACTGGGATTCTTTAGCAGGCAACCCTCACTGGCCTCCCTTAAATTCTCCGAAAGCCTGTGAATCACGAGACAGGCTCAAGGAGGTTAGGTGACCTGCTCAAGGTCAAACAGCCTAGAACGGAAAGGCCTGTGTCTGGAGCAAACACCCGGGGACAGGCCGGTGCATCGGGGGAGTCGGACTCCCACGGTCATTGTCCTTCTGCCACGTGACGGGGTCCCAGGCCGCCGTCTCTCTTTCTCCCGAAGTCCCCCTTTGGACAACCCCACCCCACGGCTCATCCAGGTAAGGTCTGAATGTTTTAAAAGTGTCCGGTCTCTCTCCGGAAGATGCTGGCTGCCACCGCCCGTCCTGCGGAACTGTAGCTTTGTGGGCTCGAGTGGGCGCCGGGGGCAGGACTGGGATGCACGCCTCCAAGCAGAGACTGGATCTGCAATGCGCAATAGGGCGCTTCTGGGACCCAGAGCAAGAAGAATAAATCCAGGGGGTGGATCTTCCAGGCGAGGGCTGCCAGCCTCCCCGTTCTTGGGAGAGACAGAGAGGATGATCCATTTGGAGAGCAGAGAGGAGGACCTCCCTGAACAGCCAATTAAACCACTTTTAATGGTTCTGAGGAATAGATGTTCCAGGTCCAAACCAATCTCAAGACTTAGTGAAGCAGAGATAACTGGGGTTTGGGCTGTGCGAGATAAACTAGCAAAACTGAAATGCAGCCAATCCTGTTTTACATTAAAGCCAGTGAAATCGACAGGAATCCGGGCCCTTCTCTCATTGCTGTTTGATGGGTGGTTACTCACAAGGAAACGCTCCGACATCCGGGAGACAGCCTGGCACGGGGAAGAGACTAAGTGAAGGAAGGAGGGAAACACGCGAGCGAGCGAATGCCTTGCCCTGAGGCTCCGATCATTACTTTCAGAAGGGCAGAGCTGATTAGGGGATCCAATAAGGAAAGTGAACATGCGGGATGAAGGAGGAAAATGTGAACTGTGCACGGATCTGCTCGCTGGTTTGTCAAATGCAATATCAAGCAATTAATGCCATGAATGCTTATTTAACTTGCATAAACTAGGGTTATGCTACAAGGCAAGGTTTTTCATATCAGACCCTCGATGTGCTACTATCCATTCTATGGGCTGGTTGTCCTTGAGGCAGACACCTGCCTGCCCCAAATCCAAACATTTCTGACCCAGGGATGGGTTATAGGCACAGAAAGGTGTCCCCCTGGCTCTAGAAACAGCCCAGGGCAGGACCTATCTGTGGGTGGAGCCACTTCCTTTAAGAGGAGCTTCTGATCAAGGAGGTACATCTGCAAAGGGCTTCCTATCCCTGCCCGCACCTTCTTCCTTCTTCCATCGCTCTAACCTTTCTGAGCATCTACCTTCCCATCTGCAAAATGGGTACACAAATGGTAACCACATTCTACAGCTCACGGAAGAGTGAGATCAGGTGAGGCATGGAAAACAATGCTTCCCGTCTTAGCTGTACCTTAGCCACCCGGAAAACTTAAAAATGCCAGTGTCCAGGTTGCACTCTAAATCAATTAAAACAGGATACCTGGGGCACGGGACTCCATGTTGGTGCCTTTTCAGCTCTGGAAGTAGTTCTGTAGGCAGCCGAGGTTGCACACCAACAATGTACCGTTCTCAGCAGAGTGTCTGGTACCTAGGAAGGACCCAATAAATGTGGGCTGTCGTTATCATTCATCACCTATTTATTGAACCCCCTACTATGCACCAGGCCCTGTGCTAGGTCCTGGGTCTGGGAGATTGAGTGGGAAAATAGGTAGACATGGGCCCCGCCTTCCTGGAATTTATGGCCCTAGCCTAAAATGTTTTTTATGGCCAGCTCTGCTGTGTACCCCACAATGCTCCTCTTCCCTCCCCAAAGTCACATTGGGTCATAGTCCATGAGGACAACTCAACGCTTCCAAAGTGACATGTCTCCTCCCAGAGCTGGCACCCCAGCAGCTCCTGGAGGGCCTGAGAACTGTATTAAGTTTTGGAAAGACTGCTGTTAATTCCCAGACCCAATGGCCACCTTGGTTGTGAATGAGAGCGGCCACATCTCAGAAGGTCCTGGCATGGCAGACACTGGCCAATGAGTGGCTGTGGAAAAGATGGGCAATTTGAGGCTATGTCAGTCTTCTTAGCCTGAGCTAAGCATCATCTAGAACCAGTGATGGTTTGAGGTGGAGAGGTGGGGCTTTGGACCTGGGTTCCAGCAGGTAAATTACCTGATACTGATGAGCTCTGTGTTTTTAACATAAGGGCGGTCATATCTACAGCTCTAAGTGATTATGAAGATTAAATGACGCGTGAGGACAGGAGCACAGCGCTTGGCATAGAAATAGGGCTCCATGAACACCCCATCCTGTCAGCCGGGTGCCCACCCCCTTTCCCCACTGCCCATGTGAGCCTGTGCTACAATTTGGAATCACCTGGTGTGGCTGGTTTGATGCCCAGGGAGATGCTAATTGGAGGTGCCTTTGATGTGTTCATTAGGAAGGGTCCAGCAGGGCCTCTCCTTGGCAGAGTTGGTAGTCGCTGGCTTGAGCAACTGTCAGGTTTCCAACAGGACCCGGCTGCCTCCCTCGGGACTCTCCCTGCTTCAGAGTCACCAGGAATTCACACTGAACACACCCACGCTGGGCTGTGTGCATGGGGGTCCGTGCCCCCACTTGGGAGCGGTCCGGTGTGTTCTTTAGGGGCACAGGCTCTGGAGCCCGACAGACCTTGGTTTTACCAATGCCAGCTGGGAAGCCTTGCGCCACTCCTTACACATCTCTGGTCTTCCCTTTCCACATCCTCCAGGTGTTCCAGACTCCCTGGAGAGTTTTCCAAGTTAGGCTACTCCCCAGCCACAGGGACCTTCTTTCTTTCCTTCTGATGTGTCCAGCCACGTCCCGCCTCAGGGCCTTTGCACATGCTGTTCCCTCTGCCTAGAACTCCCTTTCCTGAGCAACTTTCCATAGTTCAGATTTTAGCTTTAAGGTCCCTTCTGCAGATAGGCATTCCCTGGCCACCTGGCTGATTCAGTGTCCCTCTGCCCCATCATCGTGTTCATTGTCTCCCCACCCCTTATTGTTACAGAATAGACCGGGGGTGGGGCGGGGCGTGAATGATACACTATTACCGAATGGACCCACCCTTGTGCTCTGGGGCCCGCCTGCCCTCTGTACTAGGTTCGCCTTGCCTGCCACCAGGGAAAGATGTCTCTCAATGCCAGAGACTGGTGAAAAAGAAAGGGATTATTTATTTAAAAAGTTATACAGACTTAGAGTAATGACTTAATGTCTTCATTAAAAATACTAAAGTCCTTTAGAATACCCATAGACACACACATTCCTTTCTTCTCCCTCTGCCCAGTCTGGGGTACCTCATCTCAGGAAAAGAAGTAGAAGTCCGTGGTTCAGGCAGCCCCTCGGTTCCAGCACCATCAGCTGTGTTGCCACCATGATCTCCAGTTAATCTAAAACTATGTGGCACCTTCTTATGGCCCACTAGCAAGAATCTTTTCACCTCTTTCTTCCAGGCAAAGTCTCTCCTGCTTCCTAAGCCACGTGGCGAAAGGGAGCACCCTAAAGCTACACAGTCCCAACTTTCACCAAAGCCATGTGGTCCCAAAAAGCCCCCAAATGGCTGCTGCACCTCGGTTTAAATCCCAGCACCAGTCTTCCTCTGCAGCCCCATTTCTGACTCCTCCCACAACTGGCTACACTTGCCAGCATTCCCGTATGTTTCCAGGTTTACTGGACTGCCATAGTAAGTCCAGGCAGGTGTGGCCCCATAGTTTGAAGCCGATCATCTCCAAGCTCTCACGCAGGAGCTGTAACCAGGGAGAGTTGCTTCCCAGTTACATCCAGGGTGGAAGTCACTCCCATTCCCCTGGCTCAAAGCATGGCCACAGCTATTTAACATATTTATGAAACCAGTTGAAGATTATAGACATGTTAAATGACCATCCTAGAGGTTATCTGAAAAATTGTTGCTATGCAAAACAAGTGTCAATGGCCCTGCTCCATGCGTCCCATCCCCCAGCTCAGACTCGAGGGGGTGAGGACATCATATATATATATTTCCTAATATTTCCTGGATACCCTGAGTTCTGGACCCCATTACAAATCCCCATTTGGGCCCCCCCCGTGGCTGCACCCTGTTACATTATGGCAACCTGAACTGGCTTTGTTCATTAGTCTTTGTTGTTAGCTTATTGCCCATGTCTCTGTGGAGGTTCCTTGAAGGCAGAAACTTGGTTTGAGTTCATCATTGTACCCCACAGTACCTGTCACATAATAGGCGCTCTGGGAAGTACAGAAGTAAATACTTCTCAAAATAATAAATGAGTGAATGACGATGATGGCAATAATAATAATAATAATATTTATTGAGCTCTTAGAGGCTGCCAGACACTGTGCCAGGCACTTCACATGCATCCCCTTACTCTCCCCTCACCATCACCCTGCTTTACTGAGGAGGAGACAGGGACACAGGAAGGTCTAGCAGCAGGGATACACAGCCAGTGCCCCGAGGTGGTGTCAGGGTTTAAACTTAAGCTGTTCAGCTCCAGAGCTAGCACGGTTAGATGAGTGAATGAATGAGTTTGCAATAAATTTCTTAGCACAACAGCCAACACACAGCAAGCGCTCCATACACAGTAGTGATGATTAGTATTTCAAGATTGCACCCTCTCCTCCTACACGCAAAATTAGTTTGCATGTCCCGGAGGGCACAGCGCTCCACCACGCCCTTCCACCCCCATCATTCTGTCTACGGTGTCCGTGTTTCCACTATGAAACTACAAAATACACATGTATATTCAAAGATACGGTTCTACATTTTAAGCAGCTGGAACACTAAATATTTAAAGGAGCCCTGTGAATTATTGACTCACCTCTGCAGTGGGTTCTTCTCTGAGCTGCCTCCCCAGTCTCACAACTGTCCTCCAGCTCCAGCTCTCTCCTCCTGTGCCCAGCATCCAACTCCAGGTCCCAGCACCTGCTAGACCTTTGAAACAGGCCATCTGAACAAGGGGCAGGAATCCACCCACTAGACTGTGTGCGGCCAGGGCTCTTGCCCACCCAGAACCACAAGGTCAGGTTTTTATCTGGTTAATGTGTCTCTCAGGGGCTAAGGTGCATGCTCTGGCTAAATGTTTGCTAGTTTCAATGATTGCAGCCCCCGTAACATTCAAGAATCATCCACTGTCTGCAAAGTCATCGTCACCATCACCAGAAATTGCCATTTACTGCAAATTCTCTGTTCTCTGTGTACATGAATTAGTAATCACAGATCTTCCATTTGCTTGGCAGCTCAACGCCACGTAAGTTACTTACCCTCTCCCGGTCTCATTGTCTCGTTTGCGGAATGCTGTCACCCCTTCATAAGACCGCTGTAGAGGATTACATGAGTGGTCGCCCTTTTGAAAACTACAGCCCTGACCTCTGATCTTCCTCACCCTGCCCGCCTATTTTCCCCATGGCACTCATGGCTTTCTAACAAACTATAAACTCTACTTATTTGTGATATATACAATATATATAATTTATAGTCTGTCTTTCCCTGCTGCAATATAAGCTCCACAAGGCTAGAGCTCTCCCTCTTTTATTCGTAGATTTCAAGTACCTAGAACAGGGCCTGGCCCACAGTGAATACTCATTAGGGAAAGAAGGAAGGAAGGAAGGAAGGAAGGAAGGAAGGAAGGAAGGAAGGAAGGAAGGAAGGAAGGAAGGAAGGAAGGCCCGAACAGTGCACTGACCACTAAACACCTATTAGCTGGCACGACTATCATCTTATCCAAGGCCCTCCCCCCAACCAGGCCTATAGGCAGGTGCTGTCATTAACTCACTTTGCAGAGGAAGAAATTGAGGCCCAGAGAGAGACTCAGACGTCCCCGTCTTCAAAGAGTTTATGGCCAAGGGCGTACAGGACAGGACTCTGCTCTTTCTTGGAGAGACCCCCCGAGGGGGAGGACAGCTGTGGGAACCTGCCCTCCTGAGTGCCCCCTGTTGCCAGACCCGCCATGGGGGTGTATTTCAGCCCCAGCCAGCTCAGCCAGCCTGGTGCAAGCATTCTCCACTTTACAGATGGACCCGCTGAGGCTCAGAGGCTTCTCAGTGACTCCTGCAGAAATTTAGTCCGAACCCCTTCACCCCCCGGCTTTGCATTCTTAGGCCTCCCCCGCCCCCCGCCGCCCTTACTCACTTCATTTCACACCCCTTCACGCCCACCACACCACTCACGCTCTAAGCTCCAATTCCACGGATGCTCACAGTTCTATCCCCAGAGCCTGCTACAGTGTCCGGCGCATAGTAGGCACTTTCTAAAGCATGGGTACACAAATGGGATCACGTCCCAGGGTTACCAGCTTGTGACCCGGTGCTGGAATTCGGACCTCGGTTGATGGGAAGCAAACACCTCTGAGCTTTCAGAGAGGCCTTCGTACAGAAGACAGGCCTTGGCGAGTGCATACAACATTGCCAGGCTGAGCTCACAAGGAACAGCACTGCACTGCGGCGAGTGGGGTGAACAGAATAAGCAGAGGCTAGGAGGTAGGAAAAGGCAGGACTGGAGTGAGGAATGGGAGTAGCCCCGTGTGACTGGATGTGGGGGCTTTCTGCAGACACATGCTGTGGACTTACTCATTTGGGGGGTGGGGTCGTAATGGAGAAGGCTTTGAAAGCCAGGTAAGGAAATGGGGGGCCGTTGCTGAGGTTCCATCAAGGCTGTGCTCCAGAGGTGCCGCGCTGGCCGGAGGAGGGTGGGGATGAGCACACGGCTGCGTAATCTTGTGCTCTCCGGCCTGGTGAGCCGACCCGGGGCAGCAGCTGCAAGAAGCATGAGGAGGGGCCCAGATGCAAGGGGAAGCAGAGGCTGGGTTTGGTCGCTGACTGCCGGTTGGGGGCGAGGGAGAGAGAGAGAGAGAGAGACATCCACGCCACCTTCTGGAGCCACGGTCAGGGTTGCAGACGTGACGATCATCTCAGAAATCGCAGAGGTCACCTCCAGCCCAGCCTCACCACTGGAGGCTGCCAGGTGATGATTTATTACAAATAAAAAAGGGAGGAGGGAGACGCCAGCCCTGCAGACCCCCGACACGGGAAAGAATCCCAAATAAATGGGCCCTTTGATCATTGGACTGATTTCCGCAAAGGCTTGTTAGCTCCCAGAAGATCAAATGGGGAAGATAATGAGCAATTTTCAGGTAGTAGGTCCAGCATACGAGGTGACAGCCCAATTTAGTCAGATTCTTAATCAAGTCGGAATCCCTGACTTGACGCTATTTGCGGAGTCTATTACTCCATTATGTTGAGTGCTTTGCTGTCTACAGGCCCCAGATTTCCAGTCGTTAGGGGTATTTATCTCCATGCAATTTAATTAAAGTCTAGTGTTTAATGACACAATGCATGCTAATTATTTCTTGTCGGTTGTTGAGGGTGGGTTTTTGCCCCCTCCCCCTTTTTGCGACAACACAAAAACTGTCACTTTGCAAAGGGGACGGTGGGAGATGGGGACTGGGCTGGGCTGATGCACCCCGTGACAGATCGGATGAGGAGGCTTCCGAAGAAAGCAGGGAGATGGCTTTTCCCCGTGTTCCTTGACGCTGGGCTCTGTGTCCCTGCCATCGGCCATGCGCCCTCTCTCGGCAGCCCTACTGCGTGGCAGCCCTTCAGCGCAGGGTCAAGTGCCCAGGGGACGCTTACAACGTGTTGGCCTGCATCGCTGTCACTATTTTTGTCCTGCAGCGCGTGGGCATCATCTGGCCTGGCACACAGAGGAGGAGGGGCCCCGCCCGTGGGCAGCGGCTCACAGATACAATCCTAGCTCTATCGCTGGACTCCTCGGTGGTTTTATTTTAAGTCCTTGTCAATGTAGGACACGTCCTGAGGGGAAATCCCAGGCTGCAGAGCAGTTTATCCCCCGCCCTGGAGCACCAAGCCAGGGAAGGAGGACCTGTCTTCTAGGAGGGGGTCCTCAGGAGTGTCCGAGGGGTGGAGAAGCCCAGGCTGTCCGGTGGCCTGCCGTGTCAGCCCTGCCCCCACGGGAGGGTCATTTGCCCCCTCTGGTCCTCGGGTTCCTCATCTGAACATCGGGGCCCATGGAACCCAGGGACAATTAGAGGGGGTCAAACATGAAAGCCCACCTTGTCTGGCAGGTGGCCTGGCCCAAGAAGCAGCAAGTTGGATCGTGATTATTGTCTCTGCTCACACAAGTATATGATTAAGGGCAGAGCCCAAGGGCTTGGGGCAGTCATGGTCTGGGGGCTAAGGGGGCTATTTAGGGTGAGAGGAAAAGCTACCATGGGGGGAAGAAGCACCCCCACCAGTGTCTGGGGTGATGGGGCCAGATCCGCCCTACACAGATGATAACTAGTGAACCAGCAGTGCATGAACCAGGGGGTGTATGCTCACCCCTGGGCCCCTGGGTGAGCAGAGCTCAGACCCTAGAGAAGAAACAGAGGCACCTCCGAGGAGGATGGCCTAGAGCGAGGCCCACCCAAGGGTGGGTGGGCTATGGAACAGTGGCCCCCGCTGCTGAGAGTGGGGCTCAGCCCCGGCCACCACCAGGCAGATGGAATGGGAGGGTCCCCTGAGCGGCCCAGGGGCAGGATACAGCTTTCAGGAGCTGGGCAGGCAGAGGCAGGCCTGGGGAGGTGCTGAGTCTGCTGGGAGCCCAGGGCTGCCGGGACGGGCCGGGTGAGCGGTGTGGAACAGAGGTCAGGAGCATGGGCTTTGGAGTCGAGAGGAGCTGAACCCCTGGTTCTCCCGTGTCCTGGAGCAGGGCACTCCACCAACCCAAAAGAAGTCCTATTTCCACACCTGTGACATAGAACAAGACCAGGACCTAACTTCATCGGGCTGAAGGGAGGATTACATGGAACAGATCACTCCCAATATATATGAGGCGCTTAACACACCTGTAGTTGTTTTTGCTGCTCTCTGGGCACTAAAGCCCCCCGCGTGGTGGCCCTGAGCGGGAACATAAAGGGACGCGTTCTGGTGGCCACCTGCAGGTTTGGAAATGCCATGGGGTCCCAGTCTTTATCTCCCTCAGTTTGCCTGCTGAGGCCAGCTGTCTTCCCACCACAAAGCAAGACCCATTCTGAGAGCCTGCCTTCCACTCCCGGTAAATGGCATGTGACACTGGGGAGGGCCTCGGGAGCCACCTTGCCTGCTGTCCCTTTGAGAAGAGACATCCCGAGAAAGTCTCTCTGCCGAGTGGTTTTGTCCTGTGGCCTGGGCACGGGGGCCCTGTCCTATCAGGAGGGACCGGGGTCGGTGACCAGCCTGTAACAGAAGCTGATGTCTTCTGCGGAGAGATGTGAGGGGCCCTGCCCCAGAAGGACGCTTCCTTCTGGCTGGTAGCCAACAGGATTGTTAGATTCTCTTTTGTGGGGGTCTAGATGCTGGAGGTGGGGAGCCCGGAGAAGGTGGGTCATCCGAGACATTTGGGGGGCAATTTCCAAGCATTGGTATCTGTTTTTCGTGAGCTCAGCAAATTCCAGAACCAGCAGGATGGCACGGCCACCCTAACTCACTGCCCTTTCATCCCCGCAGTAACCCCTGACCCCCCATCACCAAAGTCAATGTGGATGGGACTCATCCCCAGAGCCTTCGAAAGCCATGCATTACAGCCCCGGTAGAGTGTCAGGCACGGGGCCTGACACCAGCTCCTAACGTCCCAGGAGCCCTGTCTCCGTGCAGTGCCAAAAATAAAATAGTGCTAAAGTAAAGGCAGGTATGGGGCGATGAGGCGGAGGGCTGGGCCTCTCCCTGAGTGCTGAGAGGAGGGTTCATGGGAAGGTGACGTGGAACTGGGCCTGCGGAGGAAGAAGGGCATCATGGGAGAGGCACAGATGGGAGGGAGAGAGTGGTGGCTTCCAGCAACCCCGTGAAAGGCACGTGATGGATGAAGGTCTGGGCCCGGGGGGGGGGGGGGATGGCGGGCAGTGAAACCAGAGTGAGGAGAACATGTGTCAGAACCTCCTGACTGACAGGCGGGACTGCAGCCCCAGGCACAGACAGTTATATGATATGTGTCCCTTCCCCTGGGCTCAGACAAAGCCTACACACTGGAACCTTTATGCTAGAAACTTGGGCCTTGGGCCATTTCTAAAGGACACTGAGCCCTGGAGTGGCCACAGGTGAGTGTCTCCTGCGGACAACGTCTTCAGACAAATTCACCCTCCTCCCCTCCCTTAGCCTGGGGTCAACCACCACCGGGAAAGGAAAGTGCTGGAGACCAGCTCTCCAGGGGCCCCCCTTGAGGCGCCGGGAGCTCAGCTCCCCTTTCCTGCGGCAAAGGGCAGGCTTGGAAAACCACCAAGCCATGGCTGAAGCAAGCGAGGAAAACGGAGGGGCCTTTGGATGCAAGGGGCTCTGGGACTCGAAAGCAGCAGCTTGAAAGCTTTAATGGGAGTTTCTTCAAGGAAACAGATATCTCCACTGACACTTGCCAAGGCATTTTCTCCCGTAACAAGCTTCTTTATTCGCCCAAACAAAGGAGCCATCGCACACAGAGGAGTGAGGAGAGCTGTCAGATGCTGTTCTGGGGAGAAATGAAAGAGGCTTTTGCAGAAGCTAAAGCACATAAAAGCTGAAGGTCAAGACAGAGCCCCCCCGCCCTTCCGGCTGTTTTGCAGCATGTAGGACATTCAAGATGGCCACCGCACCCAAGGGGACCGTTCTGGGGCCACCAGGAGTGGAATTGGGCTGTGGCCCTGTGTGAGCCTCAGCAATTTACCTGGCCCTTCCCGTAGTCTCAGGGCAGCTCAGGGTTCTTCCTCTGACTCATCAAAGGAGAACGTTCCCCTCCTAACTGGAGGCTTCCCGGGGCGGGAAGGCAAAGAACAATGCTGGCACCCTTGAGACTCATCACGGGGTCGGCCAACCGTAAGGCCAGTCCTGAGAGAGCCGGGTGGTCTTCATTCTTCTCACTGTTCTGGACCACCCCAGATCTCCCTGTTTGCCCGGGGTCGTCCAGGGTAGCCATGCCTCTGACTCCGAGACGTGGTCACAAGGGGGACCACACTGTCACCACAACAATAAAGATGACAACCACGACCGCGTACAAACTCCACGCATCCCAGGTGTTATGGTCCCTCCCGGCAAACCCGGGCAAGACACTGAGGGGTTATTCTTCTCCCCCCCACCCCTCACAGATGAGGAACAGAGCTTGGAGTGATTAAATGACTCGCCCAAGGGGGCGCCACAGCTAAGAAGCTGAGCCAGGACCCCAACTCAGCTCCAACCTGTTTCAACTCTCTGATTACTTCCACTTCATCTCCGTGAACTTGGCGCAGTGTGGCTTTGTCGCTAGATGCTACTGACACCGGGGAGAAAGCCCAAGGGCAAGGCTGAGCCAGCTAGCAGGAGAGAGCTCATAAAAGGCCCCATGCTGGCCGCTTCTCTGCTTCTCTCAGTCTAGCTATGGGAGTGGCTGTGACCCTGTGTCCTCTAGAGCCACTTAATTTAAACATGTGTTTAAAAAGGTTGCTCCTACCACTTCCCCAAGCTGGTAATGAACTCGAGAATCAGCGAGGACTGAGTGTAAATTTTGGAGCCTCCTCTTACTAATGTTGTGATCTTGGGCAATTCCCTAACCTGTCTGAGCCCGATTCCCACTGCAAGATGTAGAGGATGATGGTGTCTACCACTGAGGGGCAGTGGGGAGGTTCCATCAGGCAGACAAGGGATGTGACGCTGTTAGCACAGTGGCTGGCGTATGATTTGGATCAATAAATGGTAGCCATTATTAATAGAATTATGGCAATGATGACAACGATAGTTGTCTTGGTTAGTTATTGCTCCATCCCAAACAACCACAAAACCTCAGTGGTATACGACAACAGCATTTAATTAGTTCATTAATTAACCATAGTTGGCTGGTGTGGGCTGGGCTCAGCTGGGGCTGCTCTGCCCCACGTGGCTCCCATCCTCTTCCCGGGCCCTCGGCAAAGGCGGAGGCACAGGAAAGAGCAGGAGCTGAACCGCGCAAGTGCATTTCAAGTCTCTGCTCGAGTCACGTCTGCTGGCCTCCCATTGGCCAAGGCACGGCACAGAGCTGAGCCCCAGCTCAAGAGGCGGAGAAGGCCACCAGGCCACCACAGGAGGGCATTGCCAAGACTCACACCCAAGAGTGCAGGTGTATACACCTACGACTGGCCAGGGAGTGAGGAGCAGACTGGTAACTCAACCTCCTGCAGTGAATGGAAGCAGCAGACGATCCACGAAGCTCCTGCTGGGCGCATGAATTAGGTCCCACCACTTTGGAAAGCAGCTTGTTGAAGAGAGCCCCATCCTGTGATTTGAGAGAAACTCTTAGACATACAGCGAAGATACATATACCAGAATATTTATAGCAGCGTTGGGTAACACAACCGAAACCTGGACACATTCCAGATATCCACCAATAGAATGGATAAGTAAATTGTAATGCAGCCACACGGTGGAATACTATACAGAAAGGAAAATAAATGAACTCTAGCTAGGGCAGTAACACAGATGAATCTTATAAACAAAAATGTGAATTTAAAGAAAGAAGGAACAAAAAATACTTTCATGGTTTTATTTACATGAAGTTCACAGGCGAAACTAAACTATGCTGTTCAGGGTAATAAGCCAGGATGATGGCTGCAGCTGGTGAGGGCCAAAGGTCATCAGGAGGGACACTCGGGGTCTTCGGGAGATGGCAGAGTCCCAGCTCCTGGCCTAGAAGGAGGACATGGGACCCACTTTAGGTTGTTTATTAAAAATAAGTGCATTTCTATTTCATGTGCTTATTTGGACACAATAATTCACAATAAAAATGTGTTTTCTTAAAGATGGCTAAAGAAGTAGGGGTGCTTAGTGTGGAAATATGGGGTGACCATGAAAGCTTTCTTACAACCATGAAGGACTGGGATGTGGATGGGGAAGTGTCCTCTTTCCACAGAGTCTCAAAGGAGGAAAAAATCGGGACCAGAGAGGAACAGGCTTTGGCTCAAGATAAGGAAGAATTTCCAATGACCAGAAATGTTCAAAGATGGATGCCCTTCGGTGGGGGGGCGGGGTTGGGGGAGATAAATTCCCTTTTATTTAGTGAAAGGACTCAAAGGGAACCTCGGCAAAGGTCTCAGAGGATGGGTCAGCGTGAGGAGGGCCTGGGCCAGGGAAGGTTGAGGTGAGCCACCTGACCTGAGAGTCTGCTGTGGTGGCATGGATGACTGAGGCTTTTGCAGTCTGCAAGACCTGAGGTTGACACCCAGGTGTACCACTAATTAGCTAAGTGACCTTGGGCAAGTTATTTGACCTCTCTGAGCTCCTGTTCTCCCTCAGCTGAAAATGAGGCTGCGTATCAATGATCTAGCACAGTGCCTGGCACTTAGTAAGACCTTGATATATGATGGGCATTATTATTGAAAAAAGTTTCTTCCAAATCTGAGGTTCTCTGATTTTCTGCATCCATAAATGGATGTTGTATTAGTTGGGTTTTTATCGCAATAAAGATATATAACAACACCACATTGCAGTGGCTTAAGAAAAAACACAAACATTTATTTTGTGCTCTTGGGTCTACGGGCCAGTTACCACTCAGCAGGGCTGGGCTCCGAGCTTCTCGCTCCATCTGCGGGTTGGGTTCAGGCCTGCTCCCTAGACCAGGCCTCCTGGGGCGTGCCCTGGCCCTGAAGGGGGGCAGAGAGTTTGCAAATGACACTCAGAAACACACAATACCTGTTAAAGCCACAGCTCAGAATTGCCTCTCCATTGCTCCCTCCCGCATGCCATTGGCCCAAGCAAGTCACGTGTCTACGCCCCAAGTCAATGCCGCAGGGGTGTCCCCAGGGCCACTTGACTGTAAAGTCACATGGAAAGGAGAAGGTGGGTCAGTGAAGAATTAGGAACCATCATCCTATCCATGGCGTCCATGCGTGTGGAATATTAAAAGTGACTCTGCTCAATATGAAAAAAGTACATTTTAAAAAATCTTTCTCAAGAACCATGAAGCTATAAAATATAAGGTTCAAAAAACCTCAGCCTAATAGAGAACAGAGAAAAAGTAATTTTCCCATTTTATTGGCTTATATAATAAAATCATTACATAGCTGATTAGTTTAATGCTCCATGATATGTCATCGAGGAGGTAAATTAGGAGCTCTGGGGCTTTCTTTCTAATGCTGGTTCTCACCTGTTGGCCTGAGACCCACCTCTTCCTGGTTAAAAATTGGTTTTGCCTTATTTTTTTTTCATTCTCAGACTCCTTAGCAAATTGAGATCTCTGTATCAGGACCTGTGTTGCCTCTTTGTCAGAGGTGTTTAGAGAGGAGGTCACCAGAGTCTGGGCTTAAGTAGGGCGAGAAAGCAGGTGTAACCAAACAGAAGATGGTCCCGCTCTCCTTCAGAGAATTTTAACCAGCCCAGGCAGGTGCTGGCCCAGTGGGAATCACTTCCCACTGCCGGCATTTCCTCCACGCCAACGGCTCCCGCCCAGAGGATGGTGGTCGGATGTGTCACTCTGGCTCTTGTGTCCCACCTGTGAACCACTTTGAGATGTGCCTGGGAGCGCAGCAGATTGGCTGGGCTCGTCTCCTCCCCGGGGGCCAGGTCCCACGGTAACGAGGAAGCCAGGCCTGTAGGTGGAGCAGGGGGGAGAGGAGCGAGAGGCAGGCAGCCTTGCACAGGGCAAACAAAGGCCGCCCCAAATCAGGGATGAAGGAAGCGGGAGTAGAATTGATGGGGAGTGGATCCGTCAGTGCATCTTCCAACTTCCCGTGGGAGTCAGAGGTCACGTTGCAGCTCTGTGCTCATCTCCAATGCAGTGCTCCGGAAGGAAGACCCCAGGGATCCGCATACAGAGTTCGGACACCGCCTCCGACGCCTAACTACCCACCCCACCCCCCATACTGCACAACCTCAGGCAAGTTTCTGAAATGCTCTGTGCCTCAGTTTCCTCTGCAGAAAAATACCCATCCCACCTCTCTGGGTTGTAGTGAGGAAGTAAGTTTGCAGGTCTAGAGCCTTGGGGACGGTCCCTGGCACGGCCCCTGGCCTCCCCATCAGTGTGCTCCGGTATGATCGTTCCAGCTTAAGATACTCAAAAACACTCCGCTCCTCTTTAAAGCGTGATGTATGCTTCCGGGCGGTGAGGGCTATTAGGCTGACTACGCGAGTGTATAATATATGGGACGGGAAGCAGCGGAAGCACTCTCCCTGCCGAGACGCCGAGCGAGGTGGCGACTGGAAAGGATCCAGGAGTGAACTTGGGACATGATTCAAGGTCTGGAGCGCCACGCCTCCCGGCAAGCAAGGCGGAGAGTGCGTTAGTTACTAGAGCCGAGGTGCAGAGGCTGCGGAGGAGAATGCCCAGGCACCAGCTCCCCCAGTTCACGGAGAAACTGTGGGGGTGAGACTCCAGCTGAGCGTCCAGATGGATTAAAGGGGACGCAGGGAGCCGGTTTGCCCACCTGGCAGAGAAGGGCGTGCATCGTCACCTAAAGCCGCTAAGATTTAAACCCAGGTGTGAGATTTTATCTCCCAAACTTTACCTTAGCCCTTACGCCTCCTTAAATAAGACATGAAGGTAATATTCAGGTTCCCTGAGACCGCCTAGCTGGGTGAAATGCAGTGAGAAACTTCAGGAAGATTCCAGGAAAGTTCAAAACAACCCAGTTTGTCTTGCGTGACCTTGAACGCGTGCACCTCGGTTTCCCACCTCCTAATGAGGATGGAACGAAAGCGTGGCTCATAACCAGCGCTAGGGAACACCTGGATGGCCCGCCAGGCTCCGATTCCAAAGCCCCAGCGCTTAGACATCGATAATCTAAAAAGTAATTGAAAAAGCAAAATTCAATCACGAGATCGCCTTCGGTCTCCATGAGACTGGACAGCCCATCTGATTTTTATTTCCTGAACTGAACAGGGACTCGTCCTCCTGGATCGATATTCCAGCCAGCAGAACAAAGCAATGCGAGGACCAGACCGCCAGACGAGGCAAGGCTGAGAGCCATCTCCTCATCTCGAAGGCGTGGGGACAGTTTGCATCGGACCAGGGAAATTGTATTCCAGGGGTTGGGCTTCTGGGTGGCTGTACCGCTCTGCAGTCTTCGGCCGGGGCCCCAAAGCAGGGCCCCGTGTCCGTCTGGGTGGGCTGGGGGATGCTGCGGTGGCAGTGCCCCTCAACCTCGACGGCTTCCATCCACAGAGGTTGGATTCTTTCTCCTGCGGCCCGTCCATCACAGTGCGCAGAGGCTGTCTGCTGCCTCGTTTTCACCTCACGTCCATGTGCACTTCCACAGTCGCTGCAGCGGGGGGAAGGCCATTCTGCAGGACCTTCCCCAGGCCAGGAGGGGCCCCATCCCAGAGGGAACACACGTCCCCTCCCCTGAAAACTCAGTGGCCCCAGCAACCACGCGGGGGCCAGCAAAGGCAAGCCTGCAGCACCCGTAAGGTGAGAACAGACGTATATGATGAGCAGCGGCAGAGACCACCGCATCCCCTCCCGGGCCCCACACACCTCCTCCCCCCGCCCAGCTGCTTCGGTCTGTGCCAGGGCCCCATCCCCCTCCTCCGCACCTTGACCGACATGCTGGGGTGTGTGTGTGTTTATGAGAGAGAGAGAAGGAGAGAAAGCAATCCTCGGCTCTGCCCTCAAGAAACAAATGACTCCCTGACATCCACAGCCCATTACGGAGGTAATTCGGTCTCTGTAGTCTTTCTCATTACACACAAACCAATGTTATTATTATTGTTTATCATTTACATGACATGGCGAGTATGTGCTATTCTCCTTCCTGCTTAAGATCAGCCCTGCTTGGCTCCGGGTGCCACCACTCACTGCCTTTGTCCTCGGGGCCCCCTCCCTCCACCCTGAGCTCTCGGCCTGACCTCCACACCCACCTCTGCAGAGCAGCTCCCAGCCCAACCTCTCCTGCCTGTGCCCGGCAGGTTAGCAGCCAGACGGGAGACAGGGAAAGGCAGCCCCGTGTGAGCACCCGCTCTCTGAGCTGCATCAGGTTCTATGCCTGTGTGATTCTCCACACGCACGCGAAGCAGGTAAAGTGGAAATTTCCGTGCGCACGGTGCAGGCGAGGAAACTGAGGCCGGGGCTGGAAGGGGGTGGGGAACGGCTCGCACCACATCCTGCAGCACACGAACCACCCTTGGTGGAAGGGAAGGCGCGGGGACACAGTGACCCCTCTGCGGCATAACGGGTCATCGTCTAGGACCTTGGAGGGGAAGGGGCTTGGAGAGAGAGCCCTGGGTTTGGGGACTGATGCCGCCCGTCCCCACCCGTGTGAACCTGAGAAGTGCTTTGCCTTCCGCGTCTCTGTGTCGTGGGCTGGGAAATGGGGCCGCCACGCCCGCCCTGCCAGCGAGGACAGGTGGGATAGTAGAGCTCATTGAGATAATAGCACCAAGCAGCTTGGCCTTGAGTCCCTCCGAGGGAGCAGGTTGGGGCAGTGGCCCCTTTGAAACAGCAGTAGCCCAGCAAACGTCAGTGGGGTCAGGTGTCCCTACAAAGCCAGCAACTCAATGTGTGGAAGGTCCTGGGGCAAGGCAATCAATGACCTCATCAAGAGGCTGTCCCTGGGATTCCCAGAATGCCATCGTTGACAGCTTCACCTACTCATCCAACAAAGAGCAGTCGGATGCCCACTCCGTGGCGGGCTGCTCTAAGCACGGGGAGCCTGGAGTTGCCTTCCTGGAGCGTAGGAGCTGGCTAGGGGAGGGGCACAGTAAGAAGACACGACGATGTTGAATAGAGATGTAGGTTAGGAAGACCAACAGGTTGGTGTGGTGGAGCGCGGCTGCCCATTGTACTGACCTTTATTAACCTCGAGTTTGTTTCCCAGCATGCCGAGCAGCCCCGCGCTCCCCAGCCAGCCCACTGTGGCTGGTCGGCCGCTGCCAAGGTTTCTCCGGAAACTCACTTCCTCGGGAAAGACTCCCATGATCCCTCAGCTAGACAGCATCCCTCCCACCTTGAATTCTGCCCCTCCCTTGGGACTGGCCTTCTGGAGTTTGGAGCTGCCTTTTACAAATCCTCGTAGCAGCCCTGACGAGCAGGCACCATCTCCACTCTCCAGACGAGGAAGCGGAGGCGCAGAGAGGCATCTGAGGGCAGCATCCGGCCTCAGACCCTCGTCTGTCTCCCTGCGAAGCCACTGTCCTCGCTACCATGCCACGTGTCTGTCCCACCTCTCTGGTTTGTGCTTCAGTGACTGGTGGTGCCTCCTGCCTCCCCCGTCCTTATTCGGGAAGATTTGGGGTGTGATTCCTCTGTGTGTCTACGAGCCTGTGGGCCCTGAGACAGGACAGGGTCTGTCTTACTCACCACTGCATCCCCCTCACTGAGAACAGCGCCTGGCATATAGTAGGAGCTCAATTGATATGAATGGTAAGTGAATGAATGAATGAATGAATGAATAAGAGTGAATGAACATGAAGGGGAGGGAGGGACTGAGGGAAGGAGAAGACCCCCTCCCCAAGGAGCCCAACAACACAGCAGCAGGGAACAACGCATCCTGCTTTTCCTTCAGTTCCTCCAGGGAGCCCATTCTTGGAGACACTCCAGAAGATGGCTCTGGCTTGGGTCTGTCCCTGCGGTCACCCTCTTCCCGTCTGCCTGGAGTCGGACTGCTCTCTCCCCAAGATCTGACCTGTCCCTGGCCATCAGTGAAGACAGTGTGGAGCTTATTAAAAGCCCAGAAATTCGGCTCTAATGAGGAGGTCGGCGGAAGGCAGCCGTGAGCTGGGAGGGAGCACCGGGCAGAGCGTCCCAGGAGACGTCCTCACCTACCTCCGGCACCGCCCACTTCGCCCTCGGCGCCACACGCTGATGCCCCAGAAGGGCTCTGTCTATTTTCTCCCTTTTCTAAGTGGCTGCCGTCTGGCTCCCCAGAGGAGACAGGATCAGAGCTCTGGACCAAGGGTCTGTGTTCCCCCCAGTTCACAGGTAGAAGTGTGAGCTCCCCATGGAATGGACTGTATTTGGAGATGGGGCCTTTGGGATTAATTAGGTTTAGACGAGGTCACGGAGTCGGAGCCCCCATTACAGGATTCGTGCCCTTGCAGGAAGAGGAAGAAAAACCAAGGTTCTCCATTTCTCCCTGTCTCCCTCCCTGTCTCCCCTTCTAGGTTCCTCTCCCCACCCCCTCCCTCCTTCCCTCCCTCTCTCTTTCTCCCTCTGCCGGGTGAGGCCACAGAGAGCAGGAGGCATCTTCAAGCCATAAAGACAGTCTTCCCCAGAAACAGAATCAGCTGGTGCCCTGATCGCAGACTTTTAGCCTCCAGGACTATGAGAAATAAATGTCTGTTGTTTAAGCCACCAGCCAATGGCATCTGGTTGGAGCAGCCTGAGCTGGCCATCAGCTGACGATCAGGGAGGAAATGGGTCAAGTCAAATCTCATGCTATAACCCTTGACCTTGACTTACCAACCTCCACCATCTATCAGAGTGTGGGCCAGACAGCTAAAAAGATGTGCTTCCTAGTCCAAAAGAGGGTTTGGTCTGTGCGGGAGACAGGCACAGGGTCAAGGATCATAAAACACTGGGCCATGATCAAGGACTAAGAAAGTGCTACGGGAGTGTTGGGGAGGCCATCATGGGCCTGCCCAGCCCATGGGGCAATCAGGAAGGCCTTCTCAGAGGAGGTGACTTTGGAGCTGGAACTTGATGGCCGAGTTGTTTTGGGATCTTGTTCTGACCTCTGACTTCAACTTCTGTCCCCTAAGCTGGTCTCTCTCCCAATATGCAGCGTGACTTCTTCCACAGGTGGGTATTGTCCACTTGGTGAATAATCGTGCCAGGGAAGAACCCCTTCTTGGGACCCTCCCCGGATGGCCAGGCCAGAGGGCCACCATGAAGTCTACAGGTGTTGCAAATTCTCTTATTTGGGTGACAGGCACTGGCTGAAGCCCAGTGGAGACTATTAGAGTCGGGCCTTGGTTTAGAAGCATGCTTTTCCCAAGAGCAGCTCTTTGTTAGGCTGCTACAAAGATATTTTAACAAGCGCTGCCAGAGGGTGGGGACAAGTGATGTCGGCTGCCGCCTGAGCTCCTAGGCTGGAGCACGGGCCCGTTTGCAAGGGACTCGGACGTCCTCGCTGCTCCGCACCGTCAGCACCATGGGCTCCGGGGCCGCCACCCTCTCTCTCAGCACCCCCAGCCCCACCCCAGCTCCACCACTACCTTTATCCCATTCTGCACCGTTCTCACTGCTCTGCATCATTGTCAACACCTTCATCATCTCCTTGGGTGTCACGCCCACAGCCATGGTAACACCTCATCCCCATCACCGAAAATTCTTCACAACAGTCCCCCATTACCACTCTTTACCCTCAGATTTAGCACTCCACGCCAACCTTGTGCAAAATCTCCTGCACTTTTTCTCTCCAGGGACAGAGACCCCCAGGGTGGCATCTGCGTTGGTCCCCTGTCATATATGGGACACATTGACCTAACCGTGGCCCTCAGAGGAACAGGGCAAGTTGAGTATGACATGGGGCGGTGCTTTCTCCTCTACCCAGGATGTCATCCATCGCTAAGGCCCTTTGACGGTTAGACCCCACCCCCTCCTAATGGAAGGGTGGGGCCCGGGGGCCTGTCAGCCTCAGATGGCCCTTCCGTGTCCCTTCATCCCCTCTGCACTGATTGCACTGTCTGCGTTCCATGTTTCTCTCTGCCCCCAGACTGCCAGCCTCTCAAGGGCAGGTCTGTGTCTTTCTCATCTGCTTCCCCAGCATGAGGTTCAGCGCCTGGAACCTAGCAGTCATCAGGAAGTGTCTATGGACCGGGGATGTTGAAACAGGAAAGAACATTTGCTCATCAGACCCCTGCAGGGCCGGCTGGGCATCAGTGCTTCCTTCCAGGAGAAACATCTTGCCCGGCCGAGCTCCTGCTCGGTGAGGCCCGCGCGGCGGCCAGCTCTGCCGCGCCGGGCAGCGGGAGGGCCTGGTGCCGGCCTCGGAAATGAGGTCGCTTACGAGCCTGCCTGCGCCGCCCGCGCCTCGCACGCATTCCTTGTTCAATGAGATGTTGTTCTCAAATGTGTTCCCAGGGAATTGGTACAGGGTTGTGGTGTTTTTTTTTTTTCCTCCTCTCATTCCACCTGGCTTAGGGGCATAGTTGCAGCTGCTATGGTAGCACACTAGAAACAGGGATCAGGGTCTGTGCACAGGCTGGCCACCGAACTGCCAGCTTCGCTCGGCACCGCCCCCCCAACCCCCAGCTCTGTGATAATACGACCAACTGCTCCCTCCGCTATCCTCCACTATCTCGTCGTTACTGAAGCCGCCAGAGCAGGGCCGGGCCCTTTCCTCTGGGTCCCGTGGATTGTGGCTGTCGGACAGGGCAACTCTCCCTGTACAGCTCTGCTCTCAGCCTCCCCTCCACCTGTGCCCAGGCCAACCCCTTCCCTGGAGGTGTTCTTCTACCAGGAAGCCCACCAGGATTGGCTCTTCATTTCTATCAATCACCTGCCAGTTGAACCTGTGACCATTTTCTAAGCTCCAGGGCAGGTGAGATGCGTGTGTGTGGTTCTTCCGGGGCTCCGTTCCTCAGAGCCTCTGAGAGCTGGTTCCTCTAAGCCCGGGGACCGTGGATTGGACGATGATGTGCTGTGGGGCCTTCGGCCAGTGAGTCTGGCTGTCTGTCCCTCTCCCTGCCCCTCTTCCCTTCCTCCCTCCGTTTCCCCACCCCCGAACACTGGTGACGGGCCCTCTGCTCCCCCCGCTCCTGCAAGCCGACAGCTCCCAGGGGGCCACTGCGGGTGCTTCTGCAAGTGGGGCAGGCACAGACCATCTCTGCTCCAACCTCGGCTCCAGGCACACCTGCATCTGGAGGCTGATTGACACGTGAACTTGCAGCAGCACGTCCGGCCCGGCTTCCCATCCCACGCCACCTGCTAGCTGTGTGGCCGCTGTCACGTCACTCCCCCTCTCTGGGCCTATGGAGTGGGTGCTCGGAGGACTCCAGCAGAGAGTCCTGCTCTGGGCAAAGGCCCCATCAATGGCAGTTAGCTTTCTAATTCCCACTGTGGCATGTGGCCCTCACGCCACCCCTGCAAGGAAGATGCTGTCCTCTCCACTTTATAGGTGTAAAAATTGAGGCCAAAGGATGAACCCCCCTGTCCCGGGTAACTCAGAGGCAGAAATGGGGTCTCTGGCCTAGATCTGCCAACCCCAGGGCCCACGCCCTTCCCATAGGCCCCGGCTCCCACTATAGTGAAACAGCAGTTCTGTCGGGGTGGGGCGAGGGGCGGAGGTGCAGATGCGAACAGCGGCCACCCGAACGCCACCCATCCCACAGTCCCCTAGGGAACGCACTCCGGCTGGACACCCCGAGGGCCATCTCTCCTGTGAGTGTTTCCCAGCCTCGTTCACGAGAAGGAGCGAGGCGGCCCGGGCAAGAGCAAGAGCTGGAGAAGCTGTGTGCTGACAATAACAACACATTTCTACCAAATTACCCACTCCCAGCGTCTCCCATTAACGAGCGATTCTTGCAGGGCAGACATGCTAACAAGATGCTTCTGAACTCCCTTCCACGTTTGCTGCTGCCGGTGGGGGAGGAAGGAGAGCTAATGTCGGGGGGAGTCGCCTTCTTAATTACTGAGCGAGGGAGGAGGGTAGCCGGAGAAGGGCTTCTTCGTCCTTTGCGGATCTTTAATGAACCTTTTAACATGCTTAAAAAAAATAAATGAAGAGAAAAAAAAATGTTAAAGCTCTTTTTAAAGATTTTGGCAGGTTTGATTAGTGGTTTTGAAAGCCCTAAACAGCTACTTAATTGCCGAGCCCCCTTGACAGCTGGTGAATGGGAGGTGGGAGCGCAGTGGACTGGACCAGCCTTTTCCGTGTACCTCTGCCAAGGTGGCACGCTGGCCCCAGACTTGCTGACCCCGCAGCTGCTGCCCACGGTGCCCTGCAGGTGTAGCTGTGCCAAGCAGGCAGATGGACTCAGAGAACTTTCAGGTTCCGAAAGTTCTTGCTGAATGCCAAAAGCAATGTTCAGAAGGGCAGTCCTGGGGGGGGGGGGGCACAGTGCGATGGGTTTGGAGCAGGGTGGAGGGCACACTGGGGAACTTACGTGCGCAGTGAAATCCTCTCTGGGGTGGTCTGGCTGCCTGGCATTCAATGCAGCGCCCTGTCATTGGGACTGACTCCTGGTGTCACTATAAGAGCAAGGGCTTGGGGGCCAGGCTGTTCTGTGTTTGCATCCTCATCTGCCCCCTTTCGGCTGTGTGACATTTGCAAATGAAGAACCTGTTTGAACCTCAGTGGCAACATCTATAAATTGGGGGCAATTATACCTACATCATAGGACTGTCAGAAGCAAGTAGTTGAATACATATGAATTATTTGGCATGTAGGAAGTACTCCCAAAAAGGAAATCTCTCCCATTCTCAGATTTCACCTGGCCACCAGGAGCCACGTAAAAAATGAACCATAAGCTCTGGCTGGCATAGCTCAGTGGATTGAGCGTGGGCTGTGAACCAAAGTGTTGCAGGTTTGATTCCCAGTCAGGGCACATGCCTGGGTTGCAGACCACGGCCCCCAGCAACCAACCGCACATTGATGTTTCTCTCCCTCTCTCTTTCTCCCTCCCTTCCCTCTCTAAAAATAAATAAATAAAATCTTAAAAAAAAAAAGTGAACCATAGCAGAAAGAGGTGGAAAAGCCACAGTAAGGATATGTGGAAAACACAAGGGTTTTAGGAAGTAATAAGGATGTTGTGAGAGCTAGGAACCCAAACAGCAATGGGATGTTGGCCGTATTAATAGAGGTATAGTCTGCAGAATGTGGAAAGTGATTTCCTTGCTGCACCATACTCTGGTGCTCCCCCACCTGGTGGAGTGGCATCATACTTTGAGCGAGGTAATGGCCAAGGGGATTAGGTCTAGAGAGAGCCTGGGGAGAGGGACTCCGTACCTTCCCACGTGGAAGGTAGAGGAAGGAATCAGCACTGTGCAGCCAGAGGGGAGGCGAGGTAGACAAGAGAGCTGACAGACAGATACTGGGAAGTCTCAAATGTCCGACATGCGGTCCCTTGAACGTGATAAATGAGTGGTCTGAACCAAAGTGTAGAAATCCTTAAACACTAAACTTTGGTTAAATATAAGGAGGTTTTTTTTCCAAGTCAGAGCCAACCAATTGTAAAATTTATTCATTTATGCAACAATATGGGCCAGGCGCCGTCCTCGGTCCTGGGGTTAAGGAAGTGAGTGAGACGAAGCCTTCAGCCTGATGGGCCCCCCTTCCACTGACACAGGTCGTCCTAGAGGTGGCGAGTCCCTGGCCACACAGACTGGACTGCCTTTTGGAGAGGCTGCAGCGGGGAGGAGCAGCAGATGAAGGTTGGACTGAGTGACCTTGACATCGGTGATTTCAGTCGACCATTGCCAAGCTCTGGCCTTCCGTCCTGCTGATGACAGCTTTCCTTGAAAGGAGTAGAGGCTGAGATACAGGCCGGCTCTGGATTGGGCCAGCCATGAGTGTGGTGGTAGTGGGGGTTGGGCTGGAGCAGTGCCACTTAAAGTATATATAACTGTCCATCTAGGTTTTGCCTGTCCAGAATATGGACCTGGTACTCCTGGTAGCTGTGCCCTGATTTCCCTGGGAAGTACTTCATCCTGCTCCCCTCAGTCCAGGCCATTTATATGGCTTTTTCCTCCTTTTTGCTCCAGAGATAGGCAGGTGATCTAGGCCCGTCTAATCAGAGCAACTCCTTCTCCCGGCCACAATGATTGGTTCAGGGATGGGCATGTGACCCAAGCTGGGCCAATGGGAGCCCAGAGAGTTAATGCTGGACTTTAGTGGGGACTGGTGAAAAAGAGGCAGACTCTTTCTCGCTAGGAGAGTAGACTAGAAGCCCGGAGCTGCCAGCAGCTATGTTGGCACCATGAGGGGAGTGACTGAGAATACAGTCACCCTGAAGGAAAGCAGGGCCAAGCGATGGCAAGAAAAAGATCGATATTTTCAGATTGGAACTTATTATATCTTATGCAAATAAAGTATTTATATTTTTATGGTATCCAGATAGTATTTTTAGAGCCACCTGGATCCGAGCCGACCTGAAGCTTTCCCCAGACTTATATGATCTGTGGCCCAAAACATCATTTGTTGTAGCTGTTGTGTGTGAGCCTGTTTAAATTAATTTTTTTCTGTCACTTGTTCCCAAAAGAGTTCTCTCTGACCCAGGGGGCTCTGTTCAGTATAACATGGCTTTTCCCTCTCCTGGCCGATCTCAGAGGACCAGAAGAGAGGGAGAGATTTCAAAAGGACCAAGAGGGGACCTGGGAACGTCTCAGAGAGCTCCCCCTAGAGGATTCGTGTGGAACTGTTATATACATCCTTGGTCTTGAAGACCTTAGAAACTGGGCAGGGGGCTCTTTAAACTTGCCGGTGTAATGCCAGCCGCAGGAAGCAGATTAAAATGTGTTCGCAGGTCGGTTATCACCTTGCTTGTTGTCATTTTAGGGGGCGAAGCTTTGCAAGCTGCCCCCACCTCAGGCCAGCGCACTGGGCACCATGAGTCAGATTGCCGAGGCCCTTGGGAGGGAGTGTTGCTGTGTCCACACACCATCATCGTCATCGTTATTACATTAAAAAACACATTCGAACGGTATTAAAATCTCAAGCAAGGATAAGCAGACCCGCAGACCGGGCGCCTGATGGTTCCCTTGAGTAGGCCCCTGACAGGCACTTGACTTGACTAATAACGCTAATTTGTAGCTAATGAGCTCCCCTTCGGCTAGCAGGTGGAGAGAGGGCTTCTGGAGGCACGGGGACCTGGAATGCTGGTTCCCGGGGGGGGTCCCAGCCCCTGCCCCCAGACGCTTTGGGACAGGCAAAGCTAGAGAAAACCCAGGGCCCCTCTGCCAAGGAGAGAACGTCAGACTGAGCCCCCACCTCCGGCACCTGACGGCAGCAGGCCCTGCTGGTAGGGGGGGGCCATCCGCAAGGGCACCGTGGGAGATGGGGGCTGCTGGCCTCTGCAGCCATCCCGCGCACCCCTCGGCACCCCTGCACAGCAGACACCAGAGGTAGGGAGGGAGGCAGCAGCGGACTGAAGTGGCGCTGTGTGACAACTCATGGGAGGGAGGGCACATCGGGGTTGGGAGGACAAAGCAGTAGGGGGTCCCCCTCATTGATCTGTGTCAGCCGGGAGGGTCTCCAAGTGCATTGAATTCAGTGACTTTCACAAGGAGCCAAGGAGGCATCGGCTGCCAGTGGGTGAAAGTGGGGGGAGGAGGGGGGGAGGAGGGGTAGCCGGGCCAGCCGTCCCCTGTGCTTCTCCCAAGATGCTCTCCTCTGACCTGTTAAAACTACTGGGGTTCCATGCAAGATGTCATTCAAAGGAAAGAGTCCATGGCTTAAAGAAAAATGTTTGCAAACCACTGGCCTAGTCCTCACCCCTCCCCACCCCCACACCTCCACTCCTGTTGCAGACGTTTAACTCAGAGAAAAGAGACACATTTGGGGGGGCCAAGATGTGTTTAGTCACCAGTAGGACATAGGACAAGGTGCCCAAGCTTGCAACCTTGCCAGGACTGAGGTTAGGGAAAGGCCTTTGGGGGGATGTGGAACTGGGACCCCCTGGGACCCCTCAGGGAGGCAACAGTGGCTTGGGCCAGGAAGGCTGAGCCCTGAGGACTCCCAGGGGTCTGGACGGAGGCAGGAAAAATGAGGCCTGTTTCCATGTGTTCTGGCCAATGCGAGCCCCAGCCAGAGGACCCCGGGGTAGAACCCCATGTCCCTGGGGTTGCAAGGGGTGGTGTTGTCTCTAGCAGTTGTCTGGGAATCTCAGGTGGGAAACTCATGTGGAACTCGATGCCCGGACAGGGGAGAGGGGGATGTCCTAAGGACAAGTTGTGGGGTCTGCTGTTACTGATCTCCATACAGACTGCCAGAGTCCCACTTTCCAAGTCTTTCCCCCTCTCTCTGGAAAGTTCAGCGCATCTGGGTATGAGCTCCCGGCATGGCTGCGGGCCACCCTTCCAACAGCTGCCTGCACATCTGGGACAGCTGCCGCGGGGCCAAGCTGGCATCTCCCATGTGCCAAGCACTCTACAGGGTCATTTCATCCTCCGCATCAGCCTGGATGCTGAGAAGGACGCAGGTTTAGGGGAGTGAGAGGACTCTCCATGCCAGAGAGGGAGCAGGTGGCAGAGCTGGGTGGATAAGCAGATTTTCTGGTTCCTGTCCGAGTGTTCAAACCCTTCCCCAATGCTTCCCACCTCTGCGTTGCCCAGAGGGTGTCTGAGATGAGACATCTCCCACGGGTCTGGGAGAGCACCCGGGAGGATTTTTGCTCCCCTCGCGCTGTCCCAGGCACTCCACTCTGGGCTTTCTCAAAGATGGTCCGTTGGATACTCATGGGGCTCCATAAAAATAGAGGGGAGCACTGCCAGGCTCCTCATCTGGGAGACCTTGCATTAGACCAAAGTAAACAAGTTTCTTTTTTATTTTTCTTTAGGACTTCTCATTTCCTGCACTAGGATAACCCTGTGCCCCCGTAAGTTTCTTTCCCATTGGGTCCTTTTCATCTGTGAGAGTAGACTCAGCTACGCTGCAGTAACGAAAATGCCCGACATTCCTGGCCTGTGACGATAACGGTGTGTGTCTCACCCACACTCTGTGTGTGCACTGCAGGTTGACGGGGGGAGGGGGTGTTTACTCACGGTAGTCACTCACTCTCAACAGGCGCTGCCCAGCAGGAAGCTGAGAACTCCTGAGGATCCGCACCAGCCCTTAAATGCTCCAGTCTGGAGTGATCGTGCTGCTGTTGCTCACAACTCATTGGATGGAATGAGTCACATGGCCTCACCCAAGGCTGGGGGGGTGGGCAGGAAGGGCACCGCTGCCACCTACCAGGAAGCATGGAGCTCGAGAATGTGTGGGAGTCCTCGAGCAGGGTTCTCTGGTCTACAGATCATGTGCCCACGTCCCCCAACCCCTGTGGCTCAGTGGAGCCCCATTTGGAGGGTGGCTCCAGGTTATCCAGTGCCCCGGGCTGGACTAGAGACGGCCTCCACGTGGATTCCTGGAGTCTTTCCTCCCTCCTTCCACGCGTGTCCTTAGGGTAGCAGTTGTCTGTGCCCTCCCTTCCCCATCCTACCTCCGTCTCCCCCCAGAGTCCTTCGCACTTGTCACTTCCCATCAGACAGCAGCCTAAGCGCTCTTTCTGAGCCACACTCAGAGAAGGAAATCTCCCCACAGGAATCCCATGATTGCCTGACAACAAAGAAGCCTGTAATTACCAGGGATGCACAATAGGATCTGAGCATCGTCTTTGCCTCCAGCTAACGGTCCCCAGATGCTCCTGCCTGACATGAAAACAAGCAGCCTACCTGAGTCCAGTGGACTTGCAGAGAGCCCTGGAGTCAGAAGCTGGTGCCCATGGCCCTGGCTGGTGTGGCTCAGTGGATTGAGCACTGGCCTGCAAACCAAAGGGTCACTGGTTCAATTCCCAGTCAGGGCATAAGCCTTGGTTGTGGGCCAGGTACCCAGTAGAGGGTGCTCGAGAGGCAACCAAACACTGATATTTCTCGCCCTTTCTCCCACCCTTCCCCTCTGTGTAAAGCCAGCAGTCCAGCTCAGCACAGCTGACATGAGAAGCCCACAGAGCCCAGGCTGAAGAATGGCAGAGGTGCCCAGAAGTTAGGATCCACGGCACTGGCTTGAACGAACTAGGGTGTGGCCTTGGACAGAATGTGGAACCTCTCTGATCCCATTTCCTTGACTGCAAGTGTAGATAGGAAGGGTGTTAAATCAGGTCCAGTACTGAATAATGTAGCTATGACTGGGGCACCCTGAAAACTGGGCTGATGGAGTGGGGTTGTCATTGTCATTAGGATGGAAGGAGGGTAGGTGTGCGTGGGATCTAGGAGGCATTGCCCCTAACCTACCATCTGCCATTGGCACTTCACCTCTGTTGGCCTTGGTCTGCCTCTTTGTAAACAGGGGAACTTCCCTGTGGCTTTAACAGGCCTCCAGAACAACTGCCAGATCTGCAGCATCTGGCACCACACTTCCCAATCAATGTTCTCCCCATCCAGTCAGATGTTGTATCAGTCAGTTACAGCCACACGAGTGCTGCATAACAAACCACCCCAAAGCTCAGTAGTTTATGAGAATAAGCATGTAGTCTCAAGCCCATGGGTTGGCAGGTTGGCTAGGGTTTGGCTGATATAGGTGGGGTGTTGCTGCATGGCTCTGCTCTGGGCTGTGGGTGGTCTGGGTTTGGCTCCAGGCTACAGGTTGGGCTCATTTCTGCTACATGATTTTTCCTTCTGGAGGCCAGAGAGGTTCTTCTCTTGGTGGGTCAGCAGAGCACAGTTCACCAAGCCAAATCAGGCTTCCGCTCCCATCAATATCTGGCCAAAGCTCGTCGCGTGGCCAAGCCGAGCATCGGTGTGGCAGGGAAGTGCATACCACCCACACGGAAGGGGAGGGCAGGAAACGCAGGCTGAGCGACTGTCTGAACGGTCACAGCAGGCACGCTGTGCTTTCCCTCCGCCCTCAGTCTCAGGGCCTTTGCACATGCTGTTCAGTTCGCCTGGGACACTCCATCTGTACCATTCGGACCTCACCTTGGAAATCACCTCCATCAGAGAAGTGGCCACTGGCCCCACACTGCGGACTTACCCCATCACCGTATGCCCACAGCACCTTCTTTGCCAGCCTCCCCAAGGCTCAGCGTCTGGAACTGTGAAATGGACATAGCAATACCTATGTCACCGGGCTGCTCTGCGTAGAGAATCACGGGGTTTTGAAAGGGCCTGGAGCAGGGTGGAATGTGGGAGGTGCTCAGTCCGTGGCGGGTCCTATCGTCAGCGCCAGCACTGTTCATCCCGTCCCATGATCCCAGGGCAGTGCCCACCCAGTAACCCTGCCCCCCAAGACGTCCTCAGGCCCCCACACCCTCCTCCCAACACTCTGTTTCCATGACACCCTTGATTGGGAAGCTCATTTTAATGAGGAAGATTGATTAACACCAAATTATTATCTTTCTTTCGTGTCCTTTTTGTCATTTAAAAATGGAAACAAAAGATATTCTTGAGTTCAAGTCAAACATTTACCAAATTAATCCCTGCGAAAAAAAAATTGTTTGAGATTTCAAGGGTTGGTGGGTTTTTCTTTCTTTTTTTTTAAATTTCTTTTCCTCTCCTTAACTAGACTACATCATAAAGTAATTGCCTGATTAGGGGATGTGCAGCTTGGAGAGTGACACATTTTTTAAAATTAGAACGCGCCTGCCAGCGGACACAGTTATGCAACTGGTTTTCTCGCTCCCCAACAACTTGATTCTCAAGGAGAAATGGCAGAGGAGACAAGGGCAGGCGTAACAAACCGAGGTGTGGGAAGCACAACGAAACTGGTGGGTAGAGCGTGTCTTTGTCAACCTGGTTCTGCCCCATTCCCCCAGGTCCCCTTTCTTGCCACCCTCTGGGGTCTGCAGCTCCCTCCCCCACCCCAGCTTTATGTATGCAAGCCTGCTCTCCAAAAGGCCTTTCGTGGGAACTCCTGTGAAGACATCAATTCAAACAACCCTGAAGCAACTGGCAGTGGGATCCATGCACCAGGCTGGGCACTGGGCATCACGAGGTGCTAGGATGCGGACCCTGCTCTCCAAGCCAGCAAAGGAGACACCGCTGAGGACAAACAACTGAATAATGATGGGTAAGGGGCCCTGGGAAGTTTGGGGGAAAGCAACCCTTACCTCCTGCCCTGTCGCCATGCCTGGATGCTCCAGCCACGCCGGCCTTCTCTGCAGCCCCGCCACTCCAAACTCCATCCCAAAACACAGTTCCTTCTTCCCAGAGTGCTCGGCCCCTAGACCTCCGCAGAGCTGCCTCTCGCACCGAACATGCCCTCTTCCCAGAGCTCCTCTGACCGCAGAGCGGAAAGAGCGGCCCTCCGGGGGCCCGTCACTCTTCGTTGCCTTCTCTTCCTGTGTTCGCAGCACTGCATGCAACCTGACAGCTCTCTCTGGTCGGGCTGTGTCCATGTTAATTGTCTGAAGCCTCAAGGGCTGGCCTTCTCTGTCCCGTTCCCCTGTACCATTTCATGGCCTAGACCAGGGCCCAGCATGTTGTTATTGGTATTCAGTCAATGTTTGCTGGTGGATGAGTGGATGGACGGATGAGTGGATAGAGGGGTGGATGGATGGGTGGATGCAACTGTTTACTGCTGCACAAAGGAGAGGCGTTCGTGTCTCAGGATCGTCTCTTTAGCTTCTCCTGACCCAGGCTTCTTGGGGTGGGGAGACAGCAGGTAAGGAAGAGAGGATCAGACCTAGAAGCCAGGGCCCAGAATCTATCCTTTTAACCCTGACACCTAGTTCTCCTCAGGTGACAAGCAAGGGCTAATGCGCTGGAGGCGCTGACCACCTGGGGCTCAGGTGCAAGTAGGGAGCGGGGCTGTTTGATTCTTGCTCCGTCTGGTGTGGGAGACCAGGCGCCTGGGTCCTGTGCAGAGCAGCCCTGAGGTCCTGGCCTCAGAAGGGCCACCCTCCCTGCCGCAGGGAAGGGAGGCTTCTACCTGCGCTGCAGGTGAGCCGGGAGCTGAGAGAGGAGGCATATATACACTCCCAGGTGAGACTCACAGCTGTCCTGGCAGGGAAACTACCCCAGCTCGGAAAGCCGAGACTCTCGGAGGAGGAGGTCCCCCTCTTGGATTCAAACCCAGGGCTGTCCCCCTTCACGAGCCACCTTCCCGCCCTGGACTCTCTCACACAGCGCCCCCTGCTGCTCGCTAGCTCTGGGCACCAAGCACATTCCTTATCTCTCGGAACTTACCTTCTCAGCAAAAAAAAAAAAAAAAAGGTAATAGTATCTTTCTGGCCCAGCTGTTGTGAGGACTAAGCCGGGCTAGTGTGATATGTAGTGTAAAGTAACATAAATTTTATCTAACACGAACTTTATATAATACATTTTAATGTAATTACATCGTATGTAATAAAATAAATGCAGCTGACCCTTAAACAACACGTGAACTGGGCCGATCCACTCCATGAGGATTTTTGTCAGTCGCAGTTCAGTTGACCTGCGTGGTTCAAACCCAACTTGCCCAAGGGTCAGCTCCGTGGCTGGGACTCTGTGCACGTGGAGGGCTGGCTCTACTCGTGTTCATACGTGGGTTTTCCACAGCCCAGGTGGTCTGTGACCCTAACACCCCACCCCCTGTCATTCATATCAACTGTGTGCATACATTTTGTAATAACGTGATGATATATCACTCCCTCCACTAGAACGTAATAGGATAAAGTAGAACATACTGCCCCCTTCTAGAATGTCGACTTCATGACACCGGGGCTGCGCGGCACGACTGAAATAGAAGCTCTCACAGAGAAGGCGCCCGCGTGAGCTCTAATGCATGAACAAGCTTACGGAAAGAAGCTGGCAGAGTAGGCGCTGATTCATGGCAGCTGTTATCGTCGCTGAACGTAGACCCACCCCCACCCCCAACAGCCAGATTAACACCCGCGGCCTACCTGGGAAGGGCTGGGCACAGGTACCGAAGCTCTTGACCTTGGCAGCATTCTGGCACAGACATACCTGTGGGGACTGGTGACCGACGTCTGTCAGCTCCATCAAGGATCGCACTGAATCCCCTGTACACCTTTCACCTCCTGCTCAGCCCGTTCAGATGTGTCACCGAGATGGTGAAACGCTCAGCCCAGCGGATTGATGGTCATGACCAACAACGCCCCAGAGATCCCCGGGCTGGTGACCTCATCGAAGGTGGGGAGCTGGTCAGTGAGGGTGAATTAAATGCATTGGACAAGCGTGCCCCCACACACTAGCTGGGGCCCTTCCTGAGAACAGAGACCTTGACTGCTCCTTTCTCTGTGTTCCCCCCTCCTTCTTCCCCACCCCAGGGATATCCAGACACTAGGTGAGATCCATAGTCACTAGGTTAACAGGAAACTGAGTAAGATTGAGCACAGTCCTGCCACCCCCCCCAACCCCAGCAGACCTGGCGAAAACATTTCGGCTGGAAGGCCTCTGGGTACGGACCATCTAGCCTCCTACCTGCAGGCCTGGACCCCCAACCCCACAGGTCCAAAGCATCTGTGGAGAGACACAGGTGAGACAGCCCCTCTCATGCTGTACCTGGGCTGCAGGAGGATGCAGATGAGGATGTGCAAATCCTGGAAGCCCAAGCAGATGCTGCAGGTCCCCGGAGTGCAGAGAAGCTGTACATCCAAAAGCTGAGGAAGTCGCCATGTCTTGGGATTCCCGGGGGCGGGGGGAAGAGACCACCAGCTGGTGAGTGCGGAAACAGAGCAGGGCACCTGCAGGGACAAGAACAAAGCCGGGAGACGAGCAGGAAGGGGAAGCAGGACTCATTTTTGTGGGGAAGGAGCAGGCAGGGGAGGATGGGAGCCGGAGAGGGCTTGGCTCGCCGGGTAAAACTCGATTTTGTGGAAATCTGGGCCTGGAATGAAATGAGCCTTTGGGGATGAAATTTAATATTGTCTCGGAGCCTTTGTCTTCATTTAGGGCGATGGGATTGCATTTATCGTGGCTTCTCCCTCCGTCCCAGTTACATTTATTTGGGATTTATTCACTTAGGAGTCTTGCAACAAGAAGTTGAAATGAGTAAATGTACTTTTTTTTTTCCCCGAGCTACATTAATTTTGGAGGGAGATATATTCTGTCCACTGCTTCCTTTATGGATACAGATGAGCTGCTGAGGGCCCAGTGGGGCTTCCACAAGACGGGTGAGGCTGGAGAGGTGGGGTGGGTGTTCCCAGCAAACCTGGGGTCTGGGAATTTTTATCTGAGTGGGGTCCTTGGTCCCATGATAGCATTTTCTCTATAGGAGTGTGTGTGTGTGTGTGTGTGTGTGTGTGTGTGCGCGCGTGTGTGTTTGGCAGGGAGGGGGTGTTGAAAAGTGAATTCTTCCATTCAACAGGTATTTTCCTCCAGTGTCTATCACCTGGCCTGGCATATCGTAAGGTGGTATGGGTCTCAGGGAGTCCCTCCCAAAGGTATGCTGAAGCCCTAACCTCCAGTCCCCGTGAATGTGACCTTAAATGCAAATGCAGTGGAGTTCAGATGAGGTCATTAGGGTGGGCCCTCCTCCAATAGGACGGGTGTCCTTATAAAACAGGGCAAATTTGGACTCCCACCACCACGTGACAACAGTGGCAGAGGTTGGAGCGACGCCTCTGGGAGCCGAGGAGCACCCGCGATCTACAGTCACCACCGGAAGCCGGGAAGAGCCAAGGAAGGATGCACAATGGCCCCGGCCACTTTGACTTTGAACTTGTAGCCTCCAGAACTAGGAGAGAATAAATTTCTGCTGTTTAAGCCACCCAGTTCGAGGTACTTTGCTACAGCAGCCCCAGCAAACTAGCAGAGCAGAACTATGCATTTGTTGAGTGAATGAATGAATGAATGAATGAATGTCTTTATTGTCAAGACCTCTGCTAGGTGCTTAGAATGCAGGAGCCTAAGATACTGTTGTTTTTTCAAGAAATTTGTCCTGTGGTTACTAGGCTCCTCTTGCCAAGGCCGTGGCCCTTCAGAGTCCTGGGGCAACTGAAAAGGAGTCCGAGGTGTAGCTGCTTTACGGGAACTTAGAAGATGTTTCATTCTCCTGAGACCCAGGAACCATCCCGGATTCGGGCAAGGAGACTACCCACACCTCTCTCCAGGCGCATGTTTTTGACCAAGATGTCCACAAGTTCTAAGAAGCCCTTCTCCCAGGCTACCTTCACCAGCCTTCTCTTTGGCCAAAGTCACGCCCCCAACACACAAACACACTCCACACCTGGGTTCTCCTTGTTGTAAGGCCCGGCATGGCCCCAGGGAAGCGGGAAAAGCAGCCCAGCACACAGAGCGCACATACCAAGGAACAGTGGGCGGAGGACTAGGATGCTGTCCCACGTGGAGCAGCCAGGACTCCAGACCGCGAACACCTAGGGGCCGGGAGCCCAGAGCGTCCCCCAGCGTGCCTCAGAGTTGCCCGGTCTTGACCCGGTTCCTGCGCCTCCCCCATCTGCTCACCAGCCCCCCAACCCCCTCCCCACCCCAGACCTCAGCCTCTCTCGGCTCCGGTTCTATTTCCTTCTTCACAAAATGAGGGGGAAAAAAAATAGTACCAACGTCACTTCACATCAGTAAATGTAATACGCTCAGAGCAGGGTTGGACTAACAGCGTTTCTGCTATCATCACCGAGCCTGCCCAGGCCCTGGGCCGGCCTGCAGACACGGCTCCTCGGTAAACGGTCCCCGGCCGCGCTGATGGCATGGGCCAGGCAGCAAGTGCCCAGCGTGGCCCCGGGTTCACACAGGCCGCCGCGCAGCCTCGGGACAGGGGACATCTGGCCTTGCTCGGTTCAGGGAAAAATTAGCTCGCGTTTCATTGCATGAGCTAAATAGGAGCTGATGGTTTGAAAGTAAAATTCCAGGCCGTATTCAACCACGTAAAATGTCGAGACCAGGGTAGCAGAGTTGTCCTCCACTGGGCTCTCATCAAACCATACATTTTTTTTAATCCAGATTTACATTTTTAAGGGGGATGTCGATGAACTCCCAGGGGTCTGAAAATGAGGGCAAGCGGGGCTGGAAAGGGCCATGCGTCGGTGTCAGGGGCTGGAGATGCTCCACTGGGTGACGAGGGGACGTGACTGTTATCTTCACACGATGGATGAAGGACTTTGGTTTTCCAGAGGAAGGCAACCTCTGACTGCTGAGGCCCCGGTGGGCACGACCTAATGTAAGGGTTGTGCTGACCGGATGGTACATTAGTTTGTCACCTAGAGGAAAGTTTCAGGCATTGCAGCTGGTGACAATAAAAGAGACTGCCTTGGAAAGTGACAAAGGCTTGGTCAAACGAGGCACGTGCACAAGCCCAGGTGGCCGTCTGACCACAAAATGCTTAAGACCTGGGATGCCAATGGGCTTCATTTCAAATGTGGCCCACTAGGGGTGGGCACCCTGAGGGTGCGCTTGAAACAATATTGGATTGAGAGAGGAAGTCCATCTCAGCAGGAAAGCATGCCTTTGCTGATTAGTGATGTCTGCAGTGGGGACAGGAGGGGCCTTTTAGACTTCCGGTCCTGCTGCAGAAGTGGCATTGAATGGAAGGTGGACGCCGTGTCCCACAAGGTCTCGGAAAGCCTGACTGCGTTTAATTGCGGCCCTTACAGAACAAGTCTGGTCAGGACTGATGTTTTCTGCGGGCAGATTAGACAATGAAAGCTCAGAAAGGGTCCCTTTGCTCTGGAGTTCCAATGCCAAGCTGGCGAGGCGGAATGACTGTCCCCTGCCTGGCCAGTCCCAGGTCCCAGATGTAGTGCAGGCTCGGAAACTTCCAGCAGCAAGTAGCACTTGAACCTGAGAGGCATCTGAAGTCCAAGGTGCCTGGTCTGTAGCACTGGGGTTTGCAGTCGGGCACCCTGGGATTCTGTCCTGATAGTACCATTCACGTGCTGTGGGACCCTCGGCAGGACACGTCACCTCCGCTTCCAGTCACCGGGGCCATGCACACAGTGGGAACTCAGAAAGCACCAGCTCTCTTTATTGTTATGTTTACACCTATCCTCCAACTGCCCGAGTGCCCTCTGAGTCAGACGAGGTGGGGACCCACTTCCTCCTTTATCCGCGTGGGAAAACCAGAGCTCAGAGAAGGTGGAGCCCGCCTGTGGTCACGGGGTGAGCTGGTGGAGGGTCTGGCCTCCCCCAGGCAGACCGCGTCACTACAGCAGGTGAAGCCAAGGGGACTGACTGATCAAGACCACCTGCGCAGTGGCCTTGGCCCTTCCATGCACCAGCTGCTTCCCCCTGGCAGGCTGCTTCCCGTCTCCGGGCTTGGTGTCCCCGGGGGGAACACGGATGGGGGCTGAACTGAAGCAGTGGGGCCCCTTCCAGCCCCGATGCTCTGAGTGCTGAGGTTCATTGCGAATGAGAACGACTTCGAGGGTGCTGTGAGAAACCGAGCTGGTCCCTGCCCTCTCCCGGCCACCGTTTGGTGGGTGCTGGGCAATTCCTCCACCTCTCCCCACTTCCTTTGATCCAGAAGAAGAGGGGGCTAGTCGGGGTCTCTGGAAGGCAGAACCGTGCCATCGGGGACGGATCCTCAGCCTGGCTTACTGGAAGCACACCACCCCCAACAAACCGCGGTGCCTACCCTAGCATTGCCCAGTATACTGGGTGGTTCCGCACAGTCCCTGAACCGCCCCAGCCTCAGTTTCCCCAGCTGTACATGAGGAAAGTCACCGCCACATCTCTTCCTCCCAGGATTCTTTTGAGGATTGGCCCATAAATGAGATGGCAAGTGACCAATGCCTCTCGAACCAATCTGGAGACAATCCAGTAATGTCTGTCCCCTTCCTTCTGCCCCCATGGGCCTCAGTTCTGTTTCCGTGACTGCTCAGGGAGACAGCCAGTGGCTCCATGGGCAAGAAACTCCGGCCAGAGCCCTCAGCTCCAGGAGGCTGGGATTCAGGGCCAGGCTGAGCAGAGCACCGCACTTGGGGTCTGCACTCAAAGAAGAGGGAGACCGTGGCTACCTTTGGTTTGGAGAGGCAATGGGTGATGAGACTGGCCACTTCTCTGCTGTTCCCAGTGACCAGGGGCCTCAAGCATCGCCAAGTCACCACCATAGTTGACACATCTGGTTGAAAAGTTGAGCCTCCCTTCCGGATGTGAGAACCACTGGCCACTGGTCATCTGGTGCTCTGAACATTGCTGGCAGCCAGGAGGGATGAAACAGCCCAGCATCCTGTCCTCCAGACGCGCGGCAGTCCATACAGAGCGCGCATCTGGGAAACTGGGAATGCCTCCTACCGAAGTCACAAAAAACCGTGCAAGACCTCGAGCATGGAAAACGGAAGGCGTCCGCTGCCTTATTCTGATAAGCCAGGGACGACTCTGCCGTTCCCCCTCCCTCCTGCCCCTCTCTCGCTCTTTGCTGTCTTACCTCTGCAACTGCCAATTCCCCCATGTCAGGAGTGGTCAAGAAACGTCAGTGCGGAAACAAGAAAAGCAAAAGCAGAAGCTGATGGCTTTTTGATGCCTGCCAACATGAATTCACATGTTACTCTGTTTCCCTGAGTGGAAGGATCAGCTGAATCACTCTCACCAGAGCTCGCCCTGTGCAGTTAGCCACGGGTCTGGAGCTGTGCTCAGCTCTCTGTAGGTGCTTTATCTCGTTTCATTCCCGAGGCTGCACTACAACATGGCTACTATTAGGTGCACCCTTCACAGGGGAGGACATGGAAGCACAGAGAGATGAAGCAACTGGCCCAAGGTCACACAGCCACGGAGGCTGGGAAACAGGCTGCCAAGCTGAGGTTGACTTCAGGCTCTGCAGGGCTGCCCTGCAGCGCGTGGTCCTTGCCAAGGGAGTGGGTACAGAGAACAATGGCTACTTATTCAAGCCCTGGTGTCAGAGGTCCCCCAAATTATGCCAGAACACAGCCCCACCTCAGTGACATCTCCACATGTAATTGTGGCGGAACTGGGACTCGGGTAAGACAAACGAGGCAGGATTGTAAAAGATCAGATCTTGTCTTTATTTAAAGTTCTGATATTTTGCTCATCATGCGCTTTTCCCCTTACATTTGACACTTTCAAATACAGCATTAAAACACGATCTACCTTGGTTATTCAGGTTTTGAGGGGCCCCTTCAATTTTGCTCCCAAGGGTACCCCCTTCCACTCGCGCTCAAGCCCCAGCCCGGAGTTACAGAGCCCTCCCCTGAGTCCACGCTGGGTCAAGACGGAGTAGCAAGGAGCATGAATGTCCAGTCCCCATCCTCAGGAGCTCCCCAGGGTCTTGGGGAGAGGGAAGACTCGGTGTACACACGGGCGTGGTTTGTGGGGAGCAGCCCCGAGAAACTGTGAGGATGCCTTGTCATGTCGGCACCCAGACTGAGTCCTGCCCGTGAGGCGCCCTAACTGGGGAAGTTTGGGTCCTCACTTAGCTTCCCGAGCCTCAGCGTTCTCCTCGTTAGAACAAGACCAGCGGTAGCGCCTCGCTCACAGGGTGGGCGTGCGATGCCCCGATCGGAGCCCCCAGGACAGGTTCCCGCAGAGAGAAGGCCCTCCGCGTGTGCGGGCTGTCATGATGAACAGACTTGTGATGATTCTGTGCAGACCGTGAGCACGCGGGGGATGTAGAGACAGGAGGGCTGGGTGTTGCTGGAGGAACCTGCGGCGGTCACAGGCGAGGCGGGACTCAGGGTAGGGCTTCTCCAACAGTTCGGACTGGAACAGGTGGGGAGGGGCTGGGATTCTGTATCGGGGGTCCACAGCCTCCTTGGAAAATCTGACGATTTGCTAAATTAATTCATTTGTTTTTAGCTGTGGTAAAATAGACACAACACAACCCTTACATTTTAACCACTTTAAGCGCACAGTTCAGCGGCATCAGGTACGTTCGCCTTGTTGTGCTACCATCACCGCCATCCGTCTCGGGAACTTTTCCATCTTACAAAGCGGAAGCTCCGTCCCCAGTAAACACTAACTCCACACTCCCTCTCCCAGCCCCTGGCAGCCACCATTCCACCCTCTGTGTCTGCGAATTTGGCTGCTCTAGGCACCACACACGAGTGTGACTGTAGAAGGTTTGTCCTTTCGTGGCTGGCTTGTTTCACTTAGCGTCATGTCTTCAAGGTTCGCCCACATTGTACCATCTGTCAGACTAAATTCTGATAATTTTGTAAGTCCTGGGAACTACCTGGAAATGGAAGGAAGGAAGGAAGGAAGGAAGGAAGGAAGGAAGGAAGGGGGAGGGAGGGAGGAAGGGGGAGGAGGGAGGGAGAAAAGGAAGGAAGGAAAGAAGGAAGGAAGGAAGGAAGGGAGGGAGGGAGGGAGGGAAGGAAGGAAGGGAGGGAGGGAGGGAAGGAAGGAAGGAAGGCGAATGGAGAGACAGATGGGCAGACGGATGCAGGGTAGATGGACAAATGGACGGTTGACTGGACGAATGGAAGGATGGAAGGGTGAATGTCAGTCATGGTATTCAGGTGTGTGACTTGGAAGAGACACAGTCAGACAGGGTGCAGTCCAGCCCTGAGTAGCTCACAGCGTAGGTGAGGAGCCAGGAGGACACATGCTCCCTAGACGGCATCCCAGGGCCCACACTGGACACACACACGTGTCGCCAGGAGGGCACGAGAATGCCGACCAAAGACATCGCAGACGCTGGCAGCCTTTGCAGCAACACTACAGCCAGGAGCCGAGGGCCGATGGGGAGTTTCTGTTTCTTGGGCGGAGGAAGGAGGAGCCGGGCCCTGCAGACAGAGGGCGCAGCGTGTGACAAGGCCCAGAGGCAGGAAGGCACAGGACAGAGAGGCCATGCTTATTTTAAAAAGTAACTCTGGGCCTCTGAAATAAGGAGGAATTGGGTTCAAATCCAGCCATTGCTAGTTATTAATCGTGTGATGCCAGGCAAGTCGCTTCACCTCTCTGAGCCTCAGTTTCCTGAGCTGTGAAATGGGGGTTCTGATGGCATTGACCTCGGAGAGTGCTTTCAAGGATCCAGTAAGGACATAAAGCATGATGCTCAGAGTAAGCTCTCAAGAAAATGTCATCTCTTCTTAACTCCTCTCCCATCCTTGGTCGCTTCCCTCCCGGGGGGTGTTCAGAAAGGCTGTGGCCAGTCTGGGAAGGGCCTTGGGCTGCAGAGAGGACCAAACCCCAGGGCTACAGGGCAGGTGGCTCCCTCCTGGGATGCCGCCTTCGCTGCTGATCAGCTGAGGTTTCCCTTCCCCCCACCCCCAATGATTCTCGAACGTGCACCTGCCATCACTTTATTCATGAAGATTTGCATCGATTTTTGCCATAAACTGTTATGAATTCAACTCATGGAAAAATCACATTGATCCCCCTGCCTCATAATTTGTCCCTGAGCTGCGAGGCCTGCTAATGGTTTTCTCAGAGATTTACGTTGGGGACCAGGGGACGTGGTTCCAGTCATCCACTGTATGCCACTACCTTCGCTCTCAGGATTTTGTTTGGTAATCTTGTCCCTTTGGTTGAAAATGGGCAGGTTCAGTGACTGTGGACAGGGTCACCACCAGCTGTCCTCTGCTCATTGAAGGGGATGGAAAAAAAGACAGAGGGGTGGGAAGTGAGGGAAGATGGAGGTGGGGGAAGAGAAAGCCTGGTGAACACAGAAAGGAAGGAAAATAATATTCTCCGAACATCCCCCATGCACCGAGGACCTTGAACTTCCCTTTCCTTATGGGAACTTCATGACGGCTCCATTTATAATGAGGAAACCAAGACTCAAAGAGATGGAACAACATGTAGAGAATCACACAATACACGAGGGACCAAACCGGTATTATAGCCCAGATATGGTCAAGATGCCATTCTGTCCCCTGGAGACATGGTAAATGACATTGCCCAGCACCGTCCCCCCCCCCCCCCGACCTCTGCAGTGTGGTTGCGTCACTGACAACTTCTCCCCCATCCTTGGTAGGACTGGGCAGAGGCAATGTCTGTTACTTCCAGGTCTGGCCCTTCAAAACATCCTCCATCTCCCTCTTTCTTTAAAAAAAATTTTTTAAATATTTTACTTGTTTATTTTTAGAGAGAGGGGAAAGGAGGGAGAAAGAGAAAAAGAGAAACATCAATGTGAGGTTGCCTCTCACGAACCCCATCCTGAGGACCTGGCCCACAACCCAGGCATGTGCCCTGACTGGGAATCGAACCAGCAGCCCTTTCGTTCACAGGCCGGCACTCTACCCACTGAGCCACCCCGGCCAGGGTCTCCCTCTTTCCCTTCTTGGAGAAACTGGACGGTGTAGCTGGAAGATGTAGAAGGGCTTCCCAGGCGGCAGCAGCCTGCGACATGGGTAAGAAATAAACAATTGTGCAGAGCCACTGAGACATTAGTGGTTCCCTTTAATCACCTTAACACAATAAATGACATTGATTGAGCACTTACTGTGTGCCAGGCACCATTGTAAGCATGTGTGTTCTGTCCTTGCCTGGACCTGGCAACCCCATGAGGCAGGCATTAGGCATCACTGTTATAGATGAAGAGACTGGAGCCCACAGAAGTAAATTACCTGCTCAAGGTCGCATACACAGCACATGGCAGGATCAGGACTCAAACCCTGGCGGTGTGGTGCTCATGCCTGGGTTCTGTTTTCCCTTGGTCTTTGCCAGAACATTCTCCATTCCCCCGAAAGGAGGCAGGGTGAGTGGGAGTCAGGGAAAGGTCAGCAACTGTGACAGGTGCCACCAGCTTGGTTTATGATCCCTCATTTTGTACACTATTTTCACAAACATCATTTTTATTGAATGTATTGGGGTGACATTGGTTAATAAAATTATATAGGTTTCAGGTATACAATTCTGTAATACATCATCCGTATATTGTATTGTGTGTTCACCACGCCAAGTCAAGTCTCCCTCCATCACCATTTATCCCCCGCCAACTCCCCCCACCCCCCTTTCCCTCTGGTAATCACCATGCTGTTGTCTGTGTCTATGAGGTTTTCTTTGTTTTTATTTTGCTCAATCCCTTCACCTTTTCCACCCAGTGACAAACATCATCTCTCTTCATCATACTGGGTCCCAGGAGTATGCATGAAGGAGCTGACAACAAGCAGAGACCCCATGGGGAAGCCTATGATGAATGTCGCTGCTCCCTAACTCACCCACTGTGGAGCTGTGTGGTCTCGGCTGGGCATTGTGCCTCTCTGGTCCTCCACTTCCCCACAGGCAAAATGAGGGGCAGGTGAACCAGGCCAAGGTCCAGGGCCCGGGTCCAGCATGCCAGGGCAGAACTTTGCATTTCCAAGGACAACTGGGCTTGGCCAGAAGTGCCTTGGTGCAAGGTGAGCCCAGTGCCAGAAGCAGGCTCTGGCCTGGAGTGATCAACTCGTCCCAGACAAACTTGGCAATATAATGAGTTGTGCTGGTTTTCCTTCTGTTTGCTCCCAGTCACTTCCATGTACAGTTAACCATAGCCAAGGTCTGTGTCTAGGTATAGATTTTCTGTTTGAGGATTCTTGTCTTTCACTGCCCGGTATCTTCTTCTTGCCCACATGCCTCTCCCAACCCAAAGGAGGCCTCCAGTGGGCCACCTGAGACAGACAGCCAGCTTGGGTGGAGAGGTGACACTGATCCGAGCTTCGCTGCCATATTCCATCCTACGGTCGGGCTCGAGGTGCCTGGGCAGAGGTTGGAGCTTCCGTCCTCTCTCCTGCCCACGAAGACGTCTTCTTCCAAGTCTTGTTCTACACCTAGCCTCCGGGGTCCTCTCTCTCATAGGACCAATACATATTACATCCGAGAGTTTCGTCAGACCTGCTGGAGTCACACACACTGTGGCACGTTCAGGGCATCACAGGCAGTGGCAGACGCTCGCCCTGCCATAGCAGCAGCCGCCGTCTCCCCATTCTGGGACCTGCCATCTTCCCCACCGGCTCCTTGGTCCCCGAGCCAAAGCTTCATAGCTTAAGTTTTGTTATGACGGTGCCCCACTCTGGTACCGAGGCTGGTTTCAGTTAAGATACAGACTCAGCTGCTGTAACAAAAGCCAAAAACCAAAAGCTTTAAACAAGATGGAATTCCTCTCCTCGGTAGTAATTGATTCAGGGCTCACAGGGTGGCTGCACAATGTCAGGGTCAAGGCCTCCTTCAACTTTATTGCTCTGCTGTTATGCACATGGGGTTCCCATCTCGTGCTCCAACCGGCTAGCCAGCAGGCAGAGTAGGGCAGGCAAGTACAGGATATGCCCTGGTCTTTTAAGGGCATGACCTGGAAGTTGTTTTCATAACTTCCTCTTAAATCTCATTGGTCAGAACGTAATCACATGGGCAGACCTAGCGGCACAGGAGTATGGGAAATGTAGTCTTTGCCTTATGACCACATACCCAACTAAAACTCACGAATTCTATTACAAAAATGAGAAAAAAAAGGAGAGAGAGACAGAGAGAGAAATATTGGAGATAATCATCTGCAACAAAGCCAGCCTCCCACAGATTAAGGGAATGGAAGCTCAGAGAAATTAAATAAGCAGCACAAGGTTAAACACAAATGTGATAGGACCAGACCTCAGACCCAGCAGCCTGAGTCCAGAGCCCAGGCACATTGCTACAACACTGGTCTGCCTCCTCAACACAGGTAATGTTCCTGAAGTGATGCTCAGATGTAATAGGGGTTCAGTAAAGGTTACTCTCCCTTTGCCCTGATCCTAGGTAGCCAGGTCCTAAAAGGTGGGCTCCACTACCATCGCCTAGACTGGTAAGTTTAGTGCAGAGAATGATGATTTCTGGAACACGCTGGGAGGGTTTAGCCAAGTATCATCACAGGTCTTTGGGTATCTTGGGAAATTAGTACACAGTTGTGTTTCTCAGGGGTGTTCCGTGAAGCACCCTTTTGCCTTAATTGGGGTTGTGTGGAGCCCAGGGGTCTTTGTTGATCTTGATGCCACCAGAGTCTGGCAACCACGGGTTTGGAGTTCACGGAAAGTATGTGGCACGTGGGTACTGTGGCGTGCTTACAGGTGGCATCCAGGTGGGATAAATACAGCTTCTGACTTGTGAACCAGATCAACCTGGGTTCAGACTGAAGCTCTGCTACTTGCCGGCCTTCTGAGTTTGACACATCACCATGGCTTTAGTACCCTCAGTTTTCCCATCTGTGAAACGGGGGCAAAAATGCCCACCTCACAGCATTGTTCACACAGTCAACAGATGTGTACTGAGCACCTGCTACGTACAGAGTACTGCCCGAGGCATTGAATAAGACAACCAAGGCCCTGCTCTCACGGAGCTCACATTTAGTGGGGAGACAGAAAGTGGACAAGAAAGGCAGGAAAGGTGTGCGGTGTGGCAGATGGCAGTAAGTGTACAGAAATCAATGAAGCAGTGTAAGGCCTCTCAGCCCCTGACCCTCTCCCCATGGAACCCTGGGCTGGGCCGTGTGTATAGGGAGGGGTAGGGGGTAGTGGTGTTCCCCGTGTCCAGACCGTTCACATTGGAGGTATGGTTTCAATGGAATTCTGCCAACACAAGCACAGGAAATGAGCAGGAATGCCAGCTGTCATTATTTCGAGGTGCCACCCACCCAACAGCAGAAGGGGTGATAGAGCTCCCATGATCTGGCACGGCTCCCATGGGGGTCCCAGGACGGAAGCACTTTGTCTCTCTACTTTGGCCTCCTGCAGCTCCAGTGCACTGCAGACACGCCCCCGCATGCCAGGAGGGGGGAGGGATGGGGAGGGGGGAGGGTTATTGGCCATGCACCCGTGTGAGCACCTGTGTGGTGCCCTCTTGCGTGCATGCTGGTTTGTACACCTGTGTGGAAGGTGGGAAGTGAAGGACGGGCTTTCTTCTTCCACTTCCTGGTTCACCTGTGTGTGTGCCTGGCTGCATGCAGGTGTCTAGTTCTTTCTATTTGTACACCTGTGTACAGGTGCACATATCCACACAAGGGTTTGTACAACATGCCTGCCCCTCTGGGTGTGCCTCCACATTTGGGGGCACATGTGTTTACGGTTTGTGTTTATGTGCTCACATGGTGTTGCTAAGGCATGCCTTCATGTGTTTGTGTGTCCATGTGTATGTTCCTGGGTGCACTCATGCCTCTGATTCTGCAGGAATGCAGGAATGTATATAGGTGCCCACCCCTCCCCTGCCGAGCCCTTCCCCGCCGGAGTGTAAGTTCACATTGCCGGGCAGTAACTGTCCCTCTAACACCGCACTCATGGAGTCACCCTGCTACACCTGTCCCATTGGTGGCTGAAAGGGCCCCCTGGCCTCCAGGGAGGCGTGAGGCTGGGTGGACAGCTGAGGTGGGTGGGTCCTTGGAGTAATTTGATTTATTTTCCTACTTTGGAAGCATCTGCGAGCACCGCGGTCAGGGCTGGTCCACAGGGTGGCATCTCCATGCTAAGGAAGGGAGGGAAAGGGGAGGAGACCTGGGAGTGAGATCGGGGACACAGGTGAGGAGGAAAAAGACAGAAGAAAGGGAAACAGGTACAGAGAAACGTAACCAAAAGAATAAAAAATGAGCCACACATCCTCAAACTAACCAGTTCATGTTGAAAAATTTTACCAAAACTGGTAACAGGTGTTGCATATAACATCCATCCAATCATTCATTCATGTTTCAACCAGAACACTTTATGTCTCTATGCCCGACAACCCCCACCCCCCGCTACCCAGTTCTGCATTTTTAGTTCTGCTTCCCTTGTGCCAGCAAATGCTGTCCCATCCAGGGACGAGATGGTCGGTTTTGCTTCTAGGGTCTGCTTGTGACCCAGTGTAAGACAAAGAGCCCTGGCCTTGGACACTGACATGTAATTGGCTCAAGCCCTTTATCCAACACCCCGTGGCAAGCCTGATGCTCTCCCCAAGTTTTCTGAGCACTGCTAGGGGCTCAGGTCACATGATCAGCTCTGGCTCCCAGTCTGCTCTGGCTGAACTCTCACACCTCCTCTCCTGTAGGGGCACTGGCCCCGCTGCAGGACTCCCCCCACCCCGTTCTCCTGTGTCCTCCAAACCCCTCTTATTTAAAGATGCCCCCCTTCTCCGTGGCCGTGTGCTCACAGGCCACATCGCCCACTCCACTGTCTTCCTCTCTCCTCCCCTGTCTGGGAGGTGGATGCGCTGCACGGTTTCTGAGGTGCCTCCCGGCCGTGACATTCCATGGCGCTGCGTCCCCGATGATCCCGAACCTGCTGGCTCTGGAAAAGAACGCTATCCACAGACTTGAAACGACTCACGGTTCGGTCGCATCCCATTCTTATTTATCTGCGCATTCCCTTCTATCCCCAGTCCCCACTCCATCTCCTCCTTCCTGCAGGCGAAACTTCCGGTGTGCTTGACATGTGTCCTTCCACTTGCGCGTTTCTCTATGAAACGCTCTCGCTGTTCCGCGTGTGTGCATTTTCAATGCACTTAAAAGGGATTTCCATCCCAGCCCGGGGTTTTGGGATCAATCCACGCTGCTGTGGGTGCATCTGGTGTGTCGCTTCTAACTGCTCCCATCCTCGCGGTGGCCAGACACTTGCTCGGTCCATCCAGTCGCCCTGTGGACACGAACATTTTGAACTCCTGTCATTTGCTAGACACTGACCAATGAAGGCTCGGACTTAAGTGATCTGACTTCACCCTCACAGTGCCTGCCGCCTTGGGCTCTGTAATCATCCCCGTTTGCTGGACTAGGAAAGTGAAGGAGACGTGAAGCTACTTCCTTTTCCCAAGACAACGGAGCTAGGAAGTGGCAGAGCAGGGGTTTGAACTTAGGCCTGATTCCAAAGTCCTCTCTTTAAGTCACTCTGCAAAACAGCCCACTGTGAGCCCCGTCCAAATTCAACCTTCTAGAACTACTTGTGCCTAGGACTACGAAGCACAGTGATGACAACAGCTACTATGTATTGCAGCCCCACTATGTGCCAGGGTCTTTACGTCCTGCAGAGCCGATGTGCACAGGTAACACACTGCACAATTTCAGGGAGCACCCCCGACCTAGGGTGCGATGGGAAGGGCGCCCCCTGGTGTTGCGCAGTGGGAGGACCATAATCCTAGAGGGCTGGAATTGTTATAGGCAGGACAAGTGAGTCTCAGAGAGGTTATGTGACCTTCCAAAAGCGCACAGCCAATGAATGGCAGAGCACAGCTCTGAACCTGTCTGACTGTGGAGTCCGAGTCCCTGAGGCCTTCAGATTCCTTCCCAACCTACTGCTGCCAAGCCACACGGTTACTCAAATCAGCGTCTCCGGCTGAGTTTACCTCCTGGAAGGTGGGTCTGCAGGGGGCAGGCACTGAACCCCGCGTGGCTGCCCCCCAGACGCGGTGTGCCCGGTGTGCATTCTCACCTTCAGCCCTCCTCTCCTTGTTATCAGCTTGGGGATAAGCGGGGGGCTCCCACCGCCCTCACCCTGCCGCATCACACGCCGGGCCCCCAACCACCCACAGGTACATCATGGCGGACGGCCTCGAAGAGGGCAAGTAACTCGAAGGGAGAAGCCCTTGAGAGAGCTCTCGGTTTTGTTCAGAGCATTAAGGCAGCTTCAGAGAAAAGCCTTTATTGCAGGCAGAAGAATATTATTTCAGTGCTATTCCCCTGGTCCATTACAGCAAAATAATAGAGCTTTAGTTTCTCGCGTATATTTGTCATGCTTAGCGCACATGTATTTCAAGTATATTTGACAGCATATAAAATTGAGGTGAAATATGACAAAACCGGCCAATTCTTGTACATTTTAAATGTATTTCCTTTATTTGTTATACTTATTTTACATATCTACACAATCCATCTTTGCAACCGGAGAGGTGATCGTGATGAATCGATACTGAGGTTTTCCATGGGAAGAGACACACGACGGATGGGAAATTTGCATTCTGCCTGGTACCTCCTGGTTCTGACTCCAAGGGGAAGTGGCCACTCTCCTTCATTTCCTGGGTGGTCACATCTCTCAGGCAGGGAGCCACAGTTGCAACTTTGAGGCCACGTCTCCAAACCCCTTCCCATCGTAGCGGGGGCTGGGCACCAGCCTTCTCTAACCATGCTAGAAAGTTTTATTGGTTTGACCTGGAAGTCTAATTAGGTGAAACTAATCTAAGTTCTAAAGTTGGGGTTCTTATCCTAGGACTTCAGGGGTCTCCCTAAAATTATATGTCTAATTTGGAGCACTTATACTGTACACCCTTCTGTGGCTACAAAAGGTGGTTGCGCATCTATCTGGGAGTCTGAGTGAGCTCTGTCCCTTATCTGGTCCTTCCCGGTCCCGCCGTTCCTCACCCTGGCAGGGAGTTGGGTGGTGGATGGAGCCCAGAGCCAGAGACTCACCTACACAGCCTCCAGGTAAGAACCTGGATCTCTCCATCAGACCAGTTACTCCCTGGGAAAAGCCCTCTGGAGCACTGATGTGCATGAACTCATCCCGCTACCTTTCCCACGGATGCCCACAGAGCCAGAGAGCTCAGGCCCCTCGTGTGCACCTGACCAGAGGCCTTAGACAGCAGGGCTGGAGTGCTGTGTCAAACCCACAAGGCCCGCATGTGGCAGAGCTCGAGTCTGAACACCATGGTGTTCTCTCATGCACACTCTCAAGAGTCAGCTTCTTAAATGTAGGCTCACAAGGGGCCGGGCTCTGATCTTCACCCTGGCTGGGGACTACCCTTCATCCTTTGAAGGTTGGAAGGCAGCATTGGACCCACCATCACGACAGTGGCTGGGGCCTGCAAAGGGGCTGCCATATCATTTCCCTTGGTGTTCAGCCTGGATCCGGTTCCCTCTTAGATCCGTCCTCCATGCTTACCTGCATCCAACACTCAGGATGGGCCACTGACGGCTTATTTGTCTGCCTTCCCCCTCGAGGGGTGCAGCCAGGTTTTAATAATCTCTGTGCAGTCTGCATCTGCCCTGATACACAGGAGATATTAAGGAGATTGTTGGATGGATAGATGGATGGATGGATGGAAGGATGGATGGGATAAATTCTTGGTAAGCTGGTTTCTGCAGGTTTTAGCACATGGAAACTAGGCCTGTGAGATAGTTCTATTTTTTGTGTCACCCTCCGCAGCAAGATGCCGGCCATAGAGAGACCGAATCAGCCAGGGTCCTCCCTCCATTAAGGATAAATGCCCCTTGCAGATATGAGGGGGGCTAATGCATCTCTCCCCATGGCTCCGACACAGCCACAGACCATCAGGGAGCCCATTAGGGAAGGCGAAGAGCTATTGATCCCTGAGAACAGAGGCCTGGGATCCCAGGGCAGGCACTCCCTGGGCCCAGCAGAGGGAGGACAAAAGCAGAACCCTTCTCCCTGTTCCCAGCCAGCATCCAGCTGGGCCCCGGAGGGCTGAGGTAAGGTGGACCCTCAGGGTGGCTGAGCTGGAGGGGTCACCTCATGCAGCCTCCTCCTTTTGGAGATGACAAAGCAGGTCCAGGCAGAGCAGGTGGCTTACTCAAGGCTAAGCTATGATCAGTTAATTGCAGAAATGCCCCTATTTCTCCATCCATCCTTGTATCCACACCCTTTGCAAGGGCTCTGTGCAGCTCCCCCTGCCAGAAGAAGGAACCCGTTTCCCCCCCCCCACGTGACTCTGGCCTTGGCCCCGTGACTTGTTTGACCAACAGTGGCAGCAATGCTGATATGCAGGTTTCAACCCTGTGTCTCAGAGCCTCGTGCATTCTGGGTCTCTCCCTTGCTTTTCTGCCTTGGATAACAACACTCCTGAGCCAGCTTGCTGGAGGAATGAGCAGAGCCCAGCCCATTCAGTTGTCCCAGCCAGGCACACAGCCAAGATCAGCAAAGCCATCTAGCTGACCTGCAGCTGACCAGACCTACGGGTGTGCCCTGCCCAGGCCCACCATTCCAGCAGAAGCACGCAGCCAACCTGGAGCAAACACATATGTTTGCAACAGTATGCCACTGAGGTCTTGGGGTTGTTTGTTACGCAGCATTTCCATGGCAATAGATAACTGATACACTCATCTTCCACTCATTCCCTCCTTGTTATCCTCACTGCCGTACCAAGGCTCTCTCATTGGGACAGTTGCTGCTACCCCTTTTCCAATCTTCTCACCTTTCTTAATTCCTCCTCCACCACAGAGGCCCCAGTTGGTGGCTCATGGCGCCCAGATTTTCCTTTTTCACTGTTCTTTTCTTTTCTTTCTTTTTGCTCCCACAGTGTGTTTAAAAAAATAGAGTTTGAACCAACATTTAAATATCAGAAGCCATCACTTAAAAATCCTTCTTTTGAAAAATCTGAAGACCCTGGGCCCTGCCTTCCCATGTGATCCCGACCACCGACCATCGGAGCCTGAGAGGCAGCCGCCCCTTTAGACTGGGACGTGTGCTGTCCCCGGGCTGTGACAACAGTCCTCGCCGCTCACTCCTGTTTCATCTTAGGCTCTGGGTTTTCTTATGTTAGAGATATTTCTCTGTACATGTCTCTGTTGAAAGTTGGCAGACAAAAGATAGACCTTAAGGGCCTCGTGATTCAAGGAAAACAAAGAGAGTATGTTTCTTTGTGGAAGTGATGGTTATCTCGTTGTATTTAAAATGCAAACAATAGCCAGTGCTAAGGTTTCTCTCATTAACACCAGCCCCTGGAGGCACCTGGATATTCCCCTCTAGCTCCCGACCAACCTCCTTCAGACTAGTCCTACTTACCTTTCCCATCTCTTCTTTCCAGCCCCCTCACCTGTACAGCCTAAATCCCAGACCACCTCGATCGCCTGCTGTGTGCCTGCCCTCGTACCTTCACCCACCTGTGCCCTCCCCTACTCAGTGGCTGATTTTCAGACTCACATTTTCCTCTCAGATCCTACTTCCACCCAGAAACCTCCCCACCCCTCTCTGCTCAGTACCGTTCTTGCTTCCTCTGGCACCCCGCTCTGCCCAGCTCCTGATGCACCTCCTCTTAACTGTGCTGAGCACAAAGGCTTGAACATAACGCTACCCTCCCCTGCAGGGCGTGGCTGGGAGCCGGGGCACATGCCATGCTGGCTCTGCTGGTGTGCACGTGCGTGTGCATGTGTGCACATGTGTGTGGGCACAGAGGTGGGCAGGGCAGTGCATCTCTGAGAGGCAGATGCTGCGAACCCTGCTTTATGATGCTGCTTGGAGGCTGAATGTTTTCAGGGCCCAGCTCCCAGATTCTGCCCACTGCAAAAATCATCGTGTTATAATTACAAGTTAATTAAAGCAGAAGAGATCAAAGCCACTTTAGACAGATTAATGATACAGAGAGTGCCAGGAATTTCACCGTTTTATGTATTAACTACATTGTCATTTTTATTCCACTTCCCCCCCCGTCTTTTGTGTCAGCCAAAAAGCCTTTCATATCTTTTCTCTGCCCCCCTCAATGCGTGAGGAATTTGAAGTCCCAACAGCTGTGAGGAGCTGTCTGTGGAGAAGGGGCCATTCAAAGGATATCAGAAAAATCAACGAGCCTTTTAGCTTCTGACTAGAATGAAGCTGCCACCCATCTAACCCTCCTCTACCTAAAAGGGGGGGGAAAGACCTAAAAAAAACATCAGTCATTAAAATCAGGCCAAAGAAAAGAAAGGAATTGGAAGCCGGACTCTGTAGCTCCCGCCTCTCGGGGAGGCAGGAATGTTTGCATCTCAGGTTCACCGTGTCTTCGAGTATCCTGGCTGCTGTAACAAAGTCCTGTAGACTGGGAGCCTTGTAAATGACACAGATTTATTGCCCAACGTTCTGGAGGCTGGAAATCTGAGATCGGGATGCAGCGTGGTTACCATCACGGCAAGGGTCCTCTTCTGGGTCGCAGAGTGGTGATCTCTCACTCCGTCCTCACGTGGTAGAGAGCAGAGAGGGGAAGCAAGCTCTCTCCTGGCTCTTATAGGGGCACTAGTCCCATTCACGGGGTCTTCACCCTCATGGCCTCATCTAACCCTAATGACCTCCCCAAAGCCACACCTCCTACTACCATGGTCACATTGTAGGGCAGTGTTTCAACATGTGAACGTGGGGGAATAAAACACAGTCCATAACAACCCCCCTTCTGAGAAAGACAGATGAGCCACCAAAGTTTAGCCCAAGGATAAAGCATGAGCCAGCTAACCCAGCAGAGAAATAAATAAATACCCCACATACTAATTTACTCACAAGGCATTTATTGAATGTTCCCCCTGTGCCAGGTGTCAGGTTAGGGGCATTTATTGACTGTTCCACCTGTGCCGGCTGTCGGGTTAGGGCTGAGGGTACAATGGCAAGCAAGTCAGACACTGTGTCTGCCCTCCTAGTGTCTACGACCTAGCCAGTGGGAATACACAATGTACAAGCACAATGTTAAGGTAAAGCATAGTAGAACCACCATGACTCCTCCAACCTCAGTGGCTTAAAGTAAAAGTTTATTTCTCTACTGCATAAAGATCAATCAGTGGGTGAGCACCATCTTTAAAGGAGGGCTCCCAAAGGGCCATCCATGTGACACACAGAGGAAGACAGAGAGTATGGAGGACCACATGGGACATGTTTGTAAGCTGGGAATGAATGTGGTGTACATCACCTTTACCCATCATTCACTGCCCATAACTTAGTCACCTGACCCACTAAGTTGCAATGGGAGCTGGGAAATGTAGTCCAGCTGGTGACTGCATCCCAACAAGTACTCTACTGTGTGGGAGGGGAGAAGAATCTTGGTTGAATAGCCCACGTCTCTGCCATTGCACATAGTCACAACAACACATATGTGTGGAATGCTTAGTGGGAGAAGCTCAGGGACCTTGGGTGTACACAGAGTGGGCCCGATTTAGATGACTTTTCATTCTGTAACAAGCCATCTGCACCCAACTAAGTGGATGATAATACAAGTTGTATTATCTCCCCAAGTTGGTAGTTGACAGGACTCAGCTCAACAGCACTCACTTGGGTCTCTTGTGCAATTTCAGTCACATGGCTGCCGTGTCCACAATGTTTCTTCCCCCACATGTCTGGCACTTCCCCTGGGATGGAAAATCATCTGGGGGTTGGCCTCTCCCTCCCCAGGTGCCAAACTGACCTTCCTCACAGCATTGTGGTCTCTGGGTAGTGAGAGTTTTTGCATGGGAACTGGCTTTCCCTGGCTCAACACTCTAAGAAATCCAGGTCAACATTGCAAAGCCTTTTATGATCTGGCTTTCAAAGTTCCAGAATGTTGTTTCATAACATTGTTATTTGTCAAGGAAGTGGCAAGGGCTAGCCTAGAATTAGATTCTTCTAGCTTTTAATATTCTGTGACTCTTTCTCAAATAATAGCAAGACTTCATCCAGAAGATGAATCTGGCTGCAGCAAACAGGGTAGGTTAGAAGAGAACAGGGAGACTGGCGGTTGTCGTATGGTGGTCTTCTGTGCATTTTGAAGCTTCCCTTCACATCATCACACACGCCCACCATCATCAGAGGAGTGGGGGCAGGAGGAGTTGACAGCCTTGGTTTGGTCACCCTGACATGTTTGTCATTGTAGAGTGTTCCTACTAAGCCTGCTCCTACAAGCTGAGCCTGACAGAGCTTTTCACACTTGGAAACGCTTTTGCGATGGGAGGATCTAGAAGGTCTACCAGGGAGTGTGAAGACATCAGCCAAATACAATTCCCTCCCTCTTCAGTCAGAGCGGCAGGACGAGTCAGCACCATGGTCAGCTCCCATTCCATTCCTTTCTGTGGGCTTAGCCAGGTTGGGACTCCCAGAACTAGCAGCTGAATGGTAGGAATGGAGAAGTCCCTTTTTCAGGAGCTCTCAATCTAAGAAGGAAACTCAGATCCTGCTTCCCTGGGGGGCGAGAGAGCTGCTGTAACAGAAAAGAGCACACTAAGACTCTCCAGACTGGTGCAGTAGAGGGGAGATATACTTACAAAAGTCATGACATATGAAGGTAGAGGCAGGGCTGGAGAGAGTGGTGAAAGGGAATTAACATTTATTCAACACCAAGCCAGGCACCAGACAGATAAGTCCTCACAGCCAGAAGGTCAATATTATTATGTCTGGGTTTTTTTTAGCTAAGAACACAAGAGGGTCAAAAGGGTTAAGCAGCTCCTCCAGATCTTCCAGCATGTTATTGGTGCGAGAACCAGGACCTGACCCAGATCCACTTGAATCCAAAATCCACGCTGCCTTTTTTTTTTGCCAGTTCATAAGATCCTGAGAGGCCAGCCACCATCCCGGAGCAGGACACTCAGCAGGGGCTCAGTGAACATTAAATCATTGAATGAATGAACAAGAGAACGGTGAGTGAATTGGGTGAATGTGCAAACAAACTAGAAGGAGTGGCGACCCATGCTGTGTTCACATGCCCGATGCAGGGGAAGGTCAGGTGATCCTGATGCCCCTCCCCCTGAGGCTGCTGACACAGGTCACGGGGTGAGCTGAACTGAGGTTCACACTGCAGCACGTGGCTCTTGTTACTCCTCCCCATCGGGCCCCAGGAAGGCTCTGCCTGACTTGAGGGAAAGGAGCGGTGCCTCAGGTTGGAGTGGAGGAATTGGCACATTCTCTCTCCTCCACAGTTCAGTTTGCTCAGCAGTGGCATAATAATGTCACCAGTGGCATCTTGGACAGGCCCGGACAGGTCCCGATGCACAGTGGCAAATCTGAACCTGGGATCATGTTCCGAGTTAGTCTGACATTGAGAAAAGGATGCAAAGGATTCTTGAAGGAGGAAGGTACAATGGCAGAGAGGGCTCTTCAATTATGCCCAGGGAAGATCTTCCCCACAATGGGAAGTATTCAGGTCGGGATGGGTGGGACAAACTCCCTCGGGAGCAGATACCCACGGAAAAGTCGGGGAATGCTTAGGAGACCATTTGGATGCAGATCTGTTGGTAAACAGAGAAACGACCAGGAGCTGCTCATCACATCCTCAGAAGTCAGGGCTGGAGGGGTCTTTGGAGAGAACACTTCTTAAATCAACTTCCCCTCTACGGATGGGGGTTCTGAGGCCCAGGCAAGGGCTCAAGAGACCGAGGTGACACATGGAGAGGCCACCTGGGTATTAGAATTCACTTGTCCTGCCTCCTGTCCCAAGCCAGACCCCAGATGACCATCCCCTCCAGGTTTCTTTGCTCTGATCTTTCCCCCTCGGCTGTAGGATTTTGCCACAGACCAATATCATTTTCCAATATCATATTTCATAAAAACACTTCCAATCTGGTCTACTTCTGACACAGTAAGTGAAAGAGTACTTGAGGACAGTGGGCTCTAGTTCCGTTGAAGCTACATTTTCCTAAACTTCAAGACACTTTGGACTCTGGAGCCCAAGGATCTGGGTTCAAATCCTGACTCTGCCATTTCCTAGCAGGATGACTTTGGGTACATTATTCTGTGACCCCACTTTCCCACATGGGAAATGAGGCTGATGCAATAGACTACTTCCTAAGAGGAGAGATAAAATGAGTTAATGCTTGCGAAGCATTTGAAAGAGTGCCTGGCATATACTTAAGTGCTCAGCAAATGTTAGCTACTGTTATCAGCATGGCCGGGGTCTGGGGAGGCTGGCTCTGCAGAGACCCGACACTGGCTAGGATTAGAAAGCTCTCTGGAGGCGCATTGGTCAGTGACTCTAGAAATTTAGGCTCTAGGTTCAGCTCCCTCCTGTAAGGTTTGCTGTGTCACCTCAGGTAAGTCACCCATGTGTCTCCAAGCCTGTTTCCCCACCTGGAAAATGAAACAACCGCACCGGGGAATCCCTAACTTACACTCCCAGCTCTAAGATTTGGGGAGTCTGTGGTTGTAATTCCTGGTACAGTGAATAGAATTTAGCTCAACAGGTCTGTTCTCCCCCTAACACAACAGCATGTCTAAGTTTCATTCTTGTAGTCTATTCTATTCCCTTCTGGTCCACTCTAAGAGAGTTTCTAATAGATTCCAGAGCCAAGACCACCAGGTTGGGCCATCAGAGCTGAGCTGAATATCAAGGCAGGAAGCTTGTCTTTGGGTCCCTGGGCTGCTCATCACCCAGCCATCACCTTCCCTTCATGTCCCATGATCCACAATCAGGTACCAGTCATCCGGGCCCCCGAGCCTGGAGGTGGTGGGCAGCCTGTCACAGAAGCAGGGCAGAAGCTCCCCTAAGTGATGGCCGGGGTGGCCCTGCACCAGCTGCTTCCTTCACCTGCGCGGGAGTGGATGTGACAGCCTGGGAGGCCAGGAGGAGGGCTCCTCCCCCGCCCAGCTGTCTCCGCAAGAGATCAAGAGACAGAGTGTCAGCATGAGTTTGGCAAGTGCCACCAGATTGCCTCAGAAAAGGGACCCCGGGGAGCAAGGGGACCAACTGGGGAGTTTCACAACATCTTTCACTTCCTCCTCCTCCTCTCTGTGCTTACTTAGGCAACAGCCAACCGCAGGGGTGGGCAGCAGAAAAAGCACAAGCTGGGCATGAGACAGGCCCGGGTGTGTGCCCCACGCTGCCTCTTCCTCTGCTCTATGGCGTTGAGCAAGTCACGCCCCTCTTGGAACCCTGCTTTCTTCATCTGTGAAATGGGGGTCTTGACAGGACCCACTTTATGGGATTTGGGGAAAGTCCAAAGAGAGAGAACACAATGACAGCTAACACGTGCACTCACAGTAGGCTTTATTGAATCCCTACAACAACCTTGAGAAGTAGACACAGAGAGGTTAGGTGACTTGCTCCAGGGAGCACAGCTAGTCAGAGCACAGCCAGCATTCCAACCTAAGCAATCTGGCTTCAGATTCTACTCACACCACTCCTTCTGGGGAAGGGTTTCCAGCAGGGCCTCTCTGCAGGAACTTGGCCAATACTGAATCCCCTTCCCTGTGCTCTCACTGATGCCGGGGCCGGGCTGCAGGGGAGGGAGGCGGTGGTCAGCCGTGCTGCAGGAGAAAGAAGGACCACAGATGCTTTTGGGAAGCTGCCTCCAGACAGCAATACCAAAGAAATGCCAGCGGCAACCCAAAGGTTCCTCCAGCTGCCCAGGTCTTTCCTGGACTGAACTGCATGGGTCCTTTCAGAGTCCTCACACAGAGCTCGAAGCTCCATGGCTCAGGGGGACAGGTTCTTCTTGAAGCTCATCAGAACATAGAGAAGATGTGCACCCTGACCATGTCACCAGGGCAGGGGGCAGTGTTTATTTCAAACCCCTCCAAGGCCTGGACCCTCCTAAACCACATCATCAACCATGATATCCTCTGCCCCAGACCCCAGCATCCTTGGCAGACCTGACCCCAAGCCCCTGGGTTTAATACGGGCCAGGCAGAGTAGCAGGAGGGCTGGCCGCCAGCTGGCACTCAATGCCCAGAGGACAGGTGCCGTATCCCCAGAGCATCCCAGACTTCCAGAAGGAATGGCAAGATGAGGCAGGATGCCTGCGATTGATTAGATTAAATCCAAGAACCAGAACCATGCCACCAAAGGCCACTTCCTGTTGACTGTCCTCATGTGTCAACATGAGGGAGGGGACAAATGTATTTGTGGAGGGAGCTCAGGGCCCGCAGCAGCCCCAGGTTCTGACTGGGTGACTAGACCGTGTTTCCCGGGCCCCCGTCCTGTGACTGTAAGGAAACCAATGCCCATGATTGCAGGAAACACCACCAACCTGGTCAACGAACGGCCCCTTCCTTCCCTCGACCTGTGCCCCTTTCCCTGGCCCAGCCTCCCACACTCCTGTCTCTACCTCCCGACTTCAATTCTCTTGCCAACCCGCCCTTCTGGGGCTCTGCTCCCATCTATGCCTCATCCTCCCAGTGCTGGGAATTCTCCACCCACCCTTTCAGACCCTTGCCCCGCCCCCATCCTGAGCCTCCCCCTCTTCAGCCCATGCCTTTGGACTCAGGTGAGATCAGCGAAAGTCAACATCAAGGCCACTTTGATGGGGAAAGGAGCAAAGGAGGACATCAGGAGCAGATCCTGTGAAACATAAGGGGTACAGACTGTGGCATTCCCAGACAGTGCCAGCAGGTGACATGTTTGCTCCTGAAGACACATGCCAGGAGCAGACCCCTGTCAGTCCCCGAGGGCCTGGGAGAAGCCACCTGCACAATCTGACCTGAGCTGGGCTGGGCTGGGCTGGGCTGGGGCAAGGGACAAGGGGGAAGGCTTGGATTCAGATAGCCTTGGTTCGAACTCAGGACTCAGCCATCTACTAGCTCCGACCTTGGTCATCAGGATGACAGCCACAGCTGACATTTATCGAGTACTTATGCCAGGCACAGCCCAGCCACTCATTTCCTTGACACAACAGGCATAGATATCGATGCTAGTATCACTCCCATTTTACCGATGAGGAAACTGAGGCACAGGGCCATTAAGCGACCAGTCCCAAGTCACAGACCTGGTACCTGGTGGAAGAGCCGTGGCATAAACTGAGGACTACACAGCTCAGCAGTGCCTGTCCTTAACGAGTCCCTGCCCCCAGCACACCAGTCAGGGCCCGCGTGCCTGAGACAGGGCCGGCTCTGGGGGCATGAAGCCTGCGCAGGGACACGGGCTCAGTTTACTGCCCTGTCGTTGCCATCTTAAAATGTTCAGTGATTTTTGAACAAGGGCCCTGCATTTCTATGTTGCACCGGGTTTTGAAAATTACATAGCCAATTCTGCCTCCGGGCATCAAGACAACTTTGTGGGATGATTTGTGATTTGGGGATAGCAATGCGTGCCCTGCGCCCCGCGGCCCCGCCCGCCATAGCTGTGAAACAAGGCAGCTGAGTCCCCACACGCACCCCCTTGGGGCGGGCGGTCTGGCTGACGGACGAGCCAATGGCTGTGACAGCGATCCCTCCCGGGTCCCTTGTTAAGCTCCTCCCCGCCGCACAAGCTGACAGACCCACATGCGGGTGAGCATATGCCCCCGCTCCTCACTTCATCATAGCTTTTCATCTTGTCACTCCGCTCCCCCAGCCGCGTGTCAGATGGGTGCCCGTGAGGAATCGTCGCCACTCACAGCTTCCCGACGCCTCTCCATCTTGGAGACATCCGCACACGCTACCCCCATCCGCACAGGCTCCCAGAGCAAGGGGGGAGAAGACAGTACACACAGGCTCGCTCAAGGTCACCCAGTCAGCAAGTGGAGAGCAGAGGTCAAGTTCAAGATTCTTATCCATGCCAGGCTCTCCAGGCCTGCCCCTGCCACTCTGCCTTCTTTTGTCCCCACTGGTCCCTTTGAGCAGCACCTGCCCATAAAGACAGACACAGGTCATGTCGCCCTGATGCCTCCAGAATGTCCCCCAGGTCCTGGCACCTCTCGGGCACTGAGTCACCTCTGGGCTTGGCTGTCTTACTAAGAGAGTGTGACAGGTGACAGCAGAGGGAGGCAGCGGGGCTGGGTGCTCAGACCTACCTATTTATCTGCCTGCCTGGCCACCTGCCTGTCTGCCTTGTCTCGTGTCTTCCATTTATTCACCTGTCAGTCTAGCCTTCTGTCTGTCTTTGCATCTATCACTCGTCTCCCTGTGCGTGAGAGCTGCCCACAGCCTCCGCTCTCTCGCCCACCTTCCCACAGAACCCAGGTGCGTGTGCAGCTTCACGGGCCTCTTCCCTCCTCCCGCAGCTGGTAAGACCCCACGCATGTCCCGGAGCTGGCGCTGGCCCCTGCCAGCTGGTCACAGGGAGGTGCAGATGCTAGGCTTCCGAGAATCCTACAATCTCGTAGCAAAATTATCGCTATCAGTAATAACCGTGGTGATTGGGCACCACCCACTCTCACCCTCCATTCACTCAGCAAATGCTTCCTGAGCACCTAACACGTGCCAGCGATGTGATTAGGTCCTGATGTTGGGTCCCAGGCAGCCAGGGTCCCCGAGAAAATGAGTTTCCTCCCTGAGCCAAACATATAAACCACTCGTCTTCTACACAGGAGCGAACTGAGGCTCTGAGAGGCTAGGGGCCTTGCCCCAGGTGACACAGCCGGCAAGAGGCGCAGCTGCAGCGGACCCAGCCGGATGCCTCCCAAGCTGGTCTTCTTTCCAGATCCATTGCTGATGGACAGCTTTCCCTGGAGAGGCCCCGAGGAGCCTGAGAAGGTGGCAAGGAGACAGGGATGGGGTGGGGGCACGTACCCCAGCTGCTAGGAGACCTGCCTCCATGAGACCAAGCACTCCATCAGCTATGAGTCCCTGAACTCAGCCGTGTAATTCCAGAACACCGTGTCCCCCAGGCGCCGCGATGGGCACGTGATTACCGCGAACAACACTCCTGGGAAGGAAAGGCCGGGCAGCCCCCGACATCTCTCTGCATGAGACTGAGCCATGGGCCCTGGGGAAGACGCTGTCAGAGTGTTGGGGCTGGCAGGGGACACAGAGACCTTCCACCGCACCCCTGTCCCCCTCGGGAAGAGCATGAGAGGACTTTGCTGAAACACACGCTCAGGAAGGGCCCACTCGCTCTGGAGCGGAGGTCAGCGAACTTCCTGTAAAGGGCCAGCCAGTGACTATTTTGGCTTGGCAATCACACAGTGTCTATTGCAATGGTTCAACTCTGCTCTGGTAACAGGAAAGCAGCCGCAGGTGACAGGGAAGGGACAGGTGTGGCAGTGCTACAATCATTCTTTAAAATATATATATATATTTATTTATTTTTAGATAGAGGGGAAGGGAGGGAGAAAGAGAGAGAGAGAGAGAGAAACATCAATGTGTGGCTGCCTCTTGCACACCCCCTAATGGGGACCTGGCCCAAAACCCAGGCATGTGCCCTGACTGGGAATCGAACCGGCGACCCTTCAGCTCACAGGTCGGTACTCAATCCACTGAGCCACACCAGCCAGGGCTGCTCTGATCATTATTTACTCACAAAAATGGGCCTCTCAGTCTGTAGACTGCTAACACCTAGTCTAGATTCCCCTCCCAAAACAACAGCAGTCATGATGATGACCACTAACATTTAGTGAGTACTCACTATGTACCAGATCAGAGGTCATCGTGACTTTACAAAGTTGAGAATGTTATTCTCTCACATTGACAGTTGAGGAAACTGAGGCACAGAGGTGTTCGGTAACTCGCTTGCCCAGGAAGTGACGGTCAGGAAGCCCTACTTTATACCCACCCATCCCAGAGCCCAGCGGCTACGTGTCGTCTTTGACCCTCTGTTCTTCTCCTGCCCCACATCTAACCTGCCAGCAAATGCTTTTGGCTCCACATTGAAAATATGTTCACAAATCTGATGACTGCTCCACCCCTCCCCTTTCCCCACCCCCCACCCCTCCTGTTCTGAGCCTCTTCATCACTCCCCTGGTGACCGCCACTGCCCCCTGCAGTCTGTTCTCCGTGCAGCAGCCGGAGGCACCTTTACCCACCGGTCACCACGCCACGTAACTTAGTTATCCTGTCCCTCCTCTGCTCAACTGCTTGCAAGGAGAATAAAAGCCAAGTGCTCACCATGCCGAAACAGCAGCGGATCTGCCTCCGCCCCTCCCATCCCTCTGACCTCCTCTCCCACATCGCTCCAGCCACACTGTTCCCGCAACACCCCGGCACCCCCGCCCTGGGGCCCGTGCACTGGCTGCCCCCTCTGCCTGGCATAGCTTCCCCCAGGCCCCCACAAGGCTGCCTCCCTCAGCTCCTGCCGGTCTCTGCTCTGATCTTGGCTTCCCAGTGAGGCCCTCCCTCACCACCACAACGCCTGTCATTCCAAGACTTGCCCCCGGCCCCCACTCCTTCTCCATGTTACTCCGCTCTGCTTTCTCCTGCCCCCAGATCCCCTATGACCTTGACCACACGATAGAATCTAGCGATGCGCTGTGTTTATTTAATCGCCCATCTTTCCGCACTAGCTCTCATTCCATGAGGCGAGGTGTTGTTTGTGGTGTCGCGGGCGCGCCCCAGCCCCTCCAGCAGCGCCGGCCCCTGCAGGCTGCTCTGTGGTATTTGCTGAACGGAGGCACAAGCCCAGCCTAAGCCTTCCTCGCCCGGTGCCTGCTGTTCCCTTGGGCTCGGAGTGGAGGTGCAGAGTTGAAGGGGCCCCACATCGAGGAAATCACACTTTGTTTCTGGTTCCCCTAGAGAACGTGCCCGCTAAAATGTAGGTGCCAGCATCTGAACATGAATTTTCATGCTAGCTGGTCCTGGATGAGGTGAAAAGAAGACCATATTGTTTGTGTCTTTTTTTTTTTTTTGAGCACACAGAAGATCGGTCCAGCCCTCAAGGAAGACTCACCGGCCTCCCTTGTCCTGCTCTGGGACAAGCAGAGAAGACAGAGCCCCACCCCCTGTGCACCAAAGGAGGCCAAAGAAACCCCAGTGGCAAACCCCAGCAAAAAGGGACTCTCTCCGAGGATGCTGGGCTGGTGAGGTGGGCAGTGGATGGAGCTTGGTCAGAGCCATGCTGGCCAGCTGCCCCTGGCCACTGGGACCAGAGGCAATGACAAGAAAAAGTATAGAATTCCTTGAACGGGCCCCATTTGGGTCCCAGGCTGATGTGGATCCCAGCATCGGGCGTGTTTGGAATGGCAAGCTCATTTAACCTCTCGGTTCTTATCCCCCAAGATATATATACCCCTGGCCACCGCCTTCCGGCCCGGGCCCTGCTAACGAGTCACCGGGTTGACTTGAACAAATCGCCTCACTTTTTGGGGCTTCAATTTCCTGAGCTCTGAAGTGTTCCTCAGGGCCCCATCTAGCAAGGTCAGTCTGTGGTTCTGGGATTCCACATCTAATCCATCACCACAGCCTGGGTCACATTTTAACTGAAGCAGGTAAAAAAAAAAAAAAAAAAAGAGGGAGAAAATCCTCTATAATCAAGCCTGGCTACACACAGATGCAGGGAGCTGAGCTTGAATTCCAGGTCCGCCCCCTGCCCTTTGTATGACCTTGCCCCTCAGCTTCAGGGTCCGCATCTGTAAAATGGAGATAAGGATTCCTTCCTTCTGGGGTTGTCAAAATCAGGTGGGGTGATGTCTGAGGGTAGCTATGGTTATTGCCCAGAGACAGAGAGGCTCAGCAGAGAAGGGGCGTGGCTGTGAGGTTTCAAAGAAAGAGGCAGTGACCTTGAGCTTCAGCCTGGGGGCAGACTGCCCTTCCACAGACCCCTGCAGCTCTAGAGAGACACGCATCTCACTTTGTTCCATTTGGAAACGAAAACAGGCAGTGTGTTACTGCAAGGCATGGCGGCTGCAGTGTTTTATACTGTCAACTTAGTTAAGCTAGAATTACATTTTCCAGCATTCCCTTCTCCGTGGTTCTGGGAATGAACCCTGAGAACGTTGGATCAGAGCGGGGGGTGAAAAATACAGTGTCAGATCAGGCCAGACTCACTGACAGCAGATTCCGGATTCAGTGCATTAGCACAAGCAGCTGGGACCAGCTGCAGCAGCGTGCTTGGTCGATGGACTGAAACCTGGATCCGAAGGTGGCTTACGCTAAATGAGGTCCCGATGCCAAGCGCTTCCCCGGTCGATTGCAGAAGGTATCCAAATGCTTAAGGATACCGGGGTGCTGAAGTGGATTTATCACGCTCCTCTACCCCCAACAGGTGCAGGCTGCCACGCAAGCTGCTCTGCCAGTTGGGCTGTGTGACCCAGAAGCTTCGATGATGCTTGGAGGGCCCGAGACACACAGAGATGCTGTGTGGACACTTAGGCAGACCCACAGGTGAATCAGAGCTCAGACTATTAAGATTCTGGAGGGACGCTCTGCCACCCTCCGAAGGCAATTACTCTGCTTCTGAGAATCAGCTCGTGCATGGCTCCTGAACCTTGCAGAAACTGAAAGCTGGACCATGGGCCACCAAGTTACCACGCCTTCCGAGCTGCCCGTCCTGAACTGAGTATTGTCTGAGCGAGCAAACCGTACAATTGGACATTCGCAGCAGCAATTTTATCATAAAATGGAAGTGGCCCATAAGACATCAGCTCGAGCAGGTCAGGAAGAAACGAGTCAGTCTCCTCAGCAAACACTCCGAATACTACATGACTTCCTCTCTCTCAGCCCACACCTACGGCCTCACGTCGGATTCCCTGCAAGTCGTCTGCGGACTGTAGATGGCTCTGGAATTACGCAGAAGGGGGCGGCTGCAGCCATCCACCCCACTCTTCGGCACGGTGGTGAAGGAAAGTCTTCCTGGCGGCGGTGCTTTGAGCTGTGAGCGTGATTGTTTACTTAGCCTGGAAGGGGAGATGGCCAAAGGTATGAATCTACATCGATTCATGGGCTGTGGCTAATGGTCTGGCTGAAAAGTCGAGCACTCGGAAGGAATGTATTTGGGAAATTGGTGAAATGAGATCTTGAGGAGAAGCATGTGGCTAGAACTTTCTGAGTTGGCAGGTCCGGTGAATGCATGTGAGCTGTGCTAACACTCATCAGAGAGCGACTTCAGCAGAGGTGGGTCTCAACAATCGGGCGGGCAGAAGGGTCCGTTTGTGGATTTCAGTCCATCCTTCGCCAGGAGCTTGTCATTACTCAGTGGGCTCCTGAGCAAAACGGCCATGGTGGACAGGATGGAGGTTCTGCATGCATTCAGCAAATCGGACTTTCGCTCATTAAGGCTGATCTGGCTACAGTCACGGCTCAGTGCCCAAGTACCAACCGCAGAGCCCAATAGCAAACCCCCAATATGGCGCCATGATTTGCTCTCGTTCATGCGGCCAGACCCGTATTTACCCTGGGTATGGCTTTGCCTTCCCTGCCCGCAGTGCTCCTGCCAAAACCACCATCTGTGGGCTTACAGATGCCTTCTTCACCATCACAGCAGCCCACGCGGTTTTGCTCCTGACCATGTCCATAGTGTACAGCCAGGGAAGGGTGGCGATGGGCCCGTGTTCAGTAAACTCGCTAGTGTTCCTGTGCTCTCCATCGCCCGGAAGCACCTGGTCTGTCAAAATGGTGCAATATCCCCTTAAAGGCTCAGTTAGGGCACCAGCCTTGTGACAACACCTTGCAGGGCTGGGGTAACAGCCTCCAGGAAGCAGTCCGGGCACTGAAACCGGCAACCAGTATGTGGCACTGTTCATCCCGGAGATCGGATTCCCAGGTCTACCCCAGATCCAGCGGTAGACATTTTGCTGTGTCTCCGTGACTTTAGGCTCTGCTGGGCTAGAGGTCTTAGCTTCCAAAGGAGGAGTGCTTCCACCAGGAGACATAACAGTAGTCCATTAAACTGGAGTTGAGCCTGCTGTTTGGCCTCTCGGGGCTCCCCATGCCAATGAATCCACAGGCATAGCAACAGGTCTCCATACCGGCTACAGTGATGAATCCTGAACATCAAAGGGAAACTGGTTACCGCTACACAACAGATAGACAGGAAGATGCTCTGAATTCAAGAGACCCTCCCCCCCAGGTGTCGCTTAGTATCCTCACAGCCTGCTATAAAAGCCAATAAAAAACACAACCCATTATAGGTAAGGCACTGATGACCCAGGCCTTAAAGAATGAAGGTTGAGTCACCCAGTCAGGCAAGGGACTGTGATAGACCAAGGGTCTTGCTAAGGGCAAAGGGAACACAAAATGGGTAGCAGAAAAAGGAAATTGTGCATACCAGCTACTATCACATACGTGACCAGTTGAAGAAATGAGGATAATAGATTTGAGTGTTTCTTCCTTATTTTGTATGAAAATATTTGTGTGTATGTTAATCAATTCTTCTTCCCTTCTCTCATCCCCCTACCATCTAACATAAGATTTGTTAACAGCGGCTATTTTATCATTCACTATTTATATGATAGGACGTCTAAGGAGGAGTTTGACCCAGCTAGAAAAGGTCTGACATCACCCACAGCTGGAGAAAGAGACTTGTACCCTCTTTGGGGAAGAAGGTTTGTGTGTTTGCACTTGTACCAGGAATAGTTGCATTAAGTATGATTTTGCTATGATCTTAATTTGGAACTCAAAAGAAGGATGTATATATGCCAAGTTGACGTGGGTAATCTTTGGTGGTTTTCTACTGAATCCACTAAGCTAGGACTACATTTCCCAGAATTCCTTTCCCTTCCTATTTCTGAGTTTGGCTGGCAGTTGAGAAATTGGCTTGGGATTTGGAAGGCAGAGGTGAAGTGGTCAGCAGCCCTGTCCACACTCAGAAGGTCAGCGCAGGACAGTGGTTGCTCTTGCACTTGGCTCCCTGTGTTGAGGTGGGGCAGCACCGGGGCCTGCAGCAACCCCGGCACCTGCCCCACCTCCTCCAGCTTCTCCAGATCCCAGGCTGCAGCCTGTGCAGCCCCAGGGCGAAGCATGCCAGCTGCTTCTGCAGGTCGGGAGCTCAGTGATGGTGGGAGACACGCATGAGCTCTCATTCATCACTTGTGCTTGGGTGCTCCCTGGATCTTGCAGGGGTCACTGTCTTCCCCACGGCATGATCATCTTTCTTTCCCAGCTGCCTGCCCGCCGACTGCTGGGTCAGCACCAGGTGCAAACTCTTCAACCAGTCCCCACAGTTGCATAAGGTCCAGTTCCTACAACAGACCCTTTGTCTGTCTTTAGCACCCCTGTGTTCTGCTTCTTTGACCAAACCCTAATTGAGCCCATGCCTCGGGTCGGGTGCCCTCCAAGCAGGGCCTGAGCTGGGAATCCCCACGCCAGTGGTTTATTGAAGAAGAGCTCTCAGGGGAAGCCTGGGACGGAGGTAGGATGGGGGCAGGGGAAGAAGGGAAACACACAAAGATGTGGGTTCATCTGAAATCTGGCCTCAGCCTAACCCCACAGGGAGCTCCAGAGCCTGAACAATGCCCCTTTGAAGGGGGTCGGCATTGTGCGCCCTTTATCAGCCAGTTATTTCCTGGGGGGCCCTGGGGTGGGGTGTCATCTTCCAGGCCTTCCCTGATGAGATGATTCCTGGAGGCCAAGGACGGCTCTCAGGAAAAGAGGGAGGCCGTGAGCTGTCAGCAGGCAACGCTCATACAGCAGCTGGGCGAGGGTGTGTGGTCTGGGAAAGAGGATCTGAGGGTGGGGACACCAGCAGCGCCTCCTGCACGTGCATTTTCATATTAGAAGACCCAGGTTCAAATCCCAACTCCACCACTTAATGGCAGTGTGATCTTGAACAAGTTTCCCAAATTCCCTAAACCTCAGTTTTCTCATCAGTAAAATGGGAGTCATCGCAGCACGTAACACCTGTAAAGGGGTTTTGAACAGTGCTGGGCACATTCACAGATGTTCAGTGAATGTCACTATTATTTAAACGTGGAATCAAAAGTAAAACAAATGAACGAACAAAGCAAAACAGAAACAGATTCATAGACAGAGGAAAACAAACTGATGTTTGCCAGAGGGGAGGGGTGTGGGAATACGAGCAGAAAAGGTAAAGAGGATTAAATACAAACTTCCACTTACAAAATAATTAAGTCATGGGGATGTCATGTACATCATGGGGAATACTGTCACTTTGTATGGTGGCAGATGGTTACTAGGCTTGTGGCGATCACTTCCTGAGATCCATAAATGTCAAATCACTAGGTTGTACACCTGAAAGTAATGTACTGTATGTCAACTGTAACGAAAATTAGTAATAAATATAATAATAATAGCTTAAAGAGTAGGGGTCAGAAGCCTGGGTTCTCACCCCGGACCTGCAACCCAGTGGTCTGTTTCCTCAAATGTAAAACAGGAATAACTGGGGAACAGTACCCGTGTTTCCTGCTGTGGAGGAATCACAGGTGCCTTTGACGGGCAGAAGAATGCCCACCCCAAAGATGTCCTCGTCTAATTCCTGGAACCTGTGAAAGTGTCCCCTTACGTGGCAAGAGGGACTTTGCAGATCCTGGGATGGGAAGGTTATCCTGGATTGTCAGGTGACCCAACATAATCCTAAGGGAGACAGATGATCAGAGTCTGTCGTGACTCCGTGATGACAAAATCAAGAGGCTGAAATGACGGGAGGACGGGGTCATGAGGCAAGAAGGCAGGTGGCTTCCAGAAGCGGAAAAAAAAAAAAGGCAAAGAAATGCATTGTTCCTCAGAGCCTCCAGAAGGACCCGGCCTTGCTGACAAACTTGGCATTGGCCCGGAGAGTCTGCTCCCAGACCTCTGATCGCCAAAATGGTAGGAGGATTAATGTGTGTCATGTTCAGCCACTAAGTTTGCGGACATTTATCACAGCGGCAATCGGAAGCTGATACAGGGTCCGAAGAGAGGAGGTGTCTGGGTGTTGTGACCGCCAGGCCCATCCATCACTGCAGCCATGACCCTGGGGTCCTAGGGTCGGGTCATGAGAACTAAGGACACAGGCGAGCAGGGTCTTGGGAGATTTCACTGGCCCATGCCAGACCGGGGCAGTTAGGCAACACCCAAACCACAGCTGAGCCAGGAAGCAGGCTTCCGCAAAGAGTGTGTAGGCTCCAAAACGACACCAGCTTGCCAAGTGCCCTCCTGCCATTGCTGTCTCCCTCTCCACACACCACTGGAGTCACCCACACCCACGCGACCAGTTCGGGGAGCTGGGAGGAGAGGACGCATCTACCTCGCTCCTTCTCTCACTGCTTCTTCTCATTGCGTCATGCCTCAGAAAGTCAACACCAAGCTCCTCCATGCCCTGGCTTCAGACCGTGGAGGTCCTAACTCTAGATTAAATACATCAAAGGGGACTGAGGGGACAGGCCTTGCCCACTCAGACTCTGCCCTCCTGGAGGCATGTGATTAACAAAGGAAATGAAATTCCATTAGCTATGTGACAACAAAGACAAGGAAGGAGTCCTTAGCTATTGCCTGACCTTAACGATTCATTGTGCAGACGAAAACACGGAGACGCAGGCACGTGAAAAGTCGTCTCCCCTGGCAGAGACATTCTGCCCAAGGCCCGTGGAGTCGGCTTGCCCGGGTTCTATTTCTGGCTCTGCCGGTTATTAAGGTGTAATCTTGGGTAAATTACCATAATCTTTCTGCATCTATTTCCTCAATATAAACAGGGAAAATAATAGTTCCTCTTGTATAGTGTTGCTTAGAACAGTAACTGGCAGGTACCCAATAATCAGTAACTGCTATGATTATGATAATTCCACAAATAGTTATTATTACTATAATTTCCCAAATGCCACTCTCTCCTAGGTACTGAGGAAATAGTTTCTGGCCCAAAGAGCTCCCGTGGCACGGAGGAGACAGACAAAAACGAGCAAATTCACAATGGGCAACATTCTTCTGCAGAAGGAGTCACCGGGGTGGAGGGTGAGTAGTTTTGCCCCAGATGGGAAGGAAGAAAAGATGATAAAGACCTCCCAAAGACGGTGTCATCTGAAGGTGGTTCCAAACAGTATGCAGAAGGTTGTCCAGCTGGCCAAGCGGGTGAAAGAGATTCCTTCAGGGAAAGAGTATGTGCAAAGGCCCTGAGGTATGAAAGGAGACCTCAGGGTGTGTTTGACAGGTGCAAGCAACCCCAGCTCACCGGCTGGCCTGTTAGGTAGCACCAGGAGAGGAGGGCAGGTGTCAGGTGCTGGAGAGCCCAGTGCCAGCCGAGGGGCTTGAATTCCTCCTCTTGGCCTGTAACCTCAACCTTCCCCTCCTAAGCAGCTCTAAAGGAAGGTGGAGAAAAATATTCCTGCAGGGGGCTGGACACGGGCATGCATTCATATGCTGTGACGTTGCCAGCTTTATCTTAATTCCTATAAATTAGTGTCTTCTTCAATATTATAATCACGTTCATTCACTCATTTAACAAATGCTTATTAAGTGCCTACCGAGTAGCCCTAGAATACCAGTAAATACAACCAAGATTCTTGCCTTTGTGGGTATTTTATCCTAGTGGGCACGGAGAAGCGGTGGTGGAGAAAGACAATGAATTATAATGATGATAGATCGTAGATAGAGAGGTAGATCATCATTTGAGTGTGTTGAAAGGTGATAAATGCGCTGGAAAACAGGAAAATCGGAGCAGGATAAGGTAGGATGTCATTAAATGAATTAATAAAGTAATTAAGACATTAAGATGGATGGGTGGATGGGTGGATGTTTTGAAGAAAGGACAGAAGAAACGAGAAGGCCGGCTCGATGGTGGGGAGCCGCGGGAAGGGTTCGGGCGAGGGAATGGCAATACGCACACCTGCCCGCCCTGCCTCCCACGTGGCTCCCCCTCGGGAGGCAGCGGGCAGCTGTTCTGCACACCCAAGGTCGTGGGAAGGGGACGCCAGCCAGAGCAAGTTCCCCAGATCCTCCCCGGTCCCCAGGCAGCTCGTCAGCTGGTCTCCCACACTTCAAATGCAGCTGAGTTCCCAAATGCACAGGTGATACAAATACCTTCCGGGCACATGGCAGTTAATGGATTACCTGGTTAAACTGCAGCAAAGGGAGGGAGCTCAGACACCAGAGGTGGGATGGAAGGCTGGGGGCTGCGGCCCTTGCTAACGACCGACCGAAATCCAGTCTCCGGGAGGAGGGGACTGATACTTTGGGAAATGAGGTTATGGTCATCATTCCCTCTGTGGGCACAAGGCTTTTCCCAGCACACAGCCACCTCTGACCCTGCGTTCTAGGGAGAGGAGGCGGGAGACCGCCGGGCTTCCGGCTGCCCCTCGGGGCCGGTCACCTCTCCGCTCTGGGCCTCGGCTTCCCCGTCACTAACTTGCCATGTCCCAGTCCTTCTCTCCTGATCAAAGAAACAAATGGATGGAGAAACTGTGGCATCTGCTTTGAAAAGAAACATAGAGGACGAGTGCGGGTTTATTAAAGAAAACGAAACGTTTCCCATTTTCCAAAGCAGGTGGCACTGCAGCGATTGAGAATGGAATCACACAAAGCTGGGTTCAGATCCCGATTCTGCGTCTTTCCAACTGTTTTAGCTCTCTGAGCCTCGACTTTCTTATCTGTAAAATGGGGGTTGTCCCGCCTCCCCCGTAGGCTGATCGGGAGAATTAAAAGAGCTACCGCATTTTGGTGTCCGGCACATGAGAAGTGCTTTATGGATGTAGCTCAGGTGGTCGTTGCTCTGCGCCCAGCCTCCTGCCCAGGACCCCGTGATTTAGAATGAGGTTCCCCGGCCTGGTGCATGCCGCATCTCCAGATACTGGGTGGTGGGTGTGCATGTTTGGGAAGGGGTCCATGTAGAACAAAATCCTGGAAGAGGCACTGCAGCCCCCACCTCTTCAAGGCTCTTCTAGCCCATTTCTGGGTAGGACAGGTGCAGACACAAGCAGGACCAGGAGACAGAGGCAGGTGGCTCTGGTTCCTGCAGGGCCTGGGCCACTTCCCCTCCAAGCCAGAGAGGGAGAGGCTGATGGCGCTACCCATAAAGTCTCGGCATCTCAGACTTCTTTTGACACCAGCCCAAGCGCCCCAGACTCAGAGGTGACATTTCCTAACTGAGTGCCAGACCCTCAGCTCCCTGTGCGCACGCCTGTCACAGCCCATGATGTTCCGACACAGGCCGACGCTGCTCTGAGCACCGCAGCCCCAACCGTGGGCTCCATGCCCAGTGCCCAGGGACCCATGACATTTTGCAGCCCATGAAACAGCTGGTTTGTGAGATGGTGCCGGCGCCACGGCCCCTCCTCTGGGCTCTTTTCTCCCTGGACCGCCATCCGAGACCCTGCCAGGCCCGGGGAGACCCCTTCTCCAGCCAGGAGGGCCCCCCCACTTCGTTTTGTTGTTACCGCTGTTCTTCTTTTCCAATGCAATGAGGCACAAGTTTCAGGACACTGCGAGACAGAGACCAGAAAAGCGTTCCTCTCATCTTATGCCCGCTGCCAAGCTGAAATCTGACTGCATTACAGACACGGCTCCTGCCCTCGGCCTGATGGTGTACAAATGCCGTGAAGAGTAATAATGACCATTTTCATTTACTTTGAGTCTGCTAGGAGCCAGGCACTGTTCCAAGTGTGTTACCTACACCGATTGATTTAATCCTCATAAGAGCCTGGTAGGTTCCAGGCCCTGGAACCAGGGCTCCCACTAGTCCAAGTGGGACTCCCTACAGGTTTAGTCTGACTTCATGTACAGCCCTCCTGGGGGGAGAAATGGTGGGGCCAGGATGACCCGAAGCCCCAGCCCTTTAAGTATCCAGTTCAGTACTGGATACTCCCAGTGACAAGTTTCATCGCATTCCCCCATGGACATGTTTTTGAAAACCCCCAAGGTGACTTCCAGACAAGAAGAGACTTCTCCTGCAGCGGAGACATGGTCCATCTTCCCAGACGGGGCGCCTGTTGCCTTTGTCCCACTCGGCTGAGAGCAGGGTTGGTGGTCAGAGCTCAGAATGTCTTCTGTTCTTTACGAGAAGACAAAAGCATCGCATGTTGGTGTTTGGGGATCCCAGGCCCATAAAACGGTTTCTGTGGGTGCCTGCCTACCCCACCCTCTAGCGCTCTCAGCTGAGGAGCCTCGGAGTTGTGCTGGGGGGCTGCTGAAGGCTGGGGGTGGGGGTGGGGGGTGGGGGCGGCAGGATGCAGAGAGGCGGGTCCCTGCCTTCCCGGGTGGGCTGCCCCACTGTGCAGGCCCAATCACCTCACTCTGTGTGACTGAGGCCACCGTGAGCCCCCGCGGAGCCGCAGGTGTCCCCTTTGAAAAGTGACAATAATGTGTGATTGCTACTGACCCACCCAGATCATGGGGCTGTGGAGAGGATCACATGACACAGGGTTGTAGAAATGACCAGAAGACCTTAACATAGAGTTGGTGAAGATCACGGCAGTGTTGGTGGGGGGCAGGGGCCTGACACTCTGAGCCCTTAACCAGAGGCTGGCAGTGGTGGCTCAGCATGCTGTGTGGCCCTAGACAAGTCGCCAAACCTCTCTGGGCTTTGCTGTCCTCTCCTGTCAAATGGTGACAGTGAAGGACACCGTGAGACAAGACATGCGGACGGACTCGGAGCCCCTGTTGAGCAGCATTTTCCTCTACTCAACACTCATTTGAAAAGAGTGCAATTCTGGCCATCGCCAGAGGGGGCGCTGCACCTGGGAAAGGAGACCTGCCAGGGCAGCAGGGAGGTGAACTCAAACCCTCTCTGTGCTCCCACTCCTAACAACGACAACAAACCGAAAGCCTTGCCTTTCAGACACAGCGAGGAAACACACACGGATGGCTTCGTGGCCCAGCACACCAGCAGATAAAGACTGTAACAACAGTAAGAACCAGCATATACCTAAAAGCTGCCCATCTCCAGGGCGTAAAGCAGATGGACCTCAGTCCCAACAGTCCAGTTGTCCAGTTGTCCCGTGCAGGTGGCGCTAACCCGCCACCATCAACCTTGTCCCCTCCCCCTGGTCATCCCAGCAGCCCCAAGGCCTCCAGGGCTCCAAACGTGGCCGGATCTGCTTTGGGAGCTGCCTCCCGAGTCCCGTGAGGACTCCCATCTCACTCTCTGACCTCACACTGGCCAACATGGTTCCCAAGATCCGTCCCTGGGATGATGCCACCTGGAGATCCTTTTGAGACAGGGAGGATTCGGGTCAGACCCCAGAGTGCGCCTACCAGTCAAAACGGCTGGGGCAGGGCCAACCCCCCAAACGGGAGTCCGTGGCATCTCGTTCTCAGAAGCTCCTCTCTTGTTATTGGCCGCTCCGGCCCGGTGTCTGTGCCTGCCCACTCTGCTCTAGAAGCAGCGCTCCCTGGGGAGCCTTCATCCCGTCCCAGAGCCTGAAGACACTGTTTAGTGCAACGCATGTCAAGTCCGCACTTCTGCCCTGAGCGGGGGCAGCTCCAGGTCTGGGTCCTGCCTGTCTCCATCCCCAGCACTCGGCATGACGCCTGCATGCAGCGGGTGCTCCATGAGTGCTTCTGGTTGGCTGGAGACGCTCAGGGGTGGCAGTGGCCTGTCAGTAGAGGGTGGCCGTGGACGGAGGGAAGAGCCACCCGCCAAGAACTTTGCACTGTAATCCCACTTAATTCCTCCTGCCAGCCCTGTCTGCAGAGCTTAATTAGCTCTGTTTTAAAAAAGATGAAACAGAGGCACCAAAATCCTCACCCACCCTTCACGCTCTTAAACATGGGGACCGCTGGGGCAAGGCAGAGGCCTCTTCTTTCTGGAGTCGCTTCGGATAGAAAGTCCAGACTCATCCCCTGAGAACAGGCTTCACTGCTGGTCCCAGGCTTGTCTGAGGGTGGGAGTGGACCCAGATAAATAAGTAAGAATAGCCGCCACTTAACAAGCGCTGATTCTGCCCTGAGCGCTGTTCCGAATGCTTCAGACACACTAGCACCTTTGACCCCTCAAAGAGGGGAGGTGTCGCCCCATTTTACAGTCCAGGAAATTGAGGCACAGAGAGTTAAGCCCTTGCTTGAGTCAGTAGAGACAGGGAGGATGGGATACAAGATCACAGACCCTTAACCGCTGCGCCATACTGCCTGCCCTCTGGCTCTCCACGGTCTTCTTCTCCGCAGACGCTCAGAGAAGCCAAGTAACCAGCCTGATGTCACACAGCAAGTCTGAGGCCCACCTGGCTTTAGACCAGGGGTCCCTGGCCCCACCTACCTTGGGAGTAAGAAAGAAATAGGTAGGATACATCCACGCCAGGCACTGCGCCTGGCACTTTCTTTGTACGGATCTCATTTCACCCCGACAGCAGTCTTATGCACTAGACCGTATGACCCCCGTGATACGGGCGAGAAAACAGAGAGGTGAAGACACCTGCTCCCAGCGACCCAGCGGCTGGCTCTCCAGCCACCGTGGCTAGCCCTAACCTTTGCTAACAGGCAGGGTCTCCCTGTGCCGGGAGGAATAAATGGGCCCTCTTGTCCCTGCCCTCCTCCTTGCTGCTTGGCTTCTTAATGCTAATTTATGGGCAGCAAGCAGAGTCTGAGATGATGAAGGCGAGACATTAAGAGAAGGAGGGAGGAAGGAAGAGGGGGCGGGGCTGTAAATATTAATTGTTCTATGAGGAGGTGGCTTTTCAATTCCTGGCCAAAGGGAGGGCTAGGTTTAATTAACTCTGCTTATGTGCTGGGGACAGGTCCTGATTGAAAATGAGCTATGGAGCCGCTGTGATAAGGCGGAGGGCCCGGCAGCCTCACAAATGGAGCAGCCCCATCGACACCTGGACCCGACCTCGGAGGCAGACAGGCCCACAGGCTCCGTGCTGTCTGTCCCCAGTTCCCGCTCCCCACGGCCCCCCTCCCTCCCGCCCTGATCCCAGCCTGAAGTTTCCAGAACGCCTCTCCCTCCCTGTCCCAGCCTCCGTCCCTCCCCTGTCTTCTCCAGCCTACACAGACTCATTCACTCATCTGTCTTCGGCTGGCGTTTTTTGGCGGCAAGAAACCAAAGCCCCTACCTTCGCCTAAGTAAAGACGACTGATTATGAGGCTGGCTACAAGGGTGCCCCGGGAGCCCAGAAGCTGGAAGACCAGCCAGGCCCCTAGAACTCAGAAATGGGAAAGAATCGGATCCAAACCAGGCTCATTCCTACCCTCTCCCCCGCCCCCGCCCCCCGAGCACTACCAAAGCTTCTGGGCTCTGCTTGTGTCTGGATCTGCTCTGTCCGCCCTCCTTCTCTTTGACCCCCCAGGCATGTGATGGTCCCGCTCCCATTCTCTGGTTCTGCAAGTTGAAATTCTCGTGAGCAAGAGTCTCATTGGTCCAGTCCACTGGTCAGGTGCTCATTGCTGTCCAATCAGGGCTTGCAGAAAGGACCGCAAGTGTCCTTTCAGAGTTAAGCAGTGGGGTGGGATGCCTCGGCGGGGGTGGAGGGATTGGAAAGAAGGGACGGAAGTCTCAAGATTCAAGGCCCACCCCAAAGTTCTCCCTTTCGCACCTGATTCCCCCTCTGGGATCATCCCTTCCTCTGCGCTTCCACTGCCCTTTTCACCATCTCACTGCTGTGTGACCTTGGGCAAGTTCCTAACCCTCTCTGTGCCTCAGTGTCCTCATCTATACAATAAAGGTAATAACCTCGTAGGGTTGATGAGAATTTATTAAGAGGCAAAGCACTTCAGGCAGACCCCCGGGTCCATAGGAAGTGCCTAGACATGTGAAGTCTAAGTATTGCTGTGACCATTGTTTCGCCTTTTATAGCATTTTCTGCCTCATTTGGAATACTTTCCGTGCACGCCTGTCTCACCTGCCATCTTGGGCACTCCTCCACGGAGACATCTTTGCCTCTGAGCTGGGCACAGCACCTGGCACAGGGCGATTGCTCAGTAAATGCCTGGTCTCAGTAAATGCCTGGGGGTGATAGGGGGTCCCATACATTTACTGAGCTTCTACTATGTGCCAAGGCAGGGAGACACATGACAGAGTGCCCCTGGGGACCTGGGCTGGTAGCGGGTGCTTTATAAATCCCCTCATTTAATCTCCGCCATGGCCTTGGGAAGAAAACACTTCTGTCCCTATTGTCACGAAAGGTGCTGGGTCCCAAGGGGCCAGAGTCACCAGCCTCTGAGGGGAGAGGAAGGACCGGAGCCCAGGGTGGCTGGCACGGCCCACGTGGCTCCCTGCTGTGCCAAAGTCCCCAGGAGGCTGCAGGAAGCTTCCAGGGACCCGAAGGCACAAGATTAATTGGTGGACAAAGTCCTCCATTCAGCCTAGATAGTCCTAGGAGACCTCACAGGAGGGTGGACAGGAAACCACTCTGCTGTCCAGGGACGACGCAGAGAAGCGGTTCAGGCGCCAGCTCCCGGGGCAGGTGTGGCTGCGCGTGAGTGAGTAAACAGCGCACCTGTGCGTGGGCCGGGCAGGGCCCGTTGACGGTGCCAGGACGTGTGTGCGCTTCCTTTCCTTTGCCAAGTCATTCAAGGCATTCAGACCTGGAAGCCTCTTTATCCCTAAAGTGGGATTCAGGGTTCAAAATCCCAGCACCATCACGCCCTTGCTGTGTGACCCTGGGCGGGTCCCTTCCTGTCTCTGAGTCTCTCTATACAACAGTGGAGTTGCGTGACATTATTGGTAAAAAGCCTTTCAGCTGAGAACGGTGATGAGCCCCAGGGGCTCGGGGCCGGGTGCCTGGCTTCACCCCTGCCTGCAAAAGAGACCTGGTCCTGGCCTCCGAGGGGCTGGGGGGCTGGGCAGGAGCCTGGGTTATTTTTAGTCTCTGATTAGGAGCCTCTCGCCCGCCCGGAGCTAGGCCCTCCAGCCGCTCCACTGAAGGGTACGCCGACTGCTTAATCAGACTGCTCTCGCCACAACTGATTAATAGAGGTGCCTGCTTTTCTTTAAAAAAAAAAAAAAAAGAAAGAAAGAAGGAAAGAAAGAAAATGCTTCTGTAAATCAGCTGTTTATTTAACTTTCCCTGGCATTTAATGATTGCAAGGCTTGGGAGGGGAGGAGATGGGAAATTAATTTCAGTCTCACCAGAAGAGTAGGTCGGGGAAATAATGAACTTCCCAGCCTGGTGGGGAACAGAGATGGAGGAGATGCTGGGGGAGGCAGAGGCTGCAAGCCTCCACGTCCCGGGCTCCAGCTGGGCCACCTCCGAGTCTCCACTGCAAACGGAGAGGGAGAGCCAGGCGGGGTTCTGCCTCCTTGCAAGATGCAAAGCCCATCAAAAATCTCCCCCAGTCTTGTGCAGGGAGGGACGCAGAGGCACAGCCAGGTGGGCCCAGAAATCGCACGCAATGATTGTTACGGTTTCCCATGCTCTCGTGCTGGGATATTCAGCAGAGCTCCCCCCACCACGCCCCGTCCACGCCCACACGAGACGGTGACACCAGGATGCAGAGGTGCGCATGAGAGATGGGTCAATTCAGGGTGGACGCGCTGGCGGGGCCTCAATGTTCATCTGAGTTCCTTCTTCCACAAGCACGGAAACTGAGGCCCCCGACGGGAAGGCAGCCACGTGTCCCAGGCTGCACGGTGAGTGCGGGGCAGAGCGGGGCCTCGACCCAGCTGTCCCTGGTCCTGGTGTCCCCGTCTCTGCATCTCCCCTATCGGAGGAGCACAGAGTAACTCTGCTGTGGATGGGATGGGTGTGTCCCCCCAAACACAAATGTTGCAGCCCTAATCTCACATGGGGCACTTGAGGGGTGGGGCCTTTGGGAGGTCACTGGGTTTGGGTGAGGTCACAGAGGTGGAGCCCCCAGCGTGGGATGGGCGCCCTTATAAGGGGACGCAGGGGCCAGAACGTCTCTGCTCTCCACCACGTGAGGCCACAGCAAGTGGACAGCCCTCTGCAACCCAGCACCAGGGCTCACGCCAGACCACACCACCTTGTTGGCGCCCTGACCTAGGAATTCCAGCCCCCAGCACTGCGAGAAATATATAACCTTCTGGGAGCAGAGCCTGAACCAACTTGGTTATAAATGACAGCAGCTGCAGGGGTGACTGCAGCAGAGGTCCCGAGGCCGATTTTCACTGGGCCGTCCTGGAGCTCGTGCCGTTCTGGAACCAACCACGTAGGCAGGGGAGTGGACTGCACTGACCGGCCAGGTGCGGGTCAGGTGGCCCAGCCCTCCCTGGCCACCACAACTGTCTCAGCACCCCTGCCCAAACCAGGGAACCCAGCCACATGGTGGTCTTCACTTCTGCCTGGACCTTCACTCTCCCACCTCCGAGTCTCTGTCCACGCCATCCTCTCTCCTCCCGGGGAGCTTGAGATACCATAAGGCCCGGTTCAGATGCCTCCTCCTACAGGAAGCCTTCTGGGATCCCCTGGGTCCCAAGTGTCCTCTCCCCTCTCCCTCCTCTTATCCCTGCTGCCCGTTGTCGATCCCTCTGTGATGGCAGCACCAGCTCTGGCGTGTGACAGTCGTTGGGCCCATGTCTTGTCTCATTCACACGCTCCTTCAGGGCAGGGGCCGAGTCTTATTTATCTTCATTGTCCCAGGTCTCAGCCAGGCACACAGTAAGGTACATAAGGTTGAATGAGTGAAAGAGTAAATGAGAATTCATACAGATGACTCTAAAATCAGAAATAGCAACCTCTGCACAGGTTTGCACGCCCCTCTCTGATAATACAATTCCCAGGCTGGCAACTGGCCGAGTCAGGATGTTCTTCTTGGCCTCTGACTTACATGCTTCCTGCATTTTTAGGGGAGCGGGGAGCTCTCCAGAGACAAACAGCACCCTTATTGCAAAGGTCTTCCTTTCGTGTTTTGCTGTGACTTCTTCCCTCCCTCAGCCAACTCCCTGCCTTTGGGAGTCAGCACCCACAGGCTGTGGAATGTGGGAGGTGGCATCCAGCCGCCCCCCCAGCCCTGCTGGGGGGGGCCTGTTTCCAGGAGAGGCCCAGCAGCCAGTGCCCGGGAAATGCCAGCCCTCTCCCCCAGCTCCGCCCGGCAAGGCCAGCTCTGCACCCCTCCCTTCCCTGTCAGCAGCCTGTCAGCCTCTGATGCTCTGATGGACGGGAAGCTGTCATCCTCTTCCCCATCCCACATCATCACCGTGTCCCCGCCCTGCCCCCTCCTGGCTGCGGGAAGCTGGGAAGCTATCCCTAAGGGCTGGCACTCAGCCCGGCTTTCACCACTCCACTCAGGAAGGCAGCTCCGGGCAGGCCGTGCGGGGCTGCTGACGGAGGCAAAGGATGGTACCCGCACAGCAGGGCGGGCCCTGGGGTCTTCCGAGCCTGGGGCTCAGTGTGGCCTCGTCGGGGGCCCCAGTGGGGAGCTGCCCCTCAGCGTCCCGACCTGCTGCCTGAGACCAGGAGCACCCAGCACCTCCGTCGGCCTGAGCTCCTCAGTGAATCTCAGAACGTGGGAGCTGGAGGGGTTCTTAAGGACGGTGTGATGTGGAGGTTCCACAGACCTAGGACAAGGGGTGAAATCAGTCAGAGGCGGATTCGCTCTTTGCGCAGGGACCCCACCTGGGAGTGACTCAGAGATCCCGTCAGCGCAGCACCCAGGGCCCCACTCTGCGAACCCTGTCGCCTCCCCAGGGACACCCTGAGTGCCAGAGTAGTGTGAACACGCGTGTCCCTCTCAGCACCGTAACCCTACCACCGGGCACAGCACCCGGCTCCTAGCAGGTGCTCAGGAAGTTTTTGTTGAATGAATTATTACAGAATGAACGCTATTTATTAAGCTACGGCCAATGTGGGTCTAATTCTGGGTAGGCACGGTCCCTTGTACTCTGCACACAATGGAGGGTGGCTCTAGAACGCCCGGACAGCCTCTGGCACCCTGTGCGGACTGGCAGCACCTGTGTTAGGCAACAGTGAATCCGGACAAATCATCTCACCCAACTTGTACCCATCACTTAATCCACTCACTCCTCCAACAGATGTTTACCGAACACCTACAATGAGCCAGGCGCTGTGCTGGGTGCTGGGAGCTGGGGGTACAGCCACAAATAAGACTGTGTTGTGAACGTCGCAACTAGTCTGTGCAATTAGCCCCTCACAAGAGGAAGGTAAACAAAGACCTACATAAGGTAACTTAGGGAGAGGTAAATATGGCGAAGAATGGCGTGCTAGGGTGCTTGTTTTTGCTGGGGTAGTCAGGGAAGGCTTCTCGGCTGAGGTGGTGCGGAGAGGGATGTGAAGGGAGCGAGGGAGCGAGCCATGAAGCTACCTGGGAGAGCTGTCCCAGCAGAGGGGGCAGGGCGGGCTCGCAACCTGAGGCAGGGATGTGCCTGGGGTGTCCAGGAAAGGCCCGTGTAGCGGAGACAGAGGAGCAAGAGGAAAAGTAACTGGGCAGGCCCAGACAGACCCCCCAGGGGCCGGAGGTGGCATAGGAAGAGGTGCCATAGGTTCTATTCTGAGCACCCATTATGTGCCTGTCACATACGTGCCCCTACAGCCTTGTCATTTTGTGAGTTTGTGACAGCAGCCCTCTGCTGAGTTCTCTGGAGCGAAAGGGACTGATAGGTTACAAGAAAGAGAATGCACAGAGCCTTGGCTCAGGCTCACGCAGCTCACCATCTGGCCGTGGTTAGGGTGTCACCAACACTCATCAAGCACCCATCGCATGCCGGGCGCCTCCCATCTCATCCTACCTGTCCAGTGGAGCCACGTGAGACGGGGGCTGCTGGAGTTCTCGATTTGCAGATGGTCCACAGCACCCCCACATCGGGAACAGCTTCCCGGCCTGCTGGAGGGAGCGGGGCGGAGGATGTGGAGGCAAAGTTGGGTAGGTGAGGAGCGCGATGGAGTTCCATTCATCAGGCTCTGACAGGCTGCTGAAAGGGAAGGGAGGGTGCAGCGCTGGGCGTGCCAGGAGGAGCCGGGGGACAGGGCTGGCATTTCCCAGGCACCAGCCTCCAGGCGTCTCCTGGGAACACGCCCACGTGGCAGGGCGGAGGCTGCTCGGATCCCACCTCCTCCAGAAAGATGCGCTCCAACAGCCTGTGCCTGCGGCATCCAGGGAAGTCGGGGCTTTGGCTCGGGGAGGGAGGAAGTCAGCGCATATCCCAAAAGGTCACAGGGCTGCCTGAACTCAAACCCATGTCTCTCTGGATCCACAGCCTGGGATGCTTCAGAAAGCAACCGGCATCCTCCGGCCTCCCTTCCCGTTCCCCTCTCACGGGTTAATGAGAGGGAGGCGCCCGGTCTCCCAGTCTGACCCGGGAAGCCTCCTCACCTTGGCAGAAGGATTCTTTTGAAGTTACGAAGTGCAAACCAGTTTCACTATCCATCAGGACAAAAGTTCCCCTCCCCAAGGAAAGGACATACCTGGAGTCTGCTGGCTTCCCCAGACACTGGCATTCTGAAACAAGGACTGGGGGAAGGCACGATTCTACGACGGTGACACTCCAGGCACTTTGGCAGTGGGAAGAGTGACTGAGCTATTTCGGGCAGGGACCCTTCCCAGCAGCCATCACTCACACCATCCAGGCTGCCGCCCACTGCGCTCGTACATAAGGCTGGGCTTGTGCATATGTGGGTTCTTGCAAACAGTTTTTAAAGGGCACGGGTCCCAGGGGAGCCTATTCATAGACTCTGAAAGCTGGAGGATCCTTAGCGAGCATCCCAGTCCAATCTGTCCATTTTCAAATGGAGAAACTGAGGTCCGGGGAGAGAAGATTGCCCTCTCTGAGGTCACATCGCACACCTGCAGTTCAGGGGAGGAGTCGAAAGCAGAACTCCTGCGGGTTGACTCCTGCTCGGGGCTCCTCCCACAGTGGCTGATTTATCTCCAAAGTCAGACGCTGAGACGCTTGGCTTTGCCACTTCTTAGCGGCATGACCTTCAGTAAATGCCTTAACCTCCCTGACTATCGACTTCCCCGTAATAGTACCTGTTTCACACGCTGTGGGTTAGATGGGTGCTTGGCACAGAGCAGGTGCTCAATAATGATTACGACATTACCCACCACCCTCATGGCTCAGGGCGCCTTTCCACTTCTTCATCTCCCGGGACTCAAAGAACATCGCCTCCCACTCCCAGCAAACACAAGCCCCACCGTGAGAGATCCAGGCTGCAACATCCCTCTCCCCCCTACCCCGAGCCTGGCTCGCTCTGCGTGCCAGTTCAGAGCACCCCGTAGGGGAAGACCAGAGGGGTGGCGGGGAAGGAGGAGGAGAGCAGTGGCTCGTTGCCCGAACCCTGCAATGCAGACCTCTACGGGAATGAAGAGAGCATTGCATTGCCTCTGAACCAGGCAGTAACGGGGAATAAGACCGAGAAGCAGGGGAAACTCCATCTCAGAGGCCTGGTCCCAGCCCCAGCGGTCATGACAGGAGCTGGGGGTCTGGGTCTTAGAGGGGAAGGTAATGGAGGAGTGACAGCGAGAGCTGAGACGCTCAGGGTTCAAGGGCTGCGGACCCTGTGGAGGATTTAGAGATGCTCAGAGGTGGCCCATGGCAGGGCTCGGGAAAGTTTGCCTCGAGGGTGGACGCAGGATAGAGGCTGCCATCTGCTGGCCCCTAGGATCCATGGCCTCCACCCCCTGAGACCCACCCAGGCCCGGAAGTGGGTCAGAAACTGGCACGTCACCCCTTGCTTTATAGACGAGAAAAGAGTGTCCCAGACCAGGGAGGAGGATCCCACCCTCTCTGTCCCAGCCCCAAGTACACGCAGCTATCGAAAGCGGGCTCAGGGCTCGAATTTCCCTCTTGCTGGTTCCTTGGGTCCTTTTACTACTACCTGTGGGAATCAGGACGGAGAGTGGGAAGAGCACTGATCTGTGAGCATTTAGGGCCCTTAGCTCGCCTGGAGGCCTGGGAGATGAGCGGTTGCCAGTCTGTGTGTTTGTGGTCCTTTAGGAAGAGGCCGATCTTGTGGTGATGGGGACCGTGGGAGCTGTCCCTGGTGCTGACTCTCTTCTTCCATGCCCTGTGTACTGACCACTCTCTGGCGTCAATCCACTTGTTGGGACATCCTTGGCGATCCTTTAACATCAGGTCATCTTCTTCTGCTGCTGCAGCTCTTCTGGGTTAACTCCAACTAAGCGGGGATGGCTCTGGGTAACAAATATGTCTTAACGAAACTCTCTACCGAACATCACCATCCAGGCAAATTCCTGCTTACTGGGCACTGTTCTAAGGGCTTGGCATGGAGTTAATGCGTTCAGTGCTGACGTTTTTATGGGACAAGTGCCATTACTAAGCCTTGCTTGTTACAGATGGGGAAACTGAGGCACAGGAAGGTTTAGTATTGATACCTTCCTCAAGGTCATACCGCCTATAAATGGTAGGACCAGAGAGGCACGCACAGGGGGTCTGAACCCAGAGTGCACACACTTGATCCCATCCCGCCTCCCCCGTCCCCTTGTAATCATGTAATGCAACTGAAGGACAAATGGAAATGATTTTGCATTATCTGCTGTTTTGCATGATTGGTGGCATGGCTCCCTTCCACAAGCACAAAAATCCAGGAGCTGGCTGGTGAAGGAAGGGGTTCATGTCCTTTCTTTGAAGAAGGACTCACTGGGCTCAAGGGGAAGACCAGAGGCTAAGGCAGAAAATCCCCGAGAACTCAGAAGCCACATCTGGTTGCCTGTCTGGGTGTGAAGGGAGCAGCAGGAGCCCTGGGGACCAAGGGCACAGGCAACAAGAAGTGGGGCCTGGAAGACCCGGGATAAATAGGTCAGGACTACAGGAGACGTCTGGGAGCCACTGTAGTGAACTCCGTAATGCGCCACCCAGGTGGCCCTTCAGAAAGCTGTCCTAGATGCTGGGAAGGCCACCCACTGACCAACCTCGACTGCCCATCCCCTTTAGGGATGACCTCATCTGAAGAGCCAGCTCTCCCAAGCCCTGCCCCTTCCCAGGGCAGCCCACCCCCAGGGACCCGTTGGCCCGAGGGTGTAAAGGCCCAGCCCGCCGCCCACAACGTGACATACTCTGAAAAGTCACCCCAGCTCTGGCTGGCCAAGGTCATTTTGGGACTGTGTTCTGCCTCCAGTTCTCCCTCTTCCCAGCCCTGCTTCCTTCCTATCCCTCCCATGGCTGCCGTTCCTAAGAGCACTCCCTACTAAACACCCTGCACCCCAAGGCCTGTCTGGGTTGGAGTCAGCTTCCCGTGGGACGCAACCTGCAACAGACTTTCGCACCCAGCTTCCCTTCACCGAGAGGCCCGGCCAGCCCATCTGCTGGCTGCCAACATACCTGCCTTTTAAATCATCCATGTATTACGCAGCTGATTTTTCACACAGGAAAGAGAGCCCAGGAAAGGTTTTCCAACCGCATTACTGAATTGGTCCTCCCGGACCCACATCAGCCACGCGGGACACTGCAGGGGTGGGGGGGGGGAGGTGAGGGGGTGGGCGGGAAGCAGAAAACAGGGACAGCCTGAGAGGGCGGTCCCTGCCTCACCCCCCCCCCCGCCCCCATCTTCAGGGAAAGTCTCTATACAAGTGACCCAGAGGGATGAGATGGATCATGCAGGAGACAAAAACATCATTAAAATGAGTAATTGCACAACATACACAACTGTCGCTGACGATGGAAATTCACTCTTACATCACACTGGCTGCGCCGCTGGGAGGCCCGTGCTGCTATCACACCGTTTTGCATAGGAAATGCGGACACTCAGTCACCCATTGGCCAGGGCTGCTGCAGAGACTGGGTTTCACGGTTGCAGAGTCCAAGTTCATTCTCCCCTACTGGGCTGAGGTCAAGGGAAAGGCAGGGAAAGACAAGAAAGAGAAGAGCAAGGAGGAGAGTGGACACAGCAGTGCAGATGGTGGTGGGAGGACGCCAACGCCAGCCCCGGGAGCCGCTCCGTCGTCTCTGTGCCCAGCCTCGCCAGCCAGAGGGGACGGAGGCCCAGGGCCTTGGCTTCCCAGAGCCAGCGCTCAGTGAGGAATTTCAAAATTCTCTTGGCTGCCCCGACCCGGACTCACCACTGACAAATGGAGAACAAATGAGACCGTTTAGCCAGTAATTAAGCAATAATGGTCTACCCAGAGGTCTCCACCAGGCTGGGAGCAGCCAAAGAAAGGACCTAGAGGTTGCAGAGAGGGGCAGAGTAGGGAGGAGCCATTTATCAGATTATTACAGAGAGAAAGGAGGAGAGACTCGTTCACCCCACGCCAGCCCCCAGGCTTTCCTGTTACGGCGTGGACAGAGGGAGACCTCAGCAACTCTGCTCTTGTGTGGAGGGAGCCCAGCCTCCACACGCAGCCTCTTTCTTGGAGCTGACTCGGGGTGTGGACACCCCATTCACTACTCAGACCACTTCCATGCCAGAGCGTAGGAGCGGAAAGGAGGGGGCGGGATTTAAGTGAGGTCAGTGATGACGACCTTCAGGTTAACCTCTGTGGCCGGGGACATACTCCAAGCAGCCCCTCTGTCCTGGCACAAACTACAGCTCCATTCAACAAATAGACGTTGACATCCCTAATGGTGGCGGCAATAACAGCAACAGTAACAGTGACCACTGCCTCTCATTAAATGCCTGCCACGTGCCGTATGCTCTACTGAGCTGTTCATGCGAAAACACTGCACACAGGTCTCCTCTTGGCCCACAATGCAGAGGAGGAAGCTGTTACACGCAGGGCTTGGAGAAGTTCAAGGGCCCCCAGTTCAGAAGAGAAGGGCAAGGACTCAAACCTGCATCTGATTCGAAGTTCGTCTCAAGCAACCATGACACCCAGTGCCTGCCCCAAAGTCACTAGGAACAATCCCTGACATGGAGATTTTTAGAAGGGAAAGATTCTCTCTGGCTGAAGGAGTCGAGAAAAACTTCCTGGGAGGGGTGGGCTGCCCATGGGACCTCGAAGGGTGAGTTGAATTCCTAGGCAAAAGCAGGGGGATCTGCACTGTGCACGGGTGAGACCGGGTGGCTGCTGGACCGGGCCCCATCCCCGTCTGCCCCGGGGCTTCTTGGGATGTTAACTGAACTGCAAAGGGAAACATTGTTTAAAAAGCTGAGTCCTGTTACCAACTGCGTTTGGAAGGTGTTGGATTCAACAAAATTACATCAGCTTGCCTCCCCGGGCATTGCTCAGATGGAGTTGTCGACGTGGGTTTCTCTGAGTCTTTTGGTAAAGGAATTCCTCTGTGGGGGGCGCACTTACAGAGTCTGTATTACTGGAACACCCATCGGCGAACTGCTTTATGGGACGGCTAAGCCCTCCGCCCCGCTCTGGATTCTGGGTCGCGCGGGCCCGGCACGCACCTGGAGAGGCATCAGCCATCAGCCCCGGGAACGTGTGTGTTGAGAAGAGATGAGCGAGTCACAGGAAGACGTGACTGCGTCCTGGAAGGAGTGACCTCAAGAAATAGCAGGAAGGGTCAGGGGTCAGGGTCGGGGTCAGGGTCAGGGCCAGGGCCTACAGAGTCTGGTCAGAAGCCTGTTTGGGAAGCTCTTCAGTTTGACAGAGGACAGCTCTGGAGATCCTGGAGGAGGGACGGCCTTCCCCACTACCACAGGGACATAGGTGACAGAGGGAGACTGCAATCCTGGGAGGCAGCCAGGGAGGGTCTGCTGAGCCTGGGTCAGGGGGTACAAGGCAAGAAACACCTCTCCTAGAAAGGAGAAGGGATAGATTGAGGGGAAAGACCTCGAACTCTGGTCATTTGAGTCCCACATCCGCCTCTCAGTGTGCCTGTGAGCAGGGAAAATTCCCAACTTCTCTGGGCCTCAGTTTCCTCATCTGTAGAACGGTGATCCCATTATAACCCACTACCCAGGGTCACTGTAAAGATTAACTAAGATGACCCTTGTAAGCTACTCAGCGCAATTCCATTAAAGGGAGCTACTGAGGGAGATGTCACAGGCCTCGAGGTTCACGCCTAAGTTGGCAAGAAACCCTTGGGCAACTCAAGGGGTGGAACCTGGGGGGAGGCAGGGGGAAAGCCAGCCACCTGGTCTGGGAGTGAGAACATGACAGGGCGTGCATTCATTTTGGATTCAGGGAGGCAGGCACAGGTAGGCCAGACACAGCAGGGGAAGCAGGACCTGTGATGACCTTGGACATGGGGCTTGCGTCACAACCCACAGAGCCCAGATTTGGTACTGCACACTGACTGTGCCCCCAGACAGTTCATTCTACTTCCTGCCCATGGCCACAGAGGCAAACAATGTCTGCAGGCCTGCTTTCCAGGTGGGGGGGCAGGGGGTGGTGCAGAGAGAGGAGCCAGGCCACCTGGGGTCTCGCAGCTGGCGTGCCTCGCTGAGCCTTGAATGGAGCGGATGGTCAGTAATGACTGTGGCTTCTGTGAATCTGGGGGATTGAGGAAGACTGGATGGACACAGCGAGAAGCGTTGGGATTTGGGTGCAGAATCAGACCCAGCTGCCCAGAGGGAGAGGGAGGGATGGAGCTACCCACCCGATGGAGACTGAGAGCAGCAGGTGCGACCGTGAAAACTAAAGCCACGTGTGTCCCAGGCTTGCTGCGTGCTACTGTTTCACGCACACCCCATGAGCCGACATTTAATCCTCCGAAAAGTTGTGTGAGGCGAGTCCCCTTATTATGCCCTTTTGCAGGGGAGGAGTCTGAGGCACGGACTACTCATCACTTGCTCAAGGCTGGGCTCACCCTGACCACCCCTCCCCCACTCACATGCCCACAGCTGGTCAACCACAGTCATAGCCTTCCTGGGCTTTTGTTGCTTAAACTTGGACGTGGCTAGGACTCTGGGGTAGGAATCAAGGGGGCTGTGACCCCAAGAGCTTGTAGGAGCAGTGCTGAAGGGCTAGAGGACCACAGAGGGGGCTGGCAGGAGTAGCAAGGTGGGGAGTCAGTGAGTCCTGTTTAGGACTCACCCCAGGTTAACCTTGGCCGGCTGGGCCGAGGCATCTGTAAGGAGGACCTCGCTGGCTACTGAGGCTCTGCTGTGGACCCACACGGCCCGACTGTCGAGTTTGAACCCAGTTCTCAGCAAGGGAGGTTAGACTGGGCCTGGCACTGTGGGGCTTGTCCCCTGTTTAGGGGCAGCATAGAAGGTGAGCTCTGTGCCAAGGTTGCAGGCCGAGAATGAGCCGTGTACCTAAGAGAAGGTAAGACAAGCAAAAGGGTTAAGGGGGAGATCCCCTCTTAGGGTCAGTTTCCTGGGGCTTCAGGAGCCTCAGAGGGTCCAGCTAGAGGCTTAATTAAAGCCAGAGTGGCCGTTACAACCAAGGGAAGGAGGAGAGTCCATCAGGATCATCAGCAGAAGGCTGGGATGCTTTCCTCCGAGGCCGTTTTGATGCCTGACGGCTGAACACGAGGTTTCTCATTGCGGGCTTATCGGCTGCCCTCTTCTGTCCCCTATCCACCATAGCAGGCCTGTCGGAGGGCACGACATTCCTCTGGTTCCCCATGGTAGTATAGATCCTCACGGCATTTCCCCCATTGTGATAGGACAACAGAAACCTGAGCGCTAACTCTGAGCTGCGTGCAGCTCTCCAGCTGTGTGACCCTGGGGAAGTCAATTAACCTCTCTGGTTATTCTGCGTATCCGACTTTAAAACAGGATGCTGGCATGATTGTAAAGGATCCTTCCTGCTTAGCCACGTTCAACTCAAGCAAATTGCTAGCTCCTTCATGAAACAGATATTGATTCATCTTTGTGTGAATGCCTTAGCAGGGTGCCCAGAGACATAATGGGACCCAAAAACGATTGAAATAAGGGGGGGCAGGCAGTGGGAGATGGAAGGAAGAAGAAAGACAAGGGAGGAAAAGAAAGAGAGAAGAAAGGAAGGTGGGAAGGAAGACACACATAGGGGCAGAGAGCAAGAAAGAAGGCAGGACATCTCTCAAGACCAGAAGTTTTATTTCTCTTTGTGCCCACCCCCCTCCCACCCCAGTAGTGGGCCTTGCACTTAGTAGGCCAAATGCTGCTTATTAGTTGAATCTGAATAGAAGGTAGAATCAATGTTAGCAAATAGAACCCCACAGCAAACTTCGCAGAAGGCCTCCTGATAACGCCGCTCCAGTCTTCTCAGTTATGAGTAATAGAGTCGTTGTTTTAAATACAGCCCATCCTGGTACTGCCCATAATTCAAAGCCAGGCACATTTGTATGTTTGTCTGCTGCACAAATAATCACATTAGGACCTGCAGGGGAAGAAAAGCTTCAGAAGAAAAGGCAGGAGGATTAGAAGGAATCACAGCAATGGTGATACTTTCCATTCATCGGAGACAGTCCTCCCAGTAGGGTTGGCCAGGCGGACAACTGAGGCACTGTTCTGGGTTGGGAATTGCAAGGGGCAGAGGTGCCCGGGAGTCCTGGCTGGTGGGGCTCTGTGGACTGAGTGCCATGGACTGAAGGGTCACAGGTTTGATTCCCAGTCAGGGCACGTGCCTGGGCTGTAGGCCAGGTCCCCATTTGGGGATGTGAGAGGCAACCACACATTGAGGTTTCTCTCCCTCTCTTTCTCCTTCTGCCCTCTCTCTAAAAATAAATAAATAAAACATATTTTCTTAAAAAGTGCCTGGGAAAGGGCAGTGAGGGATGGAGAGCTGGCTTACCCACAGACTCGGGTGATGACAATGAGGCCACAGCAAGACCAGTCCTTTCTCTGGCCTCAGTTTCCCCATCCAGGGACGGGAGCCAGACGAGAGCGGCAATGAAGTGCTGTGGTTTTGGCCGTCGGCTCTGGGGTCCGACAAGCCTAAGCTCAGTCCCAGTTTCAATGCACAGAGGCCCATTACCGTGGGAAAGTGGCTGGACCTCTCTGAGCCTGCTTCTTTCCAGAAAAATGAGGATTATACTAGTTCTATCCCACAGGGCTGTTGTGAGGGTTAAGGTCACGTAAAGCACTTCACTCAGAGAGTCTACGACTTAGCAAATACATAAGAAATACTATATGTGATATGCACTGTGTCCTATGCAGCATATAACATGACATACGCACATGCATTTATGACTGAGGTGTATTTCTCCAAAATTCAGCTGAACATGCCGGCACACAGATGACATCTGCAATCGCCAGTAACTGCATAAAAACCGTGTCATTAAGCCATGAATGTTGACACAGATGACAGATAAGTTGTAACTATTTATAAGTAACTGTTCATAACTTAATCACCAAAATGATGTTTCTAAAAAACAAACTTCAGCTCCACGTCACTAATCATCAGAGAGATGCAAATTAAAACCGCAGTGAGCCATCACCTGACACCTGTCAGAACGGCTACCCCCAGTAACTCAGCAGTTATTGGTCTAACCAGGGCTGGCGAGGGTGCAGAGGAAGGGGACCCTCGTGCACCGCTGGTGGGAATGCAGACTGGTGTGGTCACTGTGGAAAGAAGTACAGTTATCTCAAAAAATTACAAATGGAACTGCCTTATGACCCAGCAATGCCACCTGTGGGAACGTATCCAGAGAAACCCGAACCACTGATTCAAAAGAACACGAACACCCCCATGATCGCTGCGGCGCTGTGTGCAACAGCCAAGATCTGGCGGCGGCCACTCATCTACTGATGGGCAGGTAACAGAGCTGTGGTACATTTACACGACAGAGTACTACTCGGGTGTAAAAAAAAAAAAGAAGGAAATCTTACCTTTTTGGCCACATGAATAGACCTTGAGAATATCGTGCTAAGTGAAGTAAGGCAGTCAGAGAAAGACAAATACCGTATGATTTCACTTATACGTGGGCTCTAATGAAGAAATAAACAAAATAGAAGCAGACTCACAGATACAGAGAACAGACTGACGGCCTTTAGAGGAGAGGAGGGTTGAGGGGCCAGGTGAAAAAGGTGAAGGGATTAGGGGGGAAAAAATAAACAACTTCTAGACACAGACAACGGTACGGGGAATCCCAGCCAGAAAGGGGTTGGGCAAGGCAAACGGGGGTAAACGCTGATGGAGGGACACCTGGCTCTGCATGGTGAACACCCAACACAGTATACAGATGATGTATTATAGAATCGCCCACCTGACGTCTGCATAATTTTACTAACCAATATCGCCCAATACATTCAATAAAAAAATAAACAGATAGCCAGTATTAAATTTTCCCGCGGCGGAAGAGTCAACACGAGCTATGCCGGCCCTTCTTCAGCGAGCAGAGCATCCGCGGGACCCGCTGCTTTCCGGGGCGTCGGTTTGATGGGCCCAAGAGCGGAGAGAGCCCTGGAGCACTCATGTACTCCTTCGGGCTGCGCGGCTTCGGGAAGTGTAAACAATGACCGAGCGAGGGGCACGTCAGGGCCCAGTACAAATGGGAAAAGGGATCAGAAAACGTTCCAGGAGAGGTTAACAGCAGAGGGGGAAAGGAAGCCCTTGTGTGGGGTTCCCCAAGGTGTGACCAATTCAGCGTGACTTCAGGCGGAAAGAGAAGGACATCAGTGACACTGATCGCACATGCAATCACACAGGTGAGCGCCACGCCCCTTTCCCGTTCTATTTCAGCCCTGCTGATTGCGACGAGCAGGCTGCCCTTCGCGGCTCCTCTCGTCCGCCTCTCCTTTTTATGTTTAATGTGTTCCCATTTTAACAAAGAGCTTTACACTCGTGGCCTTTGCCAAGGCAGGAGGATCTAGCCAGAATTTAATTAACTCTGATTTTGTTTTATGGTATTTATTTATATTGATGGCCTATACAAACCCGAGTTTCTATTTATAGCTGTGATATAGAGTTTTCTTCCTAACTAGATTAACGTGTCCAAAAATACAGTGGCAAAGAGAAAAACAAGGGTGCCGGCTATATGAGGGCGTGACAAAAAGTCAGAAAGGTCGTTTAAGGGGAACCCCAGGTATGGAAACGCCCAGAAGGGGGCCGGGGAATGTCCCACGTTGGGAAACTGTCCACACCTCTGTGCCCAAAGAAGAGGGAATAATCTAATTGAGGATTAACCACTTAGCACTAATTGAATAGAAGCTGACTGCCCATTACAAACACGCGGCAATGACTTGGACAGAACCCTCACCGGTTACAAGCCATCAAGGGGTTCAGAGTCTCATCCTCGAACAGAGAGACACAGAGACACACTTTTGCAGCCCCAGGCAGTGAGCCTTGTCAAGGGCCTTCAGGGGGACTGACCCGGCAGAATCTGCTCCTCCCTCCTGGCCCTTGGGGACCTGTTTGCCCTTCTCTCATTCCCTCATCCCGCCCAAGTTCAAGTCCAGAAAGTAGAGGGCCAGGCACTGGAGGCTGAGTTTCAGAGATTCCGCAGGAACTGGCTTTGGGCCGGGTTTAGGCAAGAGGAGGTGCTGTTGGAAAAGAAAGGACTGGGGTGGGGTCGGGGTGGGGTGAAGCCAAGGTATTTCTCCCTCCCTTTCTGCTCAGGTGGCTCTGCGGGAAGTGGTCGCCTCTCCTCCTTGATGCCAGTTCCCTCCGGGCAGGCCGGGAGGCCGGCTGGCCTGCCCTGGCTCCAGCTTACCCCACCCCCCCACGACCATGGGGCCAGGGCTGCTCGCCCTTCCACCCTTTCCCTCTATCGGGGGCGGGGCGGGGCTGGGGCGGGGCTGGGGCAGGGGGGCGGGCGGGAACCTTCGTTCAATTTTCAGCTCTTCCATCACCTGTAAATGCTGATTCCTTATATTAAGTCCCTCCCTCCCTCGCCTCCCCCACTCCATTTTTAAAGATTTTATTTGTTTATTTTTGGAGAGGAGGAAGGGAGGAAGAAAGAAAGGGAGAGAAACACGATGCGAGAGAGAAACATCGATCTCATGCGCACCCTGACCAGGGACCGAACCCGCACCCCAGCCTGGTGTCCTGGCCAGGAATCAGTGACCTTCCACTCTGTGGGACGACACCCAGAAGACGGAGCCGCGCCGGTCAGGGCCGCCACCCATTCTGAGTACTGACAGCAGTTTCTGTCCTCACAGTTAGGAGCTGGCTGATACACCTCCCCAAACCTCTCCTTAGTCAGAAACAATCTTACGCTGCTCTGTGAAGAGCCCTCTCATTAGACTCATTAAACGTTGGATTTCAGAACAGTAAGCTGGCTCATTTGCGCTTACAACGAAATGGATCAGGGGTCAGCAAACTTCCTGTGAAAAGCCAGATGGTAATATGTTAGGCTTTATAAACCACATAAATCTCTGCAGTATAGTCTTTTATTTTTTCTAATGGAACCCTTTAAAAAATGTAAAAATTATTCTGAGCTTGTAGGTAGCAGGGAAACAAGCCGTTGCTGCTGACCCCGGGGATAGGTGATACGTCAGCACAGCTCCTCCCGCGGTCCCGCACAGGGCTGGAGGGTGGCCCCGCCTCCTTCCAGGGCCGTGGTCATGTGACCTGAGTCTGGCCAATCAGCGCGTTCCGTTTTCCAGGCCCTCGATGCTTCCAAACAATCTGGCGTGAATTTATTTGGAGTAATTGCACGTTCATCTACTCTGGGCCAGGCACTGTACCGGGCACTCACACGCGTTACTTCTGTTAACTCTCACACTGGGGCTTAAGAGGGAGAAGTCTCCTCAAGCAAGACAAATAGAAAGTGGCTGTGCCAGGTTGGGGAAACAGGTGATTTTGTCTTCAAACCTTTTTACACGCTGTGCCATCTTGAAAGCAAGCTTGGAGCTCCAGAGAGGGGAGGGGAAAGCAACAAGCCTTCGCTGACACATTGTCGGGAGCCCCGAGGCTAGGAATAAATGCATCGGAGCCATCCATGTAATCATCGCTCATATCTACAAAGCGCGTTATGGTTCCCCAAGGCGCTTTCACGCACATAATTTCATTCCATCTTCACAACAATCTGGCGAGGTATGCAGAGCAGGAATCCTGTCTCCCAATTTATGGATGGAAACTCTGAGTTCAGAGAGGGAAGGTGCCTCGCCCAAGGTCACACAGCTCATTAGTGGCTGCGTTGGGCGTTGAAGTAGACTATGGGAGAGCTTGGGAGGTTTTAAACAGGGCCTGGGGAGCTTTTCTAAGCCGCAGAATTGCAGAGCCCCAAGTACCTGGGCAGTGAGTGCCCTGGGATCCATGCAGGAGGTCCCTGCCCTTTCCTCTCTGCGTCTACAAAGCCTGTTGCCCTTCAAGGCCAAGTTCAGAGTCTCTCTCTTTCAGAAAAGCTCTCCTGACGGCAGCCCACAGTTCGCTCTCTCCTATGAACTCCTCCAGTAATTACTGTCTGTATCACTCATTTAGCAATTAATCACCTCCAGCCTGACAGCCCTTCTCCTGAGACCTGCACCCATTGTTCAAATCCATTGTTGATTTTTAACTCTGGATTCCCTGGTAGACTGTAGATGCCCCAGGGTGGGGGCTGGGTGTACTGCTTCTCTCAGAAGCCTTGCACACAGTAGGTGCTCAATAACATAGGGGGACCCCCAAAACCTGGAATCTATTTATAAAAAATTGTGTATTTATTCTTCTATGTTTAAACTTCAGTCACATTCAAAGTACCTTCCATTTGATGCGGTGGACCTATCAAGACATCGTTGTCCATGGCTCAAAAACGATTTCTGGATTTGTTGATTTTGACGCCTTTTAAGTGCTTCTGTTGTCTTTTGTTTCACCTCTTCCCACATCAGCAAACCATTTCCTTTGAGGACTTTTTTCACCTGGGAAAACGAAAAAAAAGTCATTTGGGGGGAGATCAGGTGAATAGGGAGGGTGGGGCAAGGGGGTCATGCCATTTTGGGTCAAAAACTGCTGAACATTCAGCGTGGTGTGGGCAGGTGTGCTCATAAATCACCCATCTTGAAATGGGCGAACATCTTGAAAGAGTCTTCAAAATAATTCACTGAAGCCAAACACAGCCTCTCACAACACCACCAGTTGGTACACTGATGCATATGGGTTCCTAGAACACTCACCTAGTGGGGGAAGCCTGTACTACAAGGTGTCCACCCTCCAGAAGATAATTCCAGTTTTGGGGGGTCGTCCCTCATGCTTTATCCACTCAACTGAGTCCAGTCCTCTCCATAATCACTAGAGTCTAAATGAGTTGTCCATGGTTGCTTACAGGCTGTGGGACCTGGATCTATCTTTTCCGGCCCTTCGTGTCCTCATCTATAAAATGCAGAGTGGCATTGTACCTTTCTCACGGGTTGTGTGAGAGTATACTCTGAACTGGGTACATATAGTCCTTTCTTTGCACAGCATTAATACTTCCAGTGGGATTGCCCCCACCATGCCCTCTGGGGAGGGAGGTGGTGACGTATGATACGTACAAATTCCGTGACCCTGGAAGCACTGCCCAGGGGTGGGCGGACTTACGCTCCAGAAAAAAGCCAATTGAAGGTCTGCCCTGGACTGACTATATACGCACCCTGGGTGAGAGACAGTCTCTGCTCCCCTGGGGTGATGAAGCCGGGAGAAGGGGAATGGGGGCCAGCCACAGGGTGTGAGCCCCAGGCCAGCAGGAGGGAATGCAGTTGTAAGGGAGGGGGATGGAACTGAGTGGAGTTCAAGTGGGGAGACCAGGAGACCGGCGTCAGCCCCCAGACCTGGCTGTGCAGACATCCGCCCCAGACCTGCCTATCATGTGAGCCAATAAATAACCGTTTTACTTAAGCCAGTCTGAGTTGGATTTCTTCGCTTGCAAATAAAAAGATCTTCGCTGAGACAGACACTTTTATTGCACTTAAAATCTCCGAGAATAATACTTGACAAGCAGTAGATGCCCGATAAATGGCAGTTGTGATGTTTATCATTAGCAGCAGCAATGGCAAGAAAATGAAATGGTTTTCCTTAGGATGCCACGTGGGCTGGTGGCTGGAAGGGGGATCTGGGTTTGAATCTCGCTACCATGCCCCAGCAGCTCTGTATCTCAGAACCTGGGATTCTTCATTCGTAAATGTGTGTCAGCTGTGCCTGCCTTACAGAGGCGTGGGTACAGCCAAGCATGTGTGCCGCTTGTCTTGCCCGGTGCAAAGTACTAGTAGGTGCTTTACAACAGCGAGGTAGTCACTCCACTGCAGAAGGGCAGCAGCATGTGCACAGTCGACCCCCAGCCCCCTACCCTGTGCCCCTCCTCCACAGGGAAAACCAAGACTCGGAATGGGGAACCACTTGCCCGGGCCAGCGTCTGAGTTCATACCTGGTGTCCAGGGTTCCGATTGAGGGCCTTAAATTCACACTGTGGCTCATTTTCTTCACGGAGTCAATCATCTCAGAGCCTCTCTCTCCAGGTGTGCTGGGGAATGGCCTGCAGCCCCATGACCTCGGGCCGGTCGCTGGATCTCTGCAGGCCCCGCTTCCTCCATCTGTACAATGGGGACGGTCACGATCATGTTTACAACCTAAGGATTGTATGCGAGTTGACACGTGTGACCTTTTTTCTTTTTCGGAGGGAGGGGGGAGGAAATGCTTAGTCACGTGGTCGCAGATCTAAGAGGCTCTTCTCGGAAACCCAGCCTGGAGTGCCCAGCCCAGGGAAAGGTTGCTGCAGGCCAGTCTCCAGGGGGTAAAGCACCTTCCAGGCGTATGATTGTCCTGTCTGATTCCAGAGGATGGGGTCATTTCTCTAGATGCTGCCAGGAAGAAAGACACCATGGTCCCTCCCTCTGCCCCCAACTGACAAGTGCCAGGCCAGCCAGCTAGCCGGAGGTACCGCCGACGGCACTTGTACGTGCTCGCTCGCTCTCTCGCTCTCCCCCTCTCTGCCCCACTCACCCAGAGCTCAGTGACAGCACTTGATGCTTCCTTGCCTCCTTCTGTGGGCAGGAAAGGGTGACAGAGCTGATCCAAGTGAGGGGCCACTCAGAGAGGACCCTGCGAGGACTTGGAAGCAAAGCCCACAGAGCATCTCTGTCCCCTGACTGTGCCTGGGCTGCCGGAACTGCCCCTGGTGGACGAGGAGGGTCACTTTTCCTACACTATTTGCAGGTGGGCGATCAGCCCCAACATGCATGGACTTGCTCCTCTATCAATTCTCTCCCTTGCTTGCTGGCGCCATCCTCCCCGTGGCTGTTCATTTGTGTGTTGTTGACCCATGCTCCGCCCACTCACCCAGTGTATCGGGCACCTGCCAGGCACCCAGTGTATCGGGCACCTGCCAGGCACCCAGTGCACATCCTCTCAGTCCCACCTCTCACCCCAGCCACGGCTGTAGTGACAGTTCTACACAGACTTCAGGCAGCTTCAGGAGGGTGTCACCTGGAGGTGTTGGGTGAATCCAGATACCCCTGACCCTAACCCTGAACCGGGGGTTCAGGACAATAACGCCCAATTGGGGGTGAGCAGGTGGGGGCTGGGAGCAACCTGAGGCTATCTGCAGATTCTGGGCCCTAGCGCCGCCCCCAGGGCGGCTGGGTGGGGAAGGTACCCCCAGGTGAGAAGGGAACCACATTTGTCGGCTTTGGCTCTGGGTTGAGCTTCAACTTGGGGCTGGAAATCAAAGATACATTCCTTTCTTAGGCAAAATAGATCCATTTGTGTTTCACTAAGTGCATTTCCAGTATCAGCTTCTGGTGTGTTGGGGGAGCACCTGAACCCAAAGAGCGATTTCAATGATCCCAGATGGTCCAGCCAGGGATGAAATAAAAAAAGCACAAAATGATTTAAGAGCAGAAAACAGGACCTCGGGAACGCCAGACGCCATTTGTGGGGCACAGGTCAAGTGCTTTTCCCATGTTGTCCCCATTCATCCTGACACGATCCTAGAGAGAGAATTATTATACTCCCTCAGACAAAGGGCCTAGAGACACCCAGCCTCTTGCCCCCAATCACTCAGCCGGCGAGTGGCAGGGCTGGAAGCCGCACCCAGAACTTGCAGGAACCCGCTAAAGCAAGCGCTTAGGAGCTGGCGCCTGTTCACAGCCTGCTCTCCCCGACCACCCCCGCGCCTGGCTCTGAGGAGGCGGCAAACCCAGAGGGGAAAGAGGGAGGCACTGCGAGCCCCCTTCCCAGGGAGGGCCGGGGGTGGGAGGGGGGTACTCGGTGTTACTGAGCACCCAGATCGCCTTCCCAGAAACCATCGACACCATCGCCCTGGCCTCCTACCCCAAACCAACGGCATCGCCAGCACCCAGGGCCACCACCATGTCCCGAGCTCTGAGCAATGGGGCTTGGCTGGGGGAGGGTAGGTGGGAGCAGGGGACAGGCACAGTCCGAGTTAGAGAGATCACTCTGGCTGCATCGAGGAGGGCGTCTCAGGCACGTCAGGGGTGGGGGGGGAGCTCATGGGGTCATCGTGTGTCAGAGCACAGCAGCGCTGTTGGGATGATGGGGGAGGGGGAGAGGGATGCCGGAGATGCTCAAGGGGCAGGCAGGCTGAGGGGGAAGCCCTTGCCCCCCCCCCACTCCTCCTGGAAGAGTGCCCACCTCCGGCGTGGATGGGGATGAGTCCCTCTCTCCTTGGCCCGCTCACCCCCCCATGCACAATCTATCCCCCTGACCTACATCCTCCACTCCCTTGTCCTTGCAGAACAAAGGCTGGGGACCTCAGCCCCAGGGCGGCTCCCTCCTCTGGCCCAGGGATTCAGGTGGGGGCAGGAGTGACAAGCATGGCAGGGAAAGAGACTTGCCAGTGGGACACGGGGCAGCTGAGGAGGAAGAGTAGGGGGAGGAAGAGGAAGGAGAGAGAGAGAAGAGCACAGAGCAGGCCCCTCGGCCTGCCTACGCTGATAAGCAGTTGGCTTCGCAGGGACTCCTGGAGCAGGGGAACGGGCTGGCTCTGGGGCCTCCGAGACCTGGATGCCAGCCCCTGCTCCAGCACGGCTGCGGCGTGACCTTGACCAGTCACTTTAAGAACACTCCAACCAAGCTTCAATTCCTTCATCAGAAGATGGCCACAGGCCTGGAGCCACCTGGGATCCGAGGCCACACCCTCCGCCGCATCAGGTACCCTCAGCTTCCCCTGATACCTGGCTCTCGGAGGAGAAGGCCCTCACCTGGCGCCCAGCAGGTGGGAGCAGCATGCTCTGCTGCGGAGATTAATGGGCCAAGAGAAAGCATTAAAGAAAGCAATGAGTCCCAGCTCAGTGGGACCCCCTGCTTCTCGGCGAGGGAGCCCCCCTCCTCTGCCTGCCCTGGAAGGCTCAGAAAGGCCCAGCCCCTCCCAAGGAGCAGAGCCCCCTGCCACGTGCCCCTCCCAAAGAGCTCAAAGAGCCTTTTCCTCTTCCCTGCACTTCCTCCATCACCCACGGTCCTGGGGGCTGAGAGAAGAGATGGATGGCCCCAACTTCCACCTCCAGCTCTGTCTCTTAGAAACTCTTCAGGAAGTCTCCAAAGTTGGTGGGCTGTGAAGTGAATTGCGTGCCCACACAATTCATTTGTTGAGGCTCTCTCCCCCCGCCATGCACTGCTGTTTGGAGCTGGGGCCTGGCTGGTGATTAAGGTTGGATGAGGTCATGGTTCCCATGGTGGGATTCATGCCTTTGCAAGACCCAGCAGACAGCGAGCGCTCTCTCTGTCTCTCTCTGTCTCTCTGTCTCTCTCTCTCCCTCCCTCCCTCTCTCTCTCTCTCTCTCTCTCTCTCACACACACACACACACACACACACACACACACACACACACACGACCACACAGCAAGAAGCCAGGCTGCAAGCCCAGAGAGGGCTCTCACTAGGAACTGAGCTGGCGGGCTCCCCAGTCCCGGACCTGCAGCCCCCAGGACCGTGAGAAACGAAGGTCCCCGGGATAAGCCCCCAGTCTGTGGGCTCCGAGCTTCAGACGATAGCGTGATCACACACACGCCCAGGCCTCCTCTCAAAATCCCTTCAGATCAAACCACTTGCCGCGCCCAGACAAGCTGGGCTGAGTCAGCCGCCCACGTGCTGGCACGCGCTGGTCCCTCGGCCTGGAATGCCCCCGCCCTGCTCCCTGTGTCCCCATGGGGACCGCCTGCCTCAGACTACGACTCAACCATCCCCTCCTCCCTGAGCTTCTCCTGGTCCTTCAGCTGGAACTGCCCTCACCCCGCTTTGCAGCCCGCAGGCCCCGCCTGCTTATCCATCCATGATGGGAACACCTGGTCACCCGTGCCCTCGCTTTCATGAGACCCAGACACCTCAGTGTGCCCCAGCATCCCCACCTGGGAAATGGGGCCACGGACAGCGCCCACCTCACTGGGCTGTCGTGAGGATCGGAGCACTTCGTGTGCACAGTGTGAAGAGTCCACAAAGTACCAGCGCATACTCGGCTGTCACTATTGTTATTACTATTGTCCAATCTCTGAGTCCCCAAGGCTGATGGATACAGAAATGAGCCCTTTCCCCTATTTTACAGCCGAGAAAAGTGGGACAGAGCGGCGACAGGCAGGAGGCAGTTGTTGGCGGTCACTCAGCCAGCCACCGGCAGAGCAGAGCCTGACCTCGAAGCCCAGGCTGTCTCTGCAGTGCCTCTCACCCCATTTACAGATGGAGACAGCTGGCCCACGTGGGAGAAGGACCTCGCCCAAGGTCTGGCAGAGAGAGCCGGGCCTTGTTTAATGGGCCGCTAGGACAGCCCGCAGCGAGGGGAGTGGTTTTCTGGAGGTGATTTCTTTCACCGTCCTGCCCCTGCCCCAGGGCCAGGCCCCGCCAGTCCCCGCACTGCGGCAGCAGGGACAGGTGATGGAGCAGGAGGTGATAAACACATCCCCTGACTTCCGTGAACTCCCATCCAATTTGCCGTTCCCAGGCTTATGCCAAGAGTGTTTGTGTTAATAAAACCAAATGGACGTTCCGGAGTCCACACGGAGTGACTGATGGCGGAGGCAGCGAGGAAGCCTGGCGGCGACATGCCTCCTTCCTACTGAGCCCGAGGCGGGGCGGGGCGGGGGGTGGGGAATGGAGGGGGAGCACTGGCACAGCCCTCGAGCCACAGCCTCCCGGGGCTTCCCAGCCCCGGGGACCCTCCCTTCCAGCACCCTCCATGTACAGGCGAGGAGACTGAGGCAGACTCGTCCGCACAGGGACATCCAGGACTCCCAGGTCTCAGGCTGGGTGTGGGAAGAGCTGGGGCCTGTGAGGGCAGTGGTATTCTGATGAGCCAGAGACCGCTGGGCAGGAAAACGCCGCGGAAAGAGGGGTCGCAGTGGGGACACAAGCTTGGGGCTCAAGCACTTTACAGAAGAGGGAGAATTGCCCCCGAAAGGAGAATAGCTGACCCCATGTTAGGGGGTGTTTGCCCTTCAAAACGACCCTTCCCAGAGCAGTCGGAGCCCCTGGAGAGACCGTCAGCCTGAGGTGCCTCCCGTCACCCCCACCCCTCACTGAGCCCCTGTCTGACCCTCCCCTCTCAGGGAGGCCACTGCCCCCTCAGAGACCTTGGGCTTCCCTGAGTCCTTGGGCTCCATACTGGAATGTGTCTGTCCTCTGCAGGACCAAGCGACAGGGACTGCAGTGACAGCCCGGAGGACACATACACCCTGGAAGCCTGCAGGCCTGGGAGCTACGCGCCCCTCCCTGGGCCAGATGCCCAGCCCCACCTACAACACCCTGTCCCCAGCCCTGCTCCCCCCCCCACCCCTCCTGGCCCCATTTCAGCTCCCCCACCCCCGTCCACCCGACCCCCGCCCCTCCCCTGACGCCCCAGCACATCCCAGCTCTCAGGGAGCCGGCGCAGACTCTCACTGCAAGTCCCAGGGGAGGGTGGGGAATCAAGATCCATCCACAATCCCCTGTTTCTACCTCCCATCTGCATGGTCCCTCTAACAGAGGAGGCTGGAGGGGGCCCAGACTCCGTGATCCCCAGGCCCTGGGTTAGGTTAGGTTTGGAGAATCTGCTGGCGGGGACATTCAAGTATGGCCTCATCCCTGTCCTGCCTGGGAACACCTGTGGGGCCTGGGTCCCCTCTGCCTGGCGAGGATGGACTCATGAACTTTCAGGTCACCACGACCCTCTGAGTGACCCCCAAGTAGCCACCGTTGCATCCCTCAGGGTGAGTCCCCGTGCCAGCAGAGTTCCCACAGAGCCCTGCCTGCTGCAGGGGGGCGGAGCGGGAGGAGTGGGGCAGACTCCGCCCACCGGCCCTGCTCGGCTTCAGTCAGATCCACACTGCTTTCATCTGGGCTCCGCAGAGAGTCTCCCTGTAAGACTCTGTTTGAACAAAGCTCGCCTCCACGGCACACATTTTGCAACCCTCTGATCCAGCCCCGCACCTCGTGTTCTGGCAGCCTGCGAAGGTTTGCAGTCTGGTGGCCTCCGGCTACGTCCTATTTATAAAACTCAAGAGCGGCGGTGGGAGGGGGTCTCTTTCCCTCTCTGAGCTTCCAGTTTCTCTGTCTGTAAAATGGCAAACTCCCCAGGCTGCTTCTGAGAGTCTGAAACCGAGGAAGGAAAGCACCAGGTGAGTGGTGGGCTTTCAGTGACACTCATTAAATTCTTTTCATTTACAAATGAGGAGCCTGAGGAGGCGCTAAGATGTTAGTCCTCCGCAAGGTCACATGGGCTGGCAGCAGGGATGTGTGCTCCCCTCCCCTGCACAGGACACTGGCAAACTTAGCCCCCCAGCGGCCAGCTCACCCAGCCTCCCGCTCCCTCCCAGGACTGCAGCCCCCCCCACAACCCCGTGTTGGTGCAGCCTCGGCCCGCCGAGAGCATCCCTGGTCCTGATGGAGTGCGAGCACCAATCAGGCCGACAGGCCTTCTAGAACGGCAGCGGAGCACCAGAGCGAGAGGAGGGAGGCAGGAGATGGCCCATAAGCCCGCTCATTGTTCATGGAGCCCATCCCGGCTGTTACTGCTGCTATTTAGCATTTAGATAACACTGTATTTCCGCAGGGTTTGCTGCCTGGGCCTTCAGTAACCAGCCAGGAGAATGAGGTGCTGACTTCATAGCAAGGAGGGAGAATTGGTGGGAGCAGCCTGTCTGCCCTGAGCCTCACTCTGGCTCATTTGTTCATCCATTTATTCATTCAACACACAGCAGCAAAGGCCCTGGAACATCCCACATCCTGTGCTGAGCACACGGAGGTTAGATCCAGCCCAGCTAGAACCGAGACGTTGAGCTCCCAGCTCCCTGGGAAATATGGCTCAGGACCTGCTGTCTCTGGGGGGCTTCCCCTCCCAACACACAAGTGTATGCATGCAGGGCCACCCCCTTGGGACTGTGGGGCAGTCAGAGGGCAACGCGATCACCAAGTGGGGATCATAGGCAAACTCTTGCCCGAGGCTCCTGAAACAGACATACGGGATGGTTGCTCCAACGGCGGGCGTGAATTATACCAACACACCCAGACCGCCTCCTCCCTCTTCACCTGCTGATCACAGTGGCGGTGCCCATGGGGTCTGTGAGGGCAAGGTCACAGATGATCTCTGTTCGATGGACTTCTATAGCAGATCAGGCTGCAGGGCCCCTCTATGGCCCAAACTGGGGGTCAAGCTGCGGTCAAGGTTGAGGTCCGTCAAATGGGGGATGTCCTGTTCACCACTGTAATCCCTAGTGCACAGAACAATGCCTGGGGTTCAATAAATAGACATTGAATGAATGAATGAATGAATGAATGAAAGTTCATCAGGGTTCATTGTAGAGCTGGGGCCCTGAATCAGAGAGAGCCTGTCTATATCCAGGGACAAGTCAGTCTGGAAAGAGTGTGGAAGCTTCTAGCAAGTATCAAGGCCAAGGAACTGAACAGGACCCAAAGGACCACCTTGGTGACTGACCCGCCATCTTGGTTTCCCCAGTCCCAGGTTCTACACCAGCTCCCAGCTCCCAGACTCACTGACACCTCCAGCCCTTGACCATCCCTCACGGGACAATCCCCATTCTTCTTGGGTCTCTGGCCCATCTGACCCTCTCAACATGCGCTCCCTCTCACACCGCCCCCCCCTCCCCGAGAGCTGATACCATCCGTCAGCCGTCTCTGGAGTACCTCTCATCTCCCCCGCCCCACCACCGATCCAACTGCGCTGTGATGTCTGTGCGTGCTTTCCCATCGCTGTGAGAACAAGGCCAGCCTCCTGGGCGTGGTTCTCAGCGCCCCGTCTGCCTCTCCAGCCCCAGCCCAGGCTCCCGGCCCCAGCAACAGGGAACACCCTGCCATTTCACGCTTCCAGGCCATCGTGCGTGCACTTCCCTGCGGCGCACTGCCTTTTGCTTTCTTAAAATCAGGGCAAATACTTGATTGTTTTAAAGAAGCATTTCCTTAAAGAGTTGACCACTTTGGTCTGATAGTCTTCTGTGATTGCCCTGTCACACAAGTGATGGTAATTACCAATTATGTATTTATCTTTCCTATGTTCAAAAAAAAAAAAAAATCCAGTCCTGGCTGGTGTGGCTCGGTGGATTGAGCACCAGCCTGCGAACCAAAAGGTCACTGGTTCGATTCCCAGTCTAGGGCACATGCCTGGGTTGTGGGCCAAGTTCCCAGTAGAGGCATGAGAGAGGCAACCACACATTGATGTTCCTCTCCCTCTCCTCCCCTCTCTAAAAATAAATAAATAAAATCTTAAAAAAAAAAAAAAGGATGGGTCTATGAATCATCTTGACTTAATGTAAAAAAAAAAAGTCTAGAACTCCAGGCCCGGAACTACATCCCATTATCACCACCACCACCGCCGCCATCCTCACCTTGTCACCACCATCACCGTCACCACCACCACACCTGCCATCACCATCATTCATGAAACACTCACTGTGCGCCAGGCAGTGCGCTGAGGTATCACGTGATCTCCTCCTCTGACCCTCCCAGCATTCCCAGGGAAGAAGCGGCTGCTCCATCCTCATCTCTGCTGTAGGGACAAAGGGACTGAGTCTCTAAAAGACCCCGTATCTTGCCCAAGGACGCAAATTCAAGCTGTTTCTCCCTTCCTGACCAGGAAAAGAGCCTGGATCCTGGACAACCCAAGATCCCTCCTAAGAAACACTAGTTCAGTTTCACTTTAGCCTGTCTCGGGAGGTCAGCCACTCAGAGGGCCACTAACTTCTGTGGACTCCAGCACAGCCCTGGCCACCACATCCCAGGATGCAGACCTCTGGGGCAGGGCTCTGAGTTGCCATCTGCCCCGGGGCTCAGGGGCATCACCAGGCCAGCTGCCCTGCAGAACCATGTATGAGGGGCCCACATGGGGCTTTGCACAGCGGGGTACCACGGGGCGCTCAGCCGCAGGAGGGTCAATGCCGGGCAGCAGCCAGTCCCTCTGGCAGTGTGATGGATTCTCTCCCAGCCAGCCGCCGGCCAGCCAGCACTTCCTCCCTCCCTGTCTCTCTCCCTCTTCCTTTGGCTGGAGAGCGATGGGGAGAGTCCTTTCCAGGTGACATCGTCCCCCTCCCCAGTGACCTAGGATCCCCCGGTTTTGTCTTCTCCATGTCTGCAAGCTGGCCCTCCCATGACCCTACACAAAGCCCCACTCAAGTGCCCAGAAAAGGCCTTTACTCCAGTCTTTCACGAGCACCAGGCAGGAGAGGGAGGCTCTGCCAACAGCTCTCGAGCTTCTCGATAACACCGGAAGCCCCGTCACTTCAGAGGGCACTTCACCACAAGGCGCAGGTACTCAGGAATCTTGAGGGTGGGGTGGGGTCGCTATGCCCCTCCCCCTCCCCAATCAGACTGTACTCCAGCAGCACCCAGGTGATGTTTAGGTCCCCTAGCCCTCCCCCTGGTCCCGAGCATTGCGCTGACATGATGAGGAGGGCAATGAAAGTAGGAGCCGATATTAATTAAGCTCTTGCTTTGAGAGGCACTGTTCCAAGTGCTCCACAGGCATTCCATCATCTCATTCACACACAGGCCGGCGAATGAGAATCCCTCCTTATCTCCATTTTGCAGAAAAGGAAACTGGGGCTCAGAGTGGCTGAGTCACTTGCTACAGGGCTCCCCGTTGGAAGGCGGCGGGGCCGGGATCACTTTTATTTGCTGCTGGAGAATGTGCTTCCCTGGTTTCAGGTCTTCTCCTAATACTTCCCTCCTCCTTGTCACGCCACCTCCTGCTTGCTCCCTCCCCAGCCTCCTCCCCCTCCATCGGTGGGTCCTGCATGGAGCATGCATGATATGCTCCACCCTGCCTGCAGAGGGCACTCTCGGGCCTCAGTAAAGGGATAGGACCAAAGTTGCTCGCTCTGCCAGGGCCTGGCAGCTCTGCTGATGGGCTGAGCAGTAGGAAGCGGGCTGAAGACCAGGCCACGTCCTCCAGACAGCTCCATCGGCAATCTGGATGACGTGTGACCTTCTGTCTGACTCAGGCATCTGTTTCTCAATCGGTTCCAAACTCCAGCACAGAGCAAAGTGTTATCTGCTGTCCTTGCTTAAACCCCAGTCATGATAAACACATAAATAAATAAACAGCTTTTGTTCCCTCCTATGAGAATTCATTGCCTTCTAAATATATTCCCTTCCAAATATAAACATTGACATTTCTCTATACTCATTCCCATTTCATTTAATAATGGAAATAACGGTAATAAGAAAAAAACATTGCTATGTTAGGTGTCTGAAGTGTGCCAGGGGCAGGGGTGCCATCATTCCTCTTCACAAGCCCCATGGGGCACACCCTGTTGGCTGCATATTTGCCAATGGGGACATTTGGGCTCCAACAAGGTAAGCGATCCCAAGGACACACAGCTGGTAACCGAGGCATTAAAAATTGTACCCAGTCCCCCAAAATGCACGCCTGGCCAAAACATCAGAATGTGGCTCTCTTTGTTAATAGGGTCTTTGTAATTAGTTAAGATCAGATCTTATTGGATCAGGGTGGGCCCTCAATGCAGCGACTAGTTCCCATAAGGACAGGCAGACCTGCAGGACACAGAGCAGTAGAGAGGAGCTGCTAGGAGACACGCCGCCCTGCGAGGACACAGCCAGAGGAGGTCAAGGACTGGCAGCAAGCGAGGAAGAATCCTAGGAGGACACAAGGAAGGACCCCTCTCTAGAGCCTTCTGAGGATGCATGGTCCGGCCACCTCTTGAGGTCTGGACTTCTCGACTTCAGAATTGCAAGAGAATAACTCTGCTGTTTCAAGTGGCAGGCCCAGGAACCTAACATGGAATCTGAGAGTAATTATTCTCAAATCTCTCTCACAGTTAGGGTCCCGCAAGTATTTACAGGGAGCCAGAGGGTGCCACGCACTGAGCACACAGAGAAGATACAGCCGCTCCCTCAAGGGACTCACGCACAGGCAATGGCAGCGCAGTTGTGCTGGTTGCTTTGGCTTCCGGTGGGGAGCGGAAGGAGTGGAGGATGGAAACAGATCTTGCTCTTTTGGCACCGTCACTTCCTGACTGTGTGGCCAAAGGCAGGTCATAGCCCACTTCTCTGAGCCTCGGTTTCTTCATCTGTAAGATACAGGTACTTATACCAACTTGCCTCCTTCCAATTAGGTAAGGGATAGGGAAACACTTTAGGAATTGCATCCGGCTGCAAGACGGGCAGTGCTTTTGCTGGGGTGGAGGGGACACAGTGTGTGCACATCCAAACACACACATGCGCACCTACACCTTTGAAATGGGAGACAAACACCCAGGGGTTAGTAAGTAGGGCTTGGTTAATATTACCATTTCCACCTTTCTGTTTGTGCAAACAGTTCACACTCAATCCAGAAGAGAAAGAAAGAGGGTGAGGCGGTGGAGGACGCCCGGCTGCGAGGTTCTGCGCTGCATCTGTGTTCTCAGGCGCCAGTGTCCTCTGGGAGCAGAGTCATCTTCAAAGAGCAGCTCCAGCGAACAGCAAGCTGTCGGAACCACAAAGGAAAGAAATGGCCCGAGGGGAGAAGGCGCATTTGCCTCAGTCCCCAATCCCTGACACTGACACTGCCCGCCAGCCAGCCGCCAGCTGCCAGCCCACCAGTCTCGGCTCCTTTTGCCTGGGCTGCCAGCATCAGCCATGCCAGGGACTGTGCAGTGACCCTGAGATGTGTCAGAGCTGGTATCCGATTGTTGCCAGTCAAGTAGAGGGGAACAGAGACTCACGAGATCAAAACTGCTCTGTGCAAGGAAAGCCGTGGCGTGCAGGCGCCAGAGGGAGAGCCTGCGGGCTGCCCTCAGGTGAGAGCGTCTCTCTCTCTGAATCTGGGAGGATGGAGAGAATGGGGTGCTGGGAGTGCAGGGGGGTGGGCGCAGCACCCAGTCTGCACAGGGCTTGGCAGCACCTGTGCTGCCCGGGTCTAAGCAGAACATCCCACTTCGGAGCCCCCAGAAGACGCCGCAGTCCAGCCTGCAGGGTGCTCTTGGGAGCCTTTCCTGGGCCATCCTGGCTGTCCTGTCTGCTTGGAACGTGGTCAGGGCCTCCCTTGTGAGAATGTGGCTTTACTCTCCCAATCAGAGTCCAAGAAAAAAATGCACGAGGTTGACTCAGCCCCACTGGGACTCATGAAAACTCACCCCCAAGCAAGCCTGGCGAAAAATCATTCTGGTGATTTAATTCAATTCAATTTAACCGCTATTTATTAAATAAACAGACAGCTGAGCACAGAGGCTATGAGCGGGGCCTCTGGAGCCAGGCAAACTGGGTTTAAATCCCAGCCCTAATGCTTAGACCCGTCGCTGAGCCGCTCCGAGCCTCAGTTTTCTCGTTTGTGAAACAGCAGTGATGATAATGGCACTTACCTCCAAGGGCCGCCTGAGCATTATTAGACACATAAGGGTTTGGTAAATGAAGTGGCACAGAGCAGAGGGACATCCTGCATCGTCCCCACACACAGACGACTGGAGCTGGGGAGAGGATATGCCTCATCCGCGACAGGATTTGAGTCCATCAAGCCCGTCTCCAGAGACCCCACCCTTAGCCGCTAAGTTGCAGCGAATCTTGTTCGACTCACTGTCTCGCCCCAGGAATCTGGCCCGGAGCATGCTGCACAGAAGGCGTAAACACGGAATGAATGACAGCGCCCCTGCATTTGAATCATTATCCCTTCTCTTACTCTTTATGTGACCTTGGGTGTCTGAGACAGTCTGTCTTAAGGGTCTGTTCCTTTGTGTGTGAAAATGTGTCTGAAGCTGGAGTTCACAGAGCGTCAGTGAAAAGCAAATGAGAGAGAGCTCCCATGCAAACACGCCCTGTGGGGTGTCTGACAGTCAGTCCGTGTTAAATAAATGTCATCTTAATCTTCTTTCATTTCCTTGACTCTGTGCTCAGTTCTGCTCAAGGACCCATGGGGGAACGCAAGAGGAGAAACTATATTCTTGTCCTAAAGGACTCCCTACAAGATTGAAGAGTAGGAAACTGCTCATTTAAAGGATGAACTACAATTAGGTGCCGAAGTAGAGTTCAGAGAGGAGTTCAGAGAGTTCTGCATGGACTGGGCAGTCTGGAGGGCCTCCGGGAGGAGGTGTTTGAAAAGAGCCATCCACCTCATTATCTGCCACACAAAGTACCTCAGGGACCGTGTTCCCAGTAGGCAACCCCGGGCCAGAAAAGCAGGCGACGACATTAAAACACTGCCTTGAGGTTTGAAAGCCACTGCCTCTGATGGGGAGAAACGGGCTCTGATCAATTCCCTGTGATCAAAGGATGGGCTATGGCAACGGAACCAACTGGAATGCTGGCAGCAGGCTAGACCGAGTGAGTGATGTTCAAAACCGCACATGTTGGGCCCAGACATTGATGTCCTTCCAGAAAGTGCCCCGCATGGATGTGAGGAAGAACAAAAGGATGGAGGAGACAGAAAATACTCAGCTGAGCCAATCAATCCAAAACTCGAATGAGCCGATTCCACAATGTTCCCACTGGGAGGAAACTTGGGCATCTTCAAGTCACAAATTTCAAAGCTAGGCAACTCTCCAAGGTCATTTCATCCCAATACTCCATCCATAACACCCCCATTTCCAGCACCTGCATTGAACAGAAAGGGACACTGAAGCCCAGGGAGTTTATGAGCATTGCTCAAGTTCATGGTGATGAACACATGCCTATTATCCAGACCCCTACCCCAGTTTCAGCCCATATGCAGTTCACTACAGGAATGGACGTGCACTGGGCTGCCAATCCAAGCCATGCAACCTCCTGGGCACTGCAGTTCATTCCGGGATAAGCTCATTATGCAACGAGATAGAACATCTGAGACTTTGTTCAAACTATTAAGAAGGCAGTGCGCAATCTTTTCTGCTGGCCTTGAACCTGGGATGTGGAGGTCTAGAATCTCTGGCACTGTATTGCCATCCCATGGAGTCCGAGAATGAAGCAAACAAAGAAAAATGCAGAAGAGAGGGGATGTCCTGATGATATCTGTATTCATTAGGGTAATGAAGCATCTGTAACAAATAAACCCCAGAATCTCAGTGGCTTAACCCAATAAAAATGTATTTCTTTCTCCCATAACTGTCTGATATGGGTCTTTCCAGTGGTTCAGGACCCGGGTTTTTCTATATTCTGCAAACATCCTCCCCTCGTGCCTTGGAGTCTCTGTCCTCAGCCCTTGGAAGAAATTGCAGTGGAGGAAGCATGTATGTGTCTTAAGCTGGTTTGGAAATGACACATGCCACTTCCACCCTATGCCATTGGTGGGAACAGGTCATGTGGCCAAACCTGAATGCAAGGGATCCTGGGAAATGTAGTTCTTGGCTGGGGGGCTTCTTTCTAAACAAGCTTCTCAGCCACAAGTCTGCAGTTAGAAAGGAGTTGAACTTCGGTGACCACCTCGCCTCCTCTGCCTCAATATCATGCAATTTCTGAGGCCTGCTCTGTCCTGGATCTTTTTCGCTGTTATATGCTATTAAATTTCCTATTTCTGCTTAAGCCAATTTGACCTGGATTTTCTGCTATTAAGGTTCAGAGAGTACTGCCTATTTCATAGAGCTCTGCAGCCCTATTTGTACAGATCAGTATAAAACTCAGTTCTTCCTTTCCCCAGTCCAGTGTCTATCCCACAATACTTCACAACCTCCTCTCACCAGGCCATGCCCTGTGGTTCAGTTAATAAAACAGTCATCCCCCAGGAAAAAGGGGGCATCTGCCTGGGACCTGAGACCAGAGATAATCTGTCATACCCTCTACTGGGTCCCCCCATAGGAGAAGGATCAATAGATCTTTCTCTCTTTTTTTTTTTTTTTTTAGTGAAAGAACAGTAGCTCAAAGAGAAATGTGAAAGGTGGTCAGCTAAAGAACAAAACTCCAGAAAAAAGCACCAGGAAGTTTCTCCCACCTTGTGTACCAACAGCATCTAGGCCAGGGCTGAACACGGCAGCATTAAAATAGGTCCACGAATTCTTTAACTTTCCTCCCTTCTAGAGAGCCTAGTATCTTACCCCTGAGTGGGGGCCCACGCTTAGCAGCTGGCTTCTAATGTACAAAATGTGAAGAGAGCAACAGTGTTTGAGTTCTAAGGGGAGATTATAAAAGGCATTGCAGTTTCCATCTTTCTTTCTCTGGGATCCCTGGTTCTGGCGGAAGCCGGGTGCCATGTTATAAGGAAGCTCAAGCGGCCCTGTTGAAAGACCCATGTGGTGAGGAACTGAGGCCTCGCGCCAACAGCCACGGAAACACACGTTCTTAGAAGCAGATCCCCAGCCCAGTCGAGCCATCAGATGACTGCAGCCCTGTCCAACATCACGAGAGTCACTGAGCCAGGACCACCCAGTCAAGCTGCTCCTGAATCCCTGACCCATAGACACTGAGAGATAGCCCTGTCCTGTATGGCTCAGTTGGTTGGAGTGCAGTCCCATGGGCCAAAAGGTCATGGGTTTGTTTCCTGGTCAGGGCACATACCCAGGTCTCGGGTTCGATCCCCAGTCGGAGCAGGTTTTAGAAGGCAGCCAATTGATGTTTCTCTCTCTCTCTCTCTCCCCCTCCCTCTCCTCCCCTCCACCTCCATCCACTTCCTAAAAAACCACTCTCTAAAAAACCAGTGAAAAAAAATATCCTTGGGTGAGGATGACAAAATACGGGGAGGTACTGAATGTTGTTTTAAGTCACTAGGTTTGAGGGTCGTTTGATAAATAGCAGCAGATCACGAAGACGGCTGAGTGAGGGGACGGTGACGTTTTCTGCTGTGAGGACCTTCAGGAGCCCACGGAGCTGTGTTGGCTGAGCCTCGGTAACTGCTGTGAAGTGTAAGATTTATGGAAATGGAGGCTGACATATAAATATTCATGCCCCTCATCAAAACAGAAGCCGATGATTCAGCTTAAAGTAAATTACCAGTTAGAGGGTCAAACTCCAGCACGGTAGCTGGGTTTGTTTTTGCTAGACAAAGGGTAAGTTATATGACCTAGGGCGAATGATTAAGTTGAATCAAATGAAATAGCCAATAAACAACCACATTTTAATATATAAAAAAAGATATCTTTTTTTTAAGATTTATTTATTTATTTTAGAGAGGGAAGGGGGGGAGAAAGAGAGAGAGAGAGAAACATCAATGTGCGGTTGCTGGGGGTCATGGCCTGCCACCCAGGCATGTACCCTGACTGGGAATCGAACCTGCAACACTTTGGTTCGCAGCCCACGCTCAATCCACTGAGCTACGCCAGCCAGGGCTAAAAAATGACATCTTGATATAGTTCAACGTGATCCTTCAACTCTCTGAGCCTCAGTTTCCTTTTTTCGTGAAATAGAGGCAATGACCCTCATCTCGAGGATTAAACCGATCACCAGAATGACTTCACATACGTACCCCAAGTGGGCTGCCTCGGAGCGCACGGGACGGTCTGTGGTCGTCACGTGACTTGCCCACAGCACAGAAATAAGGCCAGCTGGCGGGAACGCGACACCTGCCCTTGGTCTCCTAAAGTGGGAGGGAGAATCGGGACCTGAAGACCCCTGCCTCCCCCTTCCCACCTGTCCTGGGCCAGCCCTGCCCTCCCACACCTCCGGCCTCTGGAGGAAGAAGGCAGAGAGGGCAGGAGGCTGCGTCCTCCACTGCCCGCCCCCCATCCCAACCAGGGGAAGGGAGAAGGGAAGGGCTGAGGGCCCTCATTGCTGAGGCAGGCCTCGTCCCAGAGGCTGGTTTCAGCAGGATTGTTCCAGCAAATAGTTCAATTCCCTCTGGTTTTTGTAGTACAAACAATCGCAGACAAGTCTTAGAGGGAGGGAAAAAAAAAGAGTCATTTGTGTGGCATAGAAACGTGAAGCATTGAGCATGGCCTTGCAAGGCATTTACATTTCTAAACAAGAAACAAGAAACAAGAAACGCTGCTGCAGAGTGTGGCTGCCACTTGGTTGTCTTGTTAACTCCCTCTTGGCCCAGGCTGCTGGTCCCCACAGCCCTCAGCAGAGGGCTTGGAAGCGGCAGACGGCTCCCCTGAAGACCAGAGTTCACATCCAAACTTGTCACGAAGTCCGAAGGTGTCCCTGTGCAGTTTCCTCTTTGGCCTTCGGTGACTCCTCATTTCTATAACATGGAAAGGTTGGACTACATGGCCTCTAAGGGGCTCCTAGAAGTGACAGATGGCCCATGATTATAAAATCTGGGAGGCAGGAGGCCTGGACTCACACTGTGGCCCTGACATTGCCTGACCAGGTGACCTTGGGCTGGCTCAGTGCTGGAAGGAATTTCTGGTGCAAACTGATTCAGCTTCTCAGTTCCTCCCTAGCATCCCTGAAAGCTGACCATCAAGTGTCTATGTCCACACCTCCAGAGGAGGGGAGCTCGCTTCCCCTGATCAAGAGGAGAATGATCGCTTCCTGGCCAGACAGTCCCACAATTCACAAAGTTCATTCAGATCAGTTTTCATGAAACCTCCGTCCAACAGGAGACGCAGGAGAGTCTAGTGAGCCGCCGCACGTGTCAGCGCCAGGCCGGTCTGCGTTCCAACCCCAGCAGGGATCTGAAGGGACTTCCTCCCTCTGTGGCCTTCCGTCACCTTCCAGTTCTAGTGCAACCCCGCCCTGCTGCCTGGACCTTGACCTTCATGTTCAGGTCATCAGAAAGATGAGAGAAGAACTTGAGGACATGAGTGGGTGGTTTGAAGGGTCAGCGGTAAAGTCCTTCCCAACTGCCCAAGCCCTCCCTGTCTCCAGTGAACATTTGTGTCCGTTAGGTCATGGTCAGGCTCCGGGTGGGCCCTAGGAACCTCACCTCCTGAGATTCAGGCCCCTGTGTGGTTCCCTCCCACACTCTGCCAGACCTGTCCGATGTGACCAAAAGAACACGGCAGAATTGATGGCATGACACTGTCTTTTCTTCTTTTTGAATTTTTTTAGAATCTTTTTTTCCCTTATTTATTTATTTATTTATTTATTTATTTATTAGAGAGGGAAGGGAGGGAGAAAGAGAAAGAGAGAGAGAGAGAGAGAAACATCAATGTGTGGTTGCTAGGGGCTGTGGCCTGCAACCCAGGCATGTGCCCTGACTGGGAATCGAACCTGCAATGCTTTGATTTGCAGCCCGTGCTCAATCCACTGAGCTACACCAGCCAGAGCGGCATGACACTTTCTAAAGTGCACTATGGAAGATACGGCCATTCCTACTTAGATCCCACAGCCCTTTTTGTAGAAACTGACCAACGGACCCCCAGATTTTATATGGGAATGCAGAGGAGTTAGGAGAGCCAAAACGATTCTGAAAGAGAAGAACAGAATTGAAGGACTTAACGCTATCCAATTTCAAAACTGACTTTAAAGCCACAGTGAACAAGATGGTGTGGTCTTGGCGCAGGGAAGGAGACATGGGGGTGAGCAGGACGGAATTTAGAGTCCAGAAGTGAACCCGTACATCCAGGGTCTTTTCAACAAAGGTCCTAAGAGGCCAATGGAGGAAGGAGAATCTTTTCAAGAATTGATGCCAGGACTACTGGACATCCACAGGTTGGGAAAAAAAATCAGTTAAGACTTGTACCTTACACCATACAAACAAATTAACTCAAAACGGATCATAGATCTACATGCAAGAATCAAAAGTATAAACCTTTTAGAAAAAAAACATAGAGAAGAGAATCCTCAGGACTCCCAGCTAAACCAAAAGTGTTTATATATGACAGTAACAGCACGATCAATAAAAGACAAAAACTGATCATTGGATTTTATCGTAATGACACAAACCACATACTGAGAGAAAACTTGTGCAAGTAATGTATCTGAGGACTTGTATGCCGAATATATAAAGAACTGTTACAACTTAGCCCAAGACGAAAAGCCCAAGAGTCAAAAGATGGGGAAAGACATTTCATCAAAGAAGATATATGAATAGCCAGCAAGCTCACGAGAAGACACTCCACACAGTGAGTGATGAGGGAAATGCAAATGAAAGGCACAGTGAGATGCCACTACATGTCCGCTCATGGGGCTTGAATCAGAAAGACGGATGTACCCGCGCGGATGAGGATGCGGAAGAGCTGGGACCCTTGTGTATTACTGTTGGGGACCGAAAACGGCACGGCCGCCTTGGAAATCCACTTGGCGGTTCTTATAAAAGAGAAACATAAATTTATTATGACCCAGCAATTCCACTCCTAGGAATCTACCCAAGAGGAAACACACACACACACACACACACACACACACACACACACAGACATATATGTAAATTACTCGTCACAGACAAAAACTGGACACAGTCCACATGTCCCTTAACAGATGAAGGGGTGACAAAGCGTGTCGCGCCCATACGGTGGAATTCCCCCCCACCAGAGCAGGGAATGAACTCTCGGTCCATGCGGCAACGGGGGTGAACCTTGAAGACACTTTGCTGGGTGGAAGAATCCAGACAGAAAACACTGCACGTTCTTGGTTCTGTTTGTATGAAATGACAGAAAAACAGATGTGTGCAGTCAGACAGCCGCGGCGTGGTCGCCTAGAGCTGGGCGGTGGCGGGGACAGGAGCTCACTGTAAGTGGGCACAAGGTAACTTGGGGCGGGGGAGTGGGAATGCTCTGAAACTGGATTGAGGTGACAGTGGCACAGCTCTGCAAATTCACTAAACCATTTCGGGGGCGCAGGAGGGCACTGTGGCTTCCGTGTGGCGGCTGTTTGGGTCAGCAGCTGCCCCCTGCTGCGTCACGTGCCCCTGAAGAGGCTTGTGTCTTAAGGACAGGAGGCCTCCCGCATGGATCCACATTTGAGCGAGCTATCAGGGAAGCGGGCCCTCCAGCCCCAGGCGAGCTTTCAGATGACCCCGAGCCCCTCCTGGTTGAAAGAAACCTCAGAAGAGAGAGCCCTTGGCCCAGAACCACCCAGCTAAGCTGCCCCCAGATCCCCTGTCCTCAGACACTGTGTGAAACCATAAATGTTCGCTGTTTTTAACTGCCAACTTTGGGATCATTTGTCATGCAGCCATAAATAACTCATGCACACTATCTCACGGGGATCCTCCCAGGCAAGTTTTTGGTAGGTATCTGTAACCCCATTACAGAGGTACAGAGACAGAGGCTCCAGGGTGTGGCCCAAGATTATGCAGCTTCCAGGGGGCAGGGCTGGGTTTAAACCAGGCCAGCCTGACTCCAGGGCTGCATCCATGCACAACACCTCACTTAGCATGCTGAACAAGGGCCTGTGCGATACGCCAAGGAGGGAGGACGAGTCAGGTCCCTGCCCTGCGGGACCTCCCACTCTGATGTGGGGGAGGGGGGTGCACAGCAGCAGCAGCACAGGCCCCCGTACCCTTGTTCAGCCACGGCCCCTCCTCCTGGGGCTCCTCGTGGTGTTCCACGGAGCACCGCAGCAGCCAAACCCATTTCATTCACTTCTGCAGAGAGAGCTCCAGAGCACCCCGAGTGGGGTTCCCGCCTCTCCCCGGAAGCGCAGGGCAGCGAAATTGGACAGTAATGTGTTGTCGTTCAAATATTTCAGCTGGCGCCAGGGTGAATTATGGTCCCGTCCCACTTCATTCAGTGTAGCATCTTTCATAAGAGCCGTGTCTCAGAAACACTTTGGAGAAGGAAATAATAAATAATTGCCCAGGGGACAGAGCACGAGATGAAAAGCTCCAGGCTGGTGGGAGGGAGAAGCGGGGGAAACTCAATCTCCGGGAGCTCGTGCGTCCAGGCAGCTTGAGCTGGGCAGCTGGGCCCCCTGCGAGCAGAGCCTTGGCCTTGAATGCTGGGTTCCAGAAGCTTCTGGGGCTTCCTGGACAGGTGACTTCAGGAGTCCCACACCCCCGCACCAGATCGCCCCGCAAGGGAACCCCCAGGGAGGAGCCCCACAGCTCCTTCTGGCTGAGACGGGGCCCCGGGGTGGGCTACTCTGTCTGTTCAGAGCTCTCAGTGGCTCCGAGTCACTCCAGGTCCCCACTCGGACCCACAGAGCCCCTCACAGGCTCACCCTCATCACTTCTCTGACCTTCTCCGGCCTCTGCCACCTGCTCATGTCACTCCAGCGCCACCGATCTCCTTCTGTGCTCTCAACACATGAGGCAAGCACACGCCTGCCTCAGGGCCTTTGCATCGGCTGTTCCCTCTGCCTGGAATACTCTTCTCCCAAAGAGCCATGCGGTCTTTGCTAAAGACCTCCAAGTCTTGGCTAAAATAATACCTTCTCGGTTGCACCTGCCCTGACTTCCCTATTTAAAATTGTTCTTCCCTTTTCCTCTCTCCTGATCTTTACTCTGCTCTGTGCTCCCCCCACCGTTACACCGCTCACCTTCTTGCACGCACTATAATGCATGCATTGCTGGGGTTGTAATCTGCCTCCTCTTGCCAGATGAGAAGCAATACAAGGCAGTGCTCTTGCTCCCACAGGGTGCCTAACGTGGGCACTCAGCAGACATCTGTGGACCCAGGTGTGCTCATGCAGATCCTCGAGCTTCCGTGCCCAGGAGCGCCCTGACATACCTGCCTGCTGATCTCTCTGCAGGCTCGTCCACACCCATGCCCTCAGGGCAAAGCCATAGTTGGTTCCTCACTTGCAAGACCATGTCCCCAGGAGAGTAAAACCTGGACTCTGGCCCCCGAGTTAAACCTGTTCTCAATCCCAGCTCAACCCTTTGCTGTTACGTAACCTTGGGCAAGGCATGTGGCCTGTCTGTGCTTTGGGGCCCTCATCTCCAAAGGGGAAACAATGAGTATTACCACTCTATTAGGTAGGAACTATCTACTGTGCCCATTGTGCAGATGGGGAAACTGAGGCAAGGGAAGGCAAAGTGAGGATGAAATAAGATACTCAGTTATGAAATAACTACCATCGCTCGGGTCTTCACTGAGCCTGGAAATCAAAACTGAGAGGACGCAGGAGGTAGAACGGCCTGGGGTGAAGACCTCAAGGTGTAGACATTAGGGCGGAACTGGAAAGGTGTGCCCCAAGCCCTGTACCGCAGGAAGTAAATTTGCCCGGACAAAGTAGAATGAGAGCCGATGCCAGCTGTGGGAACTAAAAATACCCTCAAATGTCAGCGCAGAAAGGCTCTCAGAGATAAGCCACCCCTGTTCCCACGTTCCGAGGGAGGGAGTGGGGTTCGGCGAGGGGAAGCCCTCTGCCGCGGTCACGTCGCAGGTGAAAGCGTGGAGTCTGGGGTGCGAACCAGCTCTGACACCAGGGTCTGTTCCTGGAGTGGCCCGATCGCTTTTCCAGGCAACAGGCGGCCAGCTCTTGCCTGTCTCCCCAGTCAGCCAGGTTCCCGGGCCCCAGCTGCTGGCAACCAGAGAGGAAGACAGAGGCTGGAGGAACCTCCAGGAATATTTTACTTCTCACTCGCTCAGAAGCACTGACTTCTATCTGGAAGGTGAGGGACATGTCTCAGCACAGAGTGAGTTAAAATAATTAAACTCACCCTTCAGGACCTAATAGGAAATTTAGGACTGGATCCTAGGATGAGCTTTACATGCAATGGGAGAGGGGAAACCAAGAACCTCTATGCTTCCCTTCAGTTTCCATTCAACAAAACTGTCAGGGGCCTGGCAGGGCAAAAAGGGCCCGGGCCAGGCACTGGGGGGCCTAAGGATGAGTAAGAAACGGCCTTAGCAACCGCAGAGCCCACGTCTATTTAGAAAGAGGACAAAGCCCATGGCGCTGGCGTCGGAATCTAGCCAGACACAGCTTGCTCCAGTTTGGTGGTCCTCAGCCAGGCGATTCCACCCCTCAGGGGACATTTGGAAGCGTCTGGAGATATTTTTGGTTGTCATAAATGGCCAGGGCATGCTACCGGCATCTACTGAAGCCAGGGATGCTGCTAAAATGTCCTATAAGGCAATGGACAGCCTTGCGATAAAGAATCATCCAACCCCAGGTGTCGATTGTACTGAGGCGGAAAGGCCCTGCCCTTGTAAACAGGAGTTTTTCAGCAGGATCCGAGGACCCTCAAAAGGCCCGGGTGTGTCCATTCAGAAGTCCAGGAGACTCTCTAGGACCAGAAGCAAAATCTGGGATCTTTGTGTCTGCGTAAATTTTTCCAGCACGGTAATCATTTTTTTAAAGATTTTATTTATTTATTTTTAGAGAGGGAGGGGAGGGAGAAAGAGAGAGAGAGAGAAACATCAATGTGCGGTTGCTGGGGGCCGTGGCCTGCAACCCAGGCATGTGCCCTGACTGGGAATCGAACCTGCGACACTTTGGTTTGCAGCCCGAGCTCAATCCACTGAGCTACACCAGTCGGGCAGCATGGTAATCATTTTAAGTCTCAGCCCAGTTTTGAGGCCTGACACGATGTGAAATTGTCAGACTGTGTCACGCTCAGCACCCGGTGTGGGGCACGGCACTCAGCGACTCTTGGTACAAACTGTCCGGATGAATGGCGCGGGGTCCTTACCCGGACCCAAAATAGTTCTCCTCCTCTCCACCCGAGTTCTGAGCGCACGGGAGTGAGACAAAGCAGCAGCAGATGGAGGCCGACAGGCCGCCTCCGGTGAAGACACAGGCTAATTTGGAGAGCGGAACGTCACTCTCTGTGAAAGGTAAATGGGACTCTTCCATGAACCCCAGAATTAAGCAGACCAACCCGCCTTGTCACGGACGACTGCGGGTGAGGGCGGGCCGCCCACCTCCCGGCCCCCACCGCAGGAGCGAAGCCCAAATCCAGCCCAGCCGTGTCCAATAGAAATACACGCAATGCAAACCACAAAGGTAGTTTTAAATTTTTTAGTAGCCACGCTAAAAAATAGTGAAATCAATTTTAATAATATATTTTATTCAACCCGGTATCTCCAAAATATGATATATAAAATCGATATAAGAAGTTTTGAGATACTGTGCTTTCTTTCCTCTTCACGCCAACTCTTCACAGTCCGGAGTGTGTTTTACGTGAGCACATCTCCGTTCAGACGAACCACGCTTCCAACTCTAGCAGCCCTGTGTGGGGGGTGGCCGCCACATGGGACAGGGAAGGTCTCAGGGGATACAGGACTTATTCCTACTGCCCAGGGAGGAGAGGCAAATGAGCCACGTGAGCCAAATCCACCAATGAGGTGAATCTCTCTACTGCCCCGAACAGAGTGGGGAGAGGACAAGAGTTGCACTAACTGAGCTGCCTTCACGTGGGAGGAAGCACTGGGATTGGAGATGCACTTCTCCTGGATGGATGGACAGATGGACGGGTGGATGTATGGATGGAGGGGTGGATGCACGGAGGGGTGGATGGGTAGGTGGGTAAGTAAATACTTAACGAGCAGATGATAAAAAAAATCAAGATAAGACCTACCAAACCAGAGCAGGGAGACAAATTCTATTTCAAAAAGCCACAAATGTCAAACGCCTTTGAAAGAGAATATTGTGCTTTTGGTAGCAATATGTCCTTGTTTTGAAAAGGAAAGAAAATTCCAGCCACTGTCACCTCATTGAAACTTTGTGGGTACAGGGAACAATAATATCTAAACCATAAATCTAACTAATGTCAATAATATATAAATAATAAAGCCCACGTACCTACTGTATGGCACACAATTGGATACTTTGTCCAGTAAAAAGAATATAAACAATAAGCACAGCGGGGGTTTTGTCTGATTATTTACTGCTTTATTTTTAGTACCTGGCATATATTAGGTGCTCAATAAGTATTCACTGAATTCATGAATAATTCAATCAACCCAAGAGGGTCAGAGAGGTGGAGTAACTTTCCCAAAGACACACCGCTATTAAATGGTAAAACCTGATGTTGAACCCAAGTAGAGTGGAGGCCACAGCCTGTTCTCCCACCTGCCTCTCAAGTGAATGATGCAGAAAATCTCATTTCCCCACCTGTCCCTCACCAACATGGCACTGGGTCAGCCCTCTCACTTGCTCACCCTGGACAGGGCCCCAGCACAAGCTCAAGGCCAAGGTGGTTTCCTTCACTTCTCCAGCTCATATTTTGCACGGTGCTCTCCCAAGCCCCTTGCAGTTGAGAGTGCGGGGGTGGGGGGAGGGGGAGGGACAAATTCAGCTGAGCTAAAGTAAGTGCAGCTGGCTCACACAGGCTCATGAGAGCCATTGTTAAAATTTTCAGGGATTTTATGAGCCAGTTGTGAATATGGCCATTACTAAAGAAATTAAAATATATAAACTTACCATTAAAGAAATGACATTAAAAACAAAGATAATAAATACTCAATGTTCCTCACTTCATAACTGTTTCACTATATTATACTACTGTCTAGGCTCCTGAGGTTATTTACGCCTCTTGTACCTCTATGATGAGAACACTCAGTGGTAATGTCCTATTACGTACACATCTCTTCCCGACGCCACACTCACTGATGTCACGTTGGGAGCTTGCAGTCAGTGATGGTGGGAGTATTTACACTATGGAAATTGGCCAACGCTACGGACCAGATCCTGTTTTTATTAATGACCCAGAAGGGTTGTTATAAAACATTTACCAGCATGCTGTGGCTGGGTTACAACGTAGGGCGAGGTCACAAATCAAAGAGGATGGTTTTATGATGCTCCACTCCACCACCGGATAATTAAGGGAAAGCCATCTTCACTCAAAAAAAAAAAAAAAAAAAAAAAAGAATCCCACTTCAAAACACAGCACCGGCTTTGGACGCTCTCAGCCAGTCTGGGGAAGCGTCCCTGCGGGAGGTGGAAAATTCAGGGCACGTCCCCTCTGGGGTCCAGCGGCCCCGCTCGGCGCGGCAGGGGCCCTCCGTGACCACGGGTTCCGTTCAGGGGCCCTTTCGCAGACGTGCGGCTCCCTTTGGAAATAACAACCCCGGGCCCTCCGGACTCATTGCTATGCATGTCAGAGCCGGTCTCCCGTCTCTAATGAGCAGCTGGCCCGGTGCCCGCGGTTTCATCCCGGGCCCCCCGCGGAGATGAAGTTGATTTAACCACATCCTGCAGTCCACTCTGCCCACCCTTTGTCTCCGCTTTTAACACTGCTGGTGGGCATATCAATGGTCGGAGCAGAGATGGTGAAAGGCAGGGAACAGAAGCAGGGGAAGTCGGCCTCGGGAATCGTGTCTGTCCCAGCCAGCCGTCTCATTTATATACCTTGCGAGTTGAGGAGGATCTTTAATTAGTTTTGCATTTCCTCCTCGGTGGCGTGGACCATTTGTCAAGAAGCCCCTGGGTGTCTTGTATGCTTCTGGGCACCTTATAGATAATCTCATTTAACACTTTCACGATTTTACAAAGTAGGTATCATCCACCCCTCTTACATGTGAAGAAATCAAGCCTTGCGGCGGTCGAGAACGCTCCCCAAGGTCAAGCAGCCCGTGCACGGCTAAGCCAGTGCGCAACACTCCTCTCCCTGGGTGAGGATTCGCCTACTTGCTACTATGCTGCACTGGTCTGAAATAGACACCCAGAATCAAGCCTGAAGACTGGGTTGGATCTCAATGTTCAGGGTTGAGGAGGGGACGTTGGTGACGTGGCGGAGAGCCAGCAAACTCTTGAGCGCAGGGAAGGGTGGGGCTATCAGAGAACTGTGACTAACCTATAGGTTTGCACAGGAGCAGAATGGGTGTGTGCGGACGGAAGTAGGTGTGGACGCAGAGAGGTGGTAAGAAGGAAGGGCAGTTGGGTGGGAGAATGGGTGAGTGTGAGGGTGAACATGAAGTGTGGCTAGTGGAGGGGTGGAAGGGGGATGGGTTAATGGGTGGACCATGAAAGGTGGCGGGTGGATATAAGAATGAGAAGATGAACAGATGGGCGGAAGAGAGAAGGGAAGGGGAGGGGAGGGGAGGGGAGGGGAGGGAGGGGAGGGAGGGAGGGGAAGGGAGGGGAAGTGAAGGGAAGGGGATGGGAGGGGAGGGAGGGGAGGGGAGGGAGGGGAGGGGAGGAGGGAGAGACGGTGACTGCTGGTCAGATGGGGATGGGTGAAAGGGTGGACAGTAGAGGGTGGGTGAACGGGTTGAAAAGTAGACAGTGGGTGGAGGGGCTGAGCAAAAAGGAAAAACAGACATGGACAATCGTGTGGTGATTGCTGGGGGGAGGGGGTGTAGGGGACTAAATGGTAATGGAAAAAATATAATAAAGATGACACACTTAAAAAATAAATAAAGTAGTGATGGACAGACATGAAAAAAGTAGACGGTGCAAAGCGGGCAGGGGGACGGGCTGCATGGATGAGGACTAGCACGGGCATGCGGACGGGTGATGGATGGGCACGCGGGTCGAGCACACGGGAAGGCAAGTGACAGAGAAGTGAATACGGAGAGAGGGTGAAGGGCAGGGGGTGACTGGACGGTAGGAGTGTCAAGGAGACGGGAAGTGTTTGGGGAGAGAGACCGTAAGGTGATTAGATGCATCACCGTGTGGGCGTGTGACTGCGCAGCGATGGAAACAATGAGAGGAGGAAGGGATGGAAGCAAGAAGAAACGAGGGAAAAGAGGAGAGGGGAGGGCTCGTGTGCACTGCAGAGGCCAAGGGTGGCAGAGAAAGAGGACTCTGGCCCCGTGTCTAAGAACCAGCCAGAGCCGGTGCTTCCTGGGCGCACGGACAGCTGAGCTTTCTGCAGGAGTTCAGCCCTTGGCAGCCCCTGCTGAGTCCCTGGCGGAGAGCTAGGCTCTGTATGGGGCCTTTCTCCACCTCTCCTCCTGCCAGTCCCCCCTCCCCTCCCTCCCTTCCCTCCTTCTGCATGCAGCAGCGTACCCTTGGCAAAAGGCTCGCTGGAGTGGGGCCATGGGACCAGTTGCTTTGACCTTCTCTGTTCTTGGGCATAATTACTCTTATCCCATATAATCACTTTGAAATAACTGTGTGTCATTACGCACCTTCGCACTGTTTTGCCCACTTATCTGTGAGCAGCTCGGTCTCAGGGGAGCTGGGATTTGGACGGAGAGGCCTCCTGTGTGGTTTTCCTCTCCTCCTCCTCCTCCTCCCACGCAGCTCGCCTGCCTGTACCCTTCCAGTAACTGCTCTAGCCAACGTGGGATCCGGCAGCTGGGACAGACGACGCCTCTAGACCGGGGGCCAGGCACCCTCGGAGGCACTCGGAGCCAGTGGGCCCTGGCACAGACCCTTGTACCACGTTGGGCAGGGCGCCAGTCCTGCGGGGCTGGGAGTGGGCAGCGGTGGGAGACGGAGTCCGCAGCCAAAGACAAGAACTGCGCAGTCCAAGGGAAAAAGCCAAGATCAGGTCCAAGACAGAGAGCCAGGAGGCAGGTCCAAGGTGAGGACCCTGGTGGGGACAGACCCAGAGTGGGCTGGACGGGGGCTGAGATGATGGCTGAGTGTCACCAGTTCCCCTTTGTGAGCCAGTAGCGCTGTGTGTACCTGGAGCACTGCAAGGCACGGGGCGAAGGTGGAGGCGACTTGAATGAACCTGACCGGGAAGGGACATTTCCCTGGGGACCTTCAAGACAGACAAGCTCCAGCATAGATGCCCACCTCGGGTCTGCAGAAGGGGTGAAGGTGCAGACACGCGCTGCCCGAGGAGAGAACGCCAGCTTCCCGGTGTCTCCCCAGAGGCGTCTCCCCGGAGGTGTCGCCCCAGCCTCCCCGTGCACTTCCCCTCTAGGACTGGCCTGCCCGGAACGCCGACTTTGGAACTTTCCAGGCTTGCATCAGAACAGAGCAGCTGTGTGATCTGGGGAAAGCGACTTAACCCCTGTGAACCTCGGTTTCTCCCCCCGTGACGTGGAAAATACAACTGCACCCACAGCAGAAGGGCGGTCGGGAGGACTAGATGCAACAATGTTCATGATTAGCGTAGTGGCCAAGTCACATCCATGGCTCCACAAGTGAAAACGAGAGGAACGGTACACCTGGTGTCCCTCCCAGCCCCGGTCACCGCCGGAACCCCTCTCCTGCCACCCAGGCCTTGGGGCTCAGATCCTCCAGCTTCTCATTGGTTTCCACTCGGCTCCCCCTGTTCCAGCACCAACAACACGCATCAGCTCCACCTTGGGACCCGGGCCACGCAGCGTGGGGGCTGGGAGTCTAAATAGACAAGACAGAACGCCGAGTCACTTGGGTCAGGCAGTCTGGAGGTCGAGGCCAGAGAAACTAGCTGATGGAGGCAAAGCGGGCAGTGACCAGCCCTTAGCCTGATGACCCAGGCACAGAGAAGGAGCTCCCAGCAGTCTGCTCTTCTTTTTTAAAGATTTATTTATTTATTTTTAGAGAGGGAAGGGAGGGAGAAAGAGAGAGAGAGAAACATCAGTGTGCGGTTGCTGGGGGTCATGGCCTGCAACCCAGGCATGTGCCCTGACTGGGAATCGAACCTGCGACACTTTGGTTCGCAGCCCGCGTTCAATCCACTGAGCTACGCTGGCCAGGGCCCAGCAGTTTGCTTTCTTGTCAGTCCTCGGCACGCCCTGGGCCTCCCTGCCCTCCTCAGTTCATGTTTGCTGCCTCATCACCTGTCCCCGGTGCTTGCTAACACTCCAGCGCCTGCCAACCTGGCCCCGCTCCAGCTACCAATTTGTCCGCATTGAACATGGCCGCGGCCGGTGAGCGGGAGCGATTGATGTGGCAATTACAGGAAGTATTCATGACCGGGGAGGACAAAGAGTGCTCGGACGGGATGGCTTCTCCCTTGTAAGCTGGACCTTCCAGCGGGCGTCGTCTCTCTCCTTTATCTTCGTTACACCGTTCCGCTACAGGCTTTAAACCTGTCCTCTCGCTGCCAGCGCGTCATCACTCCTGAGCGGCTAGGCTCCGCCGCCCGGGAGAGGTGCAGGGAGAGGCAGCGAGACCAACAGAGTCTGAAAACCCTCAGCGGCTGAGAGCCTCCAGGGAACTTAGAAAGGAGGCCACGTCCTGAAAGTCCAGCCTCAGGGTTCTCCTCCTACAGGAAGCCCTCCCTGATGTAAACCTGCTCAAATAAGGTTAATTAGAGTAGCTACCATGATTGGGGTGCTCACAGTCAAGCGCTGTACTTTGGCTCACTTAAAGAATAGCCCTCTGTTTAGCAAGAAGATAGGCTCAGAGAGGTCACATGGCTTGTCACCGGTGAGGCCGGAATTCCAACCTAGTCCATGTGCCTCCACAGCTCATGCTCTTCACACCGAGCCACACTGCCCAGCATGTCCCTCCCTGAGGTAGGTGCCACTCCCAGGAGTTTCAAGCAGGGTTTCTCAGTGATTGCAAACTACGTCAAAGCTTCCTAACATTCTCTACCATCTCCATAACACCGGAAGGCTCCAAGGGCCAGGACTGTTACCCGCCTCACTAAAAGGGGGGCTTCTTGCGCGCAGAAGCGGTGCCTTTCCTACCAGGCCAGCAGCTCTTGTGGACAGAAAGTGCGCCTCCTCTGCCTGCCACGCGCATCCCGGCTCTCCCCTCCCACCCCGGCCCAGCTCCGCCCTGCCTTCCTCTGCCCTCTGTCCGTCCGTCAGTTACTAGTTGCAGGAGGAGGCTGGACACCAATCTCCCCTCCCAGCATACGGCCCCAGCGCTGTCCCTTCCCGGGGTCCCCTTGTGGTGACTCCTTCTCTTTGAGGCAGAGAGCACATCCATCACCTCGCCAACCAGCGCTATGCACAGCCAGCCCCGGCTTCCCCGACAGCTGGAGCAGACGGGAGCGTGCATGCTTGCGTGAGCCCGGAGGGCGGGGGCAGAGGGGCAGCGGGGAGCCCACACCTGGACCAGGCCACACGCCGAGCCCAGGGGGATATGTCTCTGGCTCCGGTTCCAGCGGTAAGAGAGCGCAAAGAGTGTTGTCCCCCTGTCCCCAGCACTGGTCCAATAGCCCTGCTTCGGATCCTCCCACATCTACCTTCCCAGCTACACAGCCATCCGTAAGGCCTGCCCTCTGCTCTGCGCCCCACCCTCTCTGTCCCAGGCTGGCCCTGCCCCTACCGCTCCATGAGCTCCCCATCTGCAAAATGGGGGTGACCACCCTCCTGCCCTTCCCCTCACAGGCTGCTCCTGAGGATGGGTCAGGCTGAGCTTTTGACTTGGTCATGGCCGTGGCCCTCGGCCACAGGCACCTGCCAGGCTGGGGTGCCAGCTCCCTGCGCCTCAGGCAGGACGCTCCTGGCCAGTGGGGGCAGGGGGAGGGGGCAGGAGCCTTGGAGGCCAGGATGCAGCCATGGGTCCTGCTCTTCTCAGGGGTCTTCTGGTGTTTCAGGAGCAGACATATTTAGATTCAAACCCTGCCTCTGGTATCTATGAAAACATAAAATGTTTCAAACCCCTGACCCGCAGTCCCACTCCTGAAATCGATCCTCAGACATAAAAGCCCCATTACTGCTGGATGGCCATCCGAGGTGGCTCTCACAGTGCAGCTGGAGCAGGAACCTCGGACAGCCGGGAAGTGCACCAAAGCGGACCGGCCGAAGATGCCACGGCGCTCCACACTATTGGTTACCAGAAAACTATAAAAGAAATAACTTATGTCTGTTGTATTGACCGATGTACAGAATATATCATCAGGCAAAAAATATATATCACTAAGGAAAAAATATATTAAAGAAAAGCAAAGTTAGGGAGCAACAGGGATAGAGCACCCCACAGGTCCCCCAGTGCCTCTATGTATGCGTGGCTACGTTTGTATATATTTAAAGGTATGTGACCGTACTGGTTACCTCGGGTGGGAGGCAATGTCGGGGACAGGACATGAAAGAAGAGTGAGAAAGTCTCATCATATTTTACATACTTCAGTGTTGTTTAAATTGTTTGAATGAGCGTATATTTAAAAAAAATAAAGCAACAGCAATTTTTAAAACTCCCACCTCTCTTACTGATGGACAGTGGGACTTGGACACATCACTTCGAAGAGCCTCAGTTTCTTCATCTGTAGAATGGAAATACCAGTGCCTGGCTGTAGACCCACTGTGTGAATTGAAGACATCATGGCACAGAGTGGGGGGAGGAGGGATGCCAGCCCCCTGCACCCAGTGACCCGGCTCCCGTGGGGCAGTCGCTTGGATGTGGGGACGATTCTGCCTTCATTCCCCTCCACAGGTGCCACCCACCCTCCCTGCCTTTCTCAGCTGTAAGGGACGCTGAGCCAGCCTCCGTCCTTCTGCTGCCGAATGTCCTAGACAAGCGCCTGTCCCTCTCCAAGCTCCAGTGGTCCCACCTGGGGAAGGGCCGAAGTTTCCCACAGCCCTCCTCATGTGCACCTGGCTTCTCCGGGATGCCAGCGGGACTCAGGCGCAGGCAGGCTCTCAGGGAGCTCGGGATGGTGGGTCAGCACGGGAGAGGGCAGAGCTTTTGTGTGAACACGGCTTATCGTGCACAAGCTCAGAGTCCTGCTCCGCAAAGCTCACCCGAGATGTCTGAAACCGGCAGAACAATCCAGAAGGGCTTTGCAAACACAACCTGCCACCCTGGGGAACCGGGGGTCAATTCTGGCCTTCTGCACGGAGGAGCTTAGAGATTGGCTGGATTCCACTAAGAAGGAGAGGAAGGTGGAAAGAAAAGGGGAGCGGGAAGAGGAGGAGGATAAGGAAGATGGAAGTGGGAAGAGGGAGACAGAGGACAAAGCAGAGGAGGAAGAGGAAGGGGGAAGAGGAGAGAGCCTTCCTCCACATCTGCTCCCTGGAGAGCCAGAGGTAAAGCACCATCCCAACTCCCGGAGATCAGAGAGCAGCGTGGGTGCCCAGGGGACACCTTCTGGGAGCAGCAACTCTGCCAAGCGCCAGGCTACACGCTGCCCACCGCACTGGAGCCCTGCGTCAACAGAGGCTGATGATGAGCCACTGAACTAGGTCTGATGATCCCATGATGGACCCGGAACTCCGACGGCCCCCTGAGGCTCGGGGGGCAGGGGAGGGGGCAGCCCTGAATCGACTGAGCTGAAGCCCAGAATGGCTGCATTTTCCTGGAATTGTCTAAGATGACGCATCCTGCCCTCCGGCAGAAAGGGAGCTGGGGACAGGGATTCAGTTCAGTGAGCGAAAAATAAAGTTATCGCCTTGGACACACCAGAGGACATACGCAGCTTGAAAATTTTTATTCATTATACACACAGATTGGAAAACAATAAAAAGAGTTGCGGGGTGAAGAGTGGCCCAAGACTCCCACCCACTGAGCCTCCCTCTTGCCCCTCATGGAGGCTCTGGGAACACCAGGCCCAAGGGGGGTCCTGTCTGTCTTTTCCCAAGTTCCAGGTGTCACCACAGACCAGAGCAGCTTGAGTCCCCAGGGCCCGTCCAGGGAGCAGGACTCCGCGAGCACATGCCCATTCAGAACCTCGGGCTGCCCCCAGGACGTGCGGAGCGGTCCTCACCGGGGTCCTCAGCCTCGGCGCTGTTGAATGCGGGGCTGGATCGTTCTCTGTCACGGGGGTGTTCTGTGCACTGCAGGGTGTTCAGCAGCATCTCTGGCCTGCACTCACCAGGAGCAGTGGCCGTCGTCAGGACACCCCTGTCCCTTGCCACGTGGGCCTCCGTAGGGCTACTGGACATGGCAGCTTGCTGCCCCCAAAGCACCTGATCCCGGAGCCATGGTGCCTTTTAGGCCCCAGTCTCAGAGGGACATCGCATCACTTCTGCCATTTTCCACTGGTCACACAGACCAACTCCGACACGGCGTGAAAGGGGACTATGCGAGGGTGTTGCTCCATTTCAGAGTCTGGCTCCCACACCCCTCCAAGCCACATCTCTCCCCACTCCCCACTTTCAGCCAGTACTCCTGGAACACAGAAAACACAGAACCGCTACAGTTCCCAGCAGCCCATGCGTGCCTCTGTGCCTTTGCACATGCTGTTCCCCTGCCTAGAATGCTCTTCCCTCACATCTCAACCTAGCCAAGATCTACCCATGTTTAAAGACTCAGATTTTGATTTAATTTCCAGGAAACCTTCTCTGGCCTTCCTAGGCCAGGGGTCAGGTATCTTTCCTTTCCTTTGCACGGTCCTAGCAATAAATGGCCCACCAGGATAACGATGTTAACTAACATTGACTGAGCACCTACTATAGTCTAGGCACTACACTAAAGGCTTTATATGTAATAACTCAATTGGTCCCCGAACTGCTCCGTGAGGTAGGTACCGTGTTACAGATGAGGAAACTGAGGCTCAGAGAAAGTAAGTCGTTTGCCCAAGGTCACACAGCTGTTAAGCAGTCGAGTCCAAAGTTGAACCCCAGCTGTCTGACTCTTATCTATTATTAATACGTTGCTAGGTCTCTCTCCTTGGCCATGAACCCCAGAGGGATGGCATTTTAACTGGTTTGTCCCTTTGCACCAAGCACCCAGGACATGCCTGACCCACACTGAAGAGAGAGGAAAACATTTAAGGAGGAGGAGGGAAAGAAAGGGAAGGAGGTGGGAGCAGGGAGACAGGCCCTGACCTGGGCCGGAAGGGTGAGGATCCAGGCAGGACTCTGAGCAGGCGGTCTGGGTCGGCCCCGGCCAGCTCGCCCTCCTCTCAGAAAACCGTGAGATCCGCCCGCCCGTCCGCCGGGCCCGTCCCCCGGCCGGAGACAGGAAAGCACCCTGTGTCTTCACACTCTGTCCCTGCACACTTTTTTCCCATTCTTAATTTTTATGTCTGCTTAGCCACTTGCCCTATTAAAGGAATAATTTAATTAACTCCAAGAAATGTAATTAATTTTAATTTTTCATGATAATTCATTGTTTAATACTCTGTTCATAATTATTGAAAATCCTAATGCCCAGTTAGTGTCCTCTAATAGGATAATTAAACACGTGCACGGGGGGAGACCCTTCACTTTCAAGTGCTTCCACATCGCTCTGCAGCAGCACGGCTCCCTCCGCTCAGCCACTCAGCCGGCAAGAGGCTGTCCGTGCTCCGCCCTCCCTGCACCCACGGTGCACGGGGTGGTGCAGACGCTGGCAAAGAGCTTCCTGGTGGGAAGAGCAGACAGGGCACTGTGACCTCAGAGATGCGAGAAACCGCTGGGGAGGCGCCCGTACCCTCCCCTGAGCCAGGGCAAGCCTACCCCAACCCCTTCCGGCTGCAAAGAATCTCTGCATCACTGGGATCAGGGGCTGTCATCTCAAAGAAGGGCAAGGGGGCAGTTCCCATCTTGCCCCAAAAGGTCGTATAGGAAACGCCATCCGCCCCCACCTTCCACGAGCTTAGGCTGAGATGCCCTCTCCGCCCCCAGCAGGTGCTTCCGATTCGAGGGCCCAGCCTCTTCCTAATTTCCACATACAAGCAAGCCAGCACCACGGCTGCATCCCCACCCTAAGCACTTAAATATACAATTTGCTTGAAGGAATTATCCACTGCTGACTGCTTCTAAAACAGAGAAAAGGCCCCCCACAGACCTGTTTCCTTTCCTCAAGTAGCATCGTCTTCCGCAGAGACTGCCCAATTCTCTAATTGCGCCATCTGTGCTGGCTGGGCCGGGCTGGGCCGGCTCGCCGGCTCTGCCCCAGCGCCTGGGGTTTCATCCCACCTCCCCACCTGCGGGCTCTTGCTGGGCGGCCCTCCCACTGCGATCCTGCAGCTGCTGGGCCCACGGCCCTCCCTCCCGACAGTGTCAACCCCTGGGCCCCTTCGGGGTCCCCAGCCCTGGATTTGGGAGTCTGTGAAGGCTCTTCTAAATCCTTCCTCTTGTGGAACCTTCTGGAAGCCAAGCCCAGGGACCCTTTGCTGTCCTGTAAACAAGGCCCCAGTAAGGCTTTGACTCCAGAGACCCAGCTCATCTTTTTTGGCCCACGTTCCCACGGGAGCCTCGGGGGCCCAAACAGCTGGGTCCTGAGCCAGGGTCGTCCCTTCCTGGCCGGGTGACACGGGGGAGGCTGCTTGTGAACGCATGCTTCTTTCTCCGCCCTCTTCTCTCTCCTGGCCGCCTTTCTTAGTCCCCCTCCAAGACAAGAATATGGGTGAAGGTCAGTTATGACAAAGGGGACCCCAGGGCACCGTGTGCACAGCCAGGGAGTGGGGAGGGGAGGCGGGCCTCAGAGGGGAGCAACGGGCAGTTAGCACGGTGGCGCCCAGGGCCCTCTGGGAGACGCCGTGGAACCCGACTCAGAGCCGTCCCAGAGGTGGGCCCTGCAGTGCCCCACCACCACCCCGACGGGTCGGGCTGTCCCTGCGCTCAGGCACCTACACCCACACCTGTCTCACCTTCCTGCAAGGTGGTGGCTAGGGCAGCACCCAGCACATAGTAGGTGCTCAGTGAATGGCTGCACAGCGGCTCCATAGCCCACCTGTAAATGGCCTCCTTTAAAGTGTTGGTCTCACTAAGATGGGGACAAAGGGAAAAGTCTGAGCTTCCGGCTGGGTACTGAGCATGCCCCAGGCCACTCACTAGGCCACTGTTCTCCCCGTCGGTTGAAGCCAAGCCAGCCAAGGGACGCAGAGACCAGGGCCCTGGCCCTTGAGGAAATATGTCTCCAATTCCTTCTCCTGTGGCTAGACTGGCTCCCTCCCCACTATCCCAGCCCCAGTCTGATCAGCCCCACCTGCAGTCCAGCCTACTGTGGCAGCTGGTTCTCCCCTGGGTGCGGCTCCACTTCTCCCCAGCCCTGGCCAGCCCCTCTGTGTGGTCCCTACCTGGGCAGGGCGTGGTCAGCATCTCACTGGCCCCTGCCCAAGTTACCTCCCTGCTCTTTCCTGTTTCAACATTCACAGCCACCTCCCCTAGCCCTTAAGCTCCCAGCTGGGGTCTGAGCACCTAATCCCAGCACTGAACTCATCCGTGTAGGAGAGGACCCCAGGGCAGCTGAACAGCCTGGCTCGTGCCCTTCTGACCAGGGCCACACCTTTGCCACTTGTGTCAAAGAGGTGGACAGAATGCTGCAGCCCCTGTTACCTCGGCCCCTTTGAGATGTCTGATGTCTTGACCAAACCCTACAGGCTCCGCTGTGGACCCCTTTGTGCTGACTGACCAGCGGGATTGGGAGGATCACCCACAGCATTCTTACCGAGGATCAGCTTCGATCCGGGCACCAATGGCAGCCCTGGGGTCACAGTGGACAAGACAGACCAAGTGTCCAGGAGCTGATGCGCTAAGGTCAGTGGAGGCAGAAGGCATGAAAGTGGAGACAGACCATAAACAAGGAAACAAACATCATCTCGGGTCTTGATAAGTCCTCTACAGGGGGTAGACAAGCAGGATGATTTGATAGCATGACTAGCTGGGGGGTGGCAAGGGCATGAGAAGGTGAAGTATCTGGGGTCATTATATGAGGTCTCAGCCATGCAGGAATCTGGGGACAGCTATTTAGGCAGGAGAGGGAGCAGCATGTGCCGAAGTCCTGACGTGAGAATGCTTCCGGCATGTTTGAAGGTAACCAGATGTTAAAATGGAACAATGTGGGTCTCAGTCTTGGATGAGGCTCAAACACAATAGATGCCAACGTCACCTGTATTCTGAGATGAGGTGTGAGGCCACCCAAGCAGGACTTGCAAAGGAGGTGATGAGGATTGTAGCCCTTAGCCTTATCACCCACCTGCAGCTTCAAAGAGGGTGGAAAGGCGAAGAGGGACTGGAGATGGGGAAGGGAATTTGGGGGGGAATTGGAGTTCTGAGAGTCCCTGCTACCAAGAACAAAGGGTGCGGTGCCTGCCCTTCCATCAAGCCTAAGGAGGGGGGTTTCAGCGAGACCACTTGGAGAGCTAGGTATGCGTCCCCTGGGCGCTTGGGCAGTGGGGGCACAGCCATGACACGGGGCCTCACCACAAAGCAGCTAGGGGTGAATGACCAAGGGGAAGATAATGCAGACCCCCACAAGGCCGCTGAGGGAGCTGCAGGTGGGGGCGATTTACCTAACAAGAGATCACCGGTCGGGGGCCAATCCAACCTGACCGGGGTCCTTATGAGAAGGGGAGATTAGGACACACGGAGAGACGCCAGGGGGCACGCACACAGGAAAGACCCCGTGAGCACACCGCAAGAAGAGCCCCCTGCAAACCAAGCAGAGAGACCTTGGAGGAAACCGACCTGCTCACACGTTGAACTTGGACTTCCAGCCTCCAGACCTGTGAGAGAATACATGTGCATCATCCAAACCTCCTGGGCTGAGCTGACTGAGACACTCTACCAAGCTCTCCTGCGTTCGAGGAAGGGAGACTAATAGGCGCAGAGGGGGCGGGGCAAGGGGCAGACATTCCCCAGCTCCAAGCCAGCCTCGCCAAGGTTGTGTGTCACACAGGGTGAGGCACAACACCGTGGAAGTTCTACCACCTCAAGGCCCCAGGTTCACTCCCATCCCTCACCAACCTCCCAGGTCACCTTCGCTCTCAGTGCACCTGCCAGCCAGCCTTCTAACTCCTAGGCTCTTCTCCGCACCTTTGCACAGGCCATTTCTTCCGCCTTAACGCCCTGACTTGCCAAACTCCGACCCTTTCTCCCAAACTAGGCCCAACAGCACCTCCTCCGGGAAGCCTTCCAAGTTCCTCAGTTTCCACAGGGCTCTGGGCTCCCCTAGTGTCACGATCAGTTTCCTGGAGGGTTTTCTCTGCTGAACTGCGAGCTTCTAGAGCCAAGGCTGCCTGTGCTGTGCCCTACTGTGTCCCAAGGGTCTGGCACAGCCCTTGGAACTTAGGTAAATGGAGGGACACATGGAAGGAAGGGACATGGGGAGGCCTGGAACCGTCCTCCCCCACATGCATGCTCGTAGGAGCTGAGCATCGTGCACTGTCAGAGCTCGCGGGGACTTGGGAGGCCACCAGCTCCCACCTCCTCCTCTGAGTACGGAAAGCTGAGGCCTGGAGAGGCCCAAGGTCACAGTGATTAGACGGCCCCGACGGGTCACAGAACCCCCACCTCTCAGCCCGGGACTCCTTGCACGATGTTGTGCTCTCGTCAGCCCCCTCTCGGTCCCCTTGACAAGTGGAGTTTAATTATTTACGAGGGCGCTTTATAGCTGCGGGTGAACCCACCGGAACATATTTTGTAAAAGTAATGAAGGCTCAGTAATGCGAGACCTCGCTACAGCTCCTGTCACTAAATCTTGGCCCGGGAGTTGGCCAGACTGAGTAGGCATTTTTTTTTCCCTCTTCTCTCTTTTGGAGCATTACGGGGTTTGCAGATTAGGGGTGGTTGCGGCACAAGGCGTATCCAAGACATTTTTTCTTATTTGGGAGGAAAGAATTGCAGTTCGGGGAAGCAGAGTCTGAATCTCCCAAGTGGAGATCATAATGGCGTGTCAGTGAGGGACACGCCTCAGACGTGTCACATGAGGCAGGCGGGATGCAGTCACAGAGCCCCCACTGTGACCCTCGCCCTGGAGGGCAGCAGAGACACAGTGACAGTGGAACTGAGGAGGGAGGGCAGGCCTGGGAGTCCACAACACACGTCTCTGCTCCACTTCTCTGGGCCTCAGTTTCCCCATCTGTAAACTAGGGAGCGGGAAGGGGCCTGCCTCTCCTAGTTCCTTCTACAATATTCCAACCCTTTTTTCTAGCAATAAGCAGAGTGAGACCACCAGCTGGCTCCCAGAAGGCGCCTGGGCTGTGTGTGGGCTTCCCGTGGGCTCTCCCTCAATGCTTCCCACGACCCCACCGGGCAGACATAGCCCCCGTGTGCAGATGAGGCAGAGAGAGAGCGGGTGACCTAGTCCAAGGTCACGCGCTGGAGAGCAGCAGTCAGGATTTGAACGCAGGCTTTCTGACTCCAGAAAACACCACTCCACCCACCTCTCTGCAAGCTTGCACTGACCGTGTACAACAGGCCAGACGTGGTGATGGGCGCTGCTCACTCTGTCTTCCCAGTAATGGCGAGATGTGTTTTCTCGCCCTCTCTAAGTGAGGACACTGAGGCTCACAGCAGACCCAGACTCAGGACCTGGGTCTCTCACCTAACAGGGCTGAGTGGGGCGGGCGATGGGGTTCTGAGCCAGGCTGAAGAGGAAGGGAGAGAAATGGGCCCGCAGAAGACGTCCGAGGTGGGGGAAGGCATAGAGGGATCTAGATGGAGGGTGTGTTTAGGACGTTCTGGCATTTGGGAGGGAGGGTGACGGCCTTAAATCATGGGACTTGAGATGGGAGGCCTGGGTGGTGAATCAGAGGGTTAGACACGGAGCCCTCACGGACAGGAGCCATCCACCTGTGAGTCTGCGTGGCCTCAGATGTAGTAGGTGCTCAGTACATGGAAGCAAGTGTTGTCAAACAGGCAACTTGTTGTGGACCTTGTTCTGCCCCGATAAATGGGCAGCCTTGAGTGTATTGTGTCCCTTCTTTGGGCTTCTTCGTTATCCCTTTAATCAGGGCCATCTGCCCATGGCAGGAAGTTCTACCAGGCAGCTAGCTACCTAATCCATAACCCTGCAGGTACGAAGCTTTCACGTCTCCCAGAAAGCCGGTTCAGTCAGTGCACTCACAACACCACGCCAATATTGAGCTCAATGCCAGAAAATTCTGCAAGCAGCTAATCTAAATGCATCCTGCTGGATGCTGGAGCCAGACAGTTTTGCTTGGACCTCAGGAGAGAAGGAAGAGCTGGCTGGCCATTCCCTGGGTAAATGACAGTACTCTCAGGAAGGAAGATTCATTCATTCATTCGACAAACATGGATTGAGCAGCTACTATGTGTTGGCACTGTTCCAGGCACTGGAAATACAGCAGTAAACAAACCACAAAGTGTTGCCTTCATGGAGCCTCGACATTGCATTGGCACTAGCCCCTGACCCCACTGGCCCGCCCTTCTTTTCGGAGGCAGGACCAGCCCTCCACACCCAGCCCCTCCAGCCCCGTCCCCCACTGACTCCACAGCAAAGGCACCACAGGGCCGCCATCTCTCACCTGGAGTAAGACCCCCTTAACTCCAGGTAGAGGGCCAGGCAGTCAGAAACAGGCACTATTTTTAGAGGAGTGAAAGCCAAATTGGTTGCTCATTGCAAAGACGACAAACTAAGGCCCTCAGGGAACATTTCAAGGAATACATAATGACTAAGGTGTAAGATAAAATGACGAGACCATAGGGGCTTTTTCCCCCAGCCCGGGGTGGCCTCCTGATAGGCCAGGCACTCCGCTGAGGACACACTCTCCTAAAACCCTGGAGCACGGACAGCTTCTCAGCACCATTTTGCAGGAAACTGAGGCTCAGGGAGGCTGAGTAAATTGCCCAGGGCCGCCCAGCTGGTAGGGCTGAAGTAGCGAGTCACAAGCAGCCTCAGACTCATTGCCTGCACAGCCCACCACCCCCGCAACGGCGGTTAAACTGGCTGGGTGAGGAATGCACCCTGAATCACATTCCCCTCCGAAGGCTCGACATCACCCCTGCAATTTCACTCTATTTTCTTTCAGCAAACCCATTCTTTTCTTCATATATCAGGCAGCGTCAGGCCCTTGTCAGAATCACCAAAGGCCCAATTAACCCTGAATACCCTGTGGCCCCTCCTCTGCAGACTTCCCCCAGACCCACAGCTTTTGGGGCCAGGAATATTACAAATCTGGTAGAAAACCAGCCCAGTAAGCAAGCATTTATTCTACAGTGACCCTGTGGGGGAGGGAGAAACCCACACGCCTAAAAAAACCACCCACAGTAGCTAAATTCCAGCTGCCAAGCCTTTATTAGTAGTGATAAAAGGCAGCAAAAATGCACAGGGCTTTGTACTCCCAGGTGGGGGCTGCAGTCTCAGGAATTAGTCATGTTTTGACTGGTGGAGTTATAGAATTTATAATGGAGGCCCTGGAGAAATTAAACATGGTTTACAGCCAACCTCCCTTCCCCCTGATGAATGTCTCCAGTGGGAACCATCCTCAGGGCCCCTGGGAACCCTCCTGGAGCCTGTTTTGCTGGCCCGGAGGGCTGGAAGAAGATGGTGACCCCCACAATGCAGGGCTGCAGAGGAGATGGCTCGGGCGGCTCCCCGCCTCCCTGGGGCCATGCCCATGCCTCATCAAATATGGGCAGTGAGAATCAGGTCTGTCCTCTGAGCACCACACCCCCAGCGGGGTTCAGGGATGCTCGTTGAATGAATCTGCGTCTTCACCCCACCAACGTCATCCTTCCTGGGTTCACATCAGTCTCTTTCCAGAACATCAGAAGTGGCCTGAGTTCGGGCAAGTCCAGTGAACTCTATTTTAATTAAAGAAAAGAGTTGGACCTACCTCTCACACTCTGATTTTAGGCCCTTCTTAGAACGCCAAAGATCCCTGACAGCAGTTGTATATCAAGAGCCTAAGACCTTAGTGGAAAATTCATCAAAAGAACAGGGTGAAGAGGAACCTTTATAAGCAGCATGTGTGAGCTTTGTTCGGGGCCAGGCATTGCGACTCTACATGTAGTTGATTACTCCCAGAGTCTTTAATCCTGGTTTTGTGTTGCAGAAGAGCGGTTAAGGTGAAAATAACCTTTACTGAGCACCTACTATGTTCCAGGCACCATGCTAAGCAACTTTACAAACATTCTTCATTTTAACAAAGCCTAGAGGACTCAGCACAGGGTAGGAGCCTAATAACATCCATCCGCCCTGGGAGGTAGGCGCTATTGTCAATTCTTTGCAGATGAGGCAGTAGAACCAGAAAAGGACAGATTTGTGCCCATGCCACACAGCACATAAAGCTGGGGACAGAGTTCAAGCCCGGGGTGTCTGTTTGACACCAGAGCTCTTTCCTGCCAGCCAGGGTTCCTCCTCTCTCAGCAGGGATTGGCCACTGGGAACAAGGGATGGGGAGTGGAGCAGGAAGCCAGAAGCCTGGGAGCTGTTCAGGACTCGCGGTGCTGAAAGGGAGAGCACGTTGAGCCAGGCACAGACTCCCAGCTGGGGCAGGGCTCAACTTGCCCTCGCCATGACGTCATGTCCCTCTCTCACCTTGACTATGCTCCCCAAGTCCCACATTCCCAGCTGCCTCTCCTGCCACCACTCAGGCCAATGTTCTCTTAAACTGACGACTACCAGACTGCTGCTAGATGACAGGAAGGACGATCTGTTTGTCCCTCAAACCGACCACAACCCTAAGTCTCACCAGGACCAAATCTCCAGTCCAAGGCATAAGAGAAGGAGCAAGGTCATGGACAATGCAGAAACATTTAACCTATGGTCTAATGATATGCATGTTTTCATGATTTATGTTACAGCTCTGGCCTGGTCCCTCTCTGGGCCATTCTCCAAGCTGTAGCCAGAGCCCCAGTTCTGCAAGTGATGTAATGACTCTCCTGACAAATCCAAGAGGCCTCCCATCACCCTCAGGATGAAGTCTTCACTCCTCAGCATGACACTCAGTGTCCTTCAAGACTTGGCCCTACCTACCTCCACCTTCATCTGTCCCCATGACCTACTTGCCCTTCTTCTTTAGCCATTCTAAATGTCCTATGTATGGGGCTGGTGGCAGGGATAAACATTTCAAACAAAAGGAACAGCAGGTGCTAAGTCCTGGTGCTCTGGCAAGAGTCACCTTAGGCATCACTCCTTACGGAAGTCTCCTCTGGCTGACCGCCTCTCCCTGAAGCCATTTTCTGTGCCCTTGATAGCTCTGCATACAGAACGTGCTTCTGCCCCATCACTCAGACAAAGGAAGGAATTACCCTGCTGTGCTTCCTCCTGGACAGTAAGCCAGCACCTCTATGATGTTTTATGCATTTGGAATCACTGGCACCTATCTGCATGTGAGCAAGTAAAAATAAACAGAAGAGCCAGGTTGTTGTTTTTTTAAAGAACTTGTTTAATAGAGGCTGATGTATACAGAAATAATAATAGCTAACCCTTACGTATCTGGCACTTGCTAAGTGTTTTATGAAAACTCATCAAAGCCATGCAGTAATCATCAAATCACTGTGAGGTACACGTCCTTGTTATGCCCATTTTACAGATGGGAAAACTGAGGCAAAGGAGGTTACGTAACTTCCCTCAAGGTAACCGAGCCAGAAAACTGCACAGCAAACATGCTTATGCAGACAGTCTGGCTTCAGTCCCAGCCCTTGTCCATTCCACCATCTGCCTGGCTGCGGAAGGGGGACCTAAATGTGGGAGAGGCAATGGAACTCTCTTCCAGAGCCAGGAAGGTTCTAATGTTAACATTGAGTTTGTTCTCTGCATCAGCAGAATCTAAAGCTTCTACCAGGGTTATCTCAGGGAACTTGGGCATCCAAAGCCCACCCAAACCCAAACACCAGGGTGCCAAGCACCAGCCTTGGCAACAGCAAGTGGCAGGACTGTACTCTCACAGCTGGAAATGGCCCGGCTAAGGGCCCTTTCCTTTATCTTCTCTGCCAGCCCCACCTAGCCCTCCCTCCCCAGCTGCCAAGACCCTGCTTCCCACCCCCTGCACCTGGCTGCCCCTGGCAGGCGGCCCCAGACCCCTTGTGGAGGATAAGCTTCCCCCAGCTCTCAGCAGCTGCCAGGCCTGGCGTGCCAGAAGTTCCACGTTAGGTTGATGGCCCCGCACAGCCCTATGGAGCTGCTATTTTTAATTTAATTGGAGAGTCGGAGGAGAGAGATGATACCCAGTGAGAGAGTTTTAAAGGCTTTCAGGGTAGGGAGGGGGGAGAGAAAGCAAAGAAAACTTCGTAATTATACACCAGGAAGCCAGATTTGATGCTTGAACAGAAAGGTTAAATGTTACATTCAGAATAAAATGAGAAACAGAGTTCTGATGACAGTTGCCCAGAGCTAAATAAGGAAAAAAAAATACCCCTTTGCCCAGCTCCCTCTGCTCCCTTATACTCGTTTCTGCGTCTCCCCCTTCTTCTGTTTAAGGCTCAGGAGTGCGCAAACAAACCGGCTTGGAGCACAAAGAGTCCCTCTCAGTCTATCTGACTATCTATCCCCCTGGTCACCACCCAAAAGCAGCTTTCACTCAAGCATGGCAAAATCCTCATCACTCAGGCCAAGAGGTCCAACAGGGTGCAGAAAACTGGGAAGGTGATCTGGCACTGTAGGTAACAACATGGGCTTAAACACAGATGGACCTAGGTTCAAAACTCTCCTCTTCCACGGGACAGCTGCAGTGGGTCAGCTCACCTAATGCCCATGTGCCTCCTATTTCTTTAAGTAATGAGATGGAAGCAGAAGTCTGCAGGTGAGGCTTTCCCGACACGGAGATAGACTCAGATGGCACATTCCTTTCACCCTCCCTTTTCCTGCGGGACATTTAGGCAGGATGCCTGGAGCTGCTGCAGCCATTTTTTGATCTTGAGGTAACACATTAGAAGTGGAAAAATGGAAAGATAGAAAGAGTCCTTGGTGATATAGATATACAACTATCCCTCTGGTCTGCTTACTTGTTACCTGAGACAAATTCCAATACGTTTCAGCCACTTTTAGTCTAGTTTTCTAGGGATGCTGAATCCATTCTAACTTGACAATCCCTTATTAAATAAGCTTCAGCTTGTGTGTGAGCCTGAGCAAATGCTTATCACTCCTAAGCTCCAATTTTCCTATTTACAAATGGAGAAATATATCACCCATTGCATGGTGCGCCTGTGAGGATTAAACGCGACTCCATTTGTAAAGAGCTCACCACAATGCCTGGCAAGGCACAGTGGCTGCTGTTGTTATAAATACTCCTAATTAATAGGCGAGAAATACAAGATTACAAAATTTAAAGTGACATCTCGTATTTTAATAGCACTTTCTGGTTTTCAAAGTGACTTCTCATCCCTCATCCTAGCTCATCCTCAACCCCAAACCTCTGACAAAAGGCAATGTTGCTCCTTCATGTATACCTGATAGACTCAGAGTTTAAGCAACTTGCCCAGCTTAGCTAATGACAAGGCCAGCCTCTACCTCAAGTGTGGTTCCAAGTACCTGGGGCCTGGGCCAGGCTGGCTCTGAGCTGTTCTGCTAAAGAAGCATCATGCCAGACCCCCACTTCTTTCCCTGGAGACCACCGATGGCTCAAGTTTGGGGGTAAATCCGTGGCCAAGAGAATACAGTTCCCATGTCAAAGACAAGGGGAGCCGGCCTCTGGCCTCCAACTTCCTCCTCCTGTCCCTGAAACATCGGGGTTCCTTGGGCCTTCATCCTTGACCTCTGTTACTCTATTCTAGTTCCCAACATTGGAACCAAGAGCTCCCTTCAGAAGCAATGGTATAACTCAGTAGTTATATCAAAGACAGTGGCCCAGTCTGGATTTGAACCCCACTTTTGCCCCTTACCAGAAAAATATCTGTTAAATAAATAGTACGTATGACTCCTTTCTCTGTATTAGTCAGAGTAAGCAACACAGCTGCTGTAACAAGCAACCCTCACCTCTCAGTGGCTGACCATCACAGACTACTCCTCACGCCCCAGAGCAGTGCAGGTGGGGGCAGGGGCTCTGTCCCACCCAGTCATACAAGCTCCTTCCATCTGCAGCTCTACTGTCCCTCCCCCCCCATGGGATCCCCCAAATCCCGCAGGCAGATAGCGCTATTTTAAGGGTCGGACGCACATGAACTGGCCAGCACTTCTGGTATGGTCACATGGTCCTACCTAACTGCCAGGGGGCTGGGCAGTGTTACCTCCCAGTGTGCTGAGGAACGGGGCAGGGCACAGTCCCCGACAGTCTCCAGTGGTCTCAGCCGACCTCATCGAAACTAGGCATCCCTGCAATCCCCCAGATCCCATGATTGTGCTACATTTGATTTATGTCATCCTTCATCATCAAAAACACAGTGACTTACGTATGCCTGCATCCCCACAGTAGGTGGTAATCTCTTAGAACCAGAAATCTCCTGCCCCTTTTTCACCTCCACGCCCCCCATGCCCGGCGCAGAACCCGGCACATAGTACATTCTCAGCTGTTTATCCAATATTACTAATAGGAACTTGGACTTGAACAGAATGTTGGGACATCTGGGGTGAATGGAGAGAAAGAACGTGGCTGTGGAAGAGCAGGAGGCTCTAGACCCTTACCCATCCTGCTCAGCGGTCACCCAAGTTCAACAGCTACCCAGGCCCCATGCTAGTTCTCACGTACTCACGGGCCCTAGGTCTCCCCAAGGCACTGCCCACACTGCCCCCATTCATCACAGAAGGCGGCTCTTGCTCCAAACAAGTGGTTTATTTGCATATATAAAACAAGACCCCTGCCACGCGGGAAGGGCACTCTTCCCTGGCCAGAGTGTGGAGGACTAGAAACTTCAGCTCTCCCCAGACTTACCCTCCCACTGCCCTACTCAGTAAGAACCCTCTCTTGCCCCAGTTAAAACCTGCTCTCCTAAAAGAATGGACAACCCAACTGAGATGCCAGTGAACAGTAAGTGGCTATTAGGTAGGGAGATCTGGCAGCTGGCCACTCCCCTCCTAATAACAGACCACCCCTGGAAAAACTGTCCCCTGGAGGGTGTCCAGGGATGACACCCTGTCCTCCCATGGGTTGGCTCCCATTTTTGAAACAAGATAAAACCCCAACACTTAAAAAGTCCTCCATGAGTTCAGAATTCCAGCGCCAGGCAACCCCACCCCTGCCCAGACCCTCTCACTGAAACGAATCCACCCACGTCCATCTGGTGAGAGCCAGGTGCTCCGCATAAGCTGACAGGTCACACAGCCTCTAGCTCTCATCGTACTCCACCTTGGTTATCCACTCAGACTTGTAAGTCGACAGATGAGCCACAATAGATGCTCCCAGCCAGACACTACATTTTCTTCTGGAATCGACACACACCGAGGCTGTGAAGCCGGAGGGATGAAGTCTGGACAACTCCTGCCTCAGGCGCTCGTCAAAGCCACTGTACATGGTGTTGCCCCCGCAGGCTATCACGTGGGAGAGGAGCCGGGGCTGCAGGGAGTCCTCACACGTCTTGATGGAACCCACGAGAGCCTGAGAGAGGCTGGGCGATTTCAGGTCGAACACCTCGGGGTTGAAGAACATCTCGGGGGCCAGGCGCTGCATGGGGGTCAGCTCCATGGAGGTACCGTCCGGGAGCTGATAGGTGTTGTTTTCATCAGAGCCAGGTGGCAGGTTCTGAAGGAAGTCTATTGCCTCCCCAAGATTCTGTGGCGTGTAGCATTGGTTCATCTGAATCCTGTCCGCCATCTGCATCCGAAACACGGTGGGTATATCGGACAATTCCGGAAAGAGGGTCTGTTTGAGATAGGTGGAGAGGTCCTGGCCGGCGAACTCCAGCACCTTACGGCCCTCCCGTAAGGGCTGGCCCAGGTTGAAAGGCTGCACTCGGGTGAGGCCGAAGCCAGAATCCACCACCACGCCTGTCAGGAGGCCAGAGGCATACAGAGACATCTCCAGCTGGTCAGCCAGGAGTAGGGACGGGACACACAGTGACTCAAACATGATCTGCAAGAAGAGAGAAGACAGACAGGCAGGGCATTTTCCTCGGACAAGGGCCCTGATCCGTTTCCGTTTCACCTAACACCGTGCTGCGCCCAGCTCTCAAAAGGGAAGTTGGCACTTAAGGAACTGGCGGGCTGCCCTTAGAACTTTGGGCCCCGGCCTCCCCACCCCCGGAGCTCCCCCCACCTGCCCTAAGGTGATCAGAGAGGGGCTCTAGAGGATCAGATTCGAATTGCCATCAGGAGCTTGTTGACGGTGGCCTTTCAGAAGACTTTTCGTGGAGGGGTGGGAATGGGAACGGCCATCAGGCTGCCAGAAGTGGTGCTGAGGGTTATGGGGACACCGGGGGAAGAGGTGGGGGCCACGGCCAAGGGCCAGCGGTGCGGCCGAAACTATTTCTTCAGAAGAGGGAAGAGGAGATAATTAGAAAAGCAAGAAGTGCAACGTATCCATGACACCGCCTCCCAGAAAGTGGGGGTGTAAAGATCATGCCCCTCGCCTCCTGGGAAGTGAAGACTTACTTGTTGTTGTTCTTTTGATTCAAACTTCGAACATCAAGCCAACACTTTAGCAGTGGGCAGAGTCCCTTGGCTGATCTTCTCCCCCTGCCCATCGCCCCTGGATTCTTATGGCACTCCCACACGGCTCCCCACTTCCCCAGCTCTGGGTGTACCCCCCAAGTTGCCGACACTGCAGATGCAGGAAGGCTATCACAGTCCACTTTTCGGTGGCCTGTGGCCACCTACCCACCTCTTTGGGCCCTGGAGCCCTATTTTCTCCCCTGCACGGGAGAGAGCTCCCTCCATTCCCACAGTCAGAGCATCATCACCACCCACCCCCACCACCAACCATCCACTTTCCAAATAGTAGCCAACATCCCCTTTTTCAAAGAGAAAATCACGTGCGACTCCCCCATTAAAACTCCTCAGGAGCTTCCTACTCATTGGAGCGGCAGTTGGGAAGCATTTTCTGTAAAGGGCTAGAGCGTCAGGTTGCCCGACATAGCAAATGAAAATGCAAAATACCCCGTTAAATTTGAATTTCAGTTAGACAACAAGTAATGATTAATATAAGTATGTCTTAAGTAATACCTGGGACATACTTCATCATACTAAAACATCTGTCCTTGTTTCTCTGAAATCCCAGTCTAACTAGGCACTGTGTATGTTACTTAGCAAACCTACAAAAATAAATATTTTATGCGCTCCACAATCACTAACACAACCACTCCACTCTGCTGTTGTAGTAAAAGCAGCTGTAGATGATATGTAAATGAGTGGGCATGGCTGTGTTCCAATAAAACTTTATTTATAAAAACAGATGCGGGGGCCACATTTGGCACAGCGGCTGTAGTTGGTCAGCCCTTGATTTAAAGTAAAATCCAAGCGCTTTCCTCGGCCTACCAAGCCTGCCAGCTCTGGCCCCTGCCAACCTCGCCTTCCTGTCTCTCTCTTGCACCGGGATCCAGCTGCGCCAGTGAGCTATTGTCCCACTCCATTTTGTTTCTGGGACTGACCACTATGCGGAATCCTTTTTTGTTCACTTATTCACAGTCAAGTCTTCCCCAGAAGGTAAGCTCTTGGAGGGCCAGAATCTGATCCATGAACATGACTGAATGTCTGGGGTCTCCCAGGAACACCCTCGCGAGAGCATTCTTCCTGCTGCATCTCTACCTGTGGCAGGAGCCTATGTGAGTCCCCGTGCCCAGGGCCAGGCACCGGGAGGTGCTCAGGAAACATTCGTGGGGCAAATGACTAAGAAAGAAGCCTGACATCCTGACGGCCGATCGTGTCCAAGCACAGAGGGCCAGCTGTTCCCTGCTCCTTGGTCATGGCAGCCCCCAGAAGGACTTACCTCCAGGGTCTTCTTTCGGTCCACAGGCCTCCTCAGGGGGGACTCAGTGACCAATACAGGGGAGCTCTCACATCCCTTTTTGTGGTTCTCCAGGACAAAGGACCATATGTGCTCCACGCCCTCCCAGTTGAGGACACGGCCGCGCTGGATGGGGTAGCTAAAGGTGTCAGGATGGAAGATATCGATGCCGAGACCCACCACCCGCCGGGCGGAGCTGGGGCCAGGATTCTCCCTGCACGGCCTGTAGTTCACGATGTTCGGATGGACCATCTGGGGCTCATTCCAGCCAGAGAAGCCAGACTTCACATAGCCAGACCCGTGGTCAATGACGATGGTCCTTGCAGCCATGGCAGAGGCAGGGGAATGAGGGGGAGGTGTCTTTTGAACTCGGCTTCTCAAGGGTGGTTTGGCCACCTGTGGAAAGAAAGGATGGGGGCTCTCTGTGAACCCATTCTGGGACACTGTGGGGTGCATCCCACTCTCCGCCCCACATCAAACCTCAGGATCCCCAAAAGCCTGCCCGTTCCCCCTTCCAAGCATTTGCACAAGCTGTCACTTGCACCTGGAATGTCCTTCCCATCCCAAACTCCCAATCACCCTACGAGGGCCACCTAGCCAGCCCGTCTGAGAACCCTTGTCTGTGACACCAGGAGGGCACGTCAGCTTCACAACAGCAGAGGACGGGCCCTATTGCCCTTTGCAGGTTCGGCAAGAAGTTTGTCACCCAGGGAGTACTTGGTGGTGGTTGGGGACACATGGAACATGACCCATAAGCCTCAGGGGCCATCAGTAATGCAACAGTGATTACCTTCCACAGCAATAGTGTAGGAACAATAGCAGTGACAATGGCAATGACGACAGTAGTGACAGCTGTGGCTGCCATCTCGGAAGTCCATGCTCTCTCTCTAGTACTAGGAGGGACATTTTGCACATTAGGTTGAATGATGGAAAATTACCATTCGTATCCATCCAAAAATGGTCCAACACCAGCCATTCTGTATGTTCTGATCTGATAACTCATGCAATCCTCACCACAATCTGTAAAGCAGGTAGCCTTGTTACGGCCATTTTACAGAGGGGGAAACTGAAGCACGCTAGCGCTAAAAACAGAGCTGAGAGGTAAACACAAATCCGGCTCCGAAGGCCACTCTGAGCATCGGGTGAGGCATGATATGATGTAGATTTTGAGGATGGGCTGAGCCGATAACTGTGAGTGAGGCATCTCACCACGATGCGGTCAGTTTCCCCACCTGTGACAGGGGGAGGATCATACCTCTGTGCTGAAAAAGTAGGCGTGGGCATTGCCTGATTTCCAGGATCACCATAAAACTACAGTGCCAGTGACGAGATGTCGTCACATAGATCCACGGAGAAACCAACCCCCACAGAAAAGGTGAACTGGTCTTTGACAACATGCTAGACAATGACATGGAGGAAGAACAGGCTTTACAGCCAATAAGAGGGAGTGATCAGATAACCATATGCTAGAGAGAGAGAGAGGAAGGAAGGAAGGAAGGAAGGAAGGAAGGAAGGAAGGAGGGAGGGAGGGAGGGAGGGAGGGAGGGAGAGAGAGAGAGAAAGAAAGAAAGAAAGAAAGAAGAGAGAAAGAGAGAGAGAGAAAGGAAAGAGAGAAAGAGAGAAAGAGAGAAGGAAAGAAAGAAAAAAAAAAGGAAGGAAGGAAGGAAGGAAGGGAAAGAAAGAAAGAAAATGAACTTTAAGGTATGGAACACCTCACACCTTATAAATAACTAAGTCAAAATGAACCATTTGTAAAACCTAAAACGAAAAAGCATTTTTTTTTTACAAAACAGGAGAAAATCATTATAACCTTAGGTAAGGTAAAATTTTCTCAGATGTAACATCAATAGCCTGATACATGAGCGAGCGAAATTGATGGATTGGTGTTCATCAAACCTGAGGACTTTTGCTGTTCAAAAGACCCTGTTGAGAGAATAGAAAGGTGAGCCTTGGACCAGGAGAAAGTACGTCCACATCCCACGTCTGACGAAGACCCTGTATCCCCCAAACACAAAGAGCTCACAAAACCCAACGGTAAGAAAAGCACCTCCATTTTTTAAATGGGAGAAAGATTTAAACACTCTGGGAAAGAAGATGTAGGATGAACAAACACACGAAAAGATGCCCAACCCCATTAGCTTTTAGAACGCGGAAAGTAAAACCACAGTGAGCCACTACCGCACACTTACGAGGACGCCTCCAGGGAAGGCGGGATGCGAGGGGGAGGCACGGGGCCCTCCGACGCTGGGGGCTGTGCTGCAGCGGGGCACGGCGGCTTCTTGGAAAGTTAGATGTACCGACCGCACGACCTAGTTTCTGCACTCCAAGGTATTTACCCAGGAAAAATGAAAACTTATATCCACACAAAGATCTTTAGGTATACATATATAGTAGCTTTATTCATAATCACCAAAACCCAGAAACGACCTAAATATCCCTCAGCTGGCTAATGGGTAAGCAAATCTCCATTCAGTGGAATGACTCTGGACTATAAAAAAAAGCCGAATAACACAGTCACACGAGTAAATCTCAAATGCATTAAAGCTGAGTGAGAGCAGCCAGACTCAAAAGGCTACAGACTCTATGACTCCACTCATAGCACATTCTGGAAAAGGCAGGACAAGGAGGACAGAAAACAGACCGATGGCTCCCAGCAGCAGCAGGTGGGGAGAGGAGCTGACCCCTGGGGTCATGGCAGAATATGGGGGAGGGGGTCAAAACTTGGCTTGTATTCTGCTTGTGGAGGTGGACGCACAGCTGGAAGCATTTGTCAAAACTCTCACAGCCACACACTATAAAAAGTGACTTTTGAGCCCTGGCTGGCATAGCTCAGTGGATTGAGTGCGGGCTGTGAACCAAAGCGTCACAGGTTTGATTCCCAGTCAGGGTACATGCCTGGGTTGCAGGCCATGAGCCCCAGCAACCGCACATTGATGTTTCTCTCTCTCTTTCTCCCTCCCTAAAAATAAAGTAAATAAAATCTTTAAAAAAAAAGTGACTTTTGGCCTGGCCAGGTAGATCAGTTGATTGGAGCCTCACCCCATGCACCAAAAGGTTGTGGGTTCAATTCCCAGTCAGGGCACAACCCAGTCAGGTTGCAGGTTTGATTCCACAGTTGGATTACATAAAGGAGGCAACCAATCAATGTTTCTCTCTCACATCAATGTTTCTCTTTCTCTCTCCCCGCCCACCCCCCCAGCCTGCCCCAGATCAGTGAACATACCCTCAGGTGAGGATTAAATAAATAAATAAATAAAAATAGAGTGACTTTTACTCTAAGACGTTTTAAGGGAATAACCCAGGGCTGGTGGGACAAATGGAAGGTTTACGACACCACCTGGCAGCACACCAACCACCACACAGCAGACTCAGTGCCCAGGACGCGCGTGGGTGTCCCGTGTCAGAGAGACATCCAGGCAGGCTGTTCTGCCCGCAGGCCGCTTCCCAGGCTGTCGCCCCACCGGCTAGCTATCTGCTCGGCCTCGCAGTCACCTCCGTCCGCCCCTGTGGGGCATGATGGCCACTGCCCGGCTGTGGCCGTGGCTCCCCTCTGTCACCAGCCTGGGGGCAGTGATCAGGCCGTCACTGCCTTGGATTAGCTCTGGCATCAGACACAGGAGAGCAGACAGGAGGAGAGAGAGGGAGTCCGGACACCCGTCAGGCTGAGCTATAAATTCCTCACGCTGAGCCACGCAGAGCGAGGGAGAGAACCAGGGGCCCAGATGACGTTCCAGGAAGCAGGCTCGGCCATTGGCCTGCATGTGCCACGGGACTGGGGTGACTGATCAACGCTTCCCCGGACCTGCCATGTGGAGGAGCTATGGGAGATGCTGTCAGGGTGACATCCCTGCATCTGTTGGTCAGGATGCTCATGAGGGGGGACTCCAGGATGGTGGACCAGCTGATCTGGCCTGGGAGTGTGAGGGTGGGAGGCTGGGGACCATCCTTCCCTGGGAACGTGACGGTGGGAAGGAATTCTGCGTGGAGCCAGCTCCAAGGACAGAGATAAAACCTACAGAGCAAAAAGCATGTGCACCAACATATCTATTCCGCAAATCCCTACTGAGCATCCAGCAGCGGTGTCCAACCTTTCGGCGTCTCTGGGCCACACTGGAAGAAGAGGAGTTGCCTTGGGCCAGATGTTAGATACACTGTGACACATAATCACAAAAGAATCTCATGTTTTAAGTAAATTTACGATTTTGTGTTGGGCCACATTCACAGCCATCTTGGGACATATGTGGACTGCAGGCCGCAGGAGCTCAGGCCCTCCCGGGGCTCACAGTCTTCTGAGAAAGACTGTCTGTGAGCACCAGATCAAATGTATCATGCCAGGGAGCATTCGTGCAACGAGGAAAAATCCAGTCTGGTACAAGGGACGGGGGCATGGAAGGCACAGGGGCATGGTGCCGGTCTAACAAGGCAGTCGGAAAAGGCCTCTCTATACAGTAACATTGGAGCAGAGAACCAAATACGGTGAGAAACTTAGGATGTGATTACCTGGAAAAGCATTCCAGGCCAAAGGAACAGCAAGTGCAAAGGCCCCGAGGAAGAAATGGCTAGATGTGTTCTAGGAACAGCCCGGAGGCCAGGATAGCAGAACACGGCGGGCGAGGGGACAGGTGCTGAAGATTCCGATGGGCCCTGCAGGCCTTTGTGCTGTGCTGAGAGCTGTGGGACTGCACCGGGGCAGAGGGGGGGGTTTGAACAGAAGAACGACATAACCTCACTCGAGTTGTTAAAAAGCGCCCTTTGGGCCAATGTGAAGGGCACACTGCAGAGGGCAGGAGGAGAAGCAGGAGACAGAAAGGCCGTAAAAGATGGTGGTGGCCTGCACTAAGGTGTCAGCAGTGTGAAGCGTGACGAGCAGTCAGTTTCTGGGTACGGTTAAGAAAGACTGATGCGCCGAGCTGTGAGACAAGGAGAAGAGTGAGGGAAGACGCCAAGACCGTGGGCCTGAAAAGCTACAAGAACGAAGTCTCCATTTACTGAGATGGAGGTGACGACAGAAGGGGCAGATCTGGGGTAGGGAGGACATCAGAAATTTTACCTGGGGCATAACAAAAGTCTGAGATGCGCCCAGACACACAGGGAGACGTCTGAAGGCAGAGTTTAGAGATGTCTGAGGTGGGTGGGGACGTGAGTGGGAGCCACTAAACGGGTGAAAGGCAAGTGAAGGGGACAGAGGAGAGCAGGGAGCAACTCAGTGGAGCCGGCAACTGATGGCTGAGAGCACTTTAAGGCCCGGAGGCTGCGCCCTGAGAAGGAACCAGTCAAGAGGATGGGGAGGAGCACTAGGGAGGTTGGCGGGAAACCAGACAGGGGCGGGGCGTGGTGTCTCAGGCCGAGCAGAGAACATATTTCGAGAAGAGAGAAACCGAAGGTGCAGAGAAACGAAGGTGGAAGACAAGGAACTATCCACTGGATGTGGCGACACAGAAGTCACCAGCAGCTTCTCCCAAACAGGCCCCTCAAAGCCAGCCATGTCAAGGAACGCTCAAGAGGACCAGACCGGACAGGACAGGACAGGACAGGGCCACCAACACGATACATGTTTTCTGATCCCGGATCAGAACCAAAAAAAATCTCTTCCTTATCAGGAAGAGATGAGCTAAAATGGAATACTAAAAGTATAACTCATAAAAGGGAAAAAATGTATATACTGGACATCCTCAAAATTAAAAACTTTGGCTCTTTGAAAGACACTATTATGGGAATGGAAAGGACAAGCCAACAAACCAGTGGGCAGAGAACATTTGCAGCTCACGTTTCTGACCTAGGCGTGTATTCAGAATATATAGAGGGCTCTCCAAAACCGTAAGAAAACAATCCTGTTAAAAACGAGCAAAAGATTCGGACGCGTCATCACAGAAGCCGTGTAGACGGGAAACAGCTCGGGAAAAGATGCTAAATAGCATCGTCATTAGGAAAGTGCAGAGTGAAACCCCAGGAAGATGCTACGGCCCACCTGGGAGAGAGGCGAATGTGAACACGACAATCCCAAATGCTGGTGAGAGGTGGGAAGGCTAGAAGTCTCACATGCCACCAGTGAGAAGAGGAAAGGCTACGACCAGGAAAACACCTTGGAAGTTCCTCATCAAGTCAAACCTACGCTTACCACTCAACCCAGCCCTCCTACTCTCAAGAGAAATAAAAACTTACGTTCATGGCCCTGGCTGGCATAGCTCAGTGGATTGAGCGTGGGCTGCGAACCAAAGTGTCGCAGGTTCGATTCCCAGTCAGGGTACATGCCTGGGTTGCAGGCCATGACCCCCAGCAACCGCACATTGAGGTTTCTTTCTCTCTCTCTTTCTCTTTCTCCCTCCCTTCCCTCTCTAAAAATAAATAAATAAAATCTTAAAAAAAAAAACAAAAACGTTCACACAAAAACCTTTACACCAATGTAAAAATCCATGTCAGTCGCCCCAAACTGGCAACGACCTAAAATGTCCCGCGGGCGAATGGACAGGCTGTGGCACACCCACAGGACAGTGCCCGGCTCAGCAGTGAAAGGGGAGAAGCTACGGAGGTGCGCCGTGACGTGAACGGCTTCCAAAGTCAGCACGCTCAGACGGAGCGGCCAGACCTGCAGATGCCTGCTTCCGTTTAACCGGCGTCCTGGCAAAGGCAGACTCTGAGGACAGAACACAGATCCGCGGTTGCCAAGGCAGGGGTGGGTGGGAAGGGCTGAGGACGCCGGGGCGTTGGGGACGGCAGTGGACGTGATGGGACAGTGTTGTGCCTAGATTGTAATAGTGATGACATGACCGTGTGTATTTGTCGAAATTGGGAACTACACACCCAAAAGGGGTGCCTCGTGCTGCATACAAAATTGTCAGTGAATTTTTTAAAAGAACATTTGGGGAACTGTTGGTGAAATTTGAATACGGGTTATATTTTCAGTGTTACATTTCCCGCATTTGATCACTACATTATGGATTTGAAAGAGAACATCCTTGAATAAGTATTTACAGGCAAAGTGTCATGCAATTTACTTTCAAGTAGATCGGAAAGGAAACAGCATGTACATAGACAAAAAAGTCTCAAAGCAAGTATGGCCGAGAGATAATAACCCTGCATATAGGAGAGCGCGTTGAACCATTTTTGTTCCGTCTCCAAATATGAACAGTTCTCAAAATTAAAAGGTTTTTAAAAGAAAACGCGGGTGCAGAGAAATTGGAAACAGTGAACACAGGAAATTTTGATGAGTTCTGCTATGAAAGGAAGCAGAGAAATACAACAGAAGATGCGGGAAGAGAGAGATGGCAGCTCGGGAGGGGAGAGATGTTGTTTTGTTTTGTTTTTTTTCTTTCTTAAGACAAGAAGCAATATGTTAAGGTTGTGTGTTGGTGGGAATAATCCAGTGGAGAAAAGAGTTGAATAAAACCAGAACAAACCCCAGTTCAATCTGGATTTGACACTGTTACCTTTCCTTACTTCTCCAGAATCATCTTCCACTGTTCCCTACCCCCCACATCCCCCCCCGCCCCGCCACCCGAGTTCACGGGGCTCCGGGCCCACTGTCCCTTCCGTTCCTGAACCACACGCAGCCTGCTCCTTCCTTCCCGGGGGCCTGGCGTGGTGTCACCTTCTGTCTGAGCACCTGTTCCCGCACCACCAGGCGCCGGCTGCTTCTCATCACTCCAGCCTCAGTGCGAGGGTCACCCCCCCACCCCGAGAAGCCCTCCCTGCCCACCCACTGGACTCTCAGCCTGTGTCTCAGCAACTTTTATTCTTTCCGCAGCGCTGACCCAACACACGACTGTGGCGTGTGACTTCTGGCTTCCTGTCGGCGTGTGACTTCTGGCTTCTTGTCGGCGTCCCTCCAAGGGCCACCTGAATGCGGGCTCCAAGGTGGGCAGGTGTTTGTCTTTGGTCCCCATAGTCCCATCCCAGAACTGGCATATTTTTGTTAAATCGATTTGTGTTGAATGAATAAACTTTTTTAAAACACGCTGATTTGCTGGCAGCGTGACGGTCCCATATGGACTGCTTGTCTGTGTCCCTAAAATACTCGTTCCTCCTGGAGGCTGCTGGTGACGCTCCTGCTCAGAACCCGTCCCCAGCTCCCACGGCCAACACAGTGACGTCTAAACTCAGCGGGACGTGGGTGGACACCGGGCTCCGGCCCTGGCTGGCTTCACCTGCCGCTCCTCTCCACGCCCCTAAAGCTGGAGCCATGCGGGATATTTGCATCTTGAGAAATCCGTCCTTTTCGACATCTCTTGGCTGCCAGAAACTCCCGTCTATGACATCGTCAGGTGTTTAGGACCCAAATTAAGCATCGCTCCGGAGAGCTTCTAACACCAGATGACTCCCGCACGGGAGCGCCTTCCTCCACGGACCACCACGAAGCAGAGCACTTGCTGAGTGCCCACTGTGCGCCAGGCACTGAGGTGCTTCCCACGTATTATCTCATTGAATCTGCACACGAGCCCAAGGATGAGGGCATAGTCCCGTCTCTGGTTACGGACGGAGCCATTAAATTTTGGGAGAGAAGGAGTGGGCTCAAAGTCGCCCAGTCTAAGGGCAGTCGGGATTCAAACTCATGCCTGTGGGTTTCCAGAGCCCAAGCTGATGATAACCACCACCGTGATTAACCACGTGGTGCAGTATCTCAGTTTTCTAAGCCTTAGTCTCGGATGAGAATAACAACCCTTCATGGGTGCTTGAGGGACTGGCGGTGTCACTTGAAGGAGACAGGGTGCAGAGACATGACACGTCAGCTCTTGATAGGCTGCGGAGCCCCTCACTGCCATCTGCTCCCGTTAGTGGTCTGCCTGGGGTCTTCTCTCCCTCCCGGGGCTGTCGCTCCCCGTCGCAGTCCGCACGGTGTCTGCACACACAGGACGCTCCGGGGTTTGTCCGTGGAGTCTCCGTCTGGGGCCCCTGTGAATCGCTCTGTGGTTGTAAACACTGCGCAGGGAACGTCCCACTTGCTCAGCACCTCCACCTACATCCTTGGGGAATCCCTCTGAGGCGGGACACACTGTTCCAGTTTGCATCCCAATTCACGGATGTCGGCCCTTTCTTGCTGCCGACGGCACTGAGCGCACCTCCTACGCTCCAGGCGCCTCGCCGGCTCTCCGGTCCACCTTTCGCCAGCACGGCCACTGCGGCGGCAGGCACGCCGTAGCACCGGCCTCAGCTGTGTATGCCAGGAACCTGCAGCGCAGCCTCCCACAGCCCCCGAGGGGCTGGGCCAGGATTTAAACGGATTCTCTGACCTCAGAGTCTGTGCCTCTACCAGCAGCCACTTCACTTCTCATCCCATCAGCACAGAGAGGTCTGCTTCCCAATGCCGGAACCTACGAACATGCTAGGTCCCCTGGCCTTGGGCTAGGGGGAGTGTCCCGGAATACCCAGGTGAGCCCAGTGGAGTCACGAGGCTCCTTTCAATGCGGAAGGGGAGGCAGAAGGTCACAGGGTCAGACGAAGACTCAAGATGCAATGACACTGATGACTTTGAAGACAGAGGAAGGGGTCGCCAGCCAAGGAATGTGGTTGGCCTCTAGGTGCTGGAGAAAGGCAAAGAAATGGGTCCCTCCCTCCAGCCTCCAAAGGAGCCCAGCCCTGACAGCAGCTCAGTTTTAGCCCGGGGAGCTGCGTTTTGTGCTTCTGGGTCCGGGACTGTAAGACAGCAACTGCTGTTTTAAGCCTCCAGGGTTGTGGTCCTTCGTCATGGCAGCGGTCGGAAACCCATCCAGGGGCGAAGGCAGCTCACGTCTCCTTCCTGCTCGAAGCCGACCAGGCCACAAGGGCTCTGGGGTGGGGTCCAGAGGCAAAGCCCCCAGCGCAGAGCCCCCTTCCCAAACTCCCTTCCCACGCCCTCTGTGGGGGAGACCGAGCTTTGTCCACCAGGTGAACCTGGACGTTTTATCCCAAAGCCAGACATGGCCCAGCCTCCCTGCCAATCAGGAACCACGCCGGGAAGGACCGGGGCCAGGGACTGTGCGACAGACCCCACGGGCTCCCGAGTCCCCTCCCTGGAACCCCGCCTCCCAGGGACAGACGGCCTGAACCTCATTACACGGAGGGCCAAGCAGAGAGGTGGAGCTGATCGTTCCAGGGAACATCTGGGCTCAGGGAGCACCTTCATTAGGGACAGGGTTGCCGGGCAGAAGAGAGCGAGAGCCTTCAAATCTGCACAAGGGGAAGACAGGGTTTTAATTACTCCTGTTCTTACCCTCATTGGACCTCGAGGTATTTTAACATTATTCTCCCTGGCAGGAAGGATTGATTGATTGTCTCCTGGCATTCAGAAACCCTGATTAATGTAAAACTAACCAGTCGTTCTGAACTCTGGGAATTAATCACTTAAATGTGGGAATTACTCAATAAACCATTCAAACATGCAATAAACCAAGCCATTAAAAATTAATCGCTCGACATCCCAGCCGTGTAAATAGGGCTAATAAGATCCTGGCAGCCCAGAGTAAGGTGAACAAGGAGGAAGGGGGAAGCCACGCCTTTAACCGGCTGCCTCCAAGGATCACAGTGGACACACCAATGTCCAGGCTGCACATCACAGATCATCAGGGTAGGTGACATCTGGTCCCTGGGACCTCCGGCCCTGGGACAAAGGGAAGGCAGGCAAGTGACAGCATAGGAGCCCTCACTGGGCTGTTAGGAACAAGTGGCGCAGTTTGAGCTACAATCTTCAACAAATATTTATTGAGCACGTACTATGTGCCAGGCAGTGCGCTGGACTCTGCAGGTGCAGCCGAGAACAGGATGACCGTGAAGCTGTCACTGGTGTGTGTGGGGTGGGGTGGGGGGTAGAAAACATATTTGGCTACAAAAGAAGGAAAGAAGAGAGGAAGGAAGGAAGGAAGGAAGGAAGGAAGGAAGGAAGGAAGGAAGGAAGGAAGGAGGAAGGAAGGGAGGGAGAGAGGGAAAGAGACAGGGATTAAAAAAATTCTGGGGTAGAAAGACTTCCTATTGCAGTCGGGCTGAGCAGAGAAGGCCTCTCCGAGGAGGTGCCCTTTGACCGAGATGAAAGAGCAGTGTGGACCCAAAGCATACAGATGTCTGGGGAAGAGCATTCCAGGCAGACGCCTCAGCTTGTGCAAAGGCCCTGAGGTGTGGGTGTACCCAGCTCCTGGGAGTCGCCCAGAGGGGTGGGTGTTTCGGTGGGACAGCAGTGGGGAGCACAGGGGGCAGAGCATCTCAGGCCCTCTCAGGAAATCATACAGACTCTGTGTCTGTCCCCTAGAAAGATGGTGCCATTGAACGTTTCTGAGAGGGGTCTGTCCCTCCCGGGAGAGGACAGATGGTGGGGCAACAGCGGGAGCAGGGAGACCAGTTAGGAGGCAGCTGGATGAGGGCACCAAGGGCAGCCCTTTGCTGCCTCCCCTGTACCTCGTCACCCTCCCAGGCAGCAGCCCCCAGATCCTGCTTTGGAGTTGTCCTTCCCCCAGGTCCACCCATGGCTGGGATCGGGTTTACTCAACTCTCAGCTCAGGGGTTACTCCCAAGGGGCTTAATTCAGTGGGCTTATCCCCACTCTTCAACCATAGTGACTGATTCAAGGACAAACATGTGACCCAGTTTAAGCCGATGGAGATGAGGTGACATTAACATAGGACTTCTGGTAAAAAACCTTTTTCCCCCCCTGGCTGGTGTGGCTCAGTGGTTGAGCACCGGCCTGCAAACCAAAAGGTCACCAGTTTAATTCCCAGTCAGGGCACATGCCTGGGTTGTGGGCCAGGTCCCCAGTAGGGTGCACACACATGAAAGACAATCACACATTGATGTTTCTCTCCCTTTCTTTCGCCCTTCCTTCCCCTCTCAAAAAAAAATAAATAAATAAAACCTTTAAGAAAATCTTTTTCCCCTTATCACAGGAGGCCCCTCCAAGAACCATTTTCTCTCGTTTAGCACACAGATGTCAGGTCTGAAATGGCCATAGCCCTTCCTGTGACATGGCCACTGCCTGAGGACGAAGCAGGCCCATGGAGAAGGGCAGAGCCAAGAATGTCCCAGAGACACAGGGCTAGGATCTGGCATCGGGGGACTTCTGGATCAAACTGTTCCTGAAGCCAGCATTGCCTCTAGGGTTTTCAGTTTTTCAAGTTGGTCAGTTTCCTTGCTTTGTTCAAGTCACTTTGGGTAGGCTAGATTCCTCGTGACACAGAATCCTTAGGCTATGTATATACTATTTCGCCTAGGCCTTTCAAGTACCCTTTGAAGTATTACATCCAATTTTCCAATTTACAGATAAGAACACCGAGGCTCAGAAAAATAAATTGCCCAGTGGCATATGGCATATTGCTAGAATGTGGCAAAGCTTTAAACTTACACTCTCACATTCTTTCTCTCATCTCATCTCATCTCAAATTACAGGAACTCTCAGCTGAGCTGACGATTTAATTTGGAAACAACAGGTGCAGCCCACGCTGCCCCCCACCCTCTGCAGACCCATCGCTCCCAGCCATCCCTGATGGTTTGCAGGACTCCTCCCTGCGGGCCCGACGCACTGGGAAGTCTCCGCGCACTTCCAGCCACCAGCAGCTCTCACACGAGACAGCAACGCAGCACGGTCCTGAGGAGGCTGAGAATGAACTCCGGCTGCTGATCCACGGCTCCTGGCCACTCCGAGCCACCCTCTCCCAGACCCCATCCTGCCGCAGCCATAAGAGGAAGAGGGACGTGGACGCTGAAAACTAGGGGAAGCCACTAGGAGACAGACTGGACAGTGGTGGGGTCATCCGTGGGGAAACAGCGGCCGAAGGACAAGATGACCAGGCCCCGCCAGAGGAGATGGCCAGAGGGCCGCATCATGACCTTTCTTCTCCCCCAGATGACCCCGTAGTTGGGTTCCAAATTTGAAAACAAACAAAAGTTTCCAGAAAAATATAAAACCGTCAACATTAGTTTAAAAAAAAGAAAGAAAAGAAACATGAAAATTGAGCAAGCCAGTAAATAAATTACAATTACAATCAAAGATAGCCCCACCCAAAGGGCCAGACCCCAGATAGCTGTACAGGAGAGTTTGACCTAGTTGTTTCGTCCCAGTTGATAGAAAATAGGAAAAAGGAAAGGCACCAAACTCATTTTGTGAGGCCAGTTCAAGCTGGATTCCACCATTAAATGACACAGTATACGCAAAGGAGATCATAGGCCTATTTTACTCATGAACATATTTGCAAAAATCCAAAACACACAATCAGGTCACCGAGCATAAGAGTCTTTTTTAATCAGTCTGGCTGAGAGGCAGCCTGGTGTCACGATCAAGGGCGTGGACTGGAGTCAGCCTGGGTTCAAGTCCCAATTCCCAATTCTTCCTTACTCCTTACTATAGTGACCCCCTACACCCAGGTAAGAGGGACCCAGCCCTGGGCCGCATATGATAAGTACACACACACACACACACACACACACACACACACCCCCTCTGGTACTCAGTGCCAACACAACACAACACCTAACTCAACATCACTCTCGTGACCAACATGTTCCGTCTCCCAAGAAACACTCCCAGAAGGCCTTGCTCGGGCCCTAGACACAGGAGGCCCCTCCTGCATCCAGATGCCATGGAAATGCATCGTCTGGGCCACACGCTCCAGAAGGACACGGCCTCGGGTCACAGGGAGGACCTGAGCAGCGGCAAAAGCACGTTGTGAGAGAAAAGACAACCTAACCAAACTATCGGGCCTCCCTTTCAGCTCCCCTGCCGTAGATTCCCCAGAAGGAAGCGGCATTTCCCGGAGTGCGGGCCACTCATTCCCGGCTGCCCTTTGGGCCCCAGCCTGGGGCAGGGGAGGGGTTCACAAATGAGCTGGTTCAGAACAGCCATCACAGAGGTCACACGTGGCCACTCTGGGACATTTTGAAACCCTGAACCATCCGTGTGACTCTTACACTTGCATGAGCCCAGATCTAGACGTGAGGAGGGTAAGAACACAGCACCAATTATTTCTATGGGCAGCTACATGGCCGGTGCACGCTCGAGTTATATTTTCAAAGGGCAGATAAATTTAAGCTCTGGAGAATTTTGAATTTAAAAATCTTATTGAGTCATATTTTGCCTCTTCATTTTAGCAGATTATTTTTGCATTTTCAATGAAAACCTTTGTGATAACTTAAATTATTTTGATGTTCATTTAATTTATAGTTGATAAAAGTTTAATTTTGTGTACTTTGAACATAATTATGCTTTATTTGTTAATCTTTCATATCACTATTAATAGAACATGCGAAAGCCTTGATTACAACAAAATTTAGTCATCTTATTGAGCTGGAGACAAGAAAAGTAAGTTTAATTGGACAGATAAGTAATTTGTGAGTTATGTTGAACTTGCTTGCTCACCAGACTTAATCAACAGCATACCAAAATAATTAAACTCGGTCATCTGGATATTCAATCTTTAACAAGGTATATTTTTCAGGTAACAGAAAAAATATATATCTCATTTAACAGTTTGCTAGCTTGTTTTATAACTTTAAACACTGGTGTATTGAGTACCCATTTGCACCGCACCCCTCCCCCCCATCCCTACAAATGCTAGCGTTGGGCCAGGCTAGAGGTGTGACCTTGGCCGAGTCACTTAGCCTCCCTCTGCCTATGCTGTCTCACCTACGAAGGGGACAGTCAGTAGTGCCTCACTCACAGAACGGGCACGCGGATGAAGCAAGTTAACATTTAGAAGGCTCCCGTAACACAGTCTGGTGAACAGGCGGGACCTGAGAAATACTCATACAGAGCGTAGGATTCAGCCCAGAAATGCCAACAATCACTTCAACGGGTTGACAAGAGCATTTAATAAAATGTAACATCTATTTTTTAAAACCCAAACAAGAAACTGAAGGGAATGTCCTTAACTGGATCAGCGCCGCAGAATAAAACCTCCAGCAAATGCCATCCTTAGGTGAGGAGCGTTTGAACGTATTCCGAGTGAGCCTGAAGACACAGCACGGATGCCTGTCACGCTGCCGAGGTCCGACACCGCACTGGAAGTCCCGGCACGTGCAGCGGGAGGAGAAGAGATGAGACACGAAATAATTGGAAGGGGAGAGCGAAAACTACCAGCGGTCACATTTAAGACAACGTCAGCATTTATAGGAAAAACCCAAAGGAACCCACACATGGTCAGAGCCATCCACTTAAAAACTTAGCATTCTTCCACACTGGCAAAACCAACTAGAAATATAACAGAAAGTGAGATACCCACTCATGTATCAAATAAAATATATAAACTATTGCAGAATTGATCTAAATGCCCAAGATTCATGGGGGGGGGGAGTATTAAATCAATACATGACGGAAAAAGAAAACCTCAATGTCGTGTTAACGTTGTTCATCCGTTAACTCCCCCAGAGACATTCTAATAAATTTCAGTAGAAATTATAGCGAGGCTTTCAAAGAATTTGATCAACTAGTTCTAAAATTATCTGGAGGAAGAAAAGGTCCACCGATCTTGGAAAAGAAGAGCGACACCTTTGGCCTCCGAGGGGTTCAGAGACGTCCCCGAGTTCCAGTGATAAACAGAGCGGGACGCTCGGACAGACGCAGGCGGACAAATGGAAGAGAAAGGAGCCTGGACCCAGAACCCGCCATGCGGGGAAGCTGAAGTGTGATGCAGGTGGTCCCTGACACCCAGGGAGGAAGGAAGGGGTGTGGGTGGTAGGAGGCAGGGGTTGGGACAGATGTGCTTTATAGAGAAAAATAAAGCTGTGTGCCTCCCATACAGAGAGCACAGTACCAAATCCAAAGAGACTCAAGTCCCACCTCTCCAAAGTACGACTATAAAGCTAAGGGGAAAATCGCGGAAGAATCCTTTTGGCCTTGACTTAGGGAAGAACTTTTAAACCCCCACTCATACCCCCTCCTGTTCCTCCTTTCCTCCTCCGCCCTCCAGGGAGCCATGCCGTACCCAGTGGAGTCGATCTGGGCATGCTCAGTAGCCAGAGCAGCTGGGGGTCCTTAAGACCGGCTGCCCCACTGCTGACTTCAGCATCGCCACCCCGGTGAGAACCCTGGGGGAGAGCATCATCCTCAGCAGCCGCCACAGAGCACAGCCCGCCACCTGCTGGGCTCCCCCACTCACCAGCTCAACTTTTAAAGGCCCCAGAGGGGCTCCTTGGGGAGAGTGGGGTTCGGCTCTAGCAGGAAGAGGGCGTCAGGGGAATGAGATGTGGCACCCTGCTGCACCCCCTGCCAGTTTTCTCGGTGTGCCGTCTCGGAATTGCCCAAGCTCGTGTTCAGCTGGAAAACAGCCACCATGCCACCCCAGCCTGTCCCTGCCTTGCTTGGGAATCAAGGGGCAAGGGAAGCCATCCCCAGGTCATCGGGCCCACACCCCATTTCCATACATATCTAACCTCTAGTGATCCACAGGGGACCCCCGGGCCTGCTCCCCAGTTTCTGTTTGAGGGCCTCACTGGTTGGAGCCACGGGGAGTCCTCTCACCCAGGGTCCTGGTGTGGGTCCCCGAGTTCCCTCTCAAGGAACGTTCTTTTCCATCGATCCCACGTCTTCTGGGGTCTAGCTAAAGCCTCCCCCTTAGTCCCAAGGATGGAGGGGAAGGGAAAACTACAAACTAGGAGGAAATGTACATCTGTGGAACACCTGTTGTCTTTTACCGCACTCTTAGTTAATCCTCACAGGACCCCCGCAGGGCAGTGAGCATTTACCGCAGAGACAAGCTCAGAGGAGCCCACGGCCCGGCCCGGGGTAAAGGCTTGCTTCCCCCGCCTCCCCCCAGGCTAACTAAGCCTAGTCCTGAAGCTGGTCTACAGCCAGTAAAGCGGGGTAGGAGGGTTCTATCTGCCACTTCCAGGAAGTGTCCTTGTGAGAGAAAGTGCCCTTCTTGGGCCCCGCCTCCCTTCTGGAACACTGACAGAAGGGTGAGCTCCGGAACCGTCTGGAACACCAGCGACTCAGAGAACGGCAGCTATCACACACCACAGAGAGAGGAAGGAGGAAGACTGGGTCACGACACTGGACCCCGTGCGGTGCCAGGACGGACCTGCCTCCAAGCTATTTGAATGTGAGACAGAAATCAACTTCTTTATTGTTTGAGTCTCTTATCTGGGGTTTTGCTGCATTCACCCGACATTGCATTTTTCCTACTTTAATCCTACACCAATTCAGGGAGCTATCAGCTAATCTGCCTTTTGCGGACGTGATCAGCAAATTGTCCTGCAGCCTCAGCTTCCCAGGGGTTAGAGGGAACTTTCAGTGCTGTCAACCCACTCGGTCCCACAAGGGCAGGCCAGCTTGCAAAGATGCTTTGCTCTGAGGGAAAAGGACCAGACTCTACCTGGAAGAGCAACTCCCCAGGATCTCTGCTCTGCCCTCAACTTCCCTGCTCACGGCGACATCCGTTTGTGACAACCAGAGCTTCACACACAAGTTTAGAAAATGTTATACAGTTTCATACAGTAGTAAATAAGACACAGTGAAGTGAAGTGATTATAGGGAAAAGTACAAAAATAAAATGAGACCAGGAAGGCCCATACACTTGCAGCAATTTGACTGAGCTTCCTAGCAGCCAAAGCAAAGAAGGAAACACAATTAACTCATGTTGACTGTTGGTTGTTCAGTATCTGTCAATATTTTCCAGGCATTTGGGCCTAAAAGCCATTTCTTCTGTGGGGCCCAGAGAGCACAGTGCAGCTGATGGGCAATGCCAGCGACGGTCCTGGTGACAAACGCAACCACGAGTCTTGCTGTATAATGTATGCAGTCCTCCCAACACCTGGGTGGTGTGGTTAATTGTCATTCACACTTTTCAGATGAGGAAACCAAGGCAAAGGAAGTTAAGTAGCTCTGTCCAAGTTCACACAGCTTGGAAATGGCAAAGCTGAGATTCCAGTTGAGGAAGTCAGACTCCATAACTCAGACCCATAAACCAGAAGCAGGGTCAGGCCCCGTGTTGACCACTAGAGGCTAGATATGTGTGGAAATGGGGTGTGGACCTGATGACCTTGGGGTGACCCCATCTGCCCTTTGATTCCCAAACATGGTGCGTTAGCCAGACCTGGTTCAAATCCCACTCACTGTCCACTGCTGAGCAGCCTTGGGCAAGTGACCGCATCTCTCTGAGCCTCTGTCTCCTCGCCTGCCAAGGGGAACAGTCCCATAAACCAAACACGCTGATTATGAGACACCAGCAAGAAAAATGTACATGGGACAGGATGGGGGTGGGGGGATTTTTCCTGGGACCCTGGAGATTAAAGCAAGAGCCGAAAGAAGAGACAGGGAGAGCCAAGCACACTCAGATTCTAGAGAGCACAGACAAGGAACTGCCCAAACCTGGGGCCAGACTACCTCTTCCTGTCCCCTGCCAGGATTTACCAGGAGGCAGCAGCATGAGCCCCGAACATCAGCTCTGCCCACACATGCCGTGCCTGGAAGGAGTAAGCCACAGGAAGACAGAGTGCTGGCCACGGAGACGTGACACAGGCAAAGAGACGGAGCAGAGGTGCCATCGGGGTGGCAGAGGCTGCCGGAGTGTGTGGAAGCAACCTACGCCAGGGCAGGTGGCCCAGCCCCACGAACTGCCTGGGAAATTAAAGAGCGAGCCGAGTTCCCCTGTTCCCGGAGGGGCCCAGAACGGCCCGGAACGGCCCGAAACGGCCTGGGGAGCTGCACATGAGACATGAGGTCCCAGTTCTAAAACACGCTGGACTGCGTTTCAGCAGCCAGGACGGGTCAGAGCACAGCGGGGCCTGCCTGAGGATGCCAAGGCCTGAGAAAGGGAGACCCAAGAGGACTCTGTGGAGGGTGACAAGTAGAAGAGTCAAAACCGTTCCCCACGTCACCCATGAAACATGAACACCGCCACGTCACCTGGTGGATAAAGCCCTTTGCCCATGGCCTGCGCCTGCCACAGCAAGGATGGGGGGCCCCTGCCAGCCAACTGGGGGCCCCACAGGCCAGCCCCTCTCCAGGGAGCTGCAGGACTGGAAGACCCCTACACTGGAAGACACCACGGCCCCTCATGGGACCCTTCCCTTAGGTCTGTCTGCCGCCCCCTCTGCGGACCTCTGTCCAATTCTCCTCAACCCTCAGTGGGCCACCTCTCTGGGTGGCTGGTGATGGCAGGACAGGCTCCTCCGTCCTCACCTTCCCTGTTCTTTTCTCTCCCATCTTCACTGCTGCTGGGGAAGGGTCTCAGCAAAGCCCCCCAGTGAAGTCAAGGGAGGCCATCACTATGAGCGGGAGGGCAGACCCCGCTCAGGAGAGGGCCCCCATGAACGCCGGGACCAGACAGGAAGCTGCTGCCCCCAGGGTCCCCGTAAAGGTGAGGGCAGGATGCGCAGGGCCCTGGGGGCAGGACAAAGATGTGGAGTAGGAGGGGGTGGAGATAGGTGAGCAGCGACTTCAGACCCCCACCTGCAGCCTAAGGGAAGCCGAGAGTCAGTGTTGTGCGCGGATCCCTGGCCCCTGCATAGGTTTGCGCTGGATTACAAGACACACTGGGCTCTGTTCTGGGCCTGACACAACCAGAAAACCCTTCCAGGCGTCTGAAGGCAAAGTCTTGTGCTCACACAACATCCACGCCATTCTTTGTAAGTGGGGGGGTGTTCCCGCCTATGTGATCGAACCAGCCACAGGCCCGTGAAACCTTACTCAAGCCTCAGTTTCCCCATTCACCGGTTAAAAACACACCCTCTCGGACAGAGTTAGGGTGAGGGGTATAGGGCATGCAGGCCACCAGTTGGGCACGACGGCCTACAGCAGGAGCCTCATAAGCGCTGGGTTCGCCCTTTCTTCAGCCCAGTCTGAGGCAGATGATCTCTGTCGGCTGAGCTGCACACAGCTCCGATGCGGAGAAGAGGGGGTGCTGAGGCGCCGAGAGGGGCCCATTGAGGGGCAGGCCCCGGCCACAGCCCAGCGTCACAGGGGCGGGAGTCCCACCCAAGGAAGCAGCCGCACGAACCTCGCAGACGGCGGAGGGAAGGGAGCCGCGAACACGCATCTCAGCTCAAGCTCCGAGCCACAGAGCTCTTATTTTCTTCCCTCTCTCTCCTTGTGTGATGTGTTCCTGACACTAATCAGGGATCCGTCCCCCTGGGAGCCAACAATAATGATTAATGGTGTTAAATATAGCCAGAGACTGCCGGGGCAAAATTAGGCGCCATGCATAAAACATCACCCTCCTCGGCAGGCAGGCAAATCAGCCAGGCTTTGGGGCCAGGGCATGAGGACTGGCGCCCCCTATTGGGGCAGCCCCATCCAGCCACCTCCTCCCCTCCTGCCCACAGGAGTGGTCTGCCAAGGTGCCTGCCATTTAGTATGTGACCACACCTGCCCCCTGTGGACTTCAGAGTCACCACCAGGCCCCGGAGTGAACTCAGCATAAAGGAATCCCTGTCCAGCTGGTGGGAAGAAAACGTGCCTGGGACCCAGACAGACCTGGGTGTGAATCCCAGCTCGTCTGCTGCCTAGCTAAGGGGCCTTGGGCAAATCACTTCCCACCTCTAAGCCTCAGTTTACCCTTCTGAGAACAGGCTTCTCATAACCAGTGAGATGGTATCAAGGTCTAGTGAGAGCCAGGCATTTAGTAGGAACTCAGGAAACGTTACTCCCTCCCATTCCCGTGCCCAAATAGCTGTGTGACCTGGGGCAAATGACTCAGCCTCTCTGAACCCAAGTTTATCCCCTACAAAATGGAGATGGTGGTGTCTACCTTCCTAGGCATCGAAGACACCTAACATGTGCTAACACATCCATTCACTGTGCCGTGGGCAGGTGGGAGAACGGACCCAGCCCCCGGCACTGTGCTGGGCTCGAGGGGGACCCCGAAGGCTGAGACATTCAGTCCTTCCCCTCAGGGACCCTACAGTCCAGGGGAGACACAGGCAAGGAATTAAACAAAGTCACTGCACATCACAAGCTATTTTCTAAAGGAAAAAAAAAAGAGGCCAGACGAAACCGTAAGAGGGATTGGAAGGGGGATTGCAAGGAGGTGATGTATGAGGCCCTTCCAGGGGCGTGGGAGAGGTAATCTCCTCCCCACAATCACTCTCCCAGGTCTCCCACGCCGCCACCCTCAATGGCCCTCCCTTCTGGGACAGGGGCCCTCGCCCCATCAGGGGCAGCGGGCAGGGGCTGAAAAGCTCGGCCCACGAAGATCGATGGTCCGCACACTGGGCTGTGCACACACCCCGGCGAGCATCTGTTTATGATTATAAACAGGCGCTGCCTCCCTAATTTTATGTACATCATTAAACATACATAAAAATACACCTTCAGAGGAGATGAGGACATAAATAGAAATGAAGTTCTCATTCTGCCTCCCGCACTCCGGTTCTTTCCACTCCCTCCGGGGACCCACGCAGCCTCGGCCCCAAGGCGGCCCGAGGCGTGCCAGGGGGCCCGCCGGCAGGCACGTCAGCCCGACTCTGTCCTCCGCCACCTCCCCTGGCGGAGGGCACCCTCTCGGGCAACTTTCTGCTTGGCCCTCGCCCTTCTGCAGGGTGGCACACGCCTCCCCACCGCCCCACACCCTCCACGGCCCTGGCCGGGGCTCCTCGGGGAGGACAAGCCCTTCCACCACCCCTCCTGCGGCCCCTTCCCCCGGGACATCCCCTCACCACCCTCCTTCCTCCCCTGGCCACCTCAGCCCCCAGCCCTAGAGCGTCCGCTAAGGCAGCCCCACAACATGGGACACAGAAAAGAAACCTGTGTCAGGGAATGGACGAGGCCACCCACGGCGGGAGGTGACTTTCCTGGGGACTCGGGCCACCCTAGGTGCCAGCTGTCTGTGCTGGGAGCATGATGAGGCCTTGGCACTTCTGCCTCCCGCATCCTGACGGGACGTCTCTGAGCTGAGGCTGCAGCCCCCACCCCCGAGCCCTGGTCGCCTGCCCTCTGTCACACGGGTTGTAATTACCTGTGTGACACCGAGCCCCTCGAGGGAAGGACCGCCTCTTCTTCATCCCACGTCAGGGGCATGTGGCCCAGGGTGCGGTGCAGACCAGACACTTGGCGAACATTTGTTCCGCTGCACCGTTGACGTGGAAAGAAAGCAAACACGTGGGGGTGAGAAGCCCCCTCAGCCAACGCTGGAGACGTAGGAGCCACGGGAGGAAAGGCAGGTGTCTGCCCACAAAACCCCGCAGGGCGCTCACACGACCACACAACCACCACCCATAAACAAGGTTAGCAGACAACACAATCTCGCTGGCAAAATCACGGAGGGTAGAGGCCAAGGAGGGTTAAAATCTGTGCTGCACAGAGCTGACAAGTTGACAGGAAGGGGACAGACGACCCTGTGGAGGAATGTGCAAAAGATTCACGCACACGGGCAATGCACGGGCATTGCCCGGGCAGGCGTGTCCAAACGGTCAACCGGATGAAACACTGCCCAGGCTCACTGCTAGGCAGGGAAATGCAAACGAAAAGTAACAGGGAAACACCCCTTGCTACCTCTCCACCTGGTCAAAATGAACAGGAGCAATGGCAACCCTCGCTGGCGGGCTGCGGGGGAAAGACGGCTCTCCAATTACTGGGCCCTCCAATTACTGGGCTGTGAAGAGCCGCCTGGAAGTGCTGCGGCCTCTGGGGAAATCAGGCTGGCAACAGCGATCACAATTAAAAGTACACAAATCTTCTGACACAGCCATTTACACCCCAGAGAAATGAAAATCTATGGATGTACCTAGGGATGAGTGTGCGTGCACAGAGGTTTATCCCCACGCTTCTTATTGTGAAAAGACACAGGGAGTGAGCGACCATCCACAGGGGAAGGGTCAGTGGAAAGACAGGTCAGCCACAGTCAGGAGTAGTATACAGTCAGTAAAAAGGATGCATTCAACCTGGCGCTATCAGGGTAAAAGGGTTTGCACAGGGAGTGGCTGAAGGGTGATGAACCGGGTGTGAAAACATTGATATCTGTGGGCATGTGGTTATATGACATGGGAAGACGTGAAAAGATCTATACCGGATTATTTAACACAGTTTCAGGGCGGACATGAGGCGGAGCAACGCCACCAAAGGAGAGTTAGGGGATAGGGAAAACCAGGGGAAATTGCACCGAAGGATGTAATGTAACATTCATGCATTTAGATAAAATTGCCTGTGAAAAGGCATTTGCATAAGTAAAGAAAGTTCACCTCCCTCCTCTGTCCTGTCTGGCTTCACGCTCACTTTCCTCCCTAGTTTCCTCACTCCGCCCCTCACGTCAAACAATTCAGACGAGAAAATCGCTCGTGATTCTGAACAAGAAGCTGAGCATCTTTTTTTTGTTGTTAAGATTTTATTCATCCATTTTTAGAGAGGGAAGGGGGGAAGAAAGAGAGAGAGAGAGAGAAACATCAATGTGCGGTTGCTGGGGGCCATGGCCTACAACCCAGACATGTGCCCTGACTGGGAATCGAACCTGCAACACTTTGGTTCGCAGCCCGCGTTCAATCCACTGAGCTACGCCAGCCAGGGCCGAAGCTGAGCATCTTATCTATCTGGTGCCCTCACTCTCCAGAACACAGTCTAGCACTTCAGGACAAACTGGAGATCGGGTAGCCAGAAAGGATCACACATTCCTTACTCCAGGTAAAGGGCTTTGAGCAAATTATTCTTATTTGACACAATTTTAGAGAGCTTATGACACTCATGGCGAGAGTCAGGCCTGACGGGGACCCCGATGACCTACATGCCTGCGTCATCCCCTCCCCTTGCATGTGGGCGGGGCCTGTGGCTATCTTCTCACCAATAAGATGCCGCGAAGGTGGTTGTGTTTCATTGCACAAAACCCCGTCTTCGCAGGCGAGACAGAGAAACGCTCTCCTGCTCGCCTCGAGGGAGCAGGTGCCACGTTGTGAACGGTGCGGGCTGGGGCCACACGGAGGGGTCCAACGGTGGCCTGCAGCCCCGGCCGACAGCAGGGAGGAGCCTGGGCCCACGGTCACACAAACAGAGCACACGGATTCTGCTGGCAGTCTGAAGGAGTTGAAAAGTGGTTCTTCCCCAATCAAGCCTCCAAGTGAGAACGCAGCCCCATCCACGCTGCAAGGGCAGCCTCGTCAGACCCCACGCCGAGGGCCCCGCTACGCCGTGCCGGGGTCCCGGCCCACAGTCGCTGTGTGCGAGATGACAAACGAGTGTCGTCCTCAACCTCTGAATCTGTAGTGGCTTGTCACGCGGCAAGAACAAACTAACGCCATCATCCAATGAAGAATTAAAAGTGGGGGACTGAGGAAAACATGCCGAGGAAGTGTTAGGAATGACCACCAGGATGGAGAAGGACAGACAGAAACCAGCTACAATTTGGGGCCCTGGTGAGTTAGGGCAGAGGACGCTGCAAGCATCTGTCACGGCAGGGCATGGATATCTAAGACCCTGAGGGACCAGGAAGGGGGCGCAGAGAGGGAGGGAGCAGCGAACACCGCAACAGCCCTGCTGTCCCCTGGAACAGAAGGGACAGTCCAAATCCTCCCGTCGGGAAGCAACAGCACGCTGGAGGGTGAAACCTTTCCAAAGAACCCGACTCGCCACGTGTCAGCCAGCCCGCACGGAGCACAGAGATCCAGGCGCTGAAGCGGTACTGGCGGACCCACTCAGCACAGGTGTCACTTCCCTTCACCCATGAGAGAACACAGGTTCACAGGTCACACAGCCGGCAAGGGGCATGACAAGCATTCATTCAAACCGGTGAGGCTGGGCACCGAGATCATGCTGAATCTCCTCCAACTCCACAGCCACGCCGAACCCACCAGGCCGCCTCCCTGGGCCCCAGTCTCCTCCATCTGTTCAATGGGGAGAAGCCCATGAGGGAAAAATGGCCGCATGCGTGGACAGCACTTGGGGGGTGCCTGGCAGGCAGCAAGTGCCGAACCTCTTTCCTAGTGTCTCATATTGCTCACACGAAAAGGGGGACAAAAGCATGAGTTCCGTTTCTGAACAGTAACAACTCCTGGGAAAATGGGTTATTATACGTCATTCTTCCAAGCAAACAAATGACCCACAGGGGTGAACGAAGTGAGATTTCTAACATTCCCGTGAGGCTTGTAAGGACGGCAGGACCTTCGCACACCGGAGACCAGACCGCTGAGGCCTGACGTGGCTGAGCAACTTGGCCGGCCGGCACGGTGAGAGGCAGGATGGAAGACGGACTCTGTTTAGACCCGGAGGGTGACAGGGGCCAGCCCTGAGACCCCAGGCTCCGAGGTATTGCTATTTCAAAGGCTTTCAGCCAACCCACCAGGACCTCCCCTCTGTACCAGCCCAGGCAGAGAGCAAGTCCTCATTTCAGAATTCCTGGCCAGCAGGATCCGAGAAGTGCACCCCCCCACCCCCGCCCTCCAGGAAACAGAGGTTCACCCCTGTCAGTGCAAACATTTGTCTGCAGCGGAGACCTGGAGATGACATCTTGGTGGCACAGCCCTGCCAGTCAGGACCCTGCACACCTCACAAGAGACTCATTCCTTGCACGCACCAGGGACCAGAGTTGCAAAGCGAGAGAGCCACAGGGCAGCGGAACAAGCCTCCTCTTCCTGTCCCCGCTCCGCCACCCTCGCAGAGAGACCTCAGGCACAGGGCGACACAGGGACTCAGCTAGGGGCACAGGAAATGGAAAAGCCAGTGCTTCACCTTCTGCTCTGCCTCTGCCGGCCTCCCCAGGCCCCGTGCACAGAGCCAGGGTCAGACAAAGGGTTGAAACGGGCGCAGCGCCGCTCTGCAGCTTAGGATTCACGACACGGGTCCCCCACAGAAGCGGACATGCAAGAGCAACTGCACGGATGTTCCCTGCAGAACCCTTTATCGGGAAGGAGACAAACCGGGCGGTTCGTCCCCAGAGAGAAGGTTAGTCAAGCTCTGGTCAGAATTCCACGCAGTCATTAAAGATGCCTCGTGAGCCTTTCTTCACAGGAAAAGGTATTCACTATTTTAGGCAAACATGTGAACTTCGCTATTAGATACATTATCATCCCTTTTGTGTCTAATAAAACACAGAGAAAAAGGTTCAGAAGGTCAGAGGCCACGCGGCCACCGCGGGTATCCGTGGGCAATAACATGAAAGGGCTTCCTTCCCTCTGCTTATCTGCGTTGCTCCATTTTTCCTGCCACGAGCAGATACTGCTTTGCACGGTTTAACAGAAAAACCGAAGCACGGAATCTTGCTTTTCAAAGCAGGGAGCGCGCTCACCCCTATTGTGTCTTACCACCCTCAACACTTGACATGATGCCGCAGCCTCCAGCCCCGGCCGGCTCCTTGCCAAATCCGGCTTGAGCCGTCTGGCAGGGGCCCTAACGATGGGGGCCTCGGGGGTCTAGGGGTGGCTTTGGGGTGCAAGAGGCATGTGCCCGTTTTTCTGGGGAAGAATCTGAAAAATTCATATTCTTAAAAACCTGAGCGGTATGACCCACAGCCCCAGGCCCCACCCAGAACACACTCCCGCCCAGGCCCCTCCATGGGTGGCCCGTTCCCCTGTCTCTGTGTTTCCCGTGACCTGTCCTCCGTCCTAGAAGTCCCACCTGCCAGAGAGGTGCCCTGTAAGAGTGCAGGTCCCTCACCTCAGGGTCTCAGGCAGGTCAAAGGAAGCTACCATAATTTTTGGACTATAAGACACACTAGGTTTTAGAGGAGGAAAATAGGAAAAAAAATTTGAAGCAAAAAATGTGGTAAAATATTTAATAACATAAATAACATAATATTTCGCCAATGTGAATGTAAATAGAACCCAACAGCAGCATTAACAGCCATTATTCCTCCCAAATTTCGGCAGGGGGAGAAAAGTGGGTCTTATAGTCTGAAAAATACAGGATGTGTCTTCCTGCGGGGACGTGTCCCTGCTGAATTTGATGACGGATCCAGGTGGTCTGCACCCTCCTGAAGCCCACCCACAGATGGCTCGGTGGTGGGTTGAATAGTGTTCCCTTAAATTCACGTCCACCCAGCACCTCAGAAGATGACCTTGTGTGGAAATAGCGTCTTTGCAAATGTGATTCATGAAGGATCTCGAAGCGAAATCATCCTGGATTTCAGCCGGGCCCTAAGCCCAAGGACTAGTAAGTTCCTGGGGTCCCTATAAGAGGCGGAGAAGTCACAGGGACGCACAGGAAGGAGGAGGACATTGGGGTGCTGCTGCCAGAAGCTAAAAGCGGCGGGGAAGGATTCCCCCGCCCCAGAGCCCCTTTGGGATGCCAGATCGGTGAGAGAATAACTTCCTGTCGTTTCATGTGGATTCCTGCAGGCAGCCCAGGGACGCTGATGCAGGCCCCGATCCCAGAGGGGCTGGAGGGCCCGCTGCAGGCCTGCTTTGGTGGGAGCCGGCAGTTCCCTGAGCAGTGTCTGCAGCCAGAGCCCCCCGGGTCCTCCCTGAGGCCATCTGGTCAGCCGGGGGCACCCCCCCCCCCCCCGCCACCCGGCTCCCAATCCCGTACTGGTTCCCTCAGCCTGGGCTCTGAAGTCAGCACCCTCAGCCACAGCTCACACCCTCCCCTCACCTCCCACATCCTATTCATAAAACAAAGCAAAAATTAAATTACTTCTAACACACCCCCGGTCTGCTTTCAAAAGGGCTGGATGGTTTGAAATTCTAATTTGCTTTCCGAGGTCTTAAAATAATTTCCCCAGAGCCCCAGCGATGCCATCCCGGCCTCTGCCTGCATCTCTCGGCAGGATCAGACAGCAGGGCTCTGGGCTCTGGGGCCAGAGAAGCAAGGGGGGAAGGACAGGGCCAGACAACGGGAGGGCTGGGACCTGCCGCTGGCCCCTCAGAGAAGAGCCCCGCCCCCTCTGGCCTCAGTTCTTCGTCCATAAGGACGCGGGAGGCTTTGCGAGGTCTGTGTAGGGATGTAGCCCCTCGGCTGGGCCCCAAGTCCTGGACACAGGGCTGGGCCCAGGACAGCCCATTCCCACAGTTAGCAGACACGGCTCTCAGATCGCTGGTCGGGTTGGGGGGGGGGGGGAGGACCTCTTTGTTGTAAGTGAAGAAAGGCGGCACCGAGTGGGAAAGCAACTTGCCTGAAGCCACACAGCAAATCCGTGGCGCAGCTTTGTGACTAGGATGCAGCCCGCCCCCCTACTCATGCTGTTCTTCCTTTCACTGCCCTGCTTCTTAGGACCCCAGGTCCTTGAGAATCTGTTCCACCAGAGACCGGCCATGCCTGACAGCACCCCTTCGGCTGACTGGGCGCTGGCTGGAGTGTTTGTGCAAGGAGGAAGGGAAGGAAGACCCAGGGACTCCTGGGAACAGCTAAACCCCAATACCCCCAAGGGTTCTGGTAGAGACACTTGTCCTGTGCCTCTCCCCACCCCTGCCCCCACCCCCAGGGGCCTGAAAGATACCCTGAGTTATGGTGGGGAGAGGCTGTGGCCTCGCAGCCCCTCTGCCCAGTGAGGCTCCTCTGAGGGGAGAGCAAGCCCTCTGCACTGAGGCGAGAAGAGTTCAAGGCTTGGTGCCTAAGCCCTCCCTGCTCACCCCGATCTCCCGGAGGCACCCCGGCCCATCTCACCCTAGGAGGCACCCGGGGCTCTTTGTTGGGAAGGCACCTGCCCTGGCACCAGCACGTGTCTCAGGAGGGAGCAGTTCCAGGTGCTCCCCCAAACCAGCTGGGACTAACCTGTCTTCCTCCTTCAGCCCTCAGAGCAGCCAACCCCGGCCATGAGGCCAGCTTCCAGAGCACACAGGGTCACAAGAGAGGAAAAGGCAAAAGGAAAGTGTCCCAGCCAAATGGCACCTTCTAGCACACATGCCCTGCCCCCGCCCCCACTCCACTCCATCATGGCCATGACAGACATCACCAATCAATCACCGGCCTCCTCCCCACTGAGTAGAAGGACAGCCTAGCGTCTCTCCGCCCTGCACCCCAGTTAGCAGCGGCCTCCTGCCAGAGCCAGCACGCCAGATGAAAGGCACTTCCCACGCCTGCTATCGCCCGCCGAGGATCTCAGACACGAGGGCCGCTTTCCACCTCTGGGCACACGTTCCTCGAGTGGCAGGAGTGAAAGAATCAGGACACACTGAGAAGTGGGGATGACATGTGCCTGGGGCGCGGGGATAAAGAATTTCAAGTGTCACTCTGCCGATCAAGAGATGCTGGGCACGCGCAAGTCACCGGCGGGGGCCGGTGGCGCTTCTGGGGTGTGAACAACAACCGGGCACTCTGGAGAGGCTGAGAGGTTCCTCGCAAACCAGGCCACGGAATCTTAAGACTTCCTGACGGTGCCGACCCAGCGCAACAGGGATATTATCTGCACTGTCTAGGAGACGGGTTTCTTCTCGTGCTGTAGTTAGGCTATTTACCAGTCAACGCATAAGAAACGCAGACCAGGGACAAACGGTCTCCTCTGGAAGGAAAAGTGAGATTGTCCGAGGGACCGGCGCTAAAACCGGTTTTATTTAAAACCCCTGCCGTGGAGCTGGGTGTGGGAACATACACGAGGCCGCCGAGCGTGCAGATGGCGTTCGCTCAGCCTGCGAGGGAAAATGAGGCCACTGGGGACGTGTGGCCGGAAGCGGGAAGAGAGTGGCACGGAAGGGAAGCTGGGTCTGGTCTGGAGAGAGGGGACTGTGGGACAGCAGCTGCCCCAGCTCCCAGGAGGCTGCTGGGGGGCTGGCGGGGTGGGGAGGGGGCTTCCCAGCTCCTGGAGGGGCCCCTGCACCTGGAGGGAACAGGAGGGTCCCTGGCAGGAGCGAGGTGAGTTTGGCACCACACAGAGGTCCTCCCCGCCTGCTCCAGGCCCTGGTGGCCCCAGAGGAGCCAGCGCAGGAGCCAGTTCAAGCCCGTGATCTTCACCATCTTTTAGGCCTCAGCAGTGCCTCTCAGCGGGGACCGCTGGCCAGGGCTGGTGGGAGGGGTGGAATGAAGGCTGCTGGGTGGGGGGGGGACCTTTGCACGACCCTCCTCAGAGCTTCTGTCCACAGCTCCAACGCTTTCTGTGACTGCCTATGGCCCTCGGGGACAGGTCACAGCACTTGGTTGGGAAGAAGAGGCTGAGAGGTGTAAATCCTGGCCTGTCATTTCCAGGCTGTGTGACCTGGGCCGGGGCCTCCCACCCTGTGCCTCGGCATCTCCACGGGGCAGGTAATGACAGCTACACCCAGACTTGAGGAGAAGAGGTAATGAGAGGAGCACCCCATCGATACTCAGCGGGTCGCTCTCACTGTTATCAGTCTGTAGAAGCCCTTCCATGCTTTTCCTTCCCAGCCTCCTCTCCCACACGCCCTCAGAGGCAAAGAGCAGCCACGTGGAACTTCCTGCAGTCTCTCAAGCACACCACACTCATACTTGGTGCCCTTCCGCCTGCCACGACCTTCCCTCCACCCTACCTTAGGTTCCCAGGTAACTGCTTCTCTTCTAGGGGCTTCTCATTGAGTGACGCCTCCTCCAGGGAGCCCTCCCTGACTCCCCCAGGTAGGCCAGGTGCTTCCCCACACTGTCCTAGGAATTTTCTGTTCTTGCTCTAAGACACTGCCCCCCCCCACCCACCGCCATCCCATGCAGGCACCCTCCGCTGTTGTCACCGCAGGGAGAGCTCTGCCCTCATCCTCAACCCCCCTTGCTCACCATACTCAGGAGTCCCAGTTCCCTTCTGGCCTTCAAACACTCCAGGCATGTGCCTACCTCAGGGCCTTTGCACCTGTTCTTCCGTCTGAGGGACACCCTCCCCCCACGCAGCCGCACAGTGTGCTCCGTACCACCTTGGAGGCTCCGCCCAGGTGGCACCTCGGCAGTGGGCCTCCCCGACCCCTGGGAAGTTCACCTGCAAGCCTCCCAAAACACCCTCGGGTGTCCCTGCCCTGTGCTTTATTTTTCCCCATCATCCTCATCACCATCTGACATACTGTAAGCTTCGTGGGGGCAGGAGTGTCTGTCTGGTATTTACTGAGCACCTACTACGTGCCAGGCATTGTGTCTGGCCCTGAGGACACAGCAGTGGACTAGAGAACCCACCCCACCCCCACCCCCACCCCAGCTCTGACATTTGAGCCAGTGGTAAACCAAGATGCCTAGCATGGCGGAAAGCAAGGGCACCCGTAGCTGCTCAGAGATGCCCCCATTGGCAAAATGGGGGGAATGCAGGACCAGGACCCAGTGCAGGGAGCAATCATTGGTAAGGCTGCCAGTCCCTTGCTCATAGAGTCACACGGCCCCAGCCACTCCTGCTGTAGCCAAACGAGCCCAGATTTTGGCCTCAGAGACCCCCAGGTTTTAGTCCCCGGCTGGCTGCCTGCAGCGAGCACGTCCTCCTTCTCCCTGTCGAGGGAAGAGACACCGCTAGGGTCATTGCGAGAGCTGGAAGACCACGACGATGATGCCCACCATCTCTGACTGCTCCCGATGTGCCAGGCGTCACAGAGACACCATCCCGCCTCCTCCTCACAGTGACACTGCAGAGGTGGCGTCAGCTCCCCCATTGTACAAAGTAGGGAACAGAAGCTTAGACGTCCTCACATTAACCAGCTTCTGGCCAAGCACTGTCCTGCACACGGCGCAGATTACCTCATGTGATCCTCTCTCATCAACCCTGTGAGAGAGCTCCCCTTAGGACCCCCATTTTACGGACAGTGAAACTTGGGCACAGAGAGGTCAAGCATGGTGCCAAAGTCACACAGCCAACGGGAAAGCAGACATCTGAGCCCTGGAGATCCCATCTCTTCTCCAACACATTATGCAAAGGAACTGGGACAGAACCCAGCACTCTAGACAAACTCACTCCAGATGTGAAATTGCTGGACTCCAGAGCACAATAAATACCTACGTGGGGTGGGGCTTAGCTACCACTGCCCCTTTATGTGACCATTTCTGAAACAGCCAGCAGTTACGAGCACTTGTTAAGTGCTAAGAAAGTGCTTCCTGTGCCTTCTTATTTCACACAGGATGGACCAGAGAGGTGCGCCGACTTGCCCAAGCTCACACAGCAAGGTGCGGTGGGCAGCGAGCCCCTGACTGCAGTGGGGCATGGATGTGAGCACTCAGCTGGCAGTCAGGAGCTGCCTGAACAAAGAATTTCTCCGCTTCTCCTAAACATGTACAGCGAGTCCCTAATCCCGGTTATTAATGTAAATAATATTCCGGCAAAGACAGCAAGCGCCCCGCCTCCCCAAGGAGCTTCGCGGATTACGTCTGCAGTGTCCGACACAGCGAGGACAATAACCAATTGACTCTTATTAAAACTCCAATAATGCCGGTGTGATTGTGGCTTTGATAAGCGCACTGCTGTGAGCGGGAGTCAACCGCATTAGGAAAATGTAATTAGACTAATAAATTCCAGGCAATCCTTTTTTCCCCTCTTTGCTCCTCTATAGAAGGAGCCGGTCACAAGACTGCATTACCCACATGGGTTCTGCTGCAAAGGAAGGCAGATTCTTGGATCTCCTGGGCCGGACCAGAGGAAGACCCCTGGGCCCTCATAGCTTTGCACCCAGCACGTGGGACTTTTTGGACACACGGCAGAGGCTCCAGGGAGCTGGGGGGGGGGTGGGAGCAGTGGAACATGGCCACCACTCCTGCTCTCCTCTCATTCTAGCGGGAACCCCCCCTTCTCCTCCCACCCCATGCAGCCCGTCTCCCTGGTCAAGCACTATTCCACATGAACGGCTTCTTTGCTGCGTCTGTGAGCTCAGAGCCCTGACCCGCTCCACGCTGGCTTGCCCCCAAAGAACAGGGGGATTGGGATTATTAGAGGACCTGGTGGGGCGCCTTGAGATCACAAAGAGCCAGTTGCTGGGGTCAGGGAGGGGACACACTTTGGGGAACAGTCAACCTCCCCCAAGATCTAGGGGCCATTCACTGTAGGCCGCGGATTTCAGAATGCACACCCGTCTTCTGGGGTGAGGCGAACCTTACGAGGCAGCCCCCATTGAAAAGACTCTCTCACCATTCACAGCTCGTGAGTTTTCAATTCTGCTATAGCGTTGGCTCCGAAAATGCAGAGCTATTCCAATGCAATCAATATACTAGGGGACAATCAGAGCATTACATGGATTTGACATTATGGGAGATTCCGTCCATGAGAAATGCTTGGTAAACGGAACACCATGCCCAAGCCACCGGGGAATACACAAGACGCGCCCCCTCCCAGGGACCACGGGACCTGCCCAGCCACGCTGGGGGCTCCATCTGCCCACCTGACCTCCCACAGCCCTCTTCTGTCGCTGCGCAGGGCAAGCTCACACCCTCGGCCTTCTTTGTATTCTTCCTCTGTTTGTTCTCTCTCTCTCTCTCTCTCTCTCTCTCTCTCTCTCTCCCCCTCTTTCTCTCTCTCTCTCTCTTTCCCTCTGCACATGGGCTGGCAGGTGTGGGAACTGGGTGGACAGCCAGCAGGTAGAGCGGACACACACTCCCACGAGCCAACTTCAGGTTTTCTCAAGGTAAATACTAAAATTAATGTACTTTATGTATTTCTTAACAATTAACCATGAATAAAACTCGGCTACCATTGTTTTCAAGTCCTTTTTTTTTTAGGGGTCACTGACAACGTGCCTGACTGCTGGGCCCCAGCCCCCTTTTCCCATGAACCCTGGGGGTTCACTGTGTGGTTGTGCATCGCGCAGGGATTTGGGGGCACACAGCTGTCGTGCGATGGCCGAGGGGGCTGCGCTTCGCACACACAAGCCACCTGCCAGGCAAGGGCAGTGTGGCGGAGGGCCACATCCCCAGCACAGCAGGGAGCGTCAGGTCCAGGCTGGGCCCGCACTTACCAATCTCCTAACAAACTCACGCTGGCCTTGACTCCTTACGTGTTTAGGTCGTCTCGCCGGTGTCCGATGCAGGCAGGGGAGCTGAGTGAGGGCAGGCTTCACAGTTAAAGCCCTGCGTTCGACTCCTAGCTCTACGGCTTAGCTCTGTGACCCCCAGTGAGGTATGTAACCTCTCTGCGCCTCGGCTTTCCCATCTGTCAAATGGGAAGAGCTCAGAGGCTGAAAGGATTAAATAATAAATGTGAGAAGGTGTTATTTAGTCTCTCATGCGGTTCACGGGAACGGTATCTGGGGCACAGTCACCACCCCGACCACGTGGGCCACTCTCATTACCAGGGCTGACCCTACACCTTGTGGACCCCCATGCCAACCAAAAGGTGCCAGGAGGTGTGGATATGGGGTTGGAAGGTGCAGGCTGCTGCTGCTGTCAGACCCAGGTTCCAATCCCAACCCTCCAACTCCCTCCCTGTGGCCCTGGACAGACGACCCAGGCTCTCGGCCTCGGTTTGGTCACCCATAAAATGGGGCAGAAGGTGCATGTTCCCCACAGGGTGGCTGTGAGGGTTCACGGATCCCCCACGTGAGTCGCTCATGCAGAGGGCCCAGCACAGGATGCAGGAAGCAAGAGGAGGTACGCCCCAGCCGAACCCCACACGGCCCCAGGTTCACTTCGCCAGAATCTTTCTCCGCAAGTCCCCAGAGCCACACTTGCGCAGGAAGGGAATCCACTTCTTATTTACCGGCTGTCTGGAGGTCGTCCCTGGGGCCATGCCCCTTGCCCACTCACGGGGCCTGCGGGCAGCCCAGCCTCGGCCTCACCTCCCCCCAGGCCCGGAACTGTCCAGGCTACACTGAAGCAACTGCCCCCTAACACCCCTCCCCGGAGATGCTGGCCCCACAGAATCATGAACTGACTCACATACAGCAAATGGAGGGCAGGTAGGCCACTTCCCAACGGGCAGGCTCCTCCCTGACCCTCCCAGGCCACCCCCGCAGCCCCAGGCCGAGAGGTTGGGACGAGGGTGGACAGGAGTGAGCTCTGCTTGAACACCTGCTGTCCGTCAGGAGCCACACGAGGCAGTTTACACGCAGTAACTCATTTCTCCCTCACAACTGCTTTGACGAGATCATACACCTCCATGTTATGGATGGGGAAACTGAGGCTCAGAGAGGTCACGGGACTTTTGTAACCCAGGGTCACAAAGGTAGGAAGCAGCAGAGCTGGGACCAGATCCAGGACCACAGTCCATGTGTTCCCACCAAGTCACACTCCCCTGCCTAGCCCACAGGTCTGGCCAGGTGTCCAGCTCCCTCTCTGTCCCCCACTCATACACCTGTGAGGGGGGGCGGGGGTGCTGGCCCCGTATACACCACTGGACTATTCAAGCAGCAAGGAAGAGAACGAGGTGCTTTGGGAATTAAGAAAAGGCACCTGGAAGACTGGGAACCTCCCTTCCCGCAGCCGGCAGGAGCTGCAGGAACCCAGCACCTAAGGGTCCATCTACCCAGTGAGCCAGCCTCTCTCCTGGCAGGTGACCGGGGCCTCCAGCTGCTGCCTCGGCCCTTCCAGGGACGGGGGCTCACCGCGCCCACAGCAGCCTGGTCCAGCCTCAGCTGCCGGGCCCACACCCCTGTCGGTTCTGCCCCCAGCCCTGGAGGATGGCCCCAAGGGGGGGTAACAGGACAAAGCCCACCGTCCCTTCCAACGGCGGTTATTACACACCCTCCTCCCCGCCCCCCGCCCTGGCCCGATGCGCCCTCCCAGGAGGAGAAGAACGATGACGAAGATAAAGGTAATAAACATTTAACGAACACGTAATAGGTAGCATTCTACATCGGGAGTCACCAAACTATGGCCCATGGGCCGACACCCACTCACTGCCTGTTTCTATACGGTCTGCAAGCCAGCAATGGTTTATGCATGTTTAAAGGGCTGGGGGAAAAAAATCAGGAAAAGGAGACTCTTGTGTGACACATGAAAGTTCCAATTCCAGTGTCTATAAATAAAGTTTTATTGGAACACAGCCACGTCCATCATTTACATATTGTCTCCGGCTGCTTTCAATTTGCCACAGCAGAGGCGAGGAGTCTGGCAGAGATGCTACGGCCCACGAAGCCTAAAATGTTTACCCTCTGACCCTGTACAGACTCTCACGGGCTTTACATGATCATCTTGATCCTCACAGCAGCCTACGAGGAGGTTGCTACTCTAGTCTTCCGTCTACAGGTGAGGAAGCCGAAGCGCAGAGGTGGGAAGTACACCGCCCAAGTCCCGCAGCCTCACAGCGGAGGAGCCAGGGCCAGAAACCAGGCAATCTGACTCCGGTGCCGGTGTCTGCCCACTGCCCTGTCCCCCCTGTCAGAACCTGGGATGACAGCCATCACAGCCCCAGGGAAGCTGTCTTCCGCCCCTGCTTGCAGGCCCTCCTGGCTTCACTGGACATAGTGGGAAAAACCAGAGGACCTGGTCAGCTCACTGGCCACTAGGACCCCTAGATCTTCTTCTAACCATCTTTGCTCTGTCACTGACCCATCCTTAAAAGGGCCTACGAGCCCATGGCTCTCTGGACACTGTAGAAATTGATCCTCTGCACCATCCGGGCTGGGAACAGCAGCAGATGTGACCCAGTCAGCAGCTCTGGCCAGAGTTCTCTAAACATTTATGAGAGCCGATGAGTCTTGCTCTCGGGGGGGCTGCCCGCTGGCTCCAGCTGAACCTCTTCCGTCCACTGTTCTGCAGTGGTAGAAAGTCAAAGTCCCTGAGGCTGCTGTCCCGGTTAGGGGGATCTCAAAGCCACCCACCCAGTTCTTTTCTCTCTGAACATCCAACAACGAGGGGAGGGGGTGGCAGACTCAGTTACCATAGAAACAAGACTAAGCTGTGTCTGCAGCAGGAAGGATTCAAGATAGACATTAGAGGCAGAAGCAACCCAGGGGGAGAGGCACAGGTACAAGATACCAAATCCGTGATTACAGTTTCTCGAAGAGGTTTCCGCCCCATCATTAACCCTGAACTTAGACGCGCGCTGTAAACCACAGAGCTCATCCATAAATACAAATCAATACATCTAGAAGGCAAATATTTGATTTTCATCTATCTGCATATTACATGTAGCGGTGTCTCCTGCAGCGGGAAGAGATACAAATAATCTAGTCCAGGTATCGGCCCTGGTGACCCGTAGGCCAGGGTCAGCCCACGAAGCTCTTATTTCCTATGTAATCTTTCCAAAACTTTCTAAATAAGTGGCTGCCATTTAAAATTTGAATTCTTTTATAGCACAATTAAGATGTCTGGCTTTTCTTGAAATTAACCCAGAGATCCGGCAAACCGCAGCCCTACACAGCACCAGCTGGTTGGGCCTGAGCAGGGGCTCCCCCTAGCGGCAGGGGACATACCTGCCGGTCCCTCCCTCCCCAGCACCACCTTCTCTCCAGCATCCGGCCCATTTCACACCCTTTTCTTTCCTGGGGGGCTCCGCTAGCCATCTGGGGACTGGGACACCCAGCCCCAAGTGCCACCGCCCCCATTGTACTGGTGGAAACACCGAGGCCTGCAGAGGAGAAACTTCCTGCCTGAAATGTAGCAGTGGACGTGGCGGAGCTGACCGCCCAATGTCCTAGGCAGGACTTAGCTCGGGCCTGTCTGAGGGGAGAGGCTAGAGGCTGGGTTGATACCTGTCCGCTGTAAACATGTCTAAAGTGAAAATTAGATTTTTCTGCTGACACTAATTTTGCCAGCTCTGTTCCATCTCTTTGCAGGGAGAAGGACAGGGGAGGAAAAGCCCTGCAGGGACAAGGAGAGAGTCTCCTCGGACCTCTCCAGACGCCCTGCGTTCTGCCACCCCTGCCCGCCCACACCCACCGTCTAGGAATACAGAGGAAGAAAAGGCTGAAGGAAAAAGTATCGGCACAATAGCTCAGCACAGGTCAGCAGGCTGCTCTTGACCTCACAGCTGATGATTCTGCAACACAGAGGAGTGGGGAATGTCAGCCAGACCTGGATTTAAATGCTCCCTCTGCCATTTGCTCGCTGTGTGACCTTGGCCAAGTCCCTTAACCTCTCTGAGCCCCATCTCGCCATCTGTGTAGCAGGAATGATAGCAGCTCCATGGGGTAGGATTGCTGTGCAGGTTAGATTGGGTCACAGTGAAGCACTTAGTGTAGCAATTTTCAACCTTTTCCATCTCACGGCACACGTAAACTAATTACTAAAATGCTGTGGCACATCACAAAATGTATTTTTTTGCCGATCAACAAAAAAAATAGGTATAAAAAGGCATAATCTGATTCATTCACACCGGATGGCTACTGTTGTGTTGACTATTGTCATTTTTTTTTATTTGACAATCTAAGGGAAAAGGGGTCAGTGCCCCTGACTAAGTAGTCAGGTATTGCATGTTTCAATATTTCCTGCGGCACACCGGCGGAATGATTAGTAGAATGTCAGGCACATAGTAGGTGCTCCACCAAAGCAATGTATTCTATTACTCCTCGATCTTGGCTGCCACCTGGGTACTGCCCCACCCCAGCCACACACAGCCACCCTCCTGCACCTGGTGTTCAGATGCAGGTTCAACAGGCACGCAGCTCTGCTGCACCCCGTGCCCCCTACCAGTGAGGGGCCAGTTGGTCTCCACCTCCATGAAACCCAGCAGACACGTCCCAGCCTCCGTGACTTGGCCCAAGCGGTGAGCCTCACTATTTGAGGCCCTCCTATTCAAGCCCACCCAGCCCTCCGGGCCCAGCCAGAGCTTCCACAACTTCCCCCAGTCCCAGAAACCTCTGTCTGCTCTGACCTCAGCTCCCTCATTTGCTCAGAGGAATTTGGTCCTGTTCCTAGCGTTCCCTATGGCGCTGTTGTCTGCCCGTAGCATCAGAAGGTCCGGGACACAGCTCATACATCTTGGAGATCCTTTCAGGGCACATGAGGTGCCTGTAGCAGCTAAAGACCCATCCCCCTTCCTATGAAGGAAGCACCCCCAAATTCCTTCCCAGGGCCCACCCTCCCCTCCCACATTCAGCCATGGCAGGGCTACTGATCACGAGGCCTGAAACTCCACTGAGCCAGGACTGGTCACGTGGCCAAAGCCACATCTGTTGGATGCCCTCTCTCTCAGGACGTGGAATTCCATCCTGCAAGATCCTTAGAAGTCAGCTGGGGTCACCCATGCTGGTGGCATCCCAGAGGGCCTTGCGTTCCTGGACTTTTCAAGGCTAATCATTCCGTTGGACCTCAGATTCCACGAGCTTCCTTCTGAGCCATTCCTTATCTGTGGAAACTGGCCAGAGCCTCGAGTTTGCAGGTGGGGCGGGAAGAGAGAAAAGAGCCCTGACTGGCTCCCTGGACCCCATGTCGCACGCTCACACCCCTTCCCAGAGCAGAGCCCGCGGACGCCATGTCCTCATGCCAGGACGCGTGGGCACGGCTTCCGGGGAGCAGCCAAGCCGCCCGCTGCTTAAGTAACACGGCTCAATCCTTCCCGTGCCGGCTAATGGAGCCCCAAGGAGCCGAGAAGCCAAGCGGGGTGGTGCCTCTTGTTTGAAATTAATTAATGAATTGATTGATTGATTGATTAACCAGCAAGATGTAACTGAACAGGTTCCATATAAAGCAGGTATTTCTGCAGGCGCCAAACACTAGAAGCTGAGCACCTAAGTAGGGGAACAGGCTGTGCACGGGCCTTCGTCCAACGTCCCGAGAGCAGAGGGTGTGCCACACGCCAGGAGCCAATGGCCAACCCAGCCCAGCGGGTACGGACGAGCAGTGTCAGGGGCCGTGGGCATACAAGAGGCCGAAGTCACCCCACCAGGAGCGCAGGGAAGGTCTTAGCCACGAGGGAAGGGTGCAGGGACGTCGCTGGGCAAGGAAAGGCAGGAGGAGGGATTTCTGAGAAAAGACTCCGTAGAACCACGCTGATCTAAGCAGCAACGCCATCTGTCCCGGCAACAGCCCTCCCACGGGTCCCCTCGACTCCGCCTGTTTCACCGCCCACAGCCCGTCCTCGACAGTGGCAGCCAGATCATACCATCCACTGCTCATGCCCCCCCCATCGCCCAGCAGCTCCCCAATCTGACCCCTCTGACCTCACCGCCTCCCATCCTCCTGGCAGGGCCTCGAGCACACCTGACCCATTCCTACCTCGGGGCCTTTGCACACGCTGCCCCCTCTGCCCGGACCCTCCTCCCCATGCCGCCCTCACGGCTCGCCTCTGCTCCCCTCGGGTGGCTCTCTAACCCGTCCCTGAGCACCCTGGCTAGAGTCTCCCCTCTGCCATTGCTCCGAGCCTCCTTCCCACCCGTGTCTCCCCACGGCTCCCCCAGACGGAGACCGCACTGTTTGTCGGCTGCCGTTTGCCTCCCGCACCTGGAATGGAAGCTCCACGGGGGCGGGACCGCGGTCTGCTCTTTTAAGGACTAAATCCCTGACAGCTGAAATGACGCTTGGCGTGTAACAGGCACCCGTAAACAAGCGCTGTTTGCACAGATGAATGAACGAATGCGGAATGATGAACAAAGGAACAAAGGAACAAATGAATGAACTCCCAAATCCATTCCTGAAGAAAAACTACGGCACCTCCAGGAATGCTGACTCTGAACACGTCACATGGCAGGATGGTCGGAAGCCTGGCCCTGGAGACGGCCTGGGTTCCAGTCCCTGCCTGTTGCGTCCTGGTCCCTGCCCTCGGCTCAGCACAGCCGTCTGGGCCTCAGTTCCATCCTCTGTACACTGGGGAGAGGGGCAGCCCCACCACCACGGGCTGCTGGGGGGCCTGAATGCCTTCCCACGGGCAAGGCGATGAGGACAGCGCCATCAGCACCCAGGCTGTGGATTTTACTTCTATTTACTCCTACAGTCGCCCTTCTGCCACAGCCCTCAGCCGGGCGGGAGCGCCCTCGGGAGCAGGCGGCCCTCTCTAATGAGACCCATGAGCGGGAAGATGAGCAACACGGAAAGAGCACGTGACACGGGGGGCAGGAGACCTGCGTTGGAGCCAGGCTGTGCCGTTCACACACTGCACAATTGGGGGCAACATGCAACTTTGCTGCCCCATCAAGTCAGGGCCCGGCACCCCTCCCAGCCCAGAGGGGCTGCCAGGAGGCTCCCAAATTGGGCCAGGGGGTGGGAACACAGCCTTGGCGGGGAGAAGAGAACAAGCGTATCACTCATCATTACTGTATTCACGGAACCACCTCCAAGTCCAAAAGCCAGAGCTCAGAGGGGCCGTGGCGACAATATGCACTGAGCGCCAGCTCGCTTCGGAAGCCTCAATTATTACAGAGGCAGGCTCCTCACATTTCGGTCACAATATCATCCAAAAGCTGAGGGTTCTGCAGGGGAAATTATAGTAATTACCCGTGGGAGGGCTGGCTGCTTGAACTTCAGCTGATCTAAAACCTGGGGTTCAATTGAACTCCCTGGCGGCTGAGGGTGGGAGGGTAATCCAGAAGGAACGTCCCCCTCACAGCAGGGTCCCCAGGAAATGACACCAATTTTATTTTAATAAACTCACAACTCTTGCCAAGCCAAGAGGCAGGAAAGCCCAGTGGTTGGGAACACAGGTGTCGGAAGCTGGACCGGCTGGCTCTGCCCTCCCTGCGCCCACCAGGAGGCAGACGCTGCCCCCGGAGGCTGGCGCTCCAGGGAGCAGAGACGACGAGGGACAGGAGCACAAACCAGACATTGACAGCTGCTCCGAAGGAAGCAAAGGGGAGGATGATGGGTCACGTCACTGGCCCGGGGCTCAGGGCAGCCCCTCTGAAGGGGAGAAAGTTAAGGTGAGACCCACGGGATGGTGAGGAGCCAGCTGTGGAGAGGGGCTTGGACATGTTACCTCGCCTCCCTGGGCCTCAGTTTCTCCATCTGTCAAATGGGCATACTTATCCTGCCCACTTCCCGGGATTACAGGAAGTCCTCACTTCATAGTTTCTGCGACTGGAAGTGAAAAGTCCACAGCACTTTGGCAGAGCCGAGGTGGCTCCAACAGCGGGGGGAGCCCCTCAGGCACCCCAGCGAGTCCTGGTCACTGGGAGGCAGTGAGGTAGGGAGGACAGAAGTCCCAGCCCCCAGGGACCAGGGTGGAGCGAGGCCGCCCCTCTGTTTCTCATGGAGGAAGCGTCTGGGGCCTCCAGCTGGACCGGCTCTCACCAACTCTGGATCCCAGCGGTGACAGCCTCCACCTCCCCTCAGGCTGAGCACCCCACTGGTGCACAGTGGCCCCCTGAGAGTTGTGCATTCCGGTTCCTGAATCACAGTCTCAGCTGTGACCCCCCCAGGGAGCTGGTGACCCATTCTGCAGTTCTGAGCACGGCCAGGACTCCAGTCTGATGCTTGGGAACCACGAGCAGACCCGCCTGCCGTCGGCTCACTGAGGGCGGAGCCACCTCCCCTCAGCCCTGCGTCCCCAGGGCCTGGCACACAGCAGGCGCTCAGCAGGACGGATGGAGAACGATAACCAGATCAAAGTTGTCCCCCCCCACCCCATTGTGCTGCCACCAAGCAAGACATGGGGGGTGGCCTACTCTGCACCTGGCCGCCTGGGGTAAATGAAGGTCAGAGGGGCCAGAGACCCAGGCACAGAAATGCCTGCTTCTGAGCCTCAGTTCCTCACCCTGAGAATGGGACCAAGGCTCCATCTTCTCTAGGGTTTGGGGAACTCAGGCTGGCTCAGAGGGTTTTGATGTGTAGAGGCGAAAGCCTCTCAGAGACCTTCCAGTCCAGCCCCTCCCACCTGAGAAGGGTTCTGTCTGTCCCACCTGAACAGTGGCCCCCTGCTTGAATGCTCCCAGTGACGGGAGGCTTAGCACCTCACTAGAGAGCCCACCGCACTATGAGGCAGGCTGGAGTCTTTCTAGAAAGTCTTCACTGCGGAAGCCCATCCTGCCCTGTGACTGCACTGAACAAGGCTGCTCCTCGTGTCATCTGATGGGAGTGAAGTCCCAGGGAACCTGCTGGGACTGGAAAGGTGACCCCAGTCCAAGCCCCAACCGAAGGTGCGACCTAGGGCCAGTGACCCCTCCACGTTTCAGCTTCCTCACCCATAACACGGGAGACATGAGAGCACGCCCATTCCCACAAGGTGGTTGTCAGGCCCAGATAAAAGGCTTGCCGGGTGCCCAGCACACGCTAAGCAGCCAGCTTAGTGTGGAGGGTGAGAAGCAGGCAGGACACAGGGCCCCGAGAGCCCGGGTGAAGGGGGTGGGGGGGCCGCAGAGCAGCCATGAGGCCTCCCTCCGCTCCTCTCACAGAGAGGCGGGACGGCCACACAAGTCTGCACGAGGTGGCTGTCCCCAGGGGGAGGCTGACCACGGGTGCCCCCCAACCCCCACTGCCTCAGCTCGGGTGGGCCCAAGGGTAAACATCACATCGGGCTGCAGGCCGGGACGCAGGGACGCAGCCGAGGAGGCCGCATGAAGAGCAGACGGGGAGAAGCCACCGGGCCTCTTAACACATCAGTTTCTGCATGGACTCCCCTGGGGAGCCAGGCGGGCAGGGTGGGAGGAGTGAGGGCCTCGAGACAAGTCAAATTTTTGTATAAAGAAATATTCAGCTATTAAAACCCAGGCTCTCAGGCCACACGGGGCCTGCATACCAAGTGGGGCTGGTGCAGCGTCAGCAGCGTGTGGCCGAGGCAAGGAGTGGGAGGCTGGAGTGGACGCTGGCCTCAGGGTGCAGATGCTGGCCTCGGGGTGGGGACTCCATGGAGGGGAGGGGCCCCAGGAGGCCGGACCACCATGGTCACAGCAGTGCCCAGTCCCCACCAAGGACCCGGGCTAGAGCCTGCCTGTCAGTCTTGCACCACCCCTGTTCGGGACCACCCAGTGCTGGGAAGGCACAGCCCGCTGAGAGGAGGGCAGTCCCGTGTCCAGGCTGACTTCATCCCCTGGCTCTGCCCCAGACTCTCCTCATCCAGCCTGCGCTGAGAGCCAGCTACGTGCCAGGCGTGGAGCTGGAGGGCGTCTCCGCGCCGGCACTGTTGACATTCGGGCTGGCTTGTTCTTTTGTCATTGGCGCCATCCTGTGCCCTGTAGCTCCCCCGCTCTCTACCTGCTACATGGCAGCAGCAGTATCCCCCCAACCCCAGTTGTGACAACCAAAATTGCCCTGGGGGACGAAATCGCCCCAGTTAAAAACTATTGGGCTAGAGAGATTAAAGCAACTAAAGAACAACCCTGAACTTGCTGCTCCCCACCTGACACCTCCCCTGGCACCCGTGACCTTGGACATGGAACCCGAGTTCCGAGGTCTGACATCTGCCTTGGGTCCTCCATCTCTATGCCTGCCACTGCCCACCCTGTACTTGACCCTCCAGCATCGACGAAGCCCAGGTCATCCCTGTCTCAGGACCCTCTCGCCTCCTGGTCGGCTCTTCTCTCAACCCCTTAGCTGCCTGGCTTCTGTCTGTTCGAATTTAAGGAATCCACTCAGATGTACCCTCCTCCAGGAAGCCTTCCCTGCCGCTCTCCACCCCCAGGTAAGTAGCACACCCTGTGTGCTCCCATCGAACTCTCTCATGGCGGTCACTACGCACTCTGTGGGCAGGGCCGCGCCATGGTCACCTGCTCGCTGGAGACAGCCCTCACCCTCGGGGAACGTGACGTGAACGTGTACCCTCAGCCTCCTACCGGAAAGGGACCAGCTCTCTCCTGAGGTCAAGAAGGGGAATCTCGAGTTGAAGGGATGCTGTTCAGCGCCAAAGCCAGTGGGGAAAGGCTCTCAGGGAAGGACGGAAGGGCCTTCAGGAAGGAGGACCACAGGGTCACACCCAAGGCCAGCCCCACAGGGGCCTACCAAGGGGGGGCACCACCCAGAGGCCTCTTGGGGGCCAGCGTGCCTTCGAGCTCTGCCACCGGCTTCCCGGGCCCCGCTCAGCTCCACTCCCCACGGCTCAGTGTTCCTCCTCTGCTCTCTGGCCTGGGACACGTCATCAGGAATCCCGACGACCGCGATAGAAGGCAGCGGAGGAGTCATTGTCTCATTTAACCCTGGTGACAGCCCTGTGAGGTCACCCTCCCCGGGTATCAAATGAGAAAGCGAGGCCGAGACTGACCAGGTCGTCAGCTGGTGAGGCCCAGAGCTCCACCTCAAAGCCACCGCCCCACACACAGTGCACCTCATCAGCTTCAACACTCCCCTTCCTTTCTGCGGGAGTGCGGGGGAGGCCGAGCAACAGGTTGCTCTAAGTTTTCCCATGCCCCAGTCACGGGCACAGGCCCAGACGTCCTGGGAACCCTCTCACAGAGAAGGGCTCTGGCTGCTGAGGAAGGGAGAGGGGAGAACCCTGATCAGCCCCTATAAAAGCCTCTCCAAGCAGAAGAGGGATTCGTAGTACCCTCCCATTGTATGGGAGGGAAATCACCAGACTGTCCCCAGGAGCCCCAGGAGCAGCAGGGAGAGGGGTCGGGGTCCTTGAGCCTGTGGTTCAGTGACAGGGAAGGGAAGGAGGGCAGGACCCCAGGGGGAGCTCAGAGCTGCGGGCTCCAGGACTGGGGGGCTCCCAACACTGCCAGGTGCAGGGGAGATCAGCTACACAGAATCCAGGCCTCCCTGGGTCTGGGGTGGGAGAACCATTGGGGTGGGGGGCACGCAAACGGGACCATGAGGAACCAGGGGCATCAGCCCCCTGGGGAGTCCTTCCGAGGACCCCACTTACACCGAGCACGTCTGGCCCACTGTGGCCACAGCGCTGACCATCCCCCGAAACCCTCTCAGGGCCAGTGCGCTCGCTCGCTCGTCACCTGTCTCCCCACAAGACCTGAGGCACCACCAGGGCTGGCTTCTGGCGGCCCTTACATCCCCTGCCCCGGGTGTGGCGTCCGACATACAAGGCCACGTTCAGTAAACAAGTGATGGATTTGTCACAGTGACAGGGATTCTGATCTCTGAGGTGTGAAACCAGCCATCCCCAACCCAGCCCAAAGCCCAGCCTGCTTCCTCATGTGTGAACCAAGAGTGATGAGTCGTTTTCACCTTGAAGTCACACAGGGGGTGTGGGCTGCGGGGAGGGCTGGAGGGAATGGAGGAGGGAGGACACTGAGCTGCACTGGCGGACCCCCTGCACCCCCGCCACCCACCGTGAAACCCGGCGGGAACGAACCCATCAGCACGACACAAGCTCATCCAAAGACAAAACCTCATTCCAGAGCCTTTCATCCCCTAACGGGTGCCGGGTGCCAGGTGCCAGGTGCCGGGGAGAACTCCGGAGACTCAACCTGCTCACCCCAGCCCCAAAAGCCTCCCCCCACGGAGGGTACAGTCCTCAGAGGCCCCAGCTCGAAGGAAGGCCCGCACCCCTGCCCTTCCCCTGGCCCGATCGGAAACGTGAACAAGGAATCCAACACCCTCTTCTGGCCAGGAGCCTGCCTGCCATACAAACGCCATCATTTCATTGTTGCCTGGACCCTGCGAGGCAGACCTGTGCTCCCCACCCACAGGCAGGGAAACAGAGCCCCGGCCAGGTCAGGGGACCCGCTCCGATCACACAGCCAACAGCAGAGCCGGTAGCCCCGTGGGGCTGCAGTGTCTCCTCCACAGCCGCCTTCAGCCCAAGGGACCGAGTCACCAGGGGAGACCCAGAGGCCTCAGCTACTCCAGCAACCCAGCTGCCAGCCAGCCCCCTGATCGGCCAGCCCCAGTGCCCTTGGCTGTAGCGGCTGGCACCAGCGGACTCCAGACACAGGGCAAACCAGTATGACATGGTCACAGTCAACCCGCCCGGCAGGGAATCAGGGGACCCAGAGTGAGAGTGACCGGTCAGGGGTGAGCCGGCGCCTGGGAGGACCGAGTTCCCTGGCTGCCGGCCGCAGGTGTGAGCTTTTTAACAGCTCTGGGCCCTAAGGAAAGAAAGTGTGACGAGCAGTAGGGGCCTGAGCTTGTGCCTGTGATTTTAAAGGGCCCAAGAGGTGGGGGGCTAGTTTGTGCTTGATAGGGAGGAGGCAGGGAGGGACAGAGAGTGGCGTGAAAAGACCCCTGGCCCGGCAGTCGGGACTCTGCGTGCTTTCAGACACTTGGGCCCAGGCCTGCCTTGGAGGGTTTGGGCCCTGTGAACCTCTCTCTCTGGGGTGGGCTGACACACCTCCACCCTCAGTCCTGGGACTCAGTGACGTTGGAGTCCCTTCCAGCGAGACCACCTACCTCACTGCCCTCCCCCGGCACCAGGAGCCTGAGGTGGCCCCCAAGCGCGGTCCTGCGCTCAGCACCTCAAGTGGGATCGAGGGTCGGATGTCTAAAGCCATGTCCCTCCAACAGAGCGGGAGCTCCCAACAGAGTGGGATCCAGGTGACCTGAGATATAAGCCCCTCAGTCCCCCAAACCTCCCCATCCCCAATGCAGAGGAGCCCGCCATGGTGTCACCTCTGTCCCCAGATCCCGAGGGGTTAAAATGGGTCTGGCACTAGAGCAAAGCCATGTGTTAATAGCAGAACAAGGTTGGCCAAAAACCTCCCCTCCCAGTGTCCTTTGGGGACGAGCACTGGGTAATTAATGGTCTCATTTTAAAGATGAAGCTATACAGGCCCAGCAAGTGCATGTGGACTGGTCACACAGAGTCTATGACAGCAAAAACATGGCCTGGAGCGACTGCCACCTCTGTCCAAGGGGCCTGGCAGGGTCCCAAGGGGAAGGAGGAAGTGGGGAAAGCAGAAATGCGCATGCGTGGAGCACCTGTGCCAGGTGCTGGGCCCCTCGCATCGGGATCTTTCCAAATGCCGCAGTGCCCCCCGCCCCCAAAGGTTTGGGTCGAGCAGCCCCTCTTCTTCCTCCCTCCATAGTGAAGGACCCGCCCCCACCTGCCCAGCCACCTCCGGCCCGGGCAGCGCTGGGGCCTGCCTCCTTCCAATAAAGACATCTGCAGCCTTATCTGAAACTCACTGCTGCCCCTAATTAGAGGCACTTACCCCCTCAGAGGCAGCCTTCCCCTCTAATCCGTTTTTATAGCAATAACTCATAAGTTCCTCAACAGATGGAAACTTTATTTGACTAATCACAGCTGTTTGGCGTGCTGGGCTGCTGTGGCTTGGGCCCAGACTGGCAGGGTGCTGGCTGAGGTGACTGTCAGGGGCCAGGCATGGAGCCCAGAACCCAAAGCCAACTTGAGGGTCCTCTCCTCGGAAGCCATCAGGCATCAGACAGTGCCAGGTGCTGGGCAACAATAGGCAGCTGCATCCTACCTTGTGTGGGTCCAGAGTTGCCTCTCAGCAGGGCGCCGGGCCCTTTCCACCCATCTAGGTGCACAGTGGCTGGTGCCCGGCAGAAACGAGCACACCCTGGCCTAGACACCTAACGGCATGCCGGGTGCCACCCGCCGGGTGCCATCTCCATGCCAGCCCATGCCACACGCCCCTCGGGCAGTATGCCTGCTGGTCCCGTCAACAATCCTTTGGGTGCACGTGCACGTGCCCATTTCACAGGTTTGGAAATGGATGATGGAGCAAAGTCACACACCCTGGGTTCCTAGGCTGAGCTGCCAACCTCCTCTGGGGAAACGCAAGCTGGTGTCCCGCACGCCCACGGACACAAGGACGAGCCATCCTTCTAAGACCCACACCGAGTCCCATCGCTGCTATAGAAACAGACCCCAGAACTCCCGGGAGCTCCTCGGCATCCTCCAGAGCCGGCAGCATCCAAGCTTCCGGCGTCTCTGCGCCACACTGGAGGAAGAGTCGTCTTGCGCCCCGCATTAAATACATGGCAACACATCATCACACAAAGGTCTCATCATGTTTTAAGTAAACTTACCACTTTGTGTTGGGCTGCATTCACGGCCATCCTGGGCTGCATGCGGCCCACAGGCCAAGGGTGGGACACCCCTGTGAGCATGGACAAAATGAACCCCCACCTCGGCCGGGCCTTCGCAAAGGAGCCCAGCAAAGTATCCGTCCGAGAGAAGTGAAAACGTGGTAAACAAAAAGGCTCTTCACTGGAAACACCACAGCAGATCGCTCGTAACAGCCCCACACTGGAGAGCGCGACATGAACACTGATGAACCGACTGTGCTCCGCACAAACAATGTGAATGCCTTTGCAGCCAGCCAGGAGGAGGACACCACACGGTCATTTGGAAGGAAGAGCTTCACCCAAAGAATCATTAACTATACCAGGAAATTGAATTAACAAGGGACTGGCTAGAAAGAAGTGGGGAAGTCTAGAGCAGCGATGTTGAACTTCTTCCACCTCATGGCACCCATCAACTAATCACTAAAATTCTACAGCACACCAAAAACAAGAAACAAAAAACAAAAACAAAATGTATTTTTTGTTGAGCTGACCAAAGGAAAAAAATAGGTATAATGTTGATTCATTTGCACCAATGGCTACTGCTGCCTTGGCTGTTGTCACTTTTTATTCGACAATCTAAGGGAAAAGAGGTCAGCGCCCCTGACTACATCATTAGGGATTGCATGTGTTGAGAATTCTCGCACTGCCCTAGGGAACGTGGCCACTGTAGAGGATGGTATTGGGGAGAAATCCCCGTAGGGGCTGACATTCAGCCCCTGAAGTAGAGGTGACCCCAATATGGGCTGAATAGAGCCCCAGAGCAGCACCCCCTCATGCCCAAGGCTGTGAGAATGCCCAAGGAAGAGCCCCCCACCCCCAAGGCTGAGGTAAGCCCCCTAAGAAAGGACCCCCCCACACCCCCTGCAGGGCTGACACCCAGACCTTGCTGGAGGCATGCCTATGGCTCACAGCTCAGGCAAGTGTTGGCCTGGCCCCACACGGGTGGAAACTGCTAGACATCCAACCTGCGGACCTTACCAGAAGTCTGCCTTGGGGGATGCCACAAAAGCTGCTCTCAGAAGGTGTCTTCCCAGGGACACCCCACTAGAGAACAGCCTGCAAAGGGGTGCTGGGGAAGCCACGGGCCTCGGGGTGCTACTGCCCACTGTGCACTGCGACGGCCGGGCACTGGTGAGGCTGTCCAGGTGCAGGAGCCCACAGACACCAGGAAGCAGGACCTTTCCTGCACGGACACCACAGTGCCCTCTATGGACAAAGCTTGGCTGGCCGGCTGGCCTGGGGGGGAAAATAAAGGGCCCAGATGTAGCCTGTCTCAGGGGAAGCAGCCTCCGCTGCCTACAAGAAAGCAGCCGTGGAGCATTTAAAGGGCGATGCCCTCCCCTCACTCATGAAGTTCTGTTCCTTCTTGTGGAACATAGCTGGGGGGACAGCAGTGCACAGACTGCACGTAGCGATCCAGTCCAACACCCCTGCGTCCCCCAGCTTCCGGAGTCCCCCCTCCGCATCATGACATCACAGACACATTAACCGTAGGCCACGGTGGGGTCCGAATTTCAGACAATCAACGACGTGGTTAGAGCCCCCTCCAGCTGCACGCGCTAATGACCAAATCCAGAACGCCTGATAAAGGCATCTGCAGCAATGGTTCAGCCCAGTCCAGGGTTATTTCCTGCCCTCCTCGGTCTAAAACCCTTAGCACCCCCTGCCACGCATGTTCCCCGGGGTTGGTGCAATACATATATCAGCAAAGTCGGGCAACACGTTTGGTGGTGACTCCTCCTAGGTCATGGCGTGTCCTGTCACCGGGGAACGTGCTGAGATTTGACCCTAGCTAGAGTCTAGTGATGACAGGGGGTGGTGGCAGTGGGTCTTGAGAACAATAGGACTCCTCTCTCGGGCCACCTGCTCCAGCCGAGGTTGTCAGGGGATTGTTTGTTTGTTTTTTTTATTAACAGGGAAAGAACGGTCTCCTCAGACACTGGATGGCGAGCTCCCACCACCGAACAGGGAGGCTCAGAGCCACTTGAGGGTTAAGCTCGTCCGTCTCATCTGGGTCCCACAGATGGTCCCCATTCCACGTTTCCAGGCTCCCGTCTTTCCAAATCAATGCCCTAATTTTCACATGAGGAATTTGTCAAGCTGTAAATTCGATTGTGGTTGTAATTCAGCAACCAGCACGAGGAAAACAAAATGAAAGGCCACGGTTGCTTTCCCGCAATATCCATCCTGCAGCTCTGACAAATGCCGTCTTGCAGGGCTGTGCTGGGAGCCGCCTGGTTCTCAGGCTTTCCCTTGAGGGAGGGGCGCGTGGACCCGCATGTGTTGCCTCCTCTCGGTAAGTTCTGAGAGCCCTTGAAAGCATTCATCCCGACCCACAGTCCTTATCTGCTGTCATTGCTGCCCTAACGGTCAAGTGCAGCCTCACTCCGGCTCCCAAGGGACAAGCCTCGGTGGCTCTTCATCCCTATCAGCCACGGGTAGCAGGTTGTGAGGCCTCTACCTGTCTTAGGTTACCGGCATCTTGTTTCCCGCCGGCAAGGAGCTCAGGGCCCCACCCCAGCCCAAAGGCGTGAGAAAACCAGTCTGCAAACCCCCCTGAGCAGCCCCACCCCCTGGCACCACTCCTGGTGGCAGTTCCAAGCTGGTTTGGGTCCCATCGGCAGAAAGAAACCACACAGGGCTTTTAACAGAGAGTTTCCTGTGAAGACGTGGGAACTTGTAACAGAGGATGGGATGAAGGAGGCATTGGCTCATAAAGAAAGCACAGAACTACCATTAATGCAGGAATGGATGCAAGGAGCAGCCACAACCGCAGAGGGGAGACGGAGCCCCTAAAAAACCCCCTCCCCCAGGGCAATGGGAGAGTCCCCAGGGAAGAGCCCCTGAGGGCTTCAGTAGGACCCCCTCAAGGATGAGTCCCCCCAGAAGTGAAATGAAGACCCCAAGAAGCAGCTCCCCAGGGAGGAGGTAGAGTTCCCAAGGAACAGGGCACCCCATTCAAGGGCTGAGCTAGAACCCCAGAAAAAAAAAACCCTCATCCCAGGACTGAAGTAGATCTCCTAAGAACAGCCTCCCAGGAAGAGACCCCCACATCAGGCTGAGGTGAAGTCCCCAAGAAAGCATCTCCTCAAGCTGATATAGAGCCCCCAAGGAGGGGTCCCCAGCCAGGTGGAAGTATAACCCCCAAGGGAAAGCCCCTCCCCTCCCCTGAAGTGATAGGGAGCACAGAGCCTGCCAAAAAGTGGCCTCCCGCCAGAAGGAGACAGACCCCCCCACACCAAGGGAGAGCCCCCCAGGAGTGAAGGAAAAGCCCGCCAGGGCTGATACAGAGCCTAGAGCCCCCAAGACAAGACCTCCCACCAGGCTGAAACGGGCACTCCACCCAGGAGGAGACCCCCTCTAAGGCTGCAATAAAGTCCCCAAGGAAACACCCTTGGGTGGAGGGAGAGCCCCCTGCAAAGCCCCCCTCCCCACACACACACACACACACCCTGCAGGGCTGACACCCAGATCTTGCTGGAGGCATGCCTGTGGCTCACAGCTCGGGCAAGTGTTGGCCTGGCCCCACACGGGTGGAAACTGCTAGAAATCCAACCTGCGGACCTTACCAGAAGTCTGCCCTGGGGGATGACACAAAAGCTGCTCTCAGATAGTGTCTTCCCAGAGGCACCCCACTAGAGAACGGCCTGCAAAGGGGTGCTACTGCCCACTGTGCACTGTGGTGGCCGGGCACTGGAGAGGCTGTCCGGGTGCAGGAGCCCACGCAGATCAGTATGCAGGACCTTTCCTGCCGCACAGACTCCACAGCGCCCTCTGCTGATATAGTGTGCCTGGCCAGCTGGCCTGGGGGAAAAATTAAAGGGCTCAGATCCATTTTCACCTGGCAGGCAAGAAGGGTGAATTTGATACACTTGCTAAGCTGTGAGTGCTTGGAAGGCAAGGCCCATAGCTTGCTAACCTCTGTGTCTTTGGGGCGATGGAATTAGTCTGTATTGCGATTGGGCTGGTGGTAACACAAGCACATACATTTGTGAAAATCCCTCAGACGGAACATTTAAGATCTGTGCATTTCATTGTCAGTGAATTCTATGTATCTCAATTTTTAAATTTAACCATGTAAGCTTTGGTTGGAAATCCAGTCATTGTGTACTGCCCACACACAGGAAGCAAATAAATATTTCTGAGTAAATAAATGCATGCATGAGTCACACACTCTTTTTGCTTTGCTCGCATCAAACTCACGGCAGCTCCTGAAAATCACTAAGCTATTGGCCTGACTTTCTGGGCTCCCATAACCCTCTGCTCTCAGTTCAGTCACTGCTTTTATTACACTGAGGTTAGCCTCAGAGATTCAGAAGTGTCTGGTACCAGCACATCTTGAGTGCTTACTAGGTCTGACACTGTTTCCAAAGCTGAAATATTCGTAACACTTACACAGTAACTACTTCTATCATCCCCATTTTACACATGAAGCCACTGAGGTGCGGTTTGTCACAGTGTCCACGCTCTTAACCACTCTGTCTCTGGAATCAGATGGTCCTTGCTTCCTCTTGCCCACTGGAGATCTTAGACAAGACCACCGATCTCTCCGAGCCTTGCTCTACACATCTCTGAAATGGGGATAATAATACTGTCCCCTTGGGTTGTCACGAGGGACAAGTGACTTTATTATCCACATAGAACATTCAGCACAGGGTTCATCTCAGAACAAATGCTCGCCATAAGTAAACAACGGATTTTATCAAGATACACACATTTTAATATCTCTGAAATCAGAACGGGTCTTCCAGCCAACGGCATCTCGCCATCTCCTTGGCCAGTGGCCATCGTGACACAGTTGTCCCTGCCTGTGCGTGAGCAAACCAGGTCAGGACTGTTCATGTCGTTGTCACTCCCGCGTCTAAGCAAGCCTCAAACAGCTCTTTCAACGAGAACAAAAACACGATGAGCGGAGACGGCGCTGGGACGTTCCTCAGCTGGCGGCCACTTTTCTTCCTGAGCGGCACGGGGATCGATGGCGTGTCTCACAGTTGACGGTTTCTCAGATTTGATGGAGTGCCCTACAATGTTATCGTCACAAGTCTGTCTCCCCACTGCAGATAACTGCGTGCTTGTCCCCTGTCCTCCCTGCCTCCCTGTTGGAGAGGGAGACATGCGTGTCTTTTCCCCGGGACTTTGCGATGCCTCCCATGAGAACGGGCAATAAAAATGGCCTCGCCCCACCCGCGTTGGTTGGGCTTGACCGTGTAACTTGTCTCGGAATGCAAGCAGCAGAACGGCACACCAGTTCCAAGAGGGAGGCTTAGGACATGTATGTTTCTGTCCGGTGATAAAAACAGAGCCTGAGTAGCCACCAGTACAAGAAAAATGGGGGACAAGCAAAGCCTATCTGGACCCGAGCAGCAGTCTGCTGCACGGCCACCCTAGCTGACCCACTAGGAGCAAAAGGAATAATTCCTTATAGTTGTAAGCCACTGGGGTGGGGGGGTGCTATTTGTTACTCTGCATTAACATACTAGCAATACCTGATACACTTGCTAAGCTGGGAGTCCTTGGAAGGCAAGGCCCGTAGCTCGCTAACCTCTGTGCCTTTGGTATCGAGGTTAATACCCGGACGTAGTGGGTGTAGAGGGCGCTCAGAGGTGGGAAAAGGCAGGCTCTGGAATCAGACCGGCCTGGATTGAAATCTCAGCTCTGCCACTTAAGTTGGGCAACCTTGGGTGAGTCATCTGGAGGTCCCCCATCTCGATGTCCTCGTCTGTAACATGGGGACTCGGGTGTAACAGGAGTGACGAGAAGTGAAGCGGACGACGTGTGGCGTCCTCACTTGGTGCCTCGCATTAGTAGGCACTCCAGACACGCACCTCTTCCTTTCCTCGGTAGGTATGCGTGATTGTGTACCTGACTGACACCCCTGTAGCCCGTCGCTGCGCCCCAAAACCAGCCAGAAAAGCCTCTTCCAGATGTTCCTGGCACACGGCAGGAAGGATCTGGCAGGAAGGAGACACCGCTGGCACAGAAGCTCTGGCAGGGCCCAGGAGGGGCTGTTGCCAAGTTGCTCCCAGCCATTCAGGCCCCCGGGGAGCCTCTTCACCAATTCTGTTTCCGACCTGCCTGGCGTCCAGGTGCCTGGGCGGGCGCCAGGTTCGCACTAGGCAGACTGGGTGCTTCCCTAGAATTTTCTGCCCCAGTTACTCCCTGTGAAAGTTCAGGGGTGGAAAAGCCAGGCAGGGGGCAGGGGTGAGCCAGTCTCCTGGCCGGGGATCTACCAGCCAGAGGAGCCCACAGGCACAGAAGCCCTCTGGACCACGGTGACCCGGGACACCCTCCGCAGGCCCCACCCTGGGACAGAGTATTCAGCAAGGAGGCCCGGACTCCAGCGCTGACTCTGCCACAGCCTGCTGTGTGACCTGAGGCAGATCCCTCGACCTCTCTGTGCCTCCCTTTCTCACATCTCTATGGAGAAGAATAACATCTAGAAAGTCTCCGTGGTTTGCATCCCAGACCCATCTGAGAGCCTGGTAGAGGCCATAGACTGCCTCCCGAGAAAAATGCGTCTAACTTCAGTGGCCAGCACCTGGGAGCAGCTGCCCCGAAGGAGCTGTCCGGTGGCCCAGAGAGCCCTGTGCTGCCTGTGGGCCGGGGCCGGAGGTCCAGCGGCGGCTGACCTCCCACTCACCCTCTCCAATGTCTCTCTCACCAAAGGGTCCCCTCGTGGGCAGGGACACAAGCCCCAGGGGACCTTCTCTGGAGCTTCTCTCTGCATGGCCTCAGATACCCAGGCTTCTGGCCTCCTCGGTCCCCGCTTATTAATTATCCCTCTGTTGCCATGGTTTTTCTGAGTCTCGCACAGAGAGCAGGCCCAGAAACAAGCAGCGAATCAAATAATCAACTGATCTTGCGCTGAAGGGTCTTCAGGGGTGACCTACATGCACACGTGTGCACACGCACGCACAAAAGTGTATGCATGCATGCACACTCACATATACACACGTGTGTGTGCACATACCCATGTACAGGCACATGTGCACACACTACAGGCACACGTGTGTGCACGTGCACACACACATACACACCAATCCTGTGCCTCGGCCCTCCACGCCTCAGCACACACCAGGGCTGCTCCCTGCCCCAGGGGCCCAGGGACCGTCACCACCGGCATCACAGCTTCCACCTCCACGCTCTGACCCTGTGCTTTCCATTCTGGCGGAGACTTCGGTGCCCACCCAGGTCAGGGCAGCTAGGGGGCACAAATGGTTAAAACTGGACAGCTGGGAAGCACAGATCACCACCCCGGCCCGCCCTCACTGTGTAACCCTGGGGGTTGTCCATCAGTTACCCTGCCCCCTTTTTGTTACATTTTGTGCGGCCTTCAAGTCCATCGTGTACTGTGCAAGTGCCTTCGTGAATTTTGTGCCCACAACAGATCCACGAGGCAGATGTATTAGCCCCACATGTTATACACCCCCTCCTGTGTACCAAATCACCCCCAGACCCGGCATCTTAAAATTACATTACTGTCTCACTCAGCTTTGGAGGGTCAGGAATCTGGGAGTGGCTTGGCAGGATGGTTCTGGGCCTCCCGTGAGGTTGCAGTCAAGTGCACGGTGAGGGCCATGGTCTCGCTCACGGCCCGATGGAGCCAGAGAATCCAGGTCCCAGTTCGACCATGCGGCTGTTAATAGGCCTCAGCTCCTCACTGGCTGTCGGACAGAGACCTCAGTTCCTCGACACATGGGACTCCCCGGAGGCTGCCTGAGCGGCCTCAGGACATGGCGGCTGGCTCCCCTTAGGGTGAGTGACGACAGAGATGGGGGTGAGGGGGAGAGAGAGACAGACAGACAGACAGACCAAGGCAGAAGCCACAGCATCTTTTCTAACCCAGCTTCCTAGGCTGGGATGTGAGCCCCGCCCCCTCTGCCTTAGTCTGCTGGTCACACAGACCGAGTACAGGGGGGTGGGGGGAGACTGGGGAAGGGTGTAAACACTAGGGGGCCGTCTTGGAAACTGGCCCTCACACCCCACTTTACAGACAACTGAACTGAGACGCAGACAGAGGAAGTGACTTGCCTGAGGTCCCATGACCAGCGAGTGATGGAGCAGAGATTTCAGTACAGGACGGTCCGACTCCGACATCCACACCCTTGGCTGTGCGTCTTCTCTATACCACGATGACAGTGTGAACAAGGATGAGGATGAGGATGGCTGTGAGGATGGTAAGTACCATGTGCTCTGAGCGCTTCCTATGATGCTGAGAACTTGCGCTGCCTTTTGCCTTCACAGGCTCGGCCGTTGCGAGTGTGGCCCACGGCCCGCAGCAGGGGCATCACCGGGGCACCTGTTCCAAATGCAGCGGCCGTCTCGCTCCCCCACCCGTGGGGGTGGGTGTACACTGCTGAGTGTGACAAGCGCTCTGGCTTCTCAGAATCAGGAGACGACACACCACCCAGAAGGGGAAGTAACATTCTTGTCCCTCCTTCGCCGGCGAGGACACTGACATGTGGAGAAGTTTCTCAGCCAACAAGGGGTCTTGTTGGCTGGGAATAAAGGTCTTGATCTTCACCCCAGTCCCCTCCCTCTCCTACCCCTTGGGCTGGAGCTCCTCCTGTCTGCCCCTGGGTGAGGTGAGGATGCAGCCAGGGGGGGCCCGGCCCTGACAGCACCCCGCCCGGGCCCCTCGCCTCCTCCACCGGGCCCAGCTCCCCCACCACCTCCATCGTGCTTCCTCGTGCTGCTCATGCCCCTCAGCCTCACAGGGCTATTTGTGGGGAGCTCAGGGGCGAAGAGGCCGCCTGGTGAACAGCGACCTTGTTCCAAATTACTCCGGGGAAAGACACTCAGAATCAAGAGCCAGCACTCGGCACAGCAGCACACCAGCATTTCCGAAAGAGGGGGAAAATTACATCTTGGAAATAACATTAATCACGATAAAGCTTTGGCTGTTCCCTCCCTGGGTATTTGCTGGATTTTTTTTTTCTCGAGGTAGGTTTAACCCTGGGCAGCCCAGGGGCCATGCTCCACCCCCCACCCCCCACCCCCTGCCAAGACACCCACCCGCGACACTCGCCCACTTCCCCGAAGCACGAGGAGCACGTCTTTTCCCGCCTCCCACCAGCCTCCCTGGGCTGGGGGTCGCTCCAACCCAAGGTCAAAACCCAGGAGCCGGGCGGGGAAAGATACACGAAGGAAGCCGGCTGTGATTAGGACCCGAGTGTGCCGGACCCATGCTGGTTCGCCGCCTTCTACAACTGAAATCTGGCACCCCAGGGACCCCCTCTGTCCTGGGGACACCTGGAGGGCGGTCACCCTCATCGGGACTGTCATAATCAGGGGAAAAACATCCTGCTCTGGGACAGCGGGCATCAGTCACCTCGGGCTGGTCGCTACCACGCAGCATTATGGGTAGTTGGGATGGAACTGTGCCCCCCACTCACATGGGGAAAGCCTGACCCCTCGCTGGGACTGCTTTGGAGAGAGAGCTTTAAGGAGGTAATTAAGATTAAATATGGTCCTAAGGGTGGAGCCCTCATCTAATAGGACGGGTGTCCTCAGAAGGAGAGAGAAGGGCAGCAGGGACGCATGCGCAGAGAGGAAAGCCCACGTGGGGACACGGCGAGGAAGTGGCTGTTCGCCAGCCCCGGGGAGAGGCCTCAGGGGACACCAGCCCCGCCGGCATCTTGATGTTGGACTTGCAGCTCCAGGACTGTAAGACAATAAGTTTCTATTGTGGTACTGGGTTGACAAAAAAAGTTTGTTTGATTTTTTTTCTGTAAGATGGCTCTCCTGCCACTTAGTTGTCTTTAACTTCATTTGGAACAGTTTTGTTCGATTGTATTGTGACAGCTGTCATATCAGCGTGCATTCAAGACATGCTTACCAGAGTGGGTGAGTTTTTGCGTAGCCATTTTAATATTAAAGATGGGAGAAAATAAGCCATGTTTTTGACATATGATGCTGTATTATTTCAAGAAAGGTAAAAATGCAACTGAAATGCAAGAAAAAAAAAAAGATTTGTGGTTTGTGGATTTTCATGCCGGAGATTCCTCGCTGGGCGATGCTCCGCAGACAGGTAGACCAGCTAAAGTTGACAGTGATAAAATCGAAACATTAAATGAGAATGATCAACATCCTATCACATGGGAGATAGCCAACATACTCAAAATATCCAAATCAATAGAATTACTGGTGAAAATGAAAAATGCATCTTGTAGGTTATTGAAAAAGACACATGGAATTTGGGGGCAACCCAATATTTCGTTTAGAATAGCCCTTAGGGGCAGACTGGCAGACACGGCAGGGTAGCTGGGAGGAGTGGCGATACTCGTAACAAAAGCCACTACTTACACGGCTCTCACTGCGTCCCAGGCACCAGTCCCAGTCTCTCCACCATGTATGTAACCCTCACCATGGCCCTCTGAGGTCAGCACTTTCATCATCCCTATTTCACAGATAAGGAAACCAAGGCCCCAAGAGCTTAGGTAGCTTCCCCCCAGACTCACGGGTGGAAAAGGCCAGGCTGGGGCGGACCCCTTCAGGCAGGCAAAGCGCACGACCGGGCTCCCCGCCACTGTGTGAGGGGCGGCAGCCGGGCAGTCCAGCCTTTGGTTGTTTGAGGGAACTGAACAGTAGCCTGTTTCTTAAGCCTCGCTGCTAATTCAGAAAAAATCATGTTTATGGGCAGAAGCAAAAGATACCCATGTCGAACTCTCCGCTGCCAGCTTCTAATGGTGGCTCAGAAAATTTCAGCAATCAGGAATAAAATTTTTCCACCACCCCCACCACCCACACGACTACCTCTACTTGCCAGGATCGATGCGGGCCTCGCGATGTGGGGTTCATGGACTTAGAAAGTCAGAGAACAATGGAGCCTGGTGGGAATTTGGGGCCATGGCATTCAAGCCCTCGTTTCACGAAGGGCATCACTATGCTGACAGAGGTTACCTGTCTCGCTGAGTCACCCAGCGAGCAAGACCAGGGCCAGCGAGACCTGCCACTGGTCACCCACCAGATCAAAGACGAAGGGGTCTACTGTCTTTGGGGTCTACTCTCTACCACTCTTCATCGCCTGTTCTTTTCTATGTCTTCGAATTTGGATATCTGTCCATTTGTCCATCTCTCTGTCCATCCACTCATCCACCCACCATCCACCCATCCATCCACCTGTCCATTCATCCACTTACTCATGCATGTATCCACCTACTCATTCATTCATCTGCCCGCCCACCCACCCATCTTGTCACCCACTCACCCACTCAGTCGGCCTGGTTCCAGGTCTGCCCTGGGTGAGAACCCCTTGAAATCAGGGGGCTTCCCTCACCTGTTTCCTATTCGCAACTATCAGGAGCCCTGTACCTAGCATAGTCTTACCCAACTTAACCCCTTCCTGGCCGCTATCCTTAGACTAGGCACTTGACTGCCCCAAGGCTGTTTCTCCATCTATAAAAAAAAATGGGGACATAATAGTACCTACTGCGCAGTGTAGGAGGAGACGAAGGAGATGTAGGCACATAGTAGGTGCACAGTGGTGGCCAGCTGTGATCATGAACCGGCTCGAGGGGCTGGAGCCCTTGTTCTTCGAGACCCTTCAGCCACACCCTGCCGGCTCTGTGCTCTCCCGGGGACATGGGAGCGCAGGTGAGAAGGGACTGGGGGGCGGGGCAGGGGGTCCTGGGAAGAGCAACAGAGGACAAGGCTGCAGAACGCTGGCTGGAGACTTGGAGCCGCGGAAGGACATGAAGAGGGACAGAGGTCAGCCCGGTGGTGAGGGATGCGAGGTCTGTTCCAGGTGGGCACGCAGGGGACTGGGGGGAGACACCGAGCCGCAGGCTCCCTCCTGCAGGTGCACGCGGTCCAGGGGGCGGGGCCTGCACAGCCTGCTCCCCACCACGCGGCTTCCAGAGCCACACACGCTGCTCCCGTTTCCCCATCACCAGCTTCTGTGAAAAATCAGCCGTGATGGCTGGACTTCTGTTCCATTGTTGTTATTGTTTTTTAATTACACCTCCTGCTTTTTTTAACTTGGGAACCAAATTAAATCCAGCCAACCTGAAATTAATTTGCGGAGTAATACGGCGGTGTGGGAAACTGGGCCATCGGCTCGCGGGCTGGCGGGGAGGAGAGGCCAGAGGGAAGGCGGGGGCTGGGGGGTCACCGCTCAGCTCTTCTGCCTCTTCCCTTCTCCGTGGGAGAAAGCCCTCCTTTGCCCCCCACTGGGCGCCAGGCCCCGGCCAGGCCTTGGAAATCCAGCCACGAACAAGATGGCCAACATTCCTGCCCCAGAGCTCAGTCCAGCTTAGTCAGTGAGAATCCTAAGTTTCTAGGGTGAAAAATAAAATGAAGTCATTTTCCCCAGACCTCCTATCAGGCTGAGATTTAGAACAAATTAAGCCACTGTCCCCATCTGTGAGTTTTACCAGAGGAATAAAAGGCGACTTTCATGGGAGCGTGCCCTTTACGTGCATCACCACGTGCGATCTGTAGGATGCTGATCGTGTGCCCATTCTCCAGATGAGAAAACTGAGCTTCAAGGGGCCAACCTTGTCTATGATGAGGAAGTGACAAAGCTGGGACTTGAACCCAGGCCTGAATGATCGCCAAGCCTGTTTCTAAAACTACCAGGCTGTTCCACCTTTTGAGGAAAACCGTGGTGCCTTGGGCACTTCCCTGCGACCAGGTCAGACCCGTGTGTGACCCCAGAGTGACCCCAGAATGCCAACGGCCGGAAGTGAGTGAGTGACGGCCAAGGCGTGTGTCGGCAGCACCAGGGGTCGGTGGCTGTGAGGCTGGCCTGGGCAGGGGCAGTGCCTAGGCACCCTGTCACCTCTGCCCTGGGGACCCACAGCTTGCCCAGGTGGCATTTTGCCCCCCACCTTTCCTCTCGATCCTGTCATGGATGGAAAAGGCTGTTTTCTCCCCCGTGGAAGGGAGGCTGCAGAAATGCTAGTGTTTGGGGATCTGTGTTCCTCTTTCAGGACCCCTGGGGGAGTCGGGATCCCCTTCCCCCGGCGCCCAGGAATGCGGGACCACGCGGGGGGGACCGTGGGAGACCTTTGTGAAGACTGGAATCCTCTCTCCTTCTTTGTAGCCTCTTTTTCCCCCACCATTTTAATGTCCTTTTCCTCGAGGTGAGCAGTGAGGGAGGGTAAGGAGCGGAGCACCGTCGCCCTGCACTCCACGGTTTTTCTGGAAAGGACCTTCCTGCTCCCCCCAAAGCCCCATTAGCCCACGTCCCAGTGCCCCAAAGTGGGAGAGCCCCTCGGGGCGGCCAAGCAACCTGAAACTGGGAGGCTCTGATTCCCCTCTCCTCTGCTAAGAACACCTGCATCAGGGGTGTGTCAGGACCCTGCCCCACTGCCAGGTTCAGCAAGTTCCCTGCCAGTGAGCTCTGGCTCCGCACTGGCCAGGAGGAGCTGCTCCACCCACCTTCCCAGTCCCCTCCCCCCACCACTCCTCCCCTCTTGGCTGCGCACCCAGCAGACACCATCGCCAAAGGCACCCAGCAGCTCCCTGGGAGGGACATTCCCAGGACAGAGAAGTCCACTTACCCACCTCCCACCACCCTGGGCTTAACTTCCCAGCGGCCATCCCCAGTTTTCTTTTCAGCCGAAGTCCACGTGGGATTTGGAATCCGACAGCCTCAGTAGTGAGTACGGTCTGCACACAATGCCCCAGAAAGACGCAGTGTGGGACGGCGGTGCGTGCGAACGGAACCCTGGGCACGCTGGCTCTTCGAGAAGGGAGAGGGGCACCCACAGCTTTCACTGACATTACTGTTCTGATCAGAGAAATAAAATAGAGCTCTTTGTAAAACAGGCCAAACCCAGAAACCCGTGGCTCAGTCTCAGAGTCTCAGTCTCACAAGGGAAGATCTAGACTGGGGGTCAGGAAACAGTGGCGGTTGGTGGGGGGGAGTGGAGGGCAACCCGGCCCACCACCTGTCTTTACACATAAAGCTTTATTGGAACACAGACACACCCATCATTTACATATTGTCCAAGGCCCCTTCGGCCCTGACCTTAGAGCTGGATGATTGTGGTGGAAACTGCATATGGCCTGCAAAAATGAAACCATGTACTACTTGGCCCCTTGCAGAGACTGTGTGGCCTGGTCTGGAGGAACGTAACATCTCAGAGGAACAATCAGTTGGGCCCAGGGCCGAGACAGGAGTCTCTCATGCATTGCCATACCAGGTCAGCGATCTGGGCACCACAGATTCCTGGTCGCTCAGGGTTCAGAGGCCCTTCGGTCTGCCCCCAGGCTCCATCCCCCATAGATGAGGGTCTCCTCCACTCTGACCAGTCCCCTAGGGAGGGCAACAGCCTATCCACCCTCGGACAGGGGCAGGCCTGCCATAAGTGCACCTTAAATCCAGCACCCCAATCCTCCTGCCTCGTGGCTCAGACCCTTGGCCCAACCCGAGCTCTTGGTCGGGTCTTTCATGGTTGCTGGCTGAGACTTAGATCTTGCTCAACCCCCTTCCCCCTCCCCCCCCCACACTGAGCCAGCAAAACAACCACCAGCGGGAAGGAAACGGCCCTGTGGACGGCTGCCCCCCGAGCCTCCCCCTCCTGGGCCCCAGGGCACAGGGGTGGGCAGGGCAGGGCCTGACTGACCGGTGGGGCCTGCACGCCAGCACTAAGACGGAGCCGTGGCTCCGGGAGCAACTGTTACCACTTCTGGAAGAACGATTACGTGAGCGCTGCATAAACACCCATCCAGACCCTTCTGCGGGGGGAAATGAAAACACACGAGCATCTGGGCTGATTTATCTTGCCCAGAGGAAGCCAGAGAAATTCATTTCCCTTCTAAACGATCTGCTCTGGGTCCTAAATAGTCAATAATTTCCTAGCTGGGAAATGGATTTCTTCCCCTTTCCCCCGGCAGACGGCTTGCATTCTTATGCACGGCACCATCAAGGTGTTACGGGCCACGCTTTACAGCAGCAGGCTCTGGCCCGCAGCCCCGAACCCTTTCCCAGCTCTGGGAGACTCTGTAGCATGTCAGGACCCTCCCCGTCTCCAGCTGGGTCCTGGCAGCCCCGCCCCAGCCCTGAACCTGTCCTGGGTCCATGGCTGCAGCGGCTGTCCCAGCACAGCCCACGGAGCCCACCCAGAATCTGGCGAGAGCTCAGAGTTCAGAGCCCCTCAACTGCCCATTTGCGTGTCTGGGTCCCGCAGCAGGGGGTGACTTTGAGGGCAGGGACGGCCTCGGGTTTACTCCTACGTGCCCCTGTGTCTGTGACCCGGCAGGTGCTCACTGTCCATGGAGCGAGGGAATGGATAGATGAAGGAATGCACAAAGGACGGGAGAATAGAAAGGTAGATGGATGGCGCTTTAAATGGTATTCACTTGACTCCTTAGGGTATGGAACGCGATTAATTTATCTCTCTGCCTCAGTGCCTGAACAACACCGACAGCCAATACGTGCTCTCTGAATTAATGTACCAGAGATGAACTGGGGTCGCTGCCCCCACCAGTCCCGAGGAGGCTACCTACCGTCTGCTCTGCACAGCCCTGGCCAGGGAGGGCGGGGGGTAGAGGGAGGGGGACAAGCCAAGGTGCCCAAGGGGTCGTGGACCTTCGGGCTGGGAATATGTCCTTTGAGAGGAAGGGGCTGTGGCCAGAGAAGAGAGGTCCCACTAAGAGAGATGCTCCCCGGTGTGACAGGGTGGTCAGGGGTCCGCCCATGCCTGGGGATGGGACGGGCCGACCATGGAGAAGGGGAGAGAAAAGCAGGGGACTGAGACGGTGAATAAGCGAAGAGAGACACGCACAGCCAGAGAAGGAGCAGCACGAGGCCGAGACAGGGGGTGGAAGGGGCTCCCAGACCTGCCCCTACAGGTCGGCCCTGGGGGAGACCTGCTGTCCTCTTTGCTGCGGGCGGGGGGATTGGCTGGGTGACCCCAAGGTGCCTGTCACAGAGAAGCCAAACCGAGGTCTGGTCTGCCAACAGGAGATGGAATCTAGGAGACGGTTTGACTTCCCCCTCGGCCATGTTTTAGAGCTTCTACTCAGACGGTGGGCCGGGAGCCTCCACAGCGCCACCCCCCAGGCCCAGCCCGGACCCCACTGCCCAGCCCAGTCTCTGGGCGCCGTCACTCTGGCAGTCACGCACGGGGACAGACTGACACGCAGGTGCCAGGGCGACGTCGGGCCTCACAGACGCGAGCTTCATGAGGGCAGGGACCTCTGTCTCGTTTGTCCACAGCCGTGCCCCGCAGGGCCTAGAACCGTCCTCACGGCAGGGGCCAAACACCTTTCTGGTGAAGGCAGGTGGGTGAAGGAGCAGCACTCCAGGTGGCACCTGTTTCGGGAGAAGCCACCTCAGGAGCCCGAAGAGGAGAGTCCTGGCCTGCCCGGGGACAGCCCTCCAAGGCTGGGGGAGGCCCCTACTGGGAGCTAAGCCCACGGGTCTCCCCCAAAGCCCCAGGGGGTGTCCTTTCCTCCCCATCTCAGAACCCCTACCAGGTTATGTCTGCTGCCTACTCATCTTGACCCAAGCTCGGCTGAAACCAGTGATGTCCGCCCCAACCACACACTAGAATCTCCTAGAAAATTACCTGCCCCGCCCCAGACAAATTAAATTGACTTCCCAGAGGGGGACCAGGGCCTTGGGAGTGATTTAAAATCTCCACAGTTGAGTCTATGGTGCAGAGCAAAGAACCTCGCATGTAAACTCCAAACTCCAGAACAGTAGGTTTCACAGTGTGGGCCCCGGACCAGCAACAGCAGCGTCCCTGGGAACTTGTTAGAAATGTGAATTCTCGGACCAGCTCCACCCACCCAGGCCTCCCACATAGGAGAGGCGGACCCAGCGTGAGTTTTAGGAAGGTCTCCAGGTGGTTATGCTGTAGCTCCAGGGCGAGCGTCATGCTCTAGATTCTAGCAGCATTCCTGCCAAGTCCCGCCAGAGAGGAACCCCTCCCGAGGACCCCACCAGGCCTGGGCTGAGCTCGCGGGGAAGCCAGGCTGCGGAGGGCCTGAGGACAGAGAGGAATGTTTCCAGGGTGCCCGCAGCACAGCAGAATCAATGCTCGGGGAGGATGCATTTCCTGGGATGAGAGTCTCAGCTCTTACGTAACGGCGCTCTCGGGTGACTTACGGCAGACTCTGGCCCACAGCCACACTCCTACGGTCCTGTCCCCTGGAGAGTGGGATCCCCAGGACCCTCAGATCTCAGGATTTGAGATTTCCATGAGGCCGGGGCATTAACTTTCTGAGATGTCCATAACCCACCATCACCATTAGCAGACCAGCCGGAGTGGAACATCAGTTTCCCGAGACAGGACTCCAATCCCCTTTCAATACTAGGTCTGGCAGGATGTCATCCATTTCCAGGGTATTTCTCTCTGCTTCCTGGGGGATCCCTTCCCGTCTTTCTCCCCCACTTGCCGAATGGGGCCGGTTCCGCAGGTCTCTCCTCGAGCCCCCGAGGCTTGGGGAAGAGGGCAATGGGGTTCTGTAGGATCAAAAATGCTTCCTCCTTTGCCCCCCCCCAAGATTTTGACGGGCTCCCAACGGGGCAGAGGAGGAGTGGGCAGTGGGCTGGTGAAATCGCAAGTCCCACAGTCAGTCCAGCTCTGGGTGGGGACGGGGACGGCGAGGACTCAGACATGGGAACCCCGGCCCTCAACAGAAGGGCCCAGGTCCTAACTGGCTAGACCCGTCCGAAGAGGCAGAAGAGGGAGAGGCAAGAAGCAGGGAGTCTGTGGCCAGGATACGGGTGTCACACCTGCCAGGTGCAGAGGACCCAGAGGTCTGCATGGCGGGGATGGGGCAAGGGCGGGGGGCCATCAGAGGTCACCTCTGGCCCCGGCTCCATCCCACATGCTGCGTTCCTGTGTGGGCTCCAGTAACCACGCCTGTAACAGGGCAGAATGAGGCGGGATTGCTTCTGAGGCCCCTCCCAGCCCATCCACTCCATCCGACCCAGCCGCCTGCCTACCTGCCTTCAGCAAAGTAACAGACCGTTTTAGAGATGGAACGACGGGGGTCGGAGGAGGTGGAGTGACTTGCTCGAGGCCATGAGATAAGTCAGGGACAAAGGGGAGAGCCAGAGCCCTGGGCCCTAGCTCTCTAAAGAGAGATGGCTCCCCAGGGAGTGGTAGAACGTAGAGGTTCAAATCCCAGCTCTCTCCTTACAGCTCTGTGACCCTGGACTAGTTGCTCCCCCTCTCTGATCCTCAGTTTCCTGATCAGCTCTCAGGGCAGGGGTGGGGGAGGCAGATTCCACCATGAAGATCCAGTAAAACAATGACCACGAGCACGACCCAACCCTGACCTGGGGCCGGACACCATGGCAGGTGCTTACACAGATTGACTCATTCGCTTCTTCTCCGTCAGCCCACAGCATACGCGCTGCTGCTGCTGCTGCTGCTGCTGCTGCTGCGGTTGACAAAGCCCAACCCCACATCCAAAGACTCCGTCTTCTGGTGGCACAGCCAGGGCCCCATGAGGTCCGTGTCATCCTGGCCTCCACACTCTCTCTTTGGCATGGCCCTGCCTAAAAGAACATTTAGGATTTGAGCCCAAGTTTCAGGATTTACATGTTTATCTCCCTCCAGCATCATGGTCAAAAGCTGGCGCCCTTCACAGTGACATGGGTTCCCACACCCCAGGGCAGAGCTTCATGGCCTCCATGATTAGGAAAATGGGATTTTTTAGATTTTATTTATTTATTTTTAGAGAGGGAAGGGAGGGAGAAAGAGAGAGAGAGAGAAACATCAATGTGCGGTTGCTGGGGGTCATGGCTTGCAACCCAGGCATATGCCTTGACTGGGAATCAAACCTGCGATGCTTTGGTTTGCAGCCCGTGCTCAATCCACTGAGCTATGCCAGCCAGGGTTAAATGTTTCATGATTAGGAAGATGAACCAGCCACCAGAGAGGATGGCGGGCGGTTCCCTTGCACCCTTCACTCGTGTGTGCTTTGCCAGGCCCGATGCCGGCCCCTGCTGTTGCAGGTGGGACCTCACAGCCTGGTCGTGAGATCCCATGCAGGGACTCACCACCACCGCCCCAACAAGCCGGACCGAGTGCCGTCCCTTCTGGGAGATCTTGGTCACTCCCAGCACTGTGACAGAGGAAGACACCCAGTGGCCCCTGGAGTCCATCCAGCCCTGAGACTTTAGGCTGGCAACTCGGGGGATGCTTGGGATGAGAAGTCCCAGGCCTCGGGACCATCCCTGGCCGTGGTTGGGCACTATCAACCACAGCCTGGAAAGGGGACAGCAAGCAGCTACAGACCCAAGATCGCCGTGTCCTCTTGTCCAAGAAGGAAAATCTCAGTGCCGCCTGTGGCCTGATAAAGAAGCTTCCCTCCCTCCCTTCAGCTTAGCTTCGCAGCAGCCACAGAGTTGGCTGGGGCGAGATAAGGTTATTAATTCACCAGCCGAGCCCTATCCAGTAGTGCTCATCCTTAATTGCAATCAAGCGGGCAGGAGGCTGCGTGAGGGATGGGAAGGAGGGACCCACCCCCAGGACTGGGGCCTGGGGTTGGGCCTGCTGCATACAGCCAGCAGCAAGATAACCCTGGACTCTCAGTGGGCATGGGGGGCAGGGGCTGCCAGGCACGGTCTCAGCTGAGCCGGATTAGATCCCTCTGATCCACATGGACCCAGCACCCAGTAAAGGCGGTTCCGGTCCCAGCCCTGCCCTGCAGGTGAGTTATCACACAGCCGGAGCCTCTGTGTCTTCATCCAAAGGGGGACCATGACAGCCCATCTCAAATGGTCATCAAGAGACTAAATGCGCACAGAGCCCAGCGCCGGCCCTGCGCCCACGGTCGGTGAGTGACTTCCGAGCCGAGAACAAGAGGAAAGGTGCTGTGCCTGAAACAGCCACCTCCACAAAGTGCCATTTGATGGCTCTGAAGGGAGGCAGCTGCCCGTAAGACAGGCACGGATCCGGCCCCTGGCCAGGCCGAGGAAGAGCATCAGTCCCTGGGCAGATGAGGAGCGGGACGGACGGGAGCTCAGAGGTGGGATGAACAGAGGCCGTGAGGATGAGGCCCTGGCCCTGGCCAGGCCTCATGGACGCCTCCTGCAGTAGGGCTCAGGGGAGGGACCTGCGGACCCTGAGATCTGAACCAAGACTCCTGGGCCTCTTTCCAAAGGAGCAGCTGGGATCCGAAGTGCGTGAGCATGCATGCACACACATCGCACACGTGTGTGTGCACACATGCATGCACACGTACGGCCATGCCGACATCCCATGGACAGCTGCAGGTTGGGGGATGGCCGGTCACACACTCCACTCAGTTACGCTGGCGTTTACAGAGAACCGACCCTGTGCGGGGCCCTGGGACCACGGAGGTGAGGGGATGCAGTCCAGCCCGGGAAGCAGACTTGGAATAGGAAGTCACTGCTCAGGTGATGAGTGCTCGGAGAGAGGAGCCAGCCTGGGTGCTGCAGGAGCCCAGGAGAGGGGCAGGTGCCCAGGCTAAAGGTCAGGGAGGAGGGGCTCTACGCTGAGCCTGGGACGTAGGCGTGAGGCAGGGAGCAAAGGAAAAGTGGTCCAGTCTGAGGGAACAGCACGAGAAAAAGCCCGAGGCAGAAAAGAGCAGGTGTGCCTGCACGGACTAGTGGCCGCCCTGCTGAGGGCAAGGGCAAAGGCAAGGGGGAAGGAAGCATCCCTCGTTAGCCTGTGAGCAATGAGGAAGCATCAAAGACACCGGAAGTGTCAGTTCTGGCCCTTCTGGCTGGAGTGGGGCATGGCTGGGAAAGCAGTTGAGACGGGCGAGGAGGCTGCCATCCTGGGCACCCAGACTCCCCCGGGGCACGGCCTCTGGAAGTTGCACAATCTCTGCTGGGAGCCCCGAGTGCAGAATGCCACCCTTGACCTTCAGGACCGTCCCCCTCGCCACCCCAGCTGAGCCTGCGTCTGAGGTTGGAGTAGAAGGAAATTGGGTGTGTGAAACGGAGACAGCACAACCCAGTTCCTACCCAGCGTGGCTGCGTGAGCCGGGACTCACTCCGCCGCAGTGAGTCTGCAGTTCTCGTCACTGCCACTCCCTCTCCTTTTCTGGGCTGTGGCTGACAGAAAAAAAAAGAAGGAAGAAGGAAATGAATTTAAATCTAGTCAATGCCAACTATAGGCCAGGAGCTGGACTTCCTTTCCCTGTGGACTACTAGAAAAATTCCTCTCTACTGAATCGGCTGTGTGACCTTGGACAAGTCATGTCTCACCTCTGGGCCTCGGTTTCCCCACTATCAAATGCTGTGGCTGGTACTGCTTGCCTTTAAGAGATTGTTCAGTGCCAGCATTCTGGGCAGTGCAAAGAAACCCATTTCAGAGTCAAATTCCTGGCTCCTGGCTGACTGGGCTGTGTGGCTTGAGGAAAGTATACCAACCCCCCTGGGCTTCGCATTTTTCTGCAGAATTTGGTAATAACTCCCACCTGGCCGCACATGGCCAGCAGGCAATGAGACAGTGTATGCAAAGGCCCCCACACGTCCTGGGCACACAGAGACGCCTTAGTACCTGCAGTTGGTTCTTTGCAAGAAGCTGGCCCTCCTGCAGCCCAGACTGGCTCTGGTGCGGGGAGGAGGGGGGACCAGGGCTGCCGCAAAGGACAGGGTGGCAGAAATGCTCACAGGGACCGGTGTTTGCTCAGACATTCCGTTTGGAATGAATCTCCTTTTATCCCGGCGAGTGAAGTCTCCGCGCCGGCCGCTCGCGGGCGTGCGGGGCCCCATTCATCACGGGCGTTTGATGGAGTATTCCTCCTCCAGGAACTGCGCTCCCAGACACTCCTCACGCTCGGCCAGGGTCTTTGAAACTTAACAGCAGTTTCTTTAAAGAGACAGCAGAGGCACGCTGCATCCCAATACGCGGCTTTTGCACGCATCAATATTGATAGAGGTCACCCTTCCAGGGGCTGCACCGCCCTTCCCAGGAATAAGCCAGCCGTGGGAGCCGCCGGCCAACTGATACATTTTGCTTACCTTTTGCTTGTGTTTCCTTTTGATCATCCCCTAGTGTCCAGGCTCGTGTGGTAGGGAAGACACGTCTGCACCCACTTTACTGGGCCTTGGGGAAGAATCAGGACTGAAAGAGGCCTAGAGCGGCCGCCTGTCATCCTGTCCCTGTCACCACTGTGAAGCAGGATCTCGGAGTTGGCGTGCAGGGTACCAGCGAGCATTACAGAGAGTTTATCGGGAGCAGGAATGGGGCTCAGGGCTCTATGGGCACCCTGCCATTTCTTCCTTGCAGCTATCTGGGGAAACTGAGGCCCAGTTAGGATCCTTATTTAAGGGCCCACAGATGGTAAGGCATGCGGCTGCACCCCACACTCCAACTCATCCCGACCCCAAGTCTGACCACCCACCAGGCTACCTGACAGGAGGGCTCCAGGGTCAAGAACGCAAGGCGCTGTGACTTCCTGACCTTCAGACTCCCCGGGTGCAGTCCCTAGAGGCCCCCGTTCATTCCAGTCTGGCGCCCCCATTCCTCCAGAGAGGGCGGCAGGAAGCTGGTGCCCCTCGGAGCATGGACTGTCCGCCCTGACCCAGCCTCCTGGAGAAGGTCTGCTGCTACATGATGAGTGGGGGGCAGTGTGGCCCCCAAAATATACCCTGGACTTTGCAACCAGACAGGCTGGGTCCAATCCTTGCTCTGCCATGTCCCAGCTGTGTGGCCTCAGGCAAGTGACCTGACCACTCTGAGCCTCAATTTGAAAACACACTTTCACCTTTGGCTTGAACACACAGCTCCTCCAGCAGAGCCTCTGCACAGCCCTGGGAAGGGGCCTCGGGTCTGTGTGACAGTCACCCCCATGGCCTCAGGCCCCCCTGACTCTCTTCCCAAACCTTCACTGTCTGCAGTAATGCCGGCACCAAATTTGGCTGGCTCCTGCCATGGTCCTTCCACGTTTTAAACTCTTCACAATTGCCCAGATGTATAATGTCTTATGTTTGTATCATTTCTTGGTTACTGATTGTTTTATCAATAGTACTGCCTATGTGGGTTTCATGATTTATCGGCTTCCGCCCCCACCTCCGTGTGTGGCCCTGGGCGGGTCATTCATCCTCCCGCATCACAGAATAGAGGAGCTGGGAGGGACGGACCTCGGAGATCATCAATCCAGGCCTTTCATTATATCAATAAGAATCAGGGCAGTGAGCCACACCGCCTGAGAAGCCCGTGGCAGACCGGTGCATGGCGGCCCCCAGTGATGGCGGGCACCTCCTGGTATTTCTGCCCTGGTATAGGCCCCTCCCTCACTGATGCTGGGCTAGGCCATGCAATGCACTTTGGCCAATGGGACATGAGCAAGCAGAAGTTCTGTAGATGCTTGCTTTGGGGGCTTTTTCTCCTGACACACACCTCTTGGAAGGAATGCTACCTTAAGAATCCCAAGCAGTAAGGATGGCCAGGCCATAGAGAAGAACCTCGAGGCCACAGCAGAGAACCCTAGCCTAGCCCCCAACACACAGCCAACCCACCGCCAGCCATGCGAGTGAAGCCATCGTGGGGCACTGAAAAGTCCCACCCCCCGGGAACAGTCCCCCACCCCCATCGCCCTGCTGAGAACAGGTGCGGCCGAAAAAACCATCCCACCAACACACAGCGTCAAGGGAAATTGTAAACAACTGTAGTTTCAAACCTCTAAATTGGGGGTTGCATGTCATGTAGCAATAGATCACTGAATCGTGTCCCTCGTACGTGCCAAGCTGGACTTGGCCTTTGAACCAAGAACTCCTCATCTTCACATCAGTCCTTCTGAGATGGTGTTGTTACCCAACAAGTGAAGCACATGAGGCTCGGGCAGGCCAAGTGATATTTCAAGGTCAGGCATTGGGAACGCGGTGGGGCTGAGGGGTTCAGACCCCAGTCCAGCTCCAGCCTCTGAGCCTTAGTTTTCACCACCAAAATCCCTGGGTGTTATTACTGCCATTTAGCAAGTAGGAGTGCACTGTTCAGAAAGATGTGACTTCCCCAAGGTCACGCCCAGCAAGTTGGTGCACGGGGCTACCTCAGATGTCTCTGGGATGTCTCCGTCAGTTATCTGGTGCCAGGACAGCCCGCTATGTGACAGACTACCCTATGCTCAGCCACTCAGAGCCATGAGCATGTACTCAGGTCATGAGCCTGCGGATCAGTTCGGTGGCCCTGGTCTGAGCTGGGCTCCCGTGTGGGGAGGTGGCCTGGCTGTCAGCTGAGGGACTGGGGCAATTCAGCTCCTCGCAGCCTGCCTCCTGGCCCCCAGCGGGCAGTCTGCACATGCTCTCGTGGCAAACGCAGAAGTGCGAGAGCAGACAGACACGTGGAGGTGCATGAGGCCTGGATGCAGAGCCGGCCCGCCGCCGCTCCCGGCACATTCCTGCTTGGCCAGAGCCGCTCCCAGGGCCAGACCCGGTACAGGGCGGACAAAAGCAAGGTCTCTAGGGCAAAGCTGCAAGAATGACTGAAAATGAGGGCCGTTAAGACCATTGATTTGTCATTAGTAGTCTTTACCATGGGCCAGGCAGTGTGCCAGAGGTTTTATACTTGTTATCATTTACTCATATTTCTTGAACCATTCCTACCATTTAATTAGGCATCATGACTAGCCCTCATGATCCAGTTAGGGAAACTGAGCCACGGGACAATTAAGCACCTAGCCCAAGGTCACACCGAAAGTCAGTGGCAGAGCGAGAGTTCAAGGCCAGGTCCGCTTTACTCTGTGGCCTGTGCCCTGAGCCACAGAGCAGCAACAACACACGCACCTCCCCGCCAGCTGCTCCGGCCCTGGCGTTCCGGAGGACAAGGGGCTGGGGGTGCCGGGGGCTCCCACTGGCGTGAGTGAGGAGCCCGGCTCTTCCCCCACCAGAAGTTTCTGCTGATGTGGAAGGAAGTGCCGCTCGCGAAGATGAAAGACCCTTTGCTGAGCACAGCAGCTCCGCTGACAAAGGACGGGCTTCCTTTGGAGTTGGGCCTCTGGGGGTTGGGGGCAGGTAGGAGCCACAGGAGCCGAGGGAAGGCTGCGGCATGGAGCCGGTCCCCGGGCACGCCAATGAGGGGCAGCCCACGAGCGCTGCCTGCATGGGCGGGGGGGCCCGGGGCAGGCCTGGGCTGGAGCTGACAGAGGCTGCCGGAGCTACTAGGGCACCAGAGATTACCCAGGCCAAGGGCTATGGTGCCGATGGGGAAACGGAGGCCCAGAGGGGGCAGAGACTTAAGCTCACACAACCAGATGGAGACAATTGGACCCTGGGCACTCGTCCAGCCTGCTACTGACCCAGCTTACGCTGTGTGGGGTAGGGGACCTCCCTACGGGCCCCCACTGGGAAGGGTCCCAGTCAAGATCGGTGTCTGCCAAGGTCTTGCATTGCCTGGTGCTCACATCCCCAGGGGAACTCAGACCTTGGGGCCTTTGGGGACGGCTGAGCTACTTCTGTGTCTTTCCTTCAAGGAGATTCAGCGCAATACAGTGTTGATCAGCAAACACCATTTATTACGTCTCCGGCTCCTGGAGCTCCGGACTCCGAGACAGATAATGTCCCTTATCTGAGCCCAGAGAGCAGGTGGGGGAGGCCGGGAGTGATGATCCCGGCTTCAGCGATAAGCAATTGGAAGCACCGGTCTCCGCAGTGTGAGCAAACAGCGCTGGGCATTTGCATAGGGAATTTTACCAAGCGTGGCTCTGGAATGCTCCGCGGGGCACCCAGCAGCGTGGAGGACACAGGGGACACGCACCACGGACGCTGGGCGACCTTGGGCAAGTCGGGCAGCCTCCCCAGGCCTCCCTCCCCCCGCCTGCTCAAGGAAGGGCATGGACAAGATCAGCGGGGGGGTCCAAGTGTACTCCGTGGCACTGCGGGGTTCTGCAGAAAGGCCTCTGGGGCATTTTGAAAGGGGGGACAAGAAAGTGGAGCCCTGGCCCTGACCTCCCGCTGCCGCCAGACCAGACCCACTTTCATCTGCCTGATGTGCAGGGAGTCTGCATTGCATGTCATTCCGCCAAAGGGTCTCACCATTTTCAAGGAATCTGCTGAAAGCCTGTGAGAGGTGAGCCACAAAGGCCACTCTGAGAGTCTAAGGCAGCCAGGATCGGGAGATGGGAGACGAGACTGAAGGCCACGTGGGGGGGGGGGGGGGGTGTGAGGACTAAGCGGTACACAGGCCTCCTCTGGCAGAGCTGCCCAAATCCACCCATTTCTCCACCTCAGGGCCTCCTCCATAGCTCCCTGCCCTGTGAAATCTCTCACCCGCCTCCCACAGGCTGCTCTGGCCCCAGCCCTGGGAGGATGTGGACAGAGGGAGGCAAGCTGGCCCAGAAGGCTGAGCTGCAGAGGCTGGGAGCACAGGCCAGGGACGGATGGGTGCAGCAGGAGAAAGGTCTGGTCGTCAGCCCCAACCCCACTCTTCCCAGCTGTGCGGCCTGGGGCCTGTGCCTCCACCTCTCTCAGCCTCCATTCCCACCCCTATAAAGTGGGGAGGGTAGCAGTGCCTCCCCCGGAGAACTGTGAGAACCGAATGAGATGTTCAAGTGCCTAGCACAGGGCCTGGGACAGAACAGGTGCATGGGGTGTCCAGTACGCGGCAAGTGCCCGATGAACTTGACTGAGGTTATGGGCGGACTGTGTATGTTGTTATCCCTGTAGGATCAGGAAAGGCAGTATTGTATCCATCTGCTACACGTAAAGCCCAAGAATCAGAGAGAATGCAAGACTTGTCCCAAACCGCACAGCTGGTAACGGGCAGAGCCTGTACGATCCCAGAGCCCATCCCCTGAATCGACATTACCCACGTCGAGTCAGACTTACCCACGTCTCCTTCCCTTCTCACTCATGCGGTTCCTTTAAGAGGATCCGCACAGGAAGCTCTCCCAGATGCATCAGAGAACAGCACGCAGCCCTGGCTGGGGTGGCTCAGTGGACTGAGTGCCGGCCTGCGAACGGAAAGGCCGCCAGTTCGATTCACATGCTGGCCAGGGCCCCAGGTGGGGGTGTGCAAGAGGCAACCGATTGATGTTTCTCTCCCTCTCTGTCTTCCTCCTTTCGCCTTTCTCCAAAAGTAAATAAATAAAATCTTTAGAAAAGAAAGAAAGAACACAGCACACAGGTTCCGCAGCTTGGAGCTCACAGAGCCTCTGCCGCCTTCCCATCTCCGACACCATAACCCAAACCCGGCCCCACTCCCCAGAGGGCCCGGCCAGGGCTAGAGCTAAAGGTGGGGACCCCATCTCCTATTTGCACCCCCGATGAAGCGGGATAAGAATAAGCTAAGCTGTCCCTTTACTGGCTGTGTCACCTGGGGTAAGGGACTTCAACTATCCGAGCCTCAGTTCCCTCAGCTGTAAAAGGGGACTCATAACACGGGGCTGATGTAAAGCGCAGTGAGACAGTGAACAGAGGGAGCACACAGCAGGTTCTTAGAACCCCACTCCCACCCCACCCCCCGCTCAGACAGAAGGGCTGGGTACGAGGGTGGGAGAAGGCCGCATCGCCCAGCACCACCGTGGAAAGATCTGGCCTCTGAGGCTCCCATGCAAAACCATCCACTACTGGGAAACTTAAGAGGTGGCTCATTCGGAGATTCAACTGGCAAAGCTGAGGTCAAGGTCAGGGGCCCAAGATTCAGCCACCGCAAAGGGCACCGTCCCATGCACACCCCCGTGGGGGCTCAGCCCTTCCCAGGTGAAGGGTAGTTCGTGGCAGCAGGAAGTGGGGAAGGAGGCCTGGTCCTGAACTTCTTTCCCTCCCTGATCAGCCCTGGGGGCTCCATCCATCTCAGCCCCCCTTCACTGCCAACACCCCTCCCGGTCCCCACAGGCTACCGGAGGAATGGTTGGGAGCAGGAATTTGGGGATTGGACTGCCTGGGTTCAAAGCCCGTCCTAAGCATTCCCCACTGTGTGACCTGGGGTGAATGACTTCCCCCATCTGAGCCTGTTTCAACTACAAAGCAGGCGTTAAGTCAAATAAACGAGCTAATACACGGCGATCAGTTACAATAGGGTCTCAGTAAATATCAGCAGTTCTTTTTTGGGTTCTAAGCAAGGCTCCCCTCAGAGTCCTCCTTCACACACCAGCCCCCACCCCCACCCCACAACCAGCCCGGGGGTCTGTGCCATCTTGGCTCCTGACATAAGGCAGAAGACGTAGAAGAAAGCAGGAGGCTACAAAAGCAAGGGTCCCCACCCCGGACCAGCTAAGGAACGCCCGGGATACGCACAAGGGTATCAAAGAGGGCGAGAAGGCACTGCAGATGTGGCAGAACCCCCATGAAGATGTGGGGATCTAAGACAGAGAGGCAAGGAGGCCCCCAGTTTCCTGCATCGACACAGAGTGAGAGCAGGAGAAACGGCTGCCTGCGGAGTCCAGGCAGGTCCAGGCAGAGGGCCTGTGCTTGCTGTCGCCAGGTTCCCGCGTCCCTGAGGCAGAACATTCTCCACACACACAGAGACACAGGGCCAGGAGCCTGTAGGGTCACAGGCAGGGGCTAAATGGAACAAGCACGAACAACCAGCCCTGACCGGCGTGGCTTGTTGGTTGAGCGTTGTCCCACAAAGCGAAAGGTCACCGGTTCGATTCTCGGTCAGGGCACATGCCGAGGTTTCGAGCCAGGTGCCCAATTGGGGGCGTGCAATAGGCAACTGGTCTGTGAATCTCTCACATACCAATGTTTCTCTCCCTCTCTTTCTCCCTCCATTTCCCCCCTCTCAAAAAATAAATAAAGTCTTTTAAAAAAGGCCCTGGCTGCCGTAGCTCAGTGGATTGAGCGCGGGCTGGGAACCAAAGCATCGCAGTTTCGATTCCCAGTCAGGGCACATGCCTGGGTTGCAGGCCACAGCCCCCAGCAACCACACATTGATGTTTCTCTCTCTCTCTCCCTCCCTTCCCTCTCTAAAAATAAATAAGTAAAATTTTTGAAAAAAATTTTTGAAAAAAAGAGAACAAATAACCATGCTAGGCCAAGAACACCCCAGCCCTACACCGTTGTAGCTGTTGGGCTAAGATGTGTGCCAAAGACACCCGCGGGTAAAAACTGAGGTCACAGTGTTCCCAGAGGCCCCGGGGACAGCTTTATTGAACGGTCCCCAACTCCCGTCACGTAAGAGGGATTCTGGGAAGTAAGATGGCGGGGAGTCCAAGGCCCCTGACTGCTCAAAGCTCTTCACACAGCACAGAAGCATGCTCTCCCGGGAAGCTCGTGCCAATTTCTACTCCGCCAGCCAAGGATGAAAACCTCACTCCACGCTTCCCCGCATCGAGAAACATCACGCTGCCTACTTTTGCCCATTTGATGAGAAAAAAATTAGACTCTCACAGTTTCCACCTGCATTCTTTGCTTAGTAGAGCGAGATGCTACGCTGTGCTTTGGGGAAGTCAGAAGTGTTACAATTACGAGAACCTTGTCAAGTGCGTGTGTGCGCACTGGATTTTTTTTTATATTTTATTTATTTATTTTTAGAGAGGGGGAAGGAGGAGAGAAGGACAGGAAGAGAAGCATCGATGTGAGAAATATCAATCGGTTGCCTCTCACACGCTCCCCAACCAGGAGACCAAACCCGCAATCCAGGCATGTGCCCTGACCGGGAACTGAACCGGCAACCTTTCACTTCGTGGGATGAAGCCCAAACAGCTGAGCCACACTGGTCAGGACGGTGCACAGAATATTTGATGTGAGACACCCACAGTGGTGAGCCGGCTGTGCTCTCTGGAACGCCCCCTCCCCGCTCAGAGAGCACCCGGTGGGTGGCTGCCATGACCCTCAGCTGCCTGGGCCACTAAATGGGGAGAAGAACATCTGTCTGTAGGACGGGAGTAGTGGATACTTGTTTCTAGTTTGCTTCCTTGGCGTCCTCTTCTTCCTTCCCTCTCCCCCTCCCATTGCCCTAAATTTCCTGGCCTCGTGATTTGGCTATGGGAAGGCTTGCCGGGATTAGACCAATCAGAGTCTCCCATTTCCCTGGCCACAGGGATTGGTTCAGGAATGGGCACATGACCCAAGTCTGGCCAATCACAGGCCAAATTCTAGGACTTGGATTGAGCTGTTGGGTGAGGTGGACTCGCATTGACTCACAGCTGTTATGGAGAAAGTTGCTGGCAGCAACCTGGAGGCAGGTGGGGCGGGCCTGCTATGAATGTCGCCACACTGAGGGAGCGGAGCCAAGAGATGGGGAAAGGGAAAATGCAAATATCCATACCAATCAGGGCAAAGAGGCTGGATCAATCCTTGCCTGAAGCAGAACTCAGCTCTTTTTTAGTTATGTAAACCAGAATTCCCTTTATTAAGCTTGTTGGACTTGGGCTTTCTGTCACCTGCAACCCTAATCTCAGTACTAAGATTACTAGTGTGGTGACAGTGCCTAGTGTGGCACACAGAGGGCGCTCAGGAGACCACAGCCTCGTTCGGGGCAGCACAGAGCAGAACCCTCTGCTCCATCTCTGAGTTCTTCAGCGCTAGCCTCGGAGCAAGCAGCTTTACCTCTTTCTCAAGCTTTTGTGAGAATTAAGATAAAATCCATGTGAAGCACGTTACAGTTCGCAGCCCCTTATAAATACTCAACAAATTATCATTATTATTTATTAACTGCATTTTTCTTACCGACATTTCTATGGTTACCTCCCCCCAAGGCCTCCCGGCGAGCTCCTGGGGAGCAGGGGCTCGTGTTGCCTTGTCCGTCACAACAATCGGAGTCACCACTTCATTGTTGATTTCGTGTTGCATTTTGTCTCCCTGAACCTGCTAGCAGCGTCCCTGCGGGCAGGAGCTAGGACTCCCCTGGGCCCTGCAGAGGGTGGCTGGGTGAGCCACACGTCCCGAATCCCTCGTTGATGTGTAAATGAACCCATCATAAACCGTGTCTCAGAATCACATCACCCGCCAGGAGACCCTCGCCACGCTCCGCTCTGGACGGAGGAGGAAACTGAGGCCTGCCATACTAATGGGGTGGGCAAAGGCCCCCGGGCCACACTGGTGGGGTGCAGACCACAGCTGCCCTCAGCTCTGGCTCCAGGGCCCGTGCTCTTTGCACAGGCCCAGAGCTGGCCTTTGTGGGGTGAACACGGATCCCAGAGTGGACCGCACTGCGCTTGGAAAGAGCGAACGGCCAACAGGATTCATGGGGAGGGAGGGACCCAGACACGTGGGAGGGACTGAGGGCAGAGGCCTCCTGGTCTGGCTCCTGGAAGATGAGAGAGGCAGGTGAGGAGCTGTGGTCACTGCCTCCCTTCGAGGCTGGTCAGTCAGAGGCAGTATGGGTCCTGTACTCGCACGCAGGCTGGGGGCACACAGACAGGGCCATGGCTACTGGCCCGAAAAGGCCTGAAAGGACCTGGAAAGAACCTAAATGGGAGACTGGGAGGTTCCCTCCCCTCCTATGCCACAAACTAGGCATCATAACAGCTGCAGTGATACCGCAGGGACATTGGAGAAACTGAGGCTCAGAGGGTTGAGCAGGTCACCCAAGTCCCCGCAGCTGGGCTGTCTCCCAACACCAGGAGTGTCCCCTGCAGTGTCCCTGGTCAGAACCAGGAGACTCGCTGGGCGGGCAGGTACCCCCGCTCCCGCCCCTCCCTCACGGGTCCGGCCCAGGGCTGCCTGCACTCACGCAGCCAGGGCCCAGGTCCCACGTCTGTCCCCAGGCCTGAGACAGGACACGCTGCCCCTCTGAAGGCTTCAGCAGGCCTGAGGGACTTGGGACCCCATCCCAGAGACATGGACACTGAGGCTCACAGGGCACCCCAGTGTGCCCCCACTGACCGTCTATCCGCACCTCCCTGGTGCCCCCTGGGTGACGGCCAGACCCTGACCTTCCACGGCAGACAGGAGGAGTAGCCCCCTCCCCACCTGCCCGCAGGGCCTGAGCTCCGGAAAGGCTGGAGGAGCTTCCGCAGGCAGCTGAGCTTCTCAGGATGTGGGACCCCGAGGGGGGAGACCAGACACTCTCTCGCCTTCTCAGAGGCTGGCTGATGGAGGCAGAGGTAGCAATTTACAAGCACCTTGGGACAACGGGGAACCATTTCTGCAGACACCTTGTGCCTCTAAAAGCAGTTTAACTTTATGTCCTCCTTCCCCTCAGCCTTCCCCTCTGCAGACAGAGCTATCGACACAGCTGTTAACCCACGGCGGTCCCCCCGCTCCTCCTGTCACCGCTCGCTCAGCCTGCTCGGCTCCCAGCCTGCAGGGCCGCCCCCCCCCAGCACCTTCCCGTCCGTCTCTGGCCTCCACATCCCAAACTGCAGGTGGTGGGAGCAGGTTGCTGGTGTCGGGATGGCGCCCAGCACTTCGGAAGCGCTCGGTCCCATGGGTTTCACTCCTGAGGAAAAGCTCAGGGCCCCCACTGCACAACAGGCCCGCCTGTGGGTCCCTCCCCCTCCTCGTGGCCAGGGTCCAGGGACACCCTCACTGCCCTTTGCCACCCATGAGCACAGACACCCTCCCCTGCCCACGCCGAGGGCCACCTGCCGCCGTGAATGTTCCGTGGACCACGTGGTCTTTAGTGCCTGGGCCTTGAGCTGCCACTAACAAGGTCCTAAAATTTCCAGGCAAATCAGGCTGGGATCCTGGGTCAGCCACGCGGACGCCACAGCTGGAGTGGGCTTGTGTGGAGGGTCAGGAGGAGGCTCTGGACAGCAATAAGTCTGGCAGAGACAGAACAGGCGATCCCAGCCTGGCCATTGGCTGCTTCTGTTTGTTTGGTCTGCAACCACTTGACCTGAAGTGACAGGAAGTTGGCAGCCCCGCGTCTAGGCCGTGCTCCACCAAGGGGGCTGGTATTCCGTCTCTTCCTCGGATGAACAAAGGGTCGTAAGTGTTGGGGCTTCAGCCCCGTGTGAGCTAGGGAGGGCTCCGCCCTCCTGGAGCTTGCGTTCTGGAGGGGAAGAAACCCGTCAGTCACGGCGATTTGTAGGTGCTGATCAGCCCTATAGAAATAAGACGGAGGCAGAGCCCACTTTAGACTGCGGCATCACAATGGGAGGACACGCGTTAATACCCGCACGAGGAGGATGGCACTGGCCGCAGGCTTTGCTGCTGACCACTGGCTGGCGGCTCCATCACAGGCCACGCCCGCCTTCTCCCCCAGCAACCCCCGCTGCAGACCGGGCAGCGGTTTGCAGATCAGATCCTCCTCATGCAACCTCAGCCGGGGGACTCTCTCACCCAGCTTCACAACCCTGCACAACGTGGGCTAAGGGTGTGGGCTCTGGAGCCACAATCCTGGGTTCGAATCCCGGCTCTCCCACTTACTACCTGGGAGGATTGGATGAGGCATGGCATGGCACACAGTAAGCCCACCGTCAGGGCCAGTGATGGCTGCTGTGTGTGTCATTCCCACGCCCTCCTCACTGTGACTGAGACGGCTCGACCGTCAACTAAGCAGACCCAGCAGGGTGGGAATAGGGGTGAAGCAAAGGCAGGGGGCTGCAGGATGCCCTGCTGCAAGAATCTGGCTGAGACAGGAAGAGAGGCAGCCGGTCCACTGGAGGCAGACGAAGCTGGGGTGCCGAGGGAGGGGCTGGGCAGGTGGGGAGAGGCCTCGAGGGCTCAAAAATCCAGACAAGAATGAACATGCAGCCAGCCAGGGGCTGTATGACCTCACCCAAGACATGACACGGAGGGACCCTGAGTGGCACCGTGAGGCTTGAACCCGCCTGTTCGAAGTCGCTGCAGTTCATGAGAAGGACGAGGCAGCGGAGGAGAGCAGAGCCTGGGTCAGGCAGGCCTGGGGCAAACCCTGGCTTCAGCCACCCAGGGGCCGTGTGAACCTGGGGCTCCGTAAGCCTCAGTGGCGCCACTCGTACAATGGGGCCAACTCTAGAATCCGCCACTCAGGGTCACGGCAAGGACTGAAGGAGATGGTGCATGAAGTCCACTCACTCCAGGGAAGTTAACAGAAGCACAGAGAAAGGTCTCTGATAATAAGATTCAGCGATTCCAAGGCTCAAGACTTGGAGACTCTAAATATTTATGAGTTTAAGACTAAATCTTACTACAGTGCTGGCTCGGTGAGGGCAGGGAATTGGTCTGTTTTGTCCTTGTTGTACCCATGAGTCGCTGGCACCCAGGGCTGGGTGTATAGGGAAGCAACATGTGTGCATGTGTGAGGGATGAGTGAGTGAGTGAGTGAATGAATGAATGAATGAATGAGTAAGTGAATTGTCAGGACTGACCACTCACTATCTGTGCAGTTGCCCAAACCAGAAACCAGGATGCCGCCCCCTGCCCTCCCACCCCCCAGCCGTCACGCCTGGGCAGCCACTCTCCCGTCAGCCCCACCTCGCCTCCCCTGTAGACAGCCCCTCGCTCACCTGGGGTGCTGCCACCGCCTCCCAGCTGGCCTCCTTGCCCACCCTCCCCTCCCGTCTCCAAAACCTCATTTGCAGGAAGAAATCAAGTTCACGAACCAAACTGGGGGCATTCTGCCACGGGGCTGAGCCACTACCGGACGCCACAGAAAGTCTTATCTGTGTCACGGGATTAATTGCGAGGAACTCAGGCGCGGCAGGCTACAGCAACCTCCTTCCCAAGGAGTCCTGGAGGGCCGAGTGGGCACCGTGGCAAGCAGATGGATGAAGCGGTGGGCGCCGGTCACCCGCGGCGCTGGACCGTGGCGGAGCGGGCACCCGGCACAGTCAGGTCACCCACTCTGACACCTCCTCCCCCTCCTCACCCCAGAACACTCGGAGCCCGGGTCCAGCCGCTCCTGCCTCATCAAGCAGCTAGCACAGAGCCCTGGGAAACGTCTTAATTAGGTGGCCACGCGGGCTCATGTAAATTAATTTGATAAACTAATGAAGTTCAGCAGAGCAAAGCTGACCACGTTTGCGAGAGCAGCTGCCCTGAGGCCTGAGCTCTACCCACTAGGAGCTGGTGAGGGGTGCGGAGGCTTGTGGACAGAGCCCCCCGGGCCCACGGTCCCTTCCCTGTCCTGCCTGCCCCTCCACGCACCCGTCCTCTGGAGGCCAAAGGAACCAGGGGGTGCATCTAGTTCTAAGGGTCTCTGGAAACAAGCGGGATTTCCATCCTGGCTTAGCCGTGGGAGTCAGGCCATGGGATCTCTGAGAGCCTCCGTTTCCACAGCTGTGAAATGGGCTCGGCAGGCCTGCCCCCAGCACTGGTTAAATGAGATAATACACGGAAAGGATTTGGTGCTTGCCTGGAGTCTATAGTGGGCCCTCAGTAAACAATAGCAGCTGTTTTTATTACTAAAATCAAGTAGTGGAAGTCCCCTCCCCTCACTGACCTTGCGTGTCCTTTCGGAAAATGGCTCTTTTGAATGAACCTTTGACTCCGGATTTCCAGGAGCGCGCCCTCGTTCTGGGCCTCCGTTCCCTCTGAGGCTCAAAGGACTAAAGCATTTGGCCAAGGCCACACAGCTACTGAATGGTAGATGCGAGATTCGAACCCAGTTCTTCTGACCCAAGAGCAAAGCCCCTCCCACCACACCAGGTGCTGAGGAAGGGCAGCCGCGCAGACTTGAGCCGGCAGACGAGTGGACTGCACCGGGGCCTGCACGCCATGCGAGATTCTGGTTTCCCTCCGATCCAGACTCTTCCCCATCCAGCCGGTTGCTCGGGAGACTTAATCAAGCCGAGTGTTCACCCCGCCAGAGGTGGTGGGTGGAAAGGCTATTGAACCAAGAATCAGGTACAGCTTTGGGGCTCAGGTACTGAGATGGGGCTCAGGTACAGCTTTGCCACAACTCTCGTGCGGCACCTGCGCCCAGCGACACCCCTCTCTGAGCCTCCTTCCCCGTCTGCAAGGGGGGAGAAAAGCGTCTGACCGCAGACACCTTTCCAACCCAATTCATCCCACAGATTCTCCTCCAAGCCACCTGCTCTTCGGCTTGCGGGTGCCTGAACTGTCCCATCATGCACCCTGCAACCCCGCACAGGGTGACCCCCACAGGGGCTGAGCACGCCGGAGCCGCCGGCACCCTGCTACCTCTGAGAGCAGCCCCAGAGGACCGAGGACGGACGTCAAGTGTTTCAGCAGCATCAGGGGATGACGGATCCCGAAAACGGAAGTTCTCCTCGGGACGTAAAGTCCCCGAGCCGGTCACGGGACAGGCAGCAACTGACAGTGTGGAGCTTTTCTCTCCCTCGCTGTAAACAAGAGAGAGGCCTTGGGTGTCTCATCAGCCAAACATTAGATAACTGGTATAACCCGGCACTAGCCCCTCCAAGGCAGCCTCCTCGGTGCTGTCCCACTTCGAGCCTGGGCTGCCAGCACCATCGGCCGTTGATTGTGATACTGGAAATGAAAGATCAGATCAGAGTCCTCGGAGGCACCATTAACTTGACCTAGAAATGGAAACATTAACGGGATCCCCTTGCCTGGCCCTCCCGCCCGCCCAGTCTCCGCCTCGCTCTACCCCAGGGCAGAGCAGCCTCCCGGGGATGGGGTGGGCAGCCCTGCCAAGCGGCCTCTGCCCGGCTCCCTCCCTGCAAAAGCACCAGGGCCACAGCCTCCGAAGGTGGTGGTGAGGTTCAGTGGGAGAACGGGGGAAGGCGACCCCCGGGCCTCAGGCGGAGCCAGGGTAGCTCTCCTTTCCCTGGAGAGCCGAGGCCTCAGAGCCTGAACAGCGCAGCCCCTGCTGTTTCTAAGTCTGATACGACACAGAAGTGGAGTCGGGACGATGTGCGCCCCATCAGTTCCAGCGGCAGAAATCGACTCAACCGGCTTAAGGGTGGGGGGAGCATTTATTGACTCATGAAACTGGGAAGTCCAGAGGGAGAGCTGGCCCAGAGGGGTCACCGAGCCCCCTCTTCTGTCCCTGCCTTAGCCTCCATCTCTGCCACTGCGGCTGGAACAGCTCCACACCAAGCTGATGCGGGGACAGGGTGGGGAACGTGACCACAGACAGCTGCCAGGTTTGCATCCTCCCAGTGAGGCCACCCCAGAAAAAAAATCAGCTTCTTTCACCCAGCGTCAAGATACACAGCTCAGGGAAGAGCCCTGATTGGTCCACCGTGGGTCACGTGGCCACCTCTGGGCTAATCACTGTTCTGATTGGCACCCCCACTGGGTAAGCCCATGAGGGGGCATTGCAGAGGGTGCTTTTACTGCTGGAAGAGGAGGAGGCATGGGGTCAAAGGCCACACACCACCCCAAGCTTAGCCTCTGTCACGATTCTGTGGGGTAACCGGGTTCGGTGAGGCAGTGCGGCTGGAGGAGACGTCGTCTGGATCTGTAGCCCTCTGGGGGCTTGACCAGGCAGCTGTGTCCAAGGCAGTGGGTGCGTGTGTGCCTGGGGCTGGGGTCCCCTCTCAGGTTCTCTTATCCCTGTCGTCCCTCCATCAGGGTGGCCGGACTTCTCATGTGGCAACTCAGAGCTCCCAAAAGCGTGAAAGCCCAGAACTGGCACACTGTCACTCGAGTCATATCTCAATGTCAAAGGAGCTTTGAGACCAACTCTGAGCCGAAGGAATGGACACGAACACCACTTCCCAACGAGGGGAGGTGACCAGGAATCCCCACCCCGGGAGGGCTGGGCCACCGGATGTCCGTTCATTCATCCGTGAGCCAGCTCGAGAAGCCCCCGCAGAGGCCCTGCTCAGTGCCAGGCTGGTGCCGGGGGTCCTCCCTTCCCTCAAGGAAGCCACCCCCTGCGCCTCCCGGGGGCTGTGTATGTGTTATCATGGAGACCAGCCCATGCTGGAGGCATGGGTTCCTTTGTCATGAGGTAGTCATGAAACACACAGGAAAAGAAGAGAAAAGGGCCTCCCTTTGGGGTGAGAGGTGCTCAGGCACTCCAAGAGTTGGGGTTCTCCTCTCCCTGATCCAGGCAGAAAGGTCTGGATCCAAACTGCCATGTGTTTGAGTCCGGGGCCCCCCAAAACTAGTCATGTGGTGTTGGATGGGTGTACTGTGGCTCTCTGCACCTCAGTTTTCTCGTCGCTGAAGAGGAGGTAACAACCCACCTCATGAGGCTCTCAGGAGATGAAATGGACTATCATGTGTCCAGAGCCCAGTCTGGCACGTCGGGCACGTCGTAGATGCTGGAACATGAGGACCATTGGAAGGGTCACCGCCACTCCTCCTGTCCATACCTGTCCCAAGTCTGTGATAGGCCATCGAGGACACACTGCCCTGTGGTTTCATCTGTTGCTTTAGCTTCTTTGTAGCCAGTTGCCCAGAGCTCACCTGCTCCCTCGGTCCCGAGCAGCGCTGGGGAGAGCTGGGCCCAGTGCCCTTCCCTGGTCTAACCGTCCCATGGAGACCGCCGTCCCCTCTGAGTCCCTTCATTCCCGTGGGGAGGTCAGGCCAGCCAGGAGGGGTGAGCTCAACACACTTACTTCACTTCACACACATTAAGTTTGAGCCTCTTAAGACTCACATCCAGTGAAACATGCAAATGGATGCAAATAGGTTCCTGATTTATGCAAAACAGCATGAAAATGCATGTCCTTGCATTTGCCGAAGCAAAAGGCCTGGTCACCTAATTCAGCAGAAATAACAGGGGGAAAAGATCGTGCCTGTCCGTCAGAATTAGGTCCAGGCTGACAAGAACTCAGACCTTCTGGAATGGAGCTGGGGACCCCCAGCCTCCCTGCGCCACAGCCTCCAGTCCCTGGAACCAGGAGCCCACAGCCCTGGGCTCACCAGCAGGGTCTTCTGGCTTCACGGTGGATCTCTCTGCCCTCCAGGTGGGGCCCAGAAGAGGGTTCTCCCCAGCCTCCACCCTGGAGCCATGTGCTCACTGCCAGGCGGGCCGCTTGTTAATGCCATCACTACTAACGCTGAGTGAGCAGGCCCCATGCTGAGCACTTTACACGCGTGGGCTCCTTCACCCCCGGCTGCAGCGTCTTACACACCCTCACAGCCCCGCAAACTAAGGCAGGCAAGGGGAAGACCCCCCCATCTGTGGGAGCCCCAAGCCAATGCTCTCTTCCCTACATGTGGGGCCTTTGTGAACCTTCTCTTTCCAACCCTGGGTTGCCCATGAGGCAGGAGGCTCTGCTCCGAGAAGGCAGAGACAGTGTCTGCTTAGTTGCTGCCCTGGCCCCTGAGCCCCACCCTGAACCTGGCACACAGCAGCCAGCAGCAGACACTTGTTGCTAAATGAATGAATGAATGAATGAATGAGTGAATGAATGAAACCTACTCAGGAATATCACTTGCTCAACCGCGAGTCTATTTTCTGCAAACTTACACCATCGATTTTCTGGGCCCAGCCAGCGGCCCACGATGGGCTGTCTCTCTGTCACGATGGTGTTTATTTCACTTTGCCCTTATTTCCCAAAATGCTTGGTGCGTGATGCCATGTATGTGTCCTAAGCCAGCAGGACCGCTAGAGGTTCCTGCACAAACTGCTGGGTGCGCCGAGCTGGCCGGAGCGGAGGAGCTACACCTCTCTGAAGGAGGGGCTCGGGGCTTCACGGCATGCCTGGGCGTTCAACACTCTACTGGGAGCGTCTCGAGTACAGACACCAGGCGGGGATCCTGCGTGAGATGATAATCAAGTTAATGAGGGCTCACCACCGGCCAGGAGCTGCTCCGAGTATTTAACATAAATTACCTCATTTCATCCTCGAAACATCCTAGGTGGTCAATGCTGTGAATATCCCCAAGTTCTAGAAGAGGAGACCAATGGTGAGGGTTTGCAAACACCCTGTGGTTGGTATTGGCGTTCGGGCACCTGTCCTCACACAGGCTCCTTGGGTGGCAGAGTGGAGGGGGCGGGGCCAGGACACGGGCCAAGGGTGGGGCAGCAGGACTGTGTGACCCCACAGCCCTGGGGTCATCTTCTGAGATGCTGTGTGACACTGGGCAAGTGACTTCACCTCCCTGAGCCTGTCTCCTCCCCTGTAAGGGAGGGATCATAACAGAACCTCCTCCAGGGGTGGCTGTGACAATTCACTGCAGTCAGGGGCATAAGGCACTGAACACGGTCCCTGGGCCCGACAGGACCTCAGCACATGGGGACCAGTATTGGGCAAGACTCGGGTGCACAGAGGGGCTCGCACCTGTACATCCCCTTCACGCCGGCGCCGAACCTCACGCCCGTGTCTCCCGACTCAAGGCCCAGGCGCCCTCCCCACCCTACAGCCCGCCCCTCGGCCCATCTGGCGGGCAGGCTGGCTTCCCAAGCTCGCGCCTGGGACACCTGTAGGAACCTGCTCCCCGCAGAGAGGGAGCCAGCTGCTTGCCTCGAGGAGGGAGTTCATCCTACCGGCCTTCTCACCAGGAAACGTTTGTGGTTTCTGTTGATAGGAAAAGATGACAAGGAATAGCTCGGGTAATTATATTAATTTTCCTCAATTTACACCTTCTTGCTATTTGACGGTTCCCAGGAAAGTGCAAATGAGGAGCTTAGGCAGTTCAGCAGCGCCGTAATTAGGTCCGCATTGTTAAAAAGTTTCTGCTGTGTGTCTTGTTATTAAGTCTCCTCACGGCCGAGGGTCCCGTCTCCCTGTAAGACTGGGAGCACCTGGAGGCCAAAGACGCATCTTCTGCTCCAGCCCGGAGGTCTCCACCATCTGGCTGGAGACTCCCCAGCACACAGACTACAGTCTTCTCCAGGCAGAAATGTACCTTCCCCATGCAACTGGAAAGTCCCTGAGAGTTAGGCTAGGCCACCCCCAGCAGACTTGGGTCCTTAGGGACAGACCCATGTCTCCCCCTCAGACTAGCGGCTTCCGCAGCCAACTAGGCGAGAGGGGCTCCGAGTCCTCCGTCAGACCGGGAGCTCCCTGAGACGAGCAAGGACCTCTCCCCCTGAGCCCAGACCGGGAAGGTTCCGGGTCGGTGGCTCTGCCTCCCCGTCAGACTGCTAGGGTCAGTGTTGTTAACACCCACCCCCATGGCCAGCAGCTGAGCTCATCCACAGCAACTGTGCGAGGCGTCGTGGTCCCTGCTTTAGAGCTGAGGAAACCGGGGCTGGGAGCCACACAGCAGGTGCTCGGCGGAGCCGGGCCTGCACGCAGGCCTGCCGGGTCCTGGACTCGCTCGTTGTCCCAAGTGGACTCCACACACTGTCCTTGTTCTAGGAAAAGTCTTGACGGATTGACAGTTGATGAACGGGATAAAAGCACCCCTTGGGAGCCACACCCAGGCAGGGCATTTGGTGATGAACCTGAGCACAGAGCTCTTTGTCCCACTTGTACTTGGTTGGGCAGGACACTCCTCTCCCATGAGAAGTGGCAGGACAGAAGCGAGTCTCCCTTTGACATAAAATGGAAACTGAGGCCCAGAGCAGACGGGCTCCAGTGGAAGGGAACATGGCTGGTCAATGCCCATGGCCATGGTTCCTCTAGACAAGGCTCCCTGCCCCCGCCAGGGACCCACACGGGACAACGTGCCTTCTGGCAATAAAGCCAACCACTACGCACCCCACCTCTGTGTAGGCCGCCCCCTCTGAGATGCACCCCCTTCCTCTGCACGCCCTTCCCCCCACCAAGCCCACACCTGTGCCTGCCCTGCCCTCTAACCATGTATTTCCTGGGGGCAGGGGTGACCCCACTACCTCACTCGCCTCTGAAGCCCCAGCAGTGAACACGGTGCCTGAGAAGGCTGAGAGGTTTCCGGAAGATGGGAATGCGTGACCACCGGTGGGTGCGATCCCGCCAGGCGGTCGGGACCCGGCTAAAACGTCCTCTCCACAGCGGCTCTTCTCACTCGGCTCCCACCCGAGTGTCTCTAAGCTTGGAGGCTGGGCCCAGGTAAGAGGTCTGCCCCCCATCTCCGCGGAGCCCTGCTTCCCTCCTCCCCACGCCCCGGCGCCGCTGCCGTTGGTGAGTGCGGAAAGGGGAACAGACGGCTGGGTGGGTGGACAGACACGCAGACAGACGACAGAGAGGTGGGTGAGTGGGAAGGTGGGGAAAACACTTCCCTTTTGGGTGGTGGGTTGGGGTTTTGTTTGTTTTGTGTGTGTGTATGTTTTTTTTTTTAATTCCCATGCAGGCAGCTCTAGAGATAGGACGGAGACGGAGCCAGACGAGGGGAGCCAGGGCCCCGGGCAGCCCCGCCTGCCAACCCCCACCGCAGCCCGGGCCCTGCCCCCACCACCCAGACCTCACCCTGCCCTCCCGCAGACCCGGGCCCTCAGCCCCCTCCCGGCCCTGCTCTGCGGCCCCAGGCCCCACCTTCCCCGGGGGGGAAGCCCTCAGCGTCCTGCTCTCCCAGGCTGGCGAAGCCAAGTCCGCCCGCCTTCTCATCACTCATCGCTCCGGAGTTGGGGGCCAGCCTTTTTTTTTTTTTACAAAAAATATTGAGAAAAGAAGCTCCCAAGAGCCCCTTGTTGAGCAGCAGGGAACTTTCCAGCATGACGCAAACAGTCACCTCCGTGTTGTCCCCTACAGCGGCCCTCGCCGTGTGGGGCTCTCCCAGCCGCCCTGGGGATGCAGCTCACGGGACCGGGAAACTGAACTTGTCATTTCACTTCATTTTAATTCATTAGTTTTAAAAAGTAGACAGCCATGGGTGACCGGTGACAACCACATCACACAGCACGGTGCTGGGGCCCCGTTCTCGCCGCACGGCCCTCCTGGTGCCTGGCCCTGTCCTGCCTGCATAGGGCAGTGTCGCTCCTGCCTCAGGGCCACCTCCCGGCGGTGACGGTGACGGCAGCGCTCCGGGTCCCGCCCATCGCATCCCACCAAGAAAAAGCCCCTCCGTCCAAGAGCCACATTATCCTCGCCCTTTATTCCAGCATCCCCCGCAGCTCCAATATGTACAGACTTTATTTATACAGAGATAATATACACCATATATACGTATTTATATATATTCACACACCAGCCCGCACGCTCTCCCCCAGGAGGGGTGCGGGGCTGCCTCGGGGCCCCGCTCGGCCCGGGCGGGGGGCGCGGGGCTTCCAGGCAGTTGTGAGGTTTTGTGTTTTGTTTTCGAAAAGGCCATTTCCTCCAGGGGAGTCTTTCCTCTCCACCAACCTAGACCCCTTCCCCAAACACTCTAAAAAAATTTTTTTTTCCCTAAAAAAGAAGAGGTTTTTCTCTGCTCTGCCAAGACAGCTACTGGAGACCCAGGGCCATCCTCGTGGCCCCGTGCGGGTCCCTGGAAGGTGACTCCACCCGCACTCCCTGGGGGACCCTGGACGGCCGAAGGGCAGCGGTGGGCCGATGGCCCGAGAGCCTGAGAGCCCCGAATGGCTGCAGCCGTGCCCCTGGGTGGGGGGCCGTGCCCCTGGGTGGGGGCTATAGCGTCAAGGGCACCTGCCAGATGAGGAGGGTGCTGTCCGTCTCCCCGCACGGGGCCGGCCTCCCACCAACGCCCGAGGCGCTGCCGAAGTTCCGGTAGCCCTGGCCGCCAGAGATGATAGCCACGGAGCAGATCTCCTTGCGATGGGCGTCGCGGGCGCAGGGCCGGCTGCGCACCCAGACGTCGGGGTCGTCAGCCATCTCGTAGATGGAGCCGTCCTCCTCGCTGTGCTCCAGGGCCGAGCTGTCAGCGGGCGCGGGCTCCCGCACAGAGAGCAGCGGGCCCGGGAGGTGGGCCGTGGAGCGCAGGCGGTACTGCAGAAGGATGCCCTTCTTGCGGGTCAGCTCCCGGCCCACGTGGCTCGGGGGCGCGGGCGCTGGCTCGGGAGCCTGCCCGTCCGGCTTGTCCTCCAGGCCCTCGGCCTCTTCCTGGTCACTCCGCAGGATGTCCAGGGCCAAGATGCTGGTAGCCACAGCCAGGAAGGTCACAGGCCCACAGTGACCGTTGAGGGAGACCATGCCTTTCCCTGCAGGAACGGGGGAAGGGAGAAGGGGCCCGAAGGTCCAGAGCTTTACGTGAGGCACACACACATCTCTGGGAGAACTTTCTGGTCGTGGGTTTGCTTGTTTGCTTGTTTGTTTGTGGTAACTGCAATCTACCTTGGAACCTTGCCAGAGAGCCCCGGGTCTGGGGTGGGGCTCTCCCAAATGTTCCAGGGCCTCTTCCTCTGCAGCGGGGGGGCAGGAGTGACCTCACAGACCACTCCAGGGAAGCTCAGGGTGAAAGCGCCTGCAGCTCCCTGCCTTTCCCAAGCCATCGCCTCCACCTGGAGTCCCTTTGCCGCCCACGTGATTCGGTGACTCGTCCTTGGAAACCTGGCTCCAGCTCCCCCACAGCACATCCTTCTGGAATTCTCCCCTGGAGAGCTGACTGCTCCTGCCTCTGAGCCGCAGTCCCCAGGCCGCCCACCTCCGCACCTGCCACCCTGGACTACAGCTGCCCTCAGCAGACGGCCGCGCTGTGGGGGCAGGGGCTCCGCCTGGCACAGGCCCGCGACCCCAGGACCCAGCCTGGGAAGGACAACACAACCTAGCTGATGAAAGCGGGAAATCCCAGAATTGAGAAAGAGAGACTTCTTTAGCAGAGAGCTCAAGATCTGGCCGGCGCTGGCCTACCGTCAGGGCTCCTCCCCCAACTCACCCCTGCTCTCCGCAGCTTTGTCGCCACTCTCTGAGAAGAGGCAGAGACAGGCCCAGGGCCCTGGGGTCCTCCCGACCCTGCCCTCACTCGCCTGGGCCCCAGTGCCACAAGTCAGACCAGACCCACCCCCAATCCGTGCACATACGTCTGCACATGGCCCCCACCCCAAGGGCCCTCAGGTATGTCTGCCTCTGGAGCCCGGACATTCTGCAGCTGCTGGGGGGAGGGGAGCAGGAGGGGCCTGGCAGAGTCTCTGCCATCAACCAATCAGGGGTCTCAGCCTTTCCTCAAATCATCCAGCCAATATGCATTGCTGTGCCCATTGGCCAGGCTGGGAAATGGGAGACTCAGAAAGAAGGTGGGAGACTGTGGGAAATAGCCCTGACACATCTGGGCCTGATTCACCATCCCACCCGCCCCCGGCCCCGCCCCCGGCCCTGCCCTCTGCAGCAGACTCCCAGAACCTCACCTGTGATCTTGGGGATGCCTTCCAGCCGAGGCACGGGCAGCAGGACGATGACACCCTGGTCAGTGCCCACCCAGAGCAGGCCCTGGCAGATCAGGAGGCTGGTGACGCACAGGTGCTTCTGGCCTGCGGAGAGAGAGGCCAGTGTGAGCAGCACACCGTCCCGGGGGCAGCAGTGGGTTCCAGGCCGCCCCAAACTGAAGAAATGGTACAGTCCAGGCTCCGCCCGTGAGATGAGGAGAAGCTGCATGGGGCGTGGTTCAGACCCGGGGCTTGGGAGGCTGACCGGGCTGGGGGTCCCGCTCCTGGATCCTCGAACCAGCGCTCCCCTCACCCAGCCTCGGTTTCCCCCCATGTAACTTGGGGCTGCGGCAAGGATTCAGTGGGGCAAAGACACAGGGCATGGTGCTGGCCCCTGTCTGCTCCTGCACAGAGGGGCTGGGTCCTCTGGCACAAAGGGCAGACCCAGGCGGCCCACATCAGGGCCACAACCAGCTACCTGGGCAGTAGGGCCAGGGAGGCTGGGAAGGTGCGGGTTTTAGGACGGGGAGGATGCTGGTACAGGCGGATGCATGGAGAGGCGCCGGGGTAGATCCAAGAAGCAGGGGAAATCGGCGAACTGTCACAGCCCCTGAACTTCCAGCCTGGGCTTCACACTTGCCCAGGTGGGCCCTTCCTCCGGGGAGGCCTCAGCGTGCCCTGCAGTCCCCGGGCCCGAGAGCGAAATGGACAGCTCAGTGCCAGGAACGAGCATGTTTTTGATGTCGGCCCAGATTATTCTTGTGGGCTACCCCTGGGTGCTGTCTCTCCACGGCAGCAGAACGCGATGGCAGGGAGGGTCGCACTGCTTGTTACAGGGAGGAAGAACAGCGCGGGCTACACGGCAGCAGCCGGAGCAGGGCTCCAGGCCCAGAGGCACGTTCAGACCCAGCTCTGCCACTTCCTGGCTCCGTGACCCAGGGCCAGTCCCTACACCTCCCCACGCCACGGTGTCCTCGCTTGCCAGAGCGGACGACAAGCACATCCGTGGTGGCCTTGCCCTGAGGATGGAATGAGTCGATGAATGTCAGTCGCTGGAGCCAGGGCCGGGCCCCCGGTGTGTGCAGGCGGGCGCTGTCTGCCTCTGCCGTCGCCGCTCCACCGCTTACAGTTCCGGTCAGTGAGCGCGGGCGCGAGGCGGAGGCTGGGGACAGACCCCCGCCGTCGCAGAGGGCTGTCTTCTCGCTCGCTCGCTCTCGCCTGGATCCTTCCGCCCCGCCGAGAGGGGCTCGCTCTCCCCTCAAAGGAAATTCCAACTCCCGCCACGTATCCCGGCAATACCAACACCACGTGATGTGGAAATGACACTGAGAGCCCCGGTCCCCACCCTGGGCGGCATCGGGGCCACAGGAGGGGTGACCACCCAGGGCCAACCCCGAGGGCTGAGGCCTCCCACCTGTGCTTCCAGCAAGTCCCCAGGTGGCACCGATGCGGCCGGTCTGGGACCGCACTTTGAGAAAAACCCTGCTTTGGAGTGTCGGCAGCGGCCCTGGGCTCGCGCTGATCTGAGACCTGAGCAGAAGCCCAGGCAGGAGACAGCATGCGCAAAGGCCCTGTGACAGGAATGAGCTCAGCGGGTGGGTGGAGCCAACGGAGGCCAGGGCAGCCTGGGGAACGAGCGCAAGCTCGAGGGGACGGAGGGAGGCCAGGAGGGCGGACGGGTCAGGGGAAGGGCTGTGACTGTTCATTCTGAGCATGACGAGAAGCTACCGGAAGGTCTAAGCAGATGAGCAAGAGACTCATCTTAGAGGAGCCTTTTAGCAGTGTGACGGGGGAGGGGGGAGGGGCAAGGTGGTGGGGGCAAGGTGGGGGCGGCCAGGACGCAGGGGTGGCAAGGAGAAGATGAGAGGCCAGCGGGTTCGAGGTCTGTTCTGAAGCAGAACGACAGGCCCTTTGCAGACCAGAGCAGGACGAGAGGAAAGGAGAGGAATCAAGGACGACTCCGAGGGTTTTATCTCCCGGCAGCCGGGGACACGGCAGTGCCATGGACTGAGATGGGGGGAGGCGCAGGCTTGGGGTGGAAGGCCAAGTTCGCTACCAGACATGTGTGAGAGGCGCAGCCGACCGCCAAGCACAGCTGTCAGCAGGCAGCGGATGCACGAGTCTGGAGACACGACGCGAACACAGAAGGTCATGTTCCTAGTGTTGATTCCACGGAGAAATGCAAACCACATGGCGGGGGTGGGGGGTGGGGGAGCCAGCTCGTCACTCGACAACGAACCATTTCATGAGCAGCGGCAGCGGCGGGTCGTGGAGCCGGGACTCTGCCCCACACCTGTGTCGCTGCGGACGGTGCAGGCTCCCAACCACTAGGACACCTCCTGGTGCGGCACGGTGGCCCTGCCGGCCCTCGGGAAACCACAGCCAGCGGCTCAGGCCACGAGCTCCCTCTCCTCTCCTGCTGTCTTCCCTCCCGGCCCCGGCCAAGGTCTACAACTGCCCTCTCCTGCCCTTTGCTTCAAGACTGTCTGCCCTCACGCGGAAGCTTCGCGAGGGCGGGCACTTGTCCGTGTGCTTGGAGTCACGCCCCGGCCCCCTGGCGGACACTCAAACAGTGTCTGTGAGCAAAGGAGCGAGCAGAGGGGGGCAGAACGTAAAGAAGGACACGGGCGTGGATGTCACTTGCTAACCGTTTGAATTAATAAGTCACTTTCACTGATCGATGGATATTACAAATCTACCTTGCTCCGTTTTATGATTATTAGAATATGTACAGTACAGACGAGATAGAATATATATACACAGTTGAGCACAGCTCTTAGCCCTCGTATACAATCAATAAATGGAGACTATTAGGCTAACAGCTGTAATTATTAAAAGGACCTAGACTCTCATGTCTTAAGACCGGCTCCACCAGAGCCATAAACCCGCAACAACAATCAAGGCAAGGGAGGGAACAGCGACAAATTCTTCATCTCGATCGCCTCACCCACTTTTCCAGAGCCCCGGGGGGCCCTGGAGACCGGGAGGAGACCACTTCCCGGTGACCCTGCGTCCCCGCGCCCCCCGCCCCTCCACCGCCGGCCGGGCGAACCCCCGCAAGCCAGAGGCAGGCAGCCAACAACCCCGAAAGAGATGCCGGGCCTGAGAAATGGCTTCATCGTCGTCAGACCTCATTCCTGGACCCTCCCTCCTCCCGCCTCCGCCCAGAGGAACGGAGCGAGGCTCTTCGCAAACAGTCCGAGAGACGGGGGAAAAAAATTCTAATGGTGGATAAATATTTTATCACAGAGACTTAATGCGGCGGCAGTGTTCAACTCACCCAAGCCATCTATCTGGAGATATACAACTTTAAAAAGCTCAGGCTCTCGGAGAACATTTTATTAATGACCTGTCTGGTTAAGAGGAGGAGGGAGTTCAGGTTCAAAAACGCATTAATACCAGCCGGGCACACGCGTGGGAGACAGGGGTCGGGGGAAGGGAGCGCGATAAATTTTTAACGTTCCCTTAAAAAAAAAAAAAAAACCCACGTTTAAAGGAGGAACAAATTTTTACTAATTATGCAATTATTTCATTCGCTGGCGTGGGGGAAGAAAAATACTCCAAAGCCTTTTTAAAATATTTCCAATCAAGAATTTCAAGGGCCCTGCCCTGCTGTTCTCTGGCTGAGGCACAAGGTGGGGGCGGTTTGAGGCCGCCCTCTGCCTGAGGCTAGCCCCGGCCCAGCTCCCCACCACCACCACCCTCCCACTTGGGTGTGGGGTGCCCTAGCTCCCTGCTGTGGCTGATTGGGGACAGTCAGGCCTGGGGGTGAAGGCCCAGGGCGGTAAGTCCTGGGGGCCCCCGGGAAGCCCTGCACTCAGACCCCAGCCTCTGCCCCAGACGTGCCCGGGGCCAGCCCCAAAGAGCCCCGGTGAGCAGAGGGGCGGCTTCTGCCTGCGCTGCTGTAGCTGACTCAGAGGGCGGGGCCTGAGCAAGGAGCCCCTCCGGAGATGAGTGGCTGGAAAGGGCCCGTGTGACGAGGGGCGGGGTGACGAGGGGCGGGAATGGCCAAGGAGACTCGATGGCAGTGCACACAGTGCCATCGGGACCGGAGACGCCCTCGAGCCAGGGACCACTCTGCCTCAGGCCCACGCCTCCCGGAGAGGCAGGGGCTGGGGACAAGAGACGTCCCCCACTTGCCCCCAGTCACGGGGCTGGACGGTGGCACAGCCAGGTCCCCAGCGGGGCTGCCCCTTCCAGGCCCTGGTCTGCCCTACACGGCCCGGCCAGGCTCTGACTCTAACCTCGGCCCCTAGTTGTAGAGAGGGGGAAACTGAGGCCCAGGGAGGGGACGCTGCACGATACACGCGTGAGAGAGAGTGACGATTCATGTGCTGGCTCCAGCCTCGCCGGCAGCGGGACCGCGGGCCGATGAACCTGCTGGGCCTCAGTTTACCTGGCCCGGAAATAACCATCACGCTGATGAATGAACGCTCCTCCCCCTGAACGGGGAGCTGCACAGAGCCAGTCGGTCGGGGGCGTGAAGACGCCTGCGAACACACGCAGTGAGTCAGCGCTGGGCTGGAGGGAGCTGCCGTCTCTCCGCCTGCGGCCGGGGCTGGCCGCACACCCGGCCGCTGGCCGCGGGACAGCCGTGACCCTTCCTCTCCCTCCCCTCTCCCCCACTGATGAGGCCGCGACCAGAAAGGCCCATAAGATTCCCCATGTCTCTCCTTGAGCCACTAACTTGGAATAATTTCGCTATCAGCGTGAACATGGGACTATTTTTGTGATGTAGAGACACATTTATCGTAGTTAAAATGGATTTGCTGTGTATAATGGCTGAATCCTATGAAATACAATAAAACTAAAGCTGCAAAAAAGAAAAAGAAAGAAAGAAAAGACCCATAACGCAGGTCCCACAGGCCCCGGCCACTCCCCAGGGAACATGTTAGGGAGGTATTTCTTCTCCCCGTGTACCTACCACGCCCAACACCTGGGCAAGGTGTCTTCCCACGCCTGGTGGCATCTACCAGGAGCCAGGACCACCTCTGGTCCCACAGAGGGACCAGCGGCTCCGGGAGGCCAACAGGCCTGCCCCAGACCCAGCAGTGGCCCGGCCAGGACTCTGGCCGCCTCTGAGGGCCTCCCTTCCCCCTTGACTCACAGTGGGCCTCTGAGGTGAGTCTGACCTTTTGTGACTCCCAGTCCAGCCTCGGGCTGGCTGCGTGACCCCAGACCAGTCTCCTGACCCGGCCGAACAAACCTCGGCGTCTGCACCTGCCTGGCAGGGCCAAGCCCCACCACTCGGGGTTAAGGTGAAATGAGGTCCTGCAGGCAAAGCGCTTGGGACCCAGCTCACCGTGGGGCGCTCGGCAGGGCGGTAGGTACCCTGCAACATCGCCGCTTGTTGTTGACCTTGCTGTTAGTAACCACCAGACCCTGTGGCCACAAGCCCAGACTCCGGGACAGTCCTGACCAGCCGGGAGGGAGCAGGAGCCAGGGTGACTTCCAGGTGCCCCATCTGGAGTTAGGGACCAGGCCTCCGGGGTAAGACAGAGGCCCCACGGCCCCCAAAGTGCTGGCTGGCGTGCCTGCCCTTGACCCAGCCACACAGCCCAGGGAGGCCAGCCCCCTGGCTGGGCCCACGGTGTCCCTGGTTCTGGGGCCCTTCAGCTCCCCCAGCTGCTGCCACCAGTCCAGCCTGCGGTGCTTACACGAGACAGAGCTTCTCTGTCTCCCGAGACCAGCCGGGGGTCAGTCTGTCTGGTGGAAGATGGGCGAAGCAGGGAGGCAAGGCCAGCTGATGCCCGCTGGCTCCGGGGACTGCTCTGAGGCCAGCTGGGGACAGGAGGAGGCCCTGAGCAGGTGTCCACCCGGACTCGCCCAGCGCAGCCTGCAGGGGTCTGGGCAGCAGCACGGGCAGCAGATGGGAAGGGAGACACCCGGGGCGAGTTCCACCGAGGCCTCAGACAGACACAGGGCACGGGCGGGCGTCAGGTGGGCTCCGACCTAGTCTTCTCTGCCGCGTCTCACAAACAGCCACGCGGGAGGCAGCACAGGCCCCACGGGGAAGCCGTCCGAGCCCTTGGACCTCCCCCGCCCTCCAAACCCCAGCTAATGAACTAAAAGGGACAGTTGCCTTTCTTAGAAAAACCTCTAAGTAAGAGCCCCTTGCTTGGCCCTCTCTCTTTCCCTTCACCTCCTCCTGAAGGTGATGAGGGGGACCTGGGTTTTTTTGTCAATCTGAGGAGTGGCCGGTGGGGTGGAGACAGGCCTGGGCTCCCACCCACAGGGGCTTTCTGGTGGCTGCGTGACTGGGGAAAGCCCACGAGGCTCGGGACCTCACTTCCCGGGAGCCTGAACCCACTGAGCTGCAGGGTGAGCGGGGCGCGCAGTGACGGCGAGAAGGGCTTTGAAATGACAGGCCTGGGGTTGAATTCTAGACCCACCACTTTCCCCCCAGAGGCCCGGCTTTCAAGGCCGACCCAAGGCTGCCGCCAGGGTCAAGGACATGGGCCAGATAGGACGCACCTCCGCCTGGCCGTGGCAAGCGCTCCACAAATGCCAGCCTCCTCCCTCCCCCCCCGCAGGCCCAGGGTAGCCGGGACAGCGCCCCCGCAGCCGCCTCACCTGGCAGGAGGAAGGTGGTCCTGGTGGCGATGTTGATCTCCTGCAGGTGCTCCAGCGTCTCCGTGTGGAAGAGGCGGATGGAGGAGCCGGAGGAGAAGGCCATCCAGACACCGCTGCCCGCCTTCACCATGTGTGTCACGCTCACGGCCTCGTCCTGGTGCGCCTCGAAGCTTTGCTGCAACACAGGGTGGGGGGTGTTGGTGTTGGTGTTGGTGTTGGTGTTGGTGCTGGGCCGGGCCTGCCAAGCACCTGGCGGCCACACCGGGACGGGTCGAGGCCAGAAGGAAACCAGAAGGAAACCGCAGAAGCCCCGCAGTGCGTGTCAGTGACTGTGTAACCGGCAGGGGCGTCCTGGTGGGTCGTGTCAGCCAATTCCCGTGGTGTAAACACTGCTAACCGGGCCGACCTCAGGCTACCCGCACGGCAGCCCTGAACAAGGAGCACAGAGAGATGCACGCACTCGCGGCTCGTGGGAGCGGACAGGACCGGGCTCCAGCACGCCTCCGGGACAGCAAGGAAAGACGGAGCCAGAAGTCAGAGGGGGAAGTAGCCACCTATGCCTTACAGGAAGTGCGGAGGCAGCCAACGTAGCAGCTGGGGAGGAAGGCGGGTGCTGTGAGCCAGACCCCCCTCTTTCACGGCAGGAGACGCCCCCGAACGTCCGAAGTGGATAACCCAGGAGCCAGCCAGCGAGCAGACACGTTCGAGTCCCGAGGAAAAGTGCCAGCGCGTCAAAAACAGAAGCAGGTGGAAAGTATTTTCTCCCAGGAAGTGGGACCGCGGAGGAACCAGTCTATGCTATTTGATTTTCTAAGTAGGTGTATGTATAATTTTGATCTTTAAAAAAAAAAGGAACTCTTTTTAAAGAGAGAAGACAGTCAGCACTCCCATCCACGGCAGAATGAAGTCCAAGTTCTTAAACTCGGCATTCCAGGCCCACCTCTGCCTCCGCTCCCCCCGGCAGGCTCCCTGCACCCCAGGCCACCCAAAGCCTGCGCCCCAGGGACTCTCAGGACAGAGCATGTGACCACAACTCTCCCCTCGGGAGGACCTGTGTGCTACATGCCCTCCTGGGAACAGCCTCTCAGCTTCGGAAGACTCCCCCTTGGGGTGACGTCCCTCTCCCATGAGGCACCCCCCCGCCGCCCTTGCACCGGACTTCCTCCTGCACGCCGTCCTCCGCTGCCCCGCCAGGTGCCACCTGCACCACCGCGGCTCTGCCCAGCGCCTCCCACCCTGGACCGTGAGCTCCGGCCACAGACACCGAGCCTCAGGCCCTGCCATCCCCCAGCTCAGCACGGCAACACGTGGCCACAGAGCGAACGGACGGGCCCTGGAGTCCCATTGGCGACACTGAGTTGTCACTCGGATGTAAACAAGTCCCACACAGTGAACTGGAAACGACCTGAATACTCGGTCACAGGGGACAGTCGGGTCCCTGACGAATCTACTCGATGGGCTGTCCCACACCCGTTCAGAGGCGTTCACAGCACAGAGACTGCGGGGAGAACACGGGGACATGTGAATGTTACAGCGGTAAGTGCAGACAACCGGGGGGAGGAAGCAGTGCGGTGGGAGGACCATGACCGCCGAGGGCCGGTCCAGGGCCAGTGCCAGCTGAGTGTCCCTTCCACTCCCGTCGCCTCCACTTTGTCTGTAAAGAGCACGGAAGCCCGAAGCTGCAGGAGGGTGTTGGACGGCACGTGCATTTGATACCGGATCTGCTGTCGAGTCTCATCTCTCAGTCACTGCACAGGCCTGGCCGCGCCTCCCCGTGTGTAAGCGGAAGTTGCCACAAGGGTCATGCGGACCTGGGTCGGGGCGGCTCGGCCCAGGCCCCGCTCCCGGCACGGCCTCATTCACCCGTCAGGGGCTCCTGGGCTCCTGCTCTGTGCCTGCCTGGGTCTGGGTGCTGGGCAGACAGGAATGAACGGGAGTCCGAGGGGCCCGCTCTCGTGAAGTGTGTGTTCCCAGGGCAGAGACGACGGAAACGCAAAAACAGATAAAGGTTACTCCGAACAGTGGTAACCCCTGCCCAGGAGTGGGTGGCCAGGGAAGGTTCCTCGAGGAGGCAGCATTTAATCAGAGACACGGGAAATGGGAAGGAATGGGCCCCGGGGTAGTGGGGTGGGGAGGGGAGAGCATTCCAGGCAGAGGGCACAGCAGGGGCAAAGGCCCTGGGGCAGGGATGAGCTTGCCGTGTTTGAGGAGAAACAGAACGGTGGCCAGCGCTGGGGGCACGGCGGGAAGACAGAGGCGGGGGAGGCGGGCAGAGGCCAGGCCACCGCGGGCCCCCTTGCAGGGCACAGCCAGGAGTCTGGTGGTGTGCGAGCGCTGGAGGGGGCTGAGCTGGTGAGCGGCAAGGTGGGGTTTCCCTCTGAGAGAAGCTCGTGCATCAGCTGCGTGTGGCAGGAGGCTGGAGTCCCGGCCCCCGCGGGAGCTCAGTGAACAGACGTGGCAGTGACCCGCTGCAGAGCCACTCGGGCCACAGCCTCAGCCCCGAGTCCATCCTGACTCCAGGCGCCGAGAGGTTCCCCACAGAGATAAAGACACAGCTGGCGGTGGTAGGGCGTCTTCCACCGAAGCCCAAGCCAATGAGCTTGAATCTCATTCCCGATCCAAACGCAGGGCCCAGGAGGGCAAGACTTTGAGATGGCCAATGAAACTGCTTTCTCTAAGCCAGTCCCTGATGGCTGCGCTCCGGCTCCGCGGCCGAGGGCTGGTGCGGGAGGCCCGAGGGCAGGGGCAGCCGAGAAGCCGAAGACCCCCAGAGGAGGGCGGGGAGAGGAGGAGAGGTGTCCTGCTCTGAGGAGACAGGGCCTTGCCAGTCTCCCCGTGCTGGGGGGGGGACCCCGAGAGCAGCAGTGGTAGCTGCTCTCAGACAGGAAGTTCACCAAGGACAGGAGCACAGGTCCCCATCAAAGTGGGGGTTCCTCGGGGGCGAGGAGGGGGTCTCCCATCAAGGCTGAGCATTCTCAGAGGGCAGGGAGCTATTTCCACCCTCAGATTGGGGGCTCAGACTAGGAGCTCCGGGTGAGGGGGGGTCACTGTCCCTCCTTCCTTAGCTCCCCACCCCCACCGCAGTGAAGGCCCAGGTGCTGGAGGCCCAGCCAGGGAGCCTCTGGAATTTGGGGGGACCGTGGAACACCTCACAGCCTCCACAAAGCCAGGCCCCACCCATGCAGGGCTGGGGGAAGGGCAGAACTTCCATTTTTCTTGCCTTTCGCCCTAAATCTGCTGCCCGCAGCCTGGGCAGTGCTGGCTCCCAGTTCTCTCTCTTTTTTCCTTTTCATCGAATTTATTGGGGTGACACTGGTTAATATAGTCATAGAGGTTTCAGGCATGCAGTTCTATAAAACACCACCTGTACACTGCACTGTGTGCTCACCACCCCCAGTCACGTCCCCCCCATCACCACGTGCCCCCCTTTCCCTCCGGCCTCACCATCGCGTCCTCTGTGTCTGAGGGGGTTTCTTCTTAATCCCTTCCCCCTGTTTCACACCCCACCCCCCCCAACAAAGTTCTCTTTTCTTGAGAGGCTGGTCCCCCAAGGAAACCCTGGTTGGGGGGGGGGTGTCATCTCCCTCCACCAGCCTGCACTGGGGACAGCCCTCCTGAGGGCCCCCCGCAGGCGGGCACCTGGTCCAAACAGGACCCCTCCCTCCCGAGGGGCCTTGCCAGGAAAGGCCCGACAACAACGAGGAACCACCAGCCCCATCACAGAGGGGACCCTGCAGCCGGGCCCGGCTTCCCAGAGGGCCCGCCCTCCGCAAACAGACGGACAAGCGGACGGGGAGCGGGGCGGAGGGGCGCGAGGCACGCTTCATCCACCTGTTCCCAAAGGCAGCTCGCACGTGCGTGCACGAGGGCACGAGCACACACGCCGCCGGGAAGGTGAGTGTGTGCTCGCAAGCGTGCATCCAGATTCCTGCCGGGCTCCCGCAGAAAAGGAGTATTTCTGCCTCTGAAATAGCCAAACGGCCCCGGAACGGAGAGGCCCGGGACCGCAGAAAGCTGCACCTGAATTTGCAGCCTGCCAGCCCTGCGTGCTGCTGTCGGAATCTAATTAAAAGAGAAGTCGGCGGTGGAAATCCAGACTCATTTCTCCAGAGGCGTAACAAGTCTGTCTCCCGGCCTGAAGGGCTTTGCACAAGGCCTGCGTGAGCCCGCCAGGCCCAGCGGAGAGGCGGGCGGGGGAAGGGCGAGAGTGCACGGAAACGGCGGCGCAGCAGCCCCCGCCCCTCGTACGTCCCTCAGTTCCCTCCGGAGCACACAGTGAGCTGTGCGGCTGGTCGCACCGCGCCCAGGGGCAGCCGGGGCTGCGCCGCTCTGCCGCCTGCCTCCACCCCGAGTGCCGCGCTCGGTGTCCTCGGCCCACACCGGGCACCTGGTGGGTGGGTCACTGCTCCTGCCCGTGGTGCCCGGGACTCCCGAGACCTGGCTCCCGTGAGCAGACTCCCGGCATGAGGAGGGGTCCTGGGCAGCCAGGAGGGAACTGCGGGACGAGGGGTGGGGGCTGCTGCGTTGTGGTTTCCGTGCACCCTTGCCCTCCCCCCTGGGGTGTGCACTGGCCCGGGGGCATCTCATGAATGGCCAGCGGGGCTGGCTGCCCATCCCACTCTCCTTTCCACCCAACTAGGGCCGGTGGGAGCACTGCCCATCTGGCACCCCACCCCAGGTCAGGGCCCCCCATATCTCGCCTCCAGATGCCTCCTCTCATTGCTGGGTGGTCTTGGGGGTCCAGGAGTGGGGGGGCCCACCTTACCCTCTAAGGGGCCTCTAACCTGCTTGTGCCCGAGAAAGGGCCACCGGCCACCAGCCTAATCCCGCCCGTCCTCTGGGCTCTGAAAGGCCCGGTGCTTCCTGCCCCCTCGGCCCCTAGGGTCCTGGCATGACTGTCTACTGGCAGCTTACCCTGCAGCAAGAGCTGCTGACACTCTGGGCTGGGGGGCTGCAAACAACAACCCTCGGGCGACACCAGCCTGCCGCTGTTTCGGTGAATCGAGCTTCATTGGAACATGGCCACGTCCACGTGGAAAAGGGGCCGTTCAAGTGGCCTGGGAACTCAGCACCCTGGCCACACACCCTCGGTCCCTGCCTAAGGACAGCAGGTCTGCGAAGAAATCCTAAACTCGACCTAGCAGGCTTGGGGAGGGTGGAGAGACGGGCACAGCTCCCCTAAAACCATGTGGGGTGGCGGAGGTACACTGAGGTTGTTCCTGGCGACCAGGGTTCACACAGGGAGAAAGGAATCGAGTATGAAGTGACAGAGGTCAAGTTCTGCGATCTCGGTACGGACTTCCTACTTTCCTCCTGGCTCTGTGCACTGGGAGGGTCTGGAAGAAGTGGCACCCCGGTCTCGGGAGGCGCCCCAGATCTTGATTTACACGTGCCATCCCCATGCGCCGGAACCAGCCAGGGCATTCCGGAGAAATGGCTGACCGGGCTGGGGCGGTAGCCGCTGAGCCTAGAACTGGTCCCGACGCAGAAAAGCAAGGAAGCGTTCGAAGAACAACAGGGGGGTGTCCAGAGGACCCGGAGTCGATACCGAGGGGTTCCCATTGGCCAAGTTTGAGACAATTCGGGCATTTAGAGTAACAACGAGAGTCTGGGACTACAGCACCCTGGACTCGAAAAGATCCCGTGAATTTGCAGCGGTAGTTGAGGGGGAGGAGAACTCTTTAAATAATGAAAGTTTGCTGAGGAACAGGATAGTCACAAATTCCCCAAGAATCAGCGGCAGGACACTCAGTAGTCGTTATGACAGGAATCTGGCACCTGTACGACAGGGACGCCCAGAGGGCCCCCCTGAACCCAGAGACCAAGGACAGGGCCAGCCCGCACGTTCCGCCGCCGCCGCCGCGGGTGACGCAACAGACAGTCCCCTCTGGCCGAGAACCTGGCCAGACGCTCAGATCGCATCAGAAGGAAACAACTGGGCAACCCCAGACTGCGGGACTTTTTAGAAGTCCACCTCTCTCTCTCTCTCTGTCTCTCTCTCTCTCTCTCTCTCCCTCCCCCCCTCACACACACACACGAGCGGAGGGATTATTCCAGATCAAAGGGAGACTGAAGAGACAGGACACCCAAGTGCAACGTGTGGTCTCGGCTGGGGCCTGGGTGGGGCTGGGGGCGCTGTGAAAGGTATTTCGGGGACACCTGGGGACACGTGCCTGTGGACAGCACACTGATGCTAAGTTTCTGGGCACAAGAAAGGCCAATGAGGTTATCACGTGGGGCAGCCACGCTGAAGTCTCTGGATGTGAAGGGTAACGATGTCTACAGCGGACTTTTAAATGGTTTACCCCTCCCCCTCCAAAAAAAGGGTGTGTGCATTTGTATAACATTGGGGGGTGCAGAGAATTCATGGCAAAACATTAACAGACGGTTTACCAGGTGAAGAATGTATGTGTGTTCGCTGTACTACTCTATCAGCGCTCCTATCGTTTTAAATACTTCAAAGTCAAAAGCTGGGGGGAGAAACGCTGGTAGCCAGAGAGGGCCTGCGTCTCCTCTCGCACCTGTCGAGGGTGGGTGCGCGGAGGCTCCAGGGAGGGGATGGCGCCCCGGCTGCCTCGGGGGCTGGCCGAGGGAGCCGAGGAGGACCAGGGGTCCAGCGCCCGCTCCCGGCGCCCGCACAGAGGCCTTCGGTTGAGCGACGCTGCCCCAAATGGTGCTGACGCAGCCCAACCTCCAGCCGTACAATATTTATGTGCCTCCAGGTGACGCCTCTGTGCTTGGCTTCTACAAATTCCCGGGTGAGCAGCTCAGCATTCAAAGTCATTAAGGCGAAGATGACACCAAGGAGCTGGGAAGGAGCGCTGGGCCTTGGGGGGCCGGGAGCTGCCGAGGCAAAGGTGGAGGGCTGGCAGCCACGGCCTGCTGGCACCCGCTGGGCGCCAAGCGCTCCCAGGCCACAGTGTCCATCCTCGCCGAGACCCTTCTGAAAGAGGAGGAGCCCGCCCAGGAGGGGGACTTGACGAGACCCACCGGGCAGGGGCGGAGCTGGGCGTGGGCCTGACCAGCCGAGCCCGAGCCGTGCTGTCCCCGCACTCTCCGGCCGAGCGCCCTGGCAGGTGTGTGCTGTGAAGGGGCTCCACTCCCCTCAGTCCCCACAACCAGGCGGCCAGAGGTCAGCCACAGTGCACTCGCCAGCACCCCAACCGCTCCGCTCCCACTCCACACCACGCCCCAGCACCTCCATTCCGTCCTCTTCCAAGGGGTGGGACTCCGAAGCTTCCAGAAATCGGGGGGCGGGGGGCGGCCCCTTGGTCAGCCTGGGGACGGGCTGGGGATTGAGGCCCAGGGGTGGCGCTCCAGCTGCCGCGCTGGGCGGTCCATCTTTAAAGACAATTAGCACGACAACTCCCTGCCCTTCCTTTATCTGTCTTACTTCTTCTCGACGCTTCGCAGCTGAGGGAGCAAGGGGAGGGGCCAAACGGCCCACGTTCACAAAGCCGCCGTGCTTAGCAAGTGGGGGATGCCAGGACTCCAGCTCGGGGTGCCCGGCTCGTCCCGGGGTGCCCAGGGAGGCCCCAGGTGTGGCACTGGGCATCCAGCTCCCCGTCCCGGGCAAACAGGGTTGGTTGGTCACGCTACCGGGTGACCACACCCAGTCTCTGAGCCACGCACAAACACCTTCCCATGGGTTCTGCCCGATGCCTAAATACGCTGCCTTCCACATCTGACCTGGTCACGGCCAAGGGACGGTGTCCCCGGGGCAGCCCTGTCCTTCCTGGCACGTTTCTGACGGAGGCATCCTCCCCCACCTCTCGCCGGTAGCTGATTAACATCTCTGGCCTCAGTTTACTCATCTGTAAAGTGGGGGTAGGGTCATTCCTGACTAACAAGAGACTTCGTCGGACGCCGGGCTCTCCTAGCTCAGGGCCGCCACGGAAACCTGGAAGGGACGAAGGGAATGGACATCCTCGTCAGTTTTGAGACCTGAAAGCCAGCCCTGGCCATTGTGGCTCAGTGGGCGGGAGTGTCATCCTGTACACCAAAAGGTCGGGGGTTCGATCCCCAGTCAGGATGCGGGGGTGGGGGGAGGCAACCAATCGCTGTTTCTCTCAATGTTTGTCTCTCTCCCTTCCTCTCCGAAAGCAATGAAGAAATGTTCTTGGGTAAAGAATTTGAAAAAAAAAACAAAAAGGTTGAGAACCAGTTCCAAACATTTAACAACCCCTTTTGGAATGGACTGTGCAAACTCTGGCATCTTTGGTGCATTTTTCTAGAAAGGTGGCCAGCCAGCCACCAGAAAATTAAACTCTCCTGCGTTAAAGCTTTACTTGTCACAGACACGTAAGAAGGCAGGCACAGAGGTCGGGCTCCACCCCTTGCCACCCCACCCTCAGCCAGACCAAGTCACAAGAACCACCTCAGCAGGGGGACTGCCCCCTGCGGCCGCACCGACATTCTGCCTTTACGAACAAAACAAGCTAAACTCCCTGGCTGGCGTAGCTCAGTGGATTGAGCGTGGGCTGTGAACCAAAGCATCGCAGGTTCGATTCCCAGTCAGGGCACATGCCTGGGCTGCAGGCCACAGCCCCCAGCAACCCCACATTGATGTTCCTCTCTCTCTCTCTCTCTCTTTCTCCCTCCCTTCCCTCTCTAAAATAAATAAATAAAATCTTTTAAAAAAATGAAAAACAAGCTAAACTCATCCCGCACAGCCGGCTGTTCCAGAGGAAGTGGGAAAGGAGAGCATCTCGGAACACGGGCTACCACCGATAGTCTCCTCGTTAGGACTGTTTAACTTCCTCCTGTTCTCTTCAGCCATGCGAGTCGGCACCGCGGTCCCTCTCCACAGACACCTGGGGAGGGAGGCCGGGCTGGCTGCCCCCGGGGCCACCAAGAGCCTGCACGGTTTGGCCCTAGCAGCTGCTCTAGCCTTTCCCTGTATAAATAAGCAGGTGCCCACCCTGGCCCGGCCACCACGGGGACCCTGTGAGGCCCGAGCAGCAGAGATTGGGGACATGTGTCTCCAGCACCTGTGCACGCCCGGGGTCACAGTCACACAGCTCAGCGCACCTCACAGCATCCTGCCACCCCCACGAGGCAGCTGGACCCCCGAGCCTCCACCAGGCGAGGGAGCAGGGCTCAGAGCCAGAGTGGGCTGTCCCAGGCACGGCAGGCCAAGTTCAGCGTGCCCGCTCCCCTTCCGCACATCTCCCACGGCAGCCTGGGACTATCTGCTCATTTGTTTCCTGCTTGGGAGAAACAGTGAGGCCGCTGGCCCAGAGCCAGACTGTCAGGGTTCAAGTCCCAGCTCTACCACTTCCGGCCTCAGTTTCCTCAACTTTAAAATGGGGGTGACGAGATCACTACCGCAGGGGGCTGTTGTGAAGACCACGTGAGCTGCCACCTGCCAAGAGCTTGGAACAGCCTGAGATGAGTGAGTTTCAATACGGGTTAACTCGCTGGGGGGCGGGGCAGCCCCTGCCGCGTGGACAGGGACCACGGCTGAGGCCCACTGCCCAGGACAGGGACGGAAGGGCTGGTCAGTGCCCACCCCTGGGCCGGAGGCTGGAAGAGCCGGGGGAGAGGCAGCCTGGACGGCTCTGAAGCGGGGTCAGGTGTGGCGGGAGCTTTGCTCCGGAAAGATCCCCAGCAGCCGGGCCTCGGAACACGACACCAGGGGCGCACCTATGGCTGCTCTGCACTCCGCGTGCTTCCCAGCTCCACAGAGCAGACCGAGGGGCACCTGCAGACCCTGCCCAGCCCTTTGCCTCTGGTCATCAGGGCACAGTGTCCGTGCAAAGGCCAAGGCGTGGGGGCCTGGGGTAGCCGGGAGCCCTGGGCAGCTCAGAGCTCAGGCAGGAGGGAAGGGCCAGTGCAGGAGGGAGGCCGTGGGGAGGGCCGCCAGAAGGAGACGGAAAGTGAGAGAGAAGCCAGCTCAGCGCCTACACTCGCACCAGAGGAAAACACTGGGGACACGAGACACCGTCCCAGCTCCCAGGGGACTCGATCCCGTGGGAGGTGCAGGCGTGCGCACACCCACCAGACACAGGGGACCGCGGGCCTCGGGCCAGGGCTTGGGGGTCAGAGGGGCCCCGAGACCCTGGCTGCACCACCCACTGGGCGTCCCCAGGGCCCTGACCACGGCCTGCAGTCGCCGGGAACCACCTGCATCACACTTCGTCCTGGGGGGCAGGCTCTGTGGGGACCCCGCCTGCCACAGCATGGACAGGGAGGCGAGCAGAGGTGGAGGAGCCACATGGGGGGACGGACTGACAGACCCCGAGAGCCAGGGGTGCAGGGGCCTGCCGCCACCGCCTCCCCCACTCACTTGCAGCGGCCCCATCCGTTCCCCCCCCCCCCCCCGGCCGCACCGTCCCTCCCGTCTGCCCCCACCCCCCACCCCCCCCCACTGCCTCCGACAGCTTCACAGAACCTGCGCCTGAGCCAACAGCTTCAAACCCCTTCCTCCCAACCACGACACGACATCCTTTCATCTTCGTGAGTCTCCCGGGACTGGGGCGCGGGCACCTGATACTGGATACGACGAGAAAGGTCTGCGCTCCTCCAGAGCAGGAGAGAAGGGGCCCGGGCCCCTGCGCTGGGCCACCCCCAGCCCCACGGGACGGGAGGTGCCCTGAGAAGCCTCCTCACCGTCCCGGACTCTGGAACCAAGTCGACAACTGTGGTCCTGAGCGCCCGCCCCCCACCCCGCGAGGCTGCCCCAGGATCCCCAAACCCACCCCCACAGCCTGTCCTTCGCGAGCCTCCTGAAAGGAAGTTCTTCTGAACATCTAACCTCGATTCCTCGCGCTGCGGTTAAACGCTCACCCTCCTGGAACTTGTTACTTTCAGAGCCTCCAGAGAAGTCTCCACAACCTTTAGAAAAATCGATTTCTCAAGTTTCACCTGCCTACTTGTAATTTGGAAAAAAACAGGATGACAGCAGTAACGATGAGACGCACACAGAAAATAAAGGCAGAACTGCTGCACTGATGCGACCCTGTGGAGCGACGTGACCCCGACTCCCAGGCTCGGGCGGCCTGCAAGCAGGGCCTGGCTTGGCAGCTCCCCCCGCTACCCCCCTACCCACCCTCACCCCCCCCCCCCACCCGCCACACACACACACACAGGGGACTTGGCGGATCTTTCCGCCCTCACGCCAATTTGCATACCATTACCCAAGAAGCCCTGCGCCTGGATTCCGCTTTTGCAAATTCCCACCCGTTTTGTGTCATAAATAAGATAGGAGACAGAAAACTAATACAGCCCAGTGATGCATTATTCATGCCGCATCACACTGTTATGATAGATTTACAACAGCTAATACATGCAAACTACGTTTGGGCACTAAACGTGAAAATTAAGGGTGGGGAAGGGCCGTCGGTGTCCAGGAACCCAGAGAAGTTTCCCATCCGATGTGCCCCAGCGACAAGAGGCGTCGGTGCTGCTGGCTCGGCAGGAGCCCGTGGGAGGCGTGTTCCGCGAGCTCGGAAACCGGCGGAAAGCAAGCCCTCGGTTCACTGCTCTGCCCGTGTCTCCCCTCCGCGGTGATCGGACCCACCGCGGGCAGAGCCCTGCGCCCTGCACAGCCCCGCACTGAGCACCCACCAGGTGTCAGCCTGGTCTCAGCACCAGGATGCAGTGGAGCAACAGGAGCTGACCAGGTGCGCCCTGCCCAAAATGTCCAAGTGCAGCCGTGACCCGTGTTGCCCAGGGGACTGGCTGGTGCCGCCGCAGCAGGTCACGGGGGTGTGACCAGGGCGTGTGGAGGAGCGGTGGTGGTCTGGCCAGGCTTCTCCCGGGGTAGGGGGGCGGGGTCTTCTGGGAGAAGGTTGCCCCAGAGAACCCTCGCGACAGCCCTGCCGGCAGGAGCCGGGCCTGGAACCCAAACGCCGGCACCAGGCGGGGCCGGGAGCACTGCCGTCCCACCCACGTAGGTCCCCCTGCCCGAACCCCCCTGTGCTGTGGCAGTGCCTGCCCTGGAGCAGGACCCGCCCCTGCTGGGCACGAGGCCCTCTGGCCAGCCCTTTCCCAAATTCCTCCCCGCCTTCTCCAGGGGTGGCCTCTCCATCCTGCTTTCCTGAAGCCACGACTCCTCCGGGGACACTTCTCCAACGGGCACAGGCACCCGCCTTCCACCCCAAAAGAATGGGCGGGGTGTCTTGGCACACGCCCCCAGCCCCGCCAGGGCCCTGCCTGCGGGGAGAGGAAGGGCATCCCCCGACCCGTCCTCCCGCCCACGCTGGCTGAGGGCCGGTGCCGGGCCGCGCCCGGGACACACCGGTGCACGAGACAGGCCGGGTCCTGTTTGCCTCCGCTTCTTTGCAGCCCAGCGGGGGCCGAGGGACCACAGTCAGGGGGGCAATTTCGGACCCCGGTCGATACTCGGACGACGACATCAACGGCAGGAAATGCGTCAGGGCTGTGACTGGGGGCAGGAGAGGAAGCAGCAGAGCCCTGAGACCTGCGTGAGGAGGGGGAGCCGCCCGGGGGAAGCTGTGGGAGGGAACGGGGTCCCGGGCTGGGGACCGGCAGAGGCAAAGGCATCTCTGCAGGGAAGCAGAGGCCACAGGCACCGACCGAAAGGCCTGCCTTCCAGTCCATGTTCCCGTCTGTGAAATGGGCCCAGCCGACGCCCCTGCAGCGTCCAGAGGCCCCAGTCACACACAGTGCACTCACGGCCCCGCCCCGTCTGCACCCCCATCCCTGGGGCCCCAGCCACCCTCCAGGAGCAGGGAGCAAGCCCTGCCCGTCGCCCAGACTGCCCCCGCATGGCAGAGCGCACCCCCCACACCAAGGGCCTCCTCGCAGCCTGGCCTCCAGTAAGTTGTTTTGGGTTTTTTTTTAATGAAGACCCAACAATCCCCCCACAGCCAGTTTTCCCCTCCAGCGGCCGGTTAAAATGAACTCCCGACGACTGGATTAGACTTTGAAGGTGCCCACGGATCTCGATAATGAACCCGGAGGACGCGGTGTTGACACAGGCCCGGAGAGCGGGATGATTATTCAACAGTCCGCCGCCGCTTCCTCTGGGGTCAGGGAGCTGAGCGAGCGGTTGGTGGGCAGGCGTCAAACCCAGAGCCGGACCGCGGGCGCTGCGCCGCGCCACGGAAGACAGGCTGGGCAAGGTCAGGGGCAGCCGGCAGCAGCAGCCGCGTGGGCCTCAGGGAGAGGGCCCTCCCCGGGGAGCCCCCACACACCCCGGGGCCCACACACGCTGGGTTGTCTCTGGCTGGGGCACCCTCCCCGCCGCCTCTCTTCCCTCGCCCCTCAGTGCCCAGCCTCCTCGGGGGGCCCACCCTCCAAGAGCCTCCACCGCTCCCCCCACCCCTCCTCCAGCTGCATCTGGCACCCCTTGCGTCTCCCCTGGGCTCCCAGTGGGCCTCCCCGTTCTGGCTGGCACTGACCGTCCCGCACTGGACGCTGAGCTCAGGTCTTCCTCGGGTCCACCCCCCAGGACCTGACATGAGGGCCCAGAGAGCAGGACACCGCCTGTCCGTCTCCCGCGGCCAGTGCCCCTGCCGTGTGCACTACGTGAGCTGGACGGGCCGTGGCCGAGAAATGGGAGCAGGTGCGATCCTAGGACCGGAAGACGTTCTGGTGGGAAAAGCAGGTGTGTGAATCAATGACAGTTCCCAAGACTGAACGTCTGACGGGACAGAAACTGCAGGGGACAGTGCAGCCCAAAGGGGGCTGAGCCTCCAGCCCACCAGAGTGACCGGCACAAAGGTTAAGAGCAGACTCAAGCGCAGAATGCCCATGCCCAGATCCCAACCTCTGCCTCCCTCCACTGTGTGACTTCGGGCAAGTCACTTAACCTCTCTGTGCCTCTGTTCCCTCGTCTGTAAAGTGGGAATACTAACAGTGCTCATCTCAGAGAGTGGTTTGAGGATAAGCAAGTTAACTCGTGCCAAGTACTGAAACCCGTACCGGGTCCACATCGAGTACTCAGTATGTATTGGCTACTATTCACTTCCTGGGGGGGGGGGGGAGCTCCTGAGGGTTAACACAATCCTCAGATCAACCCCCCGCGTCTTCAGATCTGGGCCAGGGACACAGGAGCCACACCCTCCGTCAGCAGTAATACACCCCTTCAGGCTTGGAGCGCTGGGTGGCTGTGAGTACCTCACAGCCCCAGGGGGTGGTTTCTGGAGCCTGGGGGAGGACTGGGGTGACGCCCTCCCTTGGAAGAGGGGCGTTCTGCAGCAAAGGTCTCCCGACAACCCAGTCCCGCGGGTGCTGCGCCCCAGGCACACCTGTGCGCGAGGCCCCCGAAGCCCAGACAGCAGCCCCAGCCCGAGTCCCAGCTCGGTACCCCCCCTCGGTGCCTGGCTGGCTGCAGGAGGCACCGAGAGGAGACGGACGTGGGGCGGGCGGCCGTGCAGACCGGGAGGTCGTTAGCAGCAGCCAGACCGAGCTGTTGAGCTGCTCCCGAGCCTGGGCGCTGGGGCAGGCGGCTTCCTCTCTCTCCCCAGCAGCGGCAGAGCGCGGCTTCATTAAACATGCATGGCGATCCCCTCGTTACCGTGCCCAGGGATCGTGAGTGCGGAGGGCGAGCTGCCCACACAAACTTTCCGATCTCCCTGGCGCGCAGCCTCCTTCGCCGCCCTTCCCTGCATCCGTCTCCCCGCACCCAGCGCTTCCCAGCACCCTCCGCGGTGTGTGCGGAGCGGGCGAAAGGCCGTGGGGAGCCCCTTTGGTAAGAGCGGCGGCGGGTCCAGAGCTCATCTTGCAGCATCACAGCCGCGGGCGGGAGCCCGGTGGCCCCTCCGACAGCAGGGCCGGAGCTGAGGTGAGGGGCCTGGGCCCCACTGCCCTGTGGCTGGCAAGGGGCAGAAGGGGATGAGAGGTGGGCCGGCCCCACCCAGGCCCCCGGTGCTTCCCTCCGTCCATCCGTCTCCGGGCCCTAGGGCAGCGGTCGGTGGGAGGAGGCAGCCCCGCGGGTGAGGGGAGAGGAGGGCAGACCCGAGAGGCCATACAGACAGACACACGCCCACAGACACGGGCGCTAAGGAAGCAGCTCTATTCTCCAAATGATCCACAGGCCACGGCAGCGGGGATTTCAGTGAGACGGATCACTGCACCGCTCACTGGTGTTCCTCCGGCACCCACTTTGTGTCGGCACCGGCACCGTGTGAGACGGTCCTTGGTGCGAACATTCTCCCTCACTCCTCCTCGGGGAGCTCTACACGACCACCCCATTTCACAGCCGAGGTGACTGAGGCCCCGGAGACTTGGGGCCTTGTCTGGGGGCTAAGTGCTTGGCAGGGGCAGAGCCAGGTCCCATCTGAAGCAGCTGCGGGCACACCACACACGCCCGAGGAAGGGGAGCCCAGGGACCCAAGGTGGGCACAGCTGGGACGGGGACCTCTCCCTCCTGAGAGGCGGGTCTGATCCCCCGGGTGGCGGTGCTGGGAACGCCCTCCGCCCAGCCGGGGGCCCCAAGAGCCTGCACTGCCCCGCCCCATCCCCCCTGCTCTGCCCCCAGCTCACCTGTGTCCCCCCAACGGTCCCGGGAACTGGCAAGGGCGGGCTCTGTCTCCATTGTTACACTGGAGGCCCCCCAGAGGCAGGAAGTGTCTCCACCTCACACTGGTGGCCCCCGGAGGGCGGCACGAGGACCCCTTGCCCTGCCCACCGCTGGCCCAAACCAGGCCCCAGCGGGGAGCTGCTGGCTGAGCGGCCCTGCTCCCACGGCTCTCCTCCGGGGCTGGGCGAGCCTGTGCAGGCTGCCGGCAGGAGATAGCAGCAAGGACGCCCGGGCCTGGGGTGGGGACAGTGTGGGGACGGCCCGGGAGGGGCCGCAGGGGGGCAGGCCAAGGAGACACTGATGAGCCTCATCCCTGCTCCTGCCAAGTGGTTGAGCCCAGGTGAGCCCAGGTGAGCCCGGGACCCCAAAGGCCCGGGGAGAGCCAGCCTTCCCGCTCACTTTCCCCTCAGGAGGCCGAGAAGGTAAGAAACCCTTGGAGACAAGAGATGGGGTTGGGGTAGGGAGAGCAGGGAAGCCCCCCATAAAGCAAACCAGGGGCTGGGAAGGGACTTGGGGGCTGCAGCGGCTCTGGGCTCCTCAGCGGAAATCTGGCTCCACCCAGGAGAAAGAGGACCAAGAGATCAGGACCTCGTGGGGCAGCGGTCTCCCTGTCTGTTGGCTCCTCCCAGGACCCCCTCCCCAGAGCCCCCCCCCAGCAGTACAGAGTCCGGAGTCCGAGTGTGGGAAGAGGGTGCGACCCAAACAGCCCTGGAGGGGCCCAGGAGTCACTTTAGCCCCCTCCCCCGCCCCGCCCATTTCTCCTCAAAGGACAGTTATAGCTCAAAACCCAAACCCCTGACCCCGGCAAGGTGCTGGGCCATGTGCCCCTCCGCCCTCCCCAGCGCCCAGGAAACCCGCCCGGCCCTGGTCAGAACCGTGGCCCCCAAGCACCCCCTGACTCAGCGAGCGAAAGGACCCTGTCCCGGAGGGACAGACTCGTGTTCGCACACAGGCCCACGCCCGCACCCAGGAGGTGCGGGGCAGACCCGGGACCAGGTGCGGGGGCCAGGTGCGCACAGCACCGAAGCTTCGACGGGTCCCGGGGCTCACCCACCGCCCCCTGCGCCTCGGTTTCCCCCATCTGCCAAGCCAGGACTGTGGTCCAGAATCTGTCCTGATCACCCACGGTCCGCCGGACAACGGCTGGACTCCACCAGCGTTCCCGCCCGGCTGCTGAGGGGCCGATCTATGGCCATCCGCAGGATGACCGCGTGGGGGACCAAAGACGGCCCCCACAGGAAAGCTCACCTGGGGCACCCGTCTGTCCTGGCGGCCGGCCTGCACCCAGAGCCCCATTCGGGGCTCCGTGGCAGCTCCTTCCAAACTGATAACACAAGCAAATCAGGCGACGGCCGACATCACCGCTCAGGGAGCCCTGCCCAAGTCTCACACCAGCGCCCCCCACCCCAGGATTGGCCCTGGGTCCAGCGGTGAGGCAGCTTGGGCAACGCCGCTGGTCAGTGGTGACAGGCGGGGAACCAGGCCGAGCCAGCATGAGCCCCCGGGGCTGGGCTCTCCGCTCGGGGCCGAGGCAGGACCCAGCAGCCTCCACCCACACACTGCCCAGGGGAACCCGGCCTCAGCACAGCTGCGTCCACACTGGCCACCCCCTCAGCAGCACAGCTGGGTCCCGGGCACCAGGGCGAGGACAGCCGCCTCCATTGGCAGTGACAGACACAACTGAGGATGCACGTCCCAGCCCGGTGTGGTCGGGACCCCCCGCCCCGTCGCAGCAGCCCCTGGGATGCATGTGGGTGGGGCAGAGCACAGGCCCAGCAGGGGCGTCCCCGCCTCCCGACAGACTCAGACACAGGGATGCGACCCACTCTGCAAAGGTAAGAAGGGTCAGCGAGGGTGTGCCCCGCTGACGGCCCCGCGGGCAGGGCCGCCAGCCACGAGGAGGGGCCAGTACCTGGGTCTGCAAGCTGGCGGCGTCCAGGACGGTGACCCGAGGCCCGCAGCTGGCCCACACGGCGTCCTCCAGGCTCAGCAGCGTGCGGATGGGCCCTGGCCCCACGGTCAGGCACACGGGAGGGCTCTCCAGGTTCCAGGGGACGTCTCCTGGGGAGAGGAGGAGGGGACAGGTCAGAGCCCGCCCAGGGCTCCTCCACCCCCAGGGGCCACGGCCGGCAGCGGCGGGCCCAGCCTGGTTCTGCAAGACCCTCCAGCCCGGTTCCGTGGCCCCTCTCCCTCCTCCCAGGGGCATGTGGGCTGTTCCCATCAGCCTTCGTCGACGTGCCACCCCCTGGGGGCTGCACTCCCCCCTTCTCTTCCTCTCCTTCCCCCTCCTGTCCACTCAGTCCACTCACACCTGCCTTCCCGAGAGGAAGTCAGTCCCCAGTCCGCCACCCCTGAAGCTGGAATAAACCAGGGGCCCTGGCGTGGCACTGAGCAAGACTCTCCCCTGCCCACCCCGGGGACGCTTGGCTCCCCCGAGAACAGGCCGGAAATCTCCCCTGCGGGCAGTGTTCAAGGACACTGGCTCTTCTCTTAAGTCACGCAGAACCCCAGTGGCTGCCCTGTCTTGCCGGGGTGCCAGGTGGGACAGGGGGTGGGGGGCAGGGCATGGGGGCACGCCCCGGGAAGACAGCAGCAGCGGCTGGGTCTGGGAGGCAGGACGGAGCCCACCGCGGGGATGCCAGTGACCAGCCAGCCCGCACACCCTCCGCCAGGGCCCTGCAAGGAAGGCAGAGCAGCCCCCCACAGAGCCTCCTCTGAGCCGGCTGCTGGTGACCCAACGGGGCACAGTGGTCTGCAGGCCAGGAGGGGCCACTGCCTGGCGGAACCACTGCCTGGGGCATGGCGGCAAGAGCCCTCGGCGGGCAGAGCAGCCTCCCCACCACGACCACCCCGCCAGGCTCTCCCTCCCTCCCTGCCCTCCCGCCCCCATAAAACAGGTTTGCCTCTGGCCCTTCCATCCTACTTAAAACCGCAGACCCCCAGCTCACCTAAGAGCTGGGGAACAGGGACCCCCCTCAAACACACAACTGGGTCTTTCCAGCCCATGCACATGAGCAGGGGGGAAGCAGGCTGTGGCGGGGTTCCTCCAGACTCCCGCATGAACGAGGACAGGGGACTTCTCCTCCCTGGGCCTGAGTTTCCTCATCTGTAAAATGGGCACGACGCGGCGCCTCCCCCTCGCCGGGCGCTGCAGGAGCCAACGGGAGCGGGCAGGACGTCGGGCACAGGGTGGGCGCACGGTGAGGCGGCTGAGAACTGCCGCTACGGGCCATTCTGGGTCTGCACGCCAGGCGCCGTTTCCACGGATCGTTTCCCAACGCCCAGCCTGAGCCTTCTACCCTCACCCCTGCGTTACAGCCGAGGAAGCGAGGACAGAGAGGGTTTCGACAGCCAGCCCAAACCCGCAGCTAGGGGTGCCCCGGGCTCATCAGCTCCCACTGCTCGGTGCCGAGTGTCACAACAGTCGGTGGAAATGGGTGTCGACTCCTTTTGACTAGTGTGACAACGGAGACCAGGGAGCTGAGCACACACCCAAAGCCGCCCCAGGGGTGACAGGCCCCACAGGACTGAATGAAACTCAGCTGACTCTGGCCTGAGCCATCCTCCCCAACCCCTGCTGCCTTCTCAGGTTCCAAAAGCTTCCAAAGGGCTCTGCGGCCATACCCGGGGGCAAGCAGGGGCGAACGACCACAAACAAGGCAGCCACGCCTCCATGAAGCAGGCACACTGACCTGCACCAGGACGCCAGAATCACAAAATACAAAGCTTTGAGCGCCCTCCAGTGTCCACATGTGAGTAGTGCTTGTGGCCAGAAGCTGATGCTCCAGCCTCTGTGGCTAAAGGTGGGGACTGCGATCTCCTCGCCAGAAAGCAGTTGGGGATACTGGGACCACACCCCAAAAATTAGTAAATGGGGGCTCTGTCCTGTGGGCACAGTGGTGATGGCTACCAAAACCCCTGCAACCTCTACCTGCACTTTCCTGGAACAGCATGGCCATGGCTGCCTGGGGCCGGGGCGAGGGGCTACACTACACCCCCGAGGGTCACGGGGTGTACCCCCAAGGGTCCTGAGCACGGCTCCACCTGCGGGGTTTCTCCAGGAACCTCTCAGCTGTCCTGACTCCAGGACAGAAGGTTAAACTGTGGTAATACCTGCATGGTTATAGCACGCACTGGGCAGTGGTCCCCGATTCGAGGGCCCACGGTGGGACCCGGAACAAGAGGCTGCCCCTTGCTGGGACTCAGTTTCCCCAGCTGCACCCCACAGGGACAGGACTCTGACCTCTAAGGTTCTTCCCGGCCCTCACGGGCCACAACCCTAGCGTTCTGGACACAACCACCATGAGCTCTGCATAGGGCGAGCCCCCTGCAGCCCGCCAGGGGGCCCCCCCTCCACTCCACTCCTTGCCCTCCGGGTTTTAGGTGCACACGTACCCGGTCCAGAACACGCACTCACACACACACACACACACACACCCTGTGTGACAGCCCATTCGTCTGGGCCAGTCGCCGCTCTCATGTGGCCAGGCGAAGGGAGAGGGAGGCCCTGTCTCAGCAAAGGCACCGTCAAGAGGCTGGAGCCCCTCCCGCCCCCCCCCCCAAGGAGGAAGCCCGGGGTTTCCCTCGGGGGTCCGGATCCAGCAGAAGCCCGAGGGCAGGACAGAGTAAAAGTCACGGAGACCTCGAGGGACCCAAAGGGCAGCCGTGCCAGGTCAGAACCAAGGATAGTAGCAGCCGTGCGGATGGGGGTGGGGTCACAGGCACAGGTCTACACGCCAGGTCCACCCTGCGCACTTGTGTGGCTGATCGCACCCGGCCGTAGCGCCCAGCCTGTGCGGTATGGCTGTCTTCATCCCATTCTACAGGCGGGGAAACTGAGGCCCCAGGAGATGAAGCAACAGGCCCAATCTCACAGCTAGATCTCAACCCCAGGCAGCCTGACTCCCCAGCCTGTCGCCTCAGCCATTCCATCATCTGGCTCCTCCTGCAGGGGGTGCCCCTGACCCACAACCCTGGCAGCTAAGCAGGGACGTCCCCACACCTGCCCCCAGGCCTGGTCATGCCCCTGTGCCTCCTCGGGGACGGGGGAGACAGGAGGGACCCAGAGGGCTCTGCTGGGACACAGGACTGGGTCAGGGCCCGCCTGGCTCCTCTCTGGGTCCCGTGTCCTGCTCAGTGCCTGGCACCTTGGGACACTGAACACACATTTTCTGAGTGAGTGAATGAGTGAATAAGTGACTACCAGGGCCACACCGCTCTCAACCTCGGTTTCCCCACCTGTCAGCTGCAGGTTGTGCTCGGAGGCCCCTGCAGCTCTGACAGAGTCCAGGACTCCAAGGGACCTGGTGGCCCTGGATTCCTCAGTCACTTCTCAGCTGCTGATTCCACAGGTCCTCCGGGCTCAGGCAAATCCCAGGTTAATATTTCTGGTCCTGCCCTCTTGCAATGAGCCAAAGCATGGGCCAGAACACCAGTTTTATCCGGTCTTGGTCTCAGCCAATCAAGGCAGGACTTCTCATCCTAAACCAGCTCCGAGCCCAGGATTCAGGTCCGGATCATGCATAATCCCCAGGCCCTCTGGCCATCAGGGGGCGCCAGAGGAGGGTTCTGCAGGCACTGAGCTCTGAGCTCTGGGGCTGGGATGGAGCAGGGGTGTCTGAGGGGTACCCATGGCCTTGGGGAGTCTGGAGGAAGTCCCACAGCTCAGTCATGGGCACAGCTGGTGACCACAGTCCCAGCCACATGCAGCCCAAGTGAAAGGTGATGGAGACGATGCCCCCACCCCCACAATGCATCGTCCTGAGAGCCTCCCTCCCCGCCCCGGCCATGTCTGCAGAACACCACAGGCCGGGGCAGCACCCGGCAAGGCCTCTCCCAGAGGTTTCTCTGGCCAAAGCCAACCTCCTGGAGAGAGGGACCCAGGCTCACCTGCCCGGCTGTCTGTGGCTACGGCAGCCTCCCAGCCAGCAAGCCTCCCTGCCTCCACTCCTGCCCACCCGCCAGAGGGCGCACAGTGCTCAGCCACTTCCAACACCTCCCTCCACCTCCCATCACCCGAGACGAGCCCAAGGTCCACAGGACACGGCGTCTGCTCCCAGACCTTGCCTCGTGCCACTTCCCCCTCCGGCTGCTGTCCGGCAGGACAACCTCCTCCCTGGCTCCCGCCACAGGATGAGCCCTCTCCTGCCTCCAGGCCTTTGCGCACGCTGGTCCCTCCGCCGAGAGCACCAGTCCCTCTACTCCTCATGTACCCAGCCCCTTCTCCTTCAGGACTCGGCTCTGGGTCCTGCTCCTTGCAGAGGCCTTTGCTGACCAGCCCACCTCATGCCCAGAAGGGTCAGGCGCTCGTCTGACACCCTGCCCCTCCTTCAGGGCCCCCAGCAGGAGACGTAACTGTAAGCACCCTGCTTGCTCACTTGACCCACTCTGTCTCCATCTGCAAACTCTGTGAGGGCAGGGTCACGCCTGTTTCACTGCCACTGTATCCACGGTGCATAGTAGGTGCTCAGGAAACAGTTAGTGGACAAATGTTGGTTGGCAAGGCAGGAAAGGCACCTCAACCTTCCCCTCCGGGCCAGACGGCTGCTGGCTCCGCTCGGAGAGGCCAAGGCCCCCTTGCACCAGCAGAGGGGTCCAGCCCCGAACGAGGCCAGGTTCAGGTTTCTGCTCACCCCTGAGACTTTGGGGAGTCTCTTCCCACCTGGAAAACGAGGGTGTGGAGTTCAATGGTGCTCAATGGCCCTTCTTATTCTAACAAACTGCCAGGCCCAACCCAGACCGAAAGCCAGTGGTTAGCTCCAAAACCCCCTGTGGGCTGAAATGCGTCCCCTAAAAATTCCGGTGTCAAGGTTCTAACCCCCAGCACCTCAGCACGTGACCTTATTTGGAGACAGGGTTGCTGCAGACATAACTAGTTGAGAGGAGGTCGTACTAGAGCAGGGCCGGCCCCTCATCCAATGTCACGGGCATTATTATAAGACAGGGCAGCCCCAGCAAACACACATACACTCACCTCCCCTCTCCCAAGCTGATGAGTCAGGGACCAGGAGGCCAAGGGCCAAGGGCAACCCCAACCACGGAGCAGGGGGGGCAGAGAGGGCACGGCGTGGCTCCCGGTATTCTCCGCAGTGGGGGCCCCGGGGCAGAGCACCCCCCGCAGAAGCCCTTGTCTAATCTCCGAAGATCCCCGCCGATGCCTGCACTCTCAGGCGAGCTGTGACGGTGAGAGTTTTTTTTTTCCCTCCCTCTTCCCCCTTTAATTAAAAACTATAAATGCCTTATCAAAAGCTAATTAAAAATACCAACACAGTGCCAAGTGGCGAAAAAATAGCTCAGTACGAATATCCGTTTATAACCCTGCAACAGGCTGCGATGACGCAGCAATTAGAGGCTCGTGGGAGGGAGAGGGAGGGAGGGAGCTCCGGCAGCCACAGCGCTTCGGCCCCACCGGCCCCCTCCCCGGGGCACTGGGGACCCCCTGCCCTCTCCGTCCAGCCCTCGTCGTCCTCGCACTGCACAGACCTCAAGGGACAAGGGACCGCGGCACTCGCGAGGCTGTGGACAAGCCGCGTCCCCTCCCTTGTCTCCGTGTCGGGTCTGCAGAGAGGAGGCAATTCTCGAGGGCTGCGGTGACAATTAAGATAATGCGCGAACATCAAGTCCTTTGCCGGGTTTCTAGAACACGGCAGCGCGAACGCTGTTCGCCCTGCTTTGCAGACGTCACCATCTGGTGGCCCTTGACGGCTCGGTAACACGACAGAGACCGAAACGCCGGGCTCCAAGGGGGAATCACGGTGCCGGGCCCTGTGCTCTGCCCTCACCGGGTTGTTTAGCCGTCCGGCGCCCACAGGTGGTGGGTTCTACCGTTATTCCCACATTAGAGACAAGGAGACGGGGCGTGAGGAGGAGAGGCCACTCACCGATGGTGACGGCTGCCACCAAGACACAGCCGGGACAGGAAGCCAGGTCTGAGCCCAGACCCCGCGGCTCTCATCCAGCCAATGTGCTGAATGCAGGGACCCATTCCTGCAGGGACCCCGATGGGGAGCAGGGACCTCCAACGCCCCCAGCTCTGAGCTGCCTCCTCGGCCCGCCTCCCACAGCCGCTCTGGGACGGAATCCGGGAGGAATCCGGTTCCCGATCGGGGCCGGGGCCACCCCCGCCCGCACCGCCGCCCCAGCCCCACGTTCTCACCGCTGGTCCGAGGGTAGGCGGCGAGGGTCCCGTCCTGCAGGCCGGCCAGCAGGTGGAAGGGGCTGCACCGCAGGCAGAGCACGGGCTGCAGGCCGGGGCTCCGGCAGGTCGCCAGGCACTGGGTGCCCGTGTCCACGCTGCTGTAGACCAGGATGCTGTGGGGAGAGGCCCACGTGGCTCTCTTAGCCCCCACACGCCCTCCAGAGAGAAGGGTCGGGGGCTCCCCCTCCCCGCTCAGCCAGGCCCCCTGCCATGTGACCGGGCCTCGGCTGCACCCTTGGGAGGCTCAGACTTTCCCACGGGGAGGCCTTGTGAGGAGGGTGCCTCCCTGGACTCTGTCTTGCGGAGGACTCAGTGGGGGGCGGGGGGGGCCTCCAGAAGCAGCACAGTGAAGGGGCTGCCGGAGTGCAAATCCAGCCACGCCGCCTTCCACCGCATCGGCCCCGGCCTGCTGAGCCTCAGTCCTCTCCAAACCTGGGGCGCAGGCGCCCACCTCATCACCATAGAGAGGAACGAGGTGCAGGCTGGAGCTATGCTGCGCACGGGGCCGGCAGAAAAGGCCACACGCTGTAGGACTCCATGTCTGTGGAACTCGCAGCAGAGACCAGTCCACGGGGACGGGAGGCAGAGGAGTGGTTCCCGGGGTGACTGCTCGGTGAGGACAGGGTCTCGCTAACGCCGGCTCTCCCTGGACGGTAGCTGCCCCGCTGCCCAGGAAGGAGCCAGCTTGCAGGAAGCAGCCCCTAAGGGGTCTCGGTTCAGTGCCGCAGACTCCTGACACCGGCTCCCACGTTGGGCGGCCCCAGTCCCCATCTTCCTTCTCGGAACCAGGGGTGGAAAACGTCGGCGGGCAACAAGCTGACCAAAGCAGCCCCCGCCCAGGCCTGCCACTGGCTGGTCCCGCGCCCACCCCAACCCGCCCCCACCGGCCCCTCACCTGCCGTCCTGGAGCCCCAGGCAGATGGTCGGGTGCGCCGCAGCCGAGGGGTCAGGGGCCGGGTGGCCCTCGTCTCCGTCTCTGTCTCCGCTCTCCCCTTCCTCCGGCTCCGGGATGTACTCCATGCAGAGCACGGGGGCCGCCAGCGGGAAGGACTTGACCGTTCGGGGCGAGGGCCGGTTCAGGGAGAAGATCTCCACCTGGCCGCTGGCACCCTCCTGCCCGCCCCCGACCTGGGGCGGAGACCCACAGAAGCTGTCAGGAGGGGCCCGCGGAGCGGAGGCGGAGCTTCATTCCTGGCCTTCCCCCGCCCTCGCCCCCGCCCCAGTGACCCGTCCCAAACTCCTGCTTGCCACTGATGACTGACAGGAGCAGCCCCCTCCTGCCCACACGCGTCCTGCTGTCACTGCAGGCCGCTTATCCCAGCGTCCAAGGCAGCAAGTTAGATTCGGGGCCCGTAGGAAACCAGGTAAGGAGCTAAGGTGGACTAGATACCAATCAGCTTTCTGTTCCCTTGTCCTCAGGGTAGATTTCAGTCAACAAATAGTGAACATGCACTCTACCCTTTTGAAAGGTCCTTCTCCGCCTGCTCACTGTTTCACTTCAGTGTCAGGCAGACGGCAGGTACTTAATATACACTGGCTGAAGGGGTGCAGGAGTGGATGAGTGGGTGGATGGGTGGATAATGGAAGGAAAAAAGGAGAGAAGGAAGGATGAATGGATGGATGGATGAATGGATGAACGAATGAGTAGATGGGTAAATGCATGGATGAATGGGCAAATGAAGTGAGGAAGGAAGGAAGAAGGATACACGGATGGATGGATGACTGGATGGATGGATGGATGTATGGATGGTAAATGGATGGTGGATACATGGATGGATGGATGGACACATGGATGGATGGATGGATGAATAGATACATGGATGGATGGATGGACACATGGATGGATGGATGGATGAATAGATACATGGATGGATGGTGGATGGATACATGGATGATGGATACATGGATGGATGGTGGATGGATACATGGATGATGGATACATGGAAGGATGGATGGATGGTGGATGGATACATGGATGGGTGGATGGATGGTTGGATGGATGGATGGATGGATACATGGATGGATGGATGGACACATGGATGGATGGTGGATGGGCAGTGGATGGCTACGCGACATGCTAGACACTGGAGAAACAGAGAAGAACAAACCGCCTGCAGGAGGGACATTTGGCGTGGACTCGGAACGGTAAGCCGGAGGCTCCTGCCCAGTGCCTCGAGACAGGAATAAGCCGGGGGAGTCAGAGGACGGCCGGAGGGGTGGTGGGGCTTCGCCAGGAAGCCTGAGGGCAGCAAGGCGGGCTGGGGTCTCCGAGAGACGGCAAGAGCCAGCCCTGACTTCCAACCCCGGGGTGGAGGCCCCGTCCTACGGCCATTGGCAAGAGCCATGCCCACTTATTTGTCCCCCGGTTATCCAGGGACTTGCTAGTCCCTGGTAAGGCTGCAGGTGCCAACCCAGGCACAGGGCCTGGGGCAGCGGTCCCCAGGAAGACCTTGCCGGGTCAAGCCACAAAATGGGAGCCAGCAGGCAGGCGGCTTTCTCCAGCAACTCCCTGCCCGGTGCCACTCTCCCCGTTCCCATCCCGAGGCCAAACTCCTGGCTGGGGACAGCGGTCACTCACCCAGAGGTAGCCCTGCGGGAGGGAGGTGCTGACCGCCGAGAAGCCCAGCAGGGGACAGCTGACAGGACTGTGGACCAGCGCCCCAAGCTGTGGAGACAGAAAAGACACATGCGGCGTTCCGTGTCGGGGTGCCCGGGAGGCCAAGGTCTGGCTGCGCCACCTGCAGGGCTCGGGGGTCGCTATACCTGCAGGTTCCTGGGCCCCATTCAGGCCCCAAACGAGGACCCCTGAGCGGGGGCCGGGGAAGGGACGGGTTTCACAGGGTCTCTGGGAAGCTTCTTTGCGCTCGCCTTGGACCACCGCTGGCCTAGAACCTTCGGGCTAGGAGGGGCCTGGGCGACACCCCTGGACCCCCAGGGACCTTTCCAACTGGCCAGCAACCAGTGAAAACTGGCTGAGAACCACTGACACCCACCCCACCCTCCTTTATGTCACGGGTGGGGAACACGTGGTCCACAGAGGACACGTTTGTGGTCCCGAGGCCACCAGGAAGGCGAGTGATGGGGCCTGGCCTGTGCCCGCCTCCCGAGAAGCAGAGTGGGTGGAGGGTCCCAGAGCCATCCTGCAAACGAGCCACCGGGACGGAGAGCTGGGTGGCGTGTGCAGCCTGCCGACAGGGGCCGGGGGCTCTGTTTGTAACAAGTGTCACCAGGAGCCACCGGCTGCTGGCTCTTCTGCAACTGCTTCCCCAACGTCCACGCCAGGTGGCTCTCTGGGGCGTTTCCTGAGCCCGACCCTGCCTGTCTGTCCCTGACCAGGCCGGCAACGGAGAGAGGTGGCCTGGCCCTGTCACAGGCTTGGCTGGGAACCCTGGGCCGATGGCCAGGGAAGGGGGCAGAGGGGTGACAGCTCAGAGGGGCCAGCTGAGGAGGACTCAGCCACCACCGGACCCTTTCCCGAGCAGGTGCTGCCCTCTGCTGGTGCCGAAGGCCCAGGCCAGCCCCAGCCCTGCTGGAATATTCGAACGAAATTTCTAATGGCCAAGGGTGGGGAGGCCCAAAGAGGTCACCTCTTCCAGCCTCCAGCCCCCCACTCAGGAGTCAGCAACCTTGAAGTTCAGGGCAGGGGCCAGGACTGGCTCCAGGTCGCATAGTAAGTCAGTGGCAAAGTCTCTTCTGGTTGAATTCCGCCCAGAGGCCACACTGGAGGCCTCAGGGTCCCTCCTCCGCCCAGCTGGCTGCCAGCCTTCTGGGCACCCCAGACCCCTGCTCCCCATAACTCTGCTTCTTGGCCACATGCAGCTGGGTGCCCAGCCCTCTCTGCCAGGCTGCGCCTGTCCTCCCGGCTAGGGAGGGGGTAAATGCAGCCCTGGCTCTGGCATTCCCATGGCAACCCCAGCAGCCCCGATGTCAGCAGCGCCCAGGTCCAACACAATGGCTAAACCTCGAACGGCCCCTGGACCCAGAGTCCCGTCCGTGCCCACGCAGCAGAGAGGGCGGCCGCCTGAGGCCGGAGGATGGAGCAGGCTCTGGAGGCAGCTCAGCTGCCACTGGCAGGGGGACCCACCCAACGGCTCTCGGGGTCACGGGGACTAGAGACGGCGGGTGTGCACAGGGGGGCGCCCGGCAGCCGCTGCTTTCCCAAGACTCTGTGGGACATCCTCTCGCGTTCCCCGCGGTGACTCGCTCAGCCGGCACAACACCACCGTGAGGGGAGCGGCTGTTACAGACGAGGGGCTGTGACCGAGTCAGGGGACAGGGGCCCCACGCACTCACAGAGGGCGACAGGCGGGACGGAAGCCACTCGGCTAGTCTGCTGACCCTCCGCCATCCGGCTTCAGGTCCTCTGTGGGCTTCAGCCACTCCACGCCCCCCACTCCACCCCCGTGCTCGCCCTCCCATTCCCCAGGCGCTCGCACAGTGGAGTGCCCCAAGGCAGGCAGTGCCCTGCCGGCTTCCCCAAGCCCCTGTCCCCGGGCAGGCCTCCTGGCTGGACCTCAGCCCCCAGGGACATGGGTCTGTGACGGGCCCTCCCCTTGTCTTCCAGGGGCAGCCTCTCACTTGGATGGAGCTGGGGGTCCAGTGAGAACCTCCTGACACCTCAGGAGTAGTCAGGCCACCAGAAATGCCCCAGAACAAACACCAGTGGCGTTTCCCTCCTGGGGACCAGAAAATCCTCGGACATCCGCTTTCTGAACTCGGGGCGGGCCCTGCGGCGGGCGCGTGTGACATGGATTGCGTCATGCAACCCTCCCTAGAACCCGGTCGGGGAAGCTCTGCAGCCGCCTCAGTTTACGCGCGGAACACGCAGCTGTGACACGGAGCAGTGTCCCTCCTGTTGGACAGCTGGGATTTGAACCTGGGCAGGTGGCTCCCGGTGATGGTCTTCCCCCGCCCCCAACCAGATCCCTCGGGTCAGAGGGCCCAGGCAGGGCCCAGCGCGGGCACCAGTCATACCCGTCCACACTGGAAAGAGAAATGCTCCTTCCCTCGGCCCCCACGTCCCCGTTCCCTTGAGGGGAAACCCAGCACGCACCCTCGGCCAGCTGGCTGACCACGAGCGCTGACCACGGCGGCACTGGGGGCGGCAGGCCAGGGCACTGAGCCTTCTGGGAGGACAGACTCAGCCTCCAGCTCCCACGGGGCCGGCTGCGGAGCCCAGCGGGAATCCCGGGCCCTGGGCCTGGGGGAAGGTGGAGGGAGGGAGGGAGGGAGGGGCGCTGGCCAGCAGGTTCGCAACATTCCGAGGTGAGGGTCAAGGCACCAGCGCAGCGAGGCCCTAAGGCGCCTGCCACCGGCACTGGGCTGATGACGGGGCATATCTGTCCGTCTGTCCGTCTGTCCGTCTGTCCAGGCTGGGAGGCAGGCACTGGCACTGTGAGGGTGTCTCGGGGCCCAGCAAACGGGATATGCATGCCCTGGTAGGTCCCTCGGGAGCGCCACAGGCACATTACCCACAGTTCCCTGGGCTCTCGTTGGGGGCTCCCCAGGGCGGGGGGTGGGGATGCCTCCAGCCCGCACATCCCGGCCCTGAGAGCTCCGAATGGAGAGCCTCTGGGGCCCCTTTCCCTCAGTTTCAGAGTGGCAGGTGGCTCCACACCTGGGTGGGGGTTCCTTCTGCCCTGGAGGCGTGGCCTGTGTGTGACTCTGCCCCCCCAGGGGGTGACCCATCAGTAAGTCTCAGAGTCCCGAGAGGCCCAGGGGGGAAGGGAGGTGGGGACCGTTCCCCACCCCACCTGGTCGGCCTTCCCCACACAGGCCCTAAGGCCAGGTGGGACACGGTCAGGGTGGACCCTGAACAGTCCCCACTCCTCGCGCCCCGAGGCCTGCTGGGAAGGAGCTCCGAAGACGCAGCAGGCCTTTGGTCCCTCAGTATGTGAGGACGGAAGCCCTACGCAGGGCAGGCTCCCCCAGGCCGACAGAAATGAACGGCGTCCCAGCCACCCCTGGAATTTTTAGTGGGGGGGCCACACCGCGGCACACACCAGCTGAGCCCCCGCGGGAGGCGGAAAGGGGAGGGACCCGGCAGGAGTCTAGAAGAATCTCCCTCGAGTGCTGCTCCGAAACCCCCCTCCCAGCCTCCAGGACTGACAGCCCACCTCTGCGGGCAGCTGGGGGGACGAGAGAGCGAACCCCTGAGAAGCAGCTCCCGGAGCCAGGCCTGGCACCCAGGCACCTCGGGGGGTGGGGGAAGCTCTCCGTCACACGGCCAAGACCAAAGAACTTTGAGAACTATCTGCCGGTTGCTATGGCCACTGCTGACTGAGCACAGGTCATGGGTGTAAGGCGCGGTGCCGGGGGCCTGCTTCTGGGGCTCTCTCCCCCTGAGCCCCTAAATCTGGCAGTGGCGCCCAGGGCACCACACCGCCAACAGCGCCCCCTTCCGGGGGCACGAGCCAAAGACCTGGGCACAGGTTGTCTCTCCTGCCCCTCAGCCCCCGTCCAACCTCCCACCGCAGGCCGGCCCTGCTCCACCGCACTCCCCGCCTGTGTCCCCACGTCCCCCCCACCCCCCCCGGCCTCCACCAGGGCCAGGGCCACACAGGGGAGGACAGGGGGCGCTCCCCTCGGGCACCAAGCCTCAGGAGGTGTCCAAACACTCAGACGTCAGAAAAATATTTCAATGCCATTTTTAAAAGTCAAAATTAACGCAAATACCCTGGCTGGCATAGCTCAGTGGATTGAGCACGGGCTGCAAACCAAAGCATCGCAGGTTCGATTCCCAGTCAGGGCACATGACTGGGTTGCAGGCCACGGCCCCCAGCAACCACACATTGATGTTTCTCTCTCTCTCTTTCTCCCTCCCTTCCCTCTCTAAAAATAAATAAATAAAGTCTTTTAAAAAATTAACGCAAAAAATATCCATGATGAACAAACTACCAGGAGTTTAAATGAAGGCAGGACCTGACCCTGCCCCGCCCTCATCTTGGCCCTTCACTTACAGACAAGCAGCTACACCAACGCCACTGTGTGCTGATTTGAATTTTTTAAATATGGCATCAAAACATCACTTCTCTTGGGAGTGTCAGCGCCCCAGGGAAGGGCCTCCCTCGCCTCACCCCCGCCCCCATGGCCCTGCCCCCGCCCCGCCTGGGCTCCACAGGCCCCGCGCTAGGTTCTGCGTGGGCCCCTCCGTCTCGGTGCACACTCACAGAACGGCCAGAGGGATCGGAGGACCCTTCCAAAACCACAAGTCAGACCACGCCCGCCCTCTGCTAGGAGCCGTCCTTGGCTTTTGGCGGCTCTGAGAACAAACCCCAAACCCGGCCCGGCTCACCCGCCCTCAGACCTCACCGTCCAGCCTCCCCTCCTGACTCACCCAGCCACAGCCCGCGGGCTGCCCCGACTGCACCTGCGGGCATGTGGGGGGGAGGGGAGGGAGGCGGGCACTGCTCTCTGTTGCTTTGTCCATTTGGAACACTCTTCCCCTGGGCCCTGGTGGGCTTGCATCGTTCTGTCATTCAGGTCTCAGTTTAAATGCCACCTCCTCCAAGAGGCCCTCTCTGACTCCCTCCCTATGCTGGCCTCACCTATGTATCTATTAGATCTGATCTACTTTCCTGATAATGCACACGGCTCTCTTCTCTTTCCTTTTGTTTTTCCGGGGTCTTTCCTGTCTCTCTCTAGATTGAAGCTACGTGAGGGTACGTGGCATGGTTTGGGCACCACTATATTCTCAGTGCCCAGCACAGGGCCTGGCACATAGTAGGTGCTCAATGATTATTTGCAGATGGACACACAGAGGAATGGGTGAACTAATGAACAAACTGACATCTCAAGGCTACGTTCTTTCAGCTACTAAGAGCCCCGACCTACAGCCCCACCAGCTTATCTCCTGGGATTTATCTGTCTGGGCCCAGGCGCCAAGCTTGCTCCCCCTTCCCCAGAGCTTAGATGGCCTCGGCGCCCTGGGAGGACCAGGGGCGGCCATTGCTCCAGATAAAGGAGTGACGTTGGCCAGGACCCCAGGGACAGATGACCGAGCAAGGTTGCCACTCCTGGGCCCGTCGGGACTGGCAGTGTCATTTTCAGAAAGTCATGCCATCTTTCTGAGCCTGAGGGGGCCCTTCCCTGTGAAATATGTCTGGAAACAGCTACATAGAGGGTTCTCATAAACATCAGAACAGGAGAGGGAGGGCAGAGCAGTGGGCAGCACGGGAGGTGCCTGACGACCGGGGGGCGTGGGGGCTGCGGAATGTGTGCCCCCCACACCCCGCCCACATCACAGCCGACTGCTGCTCTGGGCGATTGGGTCCAACCCCCCCGCAAAGGGTCCAGCCCACCGAGTCCCTCTGGCTCAGCTACTTGGGCATATTCCGGCCTATCTTCTGGGCTGGAGCCATGCCATGGACAGATGAGATCATCGCTATTTGTTAGCTCGAAATAATGGAATTTTCCATTCGCTTGACCCAATGAGCGCCTCTGCCCGCATGTTTTTGGTGAGAAAGCTGACTCCTAAGGCAACAGAAAGGCCCCGCCAACTCCATCGGGAAGAAGCTGAGGAGCTGGATGTGGAGCCAGGCCCCCCCGCACCGGCTCCCGCTGTGGGTACAGCCCGGAAATGCCGGCCCTCCCGGGAGGAGGCGAGCTCAGCAGCACCTGCCCCACTCACCTGCAGGCTGAGGCCCCGGGAGGAGAAGGCGGGGGTGCAGCAGGCCAGGGTCGGGCACCAGAACGGGGCTTTGCTCTTCTTGTCCTCGTCCGGACAGCGCCAGCCCGGCTGGTTCTCCTCTCCTGCAGCAGAAGGACGGAGCTGGGTGGAGCGGGTCAGAGTCGGCGGCCCAGGGGGAAAAGTGAGCAGCCCGGGGGACCCGGCAGGCCCCAGGGGCCCGGACTGCACGGCGGCCGAGCCACACCCACCCCAGCCCTACTCTGGCCCATCTGAGACGAAATCCAGCCCTGCCCCGTGGTCGTGGCCCTGGGTCCCCAGCAGAGAGCGAGGACACCTTAGGTCTGAGTCCCAGCCTGACCAGCCTTTTGCTTAGCGACCTTGTGCAAATCACCCCAACTCCCCGAGCCTCGATTTCTTCACCTGTGAAACAGGGACAATAAAAACACCTTCGTCCCCGGGTTGTTGTGAGCATCCAACGAAATGAGAGGGGGGAGGGGGTGTCAAGGGGCCTTGAGAGGCTGAACTCTGCCCAGGCCCAGCTGCCTTGCCCTGACCTTCTCGAGACAGGAGAAGGTCATAAGCCAGCCAAGGTGAGAGACAATTCTGGATTGTGAAGATGCAAGTTCAGGCTGCCTGATGGTGATGGTGATGGTGCTGGTGAAGGGGAAGGCTCCTTCTCCTGCTTCCTTTGCAGCCACCCTGAAACCTCCAGGTTCCCCTGTCCAACTGGGTACAGGAGCCCCCAGGGACCGGTCACAAGCACAGACACCCAGGCCTGAGCCCAGGCCCTGGTCTCACACTCGGAGACCTCTGATCACCTGCTAAACCGCCTTCTCTGCAGCAGCCCCTTCATGTGGGTCAGGGCTCCCGCCTCCAGGAAGTCCTCCCTGACCACCCTGGCTGCAGCGGCCCTCTTCTCTCAGGGGGCAAGGCCTTGACCCTGTTTCGTTTCTCCCACAGCCTTCACCACTATCTACAACCATTGTGCCTGCGTTCCTGTTTATAACCCATCTCCATGTGTCTCTGGAATGCCGGTTCAAGGCAGAAGGATCTGGGGTATCTCATTCACCGCTGTCTCCCTGGCACCCAGCACACTACCTGCGTGGAGTTAGTGCTCGACGAACACGGGTTAAAAGAAGGAATGGAAGGAGTGAGCGAGTGGGCGGGTGAGCAGACCTCTGTCTCTTCCAAAGAGTTCTCCCCGCTGAGGAGCCGCCCTTACGCTCCACATGACAACGACCGCCTTCCCGGGAGCTGGACAGCAGGGACGAGGGGCAGCTAAAGCGCACCTACTGTGTGTCCACACATCAGGGCTCACACTGGGTGCAACACATGTCCCCTGGCTTCTCTTTCCCAGTAACCGAGCACAGTCAGACGACGATTTTCACTTTATGGGTGACAAGGCAGGCGTCATGCTAGACGGCCAAGCCCGCCTGGGCGCCAACGGTCTATCCGAAACTCAGAGCCTGGGCTCTCTGTACTAAACTCTCTGGCAGTCTCCCAGGCCCGCCCCCTACTGACAGCCACGGGCATGGCTGACTCCGGCCGTGGTGACGCTGGACAACGAGCAGGCAAAAGCCAGAGACGCTGGGGCACCTCAAGCGACAGCGTCCGCTTAACGTCTGGTGTGAGTTACACACGACGACTACGGCCTCACAGTCCAGTGCCTACAGGCATCGTGCACTTGACATTGGCCGGGAGGGCAGATGTTGCGTTCACGGTTCCCATCAGGAAAAAATGACAGACAGGCAGGCAGGAGGGCCTCTGTGGAGGGGAGGGGCTCGTTACGGCCTAGACGGTGGTGCTGGGTTCGCACGAACCCCCACACTCAGGGAGCTGCATGCATTCAGTATGCACAGCTTTGGTATGTCAACCATGCCTCAATAAGGTGGATTTTTTTTTAACAATGCCATTGCTACCAGAGAAAAGTGGCACCTGAGTGTCAGTCGCAGCAGGAGGAGCTGGAATGAGGTAGCGGGTGTGGACGCTCTTTGGGAAGTTAAAGACCTTTGCACATGTCGGCCGTCACTGCTTGGGCACCTCGAGACAGCAGAGGCTCCAGTGCGTGTCCCCGGCCGGCACTCTTGCCCGGGGTGCCCTCTCCCACCAGCAGCAGGGTCTCTGGGCGGTGAGCTCGTTCCCTAAACCGACCCTCTGCCCCTCTGTGCCCAGCAGACAAAGTCGCATCCAACCTGGTGCCTTCCACGGAGAAGGAGAGGCCGTCGGGGAAAGGGCAAGGACAACGATGCCACACTTCGCGGCTCACAAAGCTGCCTCACATGCCGTCTCCTTTAACAATGGTGGCCACCCGGGTTCGGTGTCTCCACCCCGCTCTCCCCTGAGCAAACAGAGGCCTGTGGAAGTCAAAGGCAGGGCACAGGGGCCTAGGAACTGAGCCACGGGAGTGCTCCACACAGCTCTCGCCATGCAGAGTGACCTCGGAGATGGCCCACCCACCCGTGGGCAGCCCCCACCCCCTCTGCAGGACTAAAGAGGGGCGAGCTGTGAGTGCGTCCCTGCCCTCAAGGAGCTCACAGTCCCACAGCCCCTCAGCCCCTCACCTCTGCCAGGCAGGGGCCCCGCAGAGCACCCAGACCCCACCCCTTGCCAGGTGGCCTCTGGAGCTCCCTCCGTGAACATAAGTCCCTCCCCCCGGTCACCACGTCACGCTGAGCTCCACCCCTCCCCCCTTCCCCGCAGCCCTCTGACTCCTGGCAATTTATTAGTGCATATTTCTGCAACGATCTGACCTTCTCCTTCCAGATGGTGCCTTCCCCGCCTGCGCCTGGGAGCGTTAAAAGGAAATGGGGTTGGGGCGGCCCATCTGCCACTGCCATCGTCCCCGCCACAGAGCCAGAGCGGCTGGGACCGAATCAGAGGGCTGCTGCTGCTGCTGCTGCTGGAAACTGAGGGCCCGCTTGGGACGAGCGACATTAAGGGCTGGCACCGGCGGCAGAGCTGCGGTTTCCAAGTGACGTTAAGTGGGGGCTTATTTAGCACCCGGCTCGGCAGCACCCGCTGAACACAAGGGTGCCTGTCCGTGGGGCGGCAGGGGCAGCTCAGGGCTGGGCGCCCCCGCCCCTCCGGCTCCTCCACCTCCGAGCCCACAGAACAGCCCCGCAGGCTGCAGGAGGCTGGCCCTGACCCAGGGGCCCTGGCAGATCCCGGCCCGGCCTGGCCCCCGGCTCAGCGTGGCGCTGAGCTGGGCACTTCTCCCCCCACCCCCCACCCCTGCCCCCTGCCCTGAGACTGCTGCCTCATCTGGAAAATTCAGGAACCATTCCAACCACTCAGAGCTGTCCTGAGCGCCGGAAAGAACAGAGCAGAGAGTACACCTGGCCTGGGCGGGGCACCCAGGAAAAGTGCCTGCTATTGGCCACTGTCCTGGAGGGTAAGGGCACTGCCTGCGCTACCCAGGAGTACCAGGTGATGCCCACAGGGCTGCCCCACTAAGCACCGCTGGCCCGCCCTGCTGCTCCAGCCCCGACCGGAGTCCTGTGCGCCTCCTGCGTTCAACGGCAGCGTCCTGCCTCCTGTTGCTCTGCCCCGTGGACAGCCGACCGCCCTCCTCTACCTCCCCTGCCCCCGTCCCGGCTCAGACGTCAGGGCTGGCGGGGCCACAGCACGGCCTTCCCCAAACACCCTCCCCCGCAGGCAGACGCTGGAGGCTGGGGAAGCGGCCCCAGCCGGCCCACAGGGGTAACACCAAAGTCTGGCCCTATTGCCCCCTCTACTCCCGCCCAGAGGGCAGATCTACTGCTTCCGGCCCAGGGCTTGGCCAGGTCCCAAGCTCAGGGTGGTCAAGGGTCCGAGGACAGGAGGGGGAGAGTGCGCACCTGGGCTGGGCTTAGACCTCCATACCTGGACCACGGCCAGGAGGGGCAATGGCATCGAGGTGAGGGCTGGGGGCTGGAAAAGCAGCCAAGTCAGAGGCAGCAACGGAGGCTGCACCCGTGAGAACCCACCCCTGGGAGCGTGGGATCGGCCCACACAGCCCGCCCTGCCCAGGGGGTGAGGCACAAGAGGCCGTGGTGGGAGAGCAGCCAGGGGCCCGGCAGCCGGGGACACTGAGAGCTGAGGATGGGGGAGACACAGGAAGGAACATCAGAAGCCCCTTCCTTCTCCAACGCCTCCCACCTGCAGCCCTTCTCCGGAGTGACGCAAACGGGAGGGTGATCGGCAGAAAGGTGGGAGGGTTTCCTGGCCCGGCTCTGCACAAAATCACTCGCGACCTCAGGCCGTGCGATGCAGCACTCCTGTGCTAGGAGCTCCTCCCGTGGGCCAGCTGCTGGCCGTCCCAGACGCCCGCCGACACGCACCATCTCCCCGCACGCCCACTGGAGACCTGTGGTGGGGGCACTGGCATGGTCCCCACTCTCTGACGGTGAACCCCAGGCATCTAGGAGCTGCGTCACGTGCCCGAGATCACGGAGCTGGTCAGGCGAGCGGCAGAGCTGGGAACCGAACCCAGGATCCCCAAAACACAGCAAGGAAAGGGCTCTGGGAAGCCTGCCTTCCCCAGAACCACACGGCACAGCGGTGGCCACGACAGGAGGTGAACCGGGTCCCCAGACTCGCCAGATCCCGTCCTTCCAAGGGGCAGAACCGACGCCCCCTCCCGGGTCCCAGCCCTCTCCTCTCTGTCTTCAGTGGGTTATGATCAGCATTGCAGTCAGGGAGAGAGTAAGACACAGAAAAACAAATTAGAGGAATAATGTCCTTTGTGAATAATTTTTTAAAATATATTCTAATGGGCTCCCGTGATTTTTCCCTCCCCACCAGGCACAGAAGATAAAAAAAAACAAAACTGGCAAAATAGAAGGGACAAATTATTCAAGCCCCGGGGGACCCAGGCATTCAAAGAAGATTTCAAATGACTGTCATTCCATTAAAACTTTCTGCTGCAGTGAGAACTTTTTGCTGTGCAGACAAAGGGCGGCTGAGCTCCGCAGGCAGCCGAGAACCGAGGTGCTCACCTCAGCCGGCGCCTCTCCCTCCGACATCAGGCTCCACTCAGCAAAGCACCTGGGGTTCCAACAGGAGACCCACCTGCCTTTAGAGCAGGTGGACAGTCAGGGCTGAGGCATCTTCCCGAGATGCGACTGCTGTGCAAGTGACCGCTGCGTGAGCGGGAGCGGAGCGCGGGCCTGCGGCCCGGCAGGTGGGGAGCTGACCCAGCCTTTCCTCGGGCCGGAATTCCCAGAGTCCTCTGCCACAGCCTCTGCTTCACATCCTTCCTCCACCCTCCTGGTCGCCGCGAAACATCCGGCAGAGGCCTGGCAACATCAGCTCCAGATCCAAGAAGGGACTGGAGGAGCAGAAGCCTCCTCCCCAGTCCCCCTCTGACCTCCACGCGCCCTCTGTGCACAGCGCCAGGATGATTCGCTGGAACAGAAGCCAGGCCACACCCCTCTCCAGCTCTCGGAGCTGCCACGAACAGCTCCCGTCACATCCCGAGTGAGCTCCGTACACCTCGCCCTGGCTTTCTAGAAAACCTGCCCCTCTCCTCCACCCACCCAATTTGCCGGCTCTGGTCACCTCAGGACCTTTGCACCTGCCGTTTTCAAGCCTGGGTCATTTTTCCCAACATTGTGCATGGCTTCAGATGTCACCGCCTCAGATGCCCTCCGTGATAGCACACCCGACCCCCACGCTTGGTGCCAGTCATGTCACCCAGCGCCATACCCCTGGCAGCGCACCCCTCCCTGCAGATCTGCTCCATGTAAAGTCTGCCTGCCCCCCACTAAGTTGTGCGTTCCTTGAGACCAGGGACCTTTCTGCCTCTGCCACTGCCCTTTTCCCGTAGCCTGAAATTACTGCAGAGACTCAATAAACAGTTTCTTAATTGATGAGAGCCATTGATGAAAGTCCCAACTTCTTTCCGGAAATGTCTCAGAACCTATTGGAAACATACACTTATCTATAACAAGATCACAGCGGAAACAAGAATGAAAAAGAAATCACTGCTGTTGGCTGGAATCCGCAAATGAGAAGCCCAGCCCCTCACAGGGAATGACAGCTCTGGGCGGCGAGGCCCCGGGCCTGCTGTCAATTCCCAAAAAGCACAGATGAAATGACAGCTTAGTGGACGTGGTCTGACCGGCCGACACTCGCCAACCTGAGGAGGCAGAATGGACAGGGACTGAGAGCGGGCCACACACAGACACGGGCAGCAACTGCCCAGCGCCCACCTGGCCTGCTGTGCAAGCTCAGGCGAGTCACCGCGCCTCTCGGGGCCTCGGGACCCTCGACTGTGAACAGGGGTTCACGACAGCCCTCCCTCGGAGGGCCGCTGTGAACGGGAAGTGAAGGAAGTGTGTAAAGTGCTTAGAAAAACGCGTGTGCAAGGAAGCGCTCTGTGAATACAGATATCCATCATTACCTCTGTTATTAGGCGGTGCCTGGGAGGGGAAAAAAAAAACTAAAGAGATTCTTGGCTGAAAATCAGTGTCTCCTAACCAGCATCGTTTTTTGGTAGCAGCTTTGCTGAACTATATAATTCAGCTATCATAGAAGCTATGTTTTAAAAGTGATACTTCACTGGTTTCTAGTACAGGAAGAGTTGGGTAACCATCATTCCAAAATTAAGAGCCTTTTTACCACTCCCACAAAAAAAAACAAAACTCCCTTAGCAGTTTCTCTCCATTTCCTGTCCCCCCACCCCCAGGTCCCTGGCGACCACTGATGCACCTTGTGTCGACCCCCACAGTTTTACAGATGGGGAGGCTGAGGCTTGGAGAGGGGAAGCCACTTGTCCAAGGTCACTAGCAGGGTCTCAGGACTCAGGACCCTTGCTCCAGCTGTTTCTCCACCACCTCCCCCCAACTCGGGAGCCTCCTCCCCCACGAGCCTGGATGCCCCCCACGCACACCCAGATACACACCCCACAACTCCCCTCCTCCGGGCCTGCCTCCTGAGGTGCTCTCTCGGGGGCTTTACTCACGGAGTCCAATCTTGGCCAAGTGCAACCTGTTGACCCAGGAGATCTTGCTCAGGGGGTTGGGGGTGATGAAGACCACCATGAAGCTGATGGGGCGGCCGGACCTGGGGTGAGAAGGCGAGTGAGTGCTCGGAACAAGGGTCTGGCTCCCCCTGCACAAGCACCCGGCTCTCCCCTCACCCCACGTGCCCCGGAGAAGAGTGAGGTCCGCACAGAGCACCAAGTGTGGCCAGAGAGGCCCGTGGCCCGCCCAGCAACGCCTCAGTCCCCTGGGGGAGGAGCCCCTCCACTCACCACGGCCCCCAGAGGAAGGCACCTCCCCCAGAGTGGCCAGGCCACACTCCAGCCCAGCCCCAGGGGCCTCAGCCCGGGTGCCCAGCAGAGCCAGAGGTGTCTGGCCGTCTGTGGGCAGTGACTCGAGAGGCCCTGCCAGGGCTCCACGTGGCCAGCTTCCCACGGGCCTTGTCAGGCACCTGTGCGCGTCTGACCGGGAGCCTCCACAAGGAGGGACCAGTCTCCCTCGGGCCTGTGACCGGCACCTGGCACCGCGCGGTTGCTTGGCAAATGTTGGCCAGAGGGACACATGAATGAGCGAAGAAATGGATGAGTGAGGTTGTGCACAGGCTTGGGGCAGCCAGAGGTCACTGCTGTCCCCACACTGTCCTCTCACGGTGGAGCATCGGGGGCCCCTCAGTGTTCCATGGGGCCTACTCCCCGCCACGGGCCATGCCAGCCCCCAGGAGGCGAGCTGGACCAGTGTCACTGACCCTCTGCAGTGCAGGGGGAGGAAGGGGCGCAGAGGAGGGAAGGGAGGCCACTCAGCAGGGCGGTGACAGAGACCTGGTTAGGGCTCCAAGGTGCTGCCTCCCGCCCCCAGTCCTGAGCCTGGCCTCCTGGGCTCACGGCCCTGCCTCAAACTGTCGCGCTCCAACCTTCCCTTCCCTGTAGCCATTTGGTTTATAACTCGGCCCCCCACCCAGAAGGTCAAAACCTGACCTCCAAGCCCCTCACTGCGCCATCCTAAGCTTCACAGTCAGACAGACCCCGGGGAACCCAGCTCTGCCTCTTCCTATGTGGCCTTGGACCTGGCCTGTAACTCTCTGAGCCTCACCTTCCTCATCTGTAAAATGGGGCAATAACACCCACCTCACTGAGCTGTGGAAGGACAGATACCTTTCCCCGCCTCTGCCAGGCTGCCATCGGCTCCACCGACGGCAGCGGAGGGTCTACAGACCACAAGCTGCTGTGGGGGCGTTAGGGAATGGGGCGGTGCTGCGGGGGGCAGGAGGGTCCGTGAAAGGAGACCCAGGGCCTGGTCCCAGGGGACGGCACTGTCCAGTGTAAATGAAAAGGACACGGCACAAATGGAACCAGCCAACAGCAGAGTGTCCGAGTGCCCTAGCAGGGGATGGGCTTGTCCTGGGCAGGAAAGGGGGCTCCTCTATTCGTTCATTCGCTTGCTCGCTCATTCACTCGCTCATTCACTCACTCATTCATTCACTCACTCATTTATTCATTCATTCACTCACTCATGCACTCATTCATTCATTCACTCATTTATTCATTCATTCACTCACTCATTCAATCATTCATTCACTCACTCATGTACTCACTCATTCACTCATTTATTCATTTATTCATTCACTCACTCCCTCATTCACTCACTCATTTATTCATTCACTCACTCATTTAATCACTCCCTCATTCATTTACTCATTCACTCCTTCCCTCCCTCCCTCCCTCACTCACTCACTCACTTTCACTCACTCTTTCATTCACTCAACTGTGAGCCCCTGCTCTGTGCCCAACGCTGTGCGGGGCACGGCCCACAGTGAGCACACACCCACCCCCATCACAGTGACACTGACAAACAGGGGGACTCCAGGAGCCCCCTCTGAGCGCCCCCACTTCTCCGCGGGCCCCTCCGCCCTCACTTGTCGGGTTTCCCGGGAAGCAGGAGCCTGAGGCGGCACTTGTTGGCCGAGTGGATCTCCTCCTCCTTCACCCGCATGAGCCTCTGCAGGGCCAGGCACCAGTCTTGAGCCACCGTCATGTTCAGGTTCTAGGGTTAAGAAGGTCAGTGAAGTCACCACACAGCCCACCAGCTCCCCAAAAGCCACCACAGGTCCTACGGCCATCGGGGTACCCCAGGGAGAGAAACTGGGGACGAGTCACAGCCAGGAAGCTCGTTCGGTCCGTCGCAGCAGGGCCCAGCTCCCCCGGGCTCTGGGCTGCAGTGGGCCGCCCAGCCCTTGGTCAGACCCCACTCGGCACCCCTGCTCTGAGAGGGACACCCCCTCCTAGCCAGCGTCCTCTGCAGCCTGAGGCAACGCCAGGAAGGGGCTGCAAGGCTGACTGTGCAAAAAACAACAACAAAAAATGCCCGGCACCGGGGCCCCTCCATGGGAACCAGAGCTTCAGCCTGAACCAGGGGCCATGGCCCAGACTTCTAAGCAGCGACAGGGGGCGTAACCACTCCTGCTGCCTGTGGAAATGCAAAGCCAACGCCACACCAGGGGCCAGGCCAGGAGAACAGCCCCCAGCTCTGCCTGCCGAGTCTGGGCACTGCCCGCAGGGAGGGGCCTGGAGCCCCCGAGGGCGGGCCAGCGCCGCCTACCTGGTAGGTGCCGTGCAGCGTGCTGATGAGGAGGGTGATCTGCTCCACCACGGCCAGGTCCTTCTGCAGGTCCTGCAGCTCCTGGAAGAGTCGCGGGGGACCGAAGTACACCTTATCTGGGCAGAGGGGGACCCAAGTCAGCCTCGGGAGTGGGAAGTCGGCAGTGAGAACCCGAGCACCCACTCACTGCCGGACAGGAGAGCTGTCGCCCTGGGGATGCGGCACCAGAGACGCAGGAAGAAACGTGACCAGGCTCGTATGTCTACTGGGGGACACGGGTCCAGTCACAGGTAGCGCCCAGCACCTGCGACCCAGGACACATGGTCAGTCTGTACCAAGGGCCACAGGAGACCGGAAGACTGAGGACCAGCTGCCCCTGCCAGACACGGGGGGCCTTCACAGGGCCAGGAGCGCGGTGGGCGCCGCCGAGGAGTAGAACAGCACGTGCAAAGGCACTGTGGCCCGAGGAAGCCCGTGAACAGCAAGTCGTTGGAGAACATCCTGGGGACCTGCTAGGTGCCAGGTTCTATCCCAGGTGTTAGAGCCATGGCTGTGAACAAGACAGGCAGGGTCCCCACGCTGACAGAGCTCGAGACCTGGGGGCAGGGGAGCAGTCCGCCACAACCCCAGACGGTGGCGGGTGCTGAGGGGAGGAACCATATCAGAGTGACCCGACAGCGGTGGGGGTGAGGAAGCCCAGAGGTCTGCTGAGGACCCGGATGGAGTGTCGGGGCTGTAGGCAGCGGGCAGCGGGCAGCAGGAGGCTGGGCAGGAGTGGCCGGCAGGCCTGCAGGGGGAAGTCCTTGAGCGCCACGCCGGGGGTTTGGGCCGTCTTCTCCAGGTCACGGTTTCTCAAGCTGAGATCTTACAGGACCCCGGGGAGGGGAATTGTTTGGGGTTGCCGTTGAGACCATTTAAGAAAGCAGATGCACACCTCGAGTCACCCGGATACAGTGACTTCAAAGCCACGTTGCGTGGCACAGGGCCGGGGCTTCCGTGGACTTCGGTCCCGAGCAGGCGACGTGGTGGCCCCCAGTAGGGAGCAAGGAGCAAAGTGGACAGGGGGAGTGAGCGAAGCTCGTGCCAGAAACAGGACGAGACCGGCTCTGCGGGGACCCCGACACGTGAGCTGGTGGGAAACGCGGGCCACCGTACGCGGTGCCCTGGGCCGTGGGTGTGGAGGGCTCCGGAGAGCCCGCCCCCCGGAGGCCGCTCCCGCGTGGTGAGCCGTTTGGTCCCCGCAAAACAACGTCGCCCATCGCGAGAAATTAATGCCGTTCATTTGAATTTTATCATTTTGTAGCTTCGTTTTTATCCCATTTGTGATTTTTGGTTTTGGTTTTTATGGTTGTTCAAGGGGTATGAGCATAAGGCGTCTATTATACCTCGCCTTATACTTGTACACATTTGAATAACAATATAATAAAAAAATCATTCACAGCCAACTGGAGTTCAAAAAGAATCTCTATCTTCCCCTTTACAGGGGGTCCTGAAATGACTCTCATTTCGGGAATGCGGCCACAGACAAACTGTCACTGATGGAGGGTCCCCGAGGGAGGGTCCCAGGGTGAGGGCAGAGTGCGGAGGGGGGGGGGGGCGTGGAGGAGAGCCTGGGCGGGAGGCAGAGCCAAGGTCCCCACCCGCCCCGCCCCCCGACCAGTGAGGCTTCTGGGGACCGGCAGCCCTTGGAGCCGCACAGACCTGGGGAGAAGATGCCGCATCCGGATGTGGGCGCAGCTGTCTGGCCCGGCCCCCCAAGGGCAAGGGTGATGCAATCACCCTCCATTTCCAGAACTGCCAACAGCCCCATGAGGCAACCTCCAGGGTCAGGTGACAACCAGAGCCCCCCCCCCCCCCGCCCCATTCAGAGACTGAGAGCAGCCGGGCGCTGGGGAGAGGTAGTGCGGCCGAGCCCCTCCCAGCCAGCCGACCACTCTTCTCTGCCGGCCCTGCACCTGGACGCCCTTCATTCATTCAACAAACATCATCCGCACCGCCTCAAACCGGCCTCGGGCAGGGCCGCAGTCACACCCGCCGCTGAGGGGCAAACGTGGCCTTGAGAGCACCGGTGGGGGTGGGGAGGGGTGGGGCCTGGTCCAGAATTGGAAAAGGCTTCCACGGGAAGGGGCCCCTGAACCAGGATGAGCAAGGGCGAGTGGACAAAAACAAGGCGGCAGGAGCTTGCTCAGCGGGGAAAAGGGCAAAGGCAGGAGAAGGCCCTGGGGCAGGAGGGGGCTCCCGGACCCAGGAACCCCGAGGCCGGTGTGGCCATGCCCGGGGGTCAAAGGGGCAGAGTGGGCTGAGGAAGGGCCATGGGCGCCTCCAGGAGGGACACATGGCCTGAGTTAGGACCGGGAACCGGGAACTCACCCTGAGACCCGGGGAGGCCGCTGGGACACACACAGACCCGACCGGCATTTCGCAGAGTCGGCTCTGGGGACGGGTACAGGATGGGCAGCAAAGGGACAAGGATGGAGGGCAGGACAGCAGCCGGACCGCCGCCGACCACGCTGACCTCAGCCATCGTGCAGAGGGAGAGAAGTCCCCGACAGAGAGAGAGGCCACCGAGCGTCACGCCCGAGGGGTCATTCTGCTCGTGTCCCAAAGAGTCTGAGGGGATGGCCGGGACAGGGGAAGGCGGAGCCAGGCAGGGCCAGGCAGCCCTGAGCCTGGTCCCTGAGGGGCGGGGGGAGGGTGAGCGTCACGGGGACCCTCACTGTCCGGAGGGGCAGACTGAAGCACAGAGAGGAGGCGACACCTGCACACGTGCCCCAGGGAGGCGGCAATGGCGGGGCAGGGACTAGAAGTCACACTTTCTGGCCCCAAGGTCACCGCCTGTACGTGCACAAGTGGGGGCACAAGGGCACGTGGGGCTGGGGTGGGCAGGGGCGTGGCTGCAGGAAGTGCCTGTGCACCCGTGGGTGAGAGTTCACACACAGCATGGGGCTGCCAACCAGCAAGAGCCCCTGGACCAAGCCGCCCCCTGGCCCAGGGGCCCCAGACGGGCACTGGAGCCCGGGCGGATGCTCCCCGGGCAGCAGCTGGGCAGGTACTCACTCTGGGCCTGGCCCGAGGCAGAGGCCTTCTTGGCGCCAGCGTGCTGGATGAGCACGTTGTCCTTGTCGTAGGAGCCGCCCTCCTGGCCGGCCTCCACCACCTGCACCTGCGGCAGCGCCGTGTTCCACTTCACCACGTACTTGGGCCCCAGGGGCACCAGGCTGCTGATCTCCAGCTGGCCCCTGCCAGCACAGACAGAGCGAGGCCCGTGAGGCGGCGGCACCCGGCCCCGGGACCGACCCCGAGCGCGCCCCCCAGCACACCAGCTCGGCCAGGAGCCTCACAGCCCAAGCACCGCAGCTCAGGCCAAAGCCAAGCCAGGCGGCACGGGGAGCTGTCGGCGAGGCAGAAGCACCAGGCACCCGGGGCCCAGCCCCAGCCCATGCCCCATCACATGCCCCCCGAGCCCCTACCTGTGGGTGGCAGGCCTGAGGAAAAAGACAAGAAGGAGGGAAAGGCCCGTCACTGTTACTGAGTCGTTTCTACGGGGAGGAGACTGCTGGGGGCTGGCCACCGGGAGGGGCCGGGGTGGGCGGAGAGGCCCACACCGAGGGCCTGCTTCCTGGGCTGGGCACGGGCTTTCTGTCACCTGTCCCCACAAGGGCTCTGCTGGGAGGCTTGTGTCTTGTGCTATTCTGGACGAGGACACTGCTGCTCAGACAGGTCACACGACTCACCCCCAAATACCCACACGGACCCCCAAAGTGGGCCGGCGGCATCCCCATCCCGCTCCCACGTCATGCCGGGCAGGCAGAGAGGGTGTGGGTCCACGTGGTGCCCAGGACACTAATGGGACCTAAAAATCACCCTGTGGGAGGGAGGCCCCAGCAGGGCTGTCCAGGTCTTGTCCAGACCCGTGAACGGGCACAAAGTAGGGGCCCAATAAATATTTGACGGACTAACAGTGTCCCAGTCCCCAAACAGCCCTGCCTGTCCCCCTTCTGGGGCCCAGGACCCACAACCACAGATGATCCCCAGCTCTGCACCGCGCCCCGGTCCTGGGGGCGGGCAGGAACGCTCAGCCCACTCCGGGTGTGGGGACCACACCGGGCTCGCAGGTGCCCTGACCCCACACGTGCTCCAGGCCGGGGCGGGAGTCGGGCTGGGATGGGCGTTCGCCCGCGGGTGACTGCTTTCCCTCCCAGACCTGGGTCGCGGTGGCCATGCTGCTGCTTCGTTGGGTTTTTTAAAAGTGCCGCTAGAGACCGAGGCTGAGATCTCCCCGCACAGGTGGGCAGAAGCCCGGCTGGGAAGGGCCCACGGCCAAGCAAGGGATGCGGGCAAGTGTGCCCGCCGATGGGGACGGTGGAGAACAGCGCGGCGCGAGCCCCGTTAGAGGGGACGTGTGACCCAGCTCCAGGCCTCGGCGGCCCCGGGCCGTGGGGGCTCCTCACATCTTCCAGCAAAGTCAATGTCTCTGTCTTCGCGTGAACTCTCCGTGTGAGTGGAACGGAGGATTCCTGGAGGCCGGGTGCGGCTCTGGTCTGCAGAATCCCCTCCACCCCATGCAGGGCTCCCGCTGTCTCGGGCACAGCCTGGCGGCCCGGCAGCCCGGCTCTGGGCATTCCTACGACCCCCTGCCAGAACCCGGCTCCCGCGGAGGAAGACGCCCTGGGCCATGGGGAGAGAGGTAAGGGCCCTGCTGGGAGACGCGGAGACGCAGCCTGAGGGAGGCTGTGTGAACTGCAGCAGCTGCGATTCCGGCGGGACGCGAGGAACCACCTCTTGCATTTCAAAGCGGTTAAAAGTCAGGAGACTCCCGAGTCCCCGGACAGACCGCACTGCACAGAGGACAGCTGTTTGCCCGGGGCTGGCGGTGGCCGCCAGGGACCTCTCCAGGTGTTTCCGAGCTCTGGGGACCTGGGCCAGAGCAGGCCGGGAGGGACGGGAGAGAAAGCCGGTACATCACACAGACGGAGTTCATTGAGACCCCGGCCCAGAGAGGCCAGGCCAGGGACTGGGGACAGGACAGAAAAGGGTCCCCGAGGAGGGGTGACGGCCCAGGCCCACTCACTTGAAGTTGATGTTGGCACACACCAGCATGTCATTGAGCAGGAAGACCCTGCGCTCCTTGGACTTGATCAGCTGCCCGCGGTCGCCGTAGACGGTCTCCGTCAGCGTCTCACAGAGGAGCAGCTGCCTCTGGCCCGAGGTCAACAGCTGGGGGAGGGACACAGAGCAAGGTCAAGGTCAACACCAAGGAGCCCGCAGGCTGTCACCCAGACATCCGCGTGCCAAAGGCCCAGAATTCTGCAGCTACAGGGAGACCGAGGCTGGCAGAGGTGGGATAAGGCAGGGCCACGGCCTCCACCCCTGGGGAGACGGAGGCACTGGGAGGGCCACACACACGCTGGGTCCCCTGACCGCCCGCCCTGCCCAGCAGCCAGCGCCTACCCTTCTCAGGCGAGCCGGTCACTGGCAGCCCATCCCTACGGCAAGCCTGCGTGACCAGCCCTGCCAGGGACTCAGGCTCCCGAGTCACAGACGTGCCCCCGCCCCGGCTCCCCGAGCACCAGCTGTGACGCCGTCTGGCAGGTCTCCACACTTCACCAGACAAGTGGGGCGACGACGTCCACAGCTCAGGGCACCAGGGTCATTGATGCAGGGGCAGACCTGGCCCCGTAACTCGCCACCCCCCGGGGCAAGGTGAAACTCGGCCCTCGGTCAAAAGTTGTTACAAATTGCAAGACAGCGACAGCAGAGCTTTCGACCCAGGGTGGGGCCCTCTGAGCGCGGGTCCTGTGCGGCAGAGCAGCTGGCCCAGCCCAGGAGCTGACCCAGCATGTGGCACACGGGGGCCACCGCGCAGACCACAGCTGTCCCCGCTCTTGCTGCCCGAGACAGAGCTCACCGTGAGGAAGTGCGGCCTCACGCCGGTTGACGCCTGGCCTGGAAGGCGGACCCGTCCCTGTGCCCTGAGCTGCCGAACTGCCTCAGCAGGTCTCACCCCTCGGAAGGGCTCCCGGCGGGGTCGGGCAGACCCGCTGGTCAGCGAGGAAACCCTCGGAGGCAGCCAAGGCCCTCCAAGCTAGACACCAAGGACCCCCTTCCAGCACAGGGATGGCCCCCCAACCCGGGGCCCCTCTGGGGAAACACCTTTTTACTAGCGGGGATGTTTAGGGGTGGGGGATGGCTGTCAGCAAAATTCATCCCTAACACCCGTGACTCAGGGCCAGTGTTATCCTCCCCTTCCTCTCCACCCTCCCTGGGAAAAAGACAGAGCACCCCAGAACCTCTCCTGGAAAGAATGCCGTGTCAGCCTCTGAAGACCCGTGTGAGTCACGTCAACACAGAAGTCCAGGCGGCACAAATCCCCACAGTGCGCACGTCACTGTGCCTGGCACCGAATATCCCCCCCTGGTTTCTCTGGCTCAGCAGTCCCGAGGCCACCCCGTCCCCAGAGGGGGAAACCGAGACTCCAGAGGTGCAGTGACTTGTCGAGACCCGGCCTGGATGAAGCCAGGCCACGTGCGCCGTCCCCCCAGCTCCTGGCTGGGCCACAGGGGTCCCGGAAGGACCCCACTGCTCCTCATACGAGAAGACTCGGGGTCCCCTGGGCTCCCCCTGCTAGCGCCAAGCTCCTCCGTCCTACTACTTCTGCCAATAAGCTGACCACCTGCTCACGAACACACGACTGGGACTCGAAAGACCGGGCCCCGTGGAAGACTGCCAAGTGTGCCGTGACCCAGAACTTGGAAGAGGAAAGTCCCTGGGCTTCTGGAAACCATCTCCCTGCTCCTTCGGCAGATTTTAAAAAAAGAAGAAAAAAAAAAACTCGGATATTGCACAAACACCCCCCGGGAGGGTCCTGAGCAGGCACATTTTGAAAGAGCTGCAAGGTTCCGCTTGGGGCACACCCAGTTTCACTTCCACCGTCCGCTGGGCGGGGGACGGCAGGAGCTCAATCACTGGCCTGGTCTCAGGGCTGGCTGCAGCTGCCCAGGGGGCTCTGGCAGGGGGAAGGCCCAGTGGCGGCCAACACCCACCTACTCCTCACCACATCCACACGTACGAGCACGCCCCCCACTGGACAGGTGGAGAAACAGGCACAGCCTTCAGTTCTTTTCCCCGCCTGCAGCCAGTGACGGCCACTCCTTCCGGCCACAGTCCCCACGGGGGACAGACGGCTCTTCCCAGAGCCAGTGCTGTCCATGGAGAAGGCCTTCCTTCTCCCGATCACCTGTTCCCACTGCAGCTGCACAGGTGTGTGAGCAGAGACAGGAGAAAGTCTCCTGGTTACAGAAAAGGAGCTAAAAGAGAGGACAGAGGAAGACACTCCCAAGTGCAAGGACCATTAAATGCCTGCACAGGTGGCCATGGCCAAGCTGAAGTCTTTTTCTTGAGAGATGTTTCAAAATAGAAGTCTTGTGTGTTACTAGCTGAGGGCATTCTGCCTGGAGCGGGGAGGGGGCGAGGGACGACCCTGAGCCTCTGCTCCCACCTTGAGTGCTCCCCCCAGGAGAAGGGGGGGATTCGGACATCCCCCCAGGAGGAGGCTCTGCCTTCTGCCCCATCCTTCCCCATCACTTCCCTCCGGGAACAGACAGAGCAAACCCCGATGCCCATGGGATGCCACAGGCAGCCTCGCTGGGAAGATACTGCGGGGGGGGGGGGGCGGCTGGGCAACTGCGCTCAGGTGCCCGCGTAGGCAGGTGGGCCAGCCGGCCAGCTCTTCACATCCTCTGAGAGGATCCACAGGTCCGAATTTTACGTGACATCTCTGCATTTTCCAATGCTGGCAGCTATTCCATTTTCTTAAAAACTACTGTGTGGGCCCCGGAACACATGTGCGGCCTGGGTGTGGCCTGAGGCGGGAGAGTGGTGAGATGTTGGACCCCTGAAGCTGAGAATCGCAAGGGACCCTGCAGGCTGCCCTGTGCCTGCCTGGCTCCGCAGGCTGCGGTAACGACCAAAAATTGGCAACGCGGGCCAGACAGCATCACGTACTGTGAACTGCGGTCCCCACGGAAAGGGCTGCTGTCTCCCTGGCAACGCTTCCTGTGCCATCAGAAAATGCCACTCACGTGGCTGACCTCTCACTGGCCTTCGTCACTGGCCCGAGTTCTGCTTTTGCGCCCACAGAGCCAGAAGACACCCAGGTTTCCCTCCGGAAGGTTCTGAATGAGCCCACACGACGCCCCTTCCCTGGACGACCCGCGCGCTCGCTCGTGGGGCAGGGTCGCCTCGCCCTGGACCACCTGCACAGACCACCGCCCTCCAGTGAGTGAAAGGAGGCGGGCCCCGGGGTGCAAATCTAGGTGCAGGACCAAACTTCAGCCTTGTGGTGTACGGGACCACCCTCCAACCAGCTGAGCCACCCGGCCAGGGCCCAGGCTTTGTGTTGCATCAGCAGAAGGGTCTACGGGTTCATGCGAACGTTTTTCAAGATTTGGGGGGGTAGAATATTCCTTAGTTGCAACCTCAAAACACAGCATGGATTTATCATCTTTCTTCTTTAAAAATAACACAGATAATGACAACGGCCACCTTATACTGAGGACTCCGGGGCCTGCGGCTTTGCCATTTGCCCCTCGGGGTCAGGCGCCCTTGATTTCTCCTTTCAGTGGGAGCCAGGGAGGGAGGTTCAGAGAGATTGCACGGTTCCCCTGAGGCCACACAGTGAACACCAGTGGCAACATCCGGACTCGAACCCCAACTCTGACTCCAGGGCCCACTCAGATAAGCACGGTTCTGGGCTATCACTTCCGATACCTTTACTGGCGATTACCTGGATGAGCAAAACAAGCTTTCCTCCAGAGTAACGTGAACAGTAGTAAATGCGGGGGTTCAGTTGAGACTAATCCCCCAGGTAAGGTCCGTGGGCTCAGGCAGAAGCAAGGAAGCCCCTCCCTCCTCGAACACCGCCCCCTAGTGGCGGCCACCAGGCAGGAGGCAGAGAGACAGGTGATGAAGGCCGCAGCACAGGTAAGAAGGGCATGCACCTTGTTGAGGCTGCTGCGGTCGCTGACGCTCTTGGTCAGCTGCTGGATCTCCGCCACCTGGTCGGCCAGCCGCTTCTGCTCGTTGAGCTTCTCAGCCAGCGTCTCCAGCTCCGTGAGGGCCAGCTGCAGCGAGAGCCTGTCCGGGTGGCCCCTGGGGGTGTTCTTCAGCATGTCCTGCAGGGCCCAGAGGAAACCGGAGCTGAGGACCCGCAGCCCGGCAGGCCCTCCGCCGTCTGGCTGGGGTCGCAGCCTCAGCCTCCACACCCGCTGCGGGGACCGGGTCTGAAAGGCCCCGCTTGCAGCCAGGACAGGACGGGTGGCACGCGACACAGAGCGAAAAAATGAAATCAACGTGTGGACCAGTCCCTGCGTCACCGATCAGTGGTATGCTGACAGCCCACTCCCGAGGCTGGCCGGCCTCCTTCCCAGCTGAGGAGGCAGGGCTCACCCCCGACAGAGGTGCCCTAAGCTCTGGGGGCCCTGCAGTGAGGCGGGGGGCCTCATGCTCCCCGAGAAGCCTGAGGTGGCCCAGGTCTGCTCATTCGCTGAGCACCTCCTCCCTGCCTGGCACCCACAGGCCCCGGGATTCCACATGTCTTCATGTCCTTCCCAAATCCTGGGCTCACCCACCACCAGCCACCCAGACTCCCACCCCGGGGAAGTGGAAAATACACTGCCCAGTCTGACCGGCTCCAGTCCAGGAGCAAAGAAAGAGGGGGGCAGGGGCGCAGGCAGGGCCCCGCCCACAGTCCACAGCGGACACACCGGCTGCAGATCAGGCATGAGAAGCCCCTCCCCACAAGGCTCGAACCACCCTGCAGGCCGCTGGCTGTCGGGCCCCCGGGGGGTACCTGAAGCAGGAGGATGAACTGCGGGAACCTCTGGATGGGCTTCACCATCAGCCCGTAGAGCGTGACGCGGTCGGGGCTGCACACCTGCCGCCGCTGTTGGAGACCAGGCGGGGTCACTCGCTGGCCCTCCGCAGCGAGGCCCCGGCGCCGGGGGTGCAGACGCCGCCCGGCCGGCCGGGGCTCCTCTCCCCGGGCCCAGGACTCTGCTCAGCCTCGGGCCTGAGAGAAGAGCCGGGGGAGGGGAGGGTCTCTGGTCCTGCCGCCGGGGCTCCCTGCCACCACGGGGGTCCCCACACGGCCCCTCTCACCCTGGGGAGACTGGAGCAGCCCGGGTAAGGTCTCTCCACGTTAAGCTAAAGCAGCCGGGCCCAGGCCAGGCTGAGGGGTGGGCACAGGGGTCTCACTGTCCTGCTTCTCGCATCTGTTTCCACCACTTCGTCCACACACCTGTCACCTAGACCCTGGCCCTCATCCCTGGCGAGCCAGGCTGCTCCCTCGGCCTCCCCACTGGCCCCCGCTTCCACCTGCCCCGGCCCAGACCTCTGCAGCTGCTCCCACTGCCCGAAACACAAGGTCCTGCAGGTCCAGAACCACCCACACGGGATGCAGCTGCCTCCAGGTGCTCCCTCCTAGGACGCCCCAGAAGGCACCCAGCACTCCCAGGGTCCAACCAGATTCCCCTGACCCCATCCTCCTGCCCCTGACCTTTGCCCCACCACCTCTGCACCTGTTATCCCCCTTCCCCACCCCCATCTGTTACAACATCACCATCCCCCCCCAGGACCCATGTCAGATGCCCTCTTGGAGTGGGGCAGTGGCTTCCTCTGCTGAGGCCCCGGCTCCTGGCCCACCTGCACCCTCTACTAGGCACATGCTTCCTGCAAGGTAGGGTCTCCACACGATTCGCCTGATTGTGCACCCAGGTAGATCAGGGGGAGTCTGGCCACAGCTACATAAGGCCTTTGGTCCTTTCACCTCTAATCACCCACATGAGCCCCAAGATAACCCTTTGAGAAATTCTCCTCGTCCTCTTACAAATCAGGAAAAGGGACATCCCAAAGACACCCTGAGCTACACCTGGAGACCCACCCGAGAGACACGGTGGGCCTCCCCTTCCACCCGGCAAAGCCCAGGCTCCCACGAGGCTGCTGACACTGTAACCCCTTATCACCCTCCTGTGGGGGGCGGGAGGAACCCACCATCTCCCCGTGAGGCTGGGGGTGCCCCGAAGGAAAGAGGAGGTGCCCAGGCCAAAGCGATGCGGTACCTGAAACTGGGCTAAAATCCCCCCTCTCCCCCGAGCAGCCCTCCTGCCCCACCACGGCCTGCACCCCGCTGAGAGGGGCCCCAGGCCGCCGCCAGGCCCACCTTGAGGAACTCGAGGAACGCGGGCTTGGTGAGGCAGGCCTTCTTGATGATGGACATGGCGTTGGTGAAGTTGTTCACGTAGTCGCTGTACACATCTAGCACCATGGACTTCGAGAACTGAAACAGGCGTGCGTGTGGCCAGGGAGGGTCACGTCAATGCGCGGGGGGCTCCGCACCCCCCACCCTCACTCACTGCACCACAGCCGCTCTGGCAGCACACCCCGTGGGGCCTCAACGCTCCTGGGGTCAGGACATGGGTCACCACCCCCCCGGGGGAGGAAACTGGACTCAGAGAGGCTGCAGGGAGGAGGAGGAGGTGGTGACAAGGAAAACTGGGCGCTCCCCCTGCCCCGGCACGGCAGCCCTGGCCCACAGGTGAAGGGGGTACAGGCGGGACACCCCTGTTCTATATGCATTTCCTCACCAGGCCCAGGAAAGGAAATGCCCCAGGCCCTCCTGCATCAGGGACGGGGCTCCTGTCCCCAAGCCCACTGGATGCACTGGCCAGGGCGTCGGCTCTGCTGAGAGCTCAGGTCTTCTCTCGGCAGAACCCACCCAGTCACCGAAAACAGACCGGAGCAGGGGTCTACCAACATCACCCTCCTTGGCTCCGTGAATCTCTCCGGGGCCCACAGATTTCAGTTGGAAAAACCACCAGTGCATGCACCCCTCATTCCACAGAGGGGACATGGGCCTGAGAGGGCCCTGGAGCTGCCGGACGTGGCACAACGGCTGGGGCCGGGCCAGGCCTCCGGGAGCATGAGCCGGTGCACTGCTTAGGAGCCGGCGCCCTGGGGCAGCCTCGGGGGCCGAGACACGGTCTGTTTGAGCATCGCACACGGCGGCCACCCCGGGCGTGCTGGGCAGGGGAGCTGCAGACTGCCGGTGGCCGCCCACGGTGGTCACCTGGAGGTCACCAGCACCACATCCACACACATCTCCAAGGGCACGCTGGGCACTGGGAGGTGCCACCCCCAGCTTGGACCACACGGCTGATTCAGGCCCTGCCACCCTCAGACCACCCCCCAACTTGGACGAGGTGACCGGGCAGAGGCCAGAGGCTGGCCCCAATGACCTCAAGATCCGGCAGGCGGTGGTTCTCCCCTTGGCGGACCAGGGCAGGAGCGTCTGGGGACACGCACCGAAGCCACGAAGAGGTCCCCGATCTTCTCGGTGGAGTCCCACTCGGCCACGCGGGAGGACAGGGCGATCCGGAACATGGAGTGGCAGTGCAGGATCTCCTTCACACGGAAGAACACCGCCTGGCACTTGCGGACGCTCAGCACCTTGGGCTCCATCTCCATCAGCGGGTTGCGGTAATCCTGCCGGGGCGGGCAGGGGCGGGCAGGGGTGAGCGCCGCACGGCCGGACCGCAGGCCCTCGCCCACCCTGACCGAGGCCCGAGAGAGCTCGGCGGGCCGTGGGTGGGCCTTCGTAGAGGGGGACATGTGTCCCTCGTCCTCATTCGCCTGTCTTCTGGGAGGACCTCCCTGCACGTAACCCCCTGGCCCTTCTGTGCCCACCCCCCGCCCACCCCCGTGACTCATGTGTGAGGCTGGGTTGGGAGGAAGACGCCTGCCCCTGAGGAGCTCCGCGGAGTCGGCGCCAGGGCCGGGCTAGCCGAGCTGGGCTCTGACGGAGCAGTGGGGGGATGTCCCAGCAGGCACCCCCTCGGCCCCCCCAGACCTGGAGCTGCAAGCTCCAACCAGCTTTGTCCGAAACACAGGATGTTTTCGTCGCCCCTGCCTGAGGTTGGAGCTCCCCGCTGCAGCTTCCCACCCCGGCCGTTCCCTCCCCTGCCGGCCCACGGTGTCCCAGCGGGTTCATCTCTCAGAAACTCGAAGGACAGACCAGCTGGATAGGCCTTCATCTAGTCGTGTGACCATCCAGCAACCCTGGGTATCTGATGGGGAGGGGGGGGTGCACCCTACTCCCCACCTTGGGGTGCTCCAAGATGACGGGAAGACACCGCCCTGTCCCAGGGGCCTCCCGGGCTGGCGAGGAAGATACGGCCCCTTTCCTGCCCTGGCCCCTCCGGAACAGCCCTCATTCCACAGAACCCCACCTTTGCTTCCAAAAACACAGTCCTCCTGTGAACACCAGGGGCCCCGTCCCCTTAAAACTGCCCACGGTCCCCAAACACTCCCGGTGAAGTGTCCCCGCGGGGCCCTCCCTGCCCTTTACCCGGGGGCCCGGGGCCGTACCTGGAGCACCCGCTTCAAAGACTCCACGTAGCTGCCCTCACTCTGCACGATGGAGCCCAGGATGTGTCTCCGGACCACCTGCTCGGGCCAGAGAACGCGGTCAGCGCCTGCGCCAGCCACGGCACCCAGCCAGCACCTGCTGGGGATGCCGAGCCCCGGGTGGCGGGAAGAGGAGTCGCAACACCCAGAGGAGCCGACGGCTGAGGGCCGGAAGGGACCTGCCCCCCACAGAGCCCACTCGTGGGACCCCTGGGGCCTGGGGGGCCGGCATTTCCTTCCAGGGCCCCTGCCCACCCCAGAGACACCCCTGCTCCCCACTGCAGCATGGGGCAGGGGGCACCGGGGCAGGAGTCCCGGCCTCGGCTCACACACGTCCAGGGATGGGGGCATCACGGCCTCTCCCGCAGTGGGGCGGTGGCCTCCTCTATCTCTGAACAACCCCAGGAGAAAAGTCTTTCTTAGACGAAACCGAAATCCCAGCTCCCACCACGTGTGGAGCCGATCCTTAGCCGACCCCCTCCCACCACGTGACGGGCTGCCCCGCACCCCACCGAGCACGGTCCCAGCCCCTCCTCTTCCCCCGCCCCACCCCCACCTCTCCTCCCCTCGAATCCGAGGCCTGCCAGGCGAAGCCCGAGCAGCACCAGGTCAAGCACGTGTGACCTGCACCCCTGTCACCCGGATACCAGGTGCGGGGGAGGGGGCACAAATGTTGCTGCCCACTGGAATCACGGGGGCATCTTTAACAACATTGTCACCTGGCCCCGCCTCCACACAGTCTGATTGAGTTGGTACCACCTGGGTGTCGGGGCTGTCAAAGCCTTCTAGATGATTCTGTTACGGAGCAAAGCCAGGGCAGAGCACATATGTGAGAGGTGGCCCATGGGGAGCCTGTTCACCTGGGTCCAGAGCTGGGATGGTGACTGACCCTCACTGTGTCCCCACAGCCATCCCGAGAGCGTGATTCCAGGCACCCACCGTCACCCACCGCCACCTTCCCTGCGGCCCTCCGCCACCTCCCTCCCGCCTCCAGCGCCCCCTCTCACCTCTTCCCGCTGCCCAGCCTGCGGTGGCCCAGGCCTGACTGAGGCCCGCACAGCCCCACAACTGTGTGACAGGCCAGGCCACTGCCCTTCCAGCTGTGCCACGGGTGGGTACACGGTCATTAACCCCCTGGTGCCCACGCTGCCCCCCGAGCAGAGTTCTCGACCTCGGCACGCTGGCATTTGAGGCCAGGTGACTGGGCCGTGGGCCGTCCTGCGTGCTGCGAGGTGTTTCCCAGCGTCCTGGGCCCTCATCCCCTGGAATCCGGCAGCGTCTCTCAGTTGGGACAACCAAAGATGCCACCAGACGTTGCCAGATGTCCCCTGGGACACAAAATCACCGAGGCTGAAAGCCACCGACCCAGAGCAACTGATCTGGCCTGATCCAGGAAAGGCAAAGGCCCCTGAGTGGGGAGACCGGCCAAGGCCCGGCAGCGGAGCCCGGGCCGTGAGCTGGAGGCCGGGGTCCCACGCAGCTCCAGCGGCTCGGACGGGCCTTGCCACAGTGGGCGGGGCGGGGGCATCCGCCTCTCACTGCCGTTCAGGGGCCGGGCCAGAAACAGGGATGAAGGAAGAGTCCCAAGGTGCGAGGTGTGGCCACAGCTCCCTGATTTCTACAGGAGGCCACCCATTGGGATTTCCTGCTCCCGAAAAAGCATGACAACCCCCTTCACCGAGCTTGGTGCCCCTACCACGGCCTGCTCAGTGTCCTCACAACCAGAGGAAAGCGGGCATCTCTCACCCTGCTTCGTGGCTGGGAAAACCCAGATGGGGAGGGAACCAAACGGGACCAGCCACAGTCCCAGAGCAAGGCCGCCCGTCTCGTGCGATGCTGGGAGGAGGGAGACATCGCCCGAGGAGCCCCAGCTCCGAGCGGAAGCCCTCGGGGACTCTGACGCCCCAGCTTGACGACAGGCGGGCAGAGAGTGGGGCTGGGCACCTCGCTCGCCTCCAGAGCCCTCTCTGAGTTGGATTAGTTCGGTGCTTCTCAGCCCTTTTTTAATTGCAGTCCCTTCGTTGGAAGCAGCTGAGTCGGAGCTGCTCTGGTTGCCAGGGGCGTGGGAGGCAAAGCTCCAGAGGTGGGGCCCCATGGCCCAGGACAACGGCATGGAGCCCACAGGCCCGGTTCGAGAAGTCTGTGCGGCCAGGTAAGAGGAGGCCCCAGGAGGCCCCAGCTGGGGTTCTGCCAAGAGCCCTCGATCATCACTTCCCCTTCAAGATGCAGAGCTTATGGCCCCAGGTAACAGGCTGGGACCCCAACCAGGCCGTCCCCTACAGACCCCCACCCCCCCAGTCCCTCCCACAGACCTGCTGAGGGCTCAGGCCATCTGGCATGGGGCCCAGCTCCGGGGCCGGGGGCTTGATGTCCGTAACGCTGACCTCCAGGAGCCCCATGTCCTCCTCCTCCGAGTCACCTGGAAAATCAGATATGCCGGTGACACGTGCCTGACAAGGACAACACACTCTGCTCGGACCCCAGGAGCTGGGAACCGCCCCAGCCCAGGGTCCGGGGGCTGAGCAACGCCTGGGGCCACACACGGGGTCAGAGCCCGTCACTGCGTCCACAGCCACGTTCTGCCGCAGCAGCCCGTCCCTAAGTAAACGTGAGCAAGGGAGGGAGGGACACCAAACACTGTGCGGTGCGGCCTGGCTCTCGGGATCCGCTCCGCCCGAGTCCCTGCCCCGGCCCAGACCCACCCGCGCCGGCCGGGCAAGGGCCAGGCCGCCTGAGTGCCCGTCGCTGGGCACTAAAAATAGTCCTCTCCTGGCTGACCTAAAACGGGGGAAGAAAGCCTCCGAAAGAACGAGCTGTTTGCCTTCGTGTTTGCACCTTTTCCAAAACTACGCAAACACTCGAAAGGGGAAAGTTCAGCTGGCATCCTCGGGGCACACGGGCACGAGTGGGGGCGGGCCTCTGACGGAGGGCACGAGGGGCCAGAGGCTCAGGCAGACAGAAAGGGGGGCGGCCAGGCAGGGCGCAGGGGTCTGGGAGGCTGGCCTCGGCGGCCCCGTCCCTGCAAGAGACGCAGGCACCGGGAGACGGGACCCCGGCCGCGCTCGGCTCTGAAACCCCGGGGCGGCGGCCCCCCCTGGGGCGGCAGGAAGCGGGTGCTGTGGGGAAGCTGGGAAGAAAGAGGAAGTGGTCGTGATCCCGGGGGCCGTGGGAACAGGGACGCCCGGGCGGGCCCTTACCTGAGCAGGAGACCGAGGAGGAGGAGGAGGAGGGACAGCGAACGACCGCGCGGGGGTGGCCGTGGGGAGGGCCCTCCTGCCTGGCCCACATGGTCCCCGGGGCATCGCTCCGCGCCCACCCCAGCCACCGGCCCTGCGGCTTCCTCTTCCCCCAAGAGCCACTGGGCAGCATTCTTGGCTGGTGATTCGAGCCCTGCCACGGCTATTAATAACCCCTCTGGTGGGAGGGTCACTTCAGGAAAGGCTCTGGGCTAACGGGTCGAGTGGGGAGGGCCTGGGGACAGCCCGCCGGCCGCCTGGCCGGCCTGGGGGTGGGGAGAATGACCGGGAACAGCTCCCAGCCAGCCCGCCTGGCCACCCTGCCCTTTCCCCATGCCTCTGCACTGCATCTGGAATGACCCCTGGGTCTGTTCCCCTCCTCATCAGGGGCCGTGGGTCCCCCACAGGCTCCCCCATCCAGTGAATACAGCGGTGGGATTAACTGCTCAGGGTCACACAGCCGGGAGGCTGGAAAGCTGGGATCTGAACCCAGGACAGCAAGATTCCGTCCTGGCACCAGACGCCCCCACCGAGGGTCAGCCCACCGAGGATAACGCTGGCCACACAGGAGCTGGGGGCTGCACCAGGCTCTCTCCACGCACTGCCTCGGCCGCCCTCCCCCCAGCCCCGAGACAGAGCCACACCAGCCCGCCGTCCGGATGAGGAAACCAGGACACAGGGAGGGTCAAATACGTAACTTTTCAAGAGGGCACTGAGCCTCGAAGTTCTCCCTGGCTTGAACACCTGACCCAGCCCCGACCTCGCACTCCTTCCGGCACAGCAGCCAGAGGAAGGGCCCCCCGAGTCCCTTTCATGCCCGTGGGTCCCCAGGCCGGTCACCGACCCACTCTGTGCCTGTCCCCTCATCTCTGAATGGGAACGGGCCCAGGCAGCTGTCTGGTGGTCGTACGCATTAAGGGAGGAGCGGCAAAGCTCTGAGGAGTGCCTGACACCCCATAAATGTTCGGTAACTGGGAGCCGTCACAAAAGTCATTTCTTGACGTCTCCTACCGCCTCCCGGCCTTTGCGCGTGCTCGCTCCTGTCCCCCCTCGTCCTGCTCGCAGCCCTCCCCCCGCCTTCCACCTCCTCACTGCACACCCATCTCCTCCACACCACGCCATCACGCCCCCATGCCGCCTGTCACCAGCATTGGCGTGTCCTGTCTACATGCCTGTCTCCTCCACTGGGCCAGGAGCCCCTGGGGGAGATGCTGCTCAATGCATCTTGGCATCCCTGCACCCAGCGTGGGGCACGGCACTTAGCAGGTGTTCAGTTAATACTGGCTGGCAGAAAGACGGGCGGAGGGGTCAAGGCAGGAATGAACCAGCAGCCCTCAAAGACGAGGCCGGCGGAGAACGCCAGTGTGGGAGGCCGGAGGCCAGCCGCAAGGCCACGGCCGAGGGCAAGGGTAGGGATGCTGCAGGGGGAGGCCACGCCTCCCAAAGAAGAAGGAAATAGGCTGAGACAGTGGCCGGCCACTTGGGGCTCAGTCGCCAAGCGCAACCGCCGGAGGAGCCGACACCAGTGACCGCGCCCACGGGTCCCTCTGTCCGAGGACCGGAGACCAGCCCTCCGGCCAGCCCGGCCCGCAGCGCCTCACCGAGGACGTCTTTCCTGTGCAGAAAGGACACTTTTCGCAGGACGGCGATCCGCGTCTTCTCCAGCCCGTCCTTCGTCCCGCTCTTGGCGGCCTTCATGAACTGGGTCATCTGGGCGGGGGCAGAGGGACTCATCAGAGAAGCCGAGGGAGGCCCTGGGATGCCGGCCACCAAGGGCGACCACCCCCGCCCAGGCCTCCAGGCCGGGGCCACGGGCGTCGAGCCCCCAGGGCCCATCCCTCCCACAGGGGTGGCAGCAGAGACGGGGAGGGACAGCACCGTGGTACAACCCTGAGGGCTCCTGCGACAAGTGAGAAGGGGCATCTGCGCCCAGGGGGTCTGTCTCCCCGGGAGGACCCTCTTCACGGGCAAGGGGGGGGGGGTCCTAACTCGATGCTTCCCCTTTGGGACAAACTACACAGCACTTACTCCCAAAAAACTAAGGAGAAGGTGCCCCCGCAGGGGAAAGGCTCGAGGCCTGGAGTCCTAGCCTGGGTTCAAATCCCAGCTCCGCCACTCCCCGGCCACGGGACTCCGGACGAGCCTCAGCCTCAGGGAGCCTCAGTTTCTCACTGAGACTCATCAGCGTCTGTGAGGACGAGACTTCCCAGGGCCTGGGAAGGCCCACGGAACACCAAGCTGAGCTGCACCAGTGTCGCTGGTTACTTAAGGGGCAGCTAAAAGGGGGTGGGCGCACGCACCGCCACCCCATCTGCCAAACCCGAGTGAGGAAGCCTGTCCCTCGCACTCCCCCGCCCCCAAACAGCCAGGTTCCTTACTGAGCCGCTGTCCGGGAAAGGAGAGGAGACTGAAGTTGCCACAGAGCCGGGCAGAGCTTCCCCTGGGCGGGGAGGGCCCCGCAGACACAGGCACAGCAAGCTAAGCAGAACTCGGGGCACGGGAGGAGGCGTGCCCGGGGGTGGGGGGGAGCGGGCACCCTGGGTGCAGGAGGAGCCCCGGGCCTGCAGGCAGAGCTGCTGTCCCCTCGCTCATTCTTTGGTCCCCTCAGCACCCCGCCCAGCCTTGGCATCCTCCCCAGCGCGCAGCCAGCGCCGCGGGAGGGAAGTCCCCAGGAGGACGGAAACGCCGGCCCTCAGGCCACCCGACACGGCGGCCGCTGGCTGGATGCAACTATCGGACACCAGAAGAGTGGCTGCTGCCGCTGAGGACCTAAAGGCCTGAACACGGTCCATTGTCATTAACTTCAGTTTAAATAACCACATGGCTTTCGCAACAGACAGTGTGGCTTTAGGAAAACCCTCTCCTTCCTACAGCTCTCTGCTGAAGGTAGGGAGCACTCCTTTGGTGGGGGGGGGGGGGGTCCCTAGTCTCTGCTCTATCGCCTTCCTGCAAACACCCGCTGCATAACGGGTGGGGACCTTCGTGCAAGTCCGGGAGAGGAGGTCTTGCTGCAAACCCGGTGGGTGCCGAGGCCCGGGCGGGGTGCAGGGCGGCGGCTTTTCAGGAACCAGCCGACTTCCTAGAAACAGCCGACAGAGGGGCAGGGAAGGCCCCAGCCCCTCCCCACACCTACAGGGACGACTCCAGAGTGGCAGTTCCCGGCCTTTTGGGCGGGGAGGGTCATAAACGCCTTTGAGAACTAATGAGAGGGACGGATGCTGACACCATCACAGCACAAAGATGCTTATCCTCTTCTGGGGGGGGGTCGCACACACACCCCCCCCAGATGGGAAACCTCTGTGCAGGGGCCTGGTTCCTGTCCCGGCAGAAAGCCGTCGGGGGCGCTGTCCTAGCCGCCGCTGAAGCGGTCTTTGGGGGAACACCTCAGGCGTCTGTTGGCATGTTCACGGGCCAGAAAAGAACAGGGGAACGCCCCAAAGGCGTCCCTGAGTGAACCTGCCACCCCCATCCATCTTCCCCGTGTGGAGGCCAAGGTCAGGAAAGGCACCCTGGTCCTGGGCTCTTGTCCTTCACGTGTTCCCGGCTCCCCTCTGGGCTTCGGCTTCCTGAGAAGTTCAGCCTGCCCTGCCCCCCGGCCCCGGGCCCCAGGCCCCTAAGGGGATGTCTAAAAGGGCCCTTCGAACTGTGAGGTACCTCTTCTCCTCCTCCTCCGGGGGAGGCCCTGGGTTCTCATGAAAAGGTCACTGCCGCAGGCCGGGGAATTCACTCTGACCCGCAGGAGCCCGGGTCTGAAGCCCCGCACTGCTGCCGACAGCCGGCGTGACCCTCACTGTGCTCCCTTGCTAATGCGAAACGACAGCAGTAAGGCGGCGCCTCCCAGGCCGCCCTGCGGACAGAACAGCCAGGCGCACGGACAGCAATGCCACCATCCACTGGGTGCTCGGGTGGTGCCCCCTGCAGCACGGAGCGCCTGACAGACCTGAGCTTGTCGAACCCCTACATCCATCCGCCTCGGGGCTGGTACTGTTAATGCCCCCCTTTCACAGGCAAGGAGACCGAGGTCAGAGAGGCCAAGAGACCCACGAGGATCACACAGCAAGAAAGTAGTGGGACAGGGATTCAAACCCAGGCCTCCGGGTCTTCAAGGCCCATGGCACATGGTAGGTGCTCAGTTAATGCAAGCTACCGCTGTCGGCATCATCACCCTCCAGGAGTCTGAGGCCCGTCTGAGGAGGGGGTGCCCTGAATCTCCCTGAACAGCTAGGAGGGGGTGGGGCGTGCAATGTCACCACCACGTCTCTCCAACGGTAACCCAACCCCATCCTCCACAGTTATTAAGCCCACAGCTTGGGGGGCCTTGGTCCACACCTGCAGAATCCGCCTCTCTGGGGGTGGAGCTCGGGGATCTGCATGTCTCAAAGCACCCCAGGGGATTCCGAGGGCCCGAAGTTTGAAAACCCACCCAAGGGACCCCTGTAGATAGATGGCTAAGGTTCCACTCGAGGGTAGGGAGACAGAGGCAGCTGAGGACGTGGAAGGAAACCAGCCAGCTGAGGCGTCCACCGGTTCCAGCACAGACGTGAGAGGCGGGGCCAGCTCTGGGTCTCGGGGGCAGCCCAGGACGCGGGCCCACCCTCTGCGGCCCCGGGACTCGGGAGGGACAGACACACAATACCTTACAATCGTACTTGTGCTTCAGCTCCTGCATGTCTCTCCCCCCAACTCTTAAAGCCAAGATGTCTCTCTTAGTCCTGGCGTATCTCTCCTTTAGCCTAGTCAGGTCTGGAGAAAGCTGGAGCCCCCAAGCGGCCAAGCGGAAGGACAGCAGGTGAGAGGAGCAGGCAGGACAGGGAGGAGACAAAACAAGGACAACGGAGGAAAAAGGAGACTCAGGTAAGGTGGCGGATGGACCATCGGGGCAGGTGGGACTGGGGACCTGGGGACGACCAGGGCCCAAGCAGTGGTCCAGCCAGGCTCCTACCTGGCACGGCTCCAGCATCGTCCAACCCCAACCTGTCAGGGAGCTGGGCTGGGCCTCTTCTGCGGCAGGGAGCCCCCCACCCCCGCTGGAGAGGAGCGGTGGGAGGGGAACAGCCCGGGCCCCCTTTCAGGGAAAGGACACAGTGCCGGGAGGACAAGGACCACATCTTCGCCATCTCCCCATCCCGGGGCTCGTGACATGAGAGGTTCTTGGCAACTCTGTGATACGGATGGATGGCAGGTGGGTGGATGAGCGGAATGGATGGGCGTGGGGATAAACGGAGGCGCAGGTGAATGCACAGAAAGATGGGCAGATGGGCGGAGGGTGGCTGGGCGGGTAGAGAACAGAGACAGGTGGGTAGACGGACAGGTGCATGGATGGGTGGATGGAGAGATACATGGACAGATGCATACATGGACACACGTAGTTAGGTGGCTGTGTAACAGAGCAAAGGGATGGAAGGATGGACGACAATGAAATGAATGAAAAACATAAAGGGACGCGTGGACTGGTGGGTGGAGAGAGACAGTGCCGTGCTGACAGATCTTTGACAACCCGTCCTCCAGGAAACAGCTCCGCTCTGGGGCATGCCCACAGTTCAAACGCTCCCACCTGACCGATTCCAAGCGGCCAGCCTGGAGAACCGGATGTGGAGTTGGCAAGAGATGCACACAACTGGTTCTGGGGTTCCTGCGGGCCAGGACAAGCTGGCTCTAGCACACCACTGGAGGGAGGGCAGAGAGACAGAGGGCAGGTGGGCGGGAGAAGTGGACAGCTGGATGGAAGGATGGACGGGTGAGCGGCTCACATGCCACCTAGAAAGATGGGTAGATGGACAGACGAACAGGTAGGCATTCGCATGCATGAAGCGTATAAGCAACAGTGGTGTTTCGTGAAGCGCACTGAAGGCCAGGACAGGTGGGTCGTCCAGAGGAGCAGGCGAGCAGAGAAATCAAGGGTACGACCTCTGAAGGCAGGCGAGCCCGCCTTCAAATCGCCACTCCCTGCTGGCAGCTGGAAAAGTCTCTTCACCTGTCTGAGTTACAGCTTCCCCACCGGCGGACTGGCCATGAGGCCACCTGCTCCACGGCGCTCTTGAGAAGATGAAATGGATGATACACATAAAGCCCAGAGCTACCACCATACTATCTTATGCAAATGAGTGCTCCGTATCTGTTGAAGGGATGGGTGGGTGGGTGGATGGATGGGTGGGTGGATGGATGGGTGGGTGGGTGAGTGGATGGGTGGGTGGGTGGGTGGATGGGTGGGTGGATGGATGGGTGGGTGGGTGGGTGGATGGATGGATGGGTGGGTGGATGGATGGGCGGATGGGTGGGTGGATGGATGGGTGGATGGGTGGATGGATGGGTGGGCGAGTGGGTGGATGGATGGGTGGGTGGAAAAGGCATTTTCTTTCAATTCATACATGATGAGGTGTGGCTCTGCCACTGACTGGCTGTGTGACCCTAACCACATCACCTAACCTCTCTGAGCTTCTGTCGCTCATTTCTCTGATGAACAAAATGAGACTCTTAACACCAATAATACCCCCCACTCTGGAGTATTAGGAAAACTAAATGAAGCTGCTTTGTAACTGGGACCACGCTAGGCAAAGGTTTGTGATTGTTACACAAAGAAATAACGGGGCAGAGATACTACACTGAGGTACTCAGTGACCCCCAAAACTGAGGAGTATGAACCATGTCCTGCATCCTGTTTCATCCGTAAATGAGACTGACACGGTAAAATTGGGAAGCCCACCTGGGCCATCCGATGCCCTCCACCTCTCTCAGGTCCAAAGAACCAGCAGCGGGAGTCGTCTGCAGAGCTGGCCAGACCAGAGCAGGGCAGCCAACAAGCCTGGGGTCAGAACTGGCTCTTCTGCCCTGAGCAGCTGGATCCCGGTGACCTTGCTTACAAAGAGGTCACCATGGGAAAGTGCAAAAGCTCATTCCACAGCGAACTTCTGGAAGGCAGCCCATTCCACAATTGGGAAAAAAAGTAACTGCCACTGACCACGGGGTGGCAGCCAGCAGGTGCTCACTAACGTAAGAGGATGGGGCTCCCGCTCACACTGGGTGGGCGGCTTCCAAGGAGCTCCCTCTACAGACCCCTCTGTTACTTCCATTAGCAAAAATCCACCCCCTGAGAGCTGGCCCCTTAAGACCCTTGAAGGAGGGACCCACCAGTCCTCTTGCAGCCGGGCAGGGTCCCAGGCCCCCACTCGGTCTCCAAGGACAGGACAAAATGCTTCCCCAGGTCTCTGCCGCCCAGGGGCTCACAGCCACACAACGTAGAGCCGAGCAGCAGTGGCCCCGAAACACGCAGCCCCTGCCGTGACAGGCGCAGGAGCAGGCGCGTCCCAAGAAGCTCAGGGGGGCACAGCACTGCAGGCAGAGCTTGTGTGGGACAGCGGGGGGGCGGGGGGTGGGGGATCCCAGACAGAGGTGCATGGGTGCCGGAGGGAGGGCCCCTGGGAGCCTGCAGTTCAGGGAGCAGGAGGGCCTTTCCCACAGCCACAGAAAAAGTGGTTAGAAATGCCAAGAACTCTGCCCCGTTGTTTATCTGTTGGGGGAGAATCCAGAGCCCCAGCCTCTGGGTGTGATGGACTGAGCTCAAGGCAACAGTCAGAGGCCCCCCGGGGGAGGGGGACCAGCCCAGCATTCTCAGAGTGGTCCGTGGGCCCCCAGCATCCCCTGCAGGCAGAGCTCTGGTTAACAGGCAGATGGCCCTGCCACACCTAAACCCTGAACCAGAGTCCCCGAGGGGAGGGAGACCCGGGCATCTGCCATTTCAGCCAGCTACCACGTGCCTCCGATGCCCGTGCATGTCTGAGGGCCACCACTAGAGGGCCCCGTGGTGCCCTCCCCGTCCCCAGCAAGAAGGCAGGGGCTGGGAAAGTGGCTGTGGGGGTTCAGGAGGGACAACCAGAGGTGGAGAATAAGGGCTGGCCCAGGCATCGCGTCTGCTTGCTCCCACGACCCAGGGCAGGGCTTGGAGGGCTTGGACCTACCCACCCTGCCCTCCTACACAGAGGCTGCCCAGGGGACACAGGGGGTTCATAACTGAAGCCCCCTTTGTCTCCTAAAGCAGTGCAAGCTGCCCCTTTCTGAGGACAGAGCAGGGACAGCCCCTTCCTGGGCTTCCGCCTGGGCCATTCCTTCAGCCCAGGACACCTTTCCGTCCCCTCTGGCGTCTGCACCCCCACTCCCAGCTCCGCTCCCTTAGACCCCTCCTCTGACCGGCCCCACCGGGTCCGACCCGAGTCAGACAGGCAGCCATAGGTACAGGGGCTCATGTCTACGGGGAGGCGTGTGCCTCCATTTCTGACAAACTAGTTCATTTTCAGTATCCCTTCCAAGACCGCAAAGGCTCCCCAAGCCTGGCTGGGTCTTTCTGCGCCCGTGCACCCCAGCCCATACCCTAAGATACGGACTGGGGACACAGTAGATATCAAAGACAGTAACATTTTTGCTAGCACAATGTCAAGGCCATCTTCGGAGGCCCCGCCCACGGAGGCCCCGCCACGAGAGGACCAGGGTTCAGGAGAGACCTGCTCAGCTCCCCGGCTTCCCGAGGACTCGGGGAGCCCTTCCTGATCTGAGGAAAGGCTGCCTGAAGACTCTTGGGCTAGCACTCCTCTCCCGGAGGGGATCCCCACACTTAGGAAGAACAGGAGGCCCCAGTAATCCCAGCCCCATCTGGGATCCCCTGCCTTGTCCCTGCCCCGCTTTCGGGCAGGGCTGGCCAACAGGTGGCGCTCATCTGCCTGTTTGTGTCTTTTCAACAGGAGCCCAGGGGGGAGCCAGTCCCCTCTGGTCAGTCAGGGCCTGCCTGTAAGAAGCTGCTCCCATTAGACCCCTAATCTCAGCAGAGACAGAATCTGCCTTCTGGAGGCTTGTATAGGATACACGGGAGGAGTGAGGCTGGCACAGGAGAGGAGGAACCAGCCAGTCCGCCCTCCTCACACTCGCCGTGGCTCCCTCCGGGAAGTCAGCGGAGGAAACCAAAGCCTGGACAGCACTGCGACAGGCCGTGGGAAGAAGCCTTTCGGGCAGCTCTGCCTCGGCCTCGGCAGCCCCCGCCTGTCCACCTGCCCTGGCGGAGGACCGGAGGTCCTGGGCTGGTCCCAGAGCACAGACCAGTGCAGGGCAGGGGGACCAAACTGACTTGGTCCAAGAGCCAACTCGCATCAGCTGGCTGGGCTGCCTGGAGCCCTGCGTCGAGGGGGATTCTGAAGCCCAATCCGAGGGCACGAGCATCGCGGTCAAAGCCGGGATCTGCCACAGACGCGGCGCCTGGCGCAGACCGCGCCCATCCCAGCATCGGGGCTCCCCGTGGCCAGACAGCAGCATCGGCAGGTCATCTCTTGTTTTGGGGCGCCTGGGTCACCACCTCTCTCACGCATTCCCGGGCAGCCCTGGCTCTCACCACCCCCATTATCCCCTCCGGGAGGCAGTGCCCCGGCTGCGGTGAGGGACACCCCCGCCCCCTCACCTTGGGCTGGAAGGACACTCGGTGCTTGGCGGGCTCTGCCTCGGGCTTGGCCTCCTCCCCTGAGTCCTCGCTGTAGCTCTCGAACTCGCTGGAGCTCCAGCCCAGGTCCTCCGTCTCCCGGGGCGCCCCGTCCCGGTGCACGTCCTCGTAGAGCAGGTTCCTCTCCGCCCCTGTTGGCCAAGGGACAGGGCTGGTGAGCGGGGGACACCGAGGCCAAGCCCACTGGACCCAGCGTCTGAGCCCTGGTGCGATGCTGGGGGGTGGGTAGGGGTGCGTGTGGTTTGGCCTTGGAGCTCCACCTCTGCCCCCATGTCCGCAGAACAGAGGTGACAGCAACACAACAGCCACCCAGTAAAGTGAGGAGGATGCAGGAAAACGCAGAAAAGCACAAGCCTTGTGCCAGACACACAACCGGGCTCAGTAACTTCCTCCCACTGTCAGCACTACTTTTCTGGGCTCTGAGCGCTCCTCCCGGGCCTCCCAGGTGTATTTTAAATTTGTTGATTGATATTTAGAAAAGGGTAAAGGAGAGAGACAGAGAGAAACATCAATCTGTTGTGCCACTTATTTACGCATTCACCGGTTGATTCTTGTATATGCCCTCACTGGGGATCAAACCCACAACCTTGGCACATCGGGACGATGCTCTAACCAACTGAGCCACCCAGCCGGAGCTCCTAGGCCTTTTTTAGTAGGAAAGAGAAGGCCCAGGACCAAGTCCTGACTCAGGCCCTCAGCTCTGGCCTCAGCATGGTGGGGGCAACACAGAGATGGTCAGGCATTAAATGAGCCAGAACCCTGCCCCCGGACCTGCGTTTCCCACATGGATCCAAGAGGGTCCAGTAGGGGGCGCACCTGGTCCAGAGTCCAAAGCCCCACAGGAAATGCCTTAAACCAAAAGCTTGGGGACAAAGACCTGAGAGCCCACTAGCCTAGACAGACAAGTGCCACCGGGGCCTGGGCACTCCTGGGATCTCTGTCAAGTCCAGTGTAAGGTGCTTCTTCCAGGCGGAGGTGCGAAGCCACTGTCCCCAGACGACAACACGGGGCTTCCAGCCCTGCCCCAGCTCCACCACTGGGAGATCTGGGGCTTCACCTTCAGCCCCTGGGACTCACTTCTGGGCCTGCTGCCTGCAGAGCCGAACTGCACACCCCACAGAAGGGAGGCCGGGCTCCCAACGCCGCACGCAGGTGCAGACACTGCTGCCAGCCCAGAGAGAACATGGCATCGGGAAGGGCTTCAAACCCTGCTCAGGAAGCACATGTGCTGAGGAGTGGGGAGCTTCAGTTTTCGGGGACCTCTCCGCAAAATAGGGGTGATAATAACACGCCAAAAGGTGGCATAAATAAAGCACACGCGTAAAGCTCCAGCAGAGAGCAGCTGATCTTTACTCAGGGGGGCCCTGGGTGGGCTTGGTGTCATCGCGCTGGCCTCGAGGCCCCACCTGCCCCCATCCCCCCGCAGGAAAGCTGGAGGCGGGGGTCTGGAAGACTGTCGTCAGCCAAAGAACAAACGAGACGCACTGAGGCTAAGCCGGAAACTCAGGTCCCGGGATCAGCAGGGAGCAGGAGGTTATTTTTAAGCAAAAGAATAATAGTGACTAATGTCTCCAGGGAGTGGAGCAGCTGGTGACTAGGCTGTGACCTTCACAGGGCTGGGTGGATGGTCCTGCTACTGCAGTGGAAGCTCCACCAGTTCTTGGGCCAGCGGGGTGCAAATGACCACCCCTCCTATGAGGCAGATGAGAAAACAGGACCCCGAGAAGGCCTGGGACTTGCCCAGGGTCAGGTCACTGCCTGAAGGGGAGGGGGCTGCAGACTCCTAGGCCGGGCTCCATCCATTCACCGCACGGCTTTCCGCCGAAGCCCTTCCATCCTGAGGACCACCCTGGGCTCATTTACAAAGACTCTCTCCGGTGGACACAGTGTCGCCAGATGCCCCAGCCATCGGGGACCTCACAGTGGTCCTGACCCCCGCCCCCCACTTCCTGGGGCCTTGAGCTTCACTGGTGGACTCGAGATCAAAGCCCCCTTGTTCTGGTGTGACCCTGCCCAAAGTCCTGCGAGGACAGGATGGCATTCTGGTTTTATGCAAAGAAACCAGACTCCTCTGCCCTAATCAGTGGCAGAGCCGAGATTTGAACCCAGGGCTGTGAGGGTCCACTGGCATGCGTGGTGGCTGACGACCTCCTCTCCCAGTGCAGCTGAGCCCACATCAGCCCACACAGACCTGTGCTGACGGGTGTAATGCTAATGGCAACAGCGTCCCTGGGTAGCGGACCTACGGGGGGGGCCAGCCACGGCCGTCTCGATCAGCCCTCCTGCGGCCTTGCCGGTGGGGGCCTCCATCTGCAGGCTCAGCACTGGGGTGCCCAGGCTGCTGCTCTTCAGCCCCTCAGTGTGGACTGCCCACAGCGGGAGCACCCCCTGTCCCCACACCCTGGGGACACAAGAGTGCTCAGGGCAGGCGAGGGACCACGCAGTTAGTTGCTTGATCTCATTCAGGTGGGAAAACAGCCCAAAGAGGTTAAAGGACTGGTCTTAGGCCACAGGTCCCCTGGGTTGGGACGCTCCTACAAGACCCCCTCCCTCCCTATACAGCGTGCCCGTTCCCCACCTCTCCTGGGTTCCAGTGAGCTACACCCAGGGGTGCAGGCACCTCCTGGGCCTGCAAAGGGAGGCACCTGTCCTCGGCCCCTCTGTCCCTGGTGCTGGGACAGGAGTCGGGAGTGTGGCTCTGGGGGCCCTCAGGCCTCGTCATGTCTGTCCGTCTCTCCCATTGGGCTGCACACGGCCCCAGGATGGAGAAGCTCCTCAAAAGCAGAGGCTGTGTTTCCCCGACATGGGGAGCCCCTGAAGGCAGGCAGAATAGTGTGGTGGAAAAGGCAGAGTCAGGCAGATGTCCAGAAAACCCTGGCTGTGTGATCTGGGGCTGGTGGCTTGACCTCTCTGATGCGACTGTCAGCCGGAGCCATAAGCCCAGCCCTGTCAGCCTCACGAGGTTGATTGAACAGTGGGAGCAAATATTGCCCATGTCGTCCTGGGGTAGGGGACAGTGCTGGACTTGAAGTCAGAATGACCCGGGTTCGAATCCCAAGCCTGCCTCTGCAATTTCTTCGAGGAATGAGGACATAATATACCCCAAATCAAAGATTCAAAGCAGAGTACAGAAGACAAACACAAGTGTCGCTGGCCTAATGTGCTCAAGCAAAGATGGACTGGTGACAAATACTCCTCCCCCGGATGAGTAAGCAGGGCCCAGCTCCAGAAGGGCTCACGCCCCCCCCACCCGCGTTCCCCGCTGAGGCCACCGGCTCCGCGCCTTTCTGGCCCACTGAGGGCCTCACCCCAGAGCAGGGCGCAGGCTTTCCGGCGGTCCCTGCTCCACCACTCAGCTTGAACCAGCTGTCCCTCCCTTTCCCTGCAGGCCTGGGAAGCCCAGACTACTACCCCAGTTTCCTGAGGGAGGAATCCAGGTTTGGAGGGGTGAAAGGACTTGGAGGGGTAGGGGCCCTCAGCCGGAGAGCCCCCGCCTCGAGGCCCTAACCCCGCCCCCGCCACGCCACGCCACGCCCCCGACCGGCCCCGCCCCCAGCCGTCTCCGGACTCTCCCTGGAGAACTACGGCGGTTTTTAAAAGCAGGAAGGAGGGGCAATGGGCTGAGTTGGGAGGGAGGGGAATAAAAGGAGACCCTCCCCAGTTCCCGCCCCTCCCACCGCATCCCCAAAGCCGCGAGGAAGCGTGAAAGGGGCCCTACCGGGCTGAAGGGCATCCAGGTTCTCACACGGGACGTCGTCGTAAATCACATCTTCTTCCAGGGCAGGGAAAGTGAAGCGGTCGACTGGGAGCGAAGAAGGGGGAGGGAAAGAGCACGAATAAGGCCGCGGCGGCCCGGGCGGAGGCGGCCGCCAGACTGACATCAGGCTGCACCAGCTGGCAGCTCCCCGGCCAGCATCAGGCGGCGCGGGCCCTGGGGAGCGCCTGCCCCGCGGCGCTAGGAGGACACTGGTTCGCCTCCTCCCCGCCCCCAGCCTCTCCAAGGCACCCTCCCAGCGACCGAGGAAGACCCCATTTGCCTCCCTGCCACCCACGTGCCCGCCCATCTGGCCGACAGGCAGCTGCTGTGAGCACCTGCCGGGAGCATGACGCAGACCCAGCACCTGGGGCCACGGGCATCCTCCGTTGCCCAGGCCCCCAGCATTACCCTAGAAGGAGCCACCTCCCAGCCAGAGGCAGGGGAGGGCAAACTAGCTCCAGTGGGTAGTGGAAATAAAGGGAGGAGGCTGGATTTGGAGAGTGGGATTAAGAAGAGCCCCCCCAAACTCAGCCGGCAGAGCCCTGATAGGTGAACAGTCAGCAAATGAGCACAGCCCTCCCCAAACATTTCACTGGGAGGTCAACCCAGCACGTCAGGGCATGCACCCAGCCCAGGGTAGCACCCTCCTAGATACAAAATTTAAGCTCACCCCCCAAAACTGTGTGCCCACTCTCTGCTCTTTTGAGGGGCATAGGGCCCCTGCAGAGCGAGGGTTTTGAAAGCCAGTCCCCACCCCTGATGGGAGCCTGTCCTCGCCCCACAACCCCCCAGGAAGGCATGGGACCTGCTGGCCTCCGAGGTCCCCGCCACTCTATCTAACTGTGATGCTTCCAGCCGTCCCGGGGCCCCAGAGCCCTGTCGGAGCCTCGTCCCACGACCGCTCCCTCCCACCACGGACTCTGCCTCCCACGTGGCTGCAGACCTGCCCACCTCTGTCTGGCCACGGGCCTCCCTCTCCCCCCAGCCTCCTCATGGGGATGCAGCCCACCCCACCGTGTCTCCCTATCTCCTAGCTACGCCCCCACCCCACGGTGACTGAATTGAAATGCAAATGTGGCTGCAGCCTCGGCCTCTCCCAGCTCCCAGTTGCCTTAAAAAAAGTCTGACCCCTGAGGCCCAGGAGGAGCTGGGGAGCGGGCAGCCTCGCCCGTCCCTGTTGGGCCTTTGGTGCTCACTGATCCCCAGTGCCAGGCGTCCCCTCTGCCTGGACACCCGTCCCCTGAGCCCTACTCCCTGGCTCTCTGCCTTCAGGGCTCACGGATACTCCCCACTCCGCCACCTGCACTCTCTGCAGTGCCTGCCTGCCTGCCTGCCTGTGCGCCTGGCCCTGCTCCCAGAGGAAACTCACCTTGGTCACAGGGGGACACCCACCAACTGTTCTGGAAGTATTTGGGGAACCCATAAGCGACTGAATGTGCGGTCCACTCCTGGACCGAGGCTCTCAGGACAAATGGGGGCAACTGCCAAGCTTGGGCAGTGACCTGAATGTCTCTGAACTGCCACCCAGTGAGGACGGCCCCTCAGCTCACGTGGGCCCATGTCAGCGCTCTCGGCTTAGAGTGAGGGACTCTGGGGTTATCCTGGCACCTCCCTCCTGGGTCTAAGGCCTGGGGCGGGGCGGGGGACTTACTTCGACGGGAGCTCTTCCGCTTCCAGCTGGAGCGCCGGACCCCGGGCAAAGCTGCGTCCACAGCATCTCCATTGCTCACCACAGCCGGCACCCTGTGGGCCGAGACACAGTGCCAGTGAGCCAAAAGGGAGGAGGACAGAGCTTCTGGTGGCAGGAGAGACGGAGAGAGCCTGCTCTTGAAGCCTCCAGCAACCCCTCAGCAGGACAGCAGAGCTTGTGATGGGTAGGGGTGGGCCGAGGACGGGAGCCTCTCGCCCCCAAGGCCGTCGGTCAGGAAGCTTCAGAGGCCTCGGACGAGCCCCTTCCTCTCCTTTAGAAGGCCCCACAGGCCGACCTGCTGCTTTAACCGCATGAAGATCACATATACCACAGCGACCAAGGCCAAGTGCTCCCCAGGCATGGGCACCCGTCTTCCCTCCGGCACAGGTTCATTGGGAGCCCCCATCCCCCCCCCCAGTTCGCCCACAGGGAGTTGCAGGCCAGGCTGGGGGACCCGCCTGCTGGGAGAAACGAGGCCTTGCAAAGGTTTGCAAAACCACGAGTGGGAGACAGAGCTTAATCCCCCCACACACCTGAGAACGGGCTGGACTCAGGCACCCGCTTCCCGGGAGCGGACACGCAGAAGGAAACGGTGGGGATACAGCAGACCCCACGCGGACCGAGTGACCACGTGACCCTCTCCGGTGACGTCACTCGGACACCACACCCCACACCCCGACATGATGCAACACGAGGAGGGCGCCCACCTCTGCAGTTTTCTCACCCAAGCCCATCACCCCAGTCCAACCCGGAGAAACCCGCCAGACGAGCGCAGACCGGGGGACACGCCACGGAATCCCTGCCCACCGCTGCTCGGTGCTGTCACGGTCACAAACACCAAGAGAGACCTGAGACGCTGTCGCAGACCGGAGCAGGCTAAACGACACCCACAGGCAACCTGGGGTCCTGGACGGGATCCTGGAGCAGAAGAAGGACGTGGGCAGAAACCAGATCGAGCCTGGAGCTCAGTGAACGGTTCCATGGTTCCTTAGTTTTGACAAATGTTCCCTGGTCACGTGAGATGCTAACAACGAGAAAGCGGGGTGAGGGGGTCGGTAGAACCCTATGTGCTACCATTACAGCTTTCCTGTCAGTCTGGAACTAGTGCAACCGAAAGAGGGAGGGTGTGTGTGTGTGTGTGTGTGTGTGTGTGTGTGTGTGTGTGTGTGTTTTAAAGCCCACGCTCAGAACACAAGGGCCACAGCTGCCCATCCAGAGGGCAGAGGCCTGCAACTGTCCAAGACAGCAGCCGCTGAGGTCAAGACTTGACTTGAAGCCCTGGCTGGCGTAGCTCAGTGGATTGAGCGCGGGCTGCGAACCAAAGTATCGCAGGTTCGGTTCCCTGTCAGGGCACATGCCTGGGTTGCAGGCCACGGCCCCCAGCAATCGCACATTGATGTTTCTCTCTCTCTCTCCTTCTTCCTCCATTCCCTCTCTAAAAAATAAATAAACAAAATATTTTTTAAAATCTTTAAAAAAAAAAAAAGACTTCACTTGAACTTCCTGATACTCAAGCCTTCAGCCCTTAGTGGAGGATGGGGTCGGGGGAGATGACGCCCAGGTCAGTGCAGGGAGAAGGGAGGGAGGAGAATGAGCAACATCCCGTGAGTGGGCCCTTGGCCTTCACCCTCCCTGTGCTGCGGGCGGCAGGCAGAGGGACCTGCCCAAGATCACGCTGCCCGTGAGAGGCAGAGCCAAGACGATGGAGCCCACTTGCCTGGCCCCGAAGCCGGGTTCTCATGACTGCGTCTTGGGTAACAGAGCCCGGGCAACTGTGGTCGTGGAAACGTCTATGCTGCCCCGTGAGCCTCACGTGGCTGCTGGGCACTTGGGATGTGGCTGGTGGGACCACTGTGACTAAGGAACTCAATTTTATTTTCAACAGCTCCATGGGGCTAGTGGCCACTGCACAGGACAATGCAGGTCTAAGTCACCTATTGGAGAAGCTAATCTCAGCTCCAGGTTCCCAGCCAGGAGTCAGCAGTGTCGCCCTGGGGTGAGGGACTCAGTCCTCGAGGGGGAAGGCTTTCCACCAACAGGAAGAAAATGCCAAGAGGGGGCGGGGCTGGTCTGCACCGGGAGGGGCTGCTGGGATGAAGGGAGCCACCTGAGCCCCAACCCCCCACCAGCTGCTTCTGTGGGCCAGCGCCTGCTCAGACGGTGCTGGAGGCAGCCACTCCAAAATGCTCCGACAGAACCCGACCGTTCCAGCCGGAGTCGACGTGCAGGTCGGGCAGAGTCTGGTTGAAAGTTTGCTTTGAGACCTTAACTGTGACAGCTGGTGACCATGATGACATACCTGGGAGGTCCTGCTTGCTCTGCTTTGCTTATGCAGGGGCGGGCAAAAGCAGGTTTACAGCTGGAATACTGTGCAGATAGTACAATCATTAACTAATAATAACAAGAATAAGCTCTGTTTCCTATGCTCACAAGTGTAAACCTACTTTTGCCCCCGCCCCCGCATCTGCGTGTTTCATTGCACAACAGCGCGTATTAGGCATCATCAGCCTTGTTGCTGCAGATGGGGAAACGGGGGCTTGCAGAGACTTAACGACGACTTACCAGCGTCACTTGGTGCCATCAGAGGGAGCTGGGACCCACAGCCCAGGCTGCCTGCCGACAAAGTGTGTGCCCTTTCAACCAGGAGTAGGGGGCTTACATTTGAACGTTGACTGAGACCACGGATTCACCATGACACAAGGTCACTGCACCTCGCTAGACTATTTAGCGTGGTGGCTGGGTTGTTTTTTTTAAGGGACAAATAGCACCCAGCATAGAGTCAGAAACACAAGTCCAAGTCTTCGTCCAAAAGAAATCGTGAGGGTTCCAGGTGTTTTTGTGCTGGACATTTTGCCACGAACACTTGCACCACAAAACTAACTAGCCGTAAGGCAACGGGGCCGTAAAAAGGGATAAAATGCGGTTGGTGTGTTGTTGTTGGTTTCATTTCTCCACTGACGAACCAGCCGCCTTTGGCAAACTAAAAATGTATTTGAGCCAGTTGTCAATTTGGCTTCATTTCTCCATTGACAAACCGGTGGGGGAAATAGTGAAACAGGGATGCTCTTCAAACAGTGTGCGCTTCTTCCAGAAAACCACCCGCCCAGCAGTCGGCTGCTTGTTTTGAAACACGCCGCGTCGGGAGGAGAGGAAAGGACGCACCGAGAGCCGCCTTGGAGGGCGCAGAGCCGAGCCCGCACTTCCCACAGGGCGCACCCGGGTGCTCAGACGCGACCCACCAAGTCCAATCAGGTGCTTGCACGGGACTGCCATGAATCCACACACCTTCTAAATAGACTCCGATCTTTTGTATGGCTCAGTGGCCTTTTTAATTCGGCTATTCATTTTTTTATTATTTATTGATTTTAGAGAGAGACAGAAGGGAGAGAGAAACATCAATCTGTTGTTCCACTGAGTTATGCATTCATTGGTGGATCCTTGTACGTGCCCTGACCGCTGATCGAACCTGCAACTTTGGTGCAACGGGACGACGCTCTAAACCGCTGAATGACCCGGCCAGGGCCTGTTACTCATTTTCATATCCCTCCTTTGTTTGTCACGATTTTATCTCTCTCGTGGCAAAAGTGCCTTATGGTCAATTAGTTACGTGGCAAAAATGCTCGTGGCAAAAACGTCCCTGGCAAAGAGGCTGCTACAAAAATACTGGACGTGCCGCGTGACGCCCAGCCGCTGGGCTGCAGTGCAGGTCACCCAGAGAATCCCCGAGAAGGCCCTGGGCAGGCTCTAAAGACAGCGTCCAGGGGCAGCGGGACTGGGTGGGTATTTTTGGATGAGGTCAGGCAGCTTTCGCAGGGACCTGGAAATACTTTATGACATATGGAAATCCAGGGTGGGGCTGCAAGCATGAGCCTCTGGGCTGTGCATTACCAGAACAGAGCACACTTAATTTTAACTAACTTCATTTGAAATAGCCACATGTGGCTCGTGACCATCATACAAGACAGCACAGAGCTCAGCCATCTGCACCGTCGGAGAAGCTAGTCTGGGCTCACTTCCATGGACCAGCCAGTCCAGGTGCCGGTCCCGGCTTCCTGGGCTGAGGAGTGGGGATCCCACAGCACAGAGAAGTCACCTTCATGCCCATCCGCACTGCCTCCATGGCTGAGGCAAACAGAGACCCTGGGAGCCCCAAGGGAGGGAAGAGACCAGTGCCTCTGGGTGGGCAGGTCTTCCTAGAGTGGCCGGAGACCACCATGCACCCCCACCCTGTATTTTGCTGGCATCTACTCTGCGTCCAGGCTGTGTTAAATGCCTGGGGACAAGTGCATGTCTTATTCTGACTATTTCACAAACAGGAAGTCCCTAGCCCCAGGCCACCTGGCCAGCAAGGGACAGAGCCCTGCTGCCCCCAGGCCGGAGTGGCCCAGGCAGATGCAGATGGAGGAAAAGGCCTCCCAGGCAAGGGAGGAAAAGGGCCTGGCAAGAAGTGAGCCCGGGATGCCTCCTCCCACCTTGCCCCATCGGGCCAAGGCCACCGGCCCACCCTGCACTCACAGGGCCAGGGGCGGGGGGTAGGGGGTGCCGTGGGCAGCCTCTCCCGGCTGCTGAGGGGCTGGGGAGTCTAATTCTCCCTGTAAGCAAACACTCCATCTGGGGCCTCCCCAGATAATGAAAGAGCCATAAAAAGCAATAAGAGGCCAATTAGCTCACCCTTATCTGAGCTTCCTGCATGCTAAGGCCTCCCAGCTTGCACAGGAGAGAAAGGCCGGCTACTGACGGCAGACTGACAAGGCAGGGCCACCGCCCACCAGATATAAAGGAAAGGTGCCAAGACTACGGAAACGGAGAGGGACTGAGAATAACAAGGTTGATGAAAAGGAGGCAGAGGCCGACAGACAAAAAGACCTCTCCCAGGTGGCCGGCGACAGGGCTCACTGACCAGACCTCGGTCAAGTGCCCCAGAAGGCACCACGGTGCTCGGGGCACTTTCTGTGCCCGCCTCCTGTGTCACCAGTAACAAACCAGGGACAAGAGGGGAGTGAGCCCCCGGTGACAGCGAGGACCTGCCCTGTCCCCTGTCCCGGTCACCCTGTTCCATCAGCCCTGGCCCAGGGTGGACGCTCAGTGGGGGCCGATGTCCCCCCCCGCTCCCGGCCTATTTCAAAGACAAGAAGCCCCACAGCTGCAGGTGCAGGCCTCAGGTTCTCGGCGAATCGCAATGACAACATATCCCACAGGGTCCTTTCCCAGGGCCTGCAGAGTGGGGGTGGTCAAGGAGAAGACCCCCCAAACCCAGAACGGCCTGAGGGTCCCTCGCTGGGCCCCCGGCACGCAGGGCATTCCGGGGCCTTTTCCAAGACAAGGTATGACTAATGGGGCGGGGGGGGCGGGAATTCCACCTTTGGCGAATACAGAGGACCAGAATAACCTTTGCCTTATAAGGCCCTGAGTGAAGCCCAATCTGTGGCCCGCCCGGGGGGGCCTGCTCAGAGCAGCCCCCCGCCCCCTGCCGACATTCCCCCCCACCACCAAGTGCACTATCCCCAAGTCCGAGAGACACAAAAGGAAGGCAAGAACGTTAAACTGAGATAAAGCCACCTTTTCTCTAGTTCCTGTACCACGTCACAGCCAGAGGGTCTGCTCGGATGATTCCAGGCAGCTGCCCATGGCAGGTGCCCAGGCCCCTGCCAGGGTGGTTCTGATCCGCGGGTCCAGAGGGGCCCCGGCACCGGTGTCTTTAAAACTCCCACTGGGTGCGATGTGCACCCGGGGTCGAGAACCGGGGCTACTGGGCTTGAGGTGTGGTGAGAACACTCTGGAGCCAACAGGCCTGGATCGAACCACAGCTCTGCCGCTTGGCCCTGAGCACAGGGCAGTCACTGAACATCCGGCGCTCTTGTAGAATGGGGCGAATGAGCGATTCACTCCCTACTGGGGGACGAAATGAGATGATGCAGGCAAAGCACGTAGCCCTCTCTGTGCCTCAGTTTCCACAGCAGTGAAATGGGGCAGCGATACCTCCTTCCTCTTAGGGTTCTGCTAAGCAGTGAATAAAGAAGGCATATAAAATACTAAGACAGGGTCTGGCACACAGTTGATCCTCCCGGTGTGCTACTTCCCGTCCCCATCCTGTCCCCCACCCCTTCTCCCGTTACAGGGTCCCCAGGTGCGTCCATCTCCTCACGCTGCGGCCCAGCCACCCCTCATATCCAGAGGGGCTCCGGGACCCAGTGCGCCTGCCTGTGCCACCCCACCACGGTCACACGTCACTTCCTGCATGAAGTAGGAGCGGTGAGGAGCCCCCAGGGGGAGTCTGGAAAGGGGCCCCCCGAGTAGCATCCAGAACACACCCCGCCTGCCCCCACCGTGGGGACTGAACACCCAGGCCCCCCGGGGAACCATCCCAACCCAGGAGCCTGGCCCCACAGCCCCAGAGGCTGACCCAGGCCACGCCTCGGGCCTTCTGCTCTGCGGCGCACCCGCCTTCCTCCCTGACCTCTCCAGGGCACCGGGCGCGACAGTTGGACCGCGCACAGGCGCTGCGCCCTCAGCAGTAACTTATCAAGGACCCCGAGGGCTCTGAAGAACACAGGTTCCCATGGGAAAATGCTCGCGCTGTGTAATTAGGTCACCAAGTGAGCCATGAAACAGTATGTGTAATAAAACCGTGGTTCTATAAATATATGTACACTTGTATATGTGCATAGCAAAGCAGCTGGGCGGAAACACGCAGTGGTAGAGCTGAAGCTTGCTCCTAGTCTATCATTTTCTGTACTTTCCAACGTTTCTACAATAAATATGCATAACCACTGCGAAGGAAAAAGAAGGGGGGTGAAGAGAAGACGGGAGGGAGGGAAGGAGGGAGGGGGAAGGAAGGAAGGAAGGAAGGAAGGAAGAAGGAAGGAAGGAAGGCAGGCAGGCAAGCAGACCCGGCTGGTGTAGCTCAGTGGGTTGCGCGCAGGCTGCAAACCAAGGTGTTGCAGGTTCGATTCCCAGTCAAGGTACATGCCTGGGTTGCAGGCCATGACCCCCAGCAACCGCACATTGATCTTTCTCTCTCTCTCTCTCTCTCTCTCTCTCTCTCCCCTCTCTAGAAATAAATAAATAAAGTCTTTTAAAAAGAAAGAGAGAGAAAGAGAGAAAGAGAAAGAAAGAAAGGAAGAAAGGAAGGAAGAAAGAAAAAGAAAGAAAGATCACACATCTAAGGTGAGTGATGCTCTGGGCAGCACGGGTCCCCTGTGCTCGGGAGTCCTGCTCCAGGCAGGTCCACACCCGTTGGGGACAGTGATAAAGAGCAGCTCACTGACTAAGCATCTGTCCTGACACCTCATTTCCTCCTCCCAAGGGCTCCATCGGGTGGGTCTATTGTTCCACTGTACAGGGAGGAAATGTAGCAGATACGGTCCTGGGTCGAGGAGCTGATGTACAGGGGAGCTGACCTAGAGGGCGGGCGGGGTCCCAGCCAGCTCTCCGAGGGAGGGGTTGGAGGACCGGTTCTGGAGGCAGACGGGGCTCTGCCTCACCTCAGCCCCGTGACCTCGGGCTGCTGACAGGCCCTCTTGGCACCTGTTTCCACATATACATGGAAACTGTGACGGGCCCGCCTGTGAGAGGGCCGATGAGATAAGGCAGCCTAGGGTCTTTGAACCGGGTACAGTGGATGAGAAGTACAGATCACAGGCAGACCGTCATTATCTGGCTCTGGAGCCCATGCACACACCCGGCGGGGCGCGTGCGAAGAACTCAGCCCTGCACTGAACCTCAGCCCCCCCACCCGCATCCGAGGGCAGGGACTGTTTCATCCTGGGTCACCGCCGCAGCGCCTGCCGCCTCACAGGCGCTCAGTAAGGACGTGCATGATGAGAGGATCAAGGATGGAGGTCAAGGGCACGGAGGACAACCAGCCAGCAGAACACTGACCAAGGGCAGGCCCAGCCCTGTCCTGGGTGGACAGGGGACCTGTGCAGGAAGATCAGACAGAGACCCTGACCTCGAGCTGTCAGCCCGGGTGCCAGCGCAGCCCCCGGACCAGTGGCTGCACCTCCGGGGTCTGCACTATGGGCCCGTGATCATTCCCTCTCTCCAGGGCCGTCGTGTCCAAGTACTGCTCTTACTCCTGTCGCTGCTGGGACAAACTACCACAAGCTTGGTGACTCACACAACGCAAATTTACCATCTGACGGCTGTGGAGGGGGGTCCGATGTCCGAAGTGGGTTTCACCAGACTAACGGCAGGGTGCTGACAGTGCTGGGCTCCCTCGGGGGGCTCCGGGAGAGAGTCCTCCCCCTTGTCTTTCTCCAGCTCCTGCAGGCAGCCTGGACCCCTTGGCTCATGGCCCCCTCCTCCATCTCGAAGCCAACAGCAAGGCGTGCTCGGTGTTTCCTGACTCTGACCCTCCCTCTGGCCCCCCCTCTCACAGGGACCCCTGCGAGCCCATTGGGTTGACCGGACAATCCAGGGAAGCCTCCCCGTTTCAAGGTCCCTAAGGCAATCACGTCAGAAAGTGCCCTTGCCACACAGGGTAACATTTCACAGGTTCCGGGTATTGGAACGTGGACATCTCCGGGGGAGGGCGGTGACGTCATTCCGCCTACCACAGTTAGGAGAATGAAATCGAGACGTGTGCAGACAGGCCGCATAAACCGTGAAGTCTGCGCACGCGCGAGCTTTTGGTGCCGCCTATGCCAGGCGCCGGCCATAGCAGCTGCAGGGGGCAGAACCCTCCTACTGCTCCAGGGGTCTGGGATGGACCTCACAAGCTTCCTGAGAGGGTCCCCATTGTCACAAAAGAACAGGGTGTACCTTTTCCGGGGGAGAGACCATGTGGCCTTTATACTGGGTTCCCAAAGGGCCTGTGGTCCAAAGGCCACAGCTCCGGTGTGGAAATCCACTTAACCAGGGTGGAAAAGTAGAAAAAGCAAACGTACAGCTTTTCCCATTTAGGGACTGGCGAGGGGCCACAGAAGGTCTTCCATGAGGGACCGCACCGTGGGGAGCTGACCCCTGCCCAGCCTCAGGTCCCACATGGGCCCTGCAGGACGGGACACAGAAGGCTATGCGCACTTGAGATCTGGGAAAATGGCAAGTTTAAGGCCATGCCCCGGGTTCCAAACACCCCCAGGCTGGGTCTGCAGCAATCCGGAAAACCCTGATTGCCCCAGGGAGAATTTCCTCAGGGAGCTGGGGGCCACTCCAGCCTTCTGGAGTGGCTGAAGTGACCAGCTGCTCACCAGGCTCCCCTCCCACAGGCCTCCGGAGCCACAGGGCCACGGCCAGGCTGCAGGCAGGCGCTCCAGCCGGTCTCCGCTCCGTGCAAACGCTGCTGCCTGAGCCTCACCTCCTCCTGGCTGACCTGGTCAGCATCTGATGCGCCCAGGGACAACGGGCTCCTTGGCCCTTCCGGGAATCCAGCGGCCCACCTGCTCCCCTCAGGGTCCAGGTCCAGCTGAGAGATGCTGGCCAGTGGGCAGCATGATCCATCTTGTCTGGATAAACCCAGGAAGGGGCAAAACTGGTACCTCCCGGGCGCCCCTATGAGCCGGGCCAGGAGCCAACGGCCTGACCCAACAGGAAAGGCTGAGGGGGCAGGGGCCCTCTGGGGTGGCAGCAAACTCACAGGAAAAGCAAATAGCTCCGAGTGCTGAGTGGGGGTGAGAGGTGGGGGCTGTGTCCAGGGAAACACAGGAAGCCAGCGACCACTGGGAGCCCGGGGCTGCTCCTCCAGCCATGCACGGTTCCCCCCCTCGAGGGCGAGGGCTGGTTGTGAGTGCACCGGCCGCAAAGGCCGCCAGGAAAGGCCAACCCTGCGGGCTCCCAGGGACTGCTGCGGGGGTCAGCCGGGTGAGCTCCAGCCCTGCCACTTACCTGTGTGAGGCCCTGTGAGATCTTGGGTAAACTACCCCAGCTCTCTCAGCCTCGGTTCCTAATCTGCCAGA